>NC_064871.1:51311369-52794702 GCF_943734695.1 Anopheles maculipalpis
GTTTCGAGCCGTTTACGAGCGAGTGTCAAGGTGTGAAATGAAGCATTCGTTATTAAGCGGTGTTGGTTGGTGATGGAGCTGTGGGAGCGTATTTTACCGGAGCCCTAGAGCCTCGACACATTGCACAGGAGCCTTTATTGGAACGGCAATCACACAGCCTGGGCTGGGTGTGCTGACTATGCTATTGGTGAGTAGCTAATTAACTTCCATGGCTTTAACCATCCGGAGTAATCGAATGGGTACGGCGATCCTGTTGGGGACGGTCGATATCGGTAAATGAGTGAAGCAATTGCAAAAATACATTGCGGTAGGTCCCCGTGTTTGATGATAAGCGGAGTGATTTCCTATCACATCTTTCCCTACATGTGGATTCACGGTGCATGGAGATGTTCGCCAGAGATGGTTCGAATGACAGTTAGTGTCAGTGCAATCAGTTAATCTGATTAGTTTTTAATTAACAAGAAATACTCTTATCCAACTCATTAGAACGTCCCAATCAGTGCTGCTGTGCTGAGGAGAATTATCGCATAAATTGATTCTTAAAGGTACTTCTTCCGTTTTTGATCAAAGATGAGATATTCTACATCGACAGTTTGGTGATCGCTTCCTTTCACTTTTTGTATGTTTTATACTACTTTATGGTCAGGCACTGATCTACTGACAAGATTATATTATTTATGTCTTACTTGACAGCAATATTATTTGTACTAAATAATTGCATTGCACATTGCATCGTTCAACAACATAGTTGTTCAGAAACATAGTTCAGCAATGACTGAAAAGTTTCGTTCTCTACTTTCTACATAATTGAAAATGAGAAGAGAAAGAAAGCGAAACAAAAAGCATATAATAGTTGTACCTCATCTTGACTAGAATCCAGCAGTTGGGCTTAATCTGTTTTTCCATCTTTAAAACCCTGTAGGATGGATTTTTCAAATATATTATAAATTTATTTATTTTTTTTTATTCATTTATTTTTAAGTATAATGGCAAGTTACCGTATTGTCAACCATTTTTGAAACAATGAACATTTTTAATAAGGCATTTCTTCCTTATTTTTTACCTTAATCTTTATTTTCTTTAGAAATTGTTTGTCACAAATTTTTCAAAGAAATTATTTGCCTAAAAAATTACATTCGCAATACAAATAAATGACAGTAATCCAAATCAGTGTAACTAAACTGAAGCTAAACTGAACTTAGTAGCTTAAACTCAGCTATACTTGAACTTGACTTACTTGAAACTTGTTACTTGGACGTTAATCATCCGGAAATAGAAAATATTTTTTTTTTCAAACAAATAAATATCAACATGTAAATGAGTTTAAACGGGTTAAATTATATTCGTTCATTGACGTGTTTCGCTCCACATCGTAATCGCGTGTTTAGTTTGTAGTGTGCGATCGAAATTTTCCGATAGCTGCAGCGAACGGAACGGTTTGGTGAGTGTTTTGCCGCAAACACGGTGCAGCGATTTGGAATTCATTAACATTATTGAGACCAATGACTTGTCGTCTTAGCGATATAGTAAATAAATTATGCCCACATTGGGGTTGCGTTCAGGCGAGCGATCGATCGATCGATCGATGTGGTCCAAGGTGTGACGTGGGATCAATGTATGGCCAGCCTCTACGTACCGACGGCTGTCTGCAACTGCAATTTCGCGTCTTGGATCGCAGCTATTCAATACAGACTCCTCGGACTTGTGTTTGTGTACTTTTTTACCACACCATTTGGGGTACTCATTGGATCCCAACGGTGGCAGAACGGTTTCCGTTTGCATTAAAGCTATTCGTTTTACAAGTATATTAAGCTGCTGCACTAAACTTGGCACTGACTGCCGCCCTTTGCCGTGCAGTTCTGCATGTACGCGGGCATAACCAAAACAGGCCCCGGTTAAGAAAAGGGGTACGGTGAGAAAAAAAACGGCTGTAGTAGCAGCAGTAGGCAAGCTTTTCCATGGGCAGCGCGGATCGTGAAACTGCATCGCGATTGATTCGCCAACGGCACGAACACGGACAGCGCGAAACACAGACCGCAAAGAAGCGAGATCTTGTGGTAATGCGGGGTCAACTAATAAATTATAATACAAGATAAATGTAATTTACATTTACACTTTTATGTTAATATTATAATCTAATTTTCTTAATGTAAACCTGCCCTTTTGCTTTATGCTTCTTAAGGGTTGTGTGGTTTTGTTTGCCGTTTTGCTTTTTGGTGTTCGAACTAGATTTCCGTCTCGTGCTCTTACTTTGTGTGTTGTTTTCATTGCGCGTGGAAATTTATTTAGTACAGGACCGACGCAACTGTGGATTTAAAATAATTTTGAAACACAAAGACCATCGTTTTAACATTTAAATCAAGAAGGTAGTAAACGTAGACATCCTTTTATTAAATAGCAACATAAGAATAATGAAATTGTATAACCTTCATCAAATATTTCGAAAAAACTTGTATGCATTTACCTAATTAGAACTGATCAATAAAAAGAGCAATTACTTTCTATTGCAGAGTAGCTTGAAGCTTGGTAAGAAATGAATGAAAATTAATGCTATCATAAAACGGCCTAGTTTTGGAGGAAGTACGGAAAGCAATAAATGTTTCACATATTGCCGTCGGTATTCACAAGCCTTGCGCAACACATTATGGCACTCCCGCAAAGTCGGGCAGCAAACTCTGGTAATGATTGGTTGCTTGATAGGCTTCAGGCGCGCTACACGGGCCCAAGTGAACCATGCTTCCCTTTTCCCACTCTCCCCGAAACCCCTTCCCCAACCGGCACACAGAGTTATAAAAGGGTATAAAGCTGGTGTTCGACTATAAATAAACTCTTTCACGCCCGGTAGATGATGGAGCGAGGAGACATTAGCCTTCCCGTTCCTGCTTGCGGTCACTTTGCTTAGTTGTTTCAACATGATCGGGGTAATCGCCAACTGTAGGACCCGGGTTGCAACCCTGGGTAATTAAAATATACTAATGAGCTAATAAATGTTTGAATAAATTGTTGACAAGCATGATTTATTAATTGATTATTTCTCAACAAAATGGCATGACAGTTCGTTTGCTTGGGCCTTTAACGTCGTCGTCGCCGCCGCCGTCGTCGCTGTCGTATTTATCGTCATCGCAGTTGATTCATGTATGTTCTGTGTGTTACCAGATAGCAAAAAAATGAGGCGAAAAGTTACCGCAGGTCTCCCAGTTTAGCTTCCAGCTGATGGGAGGTGATTGGTGTCCATAGGTGCAACAGCTAGCCGGAGGCTTGCTAAGGTACATTGGTATCGTGTCAGGCTTGAAGAAGGTTGGAAACTAGTGTTACGAGCTGTTTGCGGGATGCATCACGATTTTTCAAGTGCACGATCGATAATAGTAATAATAATATCAATGACAATACAAGGATAAGGCACTAGCTTCCGTCATACACCGAACGAGCTTGTGGAGTTAATAGGCACAAGCATGAAAAATCTCTGCACATATTTATTACATTTTATAATGACAGAAATAATGACTTTTGGAGCTATTTGCAGTTTTAGAGACTTACTTTACTTTCGTTGGGACTAAAATATATCTGACTAGATGTAAAGTTTTTACGTCACTTTGGTAGGAATTCAGAGAAGGTAACAGATTGCAGTTCATCCCAAAATTTATTTGACTCTATCCTGCATAGAGCTCAGAGTTGATTATGCCATCCTAAAAACTCTGTAATTGCATAGAAAACAACAACTTTTCTGACTTTTCTGGATATTGTTTATGAAACCTATAAATCAAAGAAGACTTTTTCCCCTCTTTTACAAATTTCTACTGTTATTCAATACTTACATTCAATTACACTTGTACGACTAGAGCTTATGGCGCACCACGAACCTGTAATGGCAAGCAAAAATGTACAAACCATTGCTAATTTGATCCTAACTCTACTCACTTGAATGCCATTCTCCGTGCCTTGACACAGCCCATCCATCCGGTCCGAAACAATGGTCCGCTTTCAACGGCAAGTACTCGTTTGGTGCGGTTGCGTTCATTAGACGGCTATTTCTGCACCATTGGTCCGCAACAACTGACCCGCTGAACAGTGCGGCGTAAGCGTACATGCGTGCAGCAGCATCACCAAAACACGTCAGAATGGACGAGATGAGGCACATCCATGACGTTCGATTGCTATCGCTGTACGCGGCGTACGAGAACCAGTTGCTTCAGTCGAGCAATTGATTTATTTCTGTTCGATCGGAATCGATTTGGAGCGATCGGGCAAGAGCTGCCGATTGGGATTGGGATCGGTTGAATTACTTGAACATAAAACCAAGCTGAACGGAATCGATCTGACAGCGGAGTTATCTTCCCCAATCGATCTGTCAAAACTGTTGGTCGCTTGGTACAGAGGGAGCGGGGTTGCCGTTAGGCAAACAGAACGATGAAATGCAACTGTGCAGCTAAAACAAACACACATACATTCAGAGAATTCTTCGTGGCTGAAAGGGTTAAGGGATTGACGATGCTGGGAGTGGGAACTCCATCTAAAGTCGCGTCTAAGATTGAGCATATAAATTAATTTAATTGATTCCTCCCGTTGTTGCGGCCTACTTTGCGTTCAACTCCATGTGTGTGTGTGTGTCTGTACCCACCGCACTTGCACGATCATTCGCCTTATTTATTTATTTATTTGGCCATTAAGGTTGACTCTCGGCATCAGCAAGAAACCCGCGACACATTAGGCCTTTGCAATCGAAACCCAAGTATGGTGGAATAATTCAAGTGTGTGTCACATGGTGGAATTAGTTATGCGCGATCGTTACAGCCAAACCGTTGTTAATAAAGAGATCAAAATCGAGCTTTGACTTTCAATGAATTTATTCATACACGAACCAAATGCACTGTTAAAGTCTTATTTCGCAGGCAGTTCATTCAATGGAGGGTTGGTGTTTGGGAATGAATGTGTGGCAATTAATGAGGCATATTACTTGGCATATTACTGAGGGTGTAAGTTGATACATTTTAACACGATTTGGTTTGACACTTACAAGGGAATTGTAGTGGTTGGCGCTTGGAATTAGAAAGCATAATTAAGATATAAAGAGTTTACCTCGAAGTAAACCAAATGAATAAGGAAATATATATGCAATGCAATGCAATGAATTGATTTTATTTGAGAGTTATTAAGTTTAATAACGATTTTTCTCAAAGCTTTGAAAAAGACTTCTTTTTTATGATCAACCAAAAATTAGTCTTCGTTTGTTTGGTGCAGCAACACAACCTCAGACTGTGTTCTGCCACGATCCTGTCCGGGCAATGCGAACAGGTTACATCACTTGGATATGTGGTCGGTTTTGCTCGATCGCGATCTTTGTCACCATAAACGCCAACCAAAGAATTACCAGCTCCACCAGCCAGCCAGCCAGCCCAGATCGGTCACAATAAATTTCCGTCAAAGCAAGCAATCAACCACACAATATTGGTGATAAAAATCTCACCTCAAACCCTGTTGCTGAAATGCTGTGGCTTCTCTTGGGCCCCTGTCGCCGGATCCTGCGCGTTAGTGCATCGCATCGCAGATTGCATGGATTGCCGCATGGAGTGTCGCCGGTATTGGCTTGACGGCTTATCTTCCCGAGCGGATCTTGCGCACGTTTTCGCGGTTGCTCGCGTAATGGAGCAAAATGGCGATCGGTGACCATTTATCGAGCGGCGGCGAACGGTTTCTGCGCCTGTGCACATGGTTAGAGATTTGTTATTCCTAATAGTTTTTGTTCGACAGCTGCCCCGCTCTACCGCGCTAGTGCATGTCCCAGCGACAAAACGATCTCAGCCAACCTGTCTCTGACTTATGGCTTTTCGAAGCGCGTCAGACAACAACGTTGCGACGTTTTTCTTTTTTTTTTGTTGATGCAATGTTCAATTGCATTGCACAGATGAATGAAAAATAAATGTTATAGCTATTGCTCATCCGCTAGCACTGATCCGCTACCCGAATGAGCTTTTCCTGAACGCAATCGATCATTTTTGTTGCTTTTAAACAACAGTCAAAGAACGTTGGCAGCGATAAAAGAAAAATGGAAAGAATGTCTTCAAGACATGAAGAAATTATCACCGATCAAGACCGTTTAAAGGTAAGGTTGGTACAACTTTGTTTACTCTTTAACTCCGAACCGGGTAGAGTGAAGGAAATCGTTGAACGATGATTTAGTTAAAACGGCAATCACAACTTTTGGGTGATGTTTTGTGAGCTGGATGCTTAAAATGACAGAAAAAATACACATAAACACGAGGAAGTTCGTACAGAATGTCACCCACTCGGGGCCGTAATTTACGACAGGCTGTAAACAGTTTAGAAGTCTATAGCGCACTGTTTCTTTAATTAATTGTCTCGGATAGGTCGAGCCATAGGTAACGAACCGAAGGAAATTCATTTACTACAGTAGCACGTTCGTTCGTATCCATCCACCGGGCGAAAGTTTCTTCCATGGGTGTTTATTTGTGCGTTTCGTTTTGCTGGACGGCAAAATTTCTACCGATACACAGGTTGCGTGTGGAGATGGGTTTGATTCGATGTTTATGCGATTGAGTGGGTAGAGGTGATTTCAGTTAATTTTCAGCGCTTCGCTTCTGGTGTTATACTACAGGAACAGAAAGGTGAAGCAATGACGAGGGGCACTGGTAGCCAGTATTTGCTATACGTCCGTCCTTGTCGTGCGCGAGTTCCGGCGATGGTTCTCCGTTAGGCTTCCAGATTCATATCTTGATGAGAAGGAGTTAATTTTGTGTCGTTGGGGCTTTATTGTTAATTTCGCTTCCCCGATTTCCGAATCCTTTTCCCCGTCCCGAGGGATGGAGAGCGTATGGGACGAGTATGCCAATAATCATAAAGATTCGATAACGATTTAACAAGCAACGGTTTCACAGATCAACCAGCCATTCATCCCAGGCCCAGTGTGTCCCAGCGTTGCGTTGGTGCAGCTAACCAGCGGTGGTGGTGCTGCTGGTGATGATTATACCGAAAGCAAGTTTTTGTCGCTCGCCCGTTCGTGTGCGGAAGCGATCCGGTTGGTAGCGATCGATTTTCTGTGGTGACTGCTTGTAATTTACGGCTTCATCGCACGTTTGACAAGACGAAGGGTCACGACGAACCTTCATTCCTTTGGTGTGCTTCGCGCTGGTTGCCAGTGCGGTACGGTCGGTTGTTTTGATTTTCATAGCTTTCCCGTCCCCGACATGATCGTCTATGTGTTTTGATGACCATACACAATATAATTTTATGACGATATCTTTTGTTTCCCATTCAATCTGCCTATGTGGAGATCCTACTGTGTTTTTTATTGGAATTATGTCAGATATGCGTTTGTCGCGCTTGCTGTTTTCATTAGCTGATTATGTTTATTGCAAAACTAATCAAAGTATTTAAATAAGTTTATGGTTTTTTGATAATTATTTAAGTGAATTAAACTGTTTTTTATTAGTTAAATATAAGGAGGTAACTGGCTGTAACTCGAATTGGCTTACCTACAGAAGAAGATGAAAAAGCAAGAACAACCAAAGTATAAATGGAATATTTTATGCAATTCTACAAATCAACAAACAAACAAAAAATTTGCAATACGCCCAGGCCGTTCTTAAAAATAAAACAACACAAAACTATATCTTTTGTTTTGAAGTATATACAAATGATATAAATTTATTAAGTTCAAATTCGAAGAACGTAAGTATTAGGTGCGCATTAGGTTTTTAAGTCAGTTTAGGCGTCAGTTTATTTTTACTCGTAGTATTTTCATTTGTAGAAATTGGGTCAATCAAAGTACTGGCCATTATTATTTATTACTTTCTTCCACCTTTCGGGTAAATCGCGGATTCCTTTTCGGAAAAATGATACGTTTTTCGACGCAATCCAGACAACTAACCAATTCTGGATCTGTTCATAGGAGGAAAACTGCTGGTCAGCCAATCCATGTGCCATGGATCGGAACAGATGGAAATCCGATGGTACCAGATCCGGTGAATGCGGCGGGTGCGGCAAAACATTCCATTTGAGGGTATTAAGGTAGTTTTTCACAAGTTGCGCAACATGTGGCCGAGCATTGTCGTGCAGCAGAATAACTGTGTCGTAGCGTAATGAGTATTCCGGCCGTTTTTCACGTAGTGCTCGTCTTAAACTCAATTGTTTCCGGTAGCTTTTACCAGTGATTGTTTTTCCCGGTTTCAGAAGTTCGTAGTAGATGACGTCGAGCTGGTCCCACCAAACATTCAGCATAACTTTCGAGCTATGGATGTTCGGCCAACCTGAAGATGTTGGGGTATGACCCGGGGGGATCCCCATGATTTTTTGCGCTTAGGATTGCTGAGCAAAATCCACTTCTCGTCTCGGAGATTCACACATGAAGTGTCTGCGTTCGATGTCCTGCGGCTTCAAATCGTGTGGTATCCATTTACCCTCCTTCTGTTTCATGCCTAGCACGCTCAGCCGTGATGATATGGCCTGACGAGTTACACCAAGCACAGCTGCAAGCTCTACTTGCGTTTGGCAGTGATTTTTCTCCAGTAAAGCCGTCAATTCTTCGTCGGCGAACGTTTTGGGCCTTCCTTCACGTTGAGCATCCTCCACAGCTAAATTGCCGCTTCGAAAGCACCGAAGCCAATCCCGACACCCAGATACGCTTAGAGCAGCCGTTTTCTTCGCTCGAAACAAAAACAGCAACACCTCCTACATATGGCGCTTATCCGTCTCAAAATCAGACATTTTCACGAACTAGGAACTTTTACTCGCACGAAATAATCACTAATCTGTTTACGTAGTTTGAGTATGTCATTCCCGAACTTGATTTATGACGTTTGTAAACGTCAAAATCGCGCCAGAGTCCCCATTGGCCCCATCGATTTCAAAACGACCGTTATTTATTTGTGAACCAAATATATTTCCTTTAATGTATAATTATCATAGCAGTTGTATTGTTTTATGTTGCCAGTAGCATAACAAAAGGAAAACAAAATTACACCCCAATGAACGGTCAGACAAGTCTCTCGGATACAAGGGACATCGGACCACGGTCATCCAATTAGACAATTTCTCGAGAACTAATGAGCCACCGTGATACAACAGTCTATTTCATTTATATTGCTCTACATAAATCCTCCCATCACCCTGTGTGTGGGAAACGTATTGTGAGGGGAAATATGTGTTTTCTCTTGCTTCGTCGTGACCGCTTGTCGCTCCCGATACCAGTATTTAAATTAATATATTATTGGACCCTCGTGATGGCAATTCCAATATCAGCAGAAATAATCGGCGCTCCATAGGGATGATCACGTCCGGTGTAAACGCGTTGCGAGATGCTCCCGCAGCAAACAGCATGATATGCTTGGCAGGCCGAAAAACGGTAGCTTGACGGTCCTGACGGATCTGAGAGGCGATCTACTGATCGTTTGGCACTGATTAACCCTTGAGAGGGTTAGGTGCGGACGCTTCCCCAGCGTTCAGTCGATAACGAATTTTGGGAGCTACCAAAATTCATTTAGGACCCCGCTTCAATCCCAAGGACCGTGCCTCCGGTTTGTTTCGAGAGGGCGATCGATTTGACAGCGGCTTGATCGGTGCGGCTAATGAGGATGAGGATCCATTTTGTGCGCCATCGTTGTGCGTCCAATCAGCACCCTCTACACGCGGGAACAGCATCAACATCGCGGAGCATAGATTGGAAGGATTTGATTGATGTAATTTATGGTGCATGTGTTTGCGCGGAGCCCTGCCCCGGTTGACGAAGCTGCTGATGCTCGACCAACCGATCTGGTTTATGTCGATCGTCCCACCAACGAGAGAGATGCCGTTGGTTTGCTTTGGTCTTACTGGTGTGCAAAAGCGAGGCAAGGAAATAACATAAAATTTATATTCCTATTTGTACCTCATGAATATTTGATGTTCGATCGAAAGTTAGATCATTTTTCTTGGCGACAGCGCGCGGGAGAAGGTATTATTCTATGCTGAAAGGGAGGTGTTCCACTAAGTTCGGTCTTGATTGCCGTTTAACCAGTGTTTCGTTGGAATTGAGATCTTTAGGCATGAAGTTTTAATGATATGAATAAAAAAAGAAGCTTTCCTTGGATAGATCCGCACATTCCAAACGCACCAGGGTCACGGTAGCAAGGTGTAGGAATATGGGTTGCGATACAGTAGTTCTTGGGATTAGAAAATCGGAGGCACCAATTGTGGCATTTTCGATTAATTAATCATGCTTCGGTTCGGATAGAACGGTTCGTTGCTTGAAGAACGGCTGCAAGACAAATACAAGACTGCCAACATATTTTCTCAACATATTTCTTAAACTGATCACGATCCTGCCGTTTCCCCTTCGAGGTTCCTCCATAATACCAAAATCAATTCGATAACGTCATTTGTGCGTCTTCTGTTCCACCAGAACATGTCTATTTCTCGGAACACAGGTAGTTTTTAGCTTTGGAAAATTGTTCTTGTTATGATAATTTATGATCTGATAAGTTGCTTCCAACCACGGTAGCATTTCTGCTTCTCTTTCTAATCTTTTCCTACACTTCGTTGATTGCAGAGTACGGGCGGTTGGTTATTAGTTAATACGTCACATTGGTGCCGAGTGTGTGTTGTTTGTTTTTTCGTCCGGTTTTTGTTCTTTAGAGTGCATTCGCTTTAATTCAGATATCCTGATCTGTTTGGTTGTCCTAGGGCTCGAGACGATTAACAAAATTGTTATTATTGGTATGCGTTAATTGGATAGCATTCAGGAGCAATGGAAATGAAGGATCAAAATATGCTGGCGTTGGACATGTTTGTTACTGCTGGTGAAATTCGGAGAATCCTCAGGGGACAAAAAGATCGTTTGTCTTTCTCGAAACAGAAGTTCCCTAGCGTGATAACTTTTGTGAGTTGTTGCAACAGTCTTTTCTTTGTTATTATTTTTTGCTTATTTATTTATTACTTTGTTTGCCAAACCATTTTTTCTAAAAATGCCCTATTTGTATTGATATACTTGTGTTTCGAACCATAATACTCTTTCTTTCACATTTATTTAACAAATTTTTCTTTCAATTGCTAACTCTAAGTTTACGGAATTTTCCTCAAAACCTATCGCTACAGTCACCCGTAAAATTGACGGGTTGATGAAAGTAGGTTTTTAATTAAACAATACAATTTATTCCAAACACATAATTCGATTAATATGGCTATTTGAGGTTCTATTGGTATAAATGTTTAGCGTATTAGAGAGATTCCTTCACTATTTTAATGAATGAATAATTAAAAATATATAACTAAAAAAAGTTAAGATTAATTCCTTTGAATTGTGTTGCAAATTTTGAAATCTTGTTATATAAATCCTCAATACCACTTACAGTCTAGCACTATTCTCTGCCAGTTCAATATCCCGGAATTCTTGCGATATTAAAATCAACACTGCTCCACCTCCGTTCATATGGATAGACGGAAAAAGACATTAGAAAAGATATTACGGACGAAAGATATTGAATTGTCCGGTGTCATTCTCGTTGCCAGAACCTCGAAACACACCGTCATCGCAGTGCCCGTCTCACTAATTACAGTGCGGTCTCCGTGCACTTCATAGAGATCGTCACTGTAGTGCAGGTCTTTGATATGATTTAATATTGTTCTTATATGTTATTTACTGTACAAATTAATGACGAATTATTGAATTGAAGTAATTTTGTGCTGGAGTATATATTATGTATTTGCATATTATACTATTTGAAAAAATCTTGATTTTGTGACCGTACAAGCTGTCATAAATCGGGCGGATGAAAATCAATGCTCCCAATGAAAAATCCCATGATTGCATTCCAAAATATACACAGCCAGTCAAAAACCGAATGCGGCAAGTCAAAACATGTGGGAAGCCATACCAAACTGAGACGGTAAACCCTGTATATTATTTGTTGAATGCCGGCTATCGAATGGCCGAACTTGATGCTGAATGTTGCCTATAAGATCCTGTCTCGAGTGCTCTTCTGCAGACTGGAGCCCCTTGCTACAGATTTCGTTGGAAGCTACCAAGCTGGATTTGTTGGAGGCAAATCGACAACCGACCAAATCTTTACTCTACGGAAGATCCTGCAATGATGCCGGGAGAACCAGATCCCTGCGCACCACCTGTTCATTGACTTCAAGGTGGCCTACGATACCATAGATCGGACCGAACTATGGAACACCATGCAGCAGTACGGATTCCGTGGGAAGCTGGTACGGCTGCTAAAGGCCACTATGGACGGGGTGCAGTGCAAGGTGAGAGTTTCGAGCATGCTGTCAGAATCGTTCGAATCTCACGATTTACACCCGATCTCTCCAATTCCTTGGCTTCGCGGATTACATCGACATCATCGGACGGACAACTGTGGTAGTGTGCGAGGCGTACACCCGACTGAAATGCGAGGCCAATATAATTGGATTGAGCATCAATGCGACGAAGACAAAATACCTGCTTTCCGGAGACTCTGACCGTAAGAAAGAGCCCGACTCGGAAGCAGAGTATCAGTTGACGGCGACGATCTCGAGGTGGTAGAGGAGTTCTGCTTCTGGTACGATTGTAACTTCGGACAACAACGTAGACAGCGAAATTCGAAGACTCCAGCGATCCAGAAGACTCCAACAACACACGAAATGCACGATTTACCGCACCTTGATACGGCCGGTAGTCCTCTACGGGTACGAGTCTTGAACTATACTGACGGAGGACGCCAATGCACTCGCCATTTTCGAACGGCGGGTGCTAAGGACTATGTTTGGCGGTGTGTGCGAACAGGGCGTGTGGCGAAGAAGTATGAACCACGAGCTAGCTGAGCTGTTTGGCGGTGCTGATATCCTGACGGTAGTCAAAGCCGGAAGTATACGTTAGCTGGGGCACGTGATGAAGATGCCGGACTCATGCCCCATCAAGAAGGTGCTCGTCAGCTACCCGTTCGGCATGAGGCGTAGAGGAGCACAGCGAGCTTGTTGGCTGGATCAAGTGGAGTAACCTGTCGGAGATCGGATGCAGCCGTGGATGGAGGAATGCAGCCCTAGCTTCGAGCTTCCTGGAAACTGATTGGAGACCTGGCCATGTCGACACGACGTGCTCAATCCTGAGCAGGCCAAGAAGAAGAATAAGAAGAAGACTAGACTTGATGATAGGTACTACGTAGTGGGATAGTCAGTCTCTCACTACGGTCGTGCCGTATAAAGACCGGCGCTGCTGTGTTGCCTACAACACCGAGCCGTCTTCCTGCTGATTATGTTCTTAAAGCAAAAAAATCTTTTACTCATTACCATTTAGTTGTGTTTACTATGACCGTACTTAACAAAATAGTGTGTTATAGGATTTCTTTTGTTCCAGTAGAACTACCTGGCCGTATAGCTGCATACTTAAATACTGTTTTATTAACAATCTTTGACTGTTTACTGTTTACTACTAAAAATTCATACAGTTCTTTAAACACTTTTAACTCCTTTCAAATGTAATTGATTTCACACGGAAAATATCCTTTCATTTCATTCCATTCCATAACTCACCCGAAGAATTGATTTATTGAGAAAATGATTTATTAATTAAATTATCGAACCTTCTGCATTGTTCTGATTGGTTCTTTGTGAACCAATCGAAAATTGGATTAAATAAATCTACGGGCACGAATTGAATTATTCCATTCATAATAAACGATATCCACTTTCCGACCGATTTGAACAAGGAAAACAATAATCTATATCGTGAAGAGGCAGCTTTTAGAAGAAAGAATCGTTTTAATGGTCAATCGATTTGTACAGTTCGCCTTCATAAAAAATATATCCTTTTATGATCACATATTTCTCACACCAAAAGTATCGCCGATCATTCATTCGAAGCGCAGTTCAATAATTTCATTCATTCCAATCTCGCTAAAGATACCTTTTTGAACTTTTTCGAGGTTGAATTGATATAAAAACTATAAAAAACACACACACAAACACAATCAGATTTGTCGTGTGGCCCTCGTCCATTCTTCTTGAGGGCCTTTTTTTTATTCATTGCAAAGGTGGAAGAACTGGACCCATTCCGTAGGTTGTAAAAATTTACGACTTGCACATAACCAGCCACATAACGACCCAAAACGGGTGCTCCTTGGTAAAGTTTTTTCTTCCCACTCTTCCTTCTCATTCTAGTTTACGTTTGCGGCTGTCCTAGCTTACGGCTTTAATACGCATGATCCATTGATCACTCGGTCACCCATTGAAGTCGTTGTTGGACACGGGAAGGGAGGGGGGAAAGAAAGTTTCATGGCTTCATTCACAACGACATCGGTGATGAGTTCGATAGCAATTAATTTCCCACAATCTAGCAAACGGTGTGGACGGTATGAAATATGTTGTCGTGCGAAGGAAACGAAGCTTGAAGCAAATCCCATTCAGCGGAGTGTGAAAAGTAAAGATAGCAGCAACTGGGCCGAATCTATGTCCAGATTTCTTATTGTATAGTACGGCGGATTTGACCGGTACGGCCATTGTCCAGCGCATGAAGACGATCGGGCAGTCGTAATGGATGACTATGCCCATGTTCCTAGGCATGCGAGAAAAATATTGTCGATGAAACAGGACCTTGTGTGTTGTCTTGAAACTTATACCTTGATGTCTCTTAAATAACTTGTTCTAGGGTGATTTACGATTCGTGCAGAAGAAACGTTTTTAAGGAAACAAACGCCAATGTTGTTCATCTATGGAACGATCAGTTTCAGAGGAGAATAATGTTCGCCTTAGGGTCATCTGTACGCGAAACAGATATAGTTTTGATGAGGTTTCATCGGGGTTAGTGAGGGCATTTCATTTCTTTTAATTATTGATTTTATAATATTGTACCTTGTTGGCAGAACAAGATGCCTTTTAGAACTTTATACAATTTAAACTAATTATCTTCCCCTCCGTCAGATATTCACAGGCTTTTAATCGCCCATTTCTATTATTTTTTTTATTCCTTGGCTACACAAATTTAAGGAGCATTTCGGACTTCTCGTCTGGTTTTATGTGCAGCATATTTGTGTATCCTGTGTCAATGCCTATCGACAGATAAATAACTTGCATTTAAAACTAAATTTAACACGCATGATTAGGCTATAAATTTTTTAAACATAATTTTGCCAGAAAACATCCTTTGCAAATTGAAAATAAATCATTTTATCTTACCATATGAAACACAAGCAATACGGCCTGGCCGTCCTTTATTAATAAAAAAAACATATTAAACACGGCGATATTCTTTCGCAATTGTTTAGAACAAACCCCACAAAGCGTGAGTCTGATCGATTAAGTCTTTAAGTAACTCCAGAAAACATAGTTTCTCCAACAAAAACCATCTGGATTCCAGAACAAAACTGTCATGCAATCGTAATTTAGTTTTACTCACTTTCACTCATTTGTTTGGCCTGGTACCGACGGGAAATAAACCCTTAAATAATATTTTATAAAGACGTTTTTTTTTAGTTTTCAAACATCTAAACAGAATCTTTAGAAGAAAGAAAAAGGCAATTACGTGAGGAAATTTAAAAGAACTCATTCATTTTAGTGTAGTATTTTATTCTTGTTCTTGTGGTTTTAATTTATTATATTTAAGGATTTATTTAAGGATTAATTTCAAGATTTATTTTATTTATTTATTCTGAGTATGACGGACCTTCAGAAGATGTTATTAGAAAAAATCTTCCCTTTTTCGACTTTTTGTTTAGTTTTACATGTCGAAAAGATTGTATTTCAATTTTTTATATAGTATTGCAATATTTTATTCCTGTTGGATTAATTTGTTTTTCGAAGATAATTATATTCTTAGCCAAATTTTATCTTCTTCTGTTATGAGTCCACCAAATGAAGGTTATTCGATACTTGAACTTAAATAAAATGTTTTTAACGACGTCACTGAGGAAAAAGGGTTTTTCATTTTGGTCTAACGACCTCATATTATAATTTTTTTTTGGAATATGGTTTTTAATTTTTGTCATTCGATGGTAAAAACCAAGCACTGTGTGTTTAACCAATATAAAAATATAATTTTCATTTGGTTTTCGCGCGCAGAAACCAGGTGATTTCATAAAATAGTTATGTAAACCGGCTAGTATACATTTTCCATATCAATCGCACCGACTTCCGTAACTATTTTGGAGGATTTTGTATCTGTTTTTACTGACTCGCTGTAAAGTGTTGGGGGTTTTTATATCAGTGGTCGAGGATTTCATAAGCGCTTGCGATATTTTCTAAAGTTGGCCCGCCGCACGCTATCATTTGCATTTCCCTGTATTGATATCATGTAGTGGGATAGTCAGTCCTCACAACCGGGTAACGATCCGGAGGATATTTGAACCCTGGTCCTGCCGTGTGAAAACCAGCGCTTCTTGATTCTACCACGGGACCTCCCATAGGATAAGGTTTAATAATGAAAAAGACTCCTTATATAAGTTAAGCAGCTTTCTAAAAATGTTTATCATTGAAAATTATTAATATTAATTAATGTTAAGAATATTGCTCAACACATGCAGCCTGGCCATTCTAGTAATAGTAATCTTTTAACTTAAGCTTCGTTTTCAGTTCTTTGGCACATTCAAATAGATACAGATATGTGAACAGTTGTCGAACATCTGTTAATCCCAAACCAATCACCGAAAAACAAACGATGATTAACAACTTTATATTATAGAACATTGCATAAACATCGAATAGCCCTATGCTGACCGCGCTGGGTGTCAATTAAAGCAGCCAGTCGCACTTCCGTCGCGGGAATGAAAGCTGACTTCCTGCGCTGGATCCCAAAATCAAAAGCTCGATCTCAACCCACCCTGTCCGCGTAAACTACCCACAGACGTTGCGGGCGTTCGATCGTCAATAGGTTAGAGATTCGTTTCGTAGCTATCGAGTGATTTCCTCGTACCTCGTTATTTGGCGTTTAATCGCCTCGCAGCTTGTGATTGGAAACGTTAGGCAATTGGGAACGGGTCCCAAGATCCCAAGACTTGTCCCAGACGAGGGCAATTAATTTTGCTCGCTCGTTTGACTTTTATTTGGCTACCGCAGCCTCGCACCACACACACACACCAGTTCAGCGATCCGTCATTCATTCGCTGGCGGCGCGGTTGCACGAGACACCGCGGGGTGGCTGAGTGTTGTGTGCGCGCCGCTAGTGCTACCGCTAACGCAAGGTAGCAGCATCCAATTAAATTAAAATAAAACAATTGCTACCACTGTTCGCTGCACAGATCTTACGCCGAGCGAAGACGTAGGTGATGTTGGATTTGGAAGTTTCTGATAGCCGAGACCGTTTCGGTTTCCTTTCGCGTTTGTGTTTCTTCGTTTGTCCCCGGTGCCAGTTGGGATTTGGTGGTGTTGGCCGATGTTTCAGCCCGCTCAACACTCATTTTAAAAGGCCTGCGTTCGGTGTACTTGCGGTGGTCGATATCAGCATTTACAAAACGGTTTTACCTTGAAAATAGCTTCGCAGCTCCTGGAATTGGGCGTTCGGTTGCAGGATTTTGCAGCGTTGCGTCCACTTGCTCAGTGGTTGCTCGTTAGGTTTTACTTCTTCGGAGATGAAGATGGTATCATTAGGCAGCAAAACTGTGCCCCAGCTTCACGTATCGTCTTCCCGAAGCATTCGCACTATCGATAAGTATTAAGCATGGACAGTTGTGGTGGCAGTTTTTTGTCGTTAAAAGAGTGAGACGATTTTTTTGTCTTGTCTGTTTTCACGTAAGAAAGGGGTGATGACGTTTTCGCTGAATTGCTGCTGGTGTTGAGCCAAAGTCAGCAGTAGTTAAAAGTGAAGTGCAAACTGAAATATGTTGAAAGTTGTGAAGCATCGATTAACGATCGAGCGATCGTGATATCGCCACGAAACGGTGGCGATGTTATGCGGCATTAAGAAATTGCAAGAAAAAGTTGCCGTGGCGTGGTGCACCGGACGTGAGGCATGCGACGCAACTGCAAGCGGATGACACACCAATAGGTCGTGCCGGATTGGAAACCTCCTAGCACCTCGTGAGTGAAGGTGGATGACAATGCTATGGAGCTGAGGCACCTCAGCATGGGAGAATGTTCGAGCTGAGAGAAGCGTCGCCCGGGGGATGAGAATGAGGGTCCGATCTTGGAGGAGGATGAAAGAAGGTGAATGCGGCTGTTTGGAAATTGGCACCGGTACGAGGAGATCAGCAAAAAGGTTATTCGGATTTATCACTGCTAATTGGGATAATAAATTGTCCTCTTTAAGGGCTGCAACATTGGAAAACGTTTGGGTTTTGGTGTAGCAAGGAACGATCGCGATTTAAAGGAGATGTTGAATGGAGTACGGTTGGTTTGGTGGTTGGGTGAGTGGAACTGATCCCCACTAAGTGTATTGAGTTTCTGTTTTTTTTTGCTGGTGCTCATTGGTCGATTGTTAGTGTAGAGACGGGAAGAGATTATCCTTAATCGCCTTTTTAGGACTTATATAAGACGAATCGAGGATTCCTTGTTTTCTCAATACGGATCAAGTGAATGTGTAGCTCTAGGAGTACATTTATTTTACCAAATATTAATGCGCATTACATCAAGTTTGTATGAAGTTCAGTTTTTAAAATGATCGATGTTAAAGTTTACGATACAAAACGCTTTTTTTTCGCGCGCGGTGTAATATACGAGCGCGATGTAGTCGCGTCAAACACATTCAACTCAGACCGAGGCACAATAAATCATTCAGCAGTAAGTTCTCCGCGATGAGTGATCCCCGATAAGCTGTTTCCGTTCGGTTGCTCAATCAAACAGCAGGAGACGAAGAAAAATGCGTCCCCTCTAGGGAATGTAGGTAATTTTCAAACTTACTTTACTAGCTGACTCGAATACCCGCACCAATGGCCGCTGGCAGGCGTAACAAACGGCAAGTCTTCGAGTGAATCGGGTGGGCGAAGAGGGCACACGATCACAGGATAATTTTTGCGGACCACGCAAACGACTCATTGTAATACATGCTCCGTAAATGGGTGCAAATATGTGTAAAATCATTGATGGGCCACCGTATTTGGAAGTCAACCGATAAACCGATTTGTGTAAGTGCTGCACTCTTCCTCCAGCGGGCCGAGCGCGAGCCCTTTTGAATATGCGTGTATCCGTTTACCTCGTTTTGTAGGTTGCGTACGTGTGTGCGTGCGAGCCGCTAAGGGCTGCCGGTTGCCATTGCAGCAGATTGCGCGTGAGCGAACGAACGAAAGGTTACAAATAAATGGCTACCCAAAGATTATCTCGGTGTGTCCTTTTTTGGCGCACTTTAACGCACAACCGTCCGTCCATTCGTTGGTTCGCTTGCCCGCTGTATCCCGTATTCAGGCCGCATGATCGCGATGAAAAGCACCACCGACGACGGATCGCCAGTCGTTGTGTATGCGTAGTGCGCATTGGCAAACTCGCGTGTAGCTGGTAGCTGAAGAACAAAGCTGTACAACATTCCATCCACGCTACGGATCTCGCCACCGCACAGTGCACGGCTCGGGTGAGTTAGTAAAGTGTGAAACTATTCACAATCACCATTTTAAACTTCATTCGCATGTCGTTATAGCTCTCTGGAGATAATAATAACTACTGCGGGGCGGGAGTTTCAAGACTCGGCCGGAGGGAGTCTCTGCAACGAAACCAAAACGGTGCAAGTTCGCTTGGGAATGTGGCAACAGTTTCCTGGAACAACAGTTTTCTGTAATTGCGCCAGTCTCGCGATGTACCGGCATTACGAAAGCTTCATCTGCTGGAAGAAAGAAGCGAGATCATCACCATCGTCATCATCATCATCGTTGGTATTATCATCATCGTCAGCGTTTAAAGCCAAATAAGTCTCGGTTCTATTATCGATTGACATTATCTTGCGTTTTGGCCGCGCTCGTCGTTCCCAATCACGAACATGGTCCCTTTCACTGGCCTTGCATGGGATGGCCAAAAGTGGAAAGTTACCATAATGGAGCGAACGACCAGGCCGAGTAAGCAGAAGGCAGATGCGTACCGAAGCGGTTCAATTAATTGTTTATTGAATTTAAATTTTGCTACCGAGAGTAATTAGCCGAACGTGGCGAACGCGACGGACGCTTCGCGACGGCACCCCGAGGAGGAAATGGGCCGCGGTGGTTCGAGCGAGGAACCTTTTGGGCAAGGATTCGGATCTGAGCATCTGAGCTGGCGAATGGCAGAATCGTACACAGGTGAGATCTCATTTGGCGTGCCCATTTATGGATTGGTGCAACCACACGGTACACGGCAGAGGAACGGGTTTGCTCAACTTGAAGCGAGTCCGAGTCCCCCGGGGAGGGAAGTTACTCGTCCTGTTTGCTTGATTTTCCAGTGGTCCATCCGGGGAAACTCATGGCGCGACTGGTTTGCTGCCTTGTCTTACGAGAGCCCCATAACTCGGGAGGGCACGGTTGGGGCAGGGTAGCAGCGAAAAATAAAGAAATTACAATTACAAATGGTTTCTACGCAGGAGCCCATGCCGCTTACTTTTAGGTCCGTTTTTCCCGCCGCCTGTTCCCGGGTAGCCGTGTTTGCATTCATCTACGAAGGGCGGGAACTTCTTTGCTGCTGTTCGAATGGCTCTTTTCAACTGACTTGGCCGGCATTCCCTAACGCAAACTTACCTCCTTTGCTTTCCCACCCACCGGTTGGACGGTATAGAAATGGTTGAATCACTAATTTATCGATAACATCTTAATACAATTCACATGAAAACTCATTTCAAACGCAACGGACGCATGTGACAGTTGGAACAAAACGCGAGTGTAAAAACAGCAACGGACGGGCATCAGCAATGGGAATAGGGAGTGCACTTTACGAGATGACTGGCACCACACCAGCTTTTTCCTTATGCGAGAGCAATAAATATGAAATATCCATTTTTCCGCCATTGCCCTAAGTGGAGAATTGATCGGACAACATGGTTTTTGCAAAGCTGGCATGGCATGCAAAGCTGGTACGTGGAGGCGTTGATCTGTGAGACTGGTTGAAGAGTTTCCTGCTTCTAAAATTGAATAGTTTACAATAAAATAATAAATAATAAATGTGTACTGGATTTATACATAATGTATGAAATGACAGGTAGAAACTATTAATTAGAATGCTGACAGTTGATAAGATTTTGTGAAATTTGGTGAAGTTTTTTTTCGACTTGTGACAAAACTGACTCAATGCTACAAGAATTGGATAGGCGGGTGGTTTTTTAAAAAAAGTTTTAAGACGCTGTCAATCTGACTATTAGATCTTCTTCTTGACTTAACGATCTTCTAGACCACGCCAGCCATCGAAATGGCTTACTAGACTTGCCGATACATCGTAGTTGGGTATCCGACAGTCCGAGAGGACGGTCCGGATGGGATTTGAACCTCTTTCCTGCTGTTTGAAGGCCCCTGTGCCGATGTCGCCTACTCCACCGGGCCTCCGTAGCCTACTATTAGATGTTGAAGTTATTATCATAAGAGGTATTATTTTGTACTATTTACATCATATTATTACGGCTTAACGCCGTCATTTTTCCATAAGAGGTATTATCATAAGAAAATAATTTGTCGATTAAAATGCTCAGTCGTCCTACGTAAAAAATCGCTGCAGAAATTTTGCTATGGGCAAAGCGTAGTTTTTGCCTCTACTAGGATGATAAATTTTTCTCCATACAAATTTAATGGGAAAGCACGACACCGTAAACTAGAGTAGACTTTACCCCTACTTGGATGTGTCGTTTCTCTGTATTCATGATATCTTCAATGTTTCCCCGAAATCACACATTAGTATTACAAGTCTTTCAGAATAATTTTGTGATGATCATTAGGTTGGTTATTATGATTAAAAAAGTTAAATAATTCATGTTTGCGAATATTACTGTTATAAAATGATTGAACAGTGTCGAGAGCCACGAACGGTTATGCATGTGTAATTGACACACCTTCATCAGGACAATCGAAAGTGCTGACCGGAGGACGCGGAGGGAAAGGGGAGGGGGGGGGGGGCTGTCCTGTGTCGCAGAAGGAACGGTACTGCCTTTGGTTAAAGTTACGCTATCGAAAGGTTCCGACGTCATTTATGGATCTACGGACAGTAGAAGGTACTACTTGTGCTTCCGTTCAGCAGGCAGCCACTGCAGCCGGACTTTTGCGAGACGATATTGAGTGAGATCGTGCACTCCAGGAAGCTGTTTCATTTCGGATGACCTCACAGCTACGCCAACTGTCATCTCTCAATTCTCAACTCAACAATTCTTTCTGAAGGAATGCCTCAGAATCGTCACCGCCTTTAAGACGCGTACGTGGATGATCTTTGCGAAGATTTTCATCGGAACCGTCGAGATCGATACACTACGGAGAATTCAGATCAGAATCAACTGTTACGCAATCTTGATTATCTTAGATCTTTTTGTACCTATCTATTAGTATATTCGCGGCACGACTCCAACAAAAACGCTTGCCATTTTCCCCGAAATGCCTCAGGTCTAAAATTATTAGCTGGTCAAATTTTAATATGTTTTTGTGCATCCCGAAAAAGCGTACACTCTGGTTGTAAGTTATAGTCCGGAGTCTTGTTGCGTAGCCTTGTAACCGGGCCCATTGACTAGTAAATAAACAAAGATAATAAATAGTAATTCAAACAGTGAATAGAGAACTACCGCCTAGACATTCTTCATTCTATGGGTCCTTCTCTAAAATGATTTTGCTTGTGGAGTCTAAAAGCAATCTGTTTTTTTCTTTGAGGAACGGCCTGGCCGGATTGCTGGACTTATTGAAATACCACGTTGTCGGTCCTCATGACTGTGGGACGGTTAGGATGAGATTTGAACCCAGGTCAGGTCGTGTGAAGACCGGCGATGATTGCGCCTGTACCACTGGACAGGCCATCTCAAGCAGTCTTCTTTAGGTCAAAAACTCGATTATGTGAATACGGTTGATATCCCGGCTAATCTGTTTTCCACCAATTCTGTGTGTCGGATGTTCCTGGTGTATTTAGTAGATAATTTTTGTATTCTTTGGGATTGTTGGACACCTTTGAATGATTTCTATTTTTGTACAATCTTCTTTATTTATTTTATTTATTATATTTGAATCTGACGGCGGTCCGCCGTATTGTCTGTCCAATCATCTTCTTCTTCTTTTTTATGACACTATAACCGTTGCGGGATTAGTTCGAAGGATACTATGGAATTCGATGCACTGCTTAGAAACACAAATGCCTCGGACGTTTTATCGAGCCCCAGTTTCTCATTCGCTTTCACCAGGCACTTTCTTTTGCTCTAAACTATTTCGATTTAGAACAATTTGAAACTCATAAATCTTAGAAACATTGAATGCTTGGAATCTGGAAACTGTTAGAAATGGAAACTGGAACCTTTATAAAAATTGCGTACTCGTGCGGTTCTTGATCATTTGCTTCCGTCCGTCTCTTTAAACCTTCGCTCACGACTTCCTTCCTTCCGAACGTGAGCTCATATTTTTCATCCTTCTTTGGTATTTGCACGTTTAATTCGCACGTCGATCTTCCCCCGGCCGAAGCCCGACCGTTGGCCTTACGTACGAACTCTGTCTTTTCCGAAATTACACTCTCTCGCACCGTGTGGTGTTTTCTAATCGCTGATCGATTGTAGATTAATCGACCGGCATACCGCACGGCATTCTCTCTAACGTCTGATGTGTCGTGTCAACAATACGCGGTGCAGTTGCAATTTACCATATGTGTTGCGAACAACGGCTCAAAACAATAATTAATTCACAATAATTAGAAATTACTAATGGATACATCTAAGGCTGGTGTCATTGCTCGGTGGCATGCCAGTAGTTGCAAGGAAATTGTATGGGATTTGACAGATGAGGTTGAGCGTCAAACGTCAAATCCTATACATTTCCCTTGCAACTAGTGGCATGACACCGAGCAATGACACCACCTTAAACACATAGATCACAGTGTTATAGATGATAGTAGACAGTGTTATAGGATGAAACTGAAACTGGAATCGACATATATCATAGGGAAAATGAAAAGAATGGAAAATTAATCGCATCACTAATGACATTAAAATAATAATATTCCGACAGTGTGGACATGACATTCGAATGACACTATTGCGGGTATCATTGTTTTTTGTCAATTTAACAGAAAAAAACATATCGCTCAAGCCATATGACGGCAGCTAGTTAATTTCAAAGAACATGACAATAAAATGATGAAAGAGAACAATTACTATAAATAAAAGTTAAGAATTCTTTATACATTATGTTTCACACATGAAGTAGCTAATTTCTTTTTTCCAAAGCGCGTCTCTCTATAATTAGTATTTATATAAGGTTTTGAAGGTTTGAAGGAAAAAAGATGTGTGATGTTTGAATGTACTGTATCCTACAGTATCTTTTAAAATTCGATAAGCTCCACACGTCAACCACACCATCGTGGATTCACCTTAATGCACATAATGGTTCTCATGCAACACATGTACACCTGCAACATGACGCGACACGCAACAACAAATGGTTCATTGAGCAATTGCATACCTGCCGATTGGCTGTCCCCGTAATGGGGTGCGCTTGAGTAGTTGATTTTATTGATTCTTAATTTATTTCTGTAAGTCTGTCGCCTGCAGCTCGGATGCTCTTAACGCAACGCATCACCGTCCGGAGCACTTTCGTTCCAGCGTCACACACAATTATGTACTCCTGCACCATTGGACAACGGAAAGCTATTTTCCTTAATTAATTGCAACTGCAATTGCCTCGAATCGATGGAACCTGTTGGTGGGTACGCGGTCCGGCGGTACGGATTCAACGTTTTGCACCGAAGACGCACGATATGGAAGGTGCACCGTTTTCTTACCCGTTGGTAATTAGCTAATTTCGACTGCAGCAGGCACAGTGCAACGTGGCTGCAAGTGGCCGATTGCTGATCACGGTCCGGTAAGGAATGGTACTGCAAATACATCAAGTTAACATTTTCCTGAACGTGGCGTGTTGTTGGGGCTACCGGGCGATCGCTATCACACAGCTTCAGTTATCACAAAACACGATGCTTGCTACCGTGCTCCAGAGGAGCATGGACAGGATTGAGCGAAAATTTCGCAATTTGATAGATAAAACCTGCTTTTAAAGGGCAGTTACGCAAGGTGCTGTTGAATCGAGAGCGATCAAAAGAGCATCACGGCGATGTGTAAATTCATTTGTTCGAACGGACGCCGTCCGCCGAATGCGTCACGTTGCGATGTCACGCAGACCGCATGTGGGGCAGCCAACAATCAGCATTGGGAAATGGCAACGAATATACGATTTCTTTCCCTTTGCTAAGAGTCGCAGATTAACTGGCCGGTGTCGGCACATCATCATCCTTCGGAACAAATTACGGAATGCGTATGAATTAAAGATGAAGGCACACGGATGGCTACTGATGAGCGAAATATGAAAGTGTACGGTACATCGATGGCTGGCTGGCTGGAGCAGATCAGTTTAATCGACCAATGGGGTACGATGGAAGGCACCAAACGACGACAGGCGATTGATTGGCGAGTGAGCTTTTCTTTTCGGAAAAATTATTCTCCCTCTTACACACACACACACACAACACTAGTCCATCTGGCAGGGTTGCTAAATCTGAAAGTCACGAGCAAGCAATCCAGGATGGCAATGAGGGTTGGTTGATTATGTAGAAAGCGTCCAGACATGTCCAGCGTATTGGTGGGAAAATCTTTGCGATGCGCGATCGTGATGATCATGGCTAGTTGGGGTGTTGGCTTAGTGTGATGTGTGGATTCCTTCGTTAATTGAATTCTCCGTCCGTGATGGAAAGATGGGCGAACGGGTTTATACTAAGCTATAGCTAGAGCACACTCAACCTGCGTATGCTGCGCGAAAAGTGCATGAGAAATCAACATTGGACCACCTAAGCTATGTGTAACGAATGTTGGAGTATTTAATGTTTCATAGGCAAAGTTTGTATGAAATTATTTGTAGGAATTGTACTTAAGTTACTTTCGTTAAAAGTTCATATTTACATAATATATTTGTTATTCGAACAAATTATGCCTCGTTTTAATGCTTACATCAAGTATATTTTATCTGCAAAAGTCCTTGATAGTAATGCTACAACACTCGTTCGGTCTGCTCACTATCACATTGCAAGAAGTCGTCGAATGCATTTTTACCTCCATTCCTGGAGTACAAAATGGCAGCTACCGGCTAGTGAAATGTTTGACCATAATTGGATTAATAATTTATGAGTTAATTCAGGAATTAATACGAGACTAGCACAGGCGGTTAGCAATTGGCAGGCGGAACCAGGCAGACACATTCGCACACATGGCAATTGCAAACAGCATCGCTGCTGCCGTGATGCAACGGAAATCGATCAGCGATGTCAGAAACGAACGGGAAACTGTCCCGGTTCGGGCCGAAGCGAACGAGGCCAACGTCACATCAATCAGTGGACGGTTTG
This sequence comes from Anopheles maculipalpis, assembly GCF_943734695.1. NCBI lineage: Eukaryota > Metazoa > Arthropoda > Insecta > Diptera > Culicidae > Anopheles > Anopheles maculipalpis. The sequence goes on from NC_064871.1 coordinate 51,337,779, forward strand.
CCCGCAGCTTTTTTCACAACCAGCCAAGCCAAGCACCATCGACGGCTGGCGAACGGTTTGATGAGATCATTTCCAGTGGGACATGTTTCATAAATTAATAAAAAATTAGCAACGCTGCCGATTATTCCGATTCCGACGACTCATTTGTTTCACGTTCACCTGGCCTCCCCTGGGGCGGTGTTTTTCCTACCGTTAGGCCCTGCATGCTCGCCGTGCGTTCGAGCGTCGTTGAAGCTGCAATCGGGAATTAATTGTTCAGTTATTTTCCAAGAATTTTAATTTTTAAAATTGGAATAATTCATTCCCGTACCTCGGGATCTCCGTTTTGCAAACGGTTGGTCCGATATTGTGTGCTTCACGTTTTACTCGTTCATTTCACCGCACAAGGTACAGGTTTTTTTTTTAACTTTTCTTCTCCAGACACTTGATGTCTACTGGTGCGCTTCGATGTGTTTGTTGGCGGGAAGGTTTTCTTTCTTGGAAGTGCACAAGACGCCTGATGACGCGGGTGGCAGTGCTGGAAGCTTTCGGTGGCGTTCGATAATGGACGTTTGTCGTTGCGTTTTTTTTTGTCTGACAAGCATACGAGCCGCTAAGCCACAGAAGTTGCAGGTTCTGATCTGTGCAGTGGCGTCAGAGTTTCGATCGATCGATCGTTCGAATTGATCGATAGGATGTCCGTTCGCAATGATGTTATTTGGCTGTTAAGGAAGAACAAAACAAAACACGGACAACACATCCATGCGCTACGAACGAAAAGACCTGCGACGAGCGAAGTGGATGAGCCAGGGAGCCGGGCGATAGAATGATTACGAGGTAAGCAAACAAATGCGTAGGGAATTGAAGCTTGATCATCCCTTAAGATTCTCAACAAGATCATAATTCATAGAAACTGATGCTTGACATTTCGAAAATATCGACAGCTCCCGCTCCGGTATGCCGGTATCCGCTGCGGACAATTAATCACGGTCGGAAACCCATGGCGTCGGAGGACGTGATCGCGTCTTCGGCTCTTTCCGTCTTCAGGGGGTTGGGATTAGTTTGTTCTTGCTGTGTGTTAATTGACAAACAAGCAGAGCGGACCATTTTTGAGGCACAAAATTGGCATGTCACATGAGTTTTTGGGAAATGCGCCACCAAGTTGGTTGTGCGTTGTGATGAAAATTCATTAATTTAATCCACACCGCACACCTTTGCCGTACGTCTTCGCCGTTAGAATTCCTTCAAATGAAGGAAAAATAATGTCAGTTAGAACGAAAAACTGTCACAGAATGGCACTACCTGGCGGAACGATTTGTTATGTCACCTTGGATCTTAGCAGTTTCTACCAGTTTTTTTTCTTCCCATATCCTTACTGTTCTTACGGAGAGAAGAGCGCTCGAGCAAAGTGTACGGAGACGTCAGAAGCGAAGAAATTATTAGCCTCGCTTTAATCGTGCTTGGAAAACGAGACGACATGTTGTCATGCCTGAAATCGGGCGAGTACAATTTTTTACTTTTGATTGATTAATTGTGGCCAGACTTGTCAGGACGCGGGCGACGATAATTGGCCGTACCGTGTTTGTTAATGATGACAGTTTTGTACTCTAGTTAGCCATTAGGTATTAGCTGGTGAGGATTCTATCGATATCGTAAGAGGTAATAGAAAATTAGGCAAGATAATTATAAAGTGAACATTTACGTCATTGCAATTAACTCAAAAATGATTCGTTTGAAGCTAATATTTAGACTGAATAGTAATGTGAGGATTTTAAAATAGTCATTTTGTTTCCCAGAATTTCATGTTTGATTTAATAAGACAATTATAAGCAAAGAATTAAATTGATACATACAACTAAATAAGAATAAACATAATCAAAAATTATTTATCGATTCAAACCAAACTTTGAACATATTCCAAACATTGTACATCAACCATCCTGCATCGTCCCCGAGCAGATGCAGTTGCGTTCGTGACCACTTGATGATATCCATCGATGCCGAATCGATGGTGATGCTTGGTGTCACGTAACGCTTTGCCGCAACCGGACAACAACACCACACCGAAAGTGGTCAGCAAAAGACCGATAATGAGGTTGAGGTACACTCCTATTCGTTGCGGAGGCCAATCTCTACCATAGCCAACGGTGGAAGGGTCTTTACCTATTTGGAACTGTTCGTCCCCGTACAGTTCGATACCTGTGGTGCCAGTAGGTGTGTGTGTGTGTGAGTGGTAAGTAAGAGAGATAAAAATTATACAATTAATTAAGTGAAACCTATGGTGTCGTACATTCGCATGCTGATGGCGATGTTTCGCAGGTTCGCTCCGACATGGCCGGGTGAGAGTAGCAAATTTGTCTCGGCACACCACACTCGAAAAGGGCTGTTCGCTTCGCTTCGGTATTTGATGTGCATAAATTTACTCTATTGGGCATGACAACTCCAGCAGGCGATAGCAAGGGCTCGGGCGGTTGCCGTCGTGCCGACAGGCTTCATTTATGCTAAGGTTCGCCATCCAACTGACCCTTACCGATGTCGGGGACATCAGTGAATCGCTTGACAGTTAGCGATTTAGATGGAAAGTGTTTTTGTTACAATGGGTTTGTTTTGCTTGGCGGCTTCACGATAGCACATTCCGTCCTTGCGTTTGGTGAAGCTTTGGTGTTACAGTTGTACGATGTTATTTAGAGCCACTTCTTGGTGTGACTGTTATAGGGATAGTTTCGTTGCGGTTGATTGCTGATAATTATGCGTTTAAATGAGTCCGATAGGCTCTATATCGGCACGTTTGTGGTGTGTTTATCACGCGACCTCAACAAGCTGCTTTTTGCTCAGCAATTCAGCAGATCTTTGAGATGGTTGCTGCCGAATTTTTTTGAATCCTGATTAAGTAGACGAAAGGGTTAAGAAATTAATGATTTAAAACCCAAAACTATCGTCAAAAGTATCGATTTAAATAGGATCGACATGCAGATAGATCATCCCTTTGAAGTATTTCAAAACTACCTCGGGTCAAAGATTCTTATCAAAAACAATGTAGGTCTTAAGATACGCGTATAACATTCAAAACAGTTATCCTAAACTAGTACCACGGCTCTGGAACAAGGCGGACTGGACATGTCAAGAGAAAGGCACCGGTCGACCCAGGCGACGTAGAATAATTTTGTGTCATAAACATGAACATAGTGGAATAGGTACAGACAGGCTGCTTTATTGGACAGCCAAAATTGCAAAGGTCTTTGTTTATTTATTTTTTATTGACATTAACTAACAAAAATATTAGGGCATTTTCTCCCTGTTTTTTTTTTGCCTTCTCCCGGGCATGCTCGGTTGTAGATAGATGTTGAGTAGGTGGTTGATATCCTGTTCTATGTTGATTGTTGAGGTAGATGTATTTGGTGATTCGATAGTTTTGGATAGGCTGTTCTACTGATGAGGGTTGAGAACTTTCAGTTCGGCTATTGTGGTGTGTTGTGGCTATTATTTTGTTGACCTCATGACCTCAAAACTAGCAGAGTTATTTGAACAGCACAAACATGGATTCACCTGCGTACAGTGTTCTCCAGTGCAGTCCAGCAATGACATTTCATGTTCAATCTAGATAGCGTTCAATCTAAGGATGATCGGGAAGCTCTATTCCGCAGCAGCGAAAACGAGTTCACAACTCTCGAGACTGGACCCGCCAAACACCCCGAACCCGACGCCAACGCCGTCAAGCTCGACGTCTCAAAGCTGGACAGGAGTAGAGAACACTGTACCATGGAATACGCCATCCTCCTTTTTACGGTAGAGTTGTAACCGTCCTCGTGTATTGTTACACAACATGTAACAGAAAAGGATTGCTGGATTGGAAGGATGATGGGGATTCGGAATCATAGGAAAAGACTGTTATCTCTGGCGAATCGAAAGATGATCCTCACGAGGGGAGGTCACTGGTAGCCAACACTTCTCTAATTTATGTACCCATTGGTCTGCAGATATTCTCGACTACAGATTCAACAAGGAGGGTCATGCGGTTTCATATTCCACGCAGGATCACAGAAGGTGATCCACATCGTGGAATCCGTCACCGCAGCCTCACACTTTTGTCTGAGTCAGAGTGCTAAGGTCTATATACTTATATGTATACTACACTAGTGACTTCTAGTCTAGACACTAGACTTCCCGTCTATCCTTATCCTTTTTTTTAGATTTATCAGGCGCTACAACCGTTTTGCGGTCTTGACCTGCAGAATCCGGAACCGCTACCGGTCCCGCGCCGTCGTCCGCCAATCCGTTATCCCGGCCTTGATGGCGAATGATTCCACACCATCCTCCCTCCTCAATCTGGGTGACTACGCCTTCTCTGTCCGTGTGGACGGCCTAAAAGCACTTTCTGAGCTGGGTCGTGTGGTGCTATGCATAAAACATGGCCAGCCCATCAGAGCCTGGCGAGTCTAATTCAATGCACGACGTTGAGGTCGTCATAAAGTTCGTACAGCTCTTCGTTGTACCGGCTCCTCCATTGTCCTTCCATACATACGGGGCCAACGATCCTTCTGAGCATCCTTCTTTCGAACGCGGCTAAGAGGGCGTCGTCTGTTTTGGACTGGGTCCATGTCTCAGAGGCGTATGTCAGATGCTTTTTATAAGGCGTATCCTTATCCTTATAAGAGGCATTTGTGTTTTTCTTCGTTAGGCTAGGTTATATTAAATTAGGTTAGGGTGTCCTAAAGTTGCTCTATTTTTTAAGCAAATTTAGTTAAGCTACTGCGCAAAAAAAAAAAAAAATGAATTGAATTGAATTGAAAAAGAAAACACTAATACTAATGGGCGATCCGGTGGTAAAAACCAAAGCACACGGCAGCACAGGGTTTCAAATCCCTTTTGGATTGTTACGTCGTAGTGACGTAGGACGTAGGACTAATGATTCGATGAGCGGCATGATGCCGAAACTAAGAAGAAATATTATTAATGATAAATAAGACACCTACGATTGTTAAGAGACTTATGCAAGAGTATATTTAAATGAAAGACTTCACTATTGTTTAACGAGATATTATAATAAAATATAGAAGAAAAAAAAAACCTTAAAACTGTATGCTATTGCAGACATTGACTCCTTCGCCCCGTACTTATTGTTTAACTGTCCCTCATGAATAAAATTATTCTGCCTTGTCTTGACTGCTACGCGGTACATGAAAGTTGATTTTCTTAAGAAGTCGAGGATCCATTTTTTCCTTCAACAATATGCTAATAAACATTACTTTAACTTTATCACGGCGATTATCTAAAGGTTTCCTAGCAATAAGTATTGAGTTCTGTATGGAATATCAGAGTGTTTGGGCCATCTGAGAAATTTAATTGACGGATAAGTTTCTAAGTAGGTGTATAAAATAATGAACTAATGTCTCATTAACTTAACTCAGTAGGTACTGTAAAATAATGAGTAACAAAAGAATTAGAATAAAAAAAATCCAAGCTTAATTGTTTCATGTCTTATTTTCGGAAAATGGTTAAAATTTAAGCAGTACAAACTTTTACTCTCTATCGCAATCCAAACTTTTCCACACATGATTTCTACCGTCTTTATTACGCTACGGCCAGACCGTTCTATAAAAAAAAAACCATGACCACCTTCACGATCAGTTGTACTTATGCAGAAACATTCTTCTCGCTGCTGTGAATAGATAATATCGTAAAATTTAACGGCAAAATTTAACAGCACAACATTTGTAGCTGCTGCAAGCTCACTGACGTTTGATAGAGTTTGATGGCAATAAACTAAATGATTGTATTTTTCTTCTTCAGGGTTCCCGCCCCCCCCCCCCCTGTTCAAGGCACCACAGTCGAGCAGTTTACTACACTTTATTTAGTTGCTTTTGCTACCGTCAGTCTGTTAGTTCCTCTGGTCTGGTTAAGTTGTACATTCCAAGTTGCAACCGTTTGGCTCAGTTCCTGCGCTCGGTAGGTTTGCTGTAATCAAGCGACTAAATCGAGCGTGAAAATAATAAAACATCGGTTTCGTCTCGTTTGTTCCTCTGCCCTAGGTCGTGGGTTTTATCCTGCGGCTGGTGGAGCTTTGACTGGTCCAAGAAAATGACCTGCTGGGGGGCAGAAACAGGGACACAAAACCAGACAAGAAGTAACGAGGAAGTGTCTGCAGTCTGCAAACGGAACGCTCGTGGAGAAAACGTTCCGCGACATCCTTGTTAGTGAGGCAAACGTGCGAGAAGCAGTCACGAAAGACGGCTGGACTGTGTTGCGATTTGCGATTTGATGCTAGCTTTCAACTTTGGTGCAACGCTTTAAAAGTGGCAGGAAAGAGCTCACAGATAAAATGGTTAAACGTCCCGCGCTACCTAGACGGGGGAAAGCCGATGCTGTGGTAACAGAGATGCAACGATTTACCTGGAAGTGGACAGAAGGGTTGGATTTTGAGCCTAGCCAGCAAGAAAATGAGAAGTGCAGTGGGAAAATCGAAACATAATCTCATGCCTCTACGACACTGTGCAACCGCTCCAGGCATGCGGTTCCTCTACCGAGCCCAACCTTTTGGAAGGGTTGTAGTTGATGCAAAGCTTTGCATTTCCAATCACACGTTTACTACATTTTTACGACTTTAGGCACTCGCGTGCTGGAGTCTTCTGACCAGCTAACTACCCGCCACCGCTTGACTACCGTTTAAAAGCGCACATACAGTGGTGCTGCGGTTTAAGCTGTGGAAAGGTCTCGCTCTATCACTTCGACATGTACACGATCCAGTATGCACCTACCGAGGACGAGAGTACACATACATGCATACATCGCTACGGTGCAGAGGTATTAAGCAATTACAAATTAAGTTTAATTGGTAAACCATTGCGGTCCCTGGGGCTCGCTAATGAGAAATATTTTAATTATAAAAAGATCGTGACATAATTGTTTATCACATTCATGTACGCTGTTCTCCGGAGATGTTTGTTTGCCGTTGGTCGGGCTGCTGGGACGAACAGAACAACTGGCCCCCGGCGTGTCGCTGGTCGCGACATTGCCCTTCGCGTCTGTTCGCAATAGTGTGATCATTTGACCAGTGAACGGAACGTTTACAGTGAAGCGCAGGCGATTGATTTAATTTATTTCATTCTGTGAATTCAATTTACATTTTATTTGCGAAAGTTAAGCACAAGATAGTGATGCCCGGAACAATGCTAATGTGTCTGCTCTTTGCTGCGGATGCGTTTTCCGACCAACGAGGCTACCGCGGCGTGTAATTCAACGGTTTACGTTTCGTACCATGTGCTTTAGCTGTGTTTTTGTTAAACTGAACAGTGGGAAATTAATTTAATTCTTTATTTTTGCTCCTTTTCTAGTCATTTATAAAGGTGTTTATAGCAATCTGATTGCTCTGTGATGCTTGTTTTTTATTTAATATGAATATTTTGAGCACTGTTAATTCTTAAAAAAATCTTATCCGATTCCAAAACAAAAGAAACTCTACTCTTGTTCAACATATTTGCGTTAAAATGAAATCACATGATACAGTTCGTAAATTCTACACGATTAAACATTCCTTTCTCAGTCACTCTCATGCAATAGCAAACAGTAGAAATAACAAATTAACATCAGTGCATACAGTTTTACCTGCTTTCGTTGAGCATAAACAAATCCCGAAACCAAATGTGACATTCCTCCACCAAACAAGCACGAAACAATCGGTTATATTCGCTTTCTTCGCGCGCTACGATCGCTTATTCTTCCAGTCACAGGCAGGCTCTAAACATTGTTATTAATTAGCAAAAACAGTAGCTGACAGTTTCAAATGGTCGGCTAATTTCGGAGGTTTTCTCGACGTGTTCGGCTTTTGCGGGACTTGTTTACCGCTCCCGTATCCTGCTGTGTGTCAGCCCGTTTCCGGCAGCATTCTGCACAGCGGAATGGATCAATGTGGCCTTTTGCGGCAAACCAGCGCAACGTGATACCGGTGTACGACGCGAGCTCGATCGAAAGTCTTTCGCGATCGATTTGCGGACGTTAATCTCATCGCGGCAGGATTGCCCGCGTGAACGCCTCAAATCAGAGCTCTGGGTTTTTGGGGTGTTTGTCTCTCGAGCAGGACACCACCTACCAACTCCCCTGCTCCCCATTAGTTCTTGGTTGTTTCATTACGTTTCCATTTTGAACTGGAATCGCGATCGTGGAAGAAAAGTGGCAGCAAAAGAGTGTTCTTCGCTCGCTCGTTGGAGGTCGGATAATGATATTGTTTCTTGTAACACGCGCATACACACACAGACACAGGCCAGAGGAGGGCACCCCGTTGAGGGTAGCTTGGACGGGCGACACTTAATTGGATCACGAGAGAAACGTTAGTGGCCACGGAAGAGTTACCAGTTCCAGCGAACCATCCATCGCGATAAGTCGCTGGTGAGCATAATAAAATATTCAAATTATTCCATCTCGCTTTGCGGCGCGTCTTTGCTTCCTGCGGGCCCGAGCACACCAAGAATGACAGTCGCCCCGTAACAATCTGACAAATGGTCACCGATCTCCGTGTTAGCCGATCGTTTTGCTTTGCATTTTCAGCAGTTGGGATTGCGTGCTAGCTACAGATTGTGGGGCTCATTTTAATCATTAATATACTGCAAGAACATCGAACCGAACAAGCTGCTCATGATTGTTGTGGAATTGGCAACGATTTGTGTAATTCGCCTGAGTGTACCAACCCTCACCATCAGAGGCAGCAAGCAAAAAGAAGCAAAACATGGCACAGCGAAAAATAAACACTTCCAAGAAGAACGGTTTGATGAAACAGTCCTTCAATGGTAAGCTATCAACAGTGTGCAGTACTTGGTTTGGTCAGGTTTTTGCAGACGCTCGAAGGGTCATGGAGGAAGGGACCATTAATTAAAGTTAATTAATAATTCTCAAATGACTTAACGATGCATCCCGTGATGGAACGCGTAAAGTGCACAAGAAGTTTAATGATGCTACCGCTAGGTTAACATAATTTAATTAGCGTTTAATGCATATCTCACCCGCTCCAAAGACGCTGTGATAAACAAGCACCCATTTCTCGTATGACGTACTTGGGCGGAGGAAACCAATACTGCAAACGAATGACATATTCACTTATCTCATAATTAATATCATAGACAACATTTTATGGGTGAATAAGCGAAACACAGTCGGCTAAAAACAGCAAATAAAAAAAAAAACCTTTGCGATTCTGTTCGACAAAAGCTTGACGTTAATGGCGTCGATGATTGCGTGCCGACTCGGTGATTTTTTATGCGACTTCGACACGCTTACAATGTAATTGACTTTACGCGCTGCTAAAACGTAAACCAGTCGGCCATGAGATTGTTGGGCGCCAAAGTATGTTGGCAAGTGAAAACCATCACTTATGGCAGGACTTTTATTTTGAGTGGTGCGCTAACGTTCAGTGATTTAGTTTTTGACCATTGTAAACTGAACTCATTGAACATACATGAACTTACATATTTTGTGACTAAATTTTTATGGGCATTTCAGAGTAAGTAAAGTAAGGAGCAAATAAATTGAGAAGGTCAAAGTATTTAAATCCATTTAAAAATAAGTGTATTTTCTATACAGTTCTTGACATACATATACGCGCAATTGTTATTTTTTTTTTATTGAAAAACTAACAATAAGGCCTGGCCGTCATTACGAAATAAAAAAAAAGAAACAACACATAAAAGAGATAATTTAAATTTTTGCAACCGAGCATGTCCCGGATAAGGCAAAAAACAGGGAAGAAATGCCCTAATAATCTTGTTTATATACATAGTCATCACATGCGCTGTTGACAATACGTCATACTGAAAATAAATAAAATAAAAAAATTATTTAAATTTTTGCTTTAGTAAGTTTTAGAGGCTAATGAACACATATTTTGAACATTTTTTTATAGTTTTATTCACACTTTCCAATTTTTTTCTACTAATACGGCCTGGCTGTTTTATAAAAAAAAATTTCATATAAAATATTACATAACTATACAAACATCTACAGAAAATATTTTTCCGTTATTTTTACATGTAAAAATACATGAAGTATTAGACAACTTTTGTAAAAGTAAACAACTTTTTGATTCATTTTATTGAAAGTGTTGGGAAATCTACGTTCCAGTTTGTATAGTTTAGGTACGATTTTCTTCTAATTTTGATCTTTAATATTTTTACAATGCCTTTTTTTAGCACATAATGCTTATTTTACAATAAAGCTTTTAACCATCCTCCAAAATAGGTATTACTTTTCGATACAGATCGTCTAAATCAGTGTTCATACTGTTCATCAGTGTTCATACTGTTCATCAGTGTTCATACGGATCAAACGAGTACGTAGAGTTTATAACAACACGTCAAGCACTGTGAGAATACAGCGTAAAAATATTCATAACTACGAAATCTATGGAAATTGTCTTTTCATACATCTTTAATCAACATCAATCCTCCTGAAAAATTGAATATTAATAATAATGGAGCGGTCTGGTGGTAGAGGCGACAGAGGCACCAGGCATCACACAGGCAGGACCGAAGTTCAAAGTTCCCATCCGAACCATTTCTAGTCTAGTGAGCCATTCGATGGCCAGCGTGACCTTGTCTTGGATCGTCAAGCCAAGAAGAAGAATAATAAAGATTATCTATAATACAATATCATTAAAAAAAACTAAAACTCGAAAATTTTTTTACAGATTTTAAATGTTGTTGAAGGAAAGATTTATTAATCAAACACAGTATTAAAAGTACTTGTCAAGTGCCAACTATTCGTTCTTGAAAAATCCCCTTGAAAAATTTCATTTCACCATTCAACCATTTGAAAACCTTGAAAAATTTCATTTAATAATACAGATGTGCATAATGTTTTACTTTATCAACAAACACAAATTTCAATACTAAAACCTTCTAAACTACGTTCCTGTATGAAAAAAAAAAACAACACGCAAAGATATGACAGAGTGTTTTTTGTTGTTGTGGTTGTTTTCGGTGTTCAGTTCACAGTTTGCAAGCAGTTGCTGTTTGGCAAGAGCAAACGAGCACAAAAACTTAAGGCAAGAAGTTCACAATCCCTTCACTAATTGGACAAAATTCCTCCGAACTGTGGCCGTAAATCTCATCGCGTCGATTCGCGTTTGAAAATTTGCTACCGTTTTGTGTGTTTTGCTGTTGCCGTTTCCAATGATGTAGCTATTCTCGCATTTTGCTGATGGTCCGCTGCGTTAGAGGTTGTCTGAAAGGCGATCAGATGTCGAGCGAAGGCGCGGCTGTACGTAGGTTTAAGGATTCCCTGAACAAAGGGATTGTCATAGGATGCTGCAATGGATCCTGCGCTCGACGTCGAAGCTTAGGAAAGTTTACTCAGAAAGGTTTGATTTTCTACGCGAGCGCACCGGGCGCTTCGGGGAATTCATTAAATGAGCGTAGTGTCCTTGTACCTAACAAGATATTTGTGTGATTACAAGTGAGGCAACGTTGAACTGATGAATCGTTGATTCTGATGGCACATTACCTATTTTCATGATCATTTTTGTTGCTAAGCTTTACGATGTTTATTCGTCCACATTGGTTGAGTGCAGAAAGGTTTAGGAAATTTCACAATGGTTAGAGACACTTTTATTTGATAAAATCCCCGTCAATAGTATTTCGTCTATATACAGAATGATATGATTATAATTTTATTAACAACAATCAATTTAACCAGGAAGGCTAACCAGCCCAAAGTATTGCAAACATGAAAAGTCAAACAGATTATGTACAAGCGCACGAAAAAGGGCTGGGAGATGGTGCTGAGAATGGCAGTGCCCGGAGACGCTGTGCAAGTTTGCGAATGGATGGCGTTTTGTGAGTTTAATTGTCTACGTTTGCTTACCAAAGTTTTCTTGGAAGGAAATCAATCAATCGTATAGCTATGTCGAGGCGAAGGCTTTGCCTTTTTTTGTTCAGTGGAAACAGTGAAAAAAAAATGCATCTCCAACCAGCAGTGCAGCAGTGCAATGGGAACGTTGGAATGGGGGTGACAGAAACAGCGCATGATCCGCTGCATAAATTATTCTAACGAACTTCTCACAGGTAGTGGCAGACAGTGCGCAGTGTGTTAACGCTTTCGCTACTTATGCTACTTATGCGGGCAATGGAAAGGTAAGGAATACTTTCTGTGTTTATCCGCTGGGATGCAGTTTTAAGACATAACAATAGTATCTCGGTGACTGTGGTTAATACTTGGCCCACCGATGGCAGCAGTCGTGTAATCGTATCGGTTTCATCGCTATTGTTGACCTACCAACAGTGACACCCAGTGTCCACGTTTATCGCTGACGTTCGTATTGGGCCCATCGTTCAGGGCCTTTGTTTTCTTCTCTGTCCCAACGGTCACAAACGGATGAATTGAGATCCGTTTTTTTGTTTTTACACTGGAAATAAAACGAGCGCGTAACGCAAGAACACCATGCAACCATGCTCTGCATGCAGATCATTATAAAGCAATATAAATATGCCAATTAGTAAAAATAATAGCAGGCTTATAATAAAATAAAATAAATCATTCGATCGGTCAGCGAAGATAGGGAAATTGTCATCATTTTATTTGACTGTGTATTGTTTTGTGCCTCTCGGCTGGTTTGCCGGGTTTGCGTTATTATGCTACGCTTCACCGTTGTACATAAGCGTGCAATCATTGGGTACTGACACTGCTGAAAGGAATGCAATTGCACTCATGCGATCGCATTCGTGTGGATACGTGAATAATGCGTTTATGAAGGACAAAGTTATTCGAGTATGGTGTCTTTTTGAAATAAAAGTGATCGTGTTGCTTTGAAGTAGAGAGGAAGGTAATGAGAGGGAGAGCTAGAGAAATAGAGGAAAAAAAGAGAGAGAGATCATCTTCTTTTTGACTGAACGAACTTATAGTTCACGCCGGCCATTGAATAGTATACTAGACTTGAAGATACCACGTAGTTGAATAGTCAGTCTTCACTACGCCGCATGTGTTGACTGTGTATACAATTTTATTGTAAATAAGGTAGAAAAATAGTAGAAGTATAGCAACAGATTTATTACGTGCTTTGTTCCACAATGATAAAACTTCGTAAAGTGCCTCTCATGATTTGATCACTTCTGCATTCGTACGTTAACTCATAACTAAATTTTGAAGAAAGAGTAATACACAAATCTATATCTGGACATGAAAAAGGCACGGTGAAAAAGGCAATAAAACTCTTTGAATTGTCAGGTCTGGAAAATACCCATTAGTCAAGAGCTCTGAGAGTTTAGTCTACTCTACATATTCTCTAAATATTCGATGATTCCAATATTCCAGAAAGAAGAAAAATCTCTTCCATACTTCTATGATTCCCGGATGATCAATACAGTTCATCAGTTAAGACTGAGTTAGGACTGAGTACTGCACTTGAAATATGGACCAAGGTAGTATGTTCCTCCATACTACTGTGCCCGAAAAATAAAGTGACTTTGCGTTTATTCTTAAATGATTTTTTTTATTAGGCCAAATGAAGGTCATTACCTTCGAAGCAATCCCCTTCCGATGCAATGAACCTCTTCCACCTCTTATCTCACTCCTCGAAGTAAGTGAAAAACGTGGATGCTGGGATGTCATTTAGGTCCGCCGTCGCTGCGGCTTCTATAGTGTCAAAACGGTGTCCCCGAAGCGGCCGTTTTAGCTTGCTGAACAGCCAGAAGTCGGCTGGGGCCAAATCTGGAAAATGCGGCGGTTGTGGAACAATATGGGTGCCAGTTTTAGCGAAAAACTCCCTCAAAATGATGGCCGTATGATAGGGCACATTATCGTGATGCAAAAACCAGCTGTTGTTTTTCCACAAATCCGGCCGCTTTCGCCGGATGGAGGTCCACAACCGTCGGATTAGGCTTAGATAGTACTGTTTGTTCACCGTTTGGCCCTTCGGAAGAAATTCCTTGTGACGGTAATCAAAGAATACCGTCACCATCACCTTGATTTTCGACCGGCTTAGGCGCGACTTCTTGGGTCTCGGCTCGTTCGGGGAACGGTACTCGCTGGACTGGTCCGTTGTTTCCGGGGTTTCCGGGGGTTTGATTTCAGCTTTCCAGCGTAGTCTGCCAACATCGTTTTGCAGACTTCGGCGCGATTCTGCTTTTCGAGGAGGTTCAGGCATTTCGGAACCAGACGAGACTTCACCCGCTTCAACCCCAAAACATCTTTCAGGAAGGTGTTGACCGAGGGTTTGGAAATCCCAACACTTTCCGAAAGGTATCGTATCGTCAACCGACGATTGTTGACCACCAAATCTTTAATTTGGTCGACGTGGGCGTCGTCGGTCGAGGTCGAGGAAGGTCTCCTCGGAGACCTCGTCTTGGACTTTCTCACGGCCATTCTTGAAATCACTGTACCATTTGTACACATTTTTCTTCGACATAGATTCTTCCCCGAAGGCTTTTTGTAACATTCCGCTATGTTTCCGCAGTGTTTATATGATTGCGCAAACAAAATTTGATATTTGAGCGCTGCTCCACAAAATTGGACAGGGTCAATATGGTCAAAAACACTTGGCGCAGCTCCGTAAACAAATTGTGACTCCTAGCCGGGTTGATGTTGTGACTTGAAACGTGTCAGAACTGTCAAAAACATACATATTGACGAACGAAAAATAAAAACAAGGGGCTTCTTTAAGCGCGCGTAATTTGACATCCAATATCACCTTACTTTTCGGACACAGTAGTACTTCAAACATGCCACAGAAGCTACGTGCTTGCGACCAAATCACATGCACAATCCTGCATGAAGCACTGTAAAATGTATGCCTCTTCACTGCCATCGATATGATTTTTAAGCAATACGAAAGAGTTTTTGATGAAGAAATTATTGAAATCGAATGAAGTTGTGCCAATTTTTTTTTAACTTCAACTCGAACTTAGATGCTTTTCTTGACCTCGAGGAAAAAGGAGCTAAAGAACGTAAAACTAGAGTATTGCAGTAAAAAACTTTTTTCTACAAATTTGATGTTATAAAGCTATTTTGAAGCATTAAAATTAGCTTTGAATCAGACGGCTTATTTGTTGTATCTTCTGATTGAACTTGGATTAATCGATGCAAGATGTGCATCGATTGGCTGTTTGGTTGAGTGAAGTTTATTCGTGATCAGTATCCGCCTGTGTGTGAGAGCATATATTGGAGAGGGTGCAATTTGTAGCACTCTTAGTGTCAAAGCGCCATTGCTGCACCGTACCGTAGCCATCGGTTTGACGTGTAGATCGTACCCCAGTCGTACCCTGTACATCGTTGCCCACTGCCCCCATATACCGACACTTCGATCGCGTTGAAGCGTGCAACTGTGCGCACCCTCCCCCCCCCCCCCTGCCTGATAAGCGAGACTTTCCTTTCTTCACAGCTGCGCAGGGTGGTAACAAGGTGGAGCATCGATCTGTGACCAGCACGCACACACTTGCGCTCGAAGCCGATGCTCAGATGCGCGAGTTGGTGTTGGTGTCCACAGCGCTGTCGCGAGATGCTGATCGTATCAACAGCACGTGCAACGAAGAGGGGAACAAGCCGAATATACAAGCCGAAGTATATAAGGCGTTAGTGGTGTGAAACTTTGAAGCTTTCGTTGGAAGAGGGAGTGCTTCTGGAACGCCACGATTGGGCAGACGTGTGGCTTGTGTGCACGATCTGGGAGATCGATTCGAAGCTGCCGGTTAATCGACCGGTGCGATTGCACATAAGCGGTCTTGTGAATAGGAATGGCATTCTCGGTGGATGTTGTTGCTTTTCTTACTGAAACACCTTGACATAACAACCGTACCATAAACATAACCATTAAATCAAATTAAGACATTCGTTCGTGCCCGTTATTTGTAGCCTCCGGAGCCGAGTTGGTCCCCTCCTTCTTTCCGCCCGTCTCGTTCCGTCCAGACAATGAATGTTTTTTTTTTTATTGTTTCCTTTTTCCCTTGTCAGAGCATAATTGCGCCTCGAAGTGTATCACGCTTCATAATCACGTACGAGAAAATATTTGCAACCTAAGATTGAACCACTAATCCGTCGGACAATCCGACGATTGTTTTTGCGGTCGACGTGGAGATGGCCGCAGTTTTTGTAAGCGCCGCGTAAACGGATCAACAATGCCCTGGCCTTCTTGGACGATTGGCAAATTCCATCTCGCGATTGGAAATGGTAGTTGAAAACTCAACATCGTTTGATGTGAAAATCCTTTCGCTTACAGCTTCCCGACTGCCGACCGCTCGACGACAACGACAGGGAGCTGGGTGTAGGCGAAAAAAGGCATCAACAACCAAACAGGATTACAACCGGCTTTAACCTAAGTCGATCACTAAATCCAATTTAAGTTTGTTGTTGTTATCTTGTTACGGTTGCCTCTTGTTTCATAGTGTTTCCAAGAGACAAGAGACGGTTTTGCCGGGACGGGCGCATTTGCAACCGGGATTTGTGTTGGCTTTTCGCTCGTTTTTTGTTTTTTTTTTGCAGTCGTACGCATGCTCACCGCTACCGACGGGTCCGGGTAATAGTCGTTGTAAAATTGAGCTGGAGCGAAATTTGTAATCTTCTTACGAAAAAGTGCTTTCTCGACTCGAAATGAATGGGCCCGGAGTTGGTTCCGTCTGATTAGGTTCTTTGGATATGTCCCGCACCTTGCTGGTTATGAAAACGAAACGACTGCTTATGGTTAGAAGAAACCAAATATTGGCAAATGAAAGAAAGCCAGCTACGGAGTCACGGTAAACTTTGGTCTGACTTTTGATGGAGATGTGCAGCACAGTGGAAAGTAAAAGGTTATCTTTCTCCTTACCAAAAGAGGGCGAGCTAATGCCTTTAGGATACACCGAAAAAGAAGACCCAAAACAAATCAGAAACACTTTTTCAAGAAGTGTTTCTAGCATCATTCTTCAACGACCGACAGGATGCCCTAGGATTCGTTACGTTTGCTTTTGAAGTTGCAAAGCCCTGCCTGTACTGAACTGATTGATTTATAGCTGCCTCGAGTGGCAAGTCTCATTTGGAGGACAGCGAAAGAAGATGCTAAGCGGCAGTGCTTAGGTTGATTGTCATGCCAGCACCGAGCTGGAGGCGGATTAGCGTAATGAGCAAGGTTTTACGATGGTTCACCGGTTTATGCTTGCGGTGAGAATGATGAGCTGAGGTTATGTTACAGACAGCTTGGCGACAGCTGTCATTGATGCTTTATAGACTATTATACATTTGGTTTGCATCCTTTACACACGAGAGAGTGACTTTTTGAGTGAGAAAAAATATCATACGTTTTGATTTATCTTACTTAAAGATATTAAATACTGAACGATTTCATGGATGTACTCGCACAAAAATTCAATTATTGCTGTATGTCGCTTATTTTTTTAAGGATAAACAGTTCCAAAGCACCATCCTGTTTAAGTTCTGGCGCCAAACTCTCAACCATACACACAAAGCATATCAATTTAATAAATAATGTTAAGGGCTTTGAATAAAGTTCAGAATTGAATGATCGTGTACGAAATAGCAATATGATTTGCATTTGGGAATATCGAAGGGGACTGAAGAACAAGCGGCAATAATAGTCATTGTTTTCGGGTATTCGTGCATAAGTGTCAACGAGAAAACAATCGTTTTATGAATAAGCTTGCAAATTGTTTTCACCTTTATTCCGTAAATGCGCCAGTCCTTCGGTATTTATCATATCGCGTTCTCGAGCTAGTTTTACCGTGGTCTGCATAAACCCGTTTTTGGTAATGTTATTACGATTGTGTTACACACCACCAATCGGCTAACGAAGAATCTCGATTGGTGTGACTGGTAACAGCAACCGAGATGAAAGCAATAATAGCAACAAGTCGTAAATACATATGAAGACGGTCCATTCAATGTGATTCAAAAGACAAACTTTAGTCTGCTTTAGCCAGAGCGGGTCGCTGCTGTTTTACTCATGTACAAGCGTAAAAAAAAGGTAGTAAGTGCAATGCTGGGTGGACGAGAAAAGCATCGAGAATGGTTGCAATGTATCGTTTACGCTTCAGCATAAACGCCGCAAATAACACATGAAATAAATGCAAGTCGTGGCCAATAAATCATAAACCTGCCGAAGGAACATTGCTTTCAAAATGGTGTCCGTGGATGTTCACTGAAGGTGCAAGAAATTCGGCACAAGAGCGAACAAACTAAACGGAATGAAAACGTGCTTAAATCATTCAATGTTGCGAGTTAATGGCATTCGTGAATAAAGAGACGTATATAAACTGTTTAAACTGTACAATATTAACGCATTTATATGACTTTTATGACGAAGACTTTTAGTTTTATCTAAAAAAATTGTTATTACTTACTTCAATTGCCTTGCAATGAGCCATTTTTTCATAAAACAAACTCAAAATGAAAACAGTTTAAGCGCGATGCGAACAATCGGTTTGATATCGGATGAATATTCAAATACATGCGGCATATGTTCATAACCAGGCGACAAAACCCGCTCGATCACCAACGGCTCTCGTGCGCGGTGTCTGAAGGTTGACTTTATGCACTGGGAGAGGCTCAAACATTTGCTCCGTACCTGTGGCCACTCAACTGCGGTAGGCAAAAATGCCTTTAACTCCAAGGAGTGTTCCATTTGTTGACTGGGAGAAGGGGTGTCAAGTCGTGAGGCGGCCAGCAGGATGGGAGGCGAAATGGAAAACAAATAAATTGCGAAAGAAAAAAGCGCCTGGTTGGAAAACGGGCGAAAAAGGTATCGCCTGTTAATAAAGACATTTTCAGTCATGCTGCCAAGTTGACGTACCTTCACGGAGTCATGGGCAAACCGAACGGCTAACAACGTACGCGAAAAGGAGTGCAGTGCAAGGCGGGAACCGTTGTTGAAGCGTTTTAACACAAAATGTTTATAGCTCTAACTTGCAATTGAGCAGTACTACTGTTTACCATGCTGCTCGCTAGTGATGCACTTTAAGAAATGGTTCGAGTGTCGTGATTTCTATCAGCGGGCTGCCGGGTTAGCGAAGCAATTTTGAGTTCAACTGTTTCTTGTGTGCATGATCGAAGGTGTCGGTCGTGCTTGTTGAGTAAGAAAGGAATTTCTTTTCCTTTGTGTTTGTGGAATACTATAGAAATTCAAAGTTATAATTACAATGTAACATTTTAAACTAGTAAAAAAAGAACGGTAAGACTTGTTTGGGACTAAACGACTTTAATAAGTCGTCAGCTATCGAATGGCTTACTAGATTTAGGCTGTTGTCATTGCTCGGTGGCATGCCACTAGTTGCAAGGGAAATGTATATGATTTGACAGATGAGGTTGAACGTCAAACGTCAAATCCCATACATTTCCCTTGCAACTAGTGGCATGTCACCGAGCAATGGCACCAGCTTTACTACCACGTAGGTGAACAGGCATAGGAATCCGGACGGGATTTGAACCCCGTTCCAACCGTGTGAAGCTAATTATAAAACTATTTAATATGGAGTATCAAACTGAAACATTTCTTTACACAAATGATTTTTTATTCTTTCTTGGCTCAACAACCTGCTAGGTCAAAGAGGCTGTCGTGTGGTTTACGAGACTTTTCGAAACCGCTTACTTGAGTTGTCAGTTCAGCCTTATGGGAACACTTTACGATCAAATTGGTCAACTGCACTGTAATGTTAAGGTTTCTCAGGATGGTATCGTATGCATTGAAAAACAGACTGGATATAACGATTCAACGCCTCTGTGTCCTAGCGATCTAACCAGCAGTCCGGCGTGGACAGTATCATGCTTGTTATGTGCAGACACAAATTACAGTGATTTACCAGTAGGCAAACAAGTACAAGTTGGTAGTAATGATGCGTTTCCAGATGAACAACTGCTTTGTGATTTACAACATCGTATCATTCCTGGAGAACAGATTCCGTCCACTTAGTGTTTCAAGATCCCTATAATGCAGCAGATCACCGGTGCGGCCCGGTGGTATAGGCGACAGCGGCGCCGGTCTTCAAACGGCAGGACTGAGGTTCAAAACCTATCCGTACCGTCCCCTGGAGTGAGGATTTACTAACCAACTACGTCGTATCGGCAGTCTATAGAAAGCTATTTCGATGGCCGGCATGACTTTAGAGACAAGAAGAAGAACAGGAAGAAGATAAAATGTGGATCCGGGGATTAGAACACCCGCTCTAAGGAAGAATAATGTCCTGGACAAAAAGGACAAACTAATATAAACCAAGCCGTTTTTGAGTCATTTAGAATGAGCGACAGAGCGCGCTGATACAAAACATCTTTTGGATCAGGCACGATTGACATTTTGCTTTAGGGAAACATGGAACACTTGTCCAATCTTCAAGCCAGAGGGCCATCAGACAAACCTAGATCGATGACATACAAATCAATGCAATGACATACATTTCAATTCAAATGATTCATCAAGTAAATAGTCATCACATTTCTCTAGTTCTATTAAGAACAAATCTGATCTCTTGAAGCTCATTTGCTATACAATTAGTAACTGTCTTTTATCATGTGCCATAATTACTTCAATTCATGTGACAATGTCGTTTGGTTCAAGATTCCCAAATGCGATAATGGAGTTTTGAATACATATTTGAAAGAAAATTACAGCTGAAGATCCAAAATTGCTTGGACACGCGTCTTCAAAACGGTCCCTCTACCATTTTTATGTCATCAACCGCCCAGACCAGCCAGCCAAACGTACGAGCGAGCAAGTTGGTTCAGAAGCAATTCCAAACGAACAGCAGCAAGTTATTAACTTCTCATTGATTTACGAGTCATGGTCCAACCAGCTAACAACAAACCGTTTGGAGTTTTTGGAGCTAACAACAAACCGTTTGGAAAGACAAGCGGAAGACCGAATGCCGCCGGGGGTGAAATAATAAAAACATAAATTATTACATATGAACACAACCGATACGCCACGATTTTGATGCTAATGAGCATTTTCAAAGTGTGACTCGGTAATGCGGCATACAAACTACGGACCGTTTTGGATTATAAAAATCTAGAGCACATCGGATGGAGCACAGCCATTTCTTGCTGGACAGATTCCACAGAGTTACGAGTCACGGAACGGATTTTCGATTTCTAATTTGTTTCAGGTTCAGTTTCGGAAAGGGCCTGCTGCCCGTGAGTTCAAACAGGGTTTTTTTTTCTCGTGGGACAGATAAGCGTTGATTTATTCATCCTAAACGCACATTAGAATGATATGGTATGTGGGAACAGAGCGTTTGAATATATTTGACTACTGGATGTTCAGCGCACGGTTAGAGCTAGCAGCGTGTCCTTAGTCAAGAAACACCTTTTGCTCACCATGGTCGAAGAAGATCATAAGAAAACCGGAAGGCTAGTAAGAGCGATCGATCCATCGGACTAGATAGCAAATTTATGAGTGTTTAAACGCGGTCGTGTTTTGAGCATGGTGCCCAATAACTCATAATTAGTCGTAGATGTTCTGCGCATATGTTAACCACGTATGGTCGACTACCTGGCTTGTATCTTAACCCTATCGAAAGTATTCACACAACATGCACGAGTGTTAACCGTAAGCTGATAGGATCGTCCGGATAGCGGATACATGTGTATGCAAAATATTTGCACTTCCAAGGTGGTCAAAGTGGCACGTGATAGCCCGACTTGCTGACTTCCTGGTGTGATAAGTCGGGTCAGCCGATAATCCAATCAACCGATCCCATCGTTAAGCGGATTACTCCAAGAGCGTGTACGAAGGGTACTGGGAGAGAAAGGGAAAAATGGTGTGCTGTGACTCGGAACGATTTTTCGGGGGCGGTAATGTAATAATTAGCTATAACGCCTTCCCAGAATCAAACATTCGATAACCCGTGGACACATAAGCACGGTCCGACACACATGAGCTTTCTTTTGTTTTTCTGGTGAGATTAGGACCTAACTTTTAAGGTAGATGCTGCAGCTTTGAAATTGAAATGGGAAAGGATTGATGATTTATGGCTCAGATTCGCAGCAAAACATTTTCGATAATATATTTTTAGTTTTTTTCCATGTCCATCTTTAAATAATGATAGTAAATTTGTTAGAACCACTTTCTACTCTGTACATCTGTTTCATTCCTCCGTTGCCTGTTAAAGAATAGATTTCTCTCAGTCTTTATGCAAGACCCTTCGTTTATCTTGAGGACGGCTGATATTTTACAAGGCATATGTATTAGCTACTGGATGTTGAGCTAGGAATGGATGTTTTGTTTCATGTAGCACGATTAAGATCTTCCTCTTCTAACGATAATGCCAAATTATTTGCTGTTTTTCTTATAAAATTGCCAACCTGATTGACTTGATCTGATTTGATTCACCATGAACTGGATAGTTCGTCTTACGTATGAAGAAACGGAATGGAAGGAATTGCTTTCCCGTCTCAGCGTGTTATCCGTTATCGGAATTTTATCTTGCCTGTGCTTTATTCGTACTCCTGTTCCGGTACATTAATGCTTTATGACGATAATCGTTGCTTATAAAGCGATTTTCCAATCAAAAAGTATATGCCCGAAAACAGCCACTAGGAATCGATCGGATGAGGCTCGGTAAAGGCGACAGCTTCCGCAATTTTCTCCGAAGCACGAGCTGCGCGGTTCGCCAGTGGATAATATCCAAGTGATTTGTGGGTTGTAGTGCGAAAACTCAAAAATAACTGCTCCATAGTGATAGAGAGATAGAGCAAACGATTTACCGTCATTATCACGGGTGCCACCATCTCCCTGTTCGCGATTCTCGTCGGACTTCAGACACGGATGCGGGGTGCTGAATCTGCCGTCTTTCCTATCGTTTGCAATCAAAAATGTGTTGAAAAATTTATATAAAATCATTAACTTTGATCACTGTAATCAGCCGTTCCAGAGAGCTGATGCCGAGTCGAGTGCTGCAGGATAAGTAATTTAGAGCAGCGATTGAGCGGAGCGGAGTGGATGGTGGAGTGAAGAATGGGAGGGGAATCGGCGCATGGTTCACAGTTTTGGTCTGGTTCATTAAACGTGGCCAGCGATAACGAATTGAATGTTGGTTATGATGCCTGTGTCGTTCAAGTCAACCAGCAACATAAGTTCAAAGAGACCACTTGCACGGTGTAAGTGTGAGATGCACTAAATTGATGAGGTTCGAAACAAAAGGGAGAACTGAAAAGTTCTTGGGAGTTATTCCACCCAAGGAAATGTTTATTTTCACGCTAGAGTCAACCAAGGTAGTTTTAAAAATATTTTTAACATATTTTAACCGTATAAAAGTTGCACCAAGCAGTCAGTAAAATTTGATATTAAATGTATTGCTTTTTATTATAAGTATGACGGCTTGCACCGTATTGTCAACACCGGTTGCGTTGACACTTTTTATAAACAAGATTAAAGGGGCATTTCCTCAAAGTTTTTGCCCCTTTTCCCGGGCATGGTTGGTTGTGATTTAATGAATTAGTTGTCAAATTTTTCGCTAAACCATATCTTAAGCATTGCATAAAGCAATATCATAAACTTTCCGTGCAACCTCCGGTGCATTAAGTGGGGAATCAATATTACGCGGTGTTGCAATTTGTGATCTTCCACCATAAAATTACATTATTAAATTTGTGATCGCGGGAAAATTGATCGTTGCCTTCGATGACCTACGCCGAAACACAAACCAGTTATTGAACAATCTTTCGACGCAGGCAGCCCAGCCAGATTGGTTCACACACATACACGTTTCACGCATGAATTTGGAGCGTGAGTGTTCGATCAAATTAAGAGAAAATAGTAATTTGTGAAAATTATGCTCATCGTTAGTCGTTATGAATTGATTTGACGTGTTTCGGAAAACGCAGCCGTTTAGTCGATGATCCTCGAAATGAAAAGACAATCTAAATTGATTGACAGATTGGCCGTTGAGAGCAATCAATTATTTTCTGAGGATCATTGTTACGATGTCGATTGAAATATTTCGTTTTACAGAAACTCCAGCTTAAGAGTGGAATGTTTTGTTGTGAAAATAAAATGTCGATAAGTTTTGTGTACGATCAAGTACAATTCACACTACGAATGCTAAAGTCTTTGATTACAATCCATTTTATTGTGTGTTTTGCGATCTTCAAAGCCAGCATGTTTACGATGCATTGGATCCTGTTGATTGAAACTGATCTCATTGCGGTTCCTTTAAAGGTAGATGTTTATTGCCATATTAGTTTCAATATGGGCTCATAAATGTTTGTCTACTCAGCGCATGTCCATGGCCCGGTATTAATTAGCGAGTTAATATAGTAAACAGACAGCGTAAAGGCAATGTTGTTTTGGGTGTTTGGTCCTGTTTTTACTTTGCTTTTATTGCTCAATATAGTCAGTGTGAATAGAAGCGAAGCGTTTCCTTTATGCTTGCCGCCAAACGCAGCCGCCACTAAGAAAGTCGTCTCATCTTTTTCATACCGTACATTCCTTTCATTGTAGCGATCGGGTTAAAATACTTGACAAAATAATCTGTCATCAAAAGTGGAACACAGTTATGGCGCTTATCAAACGGAAACACGGAAATGTACAAACCTCCGGGATCTTTTCAACAAACATGCCAAACGACAGAAAAAGGTTGTTCCCGTTGTTTACATAGCACGTAGCATAGCAATCTAATAATTGACAGAATCCTACGAAAAAACACACGAAGCTTATCAAACTCCGAAAACCAGCGGCTCATCTCCGGACGACAATGTGGATGAATTTCAATTTCTCCACTAATTTACGCTAATTGGCTCATGCTCAATTAATCATTCGGAGCACTTCAAAGCATGGACCATGGCTGGACCTATGGCTGGAGTGATGTCATAGCTTTCTCTGATGCTAGTGTTTTGGTTTTTGTCAACCGCATCGGTCCAATGATGTTCGTACATGGCATTTGTTGATTTCACACCGTGATGAGAATTCGAAAACCTACCACATAAGGGGACACGTCTGGAAAAGCCGATCATATGGGATGCAAGGTTAGTTGTTGCTAATTGGACAGATTCGATTGCTCATCGGCCGAGACGAAAGTATTTTCAATGTACAGGCAACGCTGGACGTTGTGTTACGAGGGTAAAATTGTCAAATCATTATTAGGACTGATTCAAATTCCAAAAGCAAGACTCTAAATTAGAGTACATCTGAAAACTGTGCTACGTCGAAAAAGTCTATAGAATGCGCTACTTACTCGAAATGATGTCCATTACGCACAGCCTTATTATGGCAAGCATATTGATAGAGTTTCTTGCACAACATGGAGCTTAATGAATCGGATCGAGAGCGTTGAAGAATCAATGGTTCGAGGCGATCATGAATCAACCTTCGAACACAGCGATTGGGTTGGCGGCACGATTGAATAATTAAGACCTGAAGTTCAATCAAATTGACACTAATTATCAGTTTTATGCACCAGCGATAACCCAGCGAAATGGGTTGTCTCGGAAAGCAAATGTTTAAGTGTGGAGCAGGATGGTGAAACGAGCTATTGAAAGTGAGCCAAGGAACTGGTTGTAACAGTTGGTTGGATGGATTGGGTGGTAAACTGCATAGACGCACTGATGATAACACGATGCCCGTACATTTGTTCCTTATCAGTATGGACTGGTTAAATATTGACTGTCATCGTTGTTGCAAATATGGTTGTTGCATTCCTCGAAGCTCGTAAGAATCGCAGGCAGTATGTCCTATAAACGAACGGACCATTGGAAAAATGAAATCAGCCATCGCTTCATGGCACAAATGCTGGTTTGTGGTACGGTTTGATCGCACATCTTATTTTCCCCTACCTAGTCATTAATATCATTATCGATCGGCAGACCTGAAATTGAGTTTTTATCCTATCACACTACACACACCTTGTTGGAAGTGGTCTGGTGCCTGCAGACCTGCAGCTAATGCGTGGCGTAAATTGATCAGCAAATTTGTTGATCGATTACCATCATTATGGGAACAAGGCGTTGGATCCGTTAGCGACAAATTGAATGTTGCGAAAAAAGGACCCGCTTGCGTTATCGAGCAGTGTTGAGCGAAGGGGTTTTTGGTTGAAAAACAAGATAAAAGCGTAATATGCGTTTTTTGGGTAGCTAAAAATTAATTTTTGCAGAATTTTAGCAACATGGGAATAGCAGTTTTGAGCTTGTATCTTGGGCTTGAATCCTAAAAAAGTTAGTTATTTTGAGACTTAATTTCCAGGATATAAAAATAGGTTACTTACTTACTTATCAGGGGCTTCAACCGCTTTGCCGTCTTGGCCTGCCGCAGCAGAGTCCGAAACACAACATGGCGAACATGGCCAGCTCATCGGAGCCTGGCGAGCCTAATTCGCTGCACGACGATGAGGTCGTCATACAGTTCGTACACCTCGACGTTGTAGCGACTCCTCCATTGTCCTTCCACATATACGGGGCCAACGATCCTTCTGAGCATCTTCCTCTCGAACGCGGCTAAGAGGGCTTCGTCTGTTTTGGACAGGGTCCATGTCTCAGAGGCGTATGTGACTACCGGGACTAGGAAGGTACGATACAGTCCCAGCTTCGACCGTCGAGACAGATTTTTTGAGATGAGATGTTTCACGACATCTCACCACAAAATCTCAGTACATAGGGCTTCTTTGACAGAGAGGTCTCATAGAAGACTAGCATTCGTTGACTACAAAACTTTTGGATAGAGAAGGTCCACGAGACGACCAGGTTTGTCAGATGTGTTAATTTTTTTGCGATGAAGTCCATCCTCCACAACTACATGGCGTTCGGGATAATTTTGACAGTCACCTACGGAGAAAAAAAAATTTATGGCAAAATTAATCATCGGGGAAATT
Source organism: Anopheles maculipalpis (assembly GCF_943734695.1). Lineage (NCBI taxonomy): Eukaryota > Metazoa > Arthropoda > Insecta > Diptera > Culicidae > Anopheles > Anopheles maculipalpis. Next base: position 51,364,514 of record NC_064871.1, read on the forward strand.
TTTTTGTTTTAGAAATAGTAGTTTACCATGTATTTTATTCATTTTATTCAAAATAACCGCCCTCGGCTTCTATTACGGCCTCCATCCGTCTCCGGAACCGGGAACAAGCCCTGGCGACAGTTTCGCGGGGTAGGGCCGCGAAAACGGACCTGAGCTCCGCCTTGGTGTTGCTGGAGGTTCTGTTGGTGTCCCGTTCCACCGCGACCCACACGAAATTATCCATTGGATTAAGATCCGGGGAGCTGGGAGGCCACACATTCGGCGCGGTGAAGTCGTTGAAATTGGTCGCCAACCACTTTATCGTTTTGGAGGCTGTGTGGCACGGAGCGGAATCCTGCTGGAACACGTTATGTCTGCCGTTGGCAACTCTCGTGATCAAAGGCTTTACGACGGTGTCCAGCATGGAAATGTACCCGTCCGCATCCCCTTCCGATGACACGCAGGAAAACACCATCACCGTCTGGGGGAACTTGGTTTGCGGCACCCGTGGCTCGTCCGCCGGGCAGTAAGCCAGCCACCGGTTGTTCTGGGTGTTAACCGTGTCGGCGGTTGTCGCGTCCGGCGCGGATCATCATGATGCATGTGATCCGCTTCCACAATGTACTCTTTTTTGGCTTTTTTTATCACGGGATGTTTTCGCTGCTTGTTCCGTACATTTTTAGCCGTCGAATGACGTATTGCTTGTTTTCCTATGCCAACTCCATCACGAGTACCAATAAAAATTTAACTGTCAAAATTATCCCGAATGCCCTGTATATCAGCCACTTAGAATTGGGATACAAGAAGCAACGAAAACAGTTTAAGTTCCAAGTACAAATTATGGATGATTCTATTCGTTGAAAAGATGGTTTTTATGTGAAATATAAAATATCAAAATATCAATGCGACCAGGCCGGCTACTATAGGAATAAAAAAACATCAATATTTGAAACCTCAAGCTTCACCTCGATCATTTCTGATGGATTCAGTAAAACCAAAGCGTGGGATCGTCGCGGTGGTCAAGTAGCTAAAAACACTTTTATCCCTTGTTGTGTTTGGTGCGTTCGGATAATTTCAAATCAAACATACATAATAACGTAATTAGCACCTTCGCAGGTTCCCATCCACCCTCCCGGTGGTTGAAACCCCCGGGAGCGGCTGCCAGTATTGGTTTCGGCTTGTGTGTGGTCCGCTTCCGGCGGTGTCGGCTAGTCGGACACATCGGGGTTTTGCCGGATGTCGGTGTTGGCACAATTATCGCATCGACCGTACCCAAGGTGCAGCCATATGACGTGCTAAATGGCCATTGTTGTAATAGCGCGCAACACAACACGGGCAAACAATATAATTATTCAGCTTCAAACGCGACTGACGCTAATTGTTTTAACAAACGCATAGTGATGCATCGCAATGCGACGATCCTCGCTTGCTGCAGTCTCAGCAAATGCAGCCACTGTTAAGGATCAAGGTGCTCGGTATGGTGCCCCTCGAGGTGGGCAAATAAAAACAGTGCAAGAAAAGCGGATTGCAGTGAAGCGCGCGCTGCTCGGGCAGCACGTTCGAAGGTGCGCTACTTTCGACACCAGAGCGCTGTTAAATTAAGCTGTTAGTGAAGCGGCTATTGACTGTTGCTTGTTGATTTCAATGCATGCCGGCAGATTCCATCATTCGGTTCGGATGCAGCGAAGAAGGTGGTCGTAAATTTGTAAACGCTGCAAATATGCACTTCCTGAGAGGTTCTCAATTGTATTAGGCAACCGATTGGATGGATGATGGAGAATTTTCGTTTATGAATTTTATAAGACTTAAATGTAAATTTTGATTACTGAACATGATCAGCAGTAAATAATATAAGGACCCTGCCTACATTAAATATATTTATTAGTCTCGTAACAAACCATGGCCTGGTTTGTTTAGCTTTTCCACCCCAGCTATCCACCCCATGCTTCTTCAGCAATGACTTTTACACTTTTTTCCATAACCAAACAAGCAAACGAATGAGCAATTGTTATAGACGCTCGTGCCATCCGTTGACCGAACATATGCGTGCTCGTATGTGTTCAATCTTAATTTTAAATCTCACCTCTATCCTCCCTTTCGGGACTCCAAACAGCATGTAGCACAACGGTTTTTATAGCACTTAAAAAAAAAAAAATAGTTTCGTTACGGTCGCCATTCCATTCCGACTATGCTGTCGCATTTCGCCCGGATAATTCCCGATCATTACCATGCTATTCATTTAAATGTTCCCTCTTCTGCTAGGCTGATCGTTCGCTTCCTCAATCGACGGTTGGTCATCTCTGTGCTAAATGCCACCATACGGGTTACCGATGGTTGTGTGTTAGTGGCAGCCAATGTTTACTATACGCATTTATGCCGATAATGTTAATCATCGTCCTACCATTTTGCCTAGCCAGCCGGGCAGCAGAAGCAGCAGCCGCTTAAGAGCAGAAAAGGGCGTTTGAACCGACACGGCAGGGTGTCGGTTAGGAACGGAGTAGATCTGAATGGATCAGAGGCTCCAGTACACCAAACTATCCTATGATGAGGTCCCATTGTGTGTCGGGAAGTTTGAAAATTTGGAGTTAATTGTTTGTTTGACCGGTTGCAGTAATTGGAGGTGCTTTTTTGAAACGAAGTTCCGTTTTTTTTTATACTGGCGAAGTGTGTTTTTCATCGGATGACGTTCAGCCCATTTCCAATAGTCAAAACAAACAAATATGTTTGAAATCAAGATCATGTAGTTGGTTCTATTCATGGATTGTGCCTGCGCATTCCACATTATTCTTTCAATATGCACATAGATTACTGACTGTTTATGCTTTGTGGCTAGAGCGATGGCTTTAATGTAAGTTTAATGAAAGCTTATCAATTTGCGATTTTATGAATCACTTATTTAAACGTGTGTTTTTCAAATACAGCATGATGAGCAACTCTAACGAGTCACTGATTAGTATGAAATTTTCCTTTTAAGTATGGATTCTTATAATAATGTTTGAAACAAAGTTATTTTATGTATCAAAGTATGGATTTAATTTTCGGTTAACTTTGATTCTATCTGTTTATTAACTTATGAGGTCCGCAAATAAATAACGGACGTTTTGAATTCGATGGAGCCACTTTGGACTGTGGCGCGGTTTTGACGTTTACAAACGTCATAAATCAAGTTCGGGAAGGACAAAATCAAACTGTGTAAATCGATTAGTGATTATTTCGTGCGAACTCCCATTACTGGCCTCCTTAATTTTATGATGACGAAAGGTACGAAAGCAAAGGATTACAACATCACTCATTAAGAGTTGGTTTGTTGGTATGCAATATTCAAACAATGTTTGGCTTAAATCAGGGGTCTCCAAACTTTTTAGATGGTGGGCTTTTTTGAGTGGAATAGCCGCAGCTGAAGGCCATCATTTGCTAAAATAATATTGCATTCAATTTGGATGGTGAGGGGAGGGGGCGGAGAGGGTGGGGTTGGATGTGGTTTTGTGAGAAAATAATTATAATTTTAAATAATGAAATAGCTGATTTGAATAAAATAAAATAAAATAAAATAAAATAGGCAATATGCAAAATTATACTCACAATATTGGTTCTTTATTCATGTCTTTATAGTTTTATAGTTATAGAATGATGGCATTGTTTCTTGGATGCTGTAATTGCGGATAATTTGGGTTTGAAATTTGACGTTCCTATCGTCAGTATAGATTCCATGTGTTTGTCCGTTAAGTTGGCGTTTGTCCGTTAAGTTGGATCTCAAATTATTCTTTACGTGTTTTATTCGAGAAAATGTTTGTTCGCACAAATATGTTGTTCCGAAAAGTGAAATGTAATTACATGCAAAATCCTTCATATTTGGAAAATATTTTTTCGGCAAAAACTTGTATAAAGCAATTAGTCCTTCTTTGAATTTATCATTGGCTTGAATTTCGATGAACTCCAACTGCGATCCATTGGGACAATCCAAAACAACTGCTTCGAATGAATTTAAAAAAATTCTAATTTCTGAAGCATTTTCGTCTACTTCAGAAAACCTTTCACTGAACTGCTTTTGCAGGTTGGTTATTAAATCAAATGCAGAATCAACTGGGAATTCTGCCTTTGTTTGTCCTTTAAATTTTTGACACTCTGGAAAATGTGTAAAGTTTATTATCTGTAGCTGTTCTAAAAATAACTTAAGTTTTAGTCGGAATGCCTAAATATGAGTGTACAAGCCGAAAATAAGATCGTCCTGTCCTTCAAGTTTAAGATTCAGTAAATTCAAGTGAGTTGTTATGTCTGCAGCAAATGCCAAATTCCATAGCCAGTTTTCATCACGTAGCAACGGTTCTGGTTTGCCCTTTGTTTCTAAAAAATCCGTAACATCTTTTCTTGTTTCAAGCATTCTTGTTAAAAGATTTCCACAACTTAACTATCGTACTGCTCTGTAATAAGGCATATCTGGATAATCTGATTCATTGTCTTTCAACTAGTTTCTAAACTGTCTGTGATTCAGACCGTGTGATCGAATGAAATTCACTATTTTAACTACGGGATGAACTACGCAGCTAATATTTAGCGCACAACGCTTGTGAATCGTACAGTGCACGAACATAGGCTGAGGAACATTTCTTTTTTTGCACTCGTCCTTCACTAGTCCAACCAAACCTTTTTTAACACCACTCATATTTTTTTCCTCCAACAACAGTTAAACAATTAAAATTTCTCCAATCTAAATTGTATTTCGAAAAAGTTTTAACCTGCTAGGCGAAAAAATCTTCCTCGGTAACAGTAGCATACATGCTATGCATGGCAGCTAATTCTTGTAATACATTCAGGTTTTCATCCACTCCACTCTGATGAACTCCTCGATATCAACTTTAATTGATAACTTCCCTGGACTGAAATGACTCTTTATGTGTTGTACAATGTACGAGACAAATGATCAGAAAGGGATCCCTAAGAAAATTTGTGTTATGCCGAAAACTGTTATTGTTGTTAACAAACAAAATCGAAAGTTTTCCGGGCCGCATGGGATTGGTAGTTTGGAGAGCCCTGGATTAAATCATTTATCGTTCGGTTGATAATATGTAGGTCTTGGGCATCAGGGCTTCCTCCGATCCGTTTCCAGACCGATCTTATCATACCGATGCTTCTCACTGATCGCTTTCTTGGTTTTACCTGATCAAAATTTGTGTACAAATTTTTGATATTATGTTACGCAATGTTAGTGAGTGATACCCTAAAATTTAGATGAAAATTGAGTGGAATAGCCGCAGCGGAGGGAAAATCTGTCGAAAGTTTGGCGGGCTGCATGGGAGGGTCTATTTCCATTTCCAGTTTGGAGACCCCTGGTTTAAATCAATACTTCAACTTTTTTTCTTCTATGGTTTAAAAAACTCCGAGGGATACTATAAACTATAAATGGCTATCTTAGATAGCCATTTATAGTTTATTTGAATAAATAGGTAATTTAAAAACAATTATTTTACACAGTTTTTGTGAAAGTTTCTAACACTTTATATTTCTCTTCAATAGCATTATGACTTAAAAAGGCACTTCCTGTTGTCAAAACTCAAAGCTTCTTTAAATACAAAAGCATTATGGCCAGCTCGCATCGACTAAGCTGAGAACAATAAACTTTTTAAAAAATTTGAGTGTATTTGTGTATTATAAAACTATTAGCTACAGCATTATTAAGACAGCGACCATTAAGTTGTATGAACATGAAATGAATCGTTGAACTTTTTTTTGGTTCAACAATCAATCTGTTTTATATTTTTAAAGGCAGTTTTGATTCAAGCAGCAAGAACTATCATTTATTTAATCGTTAAGATTGACGAAAACGATTCCTAAACTGCATTGTACATAATTCCCGTATGGCAGCACTGTTAGCGCTTACTCAATAAGCTTGCTAATCACATAAAGAAGCGATCAACTGGTGTGACACACTCGCACCCTACCTACCTACCCTGCCACGATAAAAGGTTTACCATGGCCACTGTGCATCATTTTGTACCGGCTCAAGTGTTACACCTTTTGTAACATTTGAACAAAATTACCCTTAAATAGCTTTTTAACTAGAGCCAGCCGTGTTTCACCGCTGCTCATTCGCTGCTACGCCGATGGTTGTACCAAGGTTTAGGGGTTGCATTTATGTTGCAGCCTTTATGTATTCGTACTTGACTGTACTTAGCACGCACCGGTAGGGTACCGGATTGTGGAAGGAAGTGTGTTCTAGGAAGCAGGGGAACTGGCTCAATGTTCGACACACTGAAGGTAGCTTTTGGTGTTTGATTGTTATAAATTGTACACGACGTACCCAATACCAACCACCCGTCAGACCAACCCCCGATCGGAAACCACTCCTGCTCGTAAGTAACGCGCTACGAACGAAATCCGGTGCTGCCTTTGCTCTTTTGTGAGGATCATTAAGCGAAGTGAATGGCGGATTTGGTTTTTCATCCTCACGTACTCTGCCACGTTCGCTTCACACATTCTGGGTGACACAAAAGCGAAGGTCCTTTTCGAGTGCATCGTTTAATCACCGTTTCGGGGTTCATTTTCCCTCAAATGAATCAAAATAATAACGCACTCGGGTTTTGTTCCCTTCAAACCGTACTTTTCGGCCCGGCGGATGGTGTTGCGGATCGGTTTTATGTTTTCGGACTCGTTTCTGGCGACGTTTAACATATTGTTTTCTCTCTCTCTCTCTCTCCGTCCTGTGTCTTGCACATAACGGTCGTACCTTCCATGCCACGGTCTTCACGGGTAAACCGTACAAAGTTTCGTGGTGGAAACGATCGTTGATACGCGTTTACGAGTGTAGTTAATTATAAAACGATACTTGAATTGAGAGTTAATCTTGTTAGGTGCGCTTCCTCCGGACTATGGCTGCGTGCCATATTTTTTGTGTGTTGTACCGGGAGAGGCTACCTTAAGCAAATGGAGGGGAAGAAACGAACGAACCGAGCGCAATAATGGGCTTCCAGTTAATGATGCTAATAATAAATATCGAAAGCAAAAGTCAACGAGTCATACGGGGCCTGACGGGGGAGGAGGAAATTGAGGAGTGGTAGAATTTCAAGGAGCATGCAACTACGCTATGTTTTGGATATTGATATTCTGGAATGGTAGATGATAATGGGAGAAAACGCATAGAGCGAGCAACAGTTCGAATCTTTTACGCTAGGGAATTGGCCGTTTAGTCGAGGTTGTCGTCGCGTTTGACTTTTATTGTTATTTGTATGAAAAAGAGGACACATGCTGTTTGGTTTAATCTTTTCAAAGTGGTGAAATCGCAGCAGATGTTGGGACGGGTAGAATCCTTCGAATACCATCGCTTACAGTATTCAAGTGTACATGCTGTTCTTGCTTCTGCTGCTGCTTCGAAAAATAATACATAAACCCACCAAAAGACGTGCTATAGAGGCAGTTGAAGCAATTGTTCCTAGCCTTGGGGCACCATCTAAAAAAGATAATAAACTGACTTAGAACCCCAATCAGTTCTAAGCATAACGGAAAGCAATAAAATTTTTAAAAAGTTTCCCATTCCCAAAGTTTTAGCGAATTGCAAGGAGAACCAAGTTATTGGAACGAGTTATTGCTAAACAGAATGTTCAATTTGGTTCATCGAATTTTCCGGTTTCCATTGCGTTTAATGCTTCGCAGATGATTGGGTAATAAAATGCAGCTTGTTCTCGGATCTCCTTCGACCGCGGATGTTCCCAAGCTGCAGCAATCAATCTCGTTTGGGCGCCTTTTAGCAGTTGCAAGCTACACGCTGCAATCGCAAATTTGAGAACCATTAAAAACTCATTCATAGAAATCGACTCCAGAAGCAGAATTGATTGCAGCACGAACGCGTGGTTTCGGTTTTGTTTTTGGACTTTCCCAAAGAACCAGAACGCCTTCCGTTTAGGCCTCATGCCTTTGGACTGTGCTCTTCATGCCACTCGTAAAAGTGGCCATACATGACGGTTCCTACACTAATTGGCTTCCGGTTGAACGATGCTGGAAGGTGGAGCCGTGTGCAAAAGGAATGTTGCACTCATTGCCCGAAAACGTTTTGTGGATCATCTTGCAAATGGATCCGCAACAACATATCTGTCTGCTACCGAGGATCATCAAACGAACCTGATCATGGTTAAACGAATTTTCTGCAGGCTAAAACCGTTGTCCAATAATCCTTTAGCGGTAATGAAGATATTTCTCGTACCAGCAAAGCATAACGTCGTTCAGTTTTTATGAGCGACGGTTTTGAAAGAATAATTAAGATGATTTGCAGCACGGCTTTACGCTCCGCAACCTTTGTGCACGCAGAGGCACTTCTCCGTTTCGATGGGGCCTGGAAGTCGGCTTTGTGCAAGAAACTCCCTCGACTCACAATCCTTCTCTCCCTTGAGGAATGGAAAGAGTGTTGCAATCACATTTTACTCCTTTGCAATGCACAAAATTCATAATGCGTCGTGGTTTCGGTGCTGGTGATGTTACTGCAGAAATATTGACGCGTGTTGACGGTGTCGGGAGTTGCTGAATCTCTCGTTTTTACGATCCATCCAGGAAACCGGACAGTGTGAAGCGACGATAATAGAAGAGTACGCGAAAGTGATCAACCGAGTCAAGTCGAGACGTGCTGGGCGTGGAAAGACAATTTTACTGCAGAATACTTCGTTAAACGAAAATACATGGCAACTTTCCGCAAAATTCGTGAGGAGCACTCGAGCAACGGCTGGATCGATGTATGTGGGAGATTAAATGAGTTTGTAACTGCATGTAGCCTATTGATCGATAATGAAAGGGATTGTAGTCTGAAGTTTTCACTTGTAGAAGGTGTTTAAAAGTTGAAATTTGTTTAACAGTATTTTATATGGAAGAAAATCTAGAACTTTTCTTACTGGAACACGTAAAAGCTTAATCTTGCAAATATTACCAAATAGAACTTCAGATACTTATGTTTCGGTTGGTAAGAAATATAATTTACTCTGTAAGTTGATTTCATTTAAAGCATTTTATGCAACTAAAACTCTGCCATCCCCAACACCAAGTTCTCAGCACCTTATTGTAAAAAATAAAAGGCGTTGCCATGTGCCAAAATACCACAACGATGACGGACGACAGGATGCGTCTGCGTATCGCACTTTGCGCAATTAAAACACTTTTAACGCGCGTCACGCAGACACTCGTGAAAGACGACTCCGTTAATGATGACGATTTGTTAATTGATCGTAGGCAGTAGCATTGTACATGCTGCGCCCTCGTGTGCTTTTTGTTTAATTGGCGACATGCGTAGGATTTGCGCAATCACTAGCCGTTAGCCGTTATGGTGATAAATCCTGATGCAATGTGTGTTAACTGTTCCTGGAGCTCACTCAATCTGCCTGTAAGTGTAATGCGAAAAATAAGGTTCATCAAAAGTTGTTTGTACGGGAAGCACGATTGCTTGGGAAGCCATTTGCATTTCAATTCCCAATTTTCGCGCCTGATAAGCAACTAATGACGAAGGTTTGCTGGTTACGGTCCAGTAAGGCACAGGAAATTATGAATTCTCCGGAAGTGGCCCATTTTTCTGTTGATGTTTGCAAGAAGAGATTGAAGAGAACGTAAACATTCAAGTACGTAATTAACACTTGCAAAGCAACTGCCGCACACAAAACAAGGTGCGATGTGTGGTGTGAACATCGCAACGGAAAACCACTAATCCAATCGATCCAACCGATGGCACCGAGTTTTTTTGCAGCGTGAAGCATATGCGGGTTTAGTAATGCTTCAAATTGCCTCTTATCAACATTGAACAAAATAACAGCGGGGATGAGTGCGACAAACGGTGCGAAGGGGCAGTGAAAAAGTGTTGGACAACAGTGCTGACGATAATTACGAAACAGTCAGTCAGAGTGTGTCAGAAAGAGGAGCGCAATGAATTCGAAGAAAAAAAAAACCGGAAAAAACCCAAAGAAGCAAAAAAATCAAAACATTCGAAGACAAATCAAGGCTTTAGAAAAGTGACGCGGATCCAAAAATAAAAGCACAGCAAATGGTCAAGTAATCAAGCAATTAAATGTTATCACTTCTTAGCGAAAACACGACGACTTACAGTGAAACCACACGTTGGAATGATTAGCGGAAACTACACCACACAAATGGAGCGAGAAACAAAGGGCGGCATCCATTAGTTCTGTACAAAAAAAAACCCCTCTCTGGACGAATGTAGACGAAAATTCTTTGCCCGAAATGGTTCGAAGAGTTGAGAACAGGGAGATTAAGACGTATGACCCTGGTGGGTCATACAGCTTAGAGAAGACACCGAGGAGGCTGCTGCTTCGAACACTGGTACAATGATTGTTCTCGCTCTTATCAAGTTTCTAGCTCATCATTGCACCCCCGGGGTCGCGGCGGGATGAGATTGAAATTAAAATTATTAATTGCACCAAATATAACGATGACTTCATCCCGTCTTCTCTTGTTGTTTTGATTAGACCCGGCAGCCGGGTGGTGGTGGACATGAATTTGCTTCATTTAATTATTCCCAAACGCAGCACCGCAAAACTGTGTGTGGTGATGTGAAACGGTCAGAGCAAACCTAACGTTCAATAAATTGATGAACTTTGATTCGGCAAAGAAGCCGCCAGCTCTATCGCATGACGGACGCGGTTAAAGATTTGATTGGGGTTTGGCAATGCATGAAACACTGACGCAATTTCACCGAGGTCTTTGGTGAAGTTTTGCTGTTATGGATGACGGATGTTGTTCTGTACATTGTTTCAGTATCAGAAGAGTTGATCGTACTAAATTTGGAAGCTGCATCATGTTGATTTCGGTTCCGCACCACAATCCGGTTGATTTGTTTTCATAAGAAAGATGTTTATTTTGCAGCTGCTGCCAGCAAAGACACTCGTTTCCTCACTTCAAATCAAACCGTTTTAATCAATCAAATGTGCTTATTAGTGCTGGATGCGTACTAGAACATATCGCTTCTTGTTAGCTTAGGTGTTAGTGAGCGAAAAAAAAAAAGAAAGGAATGCTCGTATTTACTTTGAATCTGCAGACAGTATGAGAATTAAACAATGAATTACTTTGCATTTATTGAAAATGTCCACATACTTCTGTACGGTGGCTGTACGACTTCCAGATACAGCTTGGAATATTTGTACAACGTAGTTACTTCCCACGAAATTGCGGGAAAAAGGACGCAGTTGGTAGATGCGATGGAAAGGGTTGGTGGAGGATGACGCTGTTGCGAAATGTGTGACTTTTCTCACGATCTCCTGAGGAAACGACAATTTGCAGCCACCAGAAACAACGCAACCGTTTGATCGGACGGATGTAAAATGTGCCTCGTGATATGCTTAATGACTCTGGATAGAAATGTGCTAAAGAGCTTTGTCAACAGACGAAAACACAGCACGACGGACGTTAAAGATTCGCGATCGTATACCGTTAATTGATCGTTCGATTGAAGTGTTTTCTTGTAAGCCGACAAATGTTCACATGTTTTTGATGATTCTTGATTCTGAGTAGATGGTTAAATGACCTCAAAAAAGGTCAATTTTTTTTTTTGATTTGGGACATATGTACCCTTGTCCCTTGCAATCGCAAGACAATTGATTGTGCACAGAACATTTGATTTCTCTTTATGCCTTTGGTAGATAGTTGCAAAAGGTGCATCGCACAGAATGGCTTGAATCAGGACTCCTTACTGCGATAGTGCAAAGTGACCGAGCGTCCCGTGGTTAATTTCAAGTATCCGCCCTGTGGGATGTTGCCTATCTTTTCCATTGTTTTGCGACAATAGGCTGCTTTTTCGTTCCTCATTATTGGGCAAAAAAACTGGCACCTTTGTCCCGATGCGAATTGCACAGTGCCATTCGTTACGGACACAATACAGGATGGGCCAATGTTTTGTTTGGTGCACTAATTTGCTTAGCAAACGTTCGCCCGCACTTACCAGAAGGCACAGCTATAACACCGGGCATTTTTATTGCCTTACGCTTTCGATGTCCTCTCACTTGTGTCTCTTTAGGTTGGGCCGGTCGGACGAAATTCTGTGTTCCAGATTTTTTTTTTTGCTGGTATTCTATCCCGATTGTAGCAGGCCACCAAGCGCTGGCAACGAGCGTGGAGAGTCTCCCGCTGCTTGGGCAATCAATTTCCAATACAAACTTCTGACAAGCCTCCATGAAAGCAACCGGCACCCGGGCAACTCGATGACAAACGTCCCGAGCCCAAGTCCGGACCACATTTCGGGCGCACCGATCGTACAGCTGTCTGTAGAAGGACGCTGGCTGCAGCTGAACTACGGCACCGTCCGTCCGGTGGTGAGGTTATTTAAAATCGTATTAATTTAATTTATTGATCAGCAGCGATTTAAGTCACCCCAGGTGCTATAAATTATTGTTTATTAATAACGTTTCACCCGTGCCGATTTGATTCTGGTGCGGCACCGTAGCGTATTCATCTTCGTATGCAGATCAGCTTGTGGAGCTTCTTGGTCACGTTGGTGCTGTTGCTTTCGCTCGAGGAAGAGAGCATCATATAGTGATCTCCTCGACGGGGACGGTGAAGTGTGTTTGATAATCGCGTTCCGCTGTTCGGAATGAGCTTCTTGGCATTGTCATATTCGGGCTGCTCGTATCGGTCCGTTGTCCGCAGCCCTTTCGTTTACATCCTCAACTGCGCCTCGTAATCGAGGCGTAACGGCACGAGCTACAGCAATGGAACAAGCAGCAAGCTGATGCAAATTTGACATAAATTTAATTTGCTGACATCGTTAAATAATTTCGAATTTTTATGATAATTTATTGCTTATTGTGATGCAATTAGCGGATTCGCAGTCGAGATGGTGCTTTAAGAAGGATTGCATCTTCAACGCTGTAGTTTGATCGAGCAAAGAACGTATTGCGTTCAGGCAGAACATTGTGTGAAGCGGAAAATTTTAATGAAAACAAATTATAGAGGGAGCAAGTTGGATATGATGTTGTCCCAACAAGGTAAACTGGCACAATTTACCCTTTTATACAGTTTTTCAAAACTATCTTCCGAAAAATAATGTCTGAAGTTGAACAGTACTTATTCTAGCAACTCACTACAAGTGCGATGTTTAAGCCGCGGTGTCAAACCATCACACAAAAAAGGATCAATAATTCATCTCTAAATTCTGCCTGAGCCACGCCACCAATTTGACTTGACCTATGAGTAAAACTGCGTACAACGTTAGCTTTTGGTCACGCTAGGGAAGGAACCAACACGCACTTCAAAGGCACAATCCGTGAAATTTAACGATTTGACTACGGCTTTCGGCGCTATCCAAATGAGAAAGCAAGTTGGGCCTATTCTATTGGGATAATTATTGCCACATTCTTTAGTGTTTGTGTCTGTAAGACTGTTTGCTGGCGCCAAGGGCGTGTCCTGCCTCGTGTCGCTAAAGATCTTGACTTAAGATGTGTTTGGTGGCACCCTATTAGCGTTCTCTGTGATCACAGTGCCAGGAGACAGTGGATGCAAGAGGATCCCTCGGGAAATGCGCTCGTATTGCATCGTTCAAAGGATATCGCTATGCAACATGATCTGAAGAGCAAGTGTGCACTAGCTTTGGCCATAAGTCACTGTTGGGTTTGCGTAATTTTTTTTTTGGTGCTTTTCTGTAAGTATGTGCTAAGTTTGTAGCAATACCGTTTGGAAATGTTGGCGGTTCTTTAGATGATCCACTTGGTTTAGTGTCCTAGGAGTGTGAGCTAGGAACTGCAGAAGAAGAGAGACATGCTCGGTTCAACTGATCAAGTTGATTTATGTTGCGGTCAAAACATATGTCTTCTTCTTCTGCTTCTCTCTTTCTCTCTCTGTTTATACCGGTCAGAAGGTTTGGGCAAATTACGAAAGGACGCTATTCCTTCGAACCAAACGATCCGTTACGGATTATCACGACCGGTTGAGAATAGCTTGTTTCGGTGGTCGGAGTATTGCAGATGTTAGGGCCACCAGAGACCCAAATATCAAACAAATGTCAGAATAGCACAATATGCTATGTTCGATTAATAATATAGCTCATTGCTAATCGTCGACACATGGAGTAAGTTCCAAGTATATAATTAAATCACCATACTCTACTCTCTGTTACATTCAAAGTCCACATTCAAACCAAATTCGTTCTAAAGTGGAAGTTCTCTGAAATCTGCAAAACATAAGGTTATGCTGGCGGCAAAATACCGCCAAAGACTGTGAACAATTAATCACTATTCTCACTCGTCTCGTAAGTGTTCTTGGTCTATATGTGTACGGAGTCAAATTACCGCTGCATAGTTCGGTAATGATGTACCGAAACAAATGGAATGGTTAGGAAAACGCAGGATGTCACTCGACAAAGGCAGGCAGAATAGTTGTTTAAAAGGATAACAAGATTGTGCCGAAATCACAGAAAAAAGGAAGGCAGAATAATCGTGCATATTACGTATAATGTGATGTGAGTGATTTGTTCATTTTTGTATAAAGTAATTTAAAAACAGGCGTTAGTAACAATACGGTTAATAAATGTTAAAATTCCTCTCTTCTTCTTCTTGGGCTTAACAACCTCTACGGTCATGCCGACCGTCAAAATGGCTTTCTAAACTGCCGATAGATAGATACCACGTAGTTAGTTTAGTCAGTCCTCACACTACGGTGGTACGATCGCGGATGGGATTTGAACCCTGGTCCTGCCGTTTGAAGACCGGCGACGCTGTCGCCTATGCCACCGGGCCACCCCGGTCGAATTGTGTTGCATTCTAACCATGTCGATAATGAAGTTCTCTACATTCATCAAACCAATTGAATGTGTAGGAGATTACATTGTGTTTTCATCAATTTATTGGATGGATTCTTCAAAAACTCTCGATTTCTCCGTCATTAATTAGCATAAAGCAGCTCTAGTCGTTCATTTCCGTTCTGTCTATCCGTAACGGGTGAGCCAATTACATGCCAGTCTTAATTTACGGATTCCCCTAATCAGTACCAATTATTATCCTCATAATGAACGCTGTCTTCCTCAAAGCTTATCTGATCGTCCAATCTGTCAATTTCGCTCAGTACAGAGCTTTAAATGCTGGAGTTCAGACTAGTGTGTTTGTCCCCGTATTGTTTACAATTTTATATGAAACGGCACATCACTTTCGAATAATCAGCATCCTTATTAGTTAGATCAAGGATTAAAAAAAAACGGTTGATCAAAAGGTGAGTCACGATGGTTCAACGCGTTCAATGATACGTTTACCGTCAGTTGGTGGGGTAAGGCGCGTTATCTCCATCTTACAGTTGCGCACAACGTCAGCAAGCCACCATATGGCTATGATGTTAAAAATCAGCGTTATGAAATCGAGTTTTGACAATTAAAGCTTTGTTGAGATTTTCGTGTGTTCCATTATTCGCACAATGCCCACCAGCATGGAATGAATCAGATGGAGTTCACAGCGCAGCAAACAAACCATCTCGTTAGAAGCGGATTACGATCGGGTGCTGCTGATAACGAACGAAAATAAAAGTTACTGATAGGACGTGAATCACCATGGTTTTGTGTCCTATGCTGGTTTGTCCTATCTGTTGCTCTTTGAAGGGCAGAACCTAGCAGCACTAGCATGGTTATATGTAGAATACGTGAGCATTAAATAAATAAGTGAGAAAAAGCACTGAACAAATCAGTGCTACCATGTATGATGTGGAATTATTTCCAAAGAACTTTCAGAGTAGAACGTGTATTGAAATAAAATAGACCAGACGATTTTTCATCTCATGTGTACAATATTCGTATAGAAATAACCGAGTTGTGGATAAGAAATTATTTGTGAACTTAGCCTAAACGAACAACACTTGGGGAATTACAAACTGCTTTGCATGTTCTACAACTTCTAGGATTATTACAACACTTTTCATATAAAGGACACACAATCTTCCGTTCAGAATTCGGAGGAAATGTGATCCATCAGTGCATCAGCACACATCTTCTCGTGTCTGGCATGTGAAATCGGCCTAGAGATCCTTTCTTTGCCCTCGTGAGACAATGCTTGTCATGCCTTTTGTGCGATTTCGAGTGCTTCAACTCATTAAAGTCATATTTACCATCGTCACCAGTGTCTCTTGTTCTGTTACTGGCCACAGTACACCATAAGGGACAAGACTTCAAGGTGTTGGTTTCAGCATTCGAGACGCACTGTGAGTGGTCCTCGATTGTTGCACGCTTCCACTGATCCTTGCTATTCATTTCAGCAAAAAGGATCGCACAGGAATCCCTGTTAAAGTACAGCAAAGCGAGCTAGAAGTAATAAAAATCGGCTTCCTAGCTGGCGTCGATGTGGTTGATTTTTGAACCTCTTGTCATACGTGCTCAAATCAGTTTGTCGGTGTCTCGATACGCTTTTCAACGTTTTTCGAGAAGTTGTTAGGTCGTATGTCGATAGTCTTACGACAGCACCGACCCGACCACCAGCGCTATGGGTTTTGAGCAGCTGTCAAATGGGACAGTTTGGGAAAACGTCCAAGCCAATCAGCGTGTTTGAACCGGAGCTCTTGTAAAATGTGTCATTTGTTTGTTGTTAAACGACGATCATAGCTAGCTCGTGAAGTTTCATTCGGTACGTCCCTAGTCGTCATCCCCGTGCTGTACCGTTTTAATTGGAAGGGACTCGTACATACCAATACCAGGCTGACTGCTGTAATACCGAATGCTGGTTACAAAACCGCAATCTACGAGTAAAGAATCGTCAACAATTTATGGCGTAGAGTTTTGTTTACCTGACCCTGCAAACGGTTTCTCAAAATGACGCATTACAGAAGCCCAATCGAGCATGTGTTGCAGTGACGGGGGTTAACCAAGGGATTGAAGTGTTGGTATGCAGCCATAGATAGTCTATCACAAATTGATTGCCCTCTAATTATCCTTAGTTAGCGACGTCTTTTTACTGTGAAAAAAAGGGAATGAAATTCATGGAAGAGCGTCAGAGGACAACAAGAAATCTAAGGATTAGCTTTGTTTAAAACATTGATGATCGATCAAAGAATAGCAAGAAATAAAGCGATCCCAAGGGATTCGATCAGTTTCTTTTTTTCAAAATTCATCCAGTCAATCTACGAAAACGATGAGAAAAGTTTGTTTGAACACAGAAACATGTGATAATTGTGGAACATGGCTAGCGATCACTTTCGCACTAAATAATTTAGCGATCAATCAAAGCAATGAGTGACGGATTGGTTTATAAGTATAGAAGACACGTCGTTTGATGGATTGGTTTCTCACGGACAGTGTAGGAAAATTATGTTCTAACATCTTTGTTGCGGTTTGTCAAAATGAAGTACTTTGTGCTTTGTATAATTTCCAATAATTTTATACGCTTATCAGTCAAATGAAATACGTTTTGATGCTTTTATATTTAAATTTCAATTTAATATTAAGTTGTTGCAGAAATGACTTTGAATTGATGTTGATGAGATTAACTTTTGATGCTTTAAGCAGTGAAAATACCGGTAAACGGATTAGCAAATAATGCTTCACAACCGTTCGAAGTCGTTAAAGAGGATTAAAGAGCATTTGATAAAGTAAGTGCGTCTTTTTTGTGCCAAACAATAGAGACGTTATTAACGTTCATCAAAAGTGCATTATGAAGAGGAATTGGGCCGCTTGAATGCACTGTCGAGAGCATAAAAGGAACAAATGCGCACTCAAACAAAGCCGTTCGCCACCCGCACAGCTTCGAAACACTTTGGTGCAATGTCAGCTTTCATTCAAATTGCCCCTGCATCCTCACCAATTGCCCTTTTGGGTTCGGTGTAGTTTTTGTTTCATCACATCAAGGTGCAAAAATGGCCCGCTCGCACCGGTGCAACCCTGACGAGCAACTGTCAAATTGTCAAATTTAAAGCAAATTCATCGGAAATCTATGGCCCTTAACCGTTGTCCGACTGTGTCGATCCGTTTTCACCTTTTCTTTCTCTTAACAACGTTTGTTTGGCGAGATTGTAAGCAGGTTAGCGCAGCATGACACAAACTGTGGGTAGTGGCGCACTGGAGTACACGTTCCACGAATTTTACATTACGGTCCGGGAAGCGAGCTGTTTGGCTGGAACGTGGACAGTGGAAGAACCGAAAGAACCATCTGGGGAAAAGGGAAATCGTTTAAAAGCCAATCAAGCACAAGATGTTTCAATGGGAGGTAGGAGAGAAAAGCGTCAAGTAATTGACTTCCAAAAGTTTGAAGCAACTCTTGAAATACAAAAAGATAACATATTGTACACAATTACTGGTGAGCAGTTGGTTCTATTTGGGTGAGAGGTACGGCAAAGCCTTGCTTACACTCGTGCCAAAACGATCATTTTAGACGTTTTTGTATGGACAAATTTACAATGCTCGAAGTGAAGCGATGGGCAAAGCAATACGTCTATTCAAAAATCTGTTGTTTAAACTACTGTGTCGAAAAATTCAGCACAAAGTACGTACATTATCTGATAGTTATTCATTCAAAACTCTCGAATAATTAAGTTTGAGTTTGAGAATAAAAAAAGTCTCTCGAAAGGATTATCGTTCAGTAGATTAAGAAGGATACACACTTTTTCTTGTTGGCTTAACGACCTCTAAGGACAAGCCGGTCATCGATATGGCTTTCTAGACTGCCGATACGACGAAGTTGGTTAGTCAGGCCTCACTACGGGGGCCTGAGCCGTCCTAGGACATCCTAAGGACACACTCTCAAACTGCAAATTTTTTGGCCAACGTATCTTGGATCTATTTGCTGTAGATTGGCAACAATCTTGAGACTTTATTCGCCTCTTTTACAGAGGAAATAAAGGTTATCAACGTTTTCCTGAAATTTTAATTTTTTTGCTTAACAAATGGCGTTCAATATTGAATAGCTCTGATGAATTAAGTTAAAATAGAAATTGATTAAAGAATTGTGTAATCCATGGAAGCCAAACCCTTTACCAACCATCTTTAAAGTTCTCAAATCCTGTCTCTGTTGGTAAACTTACCAAACATTTATTTTATTTTAATATAGCATAGCAATCAAAATTATGTTGAGAAAATCTGACCTAATAAAAGCTCCTACATATTCATCTTAAATCATCCCACGGGAGAAAAAATGCTTCGAGGGAGAGAAAGAAGAAAAAACAGGACACGAGGGAAGAGGCCAACGCTCAATTACAATCACTTATCTTGTTAAAATATTTGTTTGAAAATAATGCTTGGAAAAATACAGCATACGTTGGCAGGATATGGCACCGGTTCCGGAAGTACGGTTGCGTGCGAAGACGAGCTGTTTTCCAAGCTTCCCCCACGGTGAGCAAGCAACGATGGGTGTGATGAAAAATTCATCGCCCGCAAATAGATTTCCCCTAGCATATAATCACATTCGCACGACGGTTTTCTCCCATCGCCCTTAGCCGATTTAGATAAACGATTCTCTCTAAATGGTGTTCGGCTTCATCGCTCCCAGCATCGTTTTCGAGGGAACTCCCTAGAACTGTGTGCTGCTGGAGTGTTTCTGTACCACCAATATTTATGTCCACCCGACCCGTTTGGTTGCGACTGGCGTACGCTTTGCCGGAAGAACGAATCATAGTTCATGCCTTGCCTTGCACACACACACAGACACAGACACACACGTACATCAACAGAGATTCAGTTCTGGCAATAGCAAACACCACCTACCAAATCATCGGGCCGGGCCAGATAGTGTGGTTAGAATAGAGGGAATCGGGATATCGTTTTCAGCAAAATCTGACACGTGCGCAGCAATTTACAAAACGGCTCGGGAAGTGGGGATTTTATTGTTGATGATACCGTGGCTGGAGTGGAAAGAAATTGGAGAAACGATGTTGGAAAAATCGTTTGGATAGGAACTTTTTTTATAGCCACGAGCTTGTGTCGTTAAAATGATGTCTTACTTCGAGTTGTTTAGCGGGATTATGTATAATAATATTAGTTTTCAAATTGTTAAATGAATTTAAAAGGTATAATCATTATGTAAAACAACGTACAGTGCCGAACAAAACATTAAGACTATCTTAATATTCGGATTTTGAAACTACTGCTATAGATTCAAATTCAAATCTTCAAATAAGTGGATTCATTCCGAAAGCTGGTAAAAGCTGGGACAACAATTTTGCCTGCCATTTCTGTCTTTTTGACCTTAGTTGCTGCAAATTTAAAAATAACAAAAATCATAGTTTAACCGAGCTCACCCGCGTTAAGAAACCTTTCCACGGTTTGGTGGAGGAAGTATTTCCGAGCCCAAATGAAACGAGTTTTTAAATTATTTTAAAGCAATACGACCAATCCGTCCTACAGCAGTACAAAACAATTATTGCATTAAATACTCTTGTGTATTTAGTACATTTTTTTTTAAATAAGTTTTTATAAACATATGTAGTGTATCTATGTGAAAGCAGGAAATAGTTAAAGATTTTAAGTATGGCTCTATAAACGCACGAGAAGAATCTCTTCAAGAACAAACTCATGAACGATGGCATCTCGGCTGTATGAGCATTGTATGGCGCCAATTTGAGGAGTTTCACAGCAGAAAGTAAAATAGACCAGAACAAGACACGTCACAGTTGACCGAAGATCTAATTAATGACACATTTTGTCCCTCTGCCGGTGCGCATCACATGCATCGTTTCGGGGCAGCAGCAACGGGTATGTTTGAAGAGCGTTTTCCTTTTCATTTTGTGTCACGAGTGTAATAAATCAATTTCCGTTCTCGAGCTTTTTTTTTTCTTCTCTCATTTCATTGTACTGTTTTGCTACGTCTTGCGTGCTCAAGAGACTTTTAGACTGGAGGAGAACAACCCCTTTTTTTGGTTTGGTTGACTTCAGTCTATTTGCTGGAACTGCGAGGCGCCTGAAACTTTTGGTAAAGTCATGATTGCACCGTTCATAAACGTTTTCGGCGGAAGTTAGAAAGGAAGGAAATCAAATGCATCTACACGGGGCGGTACGGTTTGTTTGGTGTAATGTTTGTGGTGAAACAACTTACAGCATTTTTAAGTGTGTGTGTGTGTAATGCAGAATGGATGATAAATATGAGCGAAAATTAAGAGAGAATTTTTCATTTTCATTTTTCTTTCCTTTTCTGTGGGAAGCTGCGGCATCCAAATTGTGATTGTGGGGACGGGAAATGCTGGAGGAAAACAAAAGCAAAACAAGAATGTAGTCAAAATTCTTCAAAGAGCCGTGAAAACTGGGACAGCTCAAAATGAAGTGCGAAGAACGACGGCTGCTGCTGCAGCAACGGCATCATCAGCGAGAAGAAAACCCCAAAGACGGGATGTTGCAGCACGGAGTGGAACATAATGGTGAGCGCCGCTTTAAAATGGTTTGTTACATGTTAAGTGGTTGATTAATAATGTGATCACTAATGGGAGGTTTTACGCCGTGGTGGCGTTGCGCTGCATCACGCGTGCAATCGGTTTGGTGTACGACGGTATGCTCGTTGTTTATGAGGTTTTTGAATGTTGGAAAACACGAAGAATTCATTAAACCGCGGAAAGCGCAGTGAACGTGTGATAGGTATATGTTATTATGGCATGCACTTGAGAAGTGCCGCTGCTAAATTGAAGCAGGGATAAACGGGAGTTGGCAAGCAAGAGTTATTGGTTGTTTTTAGTTTGAAAGAATTGTTTCGCTTTCAAAGAAAATAATTGAATTTTTAAAATTATAGTAAGATTATCAGTATTATGAAACTTATCCTAATCGTTATAGATTTCACAGCTCATTAGATTTAGATTTCTAAAAGTAAAAATGAATTTTAAAGCATGTTTTAGTATAATGCATTGCGTCGTATCTAAGTATACTTTCTATAGTTAAATATTTAGTAGATTCAGATAATACAGATTGGTAAAATAAGTAGATTAACCATTGAGATTAACAGGCTTCTAATAGCGTATAGTCTGGAGATATCTGAACATACCGTTTCTGGATTCATTGATTTGATTACACATCCAACGAAAAATCTAGTCCTCCGCTCTGCAGCTTCTATGATGTTGACATCACAGTCCGCTACATCCTCACCGATTGCCATGGATACACACGACACATCGAGCCACCTGCCAACTAGACACCGATTATACGACAATTCTATCACCCGACAAACTTCATCAGGACCGCCTTATTCAATTTTTACGTATGAGTTATTTCTTCAGTCAGTCCTCATTACGGAGGGACGGTCCGGATGAGATTTGAACCCCTGTCCTGCCGTTTGAAGACCGACGCCGCTGTCGCTTGCTCCACCGGGCCGCCCGTTATCATTTATTTATATAGAGAAATTTAAGCAATAGTGTTCGTAGTAGTTAAGCCACAACTGCAATATTTTTGTATTGTATTATTTATGCAGTAGAGAGGCGAATGTAGTCTCTAAGACTCAACGCCTCTATAAATAAATGAAAAAAATTGATTTGATTACAATCGTAGCCGGATTCGGTGCGAATGAGACGGTTCGAATGAGATTCAAGCGCGATCCTAACTGCCATTATGATCACCCGATCTCTCCAATTCCTTGGCTTCGCGGATGACATCGACATCATCGGACGGACAACTGTGGCGGTGTGCGAGGCGTACACCAGACTGAAACGCGAGGCCAATAGAATTGGATTGAGCATCAATGCGACGAAGACAAAATACCTGCTTGCCGGAGGCACTGACCGTGATAGAGCCCGACTCTGAAACAGAGCATCAGTTGACGGCGACATCCTCGAGGTGGTAGAGGAGTTCTGCTACCTTGGTACGATCCTAACTTCGGACAACAACGTAAGTAGCGATATCCGAAGGCGCATTTTTCAGGGGAATCGTGCCTACTACGGACTTCACAAACTCCTGCGATCCAGAAGACTCCAACAACACATGAAATGTACGATTTACCGCACCTTGATACGTCCGGTAGTCCTCTACGGGTACGACTATACTGACGGAGGACGCCATTTTCGAACGGCGGGTGCTAAGGACTATCTTTGGCGGTGTGTGCGAGCAGGGCGTGTGGCGAAGGAGAATGAACCACGAGCTAGCTAAGCTGTTTGGCGGTGCTGATATCCTGACGGTAGTCAAAGCCGAAAGGATACGTTTTCGTAGAGAAGCACTGCGAGCTCGTTGGCCGGATCAAGTGGAGCCTAACCTGTCGGAGATCGGATGCAGCCGTGGATGGCGGACTGCAGCCCTAGACCGAGCTTCCTGGAAACTTATTGGAATGCTCAATCCTGAGCAAGCCAAGAAGAAGTTTCTCTAGCACTCATAAATTTCTAACATGCTTCAATGTTCTGAAAAACTAAATTCAATCAGATTTAATGATGACAGTTCAAATGATGTTTCTGTTTAGTAGAAAAACAGTTGTTTAAATTGTTAATGTCGATGGTTGTATAATTCAGAATAAGATTTAAGCGGCATTTGTCACATTTTGGAATAAAATTGGAAAAGATTTGAGTTCATACGTTATCTGGTGTGCATAAATCATAGATTAAATTTTATAGACGTTTTA
This sequence comes from Anopheles maculipalpis, assembly GCF_943734695.1. Taxonomy (NCBI): domain Eukaryota; kingdom Metazoa; phylum Arthropoda; class Insecta; order Diptera; family Culicidae; genus Anopheles; species Anopheles maculipalpis. The sequence goes on from NC_064871.1 coordinate 51,387,949, forward strand.
CTCCCACTTCTAACTGACAATGCACAACTTACAGTGATTAAACACTATTCGCTTGTTAGTATAATCCATGCTCACAGGGTACAAATTTTCTCTGCAATCACCACTTTAAACATATTCTCTACGTCTTACGTACACATAAGTATCGTTTTCAATAGACATGCTTTGTTGATGCAATGCCGTGGGCGTCAGAGTTCAGCTACACGTGCTACCGTTTCAATTTATCATGTTGCAAATGAAGGCGAAAAATTGCTTATTAGGTGTTTAGTTGGACATTCAGCGCAAGCGAGTGGGATTTTATTTATCGATTGACTTCACAGTCACTGTCAGCATTATGAGGTCATTTTATTGTCACAGGGATTCATCAAGGGACAATTGTTATAGTTCCATAACTGAACGCAAACAAATCCAATAAATTCTAGATTAACTTTCAACTCAATTGCAAACGAGACGCAGAATCGGTGAAGCTAGTTAAACTGGATGCAACACGAACACATGGTTTGAAATTTGCTGTTTTTGAGCAATTGTATATCAGAGTTCAACCATCAGCGCAATTGAGAGTATTCCATTTGCTTTTCTAATTCCAAAGCTAGAAAAAAATTTTCAGTTGTTAACAATAAAAAAGGTGAACTTTTTCCAGTCTCTCCCTACGGTTAATAGAGTGCCGTCGCCTTTCAAGACCAAAGATAACCCGAGTGCGCGAATTGTTCTTTCTAAAGCGCTGAAACGTCGTCCTGCTAAAAAAAAAGAAGCAAAAAGCAACGTGTTCTACCGCCTAGAATGACATTTAATACGCCACGAGCAATGGGGATTGGGATGCTGCAGTGCGAAAGGAAGCGAGTGAACCCATTAAAAATTAACCAGAATAAAATGAGCCTTGAACCGAGCGAAAATTACTCACACAAAATGGTGGAAAGATATCGGCTCCACGGTTTTGTGAGTGTGTGCCGGCCACAGGACGAACGAGCGAGCAATAGAGCACCGGGGACCGGGGTGACCGTTTTGTCCGAAAATTAATTACACAGTAAATAAGAAATTATGGAACGAAAATTGAATAGTCCCTCTGGGTAAGGAGAGAGAGAGAGAGAGCTCAGCTTGCCGCCTGTCTCGCGACGTAGAATGGAGGGATTTTCATCGTTTTCATTGTTGGTTTTTCGGTCGATGAAAGGACCCAGCGGATGGGTGGGAGAGGGGGGGAGAGGGGGGAGCTGTCCAGAATGGGGTGGTGTCGCATACACGAGGCACGTCCTGAAGAAGGACAGCTTTTATAGAAGCTAGCAGCTGCTACCGCTGTCACTGCATGTGCAAAGCGCAGAAAATATTCCACCAAGAACGAACCAACGCCATCGTACATAGAAGCGGTGCAGGAGTTTTCTAAAGGGGGTTAAATGTGGTGTGAAGTGGTTGAGAGGGAGAAATCATAAAATATGAACAACTTCATTTTTCTCCCCTTTTTGTGCACCCCTCGGAACGCAGCTGGCCGGTTCGCTTATTGCTCGTCATTGGCTGTGGGTGGTGTATGTGCTGCAAGCTCCGCCTACTAAAGACGTTTCCATAGCAACAGTGAAGTACATAAGCGGATTGATACATAACACCACAAACGTAAACAAAACCAGTTAGGGTTGGAAGTGAAACAGCTACAGTGCCGCACACAAGCACGGCAAGCGAGCCGGACGGCCGCGTAAAAGAGTGCAAGCGAGCTTTACGTCCGCGTGGAAATCTCTGTGGTGAAAAAGAAATGAAAACGGTCATCTCGATGCACAGAGCTGTTCGTCGGATTCATTCAATTTTTATTCTTTGACAGACGTAGACTCGAACGCACGCATGTCCACGCGCGTCCCGAACGATCTTCAACGTGTCTTTTCGAACGTACAGTGGAAGAAAAAAAAAAACAAAAAAACGACCGGCAAAAGGTGTTGTAGAGTCCCCGGGAGCGGCGTTCAAGGTGATCCATTCGTAGTGATTGTGTGTTTTCATTCGGAGTTTTCGGAGCATTTTTTCGACTCGTTCGTCATTGGAAGGATTTTATCGATGCGATCTACTGCTTGCCGTCGATTGTTACTGCTGTGTTACAGTGATTTACATCGAGTGATGCTGATCCTGTTGCTGATCAGTTTGCAAAGTTTCCATTCATAATTTGTAGTGAAATAAAGTGATGTTTGCAATTACGGTTTAGTGATAGCGATCGTGACAGCTTTGCAAACAAAACACCCCTTCACATACACCATCGATCGAAGTGGTACAGTGCAGTGTTATTTCCAGCGTCAAATAACGTATCAAACGAGGTCAACTATGTCATATGATGTTAGTTGCCGATGGCATTCACCTAGTGCACCGCTCAACAATTGCTAGTGGTGTGTGATGTGCGACGACAAGCCTTACAGTGTGCAAAACATTCTGTTCTAACGAACCACCAACGGATTGGCGTGGATAATAGCAATAATAAGTGCGAAAAAAAGCAAAACACAAATAACGAACCCCGGTACGATTGTCTAGTGCAAAGTGTCTCTGGTAACCTGGTGGTGTAGTTTGGTGCAAATCTTCATGCTAAAATCGTCAGGAATGACTGTAACTCCGGTACGAATGGCGATGACCAGCCCGACGGTGCCCATGCAGCAGAAAACGAACTCGCGGATCAGCAACTTCAGTGTCGCTTCGCTGCTGGCGGACACGCGGCCTAAAACGCCCAACGCACACCATGCCATCATCACCTCCGGCAGTACCACCACGACTACCCCCACGCCCACACTCACCCCCCTCAGTCCACTGATGGTGCATGGTCCTCACGGTATGCTGCACCAGTCGGCGGCGCTCACAATGACGACGACGACGTCCCTGCCCGGTGCGTCACCGTCCGGCGACATCCTGCCAGCGAATCTGTCCTCCCACACGACCAGTTCCTCCTCCCCGCGGTCCCAGCACGATGCTAGCTCACTAAAAAACGTCGATACGGATCGAGCCGACACACCGCACAGCCTGCTCGAATCGGACGACTACGACTCGAACCATGACGAGGAGGAAGACTCGATTGTGGACATTGAGGATATGGATCACGAGCTGAGCGAGAGTGGATCACAGCCGGGTCGCAAGGGTAGCGGTTCACCGGGGTCTCCGTCGACGTTGGGTATGCCGCACGGTTCGCCACCGGCTGCCGCCCTAGCTGCCGCCGCCGGTCACGTCCCGATCCGACCAACACCGTTCAGTGCCCTCGCAGCGGCAGCGGCGGCCTGGGGTGGTATGAGCGGTGGTGTTCCGTGGCCCGGTGCCCGACAGATGCCACCGTTCGGTCCGCCCGGTCTCTTCCCCGGGCAGGGTTTCGGTGCCGGTCAGCTTGGTGGAGGTAAGTTTCGTGGTACAGCAATAAGTTAGACGCTAGTTGTTTTGGTTAAGAACTCAGCGAAGGTTAATCGCATGCATCCCGAGTGTTTTTGCGTGTACAATTTCGGGGTTTTAGTTCCGGGGCGAATTAGAAATTAGGCGACCTGATTACACCAGTGGCGGGTGAGCGGGTGCGAAGACGGTGGAGCACAGGGTTTGTGCCAACGGGAGGTGAAAGATTAATTTCATTTAATCGTGTCTAAAGCTAGTAATGTGTGTGTATGTGTTTGCATGCTTTGTAGCGCATGGTTTGAGCTTATGTTTGTGTCTATGAAATCCCGCCAGGGTGGAAGGTTAATTGTGGCGCCGAATTTCTGTCCAAAGCCTGCTGACAGATTTTTGGTGTCGCTGTGCGCGTTGCAAGTGACTTCGAGGGCGCTTGGGAAGTTATCAATGTGTTGATAATTTGTTTTCAGCTTTGTTTGCAGTTCGTACCACGGGGCTTATGAGCTTTTCTAATGGACAATGTTCTACTGTGTTCTTAGAGCACCGATCAACACCCGGACACGTGTAGTTTTCGTCGCATTTCGGTGGTAGAAGTCTTGCATTACTTGACACACACACACATACACACGAGTACAAAAAACACAGTAAGCAAATATTGATCTTTTGAGCGGCACCAAAAAGAAAGACGAAAGAACATCGAAGCCGAAAATGTTTCTGGACGAAAAGGTCAACCTAATCGATCGGTCATGTTTCGCCTTTTTGTGCTAACTCATTTTATTGGATTCGGTGCGTTTTCTGCCGCCAACTGCCTAGCGCCCTGGTTGTGGTACATTGCTACTAATCTCGGATTATGCTTAGCATCCATTTACAAAGCGGTATTTGTGTAATGAAGCTTTCCGAGTGCCTTCTTCAATTTTGTGTGAACAGAAAGTAAAGCAACTTGGATAAACTTGAAACGATGAAAGGATGAATCGAAACTGGCAGCGAAATCTGAAATCGATACAGTACCGAGGGTGGTTGATTTGGGAGACAGGCACGGGCACGGTGGGCTGGCTACAAATTAGAAACATTTAACTCATTCTCCGATGCGTGCTCGTGAATGGGAGAAACAAAAGAGGAAACAAGATAAGATGGGAAACGACCGAACCATGCACCGTGCGATTGAGTTGGATGATGAGCGAAACGCTAATAGGAATTGAAATGAATGAAAGGAAGCAAATATCTGAATGTCCCTCTCTGGGCTTCAGCCGAGGTTTGGGTTGGGAAAAAGGCCGAATCGGGGAAAAAACAAACCTGACGAAAAGTCACACATGCGTGTGGTTCGACGGTGGATGGAAGCAAGCCACGATTTGGTTTGGGATTCGAAATGAAACCGATCTGAAGCTGGATGCTGCGATCTTAAAGTGTCACCAGCTTCCGACGGCAAAACGTGGCACATGTGGCGAAATGGTTCTACTTGGTTTGGTTTAAATTAGTAAGACAAGGCGTTTTGTGTGTCAAAAGCGAAATCACATCGAGATTGTTTGATGCAGAATTTAGGTTTTTTTTTTTCTCTTTCGGTTATAATAATACACCAGCCGCTGTCCGATTGTCACATTGCGTTCGAGGATAATTACACGCCTGATATTTCGCACATGTGGTGCGCCAATGAATGACTTATGGGTTTGGTTTGTGGATGCCGAAGAACTGAAGCAACGACAAGAAACCATCAAATGAAACATCCTTAGTGGTGGATCCAAGGGAATTTCATATGCTTTAAGTGGCGGGCAGAATCGGGGAGTGTGTGGTATGGGGACGCATTATTTTCCTAATGAAGCATCACGAACGCAAGCATTGGAGAATGCGATAATGGCGATAATTCAACGACGCAAGTCTAGCTAATTCGATTCTGCGATCGCGTTTCTAGTGCGCACTCCATCGGTAGTGGCACAACGCTAATCGCAATAAATCATCGATTGGGTGCAAGCGAGCAAACGAGATCTACCAAAATACCTAATAAATGACTGCAGGCAGGTAACGAAAAGACAAAAACCCGAAATCGAAGGCGAAGGCGGCATCGGATAAACGTCATCAAGCGCAGATGACAAACGAGCGGTCGGAAAAGATATAAACATATTTTATCCGGGTCACCGGAGCTGTGTACGAGTTGTCGAGTCCCGGGCGCACATGCGGGGACGGAGAATTTCGGAAGGAATGTTTTGAGTTCTGTGTCGTTCTTCCCGCAACGCGCCCTTCGCCCAGTATTTCTTTACGATTTTGGTGTTTTTTGTTCCCTTTTTAATCACGGCCCTTTTCGGCCGGCTATCACTTTGTCCACTTCCTGGAACCGGACCGGGAAGCATCTTCTGTTTCTCTCTCTCTCTCTTTTCGTTCGATTATACGTCTCCTATAATGTCTTATGGATCGCCTATGCCGACCACGATCAATCCCTCCCAAACGGAGGCAAGAAAACAATTAATTAGGCTCGGTTTCGGGGTTTGTTGCGATGGGTGTTTCTTTAAACTGCTTCTGGTCGGCCTGGGCACGGATCGGTTCCTTGCCAGCCTCGTTGCAAGGGCACAGAAGGCGGGAGGACACCGATAAGAAAGATTAATTAATAGATTTCAGATACATCTCGCCTGGCGGGAGAGAGATAGAGAAAGATCGTACGACGATGATGGTGATCGCAGCCCGGCAGCAGGCCCGGATCGTCTGCGGAAGATCAGACTGGAAACATCGGAACAGAATCAAAGTAGTGCAGTGTAGTAGGAACCGTTTTCGTGGGAAAAACAAACGATTACCGCGCAAGACCTAGGGCAAGAGGCAAGGAGAAATGCAGTATAAAACAAAAACAAAATACACAAGAAAGGCAATTTGAGGGACGTCTTCATGACTTTATTTTCATCTCATGATGATGCCGTTCGGCATTAAGTTCGATCTGGCAGCTAAAGATGAAGCTTGCCTTCCATGTCGTCACCATGTCGTCCCGCACCCCCCACCTCCTTGAACCTCCAACAGCAGAAGGAGGAAACTGAAACAGGAAGTGAAACCGGTGTCCCGGTGATGGCCGGTTAATTAACTTGTAATTAGTTTACACACCGGGTTAGTTTTTGTGTGTTGTCGTTTCGTTGTACGATGTTTTTGCTTGGTGTTTGTGTATGTGTAGCGATCGCAAAGATCTCAAGCAAAGCTGTTTTTTTCATTTAATGTTCGTCTAAGGCACTGAGGCCACATTTCGGGTCTATCTGTAAAAGAAATAGTTGTCCATAGAAACAGGAAGCCAGGAAAACCATCAACGAAACAGTGGAAGCAGACCAAATAAACTGAACAACCGGGCAAATGTATCTAGCCGTGTGTATTATCATAATTTCACCGTTTAAATTCTATAATTTAATTAAACTAGACTCCCCGGAGCGGGCAGGGTCGAAGTCGCGACCGTAATCGGAGGCTTTGCCGTAGCTTCGATCGATCGCACCTTCCCTCGGATCTCATTGTTTTCTTTTTCATAGAAGATGTGCTGCAATATTTTTCGTCGCCCGTTTTCCCTCTCGTTTCTCGCCCGGCCTTTCTCTCTATTGGACGCTTCCTTAAAGCACCATTTTGTGATCGTGTCAAGATCGACGGATTATTTCGTGGCTTAGGATCAAGCTGTCTGTAGTTTTGTTTGTTTTTCCCTTTTTTCGGTGTCCGACACTCACGTCGTCACGTTGTCGGCTGGTAGCTGACGCCGTTTGCTGGAGTGTGTAATTAGTCCGGAGAATTTTTCACCCTCCAGCTCCAGGTAGCTTTCGAGTGTTCCATCTGAGGGCGTTTTTTTTTTGGTTTTGAATTAAATTTCAACAACACATTGACGCCATCTTTCATTGCTTTGTGAGTTTTTCAATTTGAGCAGCATTTGACGATGCTGCTTTTCTCGGACTGTGCGTGTTTGTTTCTCGTGCTTTTTCCTCCTGTTTTCGTGCTCGTTTAGTTTCGTTTTGTTTCATTTCACCTCCACCGGAGGCATTGTCCAGGCGGGTTGGAACGTTGCGCGCAAATTAAGTCATTAGGGAAACAAGGCAGTCCGATCTAGCTGCTGGAAGCAAAAACAAGCCCCCTTGCCACATTGATGTTCCGGTGGGAGCTTACCAAAGGCCTAGAGAGACTAGGAGGCACCTGGAAATTTTGCCATGGGGGGGGGGGGGGGATGGGGGGGCTCTAGCAGCGGGGCTTGTTGCGTGCGTGTGTGTACGGGTGGTGAAAATTTGATAAGTGCTTTAATTAGCCCGTGTGGCGCCTTTTTGATATATAATTTTATGTCAACTGTTGTTCCGTTCGTTGCTTTGCTAGTGGATGAAGAAATTAACGCATGCTCACAGTTACAAACAAACGGGGGCCTGACGTGAAATTAATTCGCATTTGCTTGTTTGTTTTTTTTTGTGGCTGCCTTGTTTTGAGGCACTTAAGTAGCATAATTTTACATTTGTTTAGGGGAAAAGTATGTAAAGCGCTTCGTTTGATAACAAATAGCTGTCGTTGAGTAGGAACAGTGTGCGACACGGTGCGGGAAAACTAAAGTTAAAGTGGGAAGAATTAATGTAAAATATATTTTTGCAATAAAAACCATGGATCACTGCCCGAAAAGATCCAAACCAAACCGTTTGTGTGATGATAGTTGTTGGCCTATTCATTTGCTCGCCATAAAACCTCATGAAGAATACAAATTAAAAACAGCGCTTAGAGAGGTAAATTTATAAGCAGGATGATTTTGTCTAATTTTTGGCAAGCAGTGGTAGCTAAGCAAGCAGCACAATATAGGCATAGGCCTTACAACATATTCATCGTTGTAGGTGCTAACAGCTTTGACATAAGGCAATTTACCATCACGAATTGCAGCTACCTCAAGCACCGTGGAGAAGGACAGTTTTCGTGAAGCATTCCGAATACTCTTACTGCTATTTACCAACAGAAAGGGCTACTGAGTGGTAGCAAAAATCAAATGAAACTTCAGACGACATGTCGTGATTATCTGCAATCAGCAACTACTGGACTTTTGTTTTGCATCCCCAATGTTCGCCCTGCTCGATACACAGTAGCTACCAAAGAGCGACAGCGAAAACAGCAAAAATTATATTTTCTGCGCAGCTTCGTTTCGCCGACACGACGCACGCGGATACGGACGGTTTTAAAACAAATTAAAACATTTTTATAGTGTGCTGCGTTCCATTCCGCACCGCGTGTGCTGCATCGAGCGACGAGAAAACTGTGAACGAACGAGCGAGAGGATGAGAGATAATCGTGTGTAAACCTGCACTCGGCTGCAACTCCAAGCCCCAAAACGTCCGATCGCTAATGAGTCTTGAGAGATCGCATAACATCACCTCGTCCGGAGTTCGCTTGAAAACTTGATCCTTTCTGCCCATTCCGCCCCCCTCCCCCCGCCCCGCCCCGCAAACTGACCCAGCAGCAGATGCTCACCGAAGTAGAGTGGTGGAGGCTTCTTTTTTATGACCCCAACCTCTTTCCTCGAGCAGTTTTGGAACGAAATGAGTGTTAATGTGGTGAATCCACTCCATCCCATTCCTACGTTACCACTCCTGTCCCGTTCGCAGCCCAAATGAAGAGGGCGCGGGGGCAGTGAAATTACAATAACAAATAAATTAACAACAATACTTTTCCATGTTCGCTTTTATTATAAACAAGTATCAAATTAATGTAATAATAATTTTAAATCACTTCCTCGCCCTCAAACGCACCCTCGCGGGCAATGCGTTTGACCATCGACAGCGAATGAATTAGCACCGGAAGACGGTTGGATGGCCATGTGCCATAAGTAAGGGTGGTGTGGGGGGGATGGGGGCACAAAAGTGAGCCGAAGAGGGGTAGAGGTTTGATAATAGATTCTCAACACGCAAACCCAACGAAGGACCATTTCACTTAAAGCGGTTTGTTGTTCCAGCGTCTCTCCTGGGTACATTTGAGTTTTTTTTCTGTTTTTTGGTTAGGTCCGGTGAGCTGTTTTATTATTTATTGTAATTTCAACTAATTAATATTAATTTCACCAGCAAATCAACGAAAACTAGGAAAGGAAAAATAAAAGCGACTAAATGTGGTCTGGGCGTCCGCACTTACCGTCTCACCGTCCATTTGGGTTTCGTTTCAATTTCCTTATTTGAACAAACGCATGGATTGTGTGAGCTTTTTTTAAAGCTGTTTCGATTATCTTTGAACTAAAAACCCATATTTGGAAAATTGGTAGACTGAGGAAAAAATGTTCTCGCTAATGCAAGAAGTACGCCGGAGTTGATGGCAAGCAAACACTTAGCTACGCATTAATTGCAATCAATATTAATGAAGATCTAGCTGGCAAACTCTCTGAACAATCTCTCTGGTCTCACCGTTCTTTGCGAGTTTACGGACATTCCCACCCGCTCCAAGTACCTATCGCTTTTGGGCATGTTGAAACATTTCTATTAACGGTCCGAAGGTCAAACGATGGCATCGCAACCGGCAAGACCTCCTGCGCTCCCAGCATCGACGATCGATCGTTCGCATCTCCGTTCGACCTGTCCAGTCTCGCAAACTCTCTTGGTGCAGTCGCAGTCGTGGAGCAGTGCATTTGAAAATAATTTACAACGCCATTGTTTCGGTGGCTCCCCCGAAACCAGCCACCAATGTAAAAATGAATACGGTGAAATGGTTTATGATTTGATTGTAAACGATCCTTGACCGCCGAGTGCTGTTCATCCCGCCGAACGTTGCAAAGAAACGGTGCAAAGTCAATCGATTGAGATTGCAAATTTTTACAAAGAATACAAAACTTTCCTGTGCGCGTTTTTTTCTTCAGGGCTCGTCGAAGTCCCCCCCCCCCCCCCCCCGATCCTGAAGGTGGTTGTAAAAGGGAGGATATGGATATACACTATTGTTCGTGTTATGTAGTTTCTTGTATGTGTGTCGCGCAAAGTTTTCAAATTGGACAGGAAGTGTGGGGAAATATGGAAGGTGGAGCGTTTCGATGAGGTTCCAGAAGAACCACGACGCGGTCCCATGAACCCATACATCGGATTGGACGAAGAATTTGAAATGCAAATCCAACGTGGAAACGGGTGATTTCCGCGAACAAATTCCCGAAGCCCGCAAGGGTTGGAAAGTTGGGTGTTTTTTTTTTTTTTTTTGCTGCCATTCCCAGCACCCGTCTCGATCGCGTGGCTTTATCCCGAATGAACGCAACCAGGAGTGTTTTGGATTCGGTTTGGGAACGAATAATTTCGTTGTAGTTACCGATTTGCTGAGGAATAGGGCTTGGGTTTGAAAAATGTACTACCGTGTGTCGTTGTTGTTGCGGCGCGATCCGTTGGGCTACCGATTTCCTGTTCAACATTTTCAAATGACTTAATTTGTCCCGATGGTAAAACACGCCATGCCGAGAAACCGTAGTACCGTTTGCACTTGTACTACTCTGAAGTATGGTTGGCTAATTCATTCAATAATAATGTAGCCGTTTTTACGACCACATTTTTCTTGCTTTTGGCGAGTTCGTCCGTCTCGAGCCGGTGGGGTTGGCTTTGGAATGGCTTTGTGGAGTAAGAATTTTATTGGATAATGTAGCAAGAAAACGGGAAATGTTTGTTTTTTTTCTGGTTTACTCGTTTGCAGCTGCAAAATTCAAATTTTTGACACATTTGTGCTTGCTAGGCGTGCACACTTTTGGAGACCGATGGATGCGGCGTGGTGGTTACTAATGGAAACGATCTGCAGAACAATTCTAAGAATTCTAGCATCCCTGATGCGATGGCAACGGTTTCGCAGACGCCAATTCCTCGAACATGCTCCGGGCGATTGAGTGCTGCACAAATGAGTCTAAAAATCGCAAGCGAACCGGGGGCTGAAATGCAATTTTCCTCAAAACAATTAAACACCATCGAGCTGTGGTGTGACGGCAGAGCGGTATCGCAGCACTGTGTACCATATCCCCGGGGAGCAACGGGTGGTGTTGCCCGGTATGCCATAAAATGACAACCATCATTAGGAACGCACCCGAGGCTCAGTGTAAATGAGATGAATAAATTTCAATCCATAACGACACTGGTCTGTAAGGACGTATGCAAGAGATGCTTCCAAACCCTTACGGGGGAATAGTGATGGATGGGTGAAATTGAGTTGCTCAAGAATGAGTTACTTTCGCATAAATTAAAGTTATATTTTTCAGATAAATAGTTACACGACTGAAGGTTGAAGAAACATGGTTAAATAGTTAGGTTGTAATTGCTTCATGGGTGCTCCTTTAAGGGTTATCCTGGTTTGGATGACGTTTATTGCGTTGTTCCTCAACTGTTCCAACACAACACGAACGCTCCAATGCCTAGCGGAACGTCATGTTGCGCTACTCCATCTGCAATGGCAACGATGCGACGTTCGGGCAGACATTGCCGAACGGCGACAGGTAAGGGCGCCGGAGGTCGAAACGATATTTGAGCGCATCCGACGTTGCTAATGAAGCTGTTAATTTAGATTTGTTTTATGTAACGGCGAATTTGGCGCGCGCACACCGCGAACGTACCGTGCATATCATCGTGATTCGTGGTCACCGTGTAAACCGTGTGCTCAGTTTGTCCGTACCGTAAAGGTACACCGGTGCTCGGTGATGATTTGAAAATTAATCTCTTGCCCATTCCCTGCTGCCCGGCCGCTTTTCACACGCAGGTGCTATAGGGCCAAAGAAACCAACCAACCAAGCAAGCAAGCACGTCGATATTGTGCGTTTAATGCTCTTGTGTTTTGTCGCTTTGGTTCTTTTCGGGGGGTTTTTGTGTGTGTGTGTGTTTGTTTTGTTGGTCAGTTCCAGCACATCGGGTTTTGTGATGGCGGTGGATGGCGAGAATGGAATTACAAAACTAGCATTTACCGGGTCTGATACGAATCTTTACTGTTGCTGCTACGTCGCGGCATGCTGAATTTTGTTACACTACATTATCAGTCGGTAGCGTTTTGGGTGATAAAATCGGCTGGGGCCAAATTGAAATATGGTGTGTACTGTGCGTACGAAAAAAAGTGTTTAATTTAACGGAACATTCTACTAATCTAGATTTTTGGATGTTGTTGTGATTTGTTTTGAAAGAAGTGGTAACTTTCAGATCTGTTTATTTGAAAGATTTTTTGTCCAGCATTTTGATAGTTTTTTTTTTAATGTTTTATTAATAATTGGTATTAAACTAATAACTTATAATTTTACCGATCACTGCTGCTTCAAGTGCCCTTTAGTGCAATTTAGAAAATATTCTTGTAATTAACGCTAACAAGGAACAGAAGTAGAAATATTAATGCAATCAGTATGCTTCTGAAATTGGTTGATCTTCTCTGTATTAAATAAAGATCTTCTTTTTCTCCTTCTTGGCTTAACGACCTCTAAGGTCACACGTAGAGAATAGTCAGCCCTCACTACGGGGAGACGACGGTCCGGATGGGATTTGAACCCCGGTCCCGCCGTTTGAAGACCGGCGCCGATGTCGCCAACACCACCGGTTCGGCCCCAAATAAAGATCTTATTTAGGCTAAAAGAGCAAAATAGGACTCCTTTAGAAGACTTTCAATAGAACAGCGAATAGTCTGCATTCAAGAAGGATTCCGGTGACACATTAGACCATTTGGTTTGAGTTAAGCAATTCTTCGTTGATCGTTATGTACCAGCGGATATACTTTCTCTTGCTGCTGAATGAATTGTGTGAAGTGAAGTGTGACGTTCCGGAAGCTGATGCAGTGTTGATTATTTGAAAAGTTAATCACTATATTACTTCCGTTGCAACCAGAGACCAAATCGAGCGTGATTGAGACGCACACGCCCTAAAGCGTAATCAATCCGTTGATGATGATGGTTACGCGAAGCTCTGGGGGAATGATGCCAACAGTATCTTCCTCAGAGTCGCCAACAGCAGCAGCAGCAGCAGCAGCAGCAGAAAAAGAGCGACAAATGGAAACCAGATGCTGGGGCAGTTGTTGGACACCCAGCGACTGATAGGCTAGAGACAGTGAACCCAACCGTCGTCCCATGCGGACCGAGCAATTGTAGACCGGAACTAGAATTTAAATAAATTAATAATAACTCTCTCGCGCTTCTCGACCGTTTGGGTGTTTGGGTGACAGTGGTCACTGGGGGGAAAAAAAAGCGATCGTTTGCGAGCTCTTTCGGGGATCGCGTGTTTTCGGTGAGGAATGGAAATTTATTTCAATCATTTTCTATTTCCCGTTGTTTGCAGCAGGCCGAAGAAAAAGGATGTGAAGGCGAATAAGGCAAGGAGAGAAATTTCTCCATTAAACATCATATCCCGCTAGTGTTGCTGTTGTTATTATTGGTGGTAATGTGAAGATTTACAGCATAATGAGGATTAACGCTTCCCTCCTCGGGACATTCAGTCATTCCTGACCATTCCGTGGTATGGCGGTGTTGTTTGAATAATTTGTGCCCAACATCGCTGCATGCTGGTGTTGTTGCGGCATGTTTTTTTTTTTTCGAGTGTTCGCTCGAGTACGCAAATTTGCGTGTCTATCGCTAATTTTGGCAATAAATTTTAATCGGTCACATAATCGGGACCAATTAATAACGCCTTCCGTTTGGTTCGGTTGCCCGTTTTTTTTTTTTCGAAAGCGATTCCGGTCGATTAAGATACGACCAACCGTACGGAGCTGTGGATTTGAAAAAGCGGGCCCCGCGAAAGTCCTCATTGTGTAGGCACAAAACAAACGAAATGTGCTTCAAAACTCGAAACTCCTAAAAGGAGTGAATGAAAACAAATATCTACTGCAAGAATGCATCGAACCAATCCGGCAGACAAGTGCAAAGCAGCGATAATTACTGTTGCCTCTCGGGGATGCGTTTGCAGCCGAACCATCGGAAACTGTGTCCTTATCTAATCTTAAACGGGCTCCCTGTGACAAGGATGATGTGTATGGTGGAAGGTTGTGAGGCCGGCCAAAAAAAAAAAAACCCGGTCCCAAAAAACAAAAGTCCCTGTCCCAAGCAAGCAGAGAGAGCACTTAAGGGACGTAAGTGGCCGGCTGTTGGTTGAAGGTTTCCCCAAGACCGGTGGCATTGGCGCGCGCAAAATGTGACATTTGCGATAAGCACGGTTCTTGCGTGCGTTCAGACTTCAGGGGCACTTCCCAAGGCCGTGCGTAAGGAAAGCAGCAGGCGGGAACAAGAAATAAATTACGCGCTTATAAGTTATATAGAGTCATTAAAATGGTTTATCACAGGTGTAATTGATTTAATTAGTCCATTAACGTTCTGAGCTCCTGCTCGGGTTTTATGCATCCACATTGCAGGACGCTGCTACACTTGATCGAATCGAATTTATTGCCATTGTTTGTCTTTAAATTGACTGCTTAAAGGGATATCCCGCCTAGCTGGCGGGTAAATGTTAGAGGACGTTTTCTTTCTTTTCTTTTATTGTGTTACATAAACGTCATGTCGCTCAATGTTTATGATTTTCCTTTCGTTCCATTTCGCCTTTTGCAACGGCTTGCATGCCACTGGACAGTGGTACTGGAATGTCAGCAACACTGGTCCTCCAGAGATCTTGTGTTCGGTACGGTAGGAGAAAATTTAAAAATTCATTTCACAAAACGGAGGCAACGGCAAGCGGGGGTTTCGTTTTTAGCGCGCTTCGGCCAGTTCAACCCAATTAGTGCTTGTATGCAAATGGTGGCTAATTAATTGCAAAAATCTTCGTCGCCTTCCAACCGGCCCGTACCGGCCAGTTGGGGTGTGCGTGTGTTTGTGTCGTGATGTTTCGTTTGCCTTATTAAATGTCTTGCGTGTATGCAATCGTTCAAACATGCGCGTGATGCAAAGGAGAACCAGTGATATTGTTACGTCTGGCTTGAACTCCTATCGCGTACGAGCGACGTATGACGAGAACTCATTGGAAAAAGGGTTGACAGAAATAGAACGTCACTTTTGACCTCGTTCGTGGTGCCGCTGACGTAACTTCCGCTGTGAAGCATCTGTTAGCTTCGGAGGCTTCAGGTAGGTGGGCGGACGAATGACGGACGACAAAGCTCCGGTCCTTCAAAATTGGTTTCCATCGACAAGGGCTGCCGAAAAGGATGTAAAGGCCAATCGTTTCCGTTTAATTCAATTAGGTACCATAATTCTTTCCCTAAACGACGATTGGTGCTGAAAACGATGCTTTGCTGTGCGACCGTTAGCTGAGAAGGGTGTTAATTAATCCTTTTTTCACCTCGATCGACAGCAGATAAAACCGAGCGCCGTGACTCAGGCGCCTTCGAATCCTCAAATAATGTTTCATTTTAATGCCATCCGGGTCACCTCAGACGCGGGTGCACGGGGGAAACTATGCTGGAACGGTTTCATTCTTTTTTTTATAGCCAACCAGCTGAAGCTGGCAGGGCAGATGACGTACACCGATGAACCCTTTTCCGGGAGTTTAAGCAACAAGGAAAACAAAAGTGGTAACCTTAGAGCCTTTTTATGGGTTTTGCTTGCTGCGTAGTTTTATGGGTCCAGAATAGGGTGTCCGTTATAGAAAGGCTTTGTTTCCTGTCGAAAAGCGGTCCAAACAGTGGGGGAGACAGTTTTACAATCTCACCGGAACTTGCAAAAGGTTCGATGGTCAGGATTCATGATGGAATCTTGTGGTTTGTGACAGTTTTAAGACGAGGTCATTAGAAATCCTTGTTTTACTACTGCATCTCATTCCGATGGAAACTTTAATCGCTAAAATTTTGCGCCATGATAATGTCCTACGATATTTGGAAGTTTATGACATTCACATAATGAGGTTTGCGTTTTTCGTTCAGCAATAAAATGATCGAAAACAATGAAAATCTTCCCGTTTGCACCGAATTCATCCAATGGGAGTTTGTGCAGCACAAGTGCACAATAAAATTCAAATTAAAATGTACAAAATTTGCACACCAATGTTCGTGTCGACAAAAAGCAAACAGCAATTCCGACAATGCTACCGCTGCAAACCCCCCAAACCTGCATTCTGTTGATGAACACGTTCGGTAAGCCTGTGCCCGGGCCCGGCGGGTGCTGCTAGAGTAGCATTTAGCGCATTCCGATACGTCTGATTGAGCATTTGTTTTATTTCCTCACACTGTCGCAGTGATGCTGCGGTAGCCCTGCGTTTTGCCCTTTTGCTATAAAACATTTGGCAGAACGTTTCGGTACCATTAGGCGGGCAGATTCTTTCGTAGCGGTGGAGGTTAGCGACGGAGGGAGCGGATTGCGTTTGGCCATTTTCCCATTTGTCCGAGGCGCGTTTCGGAGCGACATCAAAGGAAAGTTCGTACGACGTACTGCGTCGTAACCGTTCGAGGACAGACATTCTTTGAGCAGTTGCGGAAGAGGAAGGTACCCGGCGTGGGATTGGTGCGCAGCGGCTCTACCCTGAGATGTCCCTCGATACGGCAGAGCGTCTGATCCGTTTGTTCACAGCTGATTTTCGCATGCGTATCAGTGTGATGTTCGCGCTCAATTTCTGGTACAAGCAGTAACGGAAGTTGACCAAATATCACCAAAAGTGTATCGGTAACAAACAGCAGCGTACACGCAGGCGGTTGGAGGAAGTAGGGGAGAGTGATCGGCCTGCGACCAAGATTATCTTATTACCATTTGTCAAACCTGATGGCGGGGTACGAGATTTTCAGCCGGCTGATGCTGTGTTTGGCACGACAAACGGCGTGTTTTGCCTTGGAATAGCGAAACATGTGTGTGACAAAGCGTGTCGCTTGGGGTTAGGGCTATGCATAGCGATCGCGATCGAAAGGTGGTTAGGTAGTCGCAAGTACGAGTGTTGGCGAGTGTGTGTATGCGGGGAGAAGGAATTCGTCACGGTATTCAATGTACTGAAACGCGCAACAGCAAATTGATTTGATTGCAGCTAATGAATTGTTTGGTCGTTTCATAAGCAAAGGTAGCAAGGGCATGAGGGTTTGGCGGTGGCAAACGGAATAGAGTCAATGATCATATATGAACATTAGCAATTTAGATAAGTGTTGCATGATGTGGTGTTTTACTTAGACAGTGACTATAACCAAGATCGGTTACTGTTTATGCTTGTTCCAGAAACTCCACAACTTTATTCGTATTCTGTGGAAAGGCTTCCGGAATTCCTGCGGAATTTTGTCTACAAAATAAATTAAGTTCATTACCTCAGATAGATTCACACAGCCGATTCTCGCTGTGGGAACGGTATTTGAATGCCCCTTTTCTGGGAAGGATCACCGCAGAAGAAGATCGGTGCGAGTGTTTGCGATTAAGATTAGATCTTGTGTATAAGAATCCTCGATCCTCGGATCGCACCCACGGCACGGTAACAAGCAATTACTAATCGACGCTAATGGAATGCAAATTTCCCACAAACAGCCTACGTGGTCGTCTTCATCATAAAACCGCCACACTGCATCCAGGGTTGTACCGTGATGTCCGTTTTCGACGAGGGACCGGAGAGGGAAGGTTGTGCAAAAAAAAAAAGGAAGGTGAAATAAGAATGCTACACAAACACCGAGCAAAAGCAATCGCATTTGAACCTGAACCCGAACTAATCGATTCGCTCTCTTGTGCAAAACAAATTAGTAAAAGCAAAGCACACAAGGTTTTGCTCGTACCCACTCCCTCCTACAGACCTGCAGCTACACTGCACTGAGGACCGTTGCAGCGTGCCCTTGGAATACTGTGCGAGTGCAAGCAGTGTGCCATTGGACGAACGGGCAAGGCAGCAATCGGTCGGTCAGTGAGGAGACTGCATTGCATTTGCAAATTGCAGGCGAGTTGTAGAACATCCAAACAACTACCACCGCAAGTCACAGTGCTCTTGATACGGGGGTTGCCTTGGTTTGCCAGTATTATTTACCCGCAGAGGAAAGCGAAAAAAGATAGATTCTGACGTGGTAATCAAGTGAACTTACCACAAACCATACACACACACATACATTGGAGCGTGGCGGAAAGGGACAAGCGAATGAAATTAATTTATTAAACTGCAATTCACACGTCTTCGATCCATTACGAAACAGACCTAAACCGCGCATTGCGCAAAATGGTGCGAACGAGACAGGCGAACGGTGCACAGCAGCATCAGAAGTGGGAAAACTACTGGTGTGCCCCATGCAATGTTTCACTCCGGTGCGCGCGGAATGTCCGCTGGCTGTTGGCGAATCGTAAGCGAACTGCTACTGGTGCCGCTATGTACGACGAAATGTGCGGGCGAAAATTATCAGCCTGCTCTCGGCTACGGGGTCTAACCTTTATTTACTGCTTCGCCACCTCCGGGAGCGGTAGCACCAACGCGGGACAGGACAATGTGAACTTCCGTGCCGGGTGCAACCAACCGGAACGCGGTTTTTAACAGGAAGTGTCGGGAAAAAGGAGTGGCGGGTTGATGTGGATTGTGTGAGTGCAAGTTTCGTTCGGTGGTGGAACAAGGCATGAAATATAGCCACGTTTTTAAACACGTCACCCAACGTTGGTATGGGTGTGGCCAACAACAACAAAAAAAAAGGAGAAGAAGCATCGGGATCAATTCAAAGGACGCCCAAAGTTGTGATGGTTTTATATCAAAATGTTGTTTTACGATGTTGGTGTGAAGATTGTTTCAATTGAAAAGTGTCCTAATAATACTGCTGCTTTTGGTAGGACTTCCAATGCGCTATGTGGTTGATCGTATGACGGTACACAAATCCATGAATCGTGTGCCCTCCACCTTAGCTCTCGAAAACGATCAGTGCGCTCAGATGTGCGGACCAACTCAATGGCGACGATCGTCGTCAATTAACGCTGATTGAGGTTATAATTTACTGTGTCACTTACCCACTGCCGACTACTCCATTGCAGCCACTTGACTATTGAGCGCTCTCTTGACTTCGGTGTGCGTTCCTATCAATTAACTCTACGGGATGGGGTTGGAGTTTCAGTGCGCACCGAGTGACACCAACGGCAAGCCGGGGGACCCGTTCCGTCTGTTCTGTGTGCATTCCTGCCGACGGTATCGATTGCTTGAAGTTTCTAATAGTCTATTAGCTTCCTCCCCGGGCAGACAACATTCACTTCATCCGTGCCAGCTTCCGTGCTGGATTCGTGTGTTTCCGCTTGGTTCGGTTTGTGTTGTGTTGTCTTTTTGTTAAAAATAAACATATCGCTGTCACTGGGAACGGTTGCCGGTGTTCGCTTTGTACTGCGGCACAAGCGAAACGCAAGAATTTCTACCACTGGCACACAGCGCACGGCAGAAGCCACACTTGACTAATGAGACATTAGAGAACTTCGACAAGCATTTCGAGGGGTGTCGTGTCTTTTGTCGAATACGTGTTAAAGACTTTTGCATTGAGCAGTGAGCTCCCTGAGCAATGCTGGAAGCAAATATCAGACATAACCTCGAATTCGATGTTCATAAAATACGTGAAAAATTAAAAATCGTAATAAATCTTTCCCACTCTACGCATCCAGTTCCATCTGACTATTACAGAGCGAGCATTACTCCTGAGTTGAAGTAAATGTTCTCTCAACAACGCACTCGGAACAGTCGGAATGGGTGTCGGATATTTATTAGTATGACGATGGTTTCGGGAGACCACATCGGTGTTGCTGGTGGTGTTTGTATTTTGCTAGCTGTCTTCGGTAACTTCATTAACTGTCACTTGAAATATTGTCTGTGCCGGCGCATACACGCACCCCGTGCGAGAACTTTTCTCACGGCGCCGACCGTGCACACAACATGATGTACGAGATACATCACTTACGCGATGATGAGGGCATTTTATTTTCGATGTTCGAGCACATGTTCAGGAGGGGTGCATCCGTGGGACGAATGTACAGCTGGCACGCGATTACGATGTAGTGTCGAGCTACTCTGTTACACACTGACTGGGGGAACCAGCGCAAGGGTTGTTATGATTGAAAGACTCCCGGCACTGGTGTTCCTGCCGGGTGCTTGAGGTGTTTGACAGTCTGTTTGCATGTTAATCACGTTGTAGTTGGCAAAGGTGTATGCAAAAATTGAATGTTGCTGATCAGATCGTTTGTTTTTCCCCTTTTCTCGCACAGATAACGAACCGCCCCGCATCAAGTGTAACCTGCGAAAGCACAAACCGAACCGGAAGCCTCGCACACCCTTCACCACCCAGCAGCTCCTGTCGCTCGAGAAGAAGTTTCGCGAAAAGCAATACCTAAGTATAGCGGAGCGGGCCGAGTTTAGTTCGTCGTTGAGGCTCACTGAAACTCAAGTGAAAATCTGGTTCCAAAATCGACGGGCCAAGGCGAAGCGGCTGCAGGAAGCGGAGTTGGAGAAGATCAAGATGGCGGCGCTCGGGCGGGCGCCAGGAGCCCAGCTGTACATGGGTTACTTCCACCCGAGCTTAATGGGGGGTGCGATGCATCTAGGATAAGCCGTCAAATGCTCCGACAGCGCCAACACAACCAACCAACCAACAAACCAACAAAACCTACCAACCAATCAACCATTGTGAATATTAGCATTTAAGTGTCTATTGCTAAAACGACTGTTGCATACTCGTAAGACAGTACTGCCGATGTGTGAGGTTATGATTAGGTATTTATTTTAGTTCTCAGCGTCCCAACACGTCCAATCCTCGAGAGACTCGGAGATCGAAATTCCTGGTCTTCCTGCCAAAGCAAAAAAAAGCGAATGCCAGCTCCTCCTCCCTTAATGCGTGCGTGTTGCCCCGAGGCACACACCCGTCCAGAGGCGTCCGACTAGGCGAGAAGAGTTTAATTTTATTTATTCACTGACGCGTTTTCCGCTCCCGCTATTGGTATCAGCCCCCCCCCCCCCCCAAAAAAAAAGGCCATTCCAATGACTTCCCAGCATCTCCCATTCCCGGACAACAGTATCACAGGTCTCGTCATAGTCAGCCAAGATATTTTGTAAATATCAATCAGTTTCGGTACGATACAGATCCCCTCAAGGGTGATGGTTGACTGAGGGCGTTATGTTGGGCCAACAACACGTCAGTGCCGCGAGACAAACACGCTCTTCAAAATAGGCCATTTGTAAATATTATCCCACGAAAAGCATTTGGCGTGCCAAGGGAGCGTGCGAAACGCTTTTCGGGCAATTTGCTCCCTTCCTTCCCCTTTTGTTTGTGCACCGGGCGAATCCTAGCGTTCCTAGGAACCCCCCAGTCGGCATTCGGTTCCGTCTCTTTCCCATTCCCCCTCCCAGCAACAAGCACAATGTAACGAATTCGGCTTCGGTGGACGCCGTTGGACAATACGGGTTCGAACGTTTTCGATAGGAAGACGCTCAATGGAAGGGAAACCCCATTTAGTGTGCACGGTTTAAATTTCTTAATTTTTTTGTAAATAACAACCTCAAATCTGAGACGCACGAGCGCAGAGGATAATTCACGAACATTAGGAAAGAAAAGCTCGAAAAAGATAAACAGCGAGAATCGGGCGAGGAAAGTGTTTAGTGAAGATTTCGATCCGAGTGCGCGTTGGTTGTGCGTTCGATCGATCGATTGATCAGGTGAACAGTGGTGTTGTAAATAGTTGTGGTAGTGTGTGCGAGTAGGCATGCGGGAAAGACGACGATAGGCGGCAGCCAGGGCAATAGGGCGTTTTTGTTTGAATGTGACAGCTTCCACGCCATATGAAGTTGCTGACAGATAGGTGCCGTTCAGGAGGAGAGGTCTCCGATGTTTGCGTGTCGTGTGCCGATCTCGATCATTACTTATCCAATTGCTGCCAAAGTTGTACAGAGGCCAGAGAGTGAGGATGGAGAAGCGAACAAAACCCCGCTCTTAAGTGGAAGGCAAACAAGGTTAATTTGAAACCTTAGGCTAAACTCATAAACAATCGAATCAGGCAGAAGAGATGGAAAATGGTTCAAAAAGCCAGAGACTCAGGCTCAGACAGACTCAGAGCTTTTAGGACTTTGTTTTGTTCGTTTCAAAAGAGCGCACACACTCTTACACACTTACCCACAGGTGTACTCGCATTAGTTACTCCAGGGCGCTTGTGAGAAGGTTCGACGAAAAAAAAAAAAACGGCAATCTGTAAAGAAAACGTTTGTGTATTATTTAACTGGTCGCTTCCCGAAGCCGAAAACTACACTAGGAAAAAAAATAAGCAAAAAGCGATAAGAAAGAGCGAATATCATTTGCAACAGTAAGTGCTAGTATGTAAGAGTAGATACAACTATGCTGGTGATTTGAACACTAAGAATACTAAGAAAAGAACAGAAAAGAAAAATATATACAATAAATAATGAAGAAACAAAACCACTTTGTTGTCCTTGAAAGTTTTTTTTTCAAATATCACAAAAAAGTGGAAATCCTGATTATAAACCAAGTAAAGTAAGTATAATGGTGTAAGTATGTTATTTAATATTATTGCTTCAATATTATTGTTCAATATTATTGCTACTATAATTACTCATCTTGGAGATGGTCCGATGGCAGTTCAAATCTCATCCATTTCCCGCGTAGTGAGGCCAGCGTATGAAACTATGTGGGATTAATTAAAATCTCGTAGACTTTGGAAGGCCGACATAACCTTACAAGTCATCTGGATAAGAAGAGGAAGCAAATACTGATCAATTCTAGCAAATGTATCAACACCATTACTCTATCCACAAATCCGATATGTCATCTTTCTTCATTTTGTGTTCTATTGACGCGATCTACCTTGCAAAAATCAATAAATTAATAAAACAAAATCTGCTTTATTATTCCCTCAAAAATGTTGTAAAGTGAGGACTGACTATCCAAACACGTGATATCGGCAATTCTATTAAGCCAATTGGTAAGACGGCGGTTCTTAAGCCAAGAAGAAGAATTAGTTGTGTAATGTCTGTGTTTGCGCCTAAATGGATGCATTCGTGGACGCACATAAGATGATCTAGTTAAAAAAGAATGATTATTAGTGATATTAGTGTTAGTGTTAGGGATAGCGTAAGAGATTATTTTGCAATACAGAAACCAACTAGAGATCAAGCTATCTGGACGTACCCCTGATCAACCACCTAAGCTATCCGAACAAGTCTGTATGTCAGAATTTGTAGCAAATATTTGTATTGACTTGGGTTTTTCCTATTGTCCTTGGTCCCAAGATAATTTGTGATTAAATGTATAAATCAAATTCATTTAATGAAATTTATTTTTGAAATTTATCAATAGCGTTTGTAACCGCAATAACGTATGCTGAAATGAAGATAAATACAATTCTAAAAAATTCCAATATGTATTATATGTTTATAATACGGCACTGGACCGTCATATTCAATTGTAAATATTATATGTTTATGCCAAACTGATTTTTTTTAAACATTTATGTGCAGATAAAAAATCTTCTTTTGATTGTGGCTTTTATTCTTAAGCGATCATAATCATTCATTAGGATCATTCTTGAATACTACTGTTTGAACTGATTAAATCTATCGCATCTTGAAACAGCAGCAACCCAACACTTCGGTCAATTTTGGATAGGCGATGATCAATCGAGAAACTCACCCAGTACGCATGGGTCGTCTCCGGTGTCGCTACTGTGCAGTGTTAATGGCGCTTAATTCGCAACGATTATCCACAATCAGCGGATTATTATATCCCGCCACGTTCAATTAATTCCATTCGGCACTGGCGGCACGATCCGATCATAAATTTCCGTCGCTATTAATCGAATCCGGCGTTCGGGGAAAAACGATGAGACAGAGAGAGAGAGAATAAGAGGCAGGCGACGCAACTAAAAGCATAATATCCCTGAGGCGCTCAATCTACCGCTCATTACGAGGGTGGATGATTTGAATGATTGGCGAATTCATAAAGAGCAGCCAAAATATCGATTCTACCGCATGCCGGCAGCGTGATGGCTTTAGTGATTTCACCACGGGATGTCCGTTGAGCACGGATTGAGGACGCTGCTTGGAAAAAGGTGGTGCGGATCGACGGACATGGTTCGCTCGTTTTGGAAATGCAAGTTCTACAGTGTATGCTCGCAGCAGCGCATGTCGCCGAACGAACGTACCATTCGGGAAGACCCCCTGTTGATAGGACTGTTCCGCAGAGCCCTTTAGAGCGGTCCCGGAGCGAATCCACACGATAAGACGTTACTAATGACATCCAGAGCAAGCGTGACGCTTGTGGTCAGTCGACGTTCTTCTCTTTTGCTGCTAGTGAAAGCACTTGACCGGACTGAGGAGATTTGAGGGGAAGGAAATACATTTGAAGTGGGCAAGTGGCGACCGTACAATGACAACCGCGATGAAATAATAATAATCGTATCGGAAATAATTATGCACCACAACACTGATCGCACCAATCCCTACGATGAGATTTTGCTGGCCGTTCTTTCGTATAAGAAAAATACTCGGTGATAAGACACTATCGATGCTCATTATGAATGAATGAACGAATTGAAATGGAAGATTGTAAGTAAAGTAATTACAACCGTAGAATGCTGAACAACAAAACAAAAAACTAATGAATGTCTAAGGAGATTTATTCTCCTTTGGCGTGTTGGTGCAATCATATCAATTTAGGTCTAAAAGCAATCATAAACATGTTGTTGGACGTTGGAACCATCGTTTCCTTTTATGTAAGAAGTTTTCTTTGAGGTGTTTGTTGTTGGATATTAGGTGCTGATAGCCCCACTATTGTCTTTTAAACTAGCTTATTTTCATTAAAACTCTTCTCGATTGGAAATCTTCTTCAACTATAATTTTGTTTTCTTTTCTGAATGCTTCCAAGGTTTAGCTGTTGTCAGGATAACGTTAACGCCAAGAATCTCAGTTAGATTATCTTTCTACAATTCTTAAATATTTCTTTTTTCTTGAATCAGAGCACCCCATCAAGGTCTGTTTACACGTCAAATTCGCCATCAGGTTTGAATATTATTCTGCTCTTAAACAATGTAAGAAAATGGCGAAATCCGAAAGTCGTAGTCCAAAACTCATAGTCGAAGAGAAGTACCGGTGGTATCAGTGTGCGATACATCACGCATTTTGTGTGTTTTTGGTATCCGCTGGATAGCAGGAATTTATGGAGTTCTTAGTACACACGATACACCTGAGCTGTGTCTCTGGATTTCACTTCTTAGGAACTTATTCGAAGATTCAATCGTACCAAGCTAACAGAGCGTCGACGATGTTGATTATTTTATCTTGTGTTGATGGGAACGCAGACTCTTATAATGCAGCTCTTCGTTCTGCATTTGATCCGAGAACTTACAGCGCAGATGATATTTTAGGATAGGATATTTCTTCCTCCTACATCCTGTGAAACTTGGATGTTTCCTCTAATTGAGATAACTGCTGCACTAGCTGTTAAACTGATGCATTAAATCTATACTCCTGCCTTTTCTGTGATATTGTAACACATTGATTGATCAGAGTTTTATTGCTCATCTTAATCATGTTTCAGGTCAAAGTGCTCTGTAATGTTGGTGTTCTAAGATGGCATTTTCAGCTGATCAGATTCGAAGTTTCGAAGTAATGGACTGGGGTAATGGCAATGGACGGTAGTAAGGGACTGCAGGGCGAATTTCCCAACAAGAAATATGGTCCCGCTGTGTACGCAGCAGCTATGAGGCTATCGGGAGTCTTCACTTCTTATCCCAGTCGATGCTAACCACATGCTATTTTCCTCAATGTTCTGACCATCATAATTCCTACAAAACCATCAATGTCAATGGAACGATAGTTATTCTTCTTTTGTCATTTGAAAACCTTTTTTGCCAGTGCTACTATTCACGACAGAAATAAACTTGAAATCGTGTAGACACTAGCAAGTGCAAGTCCTAGTGTAAAACATTTGACAAAACGACCTTTCTCGCTTTATTGCTGTGATCAAACATGCTGATAATTGTAATAAAAGTGCTGATGAATCTGAAACGAGTCGGGAAACGTTACGTTTGTGAGGCTGTGGCGCTGTCTTGCTGAAATGCAACAATCTTAGCTTCATTTATTTGCACCATAGCGCTAGAATGGTGGCGAGTATCGCACAAATCGTTCATTTCTCGGAATTAATTAAATCAAATTACCACATACAGAACCACGACGTTCTATACCGGTATACCTCAGCTCATCGTCTTGGCTCATCGTCGAGCAAGTGCGTGTAATAGCAATTACGGTTCGCGTAATGAGCAATAAAAACCTCATCTTTAAATCTCGTTTCGCTGATGTTATGGCGCGAGCCGCATGCGTACATGCCGCATGTGCGATGAGCTGCAATGCATTGGACTTCAAACTGCATCAGTGTTATGGGGATTTGGCATGATCGCGGCAGTACAGTACGGCAGGAATGTGAAGCAAATGGCGCAGTATTGCGGGGCGTAGATTATGAGATTTCGTCGCGCAGAAGGCAATATTGCACCATAACCTTACCCCGTGCACGTACCAGATTCTAATCGATCGGCCCAAATAAAATGGGCTGAAATGGGACGGTTTCGGGAGGCAGAAGAAGGTTTTATCAAGCAGCCAGATTGTTGTGGCAGTGTTTGAGCATGGAAATTGCTGCTGCCGCCGACAAGCGAAGGAACGCAGGAAAAAGGAATCGAAAGCAGCACGGGACTTGTGGGCCTGCGTATGTTTTAACGATGCTGATTAGCGGACGAGATTACGAGCGTTAAGAGGAAAAGATTTGGAGGCCGTCTCCACTCCAGTCCCCGGGCTGTTGGAGGATCATTTTTCGGTGTTCACAGAAGCTGCCGGCCGCAAAACGCCTCACGTAAGCATACGAGGATCATATGTATCCAGCACTCCCGAAAATGTAGCTCCAGTAGCATAAATTTATCGCTTTCCGTATCGCGATTGTCATCACCATCGTCTTCGTCATCATCATCATTATCATCATCAACGTTTACAATCATCCGGCAAGCATCGAGTGGGATCAACACGAACGACAACGCAGTCGTTGATGGTTTTAATTTGGACAAGTATTTATATAAACAAATTAACCGGACAGATAGAGATAAAAAAGCAAATTAATATCACACACACAGTGTCTGGTGGAGGTGCGGACCGGGAATGAATGTTTTCGACTTCCGAATGGTTCGTTGGCAGGTCTGCCGGGGCTGACAGAATGACCCGTTGACAGAACTGGCTATTAACTTTGCGTTGCTGGCGTTCGCTTTGCTCTGGCGAACCGGTTTGGTACGCTGGGCGCTAGAAGCGGTAGGTGCAGGACACCGTGCTGGTTATCCAGTCTAATGAATGGGATATTCTGTTTCGTGAATGAATAAATACTGTCCACATGTTCGCGGTGGCTTAGGATTGGGATGCTGTGTGTTCTTTGGCTTAATCTTGTTCTTTTTTCTTTGTTTTGAGTGAGATTGGTATGAAGGTAGCATAGGATTACACTGCCAGCTTCGGGACAGCTTGATATCAAACACTTTCCGACAGCTAGAGGATGCCCTGAACGGATTTAGGATAAACGTAGGAATATCGTATTGCGTTAAAATTTATGCCAACTGTCACGATCGTGATGACAGATACTAGTGTGATTTAAGGGAAAGTACATAAAGGTAGAACTTGTTGTTACAGTGAGAATCTCTCAGAGTGTTACGTATAACATGTTCAAATGTATAAACACACAATGTCTCGTTGCATTGTTATGCCCTTGAAAATGAAGATGAAGAAATGCATTTGGTTTAAGCGTCATAATCACGCAACATTGCTGCTGCTTTGTTGCGAAAGAAACAAAAGCTTAATTGCTTAATTTGTACATTGTTTGGGCTTGTATTTGTCGTCCTCATTTCCTGTGCCTTTATTGGTGTGCGGCTCCAATAAACTTTCCCGTGGGTCTCACGACGGTACGTAGAAAAAAACCCTCGCCCTTCGCACAAAGTTTGTAACCCGTAGCCAAACGAAACTCGCTCAAAATATTTCTCCTGGCGTATCCTGACTAATTAAAATCATTGGAATTCGTTTACCCTCTCGTAGTCGGCTTAATCCGTATTCGAAGAATTCTGTACCCTTCTTACACATTTACGAATCTTTCTTTACAAAGCTTAGTTTCGTTGCCATGTTATCGGGACTGCTCATTAATTATGCCGCAATTTGTAGCTTTTCTAGGAAACCTTTCCTTCCATGCTGGCCAAAAACACCACGCTCGACAATCTGCCGAAGCTGAAATGTTCCTCCGTGCAACTGCTCGTGCTAACGACTTCCGGCGCTGAAAACGTCATCGGTGGCCGCCAGCAATCGCTCATCAGAATTATTGTAATCCCTTTTCCGAAAAGTTTGCTACCGTGCAGTCCTAAAAACACCACCGCCGAAAAATGATCCGACCCATTCCCATTATTGTGGGCACGATGGGAGAGATCGGGCACTCGGAATGTTATCAATTTCCCTCCAATCGGCCCATTAATTTCCGCGCTCCGAATTTTACTTCTTTTGTTGTTTGCCCACCCGGTACCTGCTTGGATACGCCAGCAGAGACCCGTGGGTGTGCGTGACTTTTTACGAGGACCTTTCCCGCAGGGGTGGAAACGGCACAACGTTGGTGTTGATAGAGCGTGCGTTGTATTGGAGGGAACTAGCTTTAACGACCACGGACGCTCTATCGCTGGATGATGCTTTATCGATGTGAAACTCATTGCCCATTAAGGCCGGATTGAAATCGCTCCGTCGTCATATTCAAATTGTGTCGAGCCAACCTTTTGCTAACCTTAAACAAATTTCCATTTTTGATCCGCGTCCACGCGTGGAAACGTTTTCGGGTTGGTGTGCGTAGTTGCTGTGCCTGCACCAGTTTCACAGGGTGGAAAATGATCATCGTTGATGAGTGAATGGTTTTACGATCACGGATGCACCGGGCTTCCGTGGCATAGTAGCAATTGTGCGGTGATGGCGAAGCAATTGTTTAATGGCTTTATTAAAATATTTGGCATTTTGGAGGAACCGAGCTGCCTGGAGATTTTTATGGAGGCCTCCGATGCTCACCTAAAAGACCCGAGCACTCGAGCACGGACCGCTGAAAAAGCCACGAAGAGGGCACTCCGTTGGTCATGAATACGAAATTTTATTGCTTCTGCACGATAATGCTTGCCCATTTGAGTTTGCAGTATCTTTTGCGGATGGATTTTCCTAAGGAAATGGGCACTCTCCAAGTGCATACCTCACCTGTGCCGGTCAAGCAGACACAATCACAACATTCAACCATCCAGCAATCCTGCAACCGAGTAATGGTGGTAATTAGCCTTTGTTCTTTGCTTTCTTCAATGCCACGTTTGCTTCCCTTTTGCATTCATTTCTACTTTACGCAGAAACGCTACATAGCTTCCGGGTGTATGGAAAACGGGGCCCATCGTACCCAATACAACGCCGATGCTTTAAGGTGAGATCATACTTTTTGTGCCACTCCTGTTTTAACGATTTCCCAGTATTTGGTTACAGATTGTTTTCCCGCGTTAATTGTACGATTCTCTCCCTTGCAGCCGTTTCCATCGAATATTTGATTGTTGAATTTTCCATTATTTTGGCCACTCATTTAGACAATCTAATGGGGTTAAATTTTACGATCGTAACCCGTTTTTTTTTTGGATGTTGCTGTTCGAGCTAGCAATGGTCGTTGGTAATGAGAGCCGCACAAAAACGGACGAACGAACACACGGCGCAAGTTAAGAAATATACAAAGGTGAGCTTAGATGTGAAAAACGCTTAATTGTTATTAATTTAGCGGGAAATGTTGGCAAGCTTCCGGCGCCGGTTTAAAACGAGCCGAAAAACGCGGTTCAAACCTGGCTTTCGGGCGTAGATAAAGCGTTTCTACAGTTTTTTTTTTGTTAGATCGTTTAAGTTTGCCGCAGGTGAGTCGTAGTTGGGCCGACTAATGCGGGGCCTGTTTTAAGGCAAGCCTCGTACCGATCAATTTAACATCTTAATTACAGGTTTACGATCAATCGCTCTGCTACCTTACAGAGATCCATCAGATGTGGCCGCCTTGGAGAACTTGCGATGCTGCGAAGCTGCTGGCAAAGTTCCTTCACTTGTCGGCCGATTTTTCCAATCCCAGGAACCGTCTTTACATCCGTGAGAAGCAAAAAAACTTCGGGCATGCTGGGTCGGGTTGGTTTTCTTTTAGATGAGATGTCTTTTATATGGCAGATAATTAATTAGGCCTCTCTCTAATCACATCATGCGTCATAGCTTCCTCTTCCGCGCGTCAAATGTGCTTCGATGTGTTTGTTCCGGTGATCCGTCGTTAGCTGCACGGGGTACGGATTGAACATGTGCAGGCCATGTAAAGATGTTAGTGGGAAGCAACCAACGAATAAGTTATTCGTTCACCAACCAGAAGGAAGGATTCGTTTTCTTCCCTCTTCTGCAAAATCGCCATGAAACGACGTTCCTACAATCCCGCAACATGTAAAGATTTTCTTCCAACAGCAGAAAGATCACACGGGCTTTGGTGAGCGGGAGAATTGAAGTCTATTGCCGGGAAAGAGACAATAGAGGATTAAAATTGGTTTGTTCTGTTCTGATACTAAGCACCGCGACCGGTGTTTGCGTTTTTCGACCCGATAATGAATGATGGTGGATGTTTTATGTCGAACATGCAATTAATTAGTGTATTTTTGGTAAATAGTCATACTTGTTGCTTTGGTTCTGATTTACTATTTGGAGATTTGTATGCTGTGAATTGAACAGCTATCCGCAGTTGTTTGGTAGTTCAGTAAATTGGTTGGTGGCTCAAGATGTATACCAACGCGTTCGGAGAGTAATTATGACTTGAAACATTAAAATGAAATGCAATCATCTGAAAGTGACCTTGTTAGAACGCAAAACCGCACTTCTTTAGTGCGTTTTTCGCAAATCTTTAGCAAAATACGTTCATTGGATTCCTTTTTCAGATCTCTTAGCTCAAAATAGTCAATTCTACAAGCGCCAATAAATAAAACAGATTCATAAACTCTGAAAGTAATTTCCTCTCGTTTGGCCAGCACCATTGGGTATTTTCATTAGTATGTAACACTTTAGATCACAATTTAACATTCATCTAACAGATGAGGTCACGCACCCCACTTATGTACAAGGTGTGCACGATAAATTTGACAGTTCCTGCAGGAATTTAAATTTTTTGTTTGTTATAATGAAGCAAATAAGAAAAAAAAAGTTTTTCTACGAAGTTTAGCTTACCATGTTGGCTGCACAAATTACTCCAAGTAACCACCCTCGGCATCGATGACCGCCTGTATCCGCTTCCGGAACCTGGAGCAAGTCCGGACTACCATAGCCCTGGGGAGGGCCGCTAAAACGGTCTTAACTTTTTTGCGCTTATACTGCTTTTGTATTGCAGGACGTTCGGTTGGTGTCCTTTTCAACCATGCCCCACACGAAAAAGTCCATCGGGTTAGAGGTCCGGGAAACTGGGAGGCCAAATATTGGGGGTGGTAAAGTCGTAATAATTGTCTTTAAGCCATTTTTGCGATTTGGAGGTCGTATGAAAAGGTGCAAAATCTTGTTGCCACACATACGGCCCATTTTTGACCGATTTGGTTATCCAGGGCTTGACGATCGGGTTCAGCAGCTTCACAAAGTCGTCCACGTTCCGCCTCAGGCCCTGCTCGAAGCAAGGTGGTGTCATCACATCCCCTTTCGATGACACGCACCATGCATTGGTTGCGGCCAACAGCATTGGTTGCGGCAACCATGGAAAGTCGGTTGCCGCCGAGCCACCGAAGCCGCATAGCGAAGATCCTCATTCAAAGCATGCTTCACCGTGTTTGGGGCCACACAAATTTCACGCGCAAGAGCCCGAATGCTGACCCTTCGGATGCTGTTGCTGATCCTTCCGTTGTACAACAGTCTCAAAATCTCTGTTGCTGGTTTCAACCTGCTTGCGAATATTCTTCACCGTGTATAATGCTCACAGCGCCACCGTCTTGATGGCCCAGTTTGTGTGTCCGACGCGGATCATCATGAGATCCACTTATTAACTAAGATAAGGGATCGATTGTCGTCTCCTAGCAAACAGCCAGTATTTTTAACTTTTCGCTGTGCAAAAAAAGAATTTGGACAATTCATAGCATCCAGAGTAAGTTTGTTGTAATTTGATCATATGGCATTCTGGTAAAGATATTAATCTTATTCTAAAATTTTGACAATAACTGCTGCAAGTAATTAATATGATTATGTTTTTAAAAAGTAATAAACACATAAGATTCGGGTTGAAATGTTCGGGTCACACAACAATTTTATACATAAAGCATTATAAGATTCCACACAACTGATGTAAACACTGTTAGCTGAGATCCACAAACCACAAGAGAAATCTGTTGAACAGAGGTGAAAATTTCGTACCAATTCAAATTCACGGATCAACTTGAGAAGATGTCAGCTCTGTCAACATCGCAAATTGCTGCCCTCCTAAAGACCACCACTTGGTATGCAATACGTTTTCTTGCATACCGTGATTTGGGGGCAGGAAATCTTGAGGAAATCTTGGTGATGTGGTGGTGGTGTGCAAATATTAGCTCCACCGACAATGCACAGCTTGGCAGCAGCGGAAACGTGCCTTGCTCGGGCTCGCTGGGATGGCAACGCGCAATAACGAAGGTGGTAGTGTAAAGTTAAACAGCCTAAGTATAAATGCTGTATGAATGCTCAGCTTGACGAGAGATCTCCCGGAAAGGTGGTCGAGAGATCGGAAAGGATTTAATGTTGGTTTTACGTAAAGGCGCACTGTGTTAGAGGGCTCTCATACACCATATGTGCACATGGACACGTGGTTTCGTGTCAAGCGTCCGGTGGGGGAAATGCAAAGAGAAAAGAGTTGAATAATTTCGCTGCTTCTCGGATCGCTGTTGGTTCGGCAATGGCAGCAAAAACAGCACTTAAGTTGATGGTGGTGGCAGTTAATAATGGTGTGTTTGGGAGGCATGAGCGGGTGTACAGTTTGCACGACGGAATGGATACCGATTGTCCAATCCGCTGCACTGCCCGTTAACCGACTAATAAAGACATATAGCGAGCAGTCTTCTCCCCCTTTTGTACCAGCAGGGAGAAGTGGATTTTTTCTTTTTGAAACTGTGCTTTGCAATAACAACAAAAAGTGCTAATTCCGAGCCCAACCGACCGAATTATGTTTGAACTTGTACAAAGAATTCTAATTTTGGGATGAAGAAAAGAAATTGGGACTTATTAATATTTAGTGTCGCGTATGTAGCGCAGTGTAGCGTAGTGTTGAAGTATTTCAAGTAAAGTTAATTGCTTTACATAACTGCACTGAAAAATTCGCAATCTGTAGTTTGTTTTCCTGAGCAAGAAGCTTGTTACTTTTGCGACGCCTTTCGACTGATAATTGACCAAACCTTTGTATTCAATGGTTTCCATCTTTCTGCACGGTTTTCTTCGCTCTTGCAAGTGATGTGGGGGGGGGGGGGGGGGTTTCGAGCAAATCGTGAAATCGCGCCAACGGGCCCCATTAGCTGGAAAAGGGGGAGAAAAAGCGACGAAAACACAAATCGGTTAATAGTCTGGCATGGCTGGCTGTACCGTGCCGTGTGTATGTATGTCGAAAGGATAGAAAATGCATGAAAACGATGGGATGAAAACAGCTCCAGCGCCTGTGGTAGAAATATTGGCAGGAAAAGCAGCCGGAATCCGTATGCTCGAGAATAAACATTTAATTGCATTGTTTTCACCCTTTGCTGCAGGCCACCAGTGCTGGCGCGATTGGACGCAGGATATTTGATGATGAAAGTAGTGGCTCGTTGTGGTCGGTTGTCCGAGCGTCGGCGAGGAAAAATCGGTGGTTGACTGAGGGAACTAAAGAGGGAATAAAAATAAGATGGGAAAATATTACGCCGTTCGACGAGGAGTGCCGATAAACGAGCAAATTACGTGTCCACTTAGGCACCCAATTACCAGCCAGCGAGAGAAATGGTTGCGATCGGGGAGGTTTGGGTGTCGCGACTTGTGCCAATCAATCCATTGCACTCACGTTGAACGTTTTACGTGTGCCTGATCAGATTGATAATCCTGACTCATTATCGTATTAATGACGCTAGACCCAGCACGTACTTGCGTGCGTTGCATAGTTAAGCCAGCACAAAACGAATTGTGTACAAGTCTGTAAAATTAAATCCGTTTGACGTTTTTAATCATAATTGATTTAGTTGTGTATTTTTCTAATTTTTTTATGGATTGGTTTTAACTTTACCGTTTTGTTGAGCCATTTCAAATCCAACAAATTAAAGCTTTCTATCGGATGTGGTAATTTCTCACATTGAGGGACGGGCGATTGCAATATCGCACTTAAAAATATTTGTTATAAGATGTTTGACTGCAACTACAATTTTGAATCCATCTTTAATTGGAGTTAATTCTTTTGGCCTTATAATTTTGATATTTTTCTTTTTTTCTTTTCTTCCTGTGTGAAATAATTTCACTCTTGAGATGTTCGAATGTACAGTGCTTCAAAAGAGAAAGAGTGTCACATCCTCTCGTTCTTCTATTTTAAGCAAGAATATTAATCTTAAGTAAGTTCCGTTTTTGTTTGCAAGTGTGTTTTTGTGCACTCCTCAATAATGTGTGTGATTTTCTAAAATTATAATTATTTTATGTTTGAACCATTATGCGATCAACGCACATCTTCAACGTATAGATAGCGCCGACTCCAAGGTTTGTAGCTGTAGCAACGGATATCACGACATTGACCACATCCTCTGGTCATGTGTGGAGTTCGATGCGGTTAGACCCGGATTCTTAGCAGCCGTTCGGGCATCAGGAAGATCCCCGGCGGTGCCGATGCGCAATATCCTGAGACAGAAGGACTACAAATATGCGCGGATTCTGTTTGACTTCGGCAAAGAGATGGGAACCGTCCTTAGATCCCTTTCCCTCTCCCTTCCCCTATATCGTCCTATTAGCGGATTGAGATCTAAGTTCGTAAGTGGCGGACTTGAAGCTGGCGGAATGTCTGCGTTCGATTCTGCAGTAACCTTACAAGGTGATTGTGGCTGTCGGCTCCTTACGTTTTGCCAGCAACAACATTGGATCCCTGAACCTGATGGAGTGGCGAATCACCACAAAGTATCCGCCACAAAGGGGGTTTTCTTGGGAGCCAATTGTTATAAATAGAGAGGACAACATCAGAACCATACCTGACAGCAAAAACATCCACAACCGAGCTTACCCGGGATAAGGTGCATTTAAATTGAGGGAGAAGGAAATGTCTATCCTCAAAATATGTTGTAAGTTTAATGAATTGTTAAGTTAGATATAAGATTAGATTTTAAGGAATACGGCCTGGCCGTCATTACGAGAAAAAAAAAACCAATTCATACTGCTTTTAGATTCGCACAAGGGTGATGGCGTCCAACTTGTCCTACTACAGCTTAAGGAAACTTCTCCGTTCAAACCTTCAAATGCAGCTGGGACAATATAGCAATTTCTGCTAGCTTGGCAGATGAAGCCTTGGAGACCCTAAACAGAATAACGGTTGAAAGACCTATAATACTTCGAATCCATTGACAGGCCAAAATCAGAGAACATACGGACATGTTGCATGATAATATAATGTTCCTATCAAACAAGCACCGAAGTGATGCTTATGAATTCCAGTTATAGGAAGATTCGCCTCAATCGATATGCACGGAGGTCATACAAAACACGGAATTAGATTTCTTAGGATGTAGCTGGCTGGTGATGTGAGAATAGCCATGAGCCCGTGAGAGGTATCAAGAATTTCTCCCGCAAGTCAGAAGGAAAGTTTATATTAAAAAATGAAAAGCTTCACATTTAGCTCCTCTGTTCATCGCTTTGCATTCTGTACCCAACTCTAACCCTGGTAAGTGTCAAACTAAAAAACGTGATGTCTTAATAATTTTTAATAGTAGCGGCCAGTAGCGATCAGGTTGGAGAGGTATCGGTCTTCTCACGGCGGAGTCGGGGTTCAAATTTACTTACATCAGATGCTGTCACAGTTTTGCAGGCGTCAGGGTCGCCTGAGGCAACATTAGATCACTGAACCAATTGAATTAGGTTTGGACGACGTGTATTTGTGACTGGCAGCTTTACTGTTGGCGCAATGCGTGAGCTAGATGTTACTGTAGCTTCACAAAGTTGTAGTGGCTTTCAGACTCGTGCGTTCTGCCGATGGTGGGACCGCCAGCCATTAAATGCTAATGCCGGCAAAGATATGGAGTGGCGAATCACCACAAAGTATCCGCAACAAAGGGGGTTTTCTTGGGAGCCAATTGTTAGTCTCCAAGGCACGATGCTCCAAAGAGGCGACAACCTCTTAGCGGACATAGAGAGGACATAAGAACCATACCTGACAGCAACAATATCCACAGCCGAGCTCACCCGGGATAAGGTGCATTTGAATTGAGGGAGAAGGAAATGTCTACCCTCCAAATAGGATATAAGTTTGATGAATTGTTAAGCTAGATATAAGATTAGATTTTAAGGAATACGGCCTGCCCGTCATTACGAAAAAAAAATTATTTTTCATTTTTTAAATTCATATCTTATGATGTTCGTCCTATCGTTGACAGATTTTCTTTTTGTATCTATTTAATTTTTTTCATTTTTAGTTTTTTTCATGAATCTGCTTTTTTCCGTAGGAGTAGTAGTACTAGTTTTTTCGAGTGACAATCAATGTATACAATAAACAAATATTACATTATTTTAACGGGTTCGATCTCGTCTTTCCTCGTTATAGGTAAGTTATTTTTTATCTTGTCGATCTTGAACGTTAAATTTGCTGATCTGGCGTTTGAAAAGGTTTCCTGGGGGAAAATTTGTTTGCTAAAACCCCCCAGGCATAAACTAATTATAATTATGTAAATCTATACTTAATCTACTTTAGACCCTAGTTTTTACGTGTTTATCCTACCTTACTCTATTTTTATTCTAGTTTTTCTTTATCTTTTTGAAGTCAGTAGAATTGTATTGGCTTATTAAAACTCAGGTTTTTATAAACGGTGTGGGTACAGTTCGATAGTATTTATGTTACACCTTCTGTGTACTGAGCATGTCCTGTACCATGGAGGAACATTTAATATAATTTTTAGATATTTGTTCGGACAGATTTGAAGCCTAATTTTGTGTGTGTTTAGCGCACATTAGCCAAACAGGGGAGGTGTATCTTATGATTGGTCTGATTAAAGCAGTATAGAGCAATAATTAGTTTGTAAAACTAAGCTGTGGCTTTCTGTATAGAAAGGAGAACAGTGCACGAAAGATTTTTTCACATTAATAATTATTCACATTTATAATTATGTTTTCTGTATGATGTCTAAACGTTAATCTTTTGTTTAGTAATAAGCCAAGGTACTTGACATTTTTCTTCCACGGTAAAGGTGTGTTTTCGATATAAGGGTGCGTGGTTGGAATTTTATTTGCACTCGTGAAGCGGGTAAAAAATAATGCTACCGATTCCTCTCTATTTATTTTAAGCGACAGTATTTGAGACAGTACTTTGAATAACTGTTAAGTACATTTTTCAGAGTTTTAATTATAGTCTTTGCTCTTTTGCCGTTGACACTTATTGCTACATCGTCAGCATATTAGTATTTAATGTAAATATTAAACAAAAGAGGAGAGAGTAACAGGTTGGCTGATAAGTCCCCGGTCTGACACATAGAATGCGCCGCTAATATTAAATGCATACTATTTTTATATAGCACCAACCTTCAAATGATTCGTGTCAAAACTTGACGTCTGTATGTCAATTAGTTTGTGAGACAGAGCGTCTTTTGTCAAGCAACTTTTGGTTGCTTGACGAACGAAAAAAGAACGAAGGAGAAAAAAGTGTTGTTCCACCAAGACCAAGACAACGCACCGTGCCACACGTCATTGAGAACGATGGCAAAAATTCATGAATTGGGCTTCGAATTGCTTCCCCACCCACCGTATTCTCCAGATCTGGCCCCCAGCTGCAATGAAGAGGTGGTCGCCGAAACTGAGGTCTATTTTGAGGCAAAACCGAAGGAGTACTACCAAAATGGTATCAAAAAATTGGAAGGTCGTTATAATCGTTGTATCGCTCTTGAAGGGAACTATGTTGAATAATAAAAACTAATTTTGACACAAAAATGTGTTTTTCTTTGTTAGACCGGGGACTTATCAGCCAACCTGTTACACTTCCTTGTGGAAAACCTGCTCCAGGTGTGTATGTTTCTGATGTACTATTGGAAATGTGGACTGTGTTTCATTAATCTGTGTTTCTTTCAGTTTTCTCCTTTTTTCTGTATTTTCTTGGGTATTACAACTTCGAGATGTCTTCAACCTGAAGTGTTGTGAAATCCTATGAATCGCTCCAATTTCTTCCATATTATTACTCTAGTGAAGGAGCTGCTGTATAAATTTAGTTAAGTTCATTTTGATTTGTCAGTCGTTAAAGGATTTTTCCTTTTGCAAAGAATATTTTGGGGGATACGTTGGATAATAGTTTTGAAACCTTGTTTTAGTAATTGTTGACTGATATGATTTAAGAAATAATATTTTTGTCTATAATACGTTCGATTATGCTTTAATAGCAAGTGAAAAACTAATTTTCCAGCAAACGATGACGGACCAAAACACCCGCAAGCATAAATAACTAACCACCAGAGATTAACTCTCCATCATTGGTTTGAACGAATATTGGCGACAATTCGTAATGCTCAGCACAAAACAGAGCGCTTAAAAGGGTTACCACTTCGATTGCGCTACTACGT
This sequence comes from Anopheles maculipalpis, assembly GCF_943734695.1. Taxonomy (NCBI): domain Eukaryota; kingdom Metazoa; phylum Arthropoda; class Insecta; order Diptera; family Culicidae; genus Anopheles; species Anopheles maculipalpis. Next base: position 51,426,872 of record NC_064871.1, read on the forward strand.
CCGTCTACCGGATGGACCTCAGTTAACGACGGTGTCGGAGGAAAGCGAAATGTACAATTCTAAAAGGATGGCCGGGTGTGTTTGAGGCACCCAGAAACGAAGATAACCGACGGTCGGACCGGAGATGAAATTCACAAAACTACAACATCATTTTCACCATCAGCTTACAGCCAAACTGTACAGGTTAGTATGATGAAAAAAGGGTTTTTCCTGTCACTTATAAACGTTGCTACGTTTTCCCTCCCTTCGCTAAATTGGAGACCGTTGACAAATACAAAGAAGGACTTCTTCGCCACATTGGAAGTTGTGCACCAAAACGTACCATTCTGGCGCAGCGAAAGCTGGTGTGTGGAGCAACAACAACAAAATCAATAAACTTGAATTTTCTGCAAATTTCCAAATTGGACATATTGATATTACATATTTATTGGTGTCGCTTCGTTTGTTGGTGGTTTTTGTGTGCCGCACACAATCAACGCTTTTGATTGTGTTGGTGTATCGGAGAGCATCTATTTTCTGGACGACTTTGAAGAGCAATTACCGCGAGGGAAAAGAATCCCTTCACCTCCGACTCCGGCACAGCAGTTGTATATAAGTGAAGGAGCAGAAATACTAAAGGAATCGAACGAAATGTTCGTTCCCATATCCTTGGACGAGATGCATAGTATGAGCATGATGCGCAGAATCGCTATCACAGGCCCGTCGGGAAAGTGAATGTTTGCATTGCTAACAAACACACACACACACACGCTGGAAAACGCGCAGACGCCACGGAACGAGCGTGCATTTCATCGCCCCGGGGTAGCCATTTTTCCATTTTCATCCCTTCTTCTTTCGGTCGACTGGGAACATTATTTACATCGACTCCCCGACTTGCACACAGACAAGATGACCACTTAAGGCTTCGTTTGGCAGTGGTGTTGGTAGTGGATGCCGATCCGTACGGCTGTGTGTTGGTACCGACCCCGTCTATGTAAATCCATCGAGCCCGTGTACATGCGTTGTGAACTCACACACAAAACGTGCAGAAGTTATCTTTTGCAGCATACCGAACAGCAGCTCAGCAGCAATCACAGAAGACACGCTTGGGAACATTTAGCGTCGGTGGTTACAATTTCTCAGGCATGGCTTGCTGAAATATTATGCAAATTAAGTAATTAAAGTGCTCTTTCTCTCTCTCTCTCTCGCTTTCTCTTTGCTCCCTTTCATTAGCAGTTGGATGGTTGCATTGGTTATTTGTTCCGTTTGTTTCCTTCCCAAAGGCAGTCGACAGCAATGTAACCTAAACGCCGACGGGGAGCTTTTTTGGAAGGAGTTGGAGCGAGTGGCAAGACTTGAAGGACATTTATAATTGGAGTCATTTACTGGAAAACAAATTAATTATATATACTTTTTTTTGTCAGTGTGCGCTAATCAGAGAAATGGAACGAGAAAGCATTGTTTTAGGACAGCATGGTGATTTGGTGGACTTTATCGGCATTTAGTGGATAAGTGGGGAAGTGGAATATGGCTTATGGTTGATTTTAAATATTCATTTTAATTGTATAAAAAATATTGATTGAAAAATGTTATTTTCATGAATAATAAAAAACCTTTCGCAGTATAATATTAATCATATTCAAAAGATTCTTTCTGGTTTTTTATCGAAACAAGATTATTAAACGTGTATTAAAAATAAATTCATTTCACTACCAGGATTGCTAACCGAAATTCTCGAGACTTGTGTTTGTAACGAAAGATGTGTCGACCAATCAGTTTTACGCTTCCTGGAACCAATTTCCACTTCATGCTCACAGCACGCAGCATTTGGCAAAATTACAGATCCAAAAGCAGATCTCTGATTCCCTCCTTTCACATTTTATTCCCGCTTGCACACGGTTGGCAGGAATCGTTCGAACCAAGTCTGCTTTAATTGCTACTTTAACGGGTTTTATGACTCTCTTATTTATCAATATTTTGATGTCTTAATTAGTTGTTTCGTTGCGTGCTACCGTTTACAGTGCACGGAAAGGAGCATGATCAGGAATGTTATCGGCGTTGCGTGAGTAACAGTAAAATGTTCTTTCCGTATTTTATGGAGGAATCAAGTATGAAGCTTCTGTGTAATTTTATTTTGTTAGAGGGTTTTAAGTAATTATGGCACGGTTTACGACTGTGAATGCTTGTACTCGCTGTAGCATTGTTTTTTTTTTTGCATCCAAAAACCTTTAATCTTGTAGTAAAAGTAGACGTCACATTTTTTCTCTCCAAAAATCATGTGGCTCGAAAATCAATTATCGTCGTGCAATTGGAAGGAAATACGTTAATTTGGAGCAAATTAATCGACTTCTGACCGTTTTCATCCTTCATGACCACCACATGTACACAGCCCACGTCACTTCTCGTCAGTGTGTTTGTGCAAACATTTGGATTTTCCCCTGCACGGATCTCCGTCTTCTCGTGTTTCGATTGGATTCATGTCACCCGCTCGGAAGAGCGTAATGGAAAAGGGCCAGGCAACCCTGGAGGAAAGGCTGGTGTGAAAGTGATAAACTCAGGCAGAAAAATATGATTGTTCGTTTAGGCTCATTTCCGTCCAAACGCGTCGGACGAGATAAAGCCTCACTTTCCATCCTATTCCTTCTGTAGGTATACGCTCTTTACGACCATCGAAAAGATTATCTCGAGCCAGTTGCGTGGCGCCTTGCGAAAAGGGCCGTTGTCCTGTTTGTACGATTTCCGCCGCCTTCGGTTGGTTTTATTTCCAACGATCATCTCCAACCTTACGCACGGGAAACGTAAGATGAAAAGGAAGGCTTTATTGCCGTCGATGGTGGGAGACCAAGAGGCATGTCCCGAATAATTTCCCTCTTAAACTTATTATGTCAGCCTCTGGCAGATAATGCTATTCACATTGCTCATCCCTCAGTAAACTGCTTGCCACCAGCGCTCCCAGGCACATTCTTCCGGAAGCTGCTAAAGATATTATTTACCGTTTTTCTCTCTGCACAGCACACAAAGAGGCCAAATTTTGCACATGAAATTGGGGACCATCAGAAGCCGAGAAACAGTCCCTTTCCGCGCCTGTAAGGGAGCCAAGGAACGGGAGAAGAAAAGTTTTATTGTTATTTAAGATGGCAATAATGGTAGAGCATGCCACAGCATCCTGCTTGTCCCTCGTTGGCCAACTGCATCTAGATTGTGTTTGTTTCGTCTAGGGTTAGAAAGTCAAGTGTATTGAAGATTTCGAAGAGAAAGACAGCAATTGTTTGTGTTTGTTCAGCGTGATTCTAACCACAAATCAACCATGGAACAAATACAAACGCAGTCGAGTAGCAGTCGTTTTTTGCAGCGAATAATCCCTTTTTCTACCCATATTTACAGAAGTAGATTGTTTTATAACAGCTCCAACCCTTATATAGCTATAAAATAATAAAATAAAATTTCAACAATCGCGAAAAAAAAACGTATCTATGATTATTCAAAAGACCAAAAAAAGGTTGGACATGAGTTGATTGTCTTCACACCTTGCGTCGACAAAATTTCTCTCAATCATTTCATCTTCATTGGCAGCATATTTTGCACAAAGGAGAGTGTTTGAGAATGAATGGAACAGAACGAAATGTGGTTGAATAGACGAGTAAATAAGAGCAAGCAAGTAAATAGCGCCAAAGTTTTCCCTCCTGTTTCGTACATTAGGGGCACGATAAAATGGAGCATAATTTCCTTTCTGTATTTTTCACGTTTTGTAATTAGTTTTATATTGTTCTGAAGAAAATTGGTCCCAAGTTTTCCTTTTTTATCGAAATAAAGATTGCACAGTACGACCTGACGCGTAAGAGAAATGTTGGAATAGTTGAAAAAACGTAGTTTTAAAGTTAATAAACCGGGATCAAGCCGGGAGGGTATTTATTATTCGAACGTGATAATTCTTTTTTGCTATTATAATAAAAACTCATATAAAAAAATTTCTAAAAAAATATTTGATTATTTTAGTAAATAATTGTGTTGATTAACGACTTAATAAGATAAACAGTTATTTAGAGAAGAACCCACCATTAGTAGCGATGGTAGATTTACGAACAATGTTGGAGTTGCCAACATTCATTATCCTATCGCGCTTGTAACGTGATTGTTTAACATCCACCTAATAGCAACCTGATTTGAGAAAGGGTGGAGAGAGAGAGAGAGAGAGAGAGAGAGAGAGAGAGAGAGAATAGTAGTAAATAACAATAGAAATCCAATAAATAAATATTAATTAAACTTTTTCCTCACACTCACTTGCCAGTCAATCTCGTATCAGAATGTTGGTTTTGGCCTGGTTGGTCGGTTGGCCTAGCAGGTTTTTGTTGGCGTTGCTAGACGTTTTATTAGTCCGTCCATTAAATAGATTCAACCGATGGAAAAACTGGGGAGACAAAAACAATGAAAAACTCATTTGCTGAAGCGGTGTAGTGAAAGTCCAGTGATGTGAAGCGGAGGTGATTTTATTTCACGAGTTGCAGTTAGATATGCAGGCCTCTGCAAAACGGTTGAATAGGGAGGTAATTTTTATGAATAAAAAAAAGAGGATATTTTATGCTAAAAATGGACAGGTTGGTTCGATGGAGAAATTGTCAAACTGTTTTAACGTGTTTGTACATTGACTTGCGTTCTCAGGAATTTCTGTCATTTATTTAACGAGATTTCAGTACGCACGATCAGTTTTTTCGCAGATTACTGGACTTTAGCAAGGTATTTATTTATTTATTTATTTATAATTAATTATGACGGTCCAGTGCCGTATTGTTCACACCGCTTGTGTTGAAAAAAAAAAATACAATTATATTGGTAAGGCATTTCCTCCTTATTCTTTGCCTTATCCCGGGCATACTCGGTTAACTTTAGCAAGGTATATTTGTACACTTTTCAATAACAACTACATATCGTAGAAACTTCACGCACATATATCTTTATAGACTAGACTCCCGTATGAAAGGAATTGTAAGGAGATGCCTTTGAATAACCTCTTTCCACTGGCAAACGACAGACAATCAGTGAAGGCAGGGAAAGCAATTTTGAAAAGCGAGAATGGATAGGTGGCACGTTCGTTTCTTTGTGCAACAAAACATATTGGCGTTTTAATTGTTTTTTCAGCTTCTGCCGGACATTTGTCGGTTTGAAGAAGCGTATGGTTCTCATACGTTGGTTGCTGTCGGGGTCCTGCGTTTTTTTGTGCCTCGGTTCTTCGTGTTTTCCTACATGAGTTTTCAGCCCCAGTTAGCACCATACCACCAACAATAAACTATTGTTACGTCGTTTGTGTACTCCATCTCGGAGGTTTTACTGGACAATGACAGTTCCCGGGGTGGGGATTTGCATGGATGCAAAATTTTCAATTAAAAATTTATTGATTGCAAGTTGAATTGCAATGACGTTTCCGTTGACACAGCATGTGACGGTTCGACAGGTGCCTGCCGACTGACGCTCGTGGATGGAACAGGTAAGTTGTTGATTAAGTTACAAATTAAATAATTTATTCCCAACAAAGGCTGTGCTGATTTTATCCCTGACCACAAACAAAAAAACTGCTGGTTCTAGTCAGAATTTGTAAAGCAACTTGAAACGATGGAAGATAGGAAAGTAATTGTTAACATAAAATTCATTTGTGATGTATGGATGTGTGAAAATTGATGTTAAGTGGGAGTGTTTCCAAAAATGTGCCAAAAACACACGTTTATCTGACAGCAAACCATTGCTAAGGAATCTATTTCGGATTTTCCCAGAATGATTTGCATCCCAGAAAATGGCGCTGCGAGCGTTTGTTTTTCTTCTCTTTTATGAATTGCGGTTCTTGGTGCGCTGGTACCCAACAATGGAAGTGTTGAGGGTAAACAACAACCCAAGGATATCAAGCAAACGTGCAGATTGAATATTAAAATTGTATGAAATTAGGTAAGCAATCATAGCGATAAAAACTCGTCTAGCAGTTAGGCATAAGCAGAGGATGGATCATATACAAAGGGGCGATTTGAGAAAATAATATGACAACGATGGGCGCGCATAAAGAGCAACCCAGAAATCTCTTTAATACGCTGTAATCCTTAATAATGTGCATTGGTACCGGGTACATGCTTGTCATTTACATTTATATTAAAAATTTGGCCAACGATTGACAGGAAGCATACTTTGAGTGACTTTTTCCATTCCGTTTGGTAGACCATTTTTAGTATTTTCTATTGTTGTAATTTTGGAAGGAATGACAAAAGAAGCACTTGAGAAACAATGATAAATTGTTCGATGTAATTGGATTCCGATTGATTTAGATGTTTTTTCTTTCAGAAGAATTATTTAATGTGTAATTCAAATTACGAAAAACAGCACTACTTTAGGCAAGTCCTTCTTTAATTATAAACATAACTTTCAAAATTTCACAGTATAAGTCTTGCAAAGTTTTAATCCAAATGGAAGAAATGTCAATAAACATTTTGTAAAATTGTCAAAGTTTCAAACTGGATTCAACGACGATCCATGGAACGAGCATTCAAACTGTGTATATGTCAAGATTCGCTCTCTCAAGGCTTGCTTTTCCGAATTTCCCTTTTCATTGTTGAGAATGTGATATTTTTGGGATACCATAAAAGTCATAAAGTCATAAAATATATCCTCAAACATCGTCACTGGTAACATGGGCGAACCATGACGCGGCGTTTTGCCAACGGCGACCGGATGTGCTGTCGATCGATGTGTGAAGGTGTTTGGAAAAGTTGCTTGCTCGGAAAATAGAGACACATCGTCACGATCCGTCAGCAAACCAATCCACAACTCAGTAGGGGGGTTCATGGGTATCCTTTTGGTTTGGTCCTTCTAAAGATGGATCGGCGGGAATGGATGGAGAGAGGAAACCTTCTCTCGAGGCGAGTATGTGAAATGCCTTGCATAATCTCGAATATCAAATATCCGGTTGGTCGTAAAGAATGTAAACTTACCACGGGCATGTGCAGTAAGTGTTGCTGGTCAAAATATAAGTTCATTATTTGGCGGTTTACATGTTTGATACATATCTGTGCATTGGATTTAAGCGAGAGCAATCTAAAGTATTCTCATCTTAAAGTAAGAAGCCAAATAAGAATATTTTTCGGAAATAAAATGTAAATATAGGAGTAAACTCTTACACAATTTCTGTCTAACACAATATTTGGTGAAAGTAGCCAATTTTTGATAATAGTCTTGTAATCCCATAATTCATCTATCATATCATATTCCACGATTTTTTTCTCGTTAAATCTGCACGTTCGGTTGCTTCCGTTTCGGGTGAGGTCCGGAGTAACACTAAACGAGTCGCCATTTTCTTGGTATCCGTTTTTCACATCTCATAAATTTTCACTTGTAATAAAACTGTAATAAATAATAAAATATAAGGCGGCATCGTCGGTGCGCTCACGTGGCACGCTTTGATAGGATGGGTAGAAGATGTGATATGTCGACGGATATCTGAGTGCCCGGGGCACGTCTGAGTGAGCCGCCCAAGTAGTGGTACATTGTGGTTGTTCGTGGGTGGGTAGTGAGGTGAACGGCAAGTTACTGGAGGCTGGCGATGATGTTTGCGAAAAACCACATCAATCTCCTGTTTCTCGGCATCTCCGCTTGGGTATCGAAAAACGACCGATCCTGGGACGCCGTTCCCAATGCACGGCAGGTTTGTCGTTGACTCATATTTAGTTCACTATCTTGGGCGCCTGATAGAATGTTGCACTTTGTGTGCAGGATTGAATTTTGCACCGTACCGACAGCGCAAATGATACGTGCGAATAGTTCGTTTGCGTGGAGATCGTTACCGGCTCGAGCATTATTACTCCATGGCTATGCTAGTTCGGGATGGCATTCGATACTGTAGATACGACGTGATGGTTGTTGAGTGTAAAAAGGTTCGCCCTTTCTGTAAATTCTATCAGGAACAGCGAGAGTACAGCGAGACTTCTACCTCAAGAGACCTGGTACTGTCAGCTAGCCATGGAAATGTCAGTGAGGAAGCACTAATTTAGCGTGCACTGATTAGCACGCTACTTGGTTTAAAGAGGGACCGATGTGGGTCTAGGTGATCCGACGAATGACTGTAACCGAATGCCGTGCAAACTAATCAGCACGGCAACATAAAGGATTCATCGAGGGCGCCGAAAAAGGCAGGTGTACATTGACTCGGAAATAGGTACAGATAATGTTTACTGACCCAAGTCTGTATCGTCCAACCAGTACCGTATGCCACTGTAGCTGTGGAAGGAGCGAGAGAGAGAGAGAGAGAGAGAGAGAGAGAGAGAGAGAATGGTAGTCCTTTTTCGTACGAGTCACGCCACTACCGCGAGCATGGCACGACGGACAGCTTTACTGCAGCATAATTGGATGTTTAACTTTATGGCGGTACAGTGGTTAGTACGTTTCATCGTTATCATCATGCCGGGGAGCGCCTGGAATTCTTATAGCTTAACTTATAGCCATAACTGAAGGTTGTTCTGCTGATATTTCAGACCATTGTGATTAACGCATTGGCCAGCCTGCTATACGGACCGATTATACTGCTTATCATAGTTTTTGTGTAGCTTTGGTGACTTCAGGTTCAACTATCGGTTGGAGATGTGTACACAACTGCGGTGTATTCTGTAACTTTATTTGTAAAGACAGTATGTACTTCTCCAGGTTAAAAATGTTATGAAATCTTTAATTAGAAAATAAAATGATTTTGAATATTTAAGCATTATGTTTATTATTTCTAGTTCTTTTTGTGCGATGACCCCATCATGTAATGACGTTTCCACGAATGGGAAAGTCAAATAACGGTAATTGTTTTTTTTCCCTTATATTCTCACACTTTCCACGTAATAATCAGACAGATTTGTGTCCAAAACTGGAAACACTCGTATCGTTCTATTGGCTCAATCCGCTAGCAACGTTCGCTCCTGCCACCGGTCGTAATCCGACGTATAACAATGATCACCATCAGCTTTATGGTGTAATTGGATGTGATTTGAAGCGAGGAAAAGTCATGACGAGACCCTGCAAAAAAACACAGTTTCATCTCTCACAAAAACGCTCACCAACCAGCCAAAGATCATAAAGGCAATAATAAATATCAAATTTCCATGAGAAAGTCAACAGGAGCGAAGCTACAAGCGCCGGTGGCGCATAATCTCCTTCACGCACCACCACCACCACCAGCAACACAGCCGGCAACCGGTACATCACTCTCAAATAGGTTTAGATCCTCTCGAGGCCGGAGGGAGATCCTACGTTCTGACGAAAGGACTATCGATGGACCACGGGGTGAATCCTTCGCGCCCACCGTAGAAGGGATGCGTCGAGCCTTTTGTCGGAACACTAAATCGTTTGTCAAATATTGGGATAAGGAATTAAAGGAAGCGAGCGACCGACCGACCGACAGTCCCGCTGCCGAAACCGGAAACTTCCGGTTGGTGGAACGGTGGTGGTGGTGAAATCTAATCCCTTCAAGCAAAAGTGAGTGCTTCGTTCAATTACACCGACGGTAAGGCTCGTTTATGTGAAAGATCGTTTGGGTCGAGCATAATCGTGACACACTTTTGGTGCGATTTGATTTTTCGTGGAAATGTTCATTTCTATAGAACTAATTATGATTGATCATAGATTATATTTAAACCTGCCAACGTCACACACGTTGTTGTCATCTATATACGTTCGGATATCGTTGCAGCGTGGTGGATGAAGAAGAAAAAATATAAAAATGCACGAACGACATGAAACTACTTTACTTGAGCTTGAACAAAGCTTAAAAATGTTAGGAAAAGATTCCCAGACCAGAAGAAACAATTGTTGTAGAAATTGTAGATTTCATTTAAGGTTTCTTATGTATTCATTGTTTACCCGAAATCTGGAAACCAATACCAGTAGCGAGTAATAAAAAATAAAAATAAAATAAAATAAAATAAACCAATAAACCAATTAATAACTTTTTTGTGTTTTAGACGTTTAAAAATCGTTCACAGTTTTTATGTCGATTTTCTAAAAATCGATTTGGTTCTAAAAAATTTATCACGTCCAGAAAATTTAAATAAAAAAATGTAAATGAAGTTATTAAAATAATCTTTTAAACCCATGTTAGCCAAAAAACCATGAAGACCGATCACAATTGTGCAATGTTTAGTATTAAAGACCAATTCCCGAAAAATTCCTCCAGTCAATTTATCACTTCCCCACCAGCAAACCTACCGGCTGACCCTAATGAACTGGTAATGAAATAATTGCGTACAAAGACGTAAAACATCAAACAACCTTGCATCCCTTCCGTCCAACACCTACAAGACAACCGAATCGAGGGCGGTTCACTCCGTGCGGCAATCATTAATATCCGTTTCCCATCGTACGAGTTGCAGGAAGTTGGCTAGTTAGCAGCGGCGGCAGCAGGCCCGGTTAATGCAAGAATGCAGAACCTACCGCTTGTGGCGCTGATTCCCAAACCGTTGACGGCCGAGACGACCCTCCGTGATTTCTTGCTTTTGAGTGTTGCGCTCGGGGTAAAACTAGTAAATGCGATTATGATAGAGTCATTTTCCCTGCCCTGACCCCGGGCGCAGATTCCGAGCAAACGCAGCGTGTCCTAGGGGCGATAGATGGAAGACTGGTGTAAACCACCACCGCCGACAGAGCCGATTTCACAGTCTAACCGCGTGCAATAAGCAGCGAGGGGTTGATTGTGTCCGTGCCGCAGGGGTGGCGAGAAAAAAACACATAATGTTGTTAAACTAAACAGTGTTTAATGGAAATACGATACGGGAGACTTATGTTCGAGATTAATCGGGTGAAAGAAATTAAATTTATCCTAGAAATAGCGGATAGCGTTGGGGGAAAACTATGGTTTGCCTGCAAGTGCGCTACAGTGAGGATTTCGGATTGTAATGGGACGAGAACAATTGCTCCCCCCAAAGATTCCCAGAGCCCGTAAGTTGTAATAATCTCATGACTGTGCATTGATTTTTACTGCTGTCGTCTTGGTGCACTTTTTCTCGCGCGCGCAGTTAAGAATCGCAACTATTGTTTGAGCAGTGCAAACACATTTTATCCAGCGTCGCCTAGGGTATTGTGGTTTCAAAGTGGAGAGATTCTGCGACAGAGGAAATGTGAGCAATGATGTCTTTTGACAAACGGAGATAAGATTCGTGACAATAAGATGATGCTTGTAGACAGCGGACCCAACGTCAAAGTGGTGATTAAAAAAAAACCTCGGTAATCGGGATACGTATGAACGCAATCGGATGAATCTCATAAAGACTGACACGTGACCAGACGCCGGCGCCCGCTTTGCCCGCCTGGCACATGATAGACGGCCGGAAACGAGCGGGACCGGAAGATAAATTCTTATTTTATTCATAATTGCCTGTAGCCTAGCCGGCCAACCGTCGTTTAACCCGGTGGTTCCACCTTGCTAAACCCTCCGATACGTTATTTCTCGATTCGTTTGGTGTCCTAAAGGATAATACCTATCGGCCATTGAAATGCATCGGATTTGCTATCTCGTACAGCAGTAGAATAAAGGATGTTTGAACAGTGTTTACAAAGCGCTTCACACGCGTGCCGGTTGGTTGGGAGTGGTTTTGTAATATTTTTTTATTAATTTTAATTTAAAATCCACCACCAAGCCTACCGGTGGTGAGATCCGTGTTTGTTCGATGGGCACGACAGGGTCGGTGCGGTAAAAACGAGCATGGATGTGTAAGCACAGTTTATTATGATGATGAATAATGATCGACGAGCCCACCGTTCGTCCGTTCACGGCGTCTAGGAAAAGGGGTGGTCACTTGTTACGGTGCAATGGCAATGGGAAATTAGAAATGCGTAATCGCCGGTCTTGATGTTGTCAGTTGTCTGTCGTTGGTCGTAGTGTTAAGCAAACGAAGGTACCTTGCATGGGGAGGTTTGTAGCTGCTTGCAGATATTACAGCGTTTTTATCCGATTTGTATTCATGGATATTGGCTGTAGGCTTGGTGATGGATGAGATTTGATGGTGTGTAGCTATTTGATTTTTATGCATACATTTTAATAACTGTTGTAGCGATATGAATGTGTTAAATAATTAAGCAATACAAATAAACCATTTTATATGAACAATAAACTGTCAACTTGTCCGTTCTTGTTCTTGCTCTAGGCTTAATGAATTCTTCTAAATTTGTTGATACCAAAATATGTAGTTTGTTAGAAAGTCCTCACTACGGGAGAATGGTCGGGTCCTCATTAGTAAAAGTTTTTCATTGCTTCCAATAAACTTATATATTTTCAGGAGAACTTATATTCCGTTGCAGAGGCAGATCCAGGGTTCAAATCCCGTAGTAGAGGACTGACATGACCCATCGTACGTGGTAAAACCATCCGGTACCAACAGTTTCAACCAAAAATGTTGCAGCAAATGATGGTCGGCAGACTTCCAGACTCTAAAATGGCTATCGTGTCACCTTCCACGGATTGGCGATGGATCTGGAAAAACGTCACCAGCTACGGACTTTCATCAGACCAACGCTCAATGATGTATTTGGTGGTGGTGCCACACGGACTGCCGCTTGGCACCAAATCCACATTGTTGGAAACAACAATGCTATGATTGATGAAAATATCCTTAAATGTTCTTTGTAAAACCTGTACGTCGTCCCTACATGTACCCCATTTTACTTTTGTAAACTAGTTTTCCATTTGTTTTGAATAATCAATTTTTATGTTAAAAAATAAGTCTCGTAAGCTATTAGATGACTGGCGTGGCGCGATAGGTCAGTAACAATAGCGACAATTAAAAGTAACAACAATTGAGTAACAATTAAAAATACAATTACTTTGTGGGCTTGACCTGTTGTTGCCGAAGTCGTTCAAATCTTTTGCAGCAACCACAGTTAAGCAGCATATTCTGACAATTCTATATGACTCTCTTCTAATTTTCATGCGCTGTGCAATCGCATCGACTCGAAAATTTGTCATTGTAGTAACTATTCCTTTCCTCTTTAAACACACAAGAGTATATATTTGTAATTAATTAGTTCATAAGTTTTTAATATTTAGTTTTAACACGGAATAATAGCAACACAGGGGCGGCTGGTTGTCCTTCTGTCCTGGCATCCTACGGGACTTTAATCAGCTAGGATGCGTAGGTCCTCCGACGAGTCAGGGGGTTGGGGGAAAGGCCTTGCAAACCACCCCCAACACCATTGCAACGAAAGGAATCCAAGAAATTTCGAATCCGATCCACAGATACAGACCCACGCTACGGAATAAGGACTACGATTGGAAACTCGGTCACCATGCAGCAGTACGGATTTCCTGGAAAGCTGGTACTGCTGCTAAAGCCACTATGAACGGGGTGCAGTGCAAGGTGAGAGTTTCGAGCATGCTGTCGGAATCGTTCGAATCTCACGATTTCCACCCGATCTCTCCAATTTCTTGTCTTCACGGATGACATCGACATCATCGGACGGACAACCTCGACGATGTGCGAGGCGCACACCCGACTGAAACTCGAGGCCAATAGAATTGGATTGAGCATCAATGCGACGAAGACAAAATACCTGCTTGCCGGAGGCTCTGACCGTGATAGAGCCCGACTCTGAAACAGAGCATCAGTTGACGGCGACATCCTCGAGGTGGTAGAGGAGTTCTGCTACCTTGGTACGATCGTAACTTCGGACAACAACGTAAGCAGCGATATCCGAAGGCGCATTGTTCAGGGGAATCGGCCCTACTACGGACTCCACAAACACCCTCGATCCAGAAGACTCCAACAACACATGAAATGTACGATTTACCGCACCTTGATACGTCTGGAAGTCCTCTACGGGTATGAGTCTTGGACTATGCTCACGGAGGACGCCAATGCACACGCCATTTTCGAACGGCGGGTTCTAAGGACTATCTTTGGCAGTGTGTGCGAGCAGGGCCTGTGGCGAAGGAGAATGAACCACGAGCTAGCTAAGCTGTTTGGCGGTGCTGATATCCTGACGGTAGTCAGAGTCGAAAGGATTCGTTGACTGGGGCACGTGATGAAGATGCCGGACTCATGCCCTACCAAGAAGGTGCTCAACAGCGACCCGTTCGGCATGAGGCGTAGAGGAACACAGCGAGCTCGTTGGCCGGATCAAGTGGAGTTTAACCCCTCGGAGATCGGATGCACCCGTTGATGGAGGACTGCAGCCCTAGACCGAGGTTCCTGAAACTGATTCGAGACCTGGCCATGTCGACACGACGTGCTCAATCCTGAGTAGGCCTAGTAGAAGAAGAATAGTAAGTCATAGAGTCTGCCTCACATGACTAGTAAGATCAGGGGCGGATGAAACTATAACCAAACTAAGCAGTTACTAGGGGCTTTAGGCCCCGTGCTTTCATGAGTCCCCATCAGGATCGGATATGTATTGTAAGTATCTGTTGGAACATAGAAGTATTGGGAATTTAGAGCTGCTAGCATTCTTTTGATTTACTTTTGCCGCCAAAATTCTTGTTCCGCCACTGACTGGGATTATAAAAGTTCTATGCAGCACCAAATTTTTTCTTTGCACGTTTTAAAAAGTACGATCACGTTTTTATATATCTTCTTCGTATTATCAGACTATTCAGCTTCAGGAAGTTCTGCCATTTAATTAAATTCTCCCGATTTCACTATACCCGCAGCTGGATAGTCATTTTTGGGTATGGAAAGACAGTCCGGAAAGGATTTTACATCTGATTGTAACGTGTAAAGATCGGCGCCGCTACCACTTTGACCAACGAACCAGTGGTCTCTTCTGCCTATCCCCCTGGATTAATTCCTATTTATTTTCTTTACGAGACCATCTTCGCACAAGACAATCTTGAAGTATCATAGAGTGCGAGTACGAATACTTAACGAACGGATATGTCTAATTGCTTACATATAGCAAATCTTTATTATATATTTCCCAAGCTACCCAAGAGAATCTAAATACTCAAAACATTAAAAAACCTACAATAAATGTGCTAATATCGTTGAGATCGGAATCAAAAACATTCAATTTAAAAACAAACCAACTCACAAAAATAACTCACTTTGAACGCTAATGATGGGAAAATCGATATCGTTAAAAGTCTTCAATGCATCTGGTGTCGGCAAAGCCACAACAGAGCTATTGCAACTATTTATGGTTAGTAAATGACAAAACGTATAGCAAGGCGAACACCATATAACTAGCGCACGATGAAGCTAAGGCACACTTGGCTGACGGTTGGTTGATGAGGTCGATCCTTCGAGTACAATGGTGCCGTTGCAGATGAGACTGAACCGTTGAGCCGGACAGAGCAGAAGTAGCCGGTTTATAATGTGTCTCATTGCTTTTGATAAATGCAAATTAACGTCATGACTTATAAGGCAGAAATATATTATTAATATGGAATCGGGCGTGGAGATCGTGAAGCCCGACCCTGTTCGCCGTTACCATTCATCCTGCAAAAACTGCAGTGGCCTTCACGTTCGACGCTCCATTCAGACTGTCGATTTCTGCCTTCATTCGTTTGATGTTAATAAATTTCTTCTGCAGCTTAAAGTAGGTTCGCAGCATTTTCTACCAAAGCTTCACAATCGCACTACCCGTGCGACCCGTGTGACTGTGTCTGCTTGCGTCTGACGAGATTGAGTTGTCTTAAGATAAAGTTTATGCAGCAGTATGTGGCAGGGTTGGAAGGCGCCCCGCAACACCTTCCCAATCCCTGTCGGACAGTATAATAGTCAATTAGTCATGATGGAAAATATATAGAGCAATTATTATCGTTGTAAATATTTCGCTCTTTGGCGAACGCGCGGCACACAGCATGCGAGCTCTCGGAACGGGTTAGTGTGGTGGGTGGTTAGTTGGTTGAGGGTAGGGTCGGGTTGAGCGATCGCAAATAATGGCATAAAAATCTACGCGCATGAGTGGGACCGGCGGGAAGGCTCTGTTTACTTTTGCGTTTGCGAACTGTGCCACTCGGCGGAAGTTTTGCGCAAAATCCTCAATCGACAAGCTCGTTACGATCGATCGAGGTGGAGATCAATTTAAAATCAACAAAGACGCGAACAAAGCAGCACGAAAGTGGTTGTATTGATAGTTTCCAGTACGTGTGCTCCAGCGATAACGAGCTCACCAGGTAGGCTGGGCTCACACTCTCATACTGCGTCATGTGCGAAAGCCTTGGAAACCTTATTCACAGCATTGCGTCCATGTGCTTCGGTCAATTCGCGGTTAGCAGTCGTTGCGATCGTCAACGCAGGAGTAGTCGCGCGTCTAGTAAACTGCATTCGATATCAATCACCCGGCGCCATCCATCGTTCATCCCGTGCACGAAAATGCAACGAAACTGGGAGCATTTTAATGCGTGAACTCGATGATTGGGTAGCTTGATTGAAATTCCTGCATTATTTAAAGCAAGCCACCACAAAGATGCTGATATTATGGCTGTTGAAGCTGGGATAAAGTGGGATAAATTTACATTCGGTTGTTGGTAAAGAAAACACCAATCAGACAAAAACAGCTTAATCAATTTATGGTAGGTATTTCATGTATTTTCATAAGTGTATGCGACACAAAAGGTGTTAACGAATATTATTTGTATTTATATTACTTTGATTTCTTTAAACTGCACGCAAATTTTAAGGGTTTATTTGACAGTAAATGTAAGAATTGAGGCTTTAAATACGAATGGTTGCGAAGGAAAAGTGAAGATTTTTAGATGAAAACTGTTATACTTGAAAAGTATTTGCAGTGTTTAAAAGGATTTACCTCGATCTGTTCATGTAGCGAAAGAACCTCGATCTGTTCATGTAGCGCTACTCAGGGATACATCTGGTGATACATCCCAGTCAAGTAGCGATCCTAAGTCAATATTTGACTCCCCAAGGAAATCATCATGATCAACAAATCCTGAAGCTAGCGACGTAGTAGATCTCCTTTGATGCTACGCGCCATACTATGTGTCAGACTTGGCAAAAGTGTGTGTGTGTCTGTCTGTGGGTATGTGTGTTTATCCCGTATGCACGGCATTCGCTACCAAAAAAAAAAGGGGATGTTGTACTAAGGATTAGCACCTTCTTGTTGTTGTTTTGCGGGCAGAACATAAAGCGGCGGCTAACATGTATTGGCCTCGGTTTTCCAGCGCTGTGATGCTTTTACGAGTACACCAAAAGCACACAAACCTTACGAACAAGCATATGAACCCACATCCGTTTAGCTTCCCCAGGCATGTCAATATTTACTTGACCGCAACCGGTCGCCAGGAACCGCCCGCACCGTTTTCTTGCCATGGTGGGTAGGGCTTTTGGCCAACTAGCTCTTTGCTTCTGCAGCTGACGATCATCAATTAAGTGGCGGCATCCGAGAAATCGATACCAATGAGTGACGTAGTGAAAGTGGGATTTGAAGAAAGAGAGAGAGAGAAAAGTCACTCACAAACACGGGAATGCATTATTGCACTCCCTCGAAGGTTTTTCCTCCCCCACAACATAAGCACGACATTTTAAATCTTGAAAATTTCCACCCTCACAAACACAAACACAAAACACTGCGCGACACAGTGCGCGTTTGCAGATGGCAAACGAAATCTCCTAAATCACGCCCGCGTCGCCCCGAATCGGGGATGAACCAGGGCAAGAGATGAATGTGTGTAAACAAATCATCACTCCCATTAGTTGCCCATTTTTTCGACATTTTAAAAGTGCCCTCTCTTATTAATGGATTCGATTAACGTCGGGGTTCGGATGACGTTCGGATTTGACGTCATCTTAATTGGAATGCATTTAAAATTGATTGTGGTGCATCCCCTAATGGAGGAACGCGATCATCATCTAGGATAGTTAGCGTAGGAGATATTTTCGAGCTAGCAAAATAGCTCATCGATGGAGTAGACCTGATAGAGCAAAACGAAAAGTTTTGCATTCGCCTATTGGGTGTCAGCAATATTGAACGGTGCAATACAAAGTCGAAACTGTATATAGCAGTCTTCAAACTGCTTTTGTTCAATCTAAATAGACGCAGGAACCCGAAAGGAAAATCTCTCCCATTAGCTTTCTGATTGGAGTTTTTGTTCGTTTTGATTGGTTTGAACAAGCTTATTGCTTCCTAAAGAAAATTTGCATGTCGCTTCGTTGACGCACCGCCAGGGGAAAACTTCCAACAGTGCAAATACACCTATTGGCGGCAAATTAAATTCTCTCCCTGGCTATCGCGATCACACTGAGCAATGGCGAGCACTAGTGCAGTGCATAAAAAAAGGCATCCCATTTTGGGGTGGATAGAAAAGATGCTGTTAAACGACGAAGAAACTGGGTGGGTGGGTTTGGAAAACGATAAATTCTGCGTTGCGTTCACACTATGGCCAGACTGCTACCGGCGCTGCTGGACGTTTGAAACAAACGGTACGGTAGGATCTAGTGGCGGGCTCAGGCCAGAAGGGAAAAATTGATTTCTTATAAAAGGTTACCATTTACTCCTGCTCTTTTCGCTTCCTGTGTGAGGTTATGTTGGCAGTGGCTTGTGTTTGTGGATGAGAAAGATGGCGCATATAAAAGGCAACAAAAACGAATAAAAAATATGCGTTTCGTGTACAGAAGTGTGCAGTGTTGTTGCGAACGAGAAGGTGTGTACGGTTTGTGAAATCGAAAATTTGAATATGAATGGAAAGCAATCCCATAAACCAAACAAAGTTTCCTCGCAAAAAAGGTTGTCGTCCAGAGGAAAGATTCTCGCTCCATTCGGCATTTGGATATGTTCTTCTTTTTATTTTTCTGTCCTCTGGCAAGCATCCAAACGCTCTGTATTGCTTTTCTTTTTGTTGCGTTGGTGTGTTCACGACTTGGCCCAATCTTTGGAGTCACTTCTGCCCCCTTTCGCCACTGCAAAGGACGCTTGCTTTTCAGGGGAAGAACGTATTTTCGTTTCCAAAACGGGATTTTGTATCTTCGAGGAGAAAAAAGGAGATGAGTCTCCAAATGCCAATGCGGGTGCTGCGGAATATTGAACGCCTTCCGAATCGAACCGTTTAAGGACAGCTTTTCCTGTTTTACTTCTTGTGCACCTTGTGGCCGTGTGGTAGTGCGAGCGAACGGGCGGGCGCACGAACGTTACGCGTTTGGCGCTTTCTTCTCTTTAGCATATAAATTAGAAATTGAATTCTTCGAATTGATTGGTTTACTTTGGTGCTTGGTGCTGGGCGTATGAAAGAGAGATTGCTGGTGTAAGAGGGACAATGAAAATTCAAATTTAATTTCGAACTTCGTCCTGCGGCTCAATGGTCCGCGCAATTGATTCTTGATACATACAATTTATATTATCCAATTACAGATTAAACAGATTATAAGGTGATAGTGTTGGACGTTTTAGGAAAAATATATTCTGAAGTTCTTTCACATTTACTCATTGCTGTTCATCAAACGATTTTAAGCATCTAGGTTTGCGCTAGTCTGGTCTATACTAGAATTCAATGTTGCAACATGATCACCACATACAAATAACTGATCCGTTCGTACTGATCGTATTCAAAAAAAGTTCACCAGAATAGCAATAAGAGCACCTTACAGAGGAATTAGGAGCAGTCTTCAATATATGACAGACCAAACGACTTTTACTAGGTCTACAGTCGTTACACAGGCGCAGTGAAGTTGCACACGCAGTTTTCTTTGCTAAACTGTTGAAAGGTAGAATAGATGCTCACAACCATGCGCTACGTCCTCTGTTCTGTTTTCTCTGATAATACTCTGTTAAGATTAAACCCTGCAAGAATATACAGAAAGGCTCGTGACTCCGTTTTAGATATGTGCTCAGCTTTTAATAAGTATGATCACTTTTTCGATTATAATCACACGATAGCCACATCTTCACGGCAAATCTTGGAGAAGATGGCTGAACACGGACCATCTCTTCATAGATTTCAAGGCATCATATGATAGCATAGCCAGGGAAATACTTCCTTTGGAATCCCGGAAAAACTGATCAAGCTTGTTAGAATGACCATGACCAACGTCACATGCCAGATGAAGGTGGTTGGAAAACTCTCAGGGTCCTTTGCTACCACCAAAGGCCTGCGTTAGAGAGATGGGCTCGTCTGTCTCCTATTCAACCTGGCGTTAGAGAGGGCCATCCGTGACTCGGACATCATTGGTCTGCGGCTCTCTTAGGCAGCAGAAGCCTACCAAAGGATCGAGCAGGCGGCAGAAAACCTCGGGTTGCAAATTAAATAGGCAAAGGCCAAATTGTTGGTGGTACCATCAGCGACTCTACTAAGAAATCCGGAACTACGTTGGGGTGATGTACGGATAGGTGACTGCAAATTTGAAGCCGTCCAAAACTTCACCTATCTCGGGTTAAAAGTCAGCACCGAAAACAACATAGAGACGGAGTTGCGCGCTAGGATGCTGGTGGCCAGCCGGTTATTCTACAGTCTGAGGAAACATTTCCTCAGACTGTACACAGTGGAAGTACAATGGAGGAGCCGCTACAACGACAAGCTGTACGAACTGTGACGACCCCACCGTCGTGCAGCGAATTAGGTTCGCCAGGCTCCGATGGGCTGGCCTAATTCCGATGTTATACGCATGGCACCAGAGGCCGTCCACACGGGCAGACGTGGAAAGCGCCGATTGAGGTGGGCGGATGGCGTGGAAGCATCCTCCATCAAGGCCGGGATAACAGATTGGCAGATGACGGCGCAGGACCGTGAGCGGTTGTAGCGCCTGATAAGTAAGTAAGATAGCCACGTTTCAATGCTAATGTTTATGTTTCAATTTATAATTGCCTAGCCTATCGTAAGTTTAAGTTTTAAGTATTGAAAAGGCCTCTGCGTGTGCCATGCTTGCCTGGAAAATGTCGATGCTACTGTGCTGTTTTTTTTTTATCAAAGATTGCCTGAAATTTGAGAATTTGTATACGTTTATGGCAATTAGTCTCAGAAATGGCGGACAACTAACCCAGAACAACAAAAACTTTGTTAATAAAACAAAACTTCCACAAAACAAAACTTCTCGGAAAATTTGTTCTAATCCAAACAAAGCTCCATAGTTCTAAATGTTTTCTGCTAAAGAAGTTAACTTTTTGTTAGTAAAAATAAGAAGAATTTAACATTCTTGGCTCTTATTGATCCGTTCACGAACTTCCAGAAAGCCCGGTAAGAATTTTATGAACAATCATTTTGTTTTTCAATACAACCATCCCTTCGTAAAAACCTTGCTACGGGGATAGATAATAACAACGCCATTACCATTTATCATAAGTGGTTGGGAATTAAATTTTCATAAAAGAAAACTCTTTTTATTGCAATTGGTAGCAATAACGTCTTGTGCATTGCTGTCTGCAGAACGAAGGAGTCTGCGGATGCCGAGAATCTTCGCAAGCAAATGCCCGACCGCCAACGTAGCCAAGCTCATCCTGTACCACCGAGTGGAGCAGCGGTTGGCGACAGAGCCAAACCTAACCTGGGAAACTCAACGACCCGTGTAGGTGTAAAGTCGCTTAAATTTTTATGACGTGTTTTAGGGAGCCGACTGGGTATGCCGTAGCGCTTACGACCCTTTTGATTTTCCCGGAAACCGGAGACACTAACCAAGCACCAGGCGGTGGTTTGCCTAAACGGTACCGGAGTTGTGAAGATATTGCTCCTCAACAGTGCAAGTGAGTGGTGTGGGTCAGGTGCGGAATTTCTGCGCTCGTAAGGCGACTTGCAAGGAAGTGAATATGAAAATTCATATTTTACGATTATGAATTTTTCGCGAGCTCTTGTCGCTGCGGGTGACGGGAAGAAGTTATTAAATGGCTACTTTTATGGCAGGTTTTCGACGGCGAGCTCGGCAAATGCTTGAGCGCAAACTCTTGTTTGGTGCGCGGAAGAACCGCGGCTACGGGATAAAGTGAAAATGTAAAATTCATAACAACAAAGCGAGAGATTTTTGTGCTCACTATCGACAAAGAACGTCGTAGCAATGATTATCTTTACGTTGATACGTTGCATTAACAAGTGTTTCACATCCGAGTGCAAGGTGCATTTAAGATCGGATTAAAACAGAATCTCAAAATGTTTTCAAACATCCTTAACCCGACCATCTTGGATTCGAGGTGATGAGTTTCCAAGAATTGTTGAATTGTTATTTATTTCATTTTGAGCGTCCGCAATTTAGACCCGTAACCAATTCTAAAGGATAAGCTTATCATTCTATTAACTTGTTGTAAATCTATCCACTTCAAAACTGTGTTAGACACTTTTTGTTGCCAGTTGTTGAACTCCTTAAGAAAAACGAAAAAAAAACGATCCTTCTAGAGGAAGAAAAAAAGAAGGACTAAAAGGATTCAGCGTAAAGAATGAATGGTGCTACGTAAATAATAGAAATAATGGTGGAAGGTGCTTGGTCTTAACAGACCCACACTTAATCCTTATGTCAAACAATCGCCAAAATACCGAAACAAAGCTAAAGTAGCATCAAGAGTCAGATGCGCCTGTGCTCGGTTAACAGTTAACAGGGTAAAAACAAAAAAAAAAAAACATGCACACACACACACGCCTGATCATGAGTACTAAAACAACACAAACCGATTAAGGACGATACGGGTTAAACCGATCCTTTGCCACTGGCTATCAGCCGCCGACGGTTAACCCAGCATGGGCATGCGATAAGAGGCCAGACAAAAGATGCCGGCCGAGCACTTGACGAAGAAGCACATGTATAGAGAAGCAGAGCGAAGGACACGCACCGATCCCTGCAGATGCGAGATTCGGCGGCAAACGTACCCTTTGGTCCCGTTTGCCGTTTTGCCGCTCTCAATCGATTGTCGCTTAATTGTGGCCACGCGGTCACAAAGCAAAGCTCGTTACCATGTAGGACACGGTGTTTTTTGGACGATAAGTGAGCGGGAAGGCATGTTGGAGGAGACACAGTGAGGGTTAAAAATCGGCAAAACAATGATTTTAAATTTAATAAACATCTTTATTTTTTACGTCTTCGCTTCAAAATACACAGCCTGAGGCAAGTTGTTGTTGGATGCTTGTCCCTAAGCTTAAATACCAGCGCCACTTTAGCATCTTGAGTGGTGCTGTGTTTGTCGACGCCGTGATGATGACAAGCGCTGTGTCGGGTGTTTCGTGGCCAGAAGGACATGTTACCGGTTTGACTTATGATCCCATGGATTGGTTATTTACCGATTCAATTAACACTTACCATTACACCACTTATGTGTTGTGTGCGGGATGTGCGTGTGCTGCTCAATAATTTCAAACCATAGGTGATGATCGGGAATGGAAAGCAATGAAGTGAGAAAACGAGCGGCAACTTTGAGCTTAAAATATATATCACCCAGAGTGCTACTGTGCTGTTATTATGTGTGTGATCTGATATGATGATGTACTTGCTTTCAAATTGATTTTAAAGGCGCCGGGACACATTGAAGCAACTGGTCGTACAGGAGAATGAAGCATGTCTATGGCTATTGATATGAAACTTGTCTTAATCAAAAACAGATTTTATTAACACGTTCTTACTTACCTATTTATTAGACTGCTGCTGAATTCCTCAACATAACCTACAGTTAGACTATTTTTATTAGACCTGCAGTTAACCAAGATCATCAGTCAATTTAATATTCTGCCGATCTGATGGTCCATCAACGCCTTCAAACGTCCTGTGCCATGTTCAGGACATGGTTAAATAACCGAAATCTGAAGAGTCTTGTTCGTTTTATTGTTCTTGGCTTTGTTACAATTCCTCTATCGGCGGATATTGTCAGTTGTGGACAAAGCTCGAACCTCGACGACGTATATACGGATTATCTGTTCCTCTATTTGGCTTTACTACCTACTTTTATCGTTTATAAAAGTTATATCGTTTATAGATGCTTTGAGTCTCTGAGACTACATTCGCCTCTCCACTGTATACAAAAAGTGGTTAATAATGTTACAAAACTATTGCTTAAATTTATCTGTTTAAATTTCTGAAGCGTAAAAATCTAATAAGGTTGACAGGATTGTCGCGTAATCGGTGTCTAGTTGATAGTTGACTCATTTTGTCATGTATCCATGGCAATCGGTGACATTGGAGGACATTGATGTCAACGCCACAGAAGCTGCAGAGTGGAGAACAGGATTTGTTGATTATGTAGGAATGGGTTAGGCGTGTAAGTCCTATTCGAAGATGGGATACTCGTTGATGCTGACTTGATTCGAAATCTTCCCAAGAACCTTCCCAAGTGTTGTGTTTGATGGATCGGAGATTGTTGCTGAGGTCTAACATGTGCCAAGTGATGTTCCAGGGGTGTTCCACTTTGGTGTTGGTAAAACGGATGGCATCAAGGCGGGAAAGGGTGTTGTGTGCTTCTGTTAGACGAAGCCGACCTTTGTTGGTCAGATGATCGGCTTTCTCGTTTCCGTTGATTCCGGAATAACCCGGAATTCAGTAGAAAATGATTGTCTGGAACGATTGTCAGCAGGTATGGAGTCTGTCAGCTGCATGTGAAGGTCTTTGGAAGTGCCGTGTTTCAGAGTGGCCAGAACTCTGGCACTGTCAGTGAAGATGACGTTCGGTCGATGGGTCTTTATTCCCTCGTCTGCCGCTAGTTAGATGGATATTGCTTCGGCAGAGAAGATGGTACGGTCATCCGTTGACTTACTAAACTAACTGATACCACGTAGTTGGATAGTTAATCCTCACTACAAAGGAATGGTCCGAATGGGATTTTAACCCCGATTCTGCCGTCTGAAAACTGTGAGGATGTGAGGACTATAACGAAATTTTTTTTTCTGGGCGTCCATAAATTACGCAGCGCTCGAAGGGGTAAATGGGGGTATGCATGTAGCGTTACGAATTGTTACACAAGGGGGGGAGGGGGTTCGTGTTTGTGTTACGTAACAGAAAATTGTATTTTATTTTTCATAATAATCAATTTTATAACTCTTTGTCCAATGTCTTATCGTTTTTTGTATCATTCCTCTTTGTTGGGGTCACCAGGTACAGAAATTAGAAAAGTGGGATACCAGTGTCCTCCCCTACATGAGGATCATTTACCGATTCCCCAGAGACAACTGTCTTGTCCTATGATTAGACATCCCTGGTATCCTTTCAATCCTTATTCGTGGTCCTTATTTGTAGTGCCACGGGTGATCCGATGACTGGGCAACGGCACTCGAGGGCAATTCCAACACTGCCATAAAAGGGAGGCAGGCGCTATTTACAGTACAGTGTTCTCTGGTCCAGTCCAGCTTTGACAAAACGAGTTTGACAGCGTTGGTGTTGGGTTCGGGGTGTTTGGCAGGTTCAGTCTCGAGAGTAGTGAAGTCGCTTTCGCTGCTGCGGGATAGAGCTTGTCGATTATCCTTAGATTGGATGCTGACTAGATTGAGCTTGCAATGTCATTGCTGGACTGCACTGTAGAACACTGCACGCAGCCAAATAAATGTGCTGTCTTAACAATAATTGTTTGTTTGTTGCAGTCCATACCAAACCACAAAGGTCAACAATAGAACGGTCACAATACCACAATAGCCGAAATTCGAATGCAACCAACCAGCGTCATTACACGCAATAGTACCGGACCATCAGAACGCACATTATCCACCAATGCATCATCATCATCATCAACCATCACCTTCATCAGCAGCACCACCCATCCACAACCGAGTATGCCCAGGATAAGGCAAAGAATAAGAAGGAAATGCCTTATCAATAAGTTCATAACATTCATTCAACACTCAATCAATTGTAAATAAATAAAAAATAAATTTTTGAAGGGGGCGCTTTTCGTTATTTATGGACCGCTCCTGTAAAGTATAACGAAATGAAGCTTGGTTCGTTACGACGTGTGTATGGAGTGGGAAAATTTCTTCAAAAAAATTGTTTTTGATTTCTACAAGTACGATACGCGATTTTATTAGATTCGTTTGAAATCTGCATATGAATATCTGCGCTACAGTCCATTGTCATCATTTTTTACCTTTTCCTGTTTACACTATAATTTTTTTCTAAACCGAAAACTGTAAAGAAAATCTGTTTTGTTTTTTTCAGTTGTACCTTTGCCGATGTATGTATGCATATTTAGGAACCACGGAAAAAAGAGTGATTTCAAGCTGTCGGAACATGACCGGTTTTCACACCCTCTTATTGGGTAGACAGAAAGTCACCTTCTCCTGCTGCACTGCCTGCTCTCGCCCAGTAATCCAAAATTCAAGATACGACAGCAATATGATGTATGAGCCAGCAAGTGAGAAGCAGTCCTGTCAGTGTTGTTGATGGATTTATGGGTTGCTTGATGCCTGGTGCCCGTGGACTCACCGGCCATCGCGTGAAGAAAAGTAAGCCGTCGGTATCCGACAATGGGGCGACGAGTGTGAACAATTGTCAAACTGGCTGCATCGGAAGTGCGAGAGCTTTGCGGATGCTCATAGCTTTTTAGCCGAGTGCTAACGAAAGGAAGATGGTGAATCGATTGCAGTGTTGGAAGATGGAAGCAATTGATTAGCATTGTAAGTTCTTTTTGTTAACATACTAAGTACGCCATAGGTCAATGGTTGAGTGATTTTGAAGAAGATTACAAGGCAGTACAATCGGCTGGCAAAAAGAGGCTAGACACAAACAACGCAACCATAAATAATGTTCTTTATCCTGTTTATCATCATGTTCATAGTTGTACTTTTATATATTCATGAGCTTGATTGAAGGTGTTGATAGTAGTTTCGCAAATGCAAGAAGTCTTGAATTTGGTTGTTAATTGTACACTTTAACGGGCTTGTAATAAAGCCATCCATTTTTGTATGATCCTCCATTATAGGAACAATAACCAAAGAGAGAAGATAGAATAATCAAGAACTAAATGTTTTTTTTTTTATGCTTCCCATAATTACAATTGAAATACACTCTTACAACTGTCATTTGACATTTCTCCAATAATACAGCAGCATCTTCATAATACCATACCGAACTTGTTCATTAAAAATGATCTTGAACCTGTCCTTGACTACGCTGTCGTTAGACGTTCCAAGTATGCAAATGATGCTTACTTGGAAAAAGTCAATCTTCAGTCCCGTTGTGTGTCCATCAGTACTTTTCCGACCCAAGCAAGTGATACACCCCAATACACTTTGTAGGAACGGCAGCAGGTACCCCGAAAAGCACACCATCCTTTTGTGCAGTCCCTTCGTTTTTCGTTCAGTAAAAAAAGGGCGCAAGATCCAAAACGTCGATGCATAAATGGTTGAAAATGGTCGATTCTCGTGCGGAGCAATGTTGGCAGGGCTGGGATGCGGAGCCCGGAGTTCGGTGTATTGATTTTCAATTTATAGCTCATTAATCACAATTTGAGCGAAAAGGCGCGCTCTCAAGGCGGCTCTACACGCTCCGCCCCAAGGGTCTTCCGTGGTCTCTCCCCGCATAAAAGTGTATTGGCGATCGAGAATCCCGTTCTACCTGCGCAACGTCGCTCAATCGATCGCGGCGATGCTTGGCGTATGTTTAACATGATTATTGTTTTTCTATAATAATATTTTCATCCCCATCGCCGTCCAGTCACCGCACCGACTTCACCTTCACGATTACGACCCGATAAAGCCATTAATCCTTGTTTCGAAGGTTTCCTTTCAACGTTCACTGCTTGCTTTGCATCGCTCAGCGAGCTGTGTACCGCTCTGTGTGTTTGTATGAACCGAGCTCGACCATACCGATCACCGTACGATCTCTGCTGCCGGTGGAATGAAATATGCTTGCTCAACTAGCGGCTCAACCACCAGCCGCCAACGATCGATCGAGCCGTTTGGCATGGAAAACATTTATATTAAATAAATTAAACAGTATTGATTTCTCGGTTAATTTTTGCCGGCACTTCAGGCTTGTCGGACGTGCAAGGCTAAATCATATGTGGGTTTATCAAAGCAGCCGTCCGCCCTCCCGCCCAGCCCGGTTGCCTTTGACGCCCCCGTTTTCCACTCACCCGCACCAGGATCCGTCCAGAGATCGCCTCAAACGATGCCGACGTGGAAGAGTGGATGTTTAGCGGCTGTAATATTTAGTTGTCGAACGAAGCCTGTCGGCTGATCTGTTTGGTTCCCGGGAGTTGCCCGGGAAGATGGCAACGATGGAAAAATGAAGAATCAGTCGGCCTCGGCAAACTCTCCCTGCTCGAGATGAGTCTTCAGCGAGCGCCGATAGGAGGCATGGTTGTTTGCGGAAGCAAACGGAGGCTGCTCAATTGTTAATCACTGCGCCAAATGGTGCGCTATCGTCTCGCGGCGATCTTTTCTTAGCCGCACAATTCATTCGCTCGCGATCAAAGGGAAAGCGGGGAACCCTAGCCGTTGCCGGGAACTCGGAAAACAATACCTTTTCTTCGCCTTTCGCCAACCGCGCAGGGCTAACCGCAGCAAGGTTCACAGTCATCGAATCATATGCAAATCTTCAGCAAATATAGACATCTAAAGAGTTGCAGAGATGTCCCTCGGCCGTCACTCTGCTCTTCCGTGGCTCCCCCGCAGCGTCCGGTCGTGTCACCTACGTTGTGTTTTCTGGGTGAACAGCATTACAACAACAAGGGGAATTGTGATGCGCGTATTAGTAGAACAAAACACGGCGCACGACGCTGGCATAATGCATTCGTAAAAAACAATGCTAAAGCCATCGACATCAAACGAGCACATCCTGTACACATACGCTTGGCTGTGAAGTATGAGACCTTGATTGGAGACGAAGTGTAATGGGAAGCGGATTTTCCGTGGAAATAAAGTTGTGCCTTTTGTTGTCTCAAGCCGGAGCGCAACAAAGTTTTGTGATGTTTTGGGCTTTGAAACGACTTTCCTGAATTTATTACATGATCAATAGTTCGGAAGAGAGTGGCGTGGATGGTGAGATGTATGTTTTGAAATTCGGCCGATAAGTTAAGTTACTTTTCAATATTCGGTATTTCAATCGCATTATACCAATCAGTGGATTCGTTGATAAGATACGTAGATAAGTATTAAATGAAGTTTTTTCGTTGCGACTTAAAGAGACAGAGATTGTAGGTTTAATTATTAATAATTTTTTTGTACATTTTTGTTGATCCAACCACAACTAAAGTTAATCAAAAAGGATCAGTTTTCAGTAGCTTCAAGATTTCTGAAATTGTCATCTTATGTAACTTCAAGTAACTATTAAATCTCGATGGACTTATGACCGTTTAACCGTTCTCCGTTCTCGTTCCGGTGGTTGAGGCGTCGATCCTCGCACGACTGGACCGGTTTTCAAATCCCATCCGGATCCTCCCCCCGTAGTGAGGGTCCTTCATATTTTTCCTCAAAAATTCAATTAAATGATTTCTAGTGAGCAGTACCCATGTTGATGTGATGTGTATGTCAGTTTTAAGCTAATAAACGGTTAAATCAGCACTAGCGTTTTCCATACACTACACCTATCTCTAAATCTATTTTACTGTCGGTGCTGTTTTTAACATAAAATATGAGAAAATTTATACACGTTACAAATTTGATGGGTCCGGAGAGGATTTCCGCCATCGTGCATCGGCTGATTGATTTGGGAGCAGGAAGAACTACCGGACGAATGGAAACTAAGTATCATACACCCGGTGTACAAGAAGGGCGACAGGAAGGACTGTGCTAACTTACAGCCCATCACAGTCCTGAATGCCTATAAGATTCTGTCGCGAATAGTCGTCTACAGACTGGAGCCCCTTGCTAAAGATTTCGTCGGAAGCTACCAAGCTGGATTTGTTGGAGGCAATTCGACAACCGACCAAATCTTCACTCTACGGCAGATCCTCCAAAAATGCCGGGAGCACCAGATCCCTACGCATCACCTGTTCATTGACTTCAAGGCAGCCTACGATACCATAGATCGGACCGAACTATAGAACACTATGTAGCAGTACGGATTCCCTGGGAAGCTGGTACGGCTGCTACAGGCCACTATGGACGGGGTGCAGTGCAAGGTGAGAGTTTCGAGCATGCTGTCAGAATCATTCGAATCTCACGATTTTCACCCGATGTTTCCAATTCCTTGGTTTCGCGGATGACATCGACATCATCCGACGGACAACTGCGACGGTGTGCGAGGCGTACACCCGACTAAAACGCGACGCCAATAGAATTGGATTGAGCATCAATGCGACGAAGACAAAATACCTGCTTTCCGGAGGCTCTGACCGTGATAGAAACCGACTCGGAGACAGAGTATCAGTTGACGGCGACGATTTCGAGGTGGTAGAGAAGTTCTGCTACCTTGGTACGATAGTAACTTCAGACAACAACGTAAGCAGCGATATCCGAAGGCGCGATCCAGAAGACTCCAACAACACACAAAATGCACAATTTACCGCACCTTGATACGTCCGGTAGTCCTCTACGGGTACGAGTCTTGGACTATGCTCACGGAAGGCGCCAATGCATACACTATTTCGAACGGCGGGTGCTAAGGACTATCTTTGGCGGTGTGTGCGAGCAGGGCGTTTGGCGAAGGAGTATGAACCACGAGCTAGCTGAGCTGTTTGGCGGTGCTGATATCCTGACGGTAGTCAAAGCCAGAAGGATACGTTGGCTGGGGCACGTGATGAAGATGCCGGACTCATGTCCCAACAAGAAGTCGCTTGTCAGTGAGCGACCGTTGCGACCCACAGCGAGCTCGTTGGCTGGATCAAGTGGATTCTAACCTGTCGTAGATCGGACGCAGCCGTGGATGGAGGGCTGCAACCCTAGACCGAGTTTCCAGGAAACAGATTTGAGACCTGCCCATGTCGACACGACGTGCTCAATCTTGAGCATGCCAAGAAGAAGAAGAAGAAGAAGATATGAAAAAATTTGACAACTTCGAAGCTGCAATCATTGTAAATCGTCCCTTTGTTGATTGTTGATTGTCGAGCCATTTCTCTCAATTGTTATACCATTTTTCTCACACTTGCATGTGGCAATCTGACTAAAGTAACTAATTGATATCATCTCCTCACTCCCATATGAGAAAAGATCTTGCAGACAATTTCAAATTACTAAATTGAAACAACAATAAAAGACGACAGAAAAAAAAAGATATTTTGATCTGTAATACTTAAAGAAAAAGGTTCATATGTTCGGGAGAAGAGATCGCTGGTGTTCTTCAACAGGACCCTGATCTTATGTTGTGTCATAATCTGGTAAAATGTAAAATGCTTTGAGCACAACAAACATTTACTTCATACATTCTTCGCCTTCTCGCCTTCGAATCGAATCCTTCCTTAAGCGATCCGTTGTTCAACGATTACTCAAATCGAATACAAATGTTGTATCGAAGGTCTATTTGCTGAAGCGATTAACAATTAACACTCTGAAAGATGTTTGATTATTAATTGTCTAAAAATCTCCTAACCTCGCGTACCCTACAGAAAGGCAGATCCATACCGGAGAAGAAAAATAAAGCAACCAAAAACCACATCATCATCAAAAGCATCGTCCTGGCAATGGTTGGACAGGGCGGTGTTGTGTGTTGCGCCGCAGTGATTCGAATACAAACAATGCGGCAAAACGCTTTTCTTCGTGCTGGTCAAACAAGAAGCACGGGAGGCCACTTCCTAGGCGGGCAGCTGTGCGTCGGGTAAGTGGGTTTTTTGACCATTTTCGGGTCCAGTGTCTTTACACCTGCTGCTGCTGGTGCTGCTGCCGTGGTTGAACGTTGCTGAGCTGTTGACGACGGCGATGAAACTGACCCTTGCCGGTTGACTTTGAAGAATGTGTGTCCCGTTTGTCGGTAATAATGACAAATTTTGCCTCTCCAAATACTTCCAAAACCACCGAACGGTCGGTGCCGATGCCGGGACCATGAAAAACTCGTTCCTAATGAGTGGACGCGACTGAGAGTGTTTGTTTGTGCACGGCAAATAATAAGCAATATAATGCAGCGCGGTAAATTGAACGCCGCGACACAACAAGTTGATACCGTCCCGGTGCGTGTGTGTGTGTGTGGGGGTGGGATGCGGGATTGTTTTCATTGGACACTAATGAAAATACATGGAAAACAAACGGTGCCTCATGCATTCTATATCGCACGTGATTATTTGTTGGGCATTCTTTTCGACTTTTGCCGCGCGGAAACATTGGTCAGCACGCATAAATCCAATATCCTTTAAGCTTATCGTAAATGGGATATCGAAAGGCGCTTCGATGTATGAAGTTCCAAAACGACTACAAAGGGTGAATTTGTTTCTTCAATCAATGGAATCGACATTGCAGTGTTGTTTGCTGCAAATGAAAAGTTTGGAGCGGAAATTAAGTTCAAGCTAATGGAATCGGAATTGTTTTTGCCGTAACCATACATCAGTAGTAGATTAGCGATTCAATTTTCTCCGTTTTTTCGTAGAGCAATGGCTGAGCTGGTGCTGCGGATCCTGTTGTTGATGAGTTTATGATTGATGATTTTTTATTCGGAAAATTTCGACGTAGTGGCAGAGTTACGCACAAGGAAGTGACATTTGCATGGAAATGGAGAGCTCGCTGCGTTTTTGACTCCATTTTGTATTCATAGTATGCCTCTTTTAATGTTACTTTTTTCAACCTTTCAATGAAGTTAGTAGATTTACAGTGGAAAACAGTGTGATTTATGGCTTCGCTGTCAACAAACCGAATTTAGATGCTTTTTGTTTCGATCAAGACGTGTGTTGAACAACATTGTTATGATCAATCAAGTAAGATACCAATTCAATCATCAGCGTACGTTCCATTTTACTTCTTTTGCACCGTCCTCCGCAAGCTATTTCTGACACCGACGTAGCGTGTAATTCGAAAACCAATCTGATTATTGCTGGTTGCCCTCAGCATTATCCACCATTGCACTCCATCAATACCACCACATCCCCTGCCGGGCTCAAGGCGCATACGGACGTTCGAAGTGATAATTGCATTTCGCTTCCGTTTTTGCATTGCAGCCACGGTGCACTGTCCCGATGCCATGCGAGCCTCAGGCCAACTGAAATTAAAACCTCATCCTATCCAACGACCTCAATCGTTGGAGCTGTGTTTTTTTCTTCTTCTTCACTGCACAGTGCTTTCGCCGTTTGTCTCTTGTGGTGCCACGGGTTGGGCACTATTTAGTCGAGGCTGTACAGAAGAAAAACGCAAAATCACGTAAAGCGGATCGCAAATAAATTACTCTTTTTATTAATTCGCAATTGATTGCGATAATTCACACTGTTTCCTATTGGAAAGGCGGATGCTCCAAAACACGGCGATCATCGATGGCGTTGGCGTTGTTGAGAGAGAGAGAGAGAGAGAGAGAGAGAGAGAGAGAGAGAGAGAGATAAGAAAAAATGAGCTCGATACGATATCCGATATCCGGGTGTGTCTGAATGAGAATTCCGATGCTAGAGGTTCTGCAAGTCACAGCACGAGCTGGCACCGAGCCGGTCGGCAATCTTCAAATGAGTTTCTTTCAGCCTTTGATTCAATCATATCCTCGTACCACAGTTTCAGCACACAGTTTAAACAGTATCGAAGTATTGTTTTCGTAAAGATTGTGACCAATCATCCGGCGGATTGTTTCAAACGATCGATGAGCTGTTGCAGATTACAACCGGAAAGTATGCCACCATTTGTTTTTAATTTGTCGATTGATGTTAATCGCGCTAGAAATCATGCGATCTGGGTGGTCTGCATTAGCGTCCACGATCATGTTTTAGTTGTTTATCGGTAATACTTTTGTTATGCATTACTTGGCAAACAACATTAAGTTTTCGTGCAGCTACGAAAGGGTGTGTTGAAGCTTTTTGATACAATTTTTCTTTGTGTTTTGATGAATTCTCGGATGTTCTCATATGTTAACCTTCTATGGCAAATTCTAGTCTTTTAACTGTTTTCACTGCTCTAACTAAAAGATCCCTTAGCAATACGGCCACCCCGTCCTAAAGATTAAAAAATGAACTTTGAAGCTGGTCAATAACTTGTAAGATATTCCAAGATCGTATCGTAACGATGATGAGACAGTGACAAGTTTGAGTTGTCACCTACTTCATCGAAAACTAGAAACAACAAATAAATGTTCAATATTATCCGTGTTATTAATTTACTTTACTCAAAACCGGGCGGCCCGGTGGTATAGGCGACAGAGGCGCCGTTCTTTACACGGCAGGACCGGGGTTTGAAGCTCATTTGGACCATACCCCCCTAGTGAGGACTGACGATCCAACTATGTAGTATCGGCAAGTGTAGTAAGTCACTGGATGACCGGCTTGACCTTAAGCCAAGAAGACTCAGCAATTTACATGTATTTAACATCAGCAACGAGCATTAAAAAAAAAGAAAAATTGTTCCCTGCACCTTTGTAATGTGTGCGCCATATTATTTGTTGAAAAGTAATTTTTAAAAGCATTTTGATACCAAATAGCAGGATATTTGAAACCAAAGTTCATAAGCGACGCAGGAAAATTAAGAGAATTCTTTGTAAATACTCCTATTGAAACCTTTTAAAAGCTTCAAGGGCTATTTCGAATTCAAAATAATGATGTGCTGTACCTCTGGTCTCACTGATAAATTTGTATATAAATTGCTAAATCTCATACGCACATATGCTGCTGATAAAACAAGCGTCAGAACAGCTAAAACAATTCTAGATGCACATTTTCTTATTTTCATAATAAATTAAACTATTTTAGCTACGCTGAATAAATTGAAACTATCATTTGCAATTTTATAGCCGACAGATTCGCATTTTTTTCAACACCTTTATGCCGGAAGGGTTGTACATGCAGGCATATTATTCATCTTTAAACCAAAAATCTCTACTACAAATTTCCCCTAATAAACATAAATAGAAATAGATATCCCCTGTATTTGTATTCTTGATTTTTTTACACTGCATGGTTCAACAAATACTGCCTAAGAAAAAGCAGAGTCTGGGTAAAGAAACTCTCGTCAATAAAGCCACCACTTATTTTATCTCATCGGGCATACAAGTATCTTAATGAATAGTGTCTTATTGACTAACAGAGTGATAACCTAAAGAGACGAATTGAACAATGTTTGAGACATACCAAATTCATACATTTTGAAGTTTACATTAAATACCGTGCACATTGCGTTCACTGGGTCCGATTGACCAAAAGTAGTCCTGAAGCGAGCAGCCCGGATTATGTCTCGCTGCCTTAGACTCCTAAAGGGCTCAAAAAACTTAACGGAGCTAAGGAGAGCTGGAGCATCTATTTCGTTACCGATCGAACCAGCTACAAACATACACTGAGCTGTCGAACGACGAACAGCCAGTGGTTGGAGTCCCAAGAGAAGACATCGAGTGGGATAGTCTGGGCGTCGATTGTAGGGTCTCCATGGTAGAAGTCTAATAACAATTCGCCTAGCTTTTCGTTGTATTATGGGGACACCAAACAACACCTGCGTACTCTAAGCCTGATCGGACTAGGGAACAGAAGAGCGTTTTAATAGAAGTAGGGTCGCGAAACTCCTTTGTCATACGAAATACAATGGCTAGCATGTGATTACCACGGTTAATTAGATTTGTCATGGGAGGTCTAAAGCTGAGTTGTTTGTGAAGAAGAATTCCTAAGTCTCTAATACATTCAGGACGTTGAAGTAAACTATTGTCAATGTTGTAATCAAATAGGATAATAGTGCTGCATCTCGAGAAGGACATTACGTGATAGTTATCGACGGACAATAGCAATGCATTTCTACGGCACCATTAACTATAAACATCAATCGCATGTTGTAACACAGGCCTCCATAGTCTCCACACAGGAGCACAGTCTCCACTATCTTTCACCGCGGTGAACAACTTGACATCATCTGTATACATCAGTATGTTAAAATCAGCAAGTAGTATTGCAGCATCATTGATGTAGAGTAGGCCAACGATGCTTCCTTGAGGAACGCCAGAGTTGCTGGTGAAGGTACGTGACACACTATCCCCAACCTTAATATTGTATGATCGATCAGATAGAAAGGATTTGATCCATTTGACCATACTTTTGTCAAAACCTAGTTTCTGTAATTTTGTCACATGAATAAAATGAGTCAGTATAGATGGCATCAACCTGGTACCCGGAGTCCTAGATTTCTCTTGCAGAAACTGACGAATTCAACTAGATTCGTGGACGTAGAACGTTTTTGTTCGAATCCATGTTGAGCAGGGCATAAGTAATGCTTTGCAGCATTAAGCATTGACTGCAGTCAGCCTGTGCAGTTGAGTAGAGTTAGTAGCGATGTATAAAGCTGTTAGAGCTCTCGTTTTTTAATAGACGTAGAATGTTCCGCAGAAGTTGTCGAGAAGGTCACGGCGCCAGTCTTTAAAACACATTGAAGTAAAACAACTCCATTTAAAGACGAAAAAGAATATGCTCCTTTTTAGAGTTTTTAACAGTTCTTTGTAATTTATTTACTTATTTATTTTAGATTAATATTTTATCTGCCTCATGGGCTACACAAAAATTGTCTTAATAACTAAGGATGGTGAGGGGGACATTAGGGGGATTGAAAAAAATGCACACGACACTAACGAGGATGCAAGGAAGAGGAGTCACTTAGACGACATTGTAGTCGAACAGGTGGTACGCGTTGTTGAAGGCCGATAGCGCTCTTAAAAAAGGTTCGTTTGAACAGTATCGCGTATGGCGGGATGGGATGTGTAAGGGAGGTCTATCGCGTAGACGGCTGGATGGGGCATAAAGGGGGATGGCTGACAGAAGAGAAGGAGCATCCAGATCATTGGCGAGGAGACTTACGATAAAGCATGATCGGAGGTGAGAGTGACGGGCTTCTATAGAGTCCAGCCCAAGAAGGGCTGGACTCTATACAACAGCAAACAGGATAGGATGGAGGGGTCAGTTGATAACCTGCAAGTAAACGACGAACAGCTACACGTGTGAATTTTCGCTGCACCTTCTCCAGCCTGGCCATTGCAGTCGAGCCTGGGGGAGACCAGCCAACGGCGGCGTAGTCTAAGGTAGATCGGACCCAGCAACAAAACAAAGCCTTCAGGCATAAGGGGTCTCTAAGTTCTGAGGACAGCTTCTCTGAGGACAGTTCTGATTTGTTACTTTATTTATTACTAATTTTGTATGTGTTGTTACCTATGATCAGTATGTTAGCTATGACAAGCTGAGTCATCTTATTTTTCGTGACTTAATCTGATCTGACGGCTTACCTTACTACGTACGAACGATCTGGACAAGAATTGACCTCCGGTCCTGCCGTGTTAAGACGAAAACTGGTACTGTTATCACCTTTACCGCTGGATTTTGGGCGAGTAAGATATATAACGGCATGTAAATTTCTCACAAAATGGTAAATGATCACTCGTTTCAATTTTCGTCTTTATGATATCAAGATAAAACTAACGCACGCAAATGCTTCGAAAACATGGTAGTTAGCTTTTCGGTCGATTGAATCTGTTTAAACAATTATTCTTACTGTCGAATGTAGAAACCTGTAAAAATCTCGACCGCATCGGTCGTTTGTCTTTCTAACACAATTTCTTTTCCTACTCAACTCATCTGTTATCGATAAATCAAACGCACATACCGATTGACAACTGACAAATGTACTGTTTCATGCATTGCATTCAGTTTCCCATCAATTGAACAAGGATCAAGCGAACGTTTTCAAATGGGTTCTCCTTTTGCGATTGGGATCCCTTCAATCCTTGCTTGCACTTGATGCAATGTTGCTGTTGTTGTGCGATTATCGATCTTCTTTCATCTGCACCGCATCGGCGGGTTGTGGTTTAATTTCGGTCAATGGCATGTCACCGCTACCGATACAGGTACAGTGTAGTACACACGAATTCAAAGGGATCGAGACAATAATTTAGGATAGATCGTATCGAGGGTATCCGACGGTTTATCCTTCGCTTTGGGAAGAGATCTTAAATTGTTACCTGTTTCTACGAAATATTGCATTTAACAAAAGAGTTTTTTTTTGCTAATGTTCACTATAAACGAGACAGGCAGTTAAGTATATCATGCAGTCGAATGGATGGATGTTTCTTTTTCTTCTCATTTGAATTTCAAATTAAAACACGTTTTTCTCCAAGCACAACTTTTCATCTAATTAATCAACTCTTATAAGTTTCATTCTTTCAAGCACAAACCGTCGTAAGAAAGGTAACAGAAAGGTAATGTGCTTGCCATATAAATAAGCTAATAATTCATCACAATAACTTACATCCATTGAACGCTGCACTTGATCACCACCAAAAGTGCATTTATCAGTGACACATTTTAAATCCTTTTTCCATCTGCCCCTGGAACATGGAACGCAACGGGGCCGGGTAGTTGAGTAATGGGTTTCAAACTACAAATGAGCTACCGAGGTACACCTGTGCATTGTTTTTGCTGGGTATTGAAAAGCAATTCCAACCTTCGTTCGATCGTCTTGGGCACGGAATACGATAATTTTGATTTACAACTCAATTAACTAGCTTTGCCTCTTGCTTAAGGGAGTTGCTTGCGTAGCTGCTGTTTGATAATGGCAGGCGTGTCCCTTCCGTTTAACGATTGCAAACGCCTACCGAAACGATTGTGCTCCTTTGTAAATGCACATATTTCTTTAATTGGAACCAACAAATCATTGTATTGGATG
This sequence comes from Anopheles maculipalpis, assembly GCF_943734695.1. Taxonomy (NCBI): domain Eukaryota; kingdom Metazoa; phylum Arthropoda; class Insecta; order Diptera; family Culicidae; genus Anopheles; species Anopheles maculipalpis. The sequence goes on from NC_064871.1 coordinate 51,465,375, forward strand.
GACAAATTCGAATTGCTGTAAGCGCAAAACACTACGTAAAAAAAACCTTATTCTTCCAGGTTTCATCTAAACTGTTTGGAAGTTTCTAAAATTGTGCAGTAAACAAAAACAAGAGCAGTAATACAAATAGAGCAGGACACTGTTTAAGCTCTTGTATCAAACGATTGCAGGTGGATTTTTTGAGAGGATCTCCGTTGCTTTAACCTAGAAGATCCTTATCTTAGGTCACCGTTCGGCGAAATGCATCCCGCATCATGGGTGAACAACGGTAAGCAGCAAATGACAGAAAAATTGATGTTGTTATTAAACGGTTTATGGAGGGTGCAAGAAAAAAAAGCGACTGGCTTCTTATCTTTCGAAACTAATCAAATCGTCACGAACAAAAGTAGCAAAACAACACATCACTGTTGGTGCTGCAGAGAAAGATCTTTTTTTTTTTCAGCGTAGGATCTTAGTTAACATAGGCAGTTGTTCTATTTGTTTTATGTGAGTGGCATTTAAGTGTAAATTAATTAAGAGAATGATTGCTAATGGTACGCGAATGATATACGAGGTCCCATACGAGGTCCTTCTATCTTGGCTTAACGTCCTAGTAGGTCACGCCGGCCATGTGGTTGGACAGTCAGTCTTCACCAGTGTGATCAGAACTACCGATTCATCTTTAATCCTACCGATATCCGACCGAAGTCTACCGATTCACTGACGAGCATTGTTAAACTACCGATTTTTCAAGTTTTTACCGAAAATCACAGATTTTTCATCCTGAAGGAGGCCACCGTCGAGAGCCTCCATCAGCGGCGGATTTGATTCGCTCGAGGAGGAATCATAGGGCACCTGCTCGAGAGAGGAGGAGAAATCGGAGAGTTGGAGAAACGCACAGAGTCCGCGAGTTTTCTCAAGCTAACATCGAGAGGAGGTGGTCGCTTACCCTAGCGGAAGAAGCCTCACTTTTAGAGGACATCACTTCCGGGCGCTAAGCGTGCAGGCGTCAGTGAAGGACAAAGATATCAGAAGCGGTGTATGCATCGAAAGAAAACCAGCGGTTTCGTAGTTATACTAAGTTTTTAGTGGTTATACATGAGTTCTTTGATGAAAACCCACGGAGCGTGGGAGCAACCTCCCATAGGGAAAGCCCGTGCTGGAATACCTGGTGGAGGGAGACAGGTAAACAACTTAGTTTTGTGTAAAGAATACCTGTAATTGTAAAAAAAAACCAAGCCGCTCTCTGTTAAGCAACTTACATGTTATGGATAAATGTTTTAAAGAAGGAATTTACGTAAGGAATTAATTCTTCTGATAAGATTTTCCTTTTGATTTAGTGAGTAGGAATTAAACATAAGGTTCAGCAGTTCATCTTTTAACACTAGAACTGCCGGATTTTTCAACCTTACTAGAACCGCCATACGGGACAATTTTGTCCCATTCGTTATACGCGGGCGTTTGTGACTCCCTTCAGAAACATTACAAATATTCGATGTCAATACAGCTCTAAATGGCCAAACTAAAAGAACAACGCTTTTTTCGAAAGCAAAAGGAACACCTAGATTAATCTTTCAGCATCAATAGCACAAATTTAGGTTGCTTGGCATCAGGACAAAGTATTACATTGCCACATCAGATCCTGGCTCATATGAAACGCATACGTACGAAACACTTTTAGTACATTTTTTTATATATTGGTGTATTGCATGTGAAGCATTCGTTAGCACTTTTGCCCTCGTGACAAGACATTTGAACCTGGCAGCGCCGACGAGAACCTCTAGCACATGACACAGGGAAGTTAGCGTTGGCGCTCTTATTTTCAACGTACTCTTTGGCAAGTTCTTGGTTTAGCATGAAAAGAAAGTAGCGGCTAGATATATTTTCTTGTGTAAGTTCTTAGTACAAGATTGATTCCCGCCAACTTCAGAACATTGAAAAATGAATAAACAGGCCAGCTTCTACAAGCACTTTTCACGGAGTACTTTCTACACATTTGGTCAACTACATCAACTCCGTACTTGATCAAGTAGTATAAAGACACAGTTTCAGGCTTTGATTTTGCTGCGGGTGCAGCAAGTCGAAACGTGTAGGCTACCTGTTTGGACTTGCAAGTTTTTGCTAGCAGTTGATGCTTTGGGTGAACAGCTGGTGAAAGGGGCACTCAGACGAATCAATGTTACCAATAAAATTGCGGTAGAATGTACAAAAATGGTGCTTATATAGACTATCCGTATTGGCATGCATTGTCACGAAAACACGTACACGCCAGTGCTGCCAGACTTGCCGATGCACATCCGTCACTCGTTCACACCAGGGATACCAGCCATCACAACGTATTAGAAATGATTTTTTAAAGTATGGGATACACAGTTTTGTATGGGCGCATTCGAAAGATCGTTAAAAATTAATAAAAGTTCAGAAAATTTCAATGGGTTGTCACGACGGCAAGCGGAATAACACACCTTTTTCGAGTGCGATGGGACAAAAAAGTCCCATCGGCGGTTCTAGTGTTAATGGATGAAAGGTAACCTTCACAAACCGTCCTTTGTATGAGGTACAAGCTCAACGTGGGATTTTATTAATTTTTATTAATCATAAGGCATTCCCTCCTTATTATTTTCCTTATCCCGGACATAATAGGTTCACGTGAGATGTTATGTACAATAAATTTAGGTATAGAATTCCTAACTTCACTTCATGGATGTAAAAGCGGGCATTGCAATGTACCTTACAAAATAGTAGTATTCATCGATTCAACTTATAATAGGTCATGTAGGTGCTAATCATCAAGTAGATTGATTGTAGTTTGAAACTTTAAAGTGCAGTATAGTTTTCACAAGGCATTCAACTACGACTCCAGTCAGTCGATGTTGAGGAGGCAGATACGAGAGGCTGACACTTTTCGAGCTTTTCGTCGTATTCTCTTATCCTTCTTGACTAGGAACTTACTCGTTATCTTAGGGACGGGGAATTCCTCGGGAACTGTAGTGAAGTACAATTAGGACACTAGATCGTCTCAATATATTTCTTGAAGCAAGTGCTAACAGATTAAGAAAGATATCCAAGGTTGTAATTGGCCAAGGCTGGAGGAGCTGTTTGACTCTTTACAATGCATTTGTCGAATATCTTCTTCTTCTTGGCTTAACGACCTCTAAGGTCATGCCGGCCATCGAAAATGGCTTACTAAGACTGTCGATACCACGTAGTTGGTTAGTCAGTCCTCATTACGGGGAGACGGTCCGGATGGGATTTGAACCCCGGTCCTGCCCGGTCGCCTACACCACCGGGTCGCCCCTATTTGTCGAAAATACATATCGTTAAGTACGTACACAACAATCAAAATCGTTTTGCAGAGAAAAGACAAAGAATTATGGAATATTTTTGTGACAATAGAGCGAAAAATAAGGTACAGCTACGTATAGCGTGCTGCAACGCTATCAACAGATCACATAATCAACCAGAAGTAAATGTGACAACTTTTTACTTAGAGCTACGCCATTCGCAGCTTCTCATCCATTTTAGTACCATCGTAGACAATTTCATTAATGTTACGACTATTCCTTACACGAGCTGACGATCGTGAGACCCAGGAACCCTTGCTACTTCCCAGCAAATAATCACTTTCCAGTCCCATACGTTGATTGGGAAAGTTCCCGTTAAATATGAGAGGCAAAATTAATATTCCATTTTCTCACAAAGGTGCAATGTGTGGGGTCAGTCTTTCACCTGACTTCACCATCCACTTCGCTCGATCCAAACACCAAAACGATCGAACCGAACCAATCAGCTGAGTCATCGTCGCCGTCTCCGGAACTGACGCCTGGAAGTCGCCCTGGAAGCTTAATTCCGGAACCAATTTGTTAAGCAATCGCCATGAGTCAGCTTGAAACTGATTCCATCTCACGATCACTGCGATTGCATTACGTCGAGCTAGGTGAGAACTGTTTCTTATCCTAATGGACGAGGCTAGGCTGATCCTCGCACATTTAGGAACGCGTTCACACCCTACCGATGGCTCGGGGCAGCCGTTCTGCGGGAAATAAAATATCGCCAAGTAAAATCTTTTCACTCCGTAAAGAATGCATTCACAATGCTGCCTGGTTCGCACTGAGACGGACGGAACGATCCAATTACTCTGCTCATCCGGTTGCAAGAAGGGAAATCGAAATGTGTCTTCAGCGTGAATTCACCGCAAACAATTTATGACCGATTTCGCGAGGGCTCGTGTTCTTCGTGCGCCTAATGAGGTTTCAGAATTCTTAAAACAGCTTCAGTTTGTCTGCCACCGACCCGAGGCCCTCCCGTCTTGTTCCTTGTTTGTTTTCTTCAAGCAAAACAATCGATTCCTTCCCAATACAAATTAACGATCATAATTCATTTGCCTGTCAATTTGTACGACTCACATTTTCGGGGTGCTCACGTCCCGGCCCAAAAGTCCCATCGCATGAAATAAAACATTCGCTGAGCCGTTTTGTGACAAAGAAGATATCAATAAATAAATTCTGCAGCCGTGTAGCAGCAGCAGGAGCAGCAGGACAATCGGTTGACAAGTTTTTCAAGACGCTCACCAAGGTAAGGAAATAAAACTAACGAGCGACGCTTTCTAGGACGTGCAAAGTGAGTGAGAGAAAGAGAGAAAAGGCATGAAAGTTTCTGTGTAGGTCAACCGTGACCCCTCAGCTGGGATCGTTTTTTAAGACAGGCCCTTTCGAATCGTTTTGCGAATCGCTTTCCAAACAAATTCGTCCCGGATGCTACCGTAGGCAGCGCTGACAGGATGGTTTGGAATAAATCGGAGATTGATTCTAAATTAACGATCGATCGATAGTTTGACAGAAAGGCAGCCGAATCGCAAATGGCAATCGATGATGACCTGGGGAACGATCCTTGCATCCTGACGAATCACAAACATCGCCCGCGGGGAGGGGATCGGTAAAAAGGGGGGAGATGTTTACTGGCTGCTCGGAAATATTTTACGTCAATCCGACCGACCCGGAGCACACAGAATCTGTCTCTCTTGTGTGCCTTCGGTGACGGTGGAACTAATCCTGTTCCAGCATCTAAATCTGTAATAATGATGTGAAGCAAAATGTCAAATTGGCAAAAGCGATTCACTTCGCAGTCCCGGAGAGGGAGCAAATGTGAAGCTTTGGGTTTTCATTATCATCGGCTGTGGTGCGATCGACATCGACCGAGATCGTTATAAATCGATGCAGCGAGATTATTTCCCCCAAACAGGAAACAATTTGAAGTCTTATACGGCCAGGACGCGGGTGGACAAATTCACAAAACAAACATGATGGGTGAATCTTAATAATGCTCATATCATTAAAAGGAGAAAAGTGTGTTAGCGAGTGTGCTTGCCGCGTGTCTGGCAGGCTAGGGATGGCGATACTGATATGCGAACTTTGAAGAAAATCATTCTTTGATTGGAACAACCCATTGTGAGCGAAGATGATACATTGCCTGCATACCAATGAAGCATTACGAGGCTTGTTATGCGTAGAAATAATTGGCATTTGGGGAAGAACCAGAACGAGAGATCAAAATATTTGGATAAATGGATTTTTGCAGTGGTTTCGCGACGAATCACCTGCTTTCCGGGACTCCTGTTCTCGATGAGGCTCTTTTTCCAGCTTGCTACAAACTCTGGAATGAGTGACATTGTTATGAAAGCAAAATGTGCACAATAGATAGTTTCTCAATTCTATTAAGCTGCCTTCGCTGCTTAGTGATCCTAACGCAAGGCTCTAGAAGCATACAAAACATTGATCTCATGATCTACGTATGCCATAGCCTATCGAATCGGAAAGCAAACAATACTGAATAGAGGAACAAAACAGCAACCACAACTTGAAGCAAGTCATCCGAACAGATGAACATTGACGATGACGATTCGGCGACTCGTGGAAAGGGATGCTGATTGGGCGCTGATTGATGTGAGATATTTTTTTGAGGCGCGAGAAAAGCGCGATACAACGACGGCGGGAGTAAAAAGGCATTTTTGAGAAAAGCCGCAAACGGACCGCACGTGCTCAAACGATCGGCACACGCACAAGCGCGCCGTCCAAATTGGAGCTGTCAGGAATGGTGACCGCCCCGAAAACGATACTCCGGCATTGATTCGGACTGTGTACAAACCGGCAACGCCACTTTGTCGATCGCAAGCCGCAGCTTTCGGCACCTCCTCAATCGGACGACTGATTGTAATTTATGATTCGTAATTACTCAACGAAAATGCTTGGCTGATGGATGAATCACGCAATGGTAAGCCAAATGTCATCAATGCAAGGACTATCATGTCTAGCTCGTGAGGTGATTCTATGGCTATGTTTGATCGCAAATGCAATGCTCTATTCGCAACGATCATCGTGATCGGGTATGATCTGCTTTAGTGTGTGTGTGTGTGTGTGCGTTTGTGCGGTGTATCGTGACATATCGGTCAAATAAAACGTGGTAGTATGCGTAAATGAGACAAGCAGATCGTTTTGCGGTTCACGTCCAAGTCGTACAAGTCATGAAATCACGCTAATCACGCCAAATGAGGACGCGTTCGTCAATCCAATGGGGTTGAAAATAGTTATGAGCACGGACAAACGATCGATTAGCGTATCGTCGTCGATGATCGAAACATTCGCGACCAAAAAGGTCAGGCAGGCATTCATGCTGGTTGTGCTGTTGTCGGCTTTCGTGAGATTCTGCTGTGAAGGCTACGGCGTGTGTTCAATATCTGGTAGCAGTTCCAATTGGTGATGGGTTGGACATCTAATCGTGTGAGTAGTATGTACTTAGTGCTGTAGCGAATAAGGAACGGATGATTGGAATCCCAAATGGTAGCAATTCAAGTTGTTTTATAGAATTTAATTTTATTTTTGTCCTAAAATCAGGTACCAAAATTGCGCTTGAAATTGGATGCGATGATTGTTACTTTAAAGCATTACAGCAAGACCATTGCAGCAAAATAAAACAAAATTAACAAGAATGAATTTGTATATTCAAAGCCAAAACATATTTCTCACGAAACCTGAAGGACGGTTAGGCAAGGTCAGGCCGAACCGTTCTAGTGAAATATCATTCTTAAATACTTAAATCTTTTATACGAGTGCTTACGGTCTTCAATGATTCTTATCTTTTATTTGATTTTTGCATCCCTATATCTGTATTCCCCTCTCCTCTATGTGTTTATATCTGCCATCGAATTTCGACCATACGCTAAGGATAAATAAAAAACATTTTGAAATAAAAAATAAAAAATTTGCTCCAATAAATCGCGTCACTCACTTCCTTCATAGGAAGCTCTGCATTAAGCTTTGCTGTAAGCTTAGATTTCCTTTAGCATAGACACCAACCATTTGTGTTGCAGCTGGTATAAGGCCTTTTACGATTGTACTGGTATAGAGGCGGATTCCGAACGTTGAACAGTGGGAAATTGTGTCTCGTAAATGGTTAAATTTACTAAAACTTTTTTTAATTTATCGTAGTCATTTTTTTCCGTGAAACTCAACGCAACTAATTAAAAAAACTCTTAGATTCATGATTACACCTATGATTTAAAAATTGGTAATAATTCTTTCAAATTTTACGACTGCCATTGATAGAAGTAGACTATCAAGGCTTTTGAAGCTTGTGGCTTGGAGATGAACTCGACGGAAAATCTGGGAAAATATTTCTAGACAGCTCACGAATAAAAAAAGTGCTTGTTTTGGAAGCGTTTACGTCCCTTAGTTGATAGGGTCTTTCATAATGAGTAATGTATGCGTTAGGCATCAAGCATTCGAGCCTTGTTGTTTTTAGGTGTTTGAAATACAACCAAATACTTTTACAGAGTTTCTGTACAGAAAATTATGTTGTATTTTTCAAAAACAAAACTAATAAACCAAATGTTATGGATCATAAAAGATTCATGATTGATGAGAATCATGGAACGATGACACTTGGGACATATGACCATCAGTAGTCGGTTCGAACAATACTAGGAAGATGTTGTGACAACCGTGGACTACAGACAATACGCCGCAAGCCGTCATAGTTAAAACAAATAAAAAATAAAAATAAAATCGCGGACTAGTATCAGCATTCCTGACCGAACCGTGATATATTCTTACGAAGAGAAGAAGAAAGATGTCCGATGACACAGTGATATTGGGACTGGTGTTTCACACAAGTCCAGTGCTCAGAGTCAAAACTCCATTCTAGCTGTCCTTACTATTTACAACGTTTTAAAGAAGGACTGAAAAATTATGGAAAAATCTTGCATAATAAGAAGAAACTAAATTACTTCCAGCTGAGTGGATGAACTTGCGTATTGAAAACCATTCAAGTAACACTTATGTTCAAAATAGAAAGACAGTCAATTTCCAATGTTACTTCTTATCAAGATTGCTATTTAAAAAGAAAGAAGAAAATAAAAAAATAGTATTTGATAGAGTGTAACTAGATTGTATTAAAAGTATCTTTATTGTAATAAAATGATGCTTTCAACTATTTTAAATTTAAATCTTTTATCAACGATGCTTTATTATACTTTGCGTGTTTGAAAGGTTTGGATGAATTCCATTAATTTTGTTGCCTTTTCAGTTAATTACTGCTATCAGCTTATTATACGTGAATCATCAGAAAAATTTATCGTCATTGCAAACGTGATTGGCACTCGGTCACTTGCACCACACTAGAGAAAAGAATATTTTCTCGTCCGAAAAATCGAGGTCGATTAGTCAATCTTGCTCATGACCCTATGCGTCATCCGCCGAAACATTATTCATCACCAGAATTCAAACGAACCATACCACACGAAACACAACTGCGCTTCAAACAACAAACCAATAGCCACATACAATCCGAAAGAGTTATCAGTTTTATGACACAAATTAAAATTCAATTAAGCTGCCACAGATTTATCCAAAACGGCAACTCGCAGCCGAAGTCGGTGGCATCTGGCAACGTAATAAATTTCTTCGTTATCGCAATACGACCCCACAATACGACTTCTGTTCTGGTGGACCAACACGTTCTCTGTTCCAACCGAGATCGAGAGATCGTGTGTGTGTGTGTGTTTTGTTTGCGGGAAAATGACTGGGCGTTAAATGAGCACGGTAGCGCGTTTATTGATCGTCATTAATCTTTTCCGTCATAACGCCACATTGACATAAATCTTTGGGTTGGAGTCTGACGGGTAGGCAAGCAGGCAGACGGATTGATAAAGTTAGGGTCTTGGTCAAAATTAGGACATTGCAGAAAACTGAACAATATTTAGTAGCTTCCTTGCTTGCTTGCTTGCTTTGCAATCGATCAATTCCCTTCGTCTTATTTGGCACGTGGCGTGAGGATTCCGTTATTGGATGGTGAATAAATGAGATCGAATCGCACACCGCTCCACAACTTCATATTTATTTATCCCAGAAACCAGCACATTCTAATAGAACAGACAGGTTTCAAGTGGATTTGATGTCCATCTCTTTCCGAAGGTGACGCACAGAACAGAAACTGACCACCGAATCTGGTTTAAATCTACGCCGGATGTGCGATCGTGATGCCACCTTCCGCGATGCGAGTGCCGGCACGATCGAGTAGTTGAAACTGCTATTGATAGATCATCGTCCGACTCAAACCCGGTATACCGGTTTGATGCTGATCCTATGGTTTGATGAAAACGATCCTACAGAGATCTTTGCGTCCGCCAACCCGAAGCATATATCTCTTCGTCAGAATGTATTTTTCCTTTTCGGAGGTCCGTATTGCTGGTAGCTGGCGCCACGGATGCCTCGCTCATGGTAGCATAACCTGCATCTTGTACGTTCGAAATAAGCAGCTATAAAGCAAACCAAACGCATCACAAGACACAGAAGCCGTCGGGAAGCCGTCGACCGAATGCTTTTGTTTCGTTGATTCCCAGCCGCTCATCTGTACCGTTTCAAGTGGATCTGTGACAGTGGTGGAAGCAGCATAAATTATGTAACGCTAATGCACTCAGGACTGCTGCTGGAAGTTGCAATTTGTCAGCGTTTGCCTTCGTTCGTCCAGCTGAACTGCCGGCACGGCCACTGCCAGACAACCGCCAGTTTGTACATCCTTGTGTGTTTTGTTTTGTCTTTGATGTTTGGAATGGAGATCGTACAGCAATCCCGGTGAATGGGTGCAAAGCGATGAGAAAATGGTAGGCCACACTCCACTACAAATAACGTCATGTTAGAGCATGCAAAGTAAATTCCGATTCTGAAACTATGTGATATCATGAGAACTATAGGCTAGAAGGTTGGTAGTATTGCTTGATAAAGTCTGCTTATCCATCCAACAAGGCTTGTGATGACTTAATTATATGAACATAATGATAAGGCTTTTCCTTCTTATTCTTTGACTTGTTCCGGACATTCTCGGTTCTTTTAATTATGTTATTTCATTTTAAACAATATAAGGTGCTCCTTCATGAAATAATTGATTATTTTCTATTTGTTATTTAAAGTTAAAACAATAAAACAGAAATTGAGAGAAAGATAAGAAAGAGGAAACAAAGTTGTGAATAATAAAACCACAAATTTAATGTGCAACAAGAACTTTGTTGCTCTTATTTGATACTAATTGTATTTGCTATAATCTGAACAATTATTTGATACATTTAAAAGTAATATTTACAGCTGAATTAGAACAGAGAAGCATATTTAGAACAGATTAGCTTTTCCATACTATTTGTTTGAGATTGATATTAAAGTTACTCTAATTACTGGAAGAAGATTAGAGCAACAAAAACAATTTTCACAATCCACCTAAGAAAGATGTTTCTACAGTGGAGATTTCTACAGTGGAGATTTCTACAGTGGAGTGGAGAAATATCGTTTAAATTATTAAAACCACGCATTTAAAAAGGCAGTTGACGCATCTTGGTATAAACAAAACTAAGGCTTTCGATATTGCCCATATCATAAAACCCGCAAAATAACTTAATGTTAATGCTTAAAAACCATTGAAGAAATTGTACACGGAAAGGTGTGCACCTTTCTGGAAAATATAGTTGGTTCTTCCGAAGATTTAGAAAAAAACAGGGGCACATGCGGTGCTGACAATACGGAGCAATTCGTTATACTCAAAATAAATTTAAAAAGAATTAACTACATAGCACCAATATACTTACCACAAAAACTTAATATTGAAAAAACCCGAGTGACTACTTCCGATATCTGGAATACACACTGAACTGGTGGTGAAGCAGTGATGTTTTGTTTAATTTATTGATACCGTAACGATGCTAAAAGGATTTTCCCCGGGCCTGCTGGTCTCGGTTGTCTTTACAACTGTTCACTCTATCAAAATTATTGATTATATTAATTGATTAAGATGATTATATATTTTAATTATATTAATTAATAAAAGGCTATTTCTTCTTGGCCTGCTCAGGAGTAAGCACGTCGCGTAGACATGGCCAGGTCGCCAATCAGTTTTCAAGAAACTCGATCTAGGGCTGCAGCCCTCTATCCACGGCTGCATCCGATCTCCACTCCACTCCATCTCCACTTGATCCGGCCAACGAGCTCGCTGTGCTCCTCTACACCTCGTGCCGAACGGGTCGCCGAAACAGTCCAGCTAGCACCCTGCTCGCACACACCGCCAAAGATAGTCCTTAGCCCCCGCCGTTCGAAAATGGCGAGTGCGTTGGCGTCCTCCGTCAGTATAGTCCAAGACTCGTACCCGTAGAGGGCTACCGGACGTATCAAGGTGCGATAAATCGTGCATTTCGTGTGTTGTTGGAGTCTTCTGGATCGCAGGAGTTTGTGGAGTCCATAGTAGACACGATTTCCCTGATTCGCTGCTTACGTTGTAGTCCGAAGTTACGATCGTACCAAGGTAGCAGAACCCCTCTACCACCTCGAGATCGTCGCCGTCAACTGATACTCTGCTTCCGAGTCGGGCTCTATCACGGTCAGAGCCCTAAATAAAAAGCATACTTATTAAAAAATGCTATAAGATCATGACTTCAAAATTATTGTAAAAAAATATACAATCCGTAAAGACTGAACGACAAATGGTAAAAAATAACACAAAATATCCGCAAAACTAAACTAAGATCTGTTAAGAACTTTGTGTCTCATTTGATGGCGGTGGAGAAGAAAAGGTGAGAAAATAGTCGCTTTGTACACTGGCAATTCATATCATACTTAATTATACAATAGATAATATTGGGCATACAATTGTAACAACTATGGGATTGGAGTTGGATAATCAGTCCTCACTACGAACGAACCGGGGTTTTGGACCCCAGTCCTGCCATGTGAAGACTGGAATCACTGTCGCATATACCACCCGCGCCCAGGACACAGGTCTCAACTGATTTCTCAACTCATTTCTCTAACAGAGCTGTTGTTTTACTTTATGTATTCAAATTTATTTAATTATTTATTTATTTCCAATTGATTATGACGGTCCAGTGCCGTATTGTCAACACCGCTTGTGTTGAATAGATTTCGATAATCGATAATGCATTTCCTACTTATTCTTTGCCTTATCCCTGGCGTACTCGTTTATTTATGTATTCAAATAATATGTATACAATTCTTTGCATCATTTTGCCTGAAAATTTGTTCATTGACTTGGCATTCAAATTTCTATAAAGTGGAATTATGTTTCATATTCGCTGTGGTAATATTAACATTGTATTTAGCCTGAACTAAAAACCTGATCTTCGCTTTAAACCATCGTTCTTAGTTCCTTCCACGACTGGATAACATGGCTTAGATGAAAATAAATCGTTTTCATAATAAAACAGAGAATTTATGTTTTTACTCCGACTTACGAGATTTGGAGATCAACTATTCTGTATGTCGATTGCCAAGAATTTTCTTCTTCGGGTCATGCTCTAGATTTTCCACAACAAACCACTTCTGCTTATCGTCATAGTTTTCGTTCGCATGAGCATATTCGTCAACCTGCCGCCTGGAGAAAGGAAAACAACAATCTCTTTATTTCCTTTTAACAATCAAATCCTTTGAAACCCGGACCCTAGCTGACATTGGCCTATATCACTGACAGCTTATTTCGCTGTTGACATGATCCTCCACAAATCAACGTTACATTGTTGACTGTCGAAGTAGTGTCGAATTACGACGCTGCCCTGTACGGACAGAGAACTATGGAGTCAAACTATGTCATCACCGGCGATGGACATCCCTCCGTCCAATTGAATGAACTTATTTTGGTGTGTACGTCCCGATCAACGTCACAGTTGATGTTTACCGTAAGTAATGCACAACACTGTAATGCTGTTTTGCGTACCAACAACAGTCACTGTCGTCAATCGTCTAGACGCCGGGCAACATCCTTTTTCGCCGAGTGCACCGGCGACTGCGGCGGCACTCCCTAGGGGTTGTAAATTTGTGTTACACAACCGATGTGTCCCCGTCCCTGGCGCGTTCCCAGCCGGGTCAAACACTCCGTCTCACTCGGATTCCTACGCGGGATCGATTATGTAAAGCAGACATAGCCATTGAATTGGTGCGCTGTTCGGGTCGGGTCCGACGAAGTCCTTGGAGGTCCCTGTAGCCCTAACAATGCACGGGATTGTCCACAACAGCAGAAGAAAAGGGAAACGAAAAACCAAACACAAATCAAACAAATTGGACATTGAACATTGTTTCCAGATGGTGTCATAGGGGTTGGAACGGAGAAGCAAGATGAACATAGAAAAAAAAATCCATCACTTCGAAGGTAATTTTTACGTACGTGAGCAATTTGGAAAGAAGCAAACAACTTTCTCCTCTCAAACGTGTCGATTGCATTAGGGTGATTGCATTTCTGTGCTAAAAACTGTTTGACAGACGTTTTTGATAGGATTCGCCATCTTTAATACAGCAGGTTGGAAATTGTATTGGTTGATGGCGGGAAAAGCTACCCTTTGATGGAGCGCCAAACTGCGCAAGTCTCAAAGCACACAAACACACAAACACAGATCTTCCCATAAATACTTGTGTACCAATCAGTGTTTCTCTATCCAAGAAAATATCCCAACGAACGTGTGTGTGTGTGCGTACCTAGAACACAGATACCAATCGTGCATGCGTAGTGCGTTTGATTGCGGAGAATTGATCACAATTTGCTTGGGAAATTAGTGCAGGCTCACAAGCGGGAGAAATACCACGTAAATCAATGAAGCGTGGATGAAAATCTTCCCAAAAAGGGACGGCAGTATTGAAACTCTGAGACATGTGAAGCATGGTCTGGTAAATGTTTAGTTTTCCGCTCAGCATGTCAAGTGCCGGGAGCCGTCTCTTTTCAGCGAACGCTGGATTTGGTACGGGTGGAAAATTGAAGGAACACATAGTGGAATGTGTATTCGACTCGGTTTGTCTCTCGGACGAGTCGGAACAGTCGGTCACATGTGGTTATGGCGAAAGGACGTTTGATTCAACATTAGTGCAATCGGCTTGTACAGAAGTGACTGAATTGTGATCATGTTGCATATGTTAAAATGATCGTTCCTAGGTTAATATTGAGTTAGTGATGAAAGCTTGTTGTTCAGTATGAAAAAGGTGGTACAACTTATAAGTGAAGTTGAAGTTTTATGATGTTTTTAATGTTGGTGTGTTTGTTAAAATGAAGTTATGACTGAAAGTGAATATTCTATTGCAATTACATGACTCTAGTGCAAACAAAAATAGTTAAAAAGACAATAAACTAAACCAAATATTAACTTGCGAGTGAAAGAAAATGCTCCAGCAAGGATATTGCGATCTAACACACGCGGACGTATCAAGTGGCAGTGAAACGAACAATAATACACCGTTTTCGGTGAAGGACATACTTAACATCGTGGAATCGGGTGCCGGAGTCATGGATGGATATCTCAACTGTCAGATGGAAAGGTATTTAAGTTTTACTTTTATCCTTATTTAATAAATTTGTGCCAGCAATGAAGTGTTAAGCTCAAAACTTGAGCTCTAGGAACTCAAAATCTTTAGCGCTAGTAAGAATAAAGATAAGATAATCACAATACGGCGCAAGTCGTCAAAATTAAAATAAAATCAAAAATGATAAGTCAAACTGGGTTATAAACACAGTGTCGGAGAAACAAAACTGTGACATATTACGAATCAAAAGTGTACATTTTGGAATCGATTCTTAAGAGGAGGATGTTTTTTTTTATCTATGTGTTGAATACTACACAATGTACTTGATGATAGAAAGAGAAGAACACTTTACGACATAAGTGACAAAAACTAAATGAAAGTGTAGAATAACTAGATAAATAACTGTAGCTTGAAATTAAATTAGCAGCACAACAAATAAAAAGAAATCAGAGAGCAACAGAAATAAGATGAAAATTACTTTGCAGCGAGATCATTAATATTAAGATGAAAAAGACAAAAATAAACGAGCTTCAGATTAATATAACATTACTAGGTTCGAAGGAATATATAACGTAACGTAAAAAGCAAAGAATGTATGTTCTGTCTCCAGAAATTCCTCAAGATAACTTAATTTTCTTCATTGCTCCATTTGCAGCACACCTAATCACTTTTCGTACACGGCTTACACCGGTTACGACACTTCCTATCATCCGCCGGATCCTTACAGCATGATTTCCCATGGTTATCTCTCACAAACTCACCACCACCATGACCTCAACTATGGACCCTCTACGTACGACTTTAGCTCTCCCTCCGTTCCCTCAGCAGTCCTGCCACCTCATCTACCACCTCCCCATTATTCGCACACTCAATCGTATGGATACCACCATAACACTACGATCAGTGCAGCCAATGGCACGGCTAACGCAACATCCAGTCCAGCACTCAGTTCCGTAGCGAGCTCTGTGGGGTCCGAGCTTGAGTTGGGAGTGTACGGCAATTCGGAAAAACCACCGGTAATGGGCGAACACGAGCACCAATGTTCTAGCTTTCTGCTCCAGGACGTACGTTCTACCCTACTGGACACTAGCACACCGTTGGATATTACGTCCGGTGCGAGAAGTCCACACGACGGTATCAAAGTAAAAGATGAATCCTTTTCGAGCGTTTCCACGTGTGTCACCTCGGAACACGTGCAGGAACTGGACAGCCTGTGTCAGTTGAACAACAACGCCAATGCCGAAGAGGACATGATGCAAAGTATGTATTTCTTTTACAAACGAAAAGTGCCTAAACATACTGAGTGGTTTTTATTTCTTCCAGAAGAATGCAGCACCCAGCTCGTCACGTCGTCTCGTTGTGAGCTGCGCAAGAACGGGAAGCTACGGGCCAAACGAAAGCCTCGTATTCTGTTCTCCCAGGGGCAGGTGTTGGAGCTCGAGCGGCGGTTTCGACAGCAGCGCTACCTTTCCGCACCGGAACGGGAGACACTTGCTAGCATCCTGAAGCTGACACCGACGCAGGTGAAGATATGGTTTCAAAATCGACGGTACAAATCGAAACGCGTCCAGATTGAGAGTGCCTCAGCGAACAAATGTGACACAACTTCGACTGGTGGCAGTGGTGGTGGTCCCCGATGTCCTTCGGATTCTGGATCTAGTAGCAAAGATTACGATGAGCTGTCGCTCGGAGTTAGTGTTGCAGCGGGACCAGGTAACTATGGGCCAGGATTCCATGGATCAACGGGTACTAGTACGGGATCAGGTTCTACGATGGTATCAAACATAAGTTCGTCAATAGCGGTAGGCTCATCGTCCACCGTTCCACCACCTCCATATCCGGCCTATGGCATTCAGTACTCCGAACAGTATTCATCTCCCCCTCCTCCACCACCACCTCCAAATCCATACTACGACCAAAAAGTTTCCTACTGGTAGTACCATAGAATTATTAGGTCAATCAGCTGTAAATACTATTTCATTACTTTTATCTTTCTTAAACAAGCCGGAGCTTTGTAGACAATAAAACGATGAAATTGAGTCAATGCCAATGAAGTTCGCTTTTTATTGCGCGTACAAAAACTGCAAACCATGTTCAAGTGAATCGCTTTGACAACGCGTTACATGAGACTAACACATCCATCATCATATCGTGAGCGGTCGTACGCAAATGTACATCTGGTTTAGCTAATCCAAACGGCTCCTCTTCTTCAACCACCAAACAGAGTGATAGCTTTAGGTCAACCGTAATACGATAGTGACTCCCGAAAACGAGCGAAACCCAATAAAACAGTAGACGCCTCGTCCCATCAGTTTGTTGTTGAGAATGAATGACTAAAATGGTGTCCTCCATCCTGCAACTTCCACTCCGTCGCTACGCTTTTCGCTTTCGATTGACAGCGAATGAAACCTGATTCGACGCTCCGTATGTCAAGCAAATAAAGACCAAATCGTTTACTGGCAGCCTGGTACACCCCCAGGATTACATTATGATCGATTAATGCGGCCCATTCATTCATTCGTCTGCTTGCTTGATGGTGGTTGATGTCTGAATAGTTGAGTTTGACGGACAGAATCGCACACCAACACTAAACGGATCCTTCCGTTTTCTCGGGGTTGTTGTTTTTTTTTTTTTCGTTCCCTTTCAGTTTCGATCGATTCGTTCCAGTTTCGTAAATGCAAACGCTGGAAAAGCTGTTGGAGCACCCGCGAGGTCGCCCGAGGGCATCTGTTTTACGTTCTGTTAAAGAAACGATTAGCCCGGATAACCCTTACAGACCCTCGCGCGTTCCTTTGCCTTCGCTCGGGCTAGCATCCGTCACGATCGTAAGTCATGGATGTAAGTGGCCGAACGCGGCTAAGCTCAGCGGATAAAAAGGAAAATGAGCAAATGCCATAAATCGTAGTTTTTCCCTACGCATTTGCCGACAACGCGTACGCGCCGGTGCGTTCTAATTGTGCGTGTGGTGTGCATTGCAGTGCAACCGACAGTTTTAGTGCGTTAGAGTTGTGGCTGTTATCTTCTTATGCAGGGGTATCCCTTTTCGCCCACTTCTAGTGGCACCCATTAATTTCCCATCAAAGATAGAGATGGTTTGAGAGGTCGATACTGCTCAAGGAAGAGCATGGATCGATGGGAAATTCTATGCTAGCTGTATTCAGGTTGATTGTTCTTGTTTCGAGCTTCGAACTGGAGAGATTCTATCAGTCTGTTTTGAAATTTATGATATCAAATCTAAACAGAAGTAGTGATTGGGGTGAAACTTTGAGAAATAAAATATGGTTTACGATGCATTTGTTTGCAGCGAGTTATGATACACACTAGCTGGGGAATGTTTGGAATTTATCTTAAAAATAATCAATTTTACACGATTTTAAAATCACTGCTTCGAGTGCTTAGCGTAAAAAATTAAAATAATTAGAAAACTTAAATTGAAAAATTAACGATTACTTTGGTCTTTGTTGGTGGAATTTTAAATTGGGCATTCTATTATCCGGAACCGTGGCCCCGTCATGAGGACGGACTATACTACTACGTGGTATCAGCAATTCGAGTAAGCCATTCGATGGCCTGCGTGATATAAGCCGTTGAGCCAAGAATAAGTATGACAACATTTTATTTTATTTTTTTTATTTATAATTAATTATGACGGTCCAGTGCCGTATTGTTCACACCGCTTGTGTTGAACAAATTCTATAATCATATTGATAAGGCATTTCCTCCTTATTCCTTGCCTTATCCCGGGCATACTCGGTTATGTGACAGCATTTTGTCATTTTAAATTGTTAGAAACAATAAAAAACTTAACAATAAAAAAGAATAATCGAAAATTTGACTCCGCTTGTAGAAGATGGTCGAATAATAAAGAAAGAAATTCCGAAAATTCGACAACAATAATTGTTGTGATTGTTTATTAAATTTGCGTTTTATTTATTTATTTATTTATTTATTTACAATTGAATATGACGGTCCAGTGCCGTATTGTCAACACCACTTGTGTTGAAAAAAAAAGTACAATTATATTGATAAGGCATTTCCTCCTTATTCTTTGCCTTATCCCGGGCATACTCGGTTAAATTTGCGTTTTATTTTTATTATTTTTTTTACAAAAATAAGTGCAAGAACTTCTTGCAAAGTATTTATCAGAAGACTGATCTGTTTTGTTTTTCTTTTCTGCTGACCCTGATTGCACGCTCCTTTTTCGCATCAATTTTAGCACGTTTCGCTGCCTACCCTGCTTTCGCGCTTGTTCTCTTGCTCCCCTTTTTAGCAATCCTTAGTCTGTTTTTAAATGACATGATTTGAATAAGTCGTTTACGATTATGCGTACTTATTAATAATTTTTAATCAAGAAATATGATGAATATTTTTATTTAACAAATATGTGCGTTGGACAATACGGCACTGGACCGTCATAATTATTTATAAATAAATAAAAATAAATATTTGCGTTGTGCGTTTTAACAATAATTTTAAAACAGTGAAACCGATACATATGAAAGGCATATACCACAAGGAATATATTCCCTAATGTCTATTGAGTTCTTGCTAAATGTATTTATTACTGTGCGCGGTCGCAATATGATCACAACCGTTACTTTTTAAATGTTGCATTTTTGAAACACGATGTTCAAAAAGACCTTTTCGAATCGCGATGATAGAAGAATAATCCTGAAGTTATGCAATACGGACTGCTTATTTGTTCTTGGAATTTCCTTATAGATGGCGCTAATACGCTATCCATGCAGACCGACGTAAGAGCATGTTCGCAGAGTAGCTATGTTGAATTATATGTAGAAATAGAGCATGCGATGTTGCATTTCGTTACAATCTATCAAAGGTATCTTAAATTCAAGACACATTAGATAAATCTGAATATCTTGCCTGATTTAGTTCTTTTCATGTAAAAAATGGATATAAAGTTTTCTTAACTTGTTGTGAATTATCATAACCCTTACTTTTTATCAAAACCTGTTCGTTACGCTGCTAGACGTCGAACACAATTTATAGTTTTAAAACTATTTTCCACTCTCCAGCAACAATGATCCACTCCATGAATGCTTTTGTCTATTAAATAGTGTGACCATTCTATTTGACTTCAAATCCTCCCTTACTGCATTCCGCGCTCAATTTCTATCCCACGGTTTCCCAAACCATTTATTCGCTCGTCTTCCCAGGACCACTTTTCCAGTATCTAAGTGAGAGTCTCTGAGGTTTAATTCATTTTTAAGCAAACCAATCATAGTAGATAAAATAAACATCGGAATTAAATGAGATTCAAACCTGTATAGGTGACATAGGTGACAATGTAATAACGGTACTGGTCTTTAAACGGCAGGACATGGGTTCAAATCCCCCTGTTCGCTCGTAGTGAGGGTTAACTATCCAACTACGCGGTATCGGAGAGTCTAGTAAGCCATTCGATGGCCGACATGACCTAGACGGTCGTTAAGCCGAGAAGAAGAGGAATGTTTTAAGAACTGTTTATTACCAGGAAGTAGAAGGTTTGAGGTAAATTTGCTAAATAGAATGTAAAGTCGTCTAGAGCAAATTGACATTTCTCGACTTGAAGTATAATTTCTAGAGGAATTGAGGGAGGCAAGGGCTGAGACTGGTGGAGGTGGAAGAAAACATTCGCACATTTTTGCTGATATCGTTGTTATATCAGTTTGCCGATACATATTGGGTTTAGCGTGGAATGCCCGGCAGTGAATATTTTATTTAAACTGCTCTACTGCTGCTGCTGTTCCAGTCTGCTGTGTAAAACCCGGTGTCGTTGTTGCCTCTACCATCGAATCACCTCTACGATGTTCTGTACATAACGTACAGAACAGCATCAGCAAAATTGCAGTTACCGTGGAATATGGAGTAGCCTCCTATACATGCCACCGATACATGGCTTTTTATGGCTCCAAAGTTTTTACATAGACGCAGCGAGTTAGCACAAATAAATTCATATGCTAAGAATTGACCAAGCGAGAACTTAAAGAGAGGTCACGATCCTTTTTAACCATTTGTTTACCTTTGAACAGGTTTGATTTTTCGATTTTTACAACACGATTACCACGTTCTAATGCTTTTGTTTATGTGCTAACTTATACAGAGCGGACGTTAGTTTAAGACCACCTCCTGTTGTGCATAATGTAAAAATGGGATTATGAAGCCAATTTCCAACATATCAACCACATTTTTTGGTGTTGTAAAATTAAGTTGAACATTGTGAAAAAACGTTCCTTTAAGTAGACGAATCATTAAATCGATACTTAAATCTCTTTTTCCAATCGGAAGAAAATGTGACTGTTACACATAAAACGATAATCTCTTTAGTTCAGATGCTATGGAAAATTCTACCGAATTTTCGTTAAGTTATACCAAGAAGAAGAATTTCAAAAGCAGCAGTTTGACATTTGGATATTAAAGTAGTCTTAATCTTTTGTCCATTGTAGTTACCTATTTTACATTGAGTTTAAATTTTAAGTATTGTAACGCCACCTGCGCGTGCCATGTTATTGATTTAAATTTAAATAAAATGATAATGATTATGATCATTATTGCAGCATTTAATAGAACTTTGCGAACACTCGTTTTTCTAGCATAATCCAAAAACTAGGAGTGATATCTAGTTTTAGGAGATCTATATTCCAATAAATTGTTATGAACAATAAAACACTTTCTTTAACATTTGTATTGTATTGCATTGCACGGAGCCAAAGACACTTAATATAATTAAGCCTTATTCTACTTGTGTTTTTAGCTGATTCTCACAATCATTTTGCTTATGCCTTATGATTTTTTTTATTTATTTGTTTTATTCATTGCATCTAACATTACATTACACAACATTTACTCCACATGGCACAACGTAGACCTCAGCAACAAACTCCGTCCCATCAAGCACAAAACCCTTTCATGGGAAGATATCGAACCCAGCCACATCCAACGAGTCCTTTACCGCCTTCGTATAGGTCATACCCGCCTTACGCACTCCAACCTCCTATAAAAATCCAGTCCTCCACTCTGCAGTTTCTGTGGTGTTGACATCACCGTCCGCTGCATCCTCACCGATTGCCATGGATACACACGACACACCGAGCCACCTGCCAACTAGACACCGAGTGCACGACATCTCTATCAGCCTACAAACTCCAGCAGAACCGCCTCATTAGATTTTTACGCATCAGTAAGTTATACAAAGAAATTTAAGCAATAGTTTAAAGTTATCTGATACCATATGCCATAATCGCAATAGTTTTCCGTTATATTTAAGCCACATATACGATAGTTTTGTATTAAATTAAACCAATTTTTTATACAGTAGAGAGGTGAATGTAGTCTCCGAGACTCAAAGCCTCCATAAATAGACGAAAAAAAAAATTACACAACATAAATTGTAGATATCTCTTCTATTTATTTATTTTATTTACAATTGATTATGACGGTCCAATGCCGTATTGTCAACACCGCTTGTGTTGAAAAAAAAATTACAATCATATTGATAAGGCATTTCCTCCCTATTATTTGCCTTATCCCGGGCATACTCGGTTGTGGATGGTTGTGGTGATGGTGTTGATGATGCTGATGATGATGATGATGATGATGAAATGATGATGTAGTGGTGGTTGTTGTGAGTTTTGATGGTCCGGGACTATTGCTGTGTCTATTGTAATGATGGGCATCCGGATTCCGGCTATTGTGGTGTTGTGGCTGATCTATTGTTGATCATTTTGTTATGGTCTGGACTGTAACGAACAAATAAACATCGTTAAGACAGCACGAACATTTATTTGTCTGCGTACAGTGCTCTCCAGTGCATTCCAGCAATGAAATTCCAAGCTCAATCTAGTCAACGTCCAATCAAAGGATGATCGACAAGCTCTATCCCGCAGCAGCGAAAGCGACTTCACTACTCCCGAGACCGAACCCGCCAAACACCCCGAACCCGACGCCAACATTGTCAAACTCAATGTGCCAAAACTGGACTGGAGTGGAGAACACTGCACTTTGAACAACGCCTGCCTCCCTTTTACGGCAGTGTTGGAACCACCCTCGAGTGCAGTTGCCCAGTCATCGGATCACCCGTGGCACTACAAAAAATACACTTAAAACATAGACAACACAACATTTAACAAAAAAGGAATGGGGAAATACGAATAAGGATTGTAAGGATGCTTGGGATGTGGAATCATAGGACAAGACCGTTGTCTCTGGCGAATCGGTGAATGATCCTCATGTAGGGGAGGTCCTTGGTAGCCAACACTTCTCTAATTTCTGTACCCGGTCGTCTGCCGATATTCTCGACTGCGCTCAACAAGGAGGGTCTTGCGGTTTCAAACTCCACGCAAGACCACAGAAGGTGATCCACATCGTGGAATCCGTCACCGCAGCCACATACTTTTGTCTGAGCCAGAGTTATACGCTGTAGATGAGCATTCAACGCAAAATGATTCGACATCAGTCGAGACATCATCCGTATGAACGCCCGGTCCACAGAGAGCCCATCGAACCAAGGCCGCAGGGACACTTGCGGAGAGATCGAGAAGAGAAAACGCCCGAGTTCATCCGCCTCCCACATGCTCTGCCAGCGAGACAGGAAAAGTTGCTGTGGGAAACGAAGGAACTCCTGGGCCGAGATAGGTCGGTCGTAAAAAGCGCCTTCTTGGACGCCTGTTTTGGCCAGTGAGTCTGCCTTCTCATTGCCGGGAATTCCACAATGAGAAGGGACCCAAATTAGCGAGATCTTATACGCCTTATCGAACATTGAGCCAAGCAGTTCAATGATTTTTATGGTGAGGAAATCCTGACTCTTAACAGCCTTCGGAGATCTCAGAGCTTCAATAGCACTAAGGCTATCAGTGAAGATGAAGTACTGATCCGAAGGTCTCGCTGCTATCATCGATAGTGCGTAAAATATTGCGGCTAGCTCTGCGGTGTAAACACTACATGGCTGCCTCAATTTGAAAAAAGCTTCGGTGAACTCGCTAAAAACACCGAAGCCAGTGCCCTCCTCAGAGGATGATCCATCAGTGTAGTACTGGCTTATTTGGTCTAAATGACCATACTTATCCATGAAAATACCCGGAACTACCCTCGGGCGAAGATCATTAGGTATGGTCTTAATTTCCTCGTGCAATGAGGAATCTGTTATTAAAATGGAACTGTAGTTCTCAGGAAGGGCAGCACGATTTAATGCCTGTGGAGCGCTAGCATGCACTTGTAGGGCAACAAAATCTTCGTAGATCTTGAGGATTTTGCTCTTAGAACCTGTCTCTAGAAGCGCTTCAAAATTTTCTATTATCAAGGGATTTGATACTGAACAACGGACTAGAAGGCGAAGCGACAGCATTTCAAAACGTAGTTTGAGCGGCATCACTCCGGTCATCACTTCTAGGGACATGTTGTGTGTGGATTTCATGCTCCCTAGTGCGAGTCTAAGACAGCGGTACTGTAGCCTTTCAAGCTTGAGTATCAACGTATTGGATGCCCAATGGAAGCATATGCTTCCATATTCCAATACGGATAGTACCGTTGTCTTATACAGTCTCAGGACGTCTGATGGATGTGCGCCCCACCAGAATCCTGTGACTGTCCTTAGAAAGTTGATTCTTTTACTGCATTTTTGCACCAGGCGGGTGAAGTGAGTACTCCAGTTTAGCCTAGAATTGAACCATACACCAAGGTATCGAAAATTGTCGGTAATTGATATCTTTTCACCATACAGAAAGACATCAATTTTCGGGTCATATAGCCTTTTCTCCCTGTTTTTTCCCGTATCGCTAAAAGGAGAAAAGACTACCATCTCAGTTTTCGTTGCAGAGAACTTGATACCAAGGTTTTCAGACCACTCGGAAAGATTGTCCAGAGTGGTTTGTAAAGCCAGTTGTATTTCGTCGGCGTCTCTGCTTGCAACAGATATAACGCCGTCGTCTGCCAATTGTCTAAGACTGCAGTTTGGCGCTAGACAAGAGTCTATCTCACTAACATAAAAGTTATATAACAGTGGGCTCAAGCAGGACCCTTGTGCTAGTCCATGGAAACTGGTCCGTTTTAACTGCACGTGACCATTGTTGAAATTCATAGCTTTTTCCGACAAAAGGTTGAATAACAAGTTATTCAACTTTGGTCCCAGGCCCGCATTTTCTAACTTTTGACTCAGTTTGTATGGAGAAACTGAGTCAAATGCCCCCTGTATGTCAAGGAAGATAGACCCCATGTTCTGCTTGCGTGCACGGGCAAGCTCTATTTCAGTCACCAAAAGCGCTAAACAGTCATTAGTACCCCTGGCTTTACGAAAACCAAACTGAGTACTTGAGAGAAGGTTGTTGGTTTCCAACCATTCTTCTAACCGTAAAAGAATCATCCTTTCAAGGAGTTTTCTCAGACACGAAAGTAATGATATCGGCCGATATGAATCGTGTCTTGATGGCGGTTTGCCAGGCTTCAAAATAGTGACAACTTTCACTTCCCTCCATTCTTGCGGGACGCTGTTGAACTCCAACATATCGTTGAAGATTCTTAACAGACGTTTCTTGCCCATGTCGGGAAGATTTTGCAGCAGTTTGCTGTTGATCTGATCCAGGCCTGGGGAAGAATTTTTGCTTGAAAGGAGAGCAAGCGATAGCTCAACCATAGTGAACGGTGAGTCCATGATAGGGTCACTGCCAGGCGCATTTTGATGAAAGTTCTGCGCAGGAACGAAATCAGGGCAAAGCTTGTGGGCAAATTCATTTAGCCACTCGCCAGAAAAGCTTTCGCTCTCGTTGATGTTGTTGCTGTTTCGCATCCTTCTAGCCATCCTCCAAAGCGAATTAAGTGATGCGGAAGGGTCTAGGGAGATATCTCTTCTAGTTTTTCTTTTATTCTAAAATACATGTGTTTGTATAGGTCTGCAAAGGACTTTAATATGTCAGTCAATGTCAGTCATGTCAGTCAAATAACATTGAAATAAGATTTAAAACTTCTTCAGGTTTTTATGTTAAACTGTAACTGCCACTTTCACATTTAATATTTATGGTAAATGGTAGATTTTACACAATAATGGCCCGGTCTATTGATCACATCCAATACAAGCCGTATGACCAAATCATCATCGCTTTTTTAGGAAACTTGACTGACTTGAACTTGACCCACGGGCGCAGTTGCATGCAATGGATTAATCCATTAATTTATTATTTATATCTAAATTGAACAAAGCTGCTGCGGGATAGAACTTGTCGATCATCCTTAAATCCTCCTGTGGTCAGGCAATAGTACCTGACCACACCTGAATGCATATCATCTATCAATATGATTATCATCATCAGCAGCACCACTCATCCACAACCGAGCATGCCCGGGATAAGGCAAACGACCGGGAAGAAATGCCTTGGTTTTTTTTTTTTATAACTCAGTCATCACAAGCGGTGTTGACAATGTGGCGGAGAGCCGTCATACAAAAATAAATGACTAAACAAAGACAAAATTCATCTGTTTTCAAAATTGCAGTTAAATACACCATCAAATAAAATGTACTGTTAAACGTCACACGTGCAATATTTTAGTGACCTGCAATACAACAAGTATATTCCCACCCATATTCCCACACTAACTCTCGTGGCGCAGACGCCTACTTTGCAAATCACTTTTCGATGAGCATATATTGTCATTCAAATCACTTTCCCAATGATTCTAGCTCCGTCAGAACAAAAGTGCACTCGAACATTGTGCAGCATCTCCTTTTGCTCTGTGTATTCAAATCAAATGGATACTTTCCCAGCGTGCCAATTCCAGTATGTTGAGCTCTGAAATTTTCCACTTACCAGCTACCGCAACCAACCAGACAAGGACACTTGGCCTCAAGCGGATTTGCAAAGTCGTGTGGCGTAACACCAACCATCGGCTTCTCTGCAGGCACACCAAGGAGCGGGTGATCTCATCATGCTAGCATATTGTCCCCGGTAACTCAACTGAAACGGCACTTTGTGGCGCGACAGCATACGATTGCAGTACGAAGAAGAAAAAAAAAGGGACTGTAAGAGCTATTGGTGAGGACGGAGGGTTCGACTGTTGCTCAACTTTGCTCTCATTGTTTCCCGATACCAAGCTCACACTCTGCACGATTTAATCTCTTGTCCCTTGACGTCCTTTTCTGCCTTATCTGCCATACTTTTGCCACTGCTTTTTGGTCCAACCGTTGGATAATAGACACTAATTGAAATTATTGCCCGGAAGGTGTTACTTTTGTGAATTTGTTTTGCCTGCGGCTTTTGCGGGTGCAGCGTAGGACATTGTGTATCGTACCAGCCAGTAACGAGGGCAAGGTGAGGATGGCCAAATTGTTCAACGGCACGTGCAGAGCGCAAACGTCCCGACGAGGACATGGAAAAGAGGCAGAGAGTGACGCGTGTTTGAGACGCGACTTTACTTTATTGTTAATTAGAGCCTTAAAGTTCTGGATCCGGAAATCCGTTCACTTCCGTTCGCACGTCAAAACAATGGGACGCTGGGCCGCAGGGCCGCATTGTTGGTATGATTGGTCCGACTGCGCAATCGATATGGCCGATTTGGATGGACTGAGGCTCACTAATCTGATGGCTGCAGAATAATCATGATCAAATGACAATGCAAACATCGTAAAGTTGATCATGAGTACATCATCTCCATAAGCAAGGATAAAGGGATTTGAAGCTAAAATTTTGAAGTGTGTACACATCGGTTGTTCGTGGCGTCCATTCCGATTCGTTTGCTCACCGACATGGATGCTTCTTCCGACTCAGAATCATGTCATCAGCAGAAAATAACGGAAACCAGAGCTTTTCTTCATACCGCTCTATGAAACACGATACAAACACTTGCTGTTTGTTGGTTTTTGCTTCTTCGTCTACTTACGCTTCCTCTCTGGAGCTGTTGGCATCCTTGCAATGTTGGAATACGGAGGACACCGTACTAAAAGATTATCGAATATCACTCTCTCTCTCTCTCGCTCTCTCTCTCTCTCTCTCTCTCTCTCTCTCTCTTTACATACACATGCTTTGTCGGAGATGCCGTGGTCAATATTCAATTAAGCGAAGTGATCACTCATCGAACACTTTTCGCATTTGATGATGCATTACGGGTTCTTGAAGAGCGTCAAGGGTGCGCGTTGATGGTTTACATCGACAAACTGTGATTTATGTGAGACTGTCTTTCTCGAACATTAATGGAAATGTTGAACATTTTAAAGATTGTCTAGTCTTGTGACACTTTACAAAAATAAGGCAAGATGTGCTTAATAAAGCATTTCTGGTGCCTCCATCTGGGTCGATGCTTTACATTGTAAAGTAATTATTTCATTACCCTGTATGTTACTGCCAATATCCCGTAAACGAGGCACTTCTTATAAAACATTATTCAAGCCTTCAAATGATAAAGCTTCCATGCCCATGTCATGCTGTTTTCTTCATGTGGCTTCCTTTTATGTTGTTGTCATGTCAAAAGAGGCTTCAGAATTTCCAACATGATGAAAAAGATAGTGGAAATGCCAAACATAAAATCCACACTATGACCTGAAAAACACTGTAAGGATTACAACGAATAAATAACTGCAGACTAGGGAGATCGGTGGAGGATCAACGGCTCTGGAAAACCATCTAAACCGCAGACCAAGCTCTCAAGCACTCAGCAAGCAGAATGTGATGTCCTCTCGTGGAATGATACAGACCCTCGCTAAAAACTGAATTTAATACTGGGACGACGGAACAACTTTAAGCGAATCGTCCGAGCGAACCCGGGATAAGGAGCCCTTTCACGGTTTGTAGAAGGAACTGTCTCTAAACCAATGTGGATTTTAACTGGCCTGTAGTGGATCATAAAATAAAATAAAAACTGTCGTACAACGGGCTTTTTTGGTTTGCAAATTAAACAGCAATGGTCAATATACATAAATCTACCGCTCTTTAAAGCGAAATCTTAGAATATTTCCAAACATTTATAAAAATATGACAATACGGCGACGTGCTGTCACACTCCATACTAAAAAAAATTAAGTTTTTTTTAATATCCGCATTTTTGTTCTTGATTTTACTACATATACGATGCTAATAAATATCTACACGATGCGTCTTGTCAAGAGGTATGTTAACATTTTGCAGATAAATCTGCAAATAAAATCTTGACCATATTTATTTTTATTTCATAATGACGGCCGTTTTGTGTTGCTAAATTGTTCCATTCCATTCGAAAACTGATAAAATAAGAATTTCCTGCCTATAAGAACAACAAATAATAATACCACAATAATAACTTGTTCTTGAACGTAGTTCAATGTGCACGGCTATAAATTTAGTTTTTGTAATTTAAATCCTTCCACAATTGTTTGCAATTTCCTAGAGTAAATAATTTAAAAAAAAACGTCACGAAAATAATAAATCTCTAGAAAAACTAGCTAAATTTCTTCACCTAAAAGTTCTATCTAATGCATATTAATCCTTGTACTGTAAAGTATTACCGCGGGACGAAAGAGATTTTCTTTTAAAGTCACATTTAATCAATATCACCTAGGGACTGGTCCTTTTCTATACCAAAAGGAAAGTAGCCCATTCCTGAAAGTAATTCCATTAGTATGGTGTCACTAATGCTTCCCCCGAAAACTCAACGACATGCGCTCGTTAGAGACCCTGCTGAAATTGCCATGATTCAGCACACTCTTGCATTCGCTCCGCCACATTGCCAGCGGAAACACCTTCATTCCGGGCAAGCACTATTCATGCCATCCTTTAATGCAAAGTAAAAATCTCGCAAACGAAAAGAAAAAAGATTCCAACCTCACCTTGAACAGTCTTCGATCGCTTGTTCTTGCTATGTTTACCCATCTTCTCTATCCTAGAGGAATGATTTCGAGATCGTCCATGTTGTCCGAAGCGCAGAATCGTCTTCCCCGACGTGAGGACACCTCCCTCCTGTCAGCAATCCTCCTCGCTAGTCGTTACGAATCGACAGTCTGGTCGGACGGGGCTATAATGCAACCCGCAACTCATGCCGTACCATGCGCGCGCTCTCACACTAAACAAACAACCCTGAAAACCTTCGTTCATCCGAGTTCAGCCAATCACGGCTCGACTCTTATCCAATCGAAGTGCGCCAGAGAGTGGTAATAGCACCCGAACAGAGAGGAACGGGACCTGGGCCGAGAGCGGACGGCGAAGGATAGGGAAATGCTCGGGAAATGGGAAAAACTCTTTTCCGAATGCGGAAAAATGTGCGCCTCATTCGTGCTGCTCAGCTCGTTAAGTGCGGTCGTGTAATGCCGGTGCTGGTTACTTCAAAAAGGTTCTGGAGTGTATATGTACGGTCGTGTGCGATCGATTATTTTGTGTACGAACAAAATTGTGTGAAAAATTATACTACGACTGGTGTATGTGAATAAATTACGAAACTAAAAATATATAACGTTTACACAACCGGTCCTACGAGTGCTTAAGATAAACGTAGTGTTGTGTGATTAAGTTGATTGGCAAATCCCGTAGGCAGAAAGGAAATGAGCCTAACTGCCTCTACCGCAAAGTCGATCGTCTCGACACCTTTTTCGATTAACGACATCCTCACCAGAAGCCGGCGGGTCGAGCGTCACAGCTCGGGTGAATCGTCTGGCAACGAGGACGACATGAAGTCGTACTACCCTTCTCGCCATCATCATCACAGTCATTACCATCATGCTCAGCACACTCGGCATCAGCATCAACGACGAGGAGCTAGTGGTATAGAGTCCTCACCAAGTCCTCGATTGGCCGTAGAAGAAGGATTGTACGCCAAAATTGGTCTGAGCTATTACAATAACAATAATAATAATCGGAGTAATGACAACGGAATAGCGACGCCATTTTCCATAAACGGATTGCCAACTGCCTTACGTCGTGGATCGCTCGATTGTTTCATGGTGTCATCGGACAATGATCGTGATAGTGGACAAGAAGTTACGTCACGGCAAGACTCCAGCTCACAGATGCAAGATTGTGATGCAGGACCTACGGAGCGTATTGCCAGCATGCTGCTGGAAGGATCGACTCGAGGATCCGGATCAGTGGCTTCTTGCTATCGGCTTGCAAAAACACCTCATCATCGCAGTGAAAGTCCCATCGATATGCGGCGTTTAACGGAAAATGATTCGGGTAAGCACGATCTACGTACAGCTTGGTTGCCATGGGTGACAACGATAAATAATTAACCTAATGTGCACGATGTCTGACCCTCTTAACAAAACTAGTCCTGTTCTCTTGGGGTTTTTATTCTAATTGAAGTTGCGCGCACGTGTCCCTTTGTCCCATTTTCCAAAATACTGAGTATTAGTCCATTGATTTCGACTTGCTGGCTTCCCCACAGACTGTGACTCATCATCACCGTACACCAGTGGATTGGGGATGCACACTTCCCAACAAACACCGATGCTACCCAACGAAGAGATTCCGTCCGCGAGGAAGAAACGATCCCGGGCCGCATTCAGTCACGCTCAAGTGTTTGAACTGGAGCGTCGCTTTGCCCAACAACGATACCTGTCTGGGCCGGAACGTTCCGAGCTGGCCAAAAACTTACGCCTCACTGAGACTCAGGTCAAGATCTGGTTTCAGAACCGGCGCTACAAAACGAAAAGGAAACAGATCCAGCAACACGAGGCCGCACTGCTGAGCGCAACGAAACGTGTTCCGGTGCAGGTGTTGGTGCGAGAGGACGGCTCTTACGGACCAATGTTGGCCGCTGGGCAACCCCATTACGCTACCGGACTTGATCCGGCCTTGCTGAACGTTTATCGACACCAGGTAGGTTTTGTTGACACACAATTTCATCCTTTCGGTCATGTTGGTTGCCTACAAAACACCTATATTACTGTCATTTCACGATAGATACAGATGGCGTACGGTATGCCGGGGATTCCTCCGATGCCATTTTCCTACTTCTATCCGTCGAAGATGGCTACCGTACCGAGTGGACCAATTGCTCCTTCCGTTGTTCTACCGACACCTTCCTCATCCTCATCTACCTCGTCCGTTTCCTGTAAACCACCGTCCACTACCCATCATGGGCCGCTGGCTTCATCCGGACCGCTCAACTTTTCCACGCGCTGTGATAGCGATTCTGAAATTGTCAACTCCGCCAGTCAACGGTCACGGTCGCCCTCGGAGCATTCGGGACCGGGTTCGGATGGAACGCGCCCTCGCAGTCAGATGGATGTGGAAACGAGTGGCCATTGTAGTGTACTTTCGTCTGGAGGCGAAGAAGACGAATGCGAAAATGTGGAGATCGATTAGGAACAAGTTGTCTGTAAAACGATTCAGTTTGGATAGTGTTGTTTTCCGTGAACATGTTTAATGCACAAAATATTGTATCATAGGTTAAAGATGTTCCTGTTGTACGAGCGAAAAAAATAAATTAATTTTTGATAAACGAAAAACTTTAAATTTTAGCAGTTTTGTGGACAGCAATTCAAGAAATTACTATATCTTACTTATAGCAATTTAAACTTACAGCTTATTAATCCATTTTCTATACTTTGTATTATACCTCGAACTTCAAAACACATTACAATCCACACATCCAAGTCAATGGGTGGCCATTTGTTTGCGATTGATCAGTCGTAAAACTGCCTTAAACATGCAGCCTCTCATCGTCCACCCCATGCCATGGCCAATATATTCACCTAGTTAGCCAAAGGGCAAATGTTAGTAGGGTCATAAAACCATTTTCTACGGATCAAGCAACCGTTATAGCCTCGGCCCGGTAGTTTGGGAGCTAAAGGTACCAATCTATTCCAGAAGCGCTAGATTCGTTCTTTGCGTAAGAGGACCACATCTTCGCACTACAACTAAAACCTTTACGAAATTCGCCTGTTTCAAAGCAAGCTGCCCCAAAAAAGACGATAATGCAGCACTCTCACCCTGTGGTGAGCAATGAATCGTGGAAAGTGTGCGATGAGGATTATTGCATGTGTTATTTTGTTAATGTTCCAATGAACCACGCATGGCTTCAGCGAGTCCAGCAGTCCATCGTAAATCCTTTCACATTGTTTGGATGTTCATCATCTAAACTTTCGTGTGTGGGAAGTCATTGTGGTGCTGGGAGTTGAATCTGGCGAGTCTGGTCAGAGAGCAATTGTTCATTTAAAATTGGTTGCCCGAAGGCCTCACGCCCGAAGCATTGCTCCACTGCACAAGGCACTGCGTAATGGTGGCGTCGTAAAAAAGCGTCGACCATGAAGTCGACTCCTTCCCCCTCGGCCCAGCACCGAGATAAACAAAGGACGTTGCGTATCCGTGCCGTTTGGTAAGCACGAGGATCGAACACCGGAGGTGGCCGATCGCACGCGTCCTAACCTCAGCCCGCTTATAACGACTCTTCTTCAAAAACTCTCAGTCGCGGTTGTAGACCAATCTCGCCGGGCCGGGCATTTCCAATGTTCACATGTGCGCTCGCATGCGACGGTTGATGCTGCTTCCGTACCGATGATGAAAAGACCAATTATTTAGATTATCTCCAACGCCCGGTAACGCCGTACATTCGTCAAAAAAAAAAAAAAAAAACCCCCGAGGGATAAGTCAAGTGTCCTAACCATGTGGGTGGGTAATGTTGGTGTGAGGTGGAAAACAAAGCGGGCCTCGTGCAAACAGATAGACGCACAACAACGTGTAAACAAAACGGCAAAAAGGCATTAAAAATTCCCAAATGAATGAAGATCATTACGATCGGAAAAGTCAACTGTGAATAGACGATCGTTTACACTTCTTTTTTTTTTTGTAGTCGAGGTGGCTCTTTCTCATTCTCTCAACTGTTGTAGGATGATAAGGAAAGAGCAACCATGTGATTTGTGGCCAATGTTTTTTGTTGGTTCCAACATTTTTACCGTTCGATTGTTCTTCGAATTGTTTATCACTGATCGCTCTAGTTGAGGCAATCGGTATAAATTAGTACGGATGCCGTCATGTGCAGCAAACGATACTTGCGCAATCGATTTATTTTCACAAGTGTACAGTATTTTAAGGGAAGAATAGAAAATGGCTTCTTTGTAAGTTGTAAAAAGTAAGTAAGTAACAGTAGGTGATTAGAATAAAAGTCAATATGTGCTCAAAGATTTTAATGCTATAATTAAAATGTTCCTATTTCTTAAAATAATTCGTTACCGTGGGCCAGGAGATGTAAATTCTAGATTCTGTTTATCACAAAATTACTGAGACGCTTGATAAAAGCGCCAAGTTTGTTGTTGAGTATTCTTTTCCTTGCATTCAGCCAGACATCTGTAACAGATTGCGATCGATCGACAAGGATTACACAACCCACAATTGATCAGTACCATAACTTAAACTTTAATGAAATTATTGATGCTATTAGCAATATAATCCGTAAAATCGTGCATCAATGTCATTTAAAGTTTAGTGGGTCTGATGTACAGTATTGGACAAAACTAGTGCAACTCAAACAGAGCAATCATAAAAAGGATCAGCAAATTTCAATTTTTATAAATAGAAAACGGGACACTTACTCCAGTTGCCAAATTTACAGATCACAGCGAGAGTTTTGTGGACAAGAACCATTTTGTGCTGATCAAAACAACTGCAACTTCTCGCTTCGTTGAACTATTTTCTCCCACATTATTACCAGCATCGTTTAAGAACTTTGTTTTACGTAGGAAAAAGATTCGTTTGCTGTAAAAAGTGTTCTTTTTGAATTATTGTAATATTACAAGGTAAATACTTGTTGATAATTATTTAGGAAGGTCATTACTGACGCTTTCCTTATATTTTTGTTATTAGACACCAAAATGACACCTGACTGCCTTGGAATGAAACTAAGAAATATAAATAATCGATGATTTCAAGAGTGGAATGTCACAAAACACAATTTGTGATAAGTATGAGGTGAAAAAATGAACCGTATCTAGAGTGTGCTCGAAATTTCGTGCAATCGGAAAGATTTCTGTGGACAATAGAGGTGGAAGACAGGACAAGACTTTTGTGACACGCCAAGAGAGAACACTATGGTCGTAAGAAGCATGAAAAAGGATTCTTTCAGATCTTCGTTCAAGGTGCGAATGAAAATGGAGTTATCTGTTTCTGACCAGACAATCAAACGATGTGCCGTTGATGCCATATTGTTCTCTCGACGTCCTGGGAAGAAACCTCTGATTTCACTAAGGAACTGGTGTTGGAATTAGATTGCATGAAAGGTTTCATAAAAATCATATTGGAATTTGAATTACAAAACGATACTGGACGCTAGGAGCTAGAGGACAACGCTAGGAGCTAATAGTATAAATTTGACGCATGATGTAAGCCGTAGGGAAATAGGAAAATTAATTCTCAAAATGAACTTAATGAACAATGTAACCGGACAGAAATAAACAGTAGCAAACTGAATATCAAACGTGCAACACGAAAGGTCTTTGAAGATATCACAAAACGTCCTCCCGATCAGTGATAAATTTCTACACTGGAATAAAACACTCCTGTTTGCTCAATCTCTCGAACGGTCTTGGTCCAATTCTTCAAATCGTAGGAATATTGGTCAGCTTCATGTACATTGACATCCTGAAAAATGTTATGTTGCCTTATGCTGGAAGCAATATGCCATGAAAATGGATATTCCAACAAGACAACCATCCCAAGCACACTGCCAAAGTGGTCAAACAATGGTTTTTGGATAATGAAATCATGGTGATGGAACTGGCCGCCCCTTTCTCCGGATATGAACCCTTTAGAAAACTTGTTGGAGATCGTGAATCAGCAAATTGATCGTGAAGGTGTTCGACGCTAGGATCAGTTGATTGCACAAATCAAAAAGGCTTTGGCAGCAATTCCACAAAATTTCAGTGATCACCTGCTCGAGTCTGCCATTTAAAAAAAAAAGAAAGATTTGCAACGAAATTTTGAAAGCCAATTTAAATTTGGCAAACAACACGTGAAGTGGCACTTGTTTTGTCTAGGCGGAAAACGTTGTTTTTTTATTTATATTTTTTTTTTTCATTAATTGTTGTATATACATAATAAAGGTTTTATTATAATAAACAAGAAAAGTGCTGTTTCAATCAACTTAACAACATCTGTCTCACAATTGACTTATGTATTATGCACCTTTAACGTAGGGTTTCATGATTGGGATTGATCTGTGGCTTTTGTTTTGTCCAATACTGTATTGTAGTGTTTTTATTTTTGTTAATCTCGATCTCTTTTTCAATTTCAAAAGATAATTAGTTAGGGTTTATTGTATAATAGCGACATTTTTGAAATTGTTTTTGAAACATTGTATATAATTTATATTAAACATATAAGATGACAGATAATATTGACGACTTAAGAAATGAAGGAATAACTTATCATGTTATTGTTCATATTGTATCATGTTGAATTATTAAAAAAGGTTTTAAAGTTATGAAGCACAAAACAACCGATAAAAAAGCGAACATCCTATTGGGGAATAATTTTTCCGATTTATCCCACAATAAAACCTCCAGGATAAAAAAGCCGGCACCGCTGTCAATTATCTTAAATATTCTTTTTCAATTAAGCACACCCATAGAACCGTTTTGAAGCAAACGGGAAACAATAAGTCAATTAGCAATCGATATAATTTCCTTTCTTTATCAACCCAATAGCTCCTCGTCAATGATTCACTTTCTTCAGGATGACTCCATCGGATGTCATCCTCTGCTCCGTGTCTTACGAACCACCTTGGAAAGCACCTCGTAGCGTAAAATTGAGAACGTTTCACCTTATCGATACAACGTGGATAATTTATGCCAATCACACAAATGGCCTTTTTCGTGTCGGTTTCTCATTCTTTTGAGCAACTTTTTCTTTTTCTCGTCCGCATTCAGCTACCGCGATGCACAAAAGAAAATTTCTTTTTTGTCTACTTTTCCTCACCCGAGAGCTCCCGAGTGTTCCGAGTCTCCAGTTCCGTTAGCGTGCAGGACAGTTTGCTCTAGGTTGATAGAAACGATTAGCGATAAGTGAAGCGTTTCAGCACCAATCAAAGGACTACCTATTGAGACGGCAAAAAAAAGAAAGCCGAGCAACATCATGCAAAAAGTCAGCGCTTGGGGTAGTGTCCGTGTCGGTGAAAATAATTTCTTAACGGAAGAAGGTGGCGTGGGCGTGTGTGTGTGTGTGTGTGAGACGCCCGAAGACGAAGACGAAGTGAATCAAAACATGAAGCAACGCTAATGGGCACCCTTTTCAATCATTTTCTCAATTGCGACACTAATTTCGAATCCATCGATCCAATTGGCAAGTGAAGCTGGAAGTGTGTGGAACCCGGTCCAACCAAATGGCTGTATAATGTGTTCCAACCCGGGCGTGGAGGGTGTGGGAGGGAAATGTTGGGGGCTGGCAGTGCGGTTACATGTATAAACACACATTCACACAAATACGGCTACTTGCAACACTACCAGTTCCGGAGAAGCGATTGATTGAGAAGCGAAAAAGGCGGCATTTTCCATCGATCGGGACGAGTATGAGAAAACTCACCATCGCCGTAAAGAAGAGCAGCAGCAGCAGCAGCAGCAAGAAAAAAAAGAATCACCCGAGTCGGGCAAATTAACGAACGAACGCAACTTTGACTGCCATTTTCCGCTGCTCGAGAAATGTATTGAACGCTTAGGAGGATAGCTTACCATCATGGGAGGAAAAAAACGCCACTTCATGGGACACGTCGTGTGTGTGTGTGATGGATGTGTTGAGAAAAGGGAGTGTAGTGAAATAGCGCTTATCGATGCTTTCTTTGTCCTCTTGCCGAACGGTTGCCGAGACAGACAACAATTTTCATCATTTTTCACACACACACCAAGCACCAAGGTAATCGTGACGCGATCAGCGGGAAATCTATGCTTTTACCGTAAAGCAAGTTAAGAAACGAGTGCTGCTTCTGATAAAGAATGTAGAGCCGCAAAATGTGACTCAAATGTACAAAATTACATACAATTTATCGTGACATACGGACACTCCGCCAGATTGTCCTTAGTATTTTTGTATTATCCAATTTCCCATCAATTACGTGGGAAAGAGCTCGTCTCTTGCTTCCGAAAGAAATGGTCGATTATTAAGCGCTTTTTTCTTTCGAAAATTGTAGCGTCTTGTAACATTCTGTGCAGTAAAGAAATATCTCAGTATGAACAGAACAAGAAGAGCAATTCACTTGCTTAGTATTAAACCGAACACTCTGTTGTACCACATCCTGTGTTTATGTGTGTCTGGCTCGGTAGCCGTAGAAAATGAAAACTGAATACTCTCGATATTCCACTTCAGCGCATCATGATCTATGGCATCTCGAGCGGGTCGTTAAATGGCACGAAGTATTTTCTAATTGCATTTAACGAGCTTGCTGTTTGACGCCATGATCCGACGGCGTTCAAATAATAATTCGGAACATTTGACCGTTAGGAAACAATCCAAAGTGACTTCAGACGGCACTTGTAAATATTTACAATACCATTACTGCGTGTATTATGAATTTTCTGGAAAAGATGCCCATTAAAAACGTAGTAGACAGGGAACGGAAGGGAGCCCAGAGAATGTATGTAGTAGTAACTCGTGTTCATAACTCATTCACTTAAGAGCACACACACACACACACACACACACACACACACAACATTTAGAGAATGAAATCGATGATGCGACCTTAAAATAGCTGACGCGATTTTCCTGGTGGATCCGCTCACGTACTAACCGGAAGCTGAAATGCGGTTTGGTTTGATTGAAAGTTGTGAATCGTCTCTTGGCATTGAATTGTTTTGGTCTAAGAGGAATTTTTGGATGAGACATCCTTTTGAGCAGTAGCGAATAAAAAATCCCACTAAAAACGGGCATTTTCAAAAACAGTACATAAATTGCGCTAAAAAGAGATTGATACAGTTTTTCAATTTGATATGATATGATGTCAATTATAAGACTCATACCCACAGTCATTGTTTTATGTCATTGGAAGTAATAATTGAAAACTGTGACAGCATCTTTTTTATTTTTTTTATTTCGTTATGACGGCCAGGCCGTATTCCTTAGAATCTAATCTTATAGCTAGCTTAACAATTCATTAAACTTACAACATATTTTGAGGGTAGACATTTCCTTCTCCCTCAATTCAAGTGCACCTTATCCCGGGTGAGCTCGGCTGTGGATATTGTTGCTGTCAGGTATGGTTCTTATGTCCTCTCTATGTCCGCTAAGAGGTTGTCGCCTCTTTGGAGCATCGTGCCTTGGAGACTAACAATTGGCTCCCAAGAAAACCCTCTTTTTTGTGGATACTTCTTGGTGTTCACCACACCATATAGTTGCCAGCATTTGGATGTTATGGCTGGCGGCCCCATCATCGGCAGAACGCACGAGTCCGAAAACCACTACATTTTTGTGAAGCTGCAGTAGTATCTAACTCAAGCATTCCGCCAAGAGTAAAGCTGCCAGTCACAAATACACGTCGTCCAAACCTAATTCAATTGGTTCAGTGATCTAATGTTGCCTCAGGCGACCCTGACGCCTGCAAAACTGTGACAGCATCTGATGTAAGCAAATTTGAACCCCGACTCCGCCGTGTGAAGACTGGTACCTCTCCAACCTGATCGCTACTGATCACTACTATTAAAAATTATTAAGACATCACGTTTTTTGGTTTGATACTTACCAGGGTGAGAGTTGGGTACAGAATTCAAAGAGATGAACAGAGGAGCTAAATGTGAAGCTTTTCATTTTTCAATATAAACTTTCCTTCTGACTTGCGGGAGAAGTTGTTGTTACCTGTCACGGGCTCATGGCTATTCTCACATCACCAGCCTGCTACATCCTAAGAAATCTAATTCCGTGTTTTGTATGACCTCCGTGCATATTGATTGGTGCTAATCTTCCTATAACTGGAATTCAGAGGCATCACTTCGGTGCTTGTTTGATAGGAACATTAAATTATCATGCGACTTGTTCGTTTGTTCTCTGATTCTGGTCAGTCAATAGATTCGAAGTATCTGTTTAGGGTCTCCAAGGGGTTTCATCTGCCAAGCTATCAGAGATTGCTATATTGTCCCAGCTTCGCTCAAAGGTTTGAACAGGGAAGTTTCCTTAGGGGCAGGAAACAGGTCCTACTACGGCTGTAGTAGGACAGGTTGGCAGCTTGCTCCTTTGTGCGAATCTCAAAACATTCTGATTTGTATTTGCGCCAAATTTTACCGAAATGGTTCAACGCCAAAACAAACGAAAAGAAATGTTTATCAGCTTTAATTTCGTTCTCGGTGAAGGCTTTTGTCGCAAGTGTATCGAAGGTCAAAATGATCTTCCCTCGGTTCACATCCTTATTTTGTACCTAAAACCACTCATTTAAAAAAAAAAACAAGGAATATGTTGCTACCAGGATGATTTTATCATAGTATATGCGGATGACATTTCAATCGTGATTATCTCGCCTTGGTCGACTTTTGTAAGGAAAGGTATTTTGCATTTTACATCCTCGACATGGCCAGAGCTACCAAAGTAACTAAACTAACTGCCTTCATGTCGCAAAGTAAGTGAATCTCCAATTATAAACTGTCATCGCAGTAAAAATAATTTCTCTCGTTGCTAGGAAATACAAAATTCAGTGTACTCTGAGTTATAACGGGAGGATACAATTTTGAGTGCCGTCTAAGAGTGTCAGGCAAATACAGCTCGGAATATTCTGTTCTCCGCTGCCACATCCGTTGCATTACATAATTCGAATAAAAATAAGCAAATTCTTCACTTACGTTTGCTTTCTCTCTAGACCATCCACATTGTTTGAAACAACAGTATATATTGATGTAGATATTATTTTTTCTGGGTTATTGAGTAATAAAAGAACAACACCTTGTTCTTCTTGACCTTCTTGATCCTGCCGGCTGCTTACTGATTTAGTAGTCCTTTAGATATTACGTATCCAAAGATAGTCAGCCTTCGCTACGGGTTTCCGTCCATTGGTCCCCAGTTTTCAAACCTGCCGCCAATATTGCAAATTAATTGCTGATTTTGCTATTACATACTACAATTAAAACTATAATAATTCGTATTTACTACTGGTTTACTAGAAAGTAATTGAAAAAATTGCAGCGAAGCCGCGTTACAAAGTTTTTTTTTTTTAATTTAATTCGTTTACAACGGCGTGACCGTATTAGTGTTACTAAATCTTTGTATACTATAAATTAATGGTTATTTTACGAGGTGATTACACACTCTGATCTTTGCCTTTAGGTCGAGATGCAATAGAAGAAGATAGTTCTCACTCTGACATGATGCTTTTTCGCGCGTTGTCCATCACGATATCAGATAACATCCATCCGACTCCTGCCATTTCACTGCTGATCGAACACCATCACCTTGACCTATATCAACAAACATGGATGATCTCTCCTGTTTTTGCTGCTTCAATGACTAGACCATGTACTTGTTTTCCTTCGCAGTCCGAAATAGGTTCTGAGGTTTGTTGAGCATGTTCTATTATCTTCCAATTTAACTGCAGTTCACTTGGTTGTAATAATAGGATCTGGTAACCTCACTTGTCTGTACATCTATCATGTGTCCCACTCAGTACCACAGCATAGGACGGTACCGTTCACGGCAACAAGTGAAAATGTTGAGCATGGAAATACCGTGCCGAACATGTGTCAAACAAATAGTAGCTGCTAGCGAAGCGGAAACGGAGTCTGAGTGCAGGAGAAGGTAAGTATTTTCTTTACACAAGAGACTCGCGCTCAGTTTTCGCTCACTCAGTGCAGTGGATCGGAAGCGAGTGTATGTTTTTGGAAATGACTTTTCTATCGCTCGGTTCCCGTCTCGCAACCCGCTTTTTTTTTGCTTAATACATTGCTCGTACGACAGCGAAAGGCTTAGGCTGCAAAGGCAAGAAGAAGAAAACAAAAGATAAATCCTTTAAACCTCTTTCTGCCTTCATCGACACCCGGACAATTCCAAAGCAACGACAGTAAAAGCACCAATTAGGCCCCAGAACCGTAGGCCCATATAATCATCACACATGGCTGCTTCTTAGAATAACATTTTGGTTTCGAGTCCATCAAAATTCTTCGACTCCGACGCTCCGGCTCCGGCACCTCTTCACGCAACTTCACTGCACCGGGGCAGCTCCGGCTGCTAGCGGCTCAGCTAAGCGCGCGACGATGTGATGCGCTTTGTTTACACGATTGTTTTCTTGTAAAACGGCGTAATACAAGCATTTCTATCCAGGGCCCGATGCCGTTACCGTTGCTGCGCTGCCTCCAAACCCTGTCCGACCAGGTCCGGATGCGAGTCCGGATGATGGGTGTGAAAAAGTGGGTGAAAATCACGAACCCGAACTTACCGGCGTGAATGTGTAAATATTTCGAAATTATTGATGAGCTAATTTTGCTCCTCTGTAAGATTTTTGTGGTGTCACTGTCCACCGCCGATGACTGACTTGAGGTAGTGACCGCAAAAAAACCATTTTTTAAGTTCAGAATTGGTTCAGATGGGTTGGAGTGTGGTGATGTTACCAACATTGATGATGATGTAGAGTATGAACGGTGTTGTATCAACACATTTTGGCTATTTTAAACCCATTGTCAACTGAACTGTAATACTCTATCGATGTCGGTAATTGCCCTTACAAACATTCAGTACGAATGATCGAACGATCATCATGCTGCGCTACAGTAAACTTGCTCAACATGATCGAATTATGAACTAGTTAGTGCGCATCAATTATAAATATTCCATGTTTATCGTATCTCACGACTTAAGCAAACAAACATCAAGGCTTTCGGGAATCAAGCCGTGGAAGCGCTATTGCCGCGAAAGTGTAGCTCTTGCTGTTTAAAGAGAACTGTCTGTCTGTGTGTGTATGCTGTACCTTTCATGCGCTGCCTCGTCTGAACTCCATTCACAAACACTCCAGTGTCTTGAATTTCCCGTTTTGCTGCGAACAGTTTTCCTCCTTCACTCTTTTTTTTTACACTTTTGCTTTTTACAAGATTTTCCTTTATCCAAGAACCAAGAACTGTTTTCCTACGCTTCAAAAGCTTATGTTTTAGATCGATTAAAATCACATCCCATTGCATTTCATTTCACACTTTGCTGTGATCATCATAACCATCGCGTTAATGTGCTCGAAATGTTATTAGATCTTTCATCGCACGTATGGTAATAAAATCAGTCGGGGGGTTGAGAGCATTTATCAACAGCCTGGCAGTTTCGGATGGCAGGCGTGAACTAAATGACGACGAATCGAATAATGATATGATAGCAAACAAAGCAGCATCAATCGATAGCCTCTTGAAGTATTGATGAAAAATGATTAAAAGAAAACTTCCTGCGCGAAGATGAAACGGATTGATA
This sequence comes from Anopheles maculipalpis, assembly GCF_943734695.1. Lineage (NCBI taxonomy): Eukaryota > Metazoa > Arthropoda > Insecta > Diptera > Culicidae > Anopheles > Anopheles maculipalpis. Next base: position 51,508,486 of record NC_064871.1, read on the forward strand.
GTGGTGTATAAGGGATGGAAGTTTGGAGGAGCGTGAAGCAGTAGTTGTGTTCGTCAGTACGATTATCCGGTGAAGCAATGATTGTAGTGCATTGAAGAATGGCTATACACTAATACATTCAAAATAAGTATTTTCCATCTGTAGGTGGTTATATTATTCAATATTATACGATTTGCTTGAAGGGATTCATACAAATATATGTACATTCATGCCTATGTTAGTTTGATTTTTTTATATGTTACTGACATGTTCATGGTTGAATTTTGTGTTCAGAACATTCGATTTTGAGAGTTCTAGCGATTTTTACAAAACAATGTATCACCACTTTTATAGATAAGCGCTAGCTGATAGGGCGATAAGGAGGATAAATGGTTGCAGTGATGTTCTTCTTCACACGTCGAAAAAGGTTCAGTTGGTTCATGATCCTGTTTCGTTTAACTACGAGAGAATAATGCCTAAAGGAAAGAACAAAAAATGATAACGTGTGGCGGGCCAACTTAAGCGAATATCACAAACGCTTATGAAATCCTCAACCACTGATATAAAAGCCCCCAATACTTTAGCGAATCAGCAAAAATAGATACAAAATCATCCAAAATAGTTAAGGAATCCTGTGCAATTGATATGGAAAATGTATTCTAGCCGGTTGGAGAGTTGAAAAATTGTAAACAAGCTTTTTTACGTTACTATTTTAAACAATTAGCTAGTTTCTGCGCGCAAAAACCAAATGAAGATTAATTTTATTGAATGATAAATTAAAAGTATTTGGTTTTTACCATTAAACAAAAAAAAATAAAAAACTGTAACCCAAAAACATGCTAATATTCGAATTCAAGATTTGAACCCGTGCGTATGTACAAATGCGTTCAAAAATCGTTTTAGCGAGCAACGGTTCGGCAGAAGTGTTTAGGTACAAAACATATTTAATGTTCGTCTAGAAAGCGCAGTTTTTACTGTTCTACCAAAAGTATGTATGTTTTTGTAAATTTTATGTATTGCAAGTATTATCAAAATAGCATCGTGTGTTAATTTTTGGTGCATGTTATTATAAAATATTGCCGTAAAAAAGCTTGTTTACAATTTCTAGCTCTCCAACCGGCAACTTTTCCATTCCGTAACTATCTTGAACGATTTTGTATCTATTTTTGCTCATTCGCTAAAGTATTGAGGGTTTTTATATCAGTGGTTGAGGATTTCATAAGCGCTTGAACTATTCTTTAAAGTTGGCCCGCCGCACACTTTCATTTGCATTTCCCTGTAAAATCGTATAGAATACAACCTAGCCTTTAATCCTCAATTGTGGCCCTGTAGCGATGTTGGTCTTCACACGACAAGACCGGGTTTCGAATTACGGCCAGACCGCTTCCATGAACGCAGGGCTGACAGACGACCTATCTATAACTTTTGTATGTTTGTAGAATTATTATTTAAAACCTTCGATCAATCGTTGTATATTTCTTCACTTCATTGTACTAAATGTGGTTTTCAACTGTAGTGGTGTGGAATTTTATCTGTGAAACTTAACTGTGGAAATATGATAAAACTTTTCAAAGCAATTTATGAATGACAATGATGAGAGGGATATTAAAAATAAAAATAAAAAAATCTCAAAATATGCGAGCGTTTGATTAATGCGATTTGTTACCATGGAATAATTTTATCATGCTCTTTGTTCTTTTCTAAAGATTAAGACACATTAACAGGTTCTGATTTTACATTAAAGTAGCACTACATTGAATGTTATGCGGATACAAAATATGCAACGCTAAAATTCAAGTTTATTGAGAACTTCTTAATGTTAGCATTATGCCTTCATTTTTGCTACTTTCCTGATATAATTTCTTGAACTTTATTAAAAACCATTTATAGTTTGACTCCTTATAAAGCGGTCTGAAACATTAATGGGCCGGAAAAAAAAGTTGTCTGACATCTTGCTAACAGTTAAACCCTCGACACATTGTAAGTGACAATCTTCTATAACGTTTGTTTTGCTGCTGCCAAATGTCCACACCATTTTCATTACAATCCCGCCTTTCACAGATAGCTCAAGTAGTGTCACAGACTAAACAAATAGCAAAACTCTACCCGGAACCGTGGTGGTAATCGTAAAAATTAACCACACCGAACTTGTTGGCATCGAAAGTGGAGAACCTGTACGAAATAGATCCTCGCTGCGCGGATACGGATCCAAGCCAGTCGAGCTCAACACGTCAATAAACAATCTGCTTAAGTCTCCAGCACTCGAAAATTTGAAATTGGGACCGCTGCCAAACCCTAAGTTCGCTTCTCAAGATCTCGTTCGGCTGAAGTAAACAAATGCTCAACACGAGTCGTGTTTCCCCCTTTTTGCTTGGTTTCGGTTGGTTTTGTTTTTTTTTTCTTTGCGTTTGAAAAACATTTTTATGAAGAAAAACTATTCAAGTGATAGTTTTCCGGCTATCGCGCATCGCCCATAAGATTCCGTGTGTGTGTCAAGACGGGCGGGAAAATAGATGGCTGGAAAACTGGCAATGGAAATTGGTATATTAAATTACAGGAAACCCTTTCTTTACAGTGATTATATTTTAGTGAGTATAGGCCGTGCTCGCCATCTCGTCGGGCTTTAGCAACTGTAAATATTTACATATTCATGTCCCTTTTTCCGTGTCCACACATAGTCCCGGGGGCGGCGTGTTTTGCACTCAGTAGCGTACAGTGCACCGTTTTCGATGTCGGTGTCGATTTTCATTGTGGCCAGCCAGCAGACGGTTCCCGAGCTGTAAGGGTGTTGACGGTAGCAGACAAGTGTAATTAAAGGATAATTCTACTATTAACCTTTCCGACCGTTACTCTCGCTTCCAAGATGATGCGTGCTGCATCGCGGTCAAACATACCATGTCGGCTGACGGAAAGACGGCCGAGAGCGTTGGAGTGCTTTCTGCGTTTCTGCTTATGCTTCGTTCGCGTCTCTACGATCAAAACCGATGAAATTCCATCTACTCCGGATGGGTGTGCCACTGTGGAAGAGTATTTTAAGCACCACATTAATGCTTTACACTCATTACTTTGTTAACTGGTTCACTGACGAATGCTGCAGGTTGATACTGATTCACTATTTGACGACATGTTGTACATACATATAAGCATGAAATACGACGCATGCAAACATACCGAACGAGTTCTACTGATTAACTCCCATAATCCATAGAAAGAGGCCAGGCATTATACAAACTTTCTAGACTCTTTCCAATTCATCCATCAAGGGGCCGCCTGCTTTCGATCTACCACCGAAAGACTCAAGAGGCCACGTACACTTAGCCATATCGAGCGTTATCATACCGAAAACACTTGTTGCATCCGATCTGTTACTGTATCGAACCATTCATTGAGCAGTTGTAATGGACGATGATTGTCAACGAAGCATATCTGGTGACGTTGTCCTTTCTGGTGAAAGTCCCATTCACAAGTAATTAAACCACTTCAAATTCGACTCGGTTGTTGACATTGCATGATCAGCATTAACCCTACGAATGCAAATGCATCCGTCGTTTGATACAGAACAACCTGCTTTTTGTGGGGTTTAAGGCAAGCGTTGGATTATGCGGCTGGTAAGCATTTAAAATCTGGGAAATTACTTAAATTAAAGTTATTGTCAAGTAGTGCTCGTTCAAGTGTTCTACACATGTCATACCAGTGCTATTAATTCGTGTGATTATAATATGACCTGGAAAGATTCTTGATTGTATGGCCTTCATGAGGAATCTACTCTATATTTTTCCCACGAACGAGACCAGTTTCCTGTTGTGAAAAACATTTGCTTGATGTAGTCTTATTCTGTGGTGGATTGATGATTGACTTATCGCTGTCAATTTGTTTCCCTCAGACTTACTTATTCTATCATCAATTAAATTCGATAGCGTCTTTTTCTTGATTTTCTACTCCGCTTGATGATCTATTAGGTCAAGCTGGCCATCAGACCATAAGGCTAACTAGACTTATTGATAGCAATTGTAGGCTTATTGGCTAACTAGACCACGTAGTTGGATTTGCATTGCTCACTACGCAGGAATGGCTCGAATGGGATTTGATACTGTTTTTATTTAGTATAAAAAATAAATAAAAATATCCTATTATACACAAAGTTCTTATTTTGCATAAAAACCACGAAGTTTCTGTTGAAACATTGTATAATAAAAAGAAAAATACTTCATCAAACAGTAGAAGAGCACTTATTAAATTTCGTATGTATACATTTTCGATTGAAAAGTGTCCATTAATCACTAGGGGCGGCCCGATGGGGTAGGCGACAGCGGCGCCGATCTTCAAACGGCAGGACCGGGGTTCAAATTCCACCCGGACCGTCCCCTCATAGTGAGGACTGACTATTCAACTACGTGGTATAGGCAGTCTAGTAAGCTATTTCGAAGTCCGGCATGACCTTAGAGGTCGTTAAGCCAAGAAGAATCATTCAATAATTCTAAATAATCAATAATAATTCATTTTCATGAATATGTAAAGAATTAGCTTATTATAGAGCTTTGAAGACGGCTACTAATGCTATTTTATAGATCCTGATGTCATGGATTGTAATATTAAGCGTTATGCTGGTAAATCCACTGGCCGATTCTGACACACTACTGTGTCTCAAAAGTAAGGTGACATTGGATGTCAAATTTCTCGCGCCAAAAGAAGCCCCTTGTTTTTATTTTTCATTTGTTAATATGAATGTTTTTGACAGTTCTATCACGTTTCAAATCACAACATCAACCCGGCCTAGGATTGACAATTTGTTTTCGGAGCTGCGCCAAGTAGTTTTGTCCATATTGACCATGTCCAAGTTTGTGGAGCAGCGCGCATGTATCAAATTTGGTTTGAGCAATGAAATAAATGCTGCGGAAACATTGCGGATGTTACAAAAAACCTTCGGGGAAGAATCTATGTCCAAGAAAAATGTGTACAAATGGTACAGTGATTTCAAGAATGGCTGTGAGAAGGTCGAAGACGAGGGCCGTCCGGGGAGACCATCCACCTCGACCGACGTCTCTCACGTCGTCCAAATCAAGGAATTGGTGGTCAACATTCGTCGGTTGACGATACGAGACCTTTCAGAAAGTGTTGAGATTTCCAAACCCTCGGTCAACACCATCCTGAAAGATGTGTTGGGGTTGAAGCGGGAGAAGTCTCGCCTGGTGCCTTCATTTCCTGGGGTGCCTGAAGGAGTTTTCGCAACAACTGGCAGCCATATTGTTCCGCAGCCACCGTATTCGCCAAATTTGGAACCAGCCGACTTCTGGCTGTTCAACAAGCAAAAACGGACGCTTCGGGGACATTTTTTTGACACTATCGAGGAGATAGAAGCCGCAGCGACGGCGGAACTAAAAGACATTCCGCGGTTTCCTCCTGCTTTGAGAAGTGGGAGAGGAGGTGGAAGAGGTGCATTTTTCGGGCACAGTAGTAAGCTATCAAAAAATCTAACATTCATACCAGTATGACCCTGACCAATTTCAATCCTCTGGTATTCATCAGCATTGAGTCCTTACTGTTGATATTATAGGCGACTGTTCTAAGGACTATATATAGTTGCAGAATTTGTTTAACGAGGCTGAATCACTCCTAGGCTAACATGCAATCAACTGCCAACCGCTGATCAAAGTTTTGGGTCAATAAAATTGATCTTTCAACTCCAAACAACATACACAGCTTGCGATAAACAAGGTCGTTTAAGTTTTCTTTCTGGAGTAATGGTACGTTCTATAATAATGTCTATTTATGTCCTATTTATATAACTGCAATGCGCACATTTTTGAACGAAACGGATATTTTTATTATTTATGATAGTTCCTCGAAGAATAAATATAGAAATTCAGTAAAATATCTTTTACTACTATCCATTAATTGGACAAGTGCCTTTATTGTACGATCCAACGGTTTTCGCAACTACACTTCACTACAAATTGTTGACCATTCGCCAAAAATAGAGATCTAGTCTATTCTACCTCCATCAGCACGCTGAACGGGCACCGCAGTCGCAGTGCTCGTCTATAGGAATCCCTTACTTAACTAACTCTCGAGTGTGTCCGGACTCCCTTGCTCGCCTACTCCAATATTCCTCAACTGCCAACGCAGAAGAACGCCAAAATTTCCGCCAAACGGGCAACGATTGAAGCTGTTATCTCCTTAAAACGTGCTCTAATTCCATCCCAACGCTGCATCACATTCCTCCAGCCGCTTCGCATTGCTGATGTTACGTTGGCAACAGTTTGCAAACATGCGCCACGATAGGTTTGGATGGGTTCGAGCGTTCTGCAGAGTGGACTCGATTGCTGCCGAAGCTTCATTTGCCAGATCAGTCGGTCTATTCGAAAATCCACTTCTAAGTGTTCCACTAATCTACATTTCCTCTTGACCCTGTTGCTCTACATTACCACCAACGACCGGCACGTACTGAACCTGAGCTGACGGCAGCGATCTGGAGTAGTTGACCATCGGCGACCCGGGAGAATACCCCATTTCAATCGGAACGGATCTATTCGGTGCACTTTATTTGCTTTGCTCGGTTTGACTTAGCGCTGGGTGTATTGGCAATCGTGCTGCCCTAGCTTCCTGACCAGCTCTGGATCGTCATCGGCTAGAGCACACTCAAATATTCAGAAGTGAACGCATGTTAATGATGGCTCTAACTTTTGAATTGCTTGACCATTTTTTACGCAAATGACCACGAACCCGTTTACGCGATTTTTATAAAGTTAGGATTTCAAATGCTTTTGCGTAACGGGTTGGTGAAAAGTTGAAAATCGTATGCAGATTTATGATCGTGTTTTTGTAAAATATTCCTCTCATGGCTGAAGTAGGTAACGAACAAGTAGGTTGGAACAAAAACCTCTGCTTAAAAGAAGGAAAAGACGAACTAAACTACCATTCGTGCAAATGCCATAAGGACATTCTTCAAGTACATAATCGTGGTCAGTGGCGCCTAAATTAACACACACGTGTTCCATGTTCAGGATGCCACCAGCTGGACAAACTGTATCTACGAGACGATTATCGGCCACCCAGACCGATATGCATAAATTAACGAACGACACTTGACCATCATAAACTAAAAGACACTTAAACATGACACCGGGTTAGGAAATCCCGGATCATGTGGGTGGTTTTTGTTGTGACAAACTGAAGTGGCAAAATTTGGGTTGGGATTTATTCCGCATACTCGGTGTCTGGCGTCCTCACACATTTTGACTCTCACTGCCGATTGCTGCTCCGAAGTATGGAAGGTCAACGTAGTCTCATCGACTAAAACCCTCTGTACATAAATAAACAAACAAATCATAGCGTTGAAAGTATGTTTTATAGGCATTGTTATTGAAAAAATATGATATGCTAGGCTAAGTTTATGACGAATAATCGAAATAATTTGGGGAAGACAATTTATTTATTGCATTTATTTTGACAAAAAAAGCATAACATTAATATTTTGTGTACTATAGCAGATGGGTTGTTGTGATGCGACAACGGCGCCGACCTTCTCACGGTAAAACCGGGGTTCGAATCCCATCCGGACCCGTTCCTCCATAGTGAAGACTGATTATGCTACTACAGTGCCTCAATCACCACAATAAACAACCACAATATTCAACACACACACGCACCAACCTACCAACAACAGCCCACCAGCATCAACACCGCCAGTATGCGACCTGCAACCGAGCATGTCCAGGAGGGAATGCTTTGAGGTTTTCGTACAAAATCAGCTCAACAAGTGGTGAGAATACAGCACCGAGACGTAATCCTTAAACTAAAAGTCAAAATAAAATAAATACTGGCTAAAACCAATTCTATTCCCGAGCCAATCGTCTTCTCATATTGACTATCGAGCAAGATGTAAAAAGACAGTTAAGGATGTCAAAAATGCCAGGTCAAAACCTCTCTACGTTGTAGTTCTAATGAAGAAAAGAATTCGTTTCAGTTTCATAGATTAATTACTTTAGTTTATTCATACGTTAATCGAAATCGATAAAATCTTTTGTATTTTACTTAAAAATTCTTAAACAAACCTCTTCCATATCTGATCGAGTTTGAAATGCAAATAAAGGCTAATAAATGTTTGTACTGGTGTGCACGGGAAGAAGAATTGCATTCACGGTGGACATGTGGTGGGGATGAAGAAACTCTAGCTGTGCTAGCTGTGCGGACCAATATCTTTCTTTTGCCTGACTGTCCAGGCAGTCTGAAGTTTCTAGATGATAATCTTCCTTACAGGAACGTTGGAGACATCGAGACCTTACCTTTGGCAGGGGGACTCTCGATACTTATCGGCGGAGCAAATCGACTAGGCGACTTTGAATATTCAGAAGGAATATCCCTTACAGGCATGTTGGAGGTTTGAGGCCTTACCTTGGGTCTGGATTCAAACCTCTAGAAAGAATTGAACGCAAGGTTGTTGCTCTATCCGTCCCCGAAGACTTCTTAAGGCCGGGCTACATTGATCGTACTCCTGAGTGTAATTTTTGTGAACGCATACGCCATCTAGCGGCGGCGGGTCGAAGCTAGAGGCTGGTATAATTTATCTGTCAAAAAGCGTTTTGGGTCGAGGAGCCTATAATTTTGATCACAAACCAGTAAACAAACAGCTCGGTGAGTATGTTCGATATTTTGTCGTGTATGTTTTTTTGAAAATATGTGGTAATTTAACATACATATTGTATTTCTAGCCATGGAACAAGCAGGAAGCAGTGGACGCAATGAAAAAATAGTAAGTACAACTGTTTTTAACGAAAATTGTGTGTGTGTGTGTGTGAACTGTTGTCTGTGAATCGCCGGCTCGGCTCGGGGCCGCAATTGAGCTGAACATTTTATTGAAAAATGTAGTGTTTGTAGGTTTCACAAGTGCTTAAATAATTTGTTGTAGGGTTTGTCCATCTATTTCATCATTTAAACTACATTGCAGAGTGTGTGAAACTGGTTGTTCGTTTTGGTATTGTAGCGGTTTTTAGTATAGAGCGAGTTTTTTTATTCATGAGGAACGGCTTTGTCATATTGCTTGGTAGAACTTTTTTTTTTATAAAATTGTAAGCAAAATTTACCGGCCTATTTGTATACATTTAATATAAAAATAGCACGTGTTATTATTATCACTGTGGTTCCGGTGTGACGGCTAGCATGACCGAATTATCACGCGATTGTCGACCTTTCTGTTGTTTTAATTTAAATTAAAAAAGGGAAGTATTTAACTGAATTTTCTTTTTCATTCCAGGATCATGAAATGACGATTTGCCCCGCAGTACTCGGCGTCCTGACCTGTAGCAATTTATTGATTTTGATCAACATGTCAAACGGCATACAGACAGCCTGGTCGAAAATTGATGAGACACCAAGCATGAATAATTTTGGCACTTAAATTATACCCACATCTAGCTTGCGCTGGTCGCCGCCAGATGCGCTAGTGAATATAAAAATTACGCTTGCGAGTACGATCAATGTAGCCCGGCCTTAAAGCAATATGATATCAGTTCAAAACAACCACCGAGTCCAGACAGTGGTAAGCAACACAAAACAACAAAACCCAAAACAAGTAACTTCATGCATATCGAACCATAGCAAGCAAATAGATCAAATGACGAATGATATCCGGCACATTTTAGACAGACTCAGCAATCGATCGCACCGCAACATATTTATATTGTGCGTACGTAAACATTTTTGTACAAAATGAAATAACAAAAAGAAAAATCAATAAGGAACAATTTTTGGTTACTAAAAACGAATAAAAACTGTTGTAAAGGCCGGGCTACATTGATCGTACTCGCAAGCGTAATTTTTATATTCACTAGCGCATCTGGCGGCGACCAGCGCAAGCTAGATGTGGGTATAATTTAAGTGCCAAAATTATTCATGCTTGGTGTCTCATCAATTTTCGACCAGGCTGTCTGTATGCCGTAACACGTGCTATTTTTATATTAAATGTATACAAATAGGCCGGTAAATTTTGCTTACAATTTTATAAAAAAAAAAGTTCTACCAAGCAATATGACAAAGCCGTTCCTCATGAATAAAAAAACTCGCTCTATACTAAAAACCGCTACAATACCAAAACGAACAACCAGTTTCACACACTCTGCAATGTAGTTTAAATGATGAAATAGATGGACAAACCCTACAACAAATTATTTAAGCACTTGTGAAACCTACAAACACTACATTTTTCAATAAAATGTTCAGCTCAATTGCGGCCCCGAGCCGAGCCGGCGATTCACAGACAACAGTTCACACACACACACACACAATTTTCGTTAAAAACAGTTGTACTTACTATTTTTTCATTGCGTCCACTGCTTCCTGCTTGTTCCATGGCTAGAAATACAATATGTATGTTAAATTACCACATATTTTCAAAAAAACATACACGACAAAATATCGAACATACTCACCGAGCTGTTTGTTTACTGGTTTGTGATCAAAATTATAGGCTCCTCGACCCAAAACGCTTTTTGACAGATAAATTATACCAGCCTCTAGCTTCGACCCGCCGCCGCTAGATGGCGTATGCGTTCACAAAAATTACACTCAGGAGTACGATCAATGTAGCCCGGCCTTTACGTTTTTTGGACTAATAATGCTGCTTTTGTTTCAGTCCCTTTAGTGCGTTTGACCTGGATAGGGACAAAGAAAGTCCATGCACTTCCTCCCGCAGTCTCTCAACATCAAAATCGGTTTACCTTTTACCGGTTTACACAGCAAAAAAACTCACATACCTCGACGCATTAACGTACTCGAAACAAAACTGATGGATAACTACTTGTAACCGATTGTAACCGATCATGCCGGGTTAAGGCAAAAAACAACATGGAAATCCTTCGTGAACAAAGCAAGATATCAGCACAAGAAGTGCTGAAATTACGGTCTAGCCGGAATACTAAATAATAAATAAAAATAACAGAGTTCCATGTCAAAAAGGAAATGCATCGAAAAAGCACAATGAAAATGAGAACGAACACTAGTTTCACTACTGTTCAATAGGTGTCGCTACTGACTTAGGTGACGCTGTGGCATTACAAATTTCAATTTTCAAAAACTGTTTGATTTGATGCTTATCCATTACGTTAAAATATAACTCAAAATCAAAATATCATGCTTGAAAAAATCAGTTTCAAACTATTCAATGAGCAGTTTCGATGTAGCTTTCGATATAAATTTCAGTCAAAAAAACGGTCATCGACTTTGCTGAAAAAGTCAACAAGTTTTTAGCAGTAAACTAATCATTGAATTGAGTTTGCATATCACATATCACATTTAAAATTTATCCATTTGTAACCAAATCAATTTTCAAATTTTACTGCCATATTCAATAGTTTTCGTTTTGACTTTTAAAAAACACATTTTTTCGTTGTTGATACCAAATGCTTCTAAATGCATGGCTTCAAAACAAATATTTCCATTTTCATGCTAGTGTGGCCTTAAACCAATCGAAATCGAAAAAAGACCTTTGACGGATTTTCCTCGTACTTTTAGGGATGTTGAAATGTAAAACCTCTTTACTGCCATAGCTTCTCTGCATGCTGCTCATAACGCCATCTATCGCGAGGAACAAGATTGAGATGAATACATTTGTGGCTCACATCAGCGACATCTATGTGTGAAAAGATTTGAGCTACGTTTTTATACAAATAATTTCCCTCGCAATAAACGAAATAAATAAAGCGACCAAATCAAATAATTATTTTGAGTAATAAAGTTTGAGTAAAGCGAAGAATGTTGCAACCTAATTTTTTACAATTTTTCCACAACGGTCAAATATTACAACTGCCCCGGTTCGTCAAATTGGCTTCATATTGAGCTGAGCAATTTTTGCAACATTTAGTTTAAAGCTTGAGCAATACGGTCAAGGCGTTCCACCCAAATAATAAAAAAAGGTTGAAGATTGGACATTTTCCTGGCAAGCGAGTTTGGAATATTGTAAATTAAAACGAATTATAAAATTTCAAAAACAGTAATCCAAAATATTGCGAAGCTGTTGAGAACTTTATTCACCACTTTCATTCCAGTTCTAATGAAATTCTCAACATCTCATTTTGCGTTCTCACTGATTGTATTCTCACTTTCAAGAGATTATTCTCATCATTTAGTTGTACACCTCACTCACATCTCGCTAAGGAATTCTGTGGTGCAATCTTTTACGTCCAAATTTTATTAGTGAAAGAATATTAATGTAGAAAAGTAAATTGGTCCACAGTAACAGTTTTCTTTTCTAAACACATTTTAAGTACAACAACAATTTTTTGATTTTCGACCAGTTGTGGACCGTTCAGCAATACGGCCACAGACCGTTCGTGAAGAAATAAATAAAAAAGAAATCCATATTTAGCAAATTATTATTTAAACAATTGGTCGCAACATCTTACGTTACAAAGATTTATTTTATTTTGTTTTGGCTTTTTATTTGATAGAATTTAATTTTTAAAGTGTACAATTTCGTTACTTGTGAGCTTCTTCACTTTTTATATTTGACTTTCAAAATCTATTTCTCATATTAATCTTCAAATAAATGTTTGGATTTGATTTCAAAAAATCTCACAATTTTCACTCAAGATAAACTCATATGCGCACAACGTTATTTTGTAGGTTGATGAGTGTGTGTGAGTGATTTTCGAAATCTGTAAAAACTTTCCAAACCGGAACCGGTGCTCGGAAGGACCCATCGATAAGTACATCTAGCTTCCATTTGACGTAAATAAAGCATCGCTGATGCTGTGCTAATTTGTGGTAAACGACAAGCTGACGTCCCATGCAATGAACAATGGAGCTGTTTAGCATGCTCGAAAGCACCGGAAGGTGGCAAAACCCGTCCTCCACGTGGTAAGTCATCCTTCTGCACATGCTTTGCCACGGTAGTGCAGGAACGGTTGGTGCGCGGTTTCAGGAGCGCTTATTAATTTTCGATATCGGCCGCTAATTGCCTACACGACTGAGTCATTTAAATTGCGTTTCCTTAGCCGGTGCGTGTGTTCGTGGCACAGAATTCAAAAATTTATCACGATTGACGAACCGAACTGGTTGGCTTGGCTGGTGTGGCAATCGTTCGATGGCATAATGCTGTTCCTTGCCTTCTGCACACTCTAAAGCATTAACGATCGATTAGCGGCTGGGTGCGAGAATGGTTTAATTTAATTGTTGTCTTTGCTTTGCATGATTTGCACGCAGCGCAAAGTAAGGTTGTTGGTTGTCTAATTTGCTTTGCGTTTTCGCAGCTCCTTCATTCGGTTTTGGTTGGTTTGTGTTGGATTGGTCTAGTTATTGTGATTTTGCAGAGCTTCTTGTTTGCTAAGCGTCGGCCACAGCCCGTTTAAAGAGTATTTCGTCGTTGGATCGCACGAGGGCCTGCGTGACTTTACGTATTATATGAAAAAAAAAAATGATCCAAATATTCATCCACTAAGCGTTGCGCTTCAACGCCGATCTGTTTGTATGATTCACACTTAATTAGTATGGTCCTATCAATCGATTTTCGAAAATCGTTCGTGCTAACTTAACTTGCTAATAGATCTCGTGAATGAAACGGTCTTTGTAGTGCCCATTTGTGACATCACTGAAATTCAATAATATGTAAAACAAAATAATTACATTTCCCTTGCATAGAAACTTATCAAATATATTATATCGCCAAACAGTTTGCTCGAGGTTTGTTTCGAGTCGTTGTTATTTATATGATTTTTAATGCGCACCCTACGTCGCTCCTTCAATTGTTCATTAGGTGAAGTTCGTTAATTATGCATTGTGAGAAATTATGTGTACTCTCCTCTACCACAGCTCTCACCACAAGTTTGGCAAATTAATCAAATATTTCAAAAGCTTCCTAATCCCTTGCACGCATTTCAGTTGCAAGTTAATGTATGTCCCGGCTCGTCACGAGTCACTACATTTGTTTGTGCAGCACGAGTTGACGATGATGTATCGAGCGAGTATTTATTCAAAGTAGCTTCTGTTAGTATTGAGCCTAATAAAGAATAAACTGATACGTCGTTAGCCACAGCCCGGACGGACATCCCATTTATCTTCGCACAAACTTCCGTCAGCCCAAAAGCCTCCATTTTTGATGTTGTTACGCTTATTGCGCCGTAGCAAAGTGTGTAGTGGCTTCTCCCTGGCTGTCGGATCGCCAAAAAACGGGCACACCTAGCCCGGCTATGTTGATCGTACCGATCTGATAAGCGTACCGCAACAGTGAGGGTGCTTCTATGAGATGGCACACAGCAAATGAAGGATTGGACGGTTCGTTGGAAACAAAGAACCATTCTCATTAATGATAGATTATGATGCCGTTTTTTTGGTTGTTGTTTTGTTTTTGTTGTTTCGTGGGCAGCCATCTTTGGCAGAGAGTACAGAAAATTAGGGGCACCCCCAGGATCCTAGCCCAAACTGGGTTGTAATTGCGTTCGTATGTATTTTGTTTGTGGAATTAGGGATGAAACAGACACGCGGCAGCCAGGAGCTTCGTCAGATCGACATAAGGGTACCAGCGAGGGCTGTCGGTTGTAAGTGATAACCTACTCTGTCTGGTGTCGGTGGCCGATGGTGGCCGATTGTTTAGTCGATGATTGTAATGGCCGCAGCGTTAGTACGGTATCCATCGTTCGACGCTTCATCAATTATTCAGAATTAATTTATTACTATCCATATTTGCATGCTTTCGTTGGGGTTGGGGTTGGCTACATCACCGCAAAAGGTAAGGATGGGTGTTTGAGTCCGTGTCCACTACCAGACGATGTTTTTCTTACCTTTTTTGACTATAGAGGAAGTTACTGTTTTTGGGAATTTATTTTAAGAATGTATGAGAATTAACATAACACAGAGCAAACTGTAGTCAAAGAGTCCTGCTTCTAACGTAATTATCAGGTCAGGTCAGCTAAGTTTAGTTCATTTCTAATGTTTTTAGTATTTGTTAAGTGTCAGAGAAAATCAAAAACTCAGATGAAAACAGCTACGATGTGTGAAGTAACGACATGAAACTATTATCTCTCTCTCTCTCTTCTTGGCTGAACGGCCTACTAGGTTTCATCGGGCATTGAATGGCTTACTAGACTTGCCGATACCACGTTGTTGGATAGTCAGAGTCCTCACTACGAGGGGATGGTTCGGATGGGATTTGAACCGCGGTCCAGGCCGTGTGATGACCGGCAAAGCTGTCGCATCAACACCGGACCGCCTAAAACGATGGAACTATGCGATTGAAGTAAAACCGAAAGTAATTATTTATCGAATCGAGCATTTCGTCCTTACACTTTAATCTCTTACGACGAGTCAGCTGGGTTGCAGTAAAACTAAATCATCGTTTTTCTCTTCACATGTTATTTTAAAAATCTAATTCGATTCGATTCGATTCGAAAAAGGTGAAATTGTGTTGATGTTCCTACTTTGAATTTGAATTACCAATTATAAGTATAAAGTTAACTGATTGATGTTTGTTTGTTGTGTTTGTTATTAAGATTGAATCATTGTTCATGCTAAGAAAGGAGATAATTAATATACTGATGAGTGAATGAAATGAAGCAATTCAAATAAGCATGGTAGAGCAGATATTTAATGTACATAAGTCAATTGTTCATTAGAATCAATAAGTGTGCATTTTTTTACTTAACTAAGAAAAAAACTTTATTTAAAAAACATATGCTCAATTTAGCTGACAGCTATCAAATTATTTATGTACTTGCCTGTGTATGATTTAAATGCTTTGATTAAAATTTAGTGTCACCATAAATGTGTAGGTCTTATCAACCCAACGATAATTGTGTATTGAAATTCTCCAATAAATTGGAATTGGTTCACATCAATTTTAGTTGGAAGGATAACTTTCTAAATTTAAATAATAAATTTTGGCAATAAAGAATGTGCATCTTAAAACCGAGCATGGCCATGATAAGGCACACCCCGTTAAGGAAATGCCTTGTGAAATTTCTTATTAATCAACACATATGGTCTGCTGCAATGCGGCAATAAAAAATATACAAAAACATATTGAAACAAATAAACAAAAAGAAATAAATATAAATTTAAATTTAAATTTAATAAATTTATTGAAACCGTATAAAAACTAACTAAAATAATGTTCATGTAAATAATTTCAGTAAATAAATGTTAACATTTGAAAAGTATAGTTGCATTTTTCGAGTTACAGTTAGTTGGTTGATAACTAATTAAAATATGTCTGCAATCATTTTGTGGATTTTCCACAAAAAAACGCGCTTACTTCATCATTTCCTCGCTGTCTGGCTTTGAAGTGGAAAGATCGGAGACGACTGCACTGAACTGAATGTACTTCATTCTAATTACACATTGCCCTTCTCTTTCAACTTATCATTAACAAAAATGATATATTTATGTAAATTCTTTCAGCCACCGTTGACGCTTCGCTTCACGCGAGATTACCAGCTATGGTCAAGATTTGATTTTAACAGCTAAATTTGAATCCAGACCCCAGCAAACAGTACGTCAGCACAACCGGAAGGTTCATTTGAATAAGCAACGCTTTTTTTTATTTTTGAATCCATCCCTCACGAAGGAAGTGATACTACCGAACAGCGCCAACACCCCAAGATGGCAAAAAAAGTCTCCGCTCTAAAATAACAGTATTCAGCACAGTCAGCAGCACGATAACTGGGGTCCACCACCGGTTTTTGGACACCATTTTATGACTACATTTTGAGGTTTTTTTTTCCTTCTTTGTTACAGCTCACCGGCAGCGTGCATCCTGTCGGGGAGAAATGGAGCCTGGGAATTTAATTTTTCACACTTTTTGTCCCCGATCATTCAACCGTTCCATTTGCGTTCTGGTGCAGCGCGGTGTAAAGCCCCAGTCTCCCCACTTCTCAGGAGTTGACCTTTCGCACCGTTTCTCTATCACGCGCCGAACGATTTGGCCAATGTCAGTTAGTCCAGAGGGAAAAGACCTCGCCTCGTTGCCTCCCGCCAACCCGCCAACTCACAACGGGTGTGAGGCTATTCGCGCAGCGGAAATCGTGTAAAAGGTTAATCCACTTTTTTCGCTGAGTCAACGCGCTTCCCTTGGCATCGGCACCGGCCGTCCGCGCCGACATGTTTGACGTTTCATTAGGGCTAATTGATTTAATTTACGAGCCCATTCTCCTGGGGCGTCCTGCGACGCTGTGATGGCTCGTGGATCGCATGCCGTGTTCTCGTGGCTCTACCGGGTTCTCCGAGATTGATACCTTTTGCGCTAAGCGACCGATTCGGAACCAATTTCCTGTCCTGATTTTTGATTGCCGTCTGCCGATCGATCGATCGATCGGACCCATTTGCCCAAGCAAAGTGTGAACCACAGGAATAGACGTGGGAAAATATCACACTCGCGAAGCAACAGCAAGCCTAGAACGCGCCTTGACGCGCTTGAGAGTAAGCTGAGAGTGGTCGAACGCACCGTCGTGAGGTGGCATGAAAGGCCACGGGCAGGCGAAGGCATGGAACGGGAATAAGTTTCGGATAATTAATAAGTGTTGATTAACGATTGGAATAAAAATCCAAAAATCCGGTCTAATAGGTGGGCTGCAATTTCGTGTGGAACCATTAGACAAATGAAGTGTCATGATGTGCGTTTAGTCTAATGGAATCGCTTCAGATGAATTCGATGAATGCATGAGAAAAGGTCTCATTAGCTTTGGAAAAAACGATACATAATCGCCGAGATGAATACGAATGTTAGTAGAGGCGCAAAGTTATGTATGTTGCTTTTATGCTTTTTAATTAGTGTAAAGCAAAAAAAATAACAAAATAATTACTTATTCGCTCTGAGATTGTTTAATCAAACAACATGTCGAATATGAAATACATTTTTCACATTTTACCCATGTGTTGGTGTTTACAAAGGTATCTGTTTACAAAGTGTTTGCTCTATTGTTTTCTTTCTGTCATAAAATGCTAAAACAAGAGCGAAAAAAGTGGGTTGTAGGAATTACAAAGTAAAGCCCAACTGAAGATGATATTTGCTATCTAACGAATAATTTTTTCTATTCACAAAGAACGACATGGCCGCTTTTTTAACTTGTCCTGAATGAGATTGCTTGCCTAAAGAGGTGTAAATTCAAAACAAATAATAAGAATCGTGAATGTTTTGAATAAACTGCAAGTTGCTATGTCTCAAACAGTAGAGGAACATCATTACGACTTCTTTCAACTACTACAAATTGCAAACCATTAACTCCTGAACATTAAACAGTGTTATGAGTTTCTTCATTTAAACAAAAATCATTGGCAGAGCCGAGATTAAGCTTCTTTGTCTGATTTCTTTAAGGACCGTCTGGCCCCCTACTTTAGTGTTTTACCGTTGTGAGACTGTGATACGGTGTTCTACATAAATGGAAAAGACTGTGCTCTACAGGATGGACATTTTTCATCCATACTTGTTACGAGCTCACCCATGTGACAATCACTCAGAAATGAGCAGCGATGACACTGCCACCAAGGTTTTTTTTTTCAGGAAAATCGTTCTAAGAGAATCTAATCTTTCATTGAATTATTTCGTTATTAATCTACCTGTCGGACGGAAACCCCCAGTTTTCGAATCCCATTAACCCAATTGGCCCTTCCACGCAATCGAGATGGACTCAATCTTGACATTCCCGCCATTACCACAACAGCGTTGCTGGTGAATCGGTACGTTGCAGAGCAGGGTTGCCTGAAAATCGGGGCTCAGCACATAGATTGTGCTGGGAATCCCCCGAATATAGGTTCCATTGCCACAACGTATCCGTGCCTTCGGGCGGTAATCCAGCAGCTCGCATACCATCCGGTACCTAATGTCTCAACTAAAAGTTTGCGGTAAATGATGGTCGACAGACTTCCAGACTCTAAAATGGCTATCGTGTCACCTTCCACGGATTGGCGATGGACCTGGAAAAACGTCACCAGCTACAGACTTTCATCCGACCAACGCTCGATGATGTATTTGGTGGTGGTGCCACACGGACTGCTGCTCGACAGGATGAATCCGGCTCCTTTAGTCAGCTCAGTCTGCTCCCAGCCAGAGATTCTGAGGCACAAGTTTGCCCTGTGCTCTAGAGTGTCTAGTGCTTGGAGCATACTGATGTAGGCAATGGAAGAAATCGTCCAAAACCACAAACTGAACTTCCCTCCTCTTGCCTATTTTAAGTCACATCAGCATAAGTAAGAGGATTCCTATCCTACGTTTGTTTGCAAACAACATCATCCACATTGATGGAAACAACAATGCAGTGATTCATTAAACATCGTATACTTATTTTAACAATACCTAATGTTAAAGTAAATTATCGATGGTAAGCCTGAGGAGAGTTTTCAATGTATTGACGTTTGATAACACTTATCTAGATAATAAGACCAAGCTAAAAGAAAAAACAGAAATCCGATGGAGAATCGCAATTAATCCTCTATTTTAACAGAAACGTTTTGTTTACATCGTACCGAGAAGCCCATAAAGCATGTAAAAATATAGTCCATGAATTGATCTGTTCCATTGCTCCCGTAATATCGAAGCAAGGACAAACATAGGGCTCAAAAGAGAAAGGAGTTTCTCCTGAAAAGTTTTTTAATCTTTTTCTTTTATTTTTCGTTTTGTTTGAATCTCTGAGACTACATTTGCCTGTCTATCTATGTCCTATCGGGTGAAACGCTGAAACGCTTCGCCACCGCTGTTGCACCCATATTAGTATCAATTTTTCGGGAATCTTAGAGATTGGGTGTTTACCCGGCCTGTTGGAAAACCTCGTGGCTATTTCCAGTACAGAAAAAAGGCGACAAATCTAACGCGTCTAACTATCTGGCTGGCATCACATAACGTTGCGCCAATGCAACAATTTTCGAGGTGCTCATGTACGAGCCACTTCTTGCTGCTGCCTCAAACTATCTCAGCACCGCTCAGCACGGGTTTGTCCTCAAGCGTTCGACTTCCACCAATCTGGTTGAGCTTATCAGTACCTGCTACAGGACCATCGATGCAGGACTTCAAATCGAGGCGATCTATACGGACACCAAGGCAGCTTTTGACAATGTTCCACATTCGTTGCTGCTCGCCAAGCTTCAGGGTCATGGCCTTACGGGACAAATGCTGAACTGGATGCGGTCCTACCTCACCAACCGTTCTCATCGTGTGAAGATGGGGGACCAACCCTCTCGAAGGATCAACAGGTCTTCAGGAGTTCCACAAGGGAGCATCCTTGGTCTGCTTCTCTTACATACGCTCTCTGCTTTACGCGGATGACGCTAAACTGTGCCTACCGATACGCAACCAGGAAGATCAGCTTCATCTCCAGAATGCTCTCAGCGCGTTCCAGTCCTGGACTTGGAGATATGCGTCGACAGAAAGCATAGTCCCTTAATCGGCAACGAATACCATTAACGACACTGCCCTTGTCCGTAAAAGCTGCGTCAGAGATCTAGGAGTGCTCCTTGACGATAAGTTGAGCTTCCATGACCAGCTAGAGCACATCGTCGCTAAGGGTAATCAACTAGTTGACATTCTGAAGTAGCTTGCGCACGATCTTACCGACCCGTTTTCCGTTAAGATGCTGTACTGCTCCTTATTTCGGTCTGTGCTGGAATATTCATCCATGGTGTGGTGGCCCATATCGGCACACTCGTTGGCTCGCCTGGAATTCATTGGAGTGTCCAGGTGGACTACAATGGACGTTGCGCGTTACTTAGCCTGGAGTCGCTGAAACAGCAGAATTGTAACGAGCAGAGACTTTTTGTCGCAGGTCTACTTGACTCCGTACTAGATCATTTCTTGACGTAAGGGAACGTCGTACTCGTTTTGGCGCCTCTAATTCGTTCCTCGACATGTGCCGCGAATTCAACGGCGTGTGTGATCGTTTTGAACTAGACCTGTCGCGATCTGCGTTCCTTAATTATATACGTACAATGCGGCCAATTACTTATTGAATGTTAAAATGCAAATGTTAACTGTAAATGTAAAACGTAAAAAAAAATCGCTTCAACTGGGCCACATATGGTCCATTGAATTCAACAAATAAAATAACAAATAAAAAATAACAAATTTATTTCATTAGGAACAGCCTGACGGTATTGCTATATTTATCTTTAATATTTAACACAAAAAATAAATCAATATACAAACCTTGTCGTTAAACCTTATCGCACAGGTTTATATTTATCTCATTACACATATCATCTCAACCCTCTCCTTAATAAAGCGTTTCAATGAAATGTGTAATTGAAATCTGCTCTAGCACAACAAACATGCAAACACATTAAAAATGGTACGAGAGAAGAAAAAAAAAATGCTCACAGCCCCAACACTGATCTTACACAGCGCCCGTTTCAAATAAATACTTCATTAAGTCCCATTAGCAAATGGTAAACCTTCACACAGACCTGCAAACTGCACGCGAAGGCGTTCGCCCAAACGCCCCGTCCGTCCCGTCATTACCATCCGACCAGTTGCATCTCGCATCAGGGCCGGGTAGTTCCGGATGAGCTGCTCGAACGAATCCAAGTATGAAACGGAAGATTAGCTGCACTAGAAACTCGTGTATTAATTACGACAAATTCAACGACCTGTCAAACGTCAACCGTAGGAGAAGAAACCGCTTGTTTCGCACAACAGCAAGTTTTGCGAGAAGAATTGTGTTACAGCAGTCTTCGTTGCCACTGATCTGGCGCCTGAACAAATATTGCATTATGTAGTATGCAGACAACCCGTTCCACTACCACTACGCCGAACAGGCCAACCGGCCCATGAGGTCTCGAGACGCGGCGAAGATCTCCTTTAAAAATGTGTATCGTTGTGTAAACAGTATTCGGTGGTGTGGCACTGCTTGTGGCCAAGAAACTAAGGAGTGATTTATAATGCGTTGGGTCGCATTAACAGACGCACGGTGTGTGATCAGGGGGATGAGTTTTGCTAATGTTTTTAATTACCGAACGACTCCCATTTCCGTTGGGATGATACCGGTTGATGTGCTGGTCTTTTTTGTCACCAGATTTGCCATAGTCTAATGCATGATGATGAATGGGACAGGGTTGTTGGTGTTGCATACTGTTTCATCATGCCGGTAGCCTACAGTGTATTGAATAATACTTGATACCTGATGAACATTCTGACACTGAGTTCTTGCGAATAAGAATTATGAACGATTTATTAAAATATCGTCAACAGTCTTTATACTCGACTTATCCGAAGATCGTCGATCAACTTGTCTGTTTTGTCCATCGACAGTAACACTGACGCTACATAGTGTCCTACGATGGCACATTCGTGGCATGTAATTTGAAAATTAATTCGACATTTGCTCTACACATTCCACGCCACAACTCTGGGTCTCTTTCTCTATATTTGAGATGACACTTGGCTACTGTTCCTCCTGGTCTGAAACAAGCACGTAAGCTAAGAACGTCCTCGGAGGACACGGACACGTATTTCGTAGACACATGGTCGTACAAAATGAGGCGTTGTAAGTGAAGTGAGTAATTTTGAAGAAATAATTAAACTTCGCCCAGTTCTGGCACAAGATGCACGGCGGTAAACGTTGCCAGATACGGGGGTCATATCACATGCCAACTATACTTTGTGGATGCTGCCTCACCAACAGTATCCTTCAGTGCTCAACGGTAATCTTAGGCCGCCTTCCCAGGATCAGTTGTTGGCGTTTTTGGATTGATTAAAGACGACGATTTAAGGGTGCTTAATTAAATCCGGTTGCATATGGTTGAGCGGTCTCATCAGGAGCATACCCGGTGAGCATGATCATTATAGCAGCCTTTGCGTTCCTGGCATCTCTTGGCGTCTTGCCGGGTTTACCAAACCAGCCAACCTTACCATGACGCGATGTTTCGCGGATTCTCTCGCTCGCTAACGGAATCATTTAGCGTGTGTAATGTTTAATTTGCTAATTATTTTAATTATTTATGTGCAATTTGCGGTCACTTGCAGCTGGCGTCTTTTCGCAGGGAAGGCAGGAAGCACACAGGAGGCATCAGTAATAGCAAATAGTGTTGGGATCGGTAAAAGGTACCCGAGGTGTCTGAAATGTGTGGAGGGCCACAGTTTACTATGGATGGTGACGGTCGACCGCGGTTTTATTTGATGGGTTAAGCTTTCTGGTAATTGCAATGCCAATTTGGGTACGACTTAGAAGCAAGCAAGCGAGAGGAACATGGTTCAAGCAGTTGAAAGGGGTGGCCAAGTGAACACTGAGGTTTTGAATAAATTTATACGTTCGAGGACAGGATGTTGTTAGCCTTGGAAATTATTATTATCACTACATTGAAGAGTGTGTCGTCGTCCCAATAGGAGATTCTGATCGATGTGCAACGATCATAACTTGGCGAGAACTAAACTGCAACATTGAAACGAGAGATATAGGGTGTCTCCCAATATTTCTACTCCAACCGCTCTCTTTCGTCAGCCAGATTACTTCTTTAAACCCCAATACAATACTGCTGACAATTTTGTTCAATGTGCTATTTCACATGAAATAAATTACCTACCCAAGCGTCCCATATTATGAACCATCCTGTCGCACACACACACCAAAGGAATCAGTTTATCCGTCTCCATTAAATCTGCTCGGAAGCCAAGGGAAAATTAATCACTGGGACACAGGGCATTGCATTAACGGCGCCGATAGTATCATCCGAAATTCCATCATGGCGAACGTTAAATTGAAAAAGACCAGCCGTGGCAGCAGCCTGGCTTGCTGATCGCTTCACCGTTCGCTTTGGTTTCGGCTTCGCATCAGCCGTGCTCGTTCGTTTTGTTGCTTTATCCACCTTTCGATCGTTCTCGGTCGCACTTACCTGTCCCTAACCAGCGGAACCGCACTCTCGTTCTCACAGTTTTCACTGCGTCGGTCGCCTTTCGCGTGAGCAGGGTGAGCGGATAGTTCCTCAAAGCGCCGCGTCTACCCCTTCACCCCCCTCCACCCTCAGGCCCCTCGTACGAGCACACTTATCGGTTCCGCTGGGTTCAACCAATCCTGAACAAGCAATTCATCAATTCGTTCGGTTGGCGTTTTCCACTACCCTCACTGAAGCTGTGGGTGGCGTTAACTTGGGCGAAAAAGGCCAGCTGAAGTCTTGTTTTCCTTTCCTAAAACGGTTCACGTAGGCATTTCTCTGCCTCTCATTCGATCGTCGGGCAGACAAGACAGACTAGCTGGGTGCGAGCGGAGATATTTTGCGGATGTGCTGCTTCTTATCTGCCGGTGATCAACGTAAAACGCCGAGACGCCAAGCTGCTGAAAGAAAGATGGTCATTGGGAAATTGTTTTCCTCACTCCTGGTCGGTTGGACGAGACAAAGAGCCAACTGGCTTTGGCTGCGGAACCATCACCTGTGACAGCTCTGGGCCAAGTCATCTATTTCGCTCGGGTTCTTCATTTGCCACGATCTGGACACTCACTAATTTCACATTTATGAGCGGTAATTTATTTTACGCTCCTCCACCAAAGCCGAAAGTGGCTCTGTTCTGCCCTCGCTACTCCCCATCGGCTAGAGGAGGGGGAGAAAAGGAGAGTTGTTTATCTTCATCTTTGCGATTTGCTTCTTCCTCTCGTACACCTAACGAACACGGCCACCAGGAGCCCGCATTTATTCCTCTTTCGCTGCACGATCTTCTTCGATTGGATTGGAGATCGTTGGGGTGTTTTGTAAGAACGATTTCATTAAGCATCGTCCCGTTTCGTTCTTCCCTACACATCCAGCGACAGAATGGGCTTATTGCACCAAGGAACGTTTCCTTGGAACTGGAGGTTCCATCGTGTCGGAAATGGAACCAGGATGTAAGAGTGAGCACTGTGGGTCGCTGCTGCACCATCCGTTTGACCACCAACGTCAAGCCCAATGTGATCAGTGGGCGTCCCAGAAGATGCTGGAGGACAAACAACGTTTCACAGTGCGCTCTTCTCTCCGCGTATTGAGAGTATTATGAGCTGTTATTGCGTGGAGCTTTGGAAGGGAAATAAGTTGGAGCAGAGGCTGAAGTACGTAGAGACACACGACGCGGACGTACCTCAAAGAGAACCACCGACAGACGACGACGACGACGACGACGTCGACAACGACGCCGCGACGAGCGAAGAAAACCCACCCAGGCGTCGGCATCTTGCCTTTGATGTTATTGTTATAAGCAAAAATAAATACATCATCATATTAATATTATAATTTTCTTTCTGTAGTTTTTTTTTTGGTTTTGTTTTTGTTCATGTTCGACACATACTCACACACATAGCATCACCCCCCCATTAGCACCACCCAACATTTCCTCGCGCGTCCTGTACGAGAGCGCGCGCCACTCAACTTGTCGTTCTCGTTTGCTCGTTTGTCCTGCCATTCGGTGCCATTGCGTTGCCAATCCTATTTCTACCAGTCTCGGCCACCCGAGGCCTGGCTGGCTGATCTTTAAATGGGACCGATTCCTTGGCGCGCCAACGCTAACCACACAAAAAGGATGCCGCCTGTCGTTGAGCTGTGCGTTTTAATCGGTTTTGCGCTCGATTTGCTGTTGCCGACACGTTCTCGGTATCATTTTGCGCGTGTGACGTGTTACGAGGAGCAGAAGAAAGGCGGTGTGCAGCTAGTTTGAAGCATTTGTAAGGGTGCCGGGAAAGGTGTGAAAAGCAAACCGAAGAGGACAACTGGAATAAGTTATGCTTTTGGGAGGTATTTTAATCCTTCGCTCTGAATCATGAACCACAATGGGATGAATAGGTTGTAACACGGCAGATTGGTAGATATTGTGTTGAATTGTAAATAAAAATGTACTTTTTCAGCAGCAAGTAGCTTCTAAAAAGCGCAGTACTACAAACTATCCTGAATTAATTTTTTATCGTTTATTTATAGTGGCTTTGGGTCTCTTAGACTACATTCGCCTATCTACTGTTTACAAAAAGTGTTTAATAATATTAGAAAACTATTGCTTAAATTTATCTATATAAATTGCAGAAGCGTTAAAATCTAATAAGGCGATTCTGATGCAGTTTTTCTAGGGATAGCATTGTCGCGTTATCGGTATCTTATTGGCAGGTGGCTCGATCATCCTGAGTCAATTAAAGTCATTCATCATATAAGAGAATTTTATTGACTTTGAACCGGCGCTTTGACGAGATCTTTTTGCCAGAAATCATCTTCTTCTTCTTGAATTAATGACCTCTAAGGTCATGTCATCGAAATGGCTAACTAGACTGCCGATACCACGTTGGAGGATAGTCAGAGTCCTCACTACGGGTGGACGGTTCGGATGGGATTTGAACTCCGGTCCAGCCGTTTGAAGACCACCGTCGGTGTCACACCAATACTACCAGGCCGCTGCCTACCAACAATGATTTTAAATTGGTTTCCTCGTTTCTAATTAACGAGGTTCTCTGACTGACGAGTCCCCTTGTCCAGGCAGGCCTCATTGACCGTCGTAGCCGCCAACTCCGCTAATAGAATAATCCGCTACAAACTTGAGATAAGCAGATAACACATCGTTTAAATGTGATATTAAGAAATCGAATTCTAATTGACATCTTTCAATGAGTTTAGTTGTAACAGGTCGGCTGATAATTGTCTGGCCTGACACATAGAGGGCGCTTGTAAATTCAAATTCATTTTTTGTATTAACCTTGAAACGAGTTCTGTCAAAATTTGACAGCACTCGGACAATAACCCAGTGAGCTAGAGCATTTTGTGTGACGCAACTTTTGTGTTTTGAGTAAACATGGACAAGAAGGAATTCCGTGTGTTGATAAAACATTGTTTTTTGAAGGGGAAAATACAGTTGCAGCCAAAAATTGGGTTAATAAGGAGTTTTTGGACTCTACTCCACCAAAATCAACTATCAAATATTGGTATGTTAAATTTAAACGTCGTTAAATGAGCACTGAAGACGGTGAACACAATGGACGCCCAAAAGAAGTGGTTACAGAGGAAAACGTTTAAAAAAATCCACAAAATTATTAAAAACAACCGAACCATAAAGTTGATCGAGATAGCTGACACAATAACGATATCCAAGGGACGTGTTGGACATATCGTTCACGAATATTTGGGTATGAGAAAGCTCTGTGCAAAATAGGTGCCGCGCGAGCTCACATTTGACCAAAAACAACAACGAGTTGATGATTCGGAGCAGTGTTTGGTAGCTGTTTGAGCGAAATTCTAGCGAGTTTTTGCGTCGGTATGTTACCATGGATGAGACTTGGCTTCATCACTACACTCCAAAGTCAAATAGACAATCATCTGAGTGGACTGGACGCGATGAACCTGCTCCAACGCGAGGAAAAACGCAACAATCAGCTGGCAAGGTTATGGCGTCAGTTTTTTGGGATTCGCAAGGAAGGAATCTTCATCGACTATCTTGAGAAAAGAAAGACCATTAACAGCGACTACTATTTCAAGTTGTTGGAGCGTTTAAAGGACGAAATCGCTAAAAAAACGGCCACATTTGAAGAAAAAAAAAGTTTTGTTTCATCAAGACAACGCACCGTGCCACAAATCAGTGAAAACAAGTGCAAAAATTCGCGAATTAGGCTACGAATTGCTTCCCCACCCACCGTATTCCCCAGATCTGGCCCCCAGCGTCTTTTTTCTTTTCTCAGATCTCAAAAGAATGCTCGCTGGGAAGAAATTTTCGTCAGATGAAGAGGTGATCACCGAAACGGAGGCCTTTTTTGACGAAAAAGAAAAATCCTTTTTCAAAAATGGCATAGAAAATCTGAAAGACCGCTATTATCGGTGTATCACCCTTCAAGGGAGGTACGTTTATTGTTTAATGTTTATTAATTAATTCGTCCACCGAGAACGGTTTAACGAGGCAAACACGCTTGCTATGGCTAAGACGCTTTACAAGAATTTACAATAAACGCAGAGAACTTTTAAATTGGGATTTTTACTATTGTAGGCCAAACAATTATTAAACCTGTTATTTTATCAATATTCTGTTAAATGATTCTACCCTTCGTGTGGATATATCTTCTTATTTAAAACAATTAGAATTATTTATGCGCACAAAATGATAACGGTTTGAACGATTCCTCAAAGTCAATCTTTAAATCAACGTAAATCGAATACTGACTATATATTTTAGTATAAAAGCTTTTTTGATTTTAAAGATCACTACAAAACGTGCAGAAATAAAGCATGTAGTTGATCGAGAGTGTAACGTCAGGAAAAATTATTGCACTGGAATTCATTGTTTATTCTCTTAACGACTCTGCTCATTATGCTCATGCGTTCTTAATTTAAAGGAGTACCAACATTTTCTGATAGTTACATACGCCTTTTCCTCTCCAAGTAAATTACTTCATCTCATCAACCAACAACCAATAACCAATCACACCTCCAGCAACAAAACCCCTCATCATTTGATTAAACCTTATCTTCAGCGATTTCGATCACGACACATAACACTGTAGTAGCTGTCTCTTGGTAGCGTTTCTAGATTGCGACCAGGCAGCACATAAAGCTAGCGTCACAGGCCCCCCAAGATGCAAGGCTTTACCTGCAGACCACCGAGGCGGCGTGAAATGGTAGCTAATTTTCTACCGATGATTAAGTTGTTTTCGCTGTCCGCTGGATTTCTTTCACCTTTCCACCAATTGGTCACAGAGGTTTTTGTTTTCACCTGGTCGTGCTTAAAACATTCGTACCAGCAATGTTTTAGTGCTTTCAATCGTACCGAGAGGTATGATAAAAACATTTTACAAAGGCAGATTTGTTTTGAAAATAAAATGTTTACCTAGACAAGCATGTTTTCAAGAAAAATTCTAAAACATCGATTGCAATTGAAATGATTTAAGTTGATACTTATACTGTTTCATCTTCTTGTTTTCTTGATGATTTACTAACCTTTTTTTTTGTTCTCACACGAGGTTTCAATAAAACACGCACACATCATTGAGAAACTAACATTATGTAGAAGCAAAAGAGGTAGAGAAAGTCTTCCGAAATATCCGAAATACCGAAATGCTTACGAAAAGCTTACCGAAAAAGCAAAATAAACGAAAAGGCATTCGACCGTCAAAGGTGTCAATTAATTAGTGTTTACTACGATGACTCTACACAACAAGAAAGACAGATGCCGCCTCGAAGAGGGATGTTATGTTGCGTCGGTTGGTTGGTAGCTTTTCCAGGGTTATTTTTTCATCGCTGCTTCGCCGCATCCGTAACGCAAAGGAAGGCTCAAACCAATCAAACCGGGAAACACAAAAGATCCTTCCATTATCGTCTTAAGCTCAAATAGGATCAACCGCTGGATCTGTTTGTGAGGGCTTTATTACGTGCGTTGATCCTGTCGATTTTGGGGTTTGAAGCGTTTGATAAGTGTGAGGATCAGCGGCAGGTAGCGGACGGTTGATCTATGCCGATGCGGTAGGGGAACAATTATAAGACCTCAGCATCCGTCTGTTTGATACTGCGGTAACAAGCGAATGATGTATTGAATTTTCTTATTTCTAATCGATCTGAAGTAAGAACATAATTAATAACAAAGTGAATAGAATTGTAGAGAATGCCATTTCGTCCGACATTTGTCATACATCTTTGTATGAATCTGTACCAAGTAAATCCATAAATAAATATTGGACCTCTTGGGTGGATTGTTTGAGTTCCAGTTGCAGCAATCGGTATTGATAGATTCCACCACGGAGGTTGAACTGCGTTGACGAAACGAACCAAAACCTTAGCGGAAACCTGTTTCAGATGCAATAAATCTTGTTCGGGTGTTAATTAGATTCCCCATAAACTGTTCGAACGTTAGCGTGCAGATAAGGGCTGGCAGCTCGTAGCTTGGTTACTGCGTCCTGTTCACTTTGTGTTTTATTTCCAACGATCCTTACCCGTTGCGTATCAACCAACTATCTGGCATCGAAATCAAAATTAGAGTTGTATGGTGATCCCTGAGGCCAATACCACACAACCTTTGCTGTGCGGACGCTTTTTTTATGCCGCTGTCAAGTCAAAAGTGGAATGGCATCAACATCTCAATCAATCGTATCAGCGCGCTGTGCAAAGCTTGTTCCTGCACAAAGCTATAAATACAGCACCGAAACCGCCGAAAGGAATTGCGAAAATCGTCGCCAAGCTATCACTTTTGCCTCGTTTTGCCATGCGCGCTCGAAGCTGGGCCCGCGGAGAGGCGCGAAGCGTGTTGATCGCTTATACCACCCAGGTGAAGGCACATGATTATGACTTCGTCCGTCAAAACTGTCGGATTATTATCTTTCGTTCCATGTGCGAGGTAAGCGGGCGAGACGTCCCACACGTGTGGGCCGTTCGTCTCGCACGTTCGCCGCACCTCGCTCGCTAAAAAATGCCGACGAACTTCGGATTCGTAATAACCGTTCTGTGAGTGACAGCAAATGATCGGCATGGATGCGGATACTCGGTGCGCTTGATGGAACGCTGCTCAAACGAGCGGAAGAATAAAAGCCACGCTCACCAGGTTACAGTGCGAAAAGGGTTAACGTTTTCAATAAAATGCCACACATCTCGCTTTTACCGTTCCCTGAGCGTGCACACGGTTGCCTAGTGATGGGAGATAATTATCCGTTCCGTCATTTTGTTCCGGATACCAATCGCTATTACTATGTCCAATGATTTAACGTACACAGAATCCGGTGACATCGGTGGAGTATGAATTGCAAAATAATTCAACTATATGTTCGATATTATCACTCGTGTTTACGTATATGTGGCGATTTCAAATTAGTTCTGGTTTTAACATATGAGTTGGAATATATCAGTTTCTAATGATGTGTTCGAACGGTGATGTGTTTCAATGAAAAGTTTAAAGCATTAGTCATTTTCTTTTTTAATTATTATAAAGGTGTACAACTTATAATTTCTTAGCTTTTTTTACTAGTTTAATGATAGATGAGGTATTTGTTATTATTATTAATTATTATCCTGTTATCTTAATTATCTAAAGTATTTTTGTTAACACTTCATTTATACATTTGAGTATACACTAATCTGCTGCAAGAACTTCTTTTTTCTGCGAGCTGCAGAAGTCTGATAAACTGTTCTCGTTCTGACGACGGTGTCTGTCCTTCTTGTTTTACATATAACGAAACCAAACTGCACAGGCGGATTTACCCGTGCCATTCTTGTAAATCTACCGATTCAATGGAGTGTACCGAGTCAACTGTGCTGCAAAACGGTAGGATCTTACAGCCCACAGCTCATATGTAGCTACATGTCTGATGTACTACTGTGCCCGAAAAGTAAGGTGACATTGGATGTCAAATTTCGAGTGCCAAAAGAAGCCCCTTGTTTTTATTTTTCGTTTGTCAATATATACGTTTTTGACAGTTCTGCCTCTTTTCAAGTCACAACAGTCAACCCGGCTAGGAGTGACAATTTGTTTTCGGAGCTGCGCCAAGTGTTTTTGTCCATATTGATCATGTCCAAGTTTGTGGAGCAGCAGCAGAGTAGTGCGGAAGAGAGTAGTACTACCACACATACGGGCAATTCTTCCTTGCACCTTGCTCGTGAACACAGCAGTTTTCGCATAGGTAAGTACGGAGATTAGAAATGTTCTTTGAAGTCCCATATTTGTGCATCGCGACAGGTGTTATGGATAACAGAAGTTTATTCTGATATGCATGTCCGGCTTTAACACATGTTTGTCCCTTTCTCTTTCATCATGATGTAGTCAATAATCTTAAAACCTCCTGATCTCTTGTTTGTAAAACCTCAACAGACGTTTAGCAGCAACATGTTCAGGTTGTGCTATGCTATGTGCAAGGCTTTATGTGAAATGTCAGGAAATACCAGGGATCTCATGAATTTGCATAAAATATCAGGCACTACAAGAACTTGTATGGGAAGGACGTCTTGGACCTTAACTTGCCAAAGAAAAGTAAAAGCTAGCTTACTTCACAAGCGATATATTTTACTACATTCCCATATAGGCTGGTGATCATCATCACTTCATCATCATCAGTATTATTTTTTTTCCAAACTTACTTTAGAACGTGACGATGAAAATCCTTTGTATCACGAAAGATCGTTTTCAGTTCAAAAAACAATCTGCAAATTATGCATTATGCAGATATGAGAAATAATTATCGTTGTTGTAATTTTAGTGTAATCTGCTGACGTACTGTGTTTTTGCTTCTTCTTCTTAGCTTAACCACCTTCTAAGGTCAAGCCGCCATCAGATGCCTTACTAGACTTGCCGATGTACCACGTACTTGGTTACTCAGTCCTCACTATGGGGGGGGGGGGGGGGGGTAGCTGTTGCCTGCTTGTACAAATAAGAAATCTTTCTAGAGTTTCGGCGACATTATGAATCTTTTTTCGGTTCCTTTGAACTTTTTTTTCTATTAAAAACAGTTTATTGTGTGGTGGAGAAGAAGAATTGCATTTACAGTCGCCATGTCATGTGAAAGAAGAATTTCGAACTTGTAATCACGATGAGAACGGAACAACGTGATTGCTAGCTGTGCGAACCAATATCTTTCTTTTATCTGACTGTCCAGGCAGTCTGAAGTTTCTAGATGAGAATCGTCCTTACTGGAACGATGGAGATATCGAGGCTTTACCTTTGGCAGGGGGACTCTCGATGCTCATCGGCGGAGCGAATCGGCCAGGCGGCTTTAGATATTCAGAAGGAATATCCCTTGCAGGCATATTGGAGCTTTGAGGCCTTACCTTGGGTAGGGAAACTCTCAAACCTCTAGAAAGAATTGAACGCAAGGTTTAGCTTGTTGCTCTATCCGTCCCCGAAGACTTCCTAGACCGCTTTATTTATACCTTATTGGTTTTTCTTTAATATAAGTTAATATAGCTTGGTTATTTGTTAAATTGGTGAATTTCCGCTCACCGTATAATGCTACGCAACGCTTGTTATATGCGAGAAAAGGTATACTCTAGGGAGATGTTTTGCAGATATGCCTACAATTGATAATAAAAATCTTTCTTTTTTAGCTCCTTCCAATTTCAGATCAATTTGAGATCAAAATTCAATTCTTCGCTTCAAAAAGCTTACATTGCTTTTTACTACTTGCTATTTTTAGTTCAATATGTGTGTTACTGATTCAAATGCTATTATTTATTCTTTTTCAATACAATATGCACCAAAAATGCTGCTCATATGAAATAAAGAGTGCTAAAGAGTGTTCAAAAGCTAATACCGAACTTGTTTACTATTATTCCAGAGAAAAAAGCTTGTGGATTTATGAATTTTCTTATTTTTTATAATAAACCTTTTATTAGGAGTAAATAAGAATGTAGAAGCAGAATTACGAAACCACTGCGTGAATATTTTTCCTTTTTTTCTGTTTTTTTCTTACACTTTGGCTGTACAACCTCGAGAGAGAAATCCATTTCCGACTTAACTTGACTTCGTTTCATCCGTAGGCCAGTCCTGTGTGTGGAGAAACGGTATGAAAGGAATCGATACTCGGTCTTGTCATGTTAAGATGGGCGCTGCTGCTGCCTCTATTTTTGGTCTCTTTAGAGCCTACAGAATTTTCGCTTGCGGATAAGACACAAGCAAAAGTCGTTTATCATGTTATATTACCCGCTACTAATTGCACATTGTTTGCATTAGTTTTAATTAATTGACTTAATTGTGCATGCAAATGAGATATGCACATTTTCACGCCGTTTGCCACTGTAGTTTCCTGTTGGGAGCTGAAGTGGATGTTGTTAACTGTTTTCAGACAGAATTCGACGGTTTACATGCCTCACTAAACCGTCGTATGTAATGACGGTTGAAACGTTTACATTCACTTGTTGGTAAGATATTTTATTTTTATTCTACTATTACGACTTTCCGCCGTATTAACAAGTTGGTAAGACATATTTTTAACTTCAACTGTTGTCGTCCATGTAACCATGAATTTAAGAAACACTACTGCAGTAAGTTTGGGTTTATTTCTAATTTATACTCCAACTCCAACAGCACTCCAACACCATACTGTTTCCTCAATTGGGAGTATCGTTCATAGCATTCATAGTAAACGCACAAAATAAAAAATAAATAATCATCTGAAGCTTATTCTCACATGAATGATTACACGAATGGAATGAACTACGATCTTCAAAATTGAAAATAAGCATTGAAAATAAATCCTGACAGTGCTGACAGTCAAGGGAAAGCCGACATGATACATTTTTTCACTGGTTTTAAAATCAGATCCACACACACTCTCCCCCTCATACACACAAACACACTTATGACATTGCTGTATTTCAGTCTAAAAAAGCCACAAAAAGATGGGGTTTCGTAGCTTCATAGGTTCATTATTTTGAAAAATGTTTTTTATGAGGCAGTGAAATTGAACGCAATAGCGGTTACTGCCAAGGAGGTAGAAGTATTCGGTTGGCTTTCTTCAATTCCACGAAGATTCAAACCATAAAACGGGCCCGACACAAAACATTTCCGAATCAGAAACATTAAATAAACATTCATTAATTGTACAATGCTTCCAACAGTACGGCGGAGTTGCGAAGGACTAGAAAATATTGCTTACAAACCCACTCGAGAAATGGTCATAAAATGAGCATGATCACAACAAACTTCGATGTAGGTAATCGTCAGAAGTCCATGACCTGATACACACCGTATTTACACTGAAGAAACAAGAACAGGAACAACCCAAACAGTGCTTGTGATGGTTTCGGCTAGAATCTCAATGATTATGGATCGCTGATGCTTCTAGCAGGAAAATGGAGGATTGTTTTTTCAGTTGTATGTTATGATCGTAAAATCGCACCATGAAACGTCAGTGTGACCGAAGCAACCTAACGAATGGCTTATTTTAATGTGGAGTCTTTTTTTCTTTCTTCTACGTTGATTTCTTCATGTTAAATAAATAATTCATCGCTGACCGCAATCACATTTATGATGTTTTGGGTTTCGGTCGCAAGTGTGCGAGGCATAAATAAACCGTTATTGTAATGTTATCCGATTACTCCAATGGAACGGAAACAATTGTTTCTTTTATGGGAGTCTTATCTTCAGCTCTTGAGCAAACGTTCTAATAGCTTACTGATCTATCCTGGGTTTGCTATGGATCATTGAGCTAAAAGATGACTCAGTGGCAATCGAAAATGAAATCAAATTTGAGTCAAACTTGAACTCTTTTTCGCATATACTAATTTCTTAGAAAAAGTTTTAGAAAAACGTCTCTTCAAAATGTACAATCACTTCACTCCTACTGTATTGCCTACTCACTGAACCCTCACTGACAACAGCGACGGTGATTGTGCCTCATCAGCATAAGCAATGTAAAAGCCTGTAATTTTGATTAGTCACACTTTTTGTTCGTAGCTGGAGGCGCCCTCACAAGACGAAGATTTGAACGCGGTCCAGGCCTTATTGTGGCGCGTTCGATCGGTGAAACCAAAGGAGCAAACGCTCTGTATCCATCGCATCAAACCATGCCTTACGGACGTTCAAGCGCTAGATAGCAGAACAAACTGCGGCAGAATGCGAAGTGAATGAAACGAAATCAACGTGAATCGCGAGTCGCCGTGCCCAAGCGACAGAATCGCTGGAAAATTTGAGTGTGTATCGAAGCGAAGAGGCGAGCAAAACATACAATGTTAATAAATAATAATAGATCGATTAAAGTAAATGAGATTAAATTGTACCCACTAACAAACGTGGCCCGGGCAGGGGCTATAAGGAAACGATAACGACAAAACGATCGCCAACGATCGATCGTTTCCGAATAAGCAAGCTAAAGAAGGTAGGCTGCGCCAAAAGCTACGCTTTCGATAACAGGATCCTCGGAAACCTCGGAGAGTAGAATTAGTCTCCAGGGTGAATCAGATTGAAAAGTTTTTTTTTTTGGAACATTTGATTTGCCGTTTATATTGTATTTTTAAAATATGCATGCTTATTGCACTATTCAAGTACCTATTTCATTATAAGAATAATCCAACATATTTTCTATATGTGTTTGGCTTATGTTATATTTAAAAGATACAGAAACTTATCAATCAATTACAAAAAGTCCCAAGAATTCATCCCCCTGGAAGATTTCCTTCCTTCGTATCGTCGTTTGTAGTACCAGGAGCAAGCTCTATAGTTTCAAATTTTTAAGTTTGTTCCGCTTTTGACACACTCTCGACCAGTGTGGCAGGCCACCAAAATGAGCAATTTTTCTTCCGGAACGCTAGAACCGAATCAAAAAAAAAAAAAAAACCAAAGGAGTAGAGCTATTTAGTCCATTCTTCGCTGTAGGTATTGGGCAGCGAGCGTGTGGGCACGAACCAATTGCCACTTGGAGTCGGGGTACGCTCTTTCTGAGGGCCTTCATTAGGACTAGGCTGGGAAAATGAGACCCACACCGTGGAGGATGCCCTGATACGGAGGCACGTAAATTTGGACGCCTTAAAACTGTTATTAGCTTGCTTCCTTGTCCTCGGCATAAGTGACCCACAACGACGAAAACAATGACGATGATGATGATAATGATGATCAGCAACTCTATACGCGGAGTCGATAGCGTTGGCGACCACCCACAAATTAATTACTGCTTTTATGAAGGCGCGATTTTTATTGTGTTTCCGACGCCTCGGACTGGACAATCAGCAGCGACACAGTACGCGGTGCGGCGTAAGAGCTGTTGGTGTTGCTGGTGGTGGTCTTGCGCTAGTTAATGATTCGGATGATTTGCTTCACCCTTGAGGCCACTACACACGAACCCAATCCCAATGATTTTCCGCCATTCGTCTGCCTTTCCCTTGCGCACGTAAGACCGCGCGCGAGGTTCCCGCAGGTTCCATTTATTTTTGCCTTTCTTTCAGTTTTGATTTATTTGATTGGGAAATAATGACGGCTCTGGTGGTCCCGAGCGGTCTTAAAGCCTTGCACTTCCCCGGCACAATCCCCGATAGATTATAGCCGTGGGGCTCCCATGGTGCCCGTGGTCAAAAGAGGCGCGAGACGATACTCAAGAATCGTGTGAGAAGTGATAAATTACTAACAGCTTCATCAAGAACGGGTGAAACCAAAGTCCAGCAGCAGCAGCAGCAGTATAAAAGAAAGCAATAACAACCGAACCCAGCCCGAATGGGACGAACCAACAGAAAGTCACGGAATTCGACCATCTGCGCTGCGGAACGCCGTGTGGAACTTACCGTCTCATTGGTCAAATAGCGCCACGTAACAATGAACCACGGACCATGGTATTCTCGTTCCTTATCCCTGGGCGGTACATTTGCATGTTTTTTCAATACAACTGGCAAAGCAAAACGAAGCCAGCGCTTTAGTTAGGGCTGGCAACCGTCACGTTGAGCTAAATTAGCGGCCAAATGGGGTAAAAATTTTGGCGATGAAAAAAAAAAAAAATCAAAACGGAAACAGCGGAAGGTGCACTAAACAAATGAGATTTCACAAAAAGCGAACAAGATAAATGATACCACGAATGGTAACGAACACGGTAAATCGGATGGCGAGATTATTGTGAAACCATAGCTCACGCTAGCAAATGGGATGAAATACAGATCAACAGGGACTGTCGAAGCGGATGATCCCGACGTGAGCTATACATTTTTTCTAGACATTGATTACATTAGTAACGAGATACAAATTTGCGATCCAAGATTTGATCAACACAAACATAAAAAAGTAAAGAAGAATTGTTGTGATTAGATCTATCTAGAAATATCCTTAGCTATGAAATACTTATTTTATTTATAATTAATTATGACGGTCAGTAATTGCCGTATTGTGAGCTATGAGATACTGTTGTCGTTAATTTTTCATTATTTGATTAGTTTAGTATGACGGCTAGCGAAGTATAATTATTATGTATTTTACCTTTTTTTATTCTTGAATTAAATCTATAAATCATCCAAATCAGTGATTTCCAGTTCTGCACAAATAGATTCTGTTGTTCATGATTTTAGATTCGTTAAACGCAAACTGCAAGAAATACGACTTGATACTTTGGAAGCCACATCAAGATTGTCAATCTCATCAACACTATGGACGCACTGGAAATAAAAAAACTGGGTCAAAAAATACATGAAAGTTTAAAGGGACTTCCTATTCCTGTTCGTTTAATGCTTTGGCCGTCGCTGAATATTGGTTAATTACTAATGATGTATTATTTTCTTTTTACATTAAAGCCTCAAAACAAAATATAATCAACAGTGAGACGACTCACTAGGAAACATAATTATTGAAAGACGAACTTTAAATTCATGCCATATGGTATGACAACTGTTTGGATAGTGCATGATTATGCACTATACAAACTCATTTCGAAGATTTATTTGAGCATAATTATAATTGAAGGCTATAGTGTTCAATATAACCTTGGAAGGTGTCATACGAAGCGCGGGGTTAGACAACGATATCCGTGGCACGATTATCTACCGGTCTCTTCAATTTCTTGGCTTCCCGATGACATGGACATCGTTGACAAGACGACAGCGAAGGTGTGTGAGGGGTACACCCGATTGAAACGTGAAGCAGCAAGAATTGGATTGATGATCAATGCGACAAAGACGAAATAACTGCTTGCCGGTGGCTCTGATCGTGATAGAGCCCGAGTGGGAAGCAGCGTGTTAGTCGACAGTAACAACCTCAAGGTAGTAGAGGAGTTCTGCTATGTTGGGACTGTCGTAACTTCGGATAACGATGTCAGCAGTGAAATCCGGAGACGCATTGGTCAGGGGAATCGTGCCTACTACGGCCTTCACCGTCTGCTGAGATCCAGAAGACTTCGAGACCGCACGAAATGTGAGATATATCGCACACTGATTCGCCCTATGGTCCTATATAGCCACGAGTCTTGGACCATCCGAGCGGAGGATGCAAACGCGCATCTTCCGGACAATCTTTGGCGATGTGTTCGGACATGGAGTGTGAAGGAGAAGGATGAACCACGAGCTTGCTGAGCTATACGGATAACCGGACATCCTGACGGTACCAAAGACCGGAAGGATGCGATGGCTGGGGCACGTGATGAGGATGCCGGACTCATGTCCCGCCAAGAAGTTATTCGTCAGCGACCCCCAGTTCGGCACGAGGCTTCGGGAAGCACAGCGAGCTCGTTGGCTGGATCAGGTGAAGGGAGACCTGTCGGAGATCGGGTGCCTACATGGATGGCACGCTGCAGCCAGGGATCGAGTTTCCTGGAAATCTATTGTTGACCGGGATGTCACGACGACGTGCTCTTTAAAAGAGCAGGCCAACATGAGTGAGTGAGTGAGTGTAATTGAAGGGATAGGTAAAACACTGTCATTAAAAAAATCCCTAAATTATTGGCAAAATGTTGAAATTTTATTTTATTTTTTTAAACCATGTTTAAAGTAACAACCATAATTTTAGAATAATTCATTTGAAAGGATTATTTCGTTATCCACTACTAAATAAATTTAATTGTTAGCACAAGGGTTAATCAATACAATTTTATAGCAAATACGTTACGGCTTAAGTCAGTATCAGTTCATATCTTCTTTTGACTCTTACCGTGATGTTGACCAAAAAAATTGTAATCAAATTTAAGATGATGATGATAAGTCCCACCTCTTACCCCAACACAGGTTTGATAAGGACGGAATTATCTCTACGATATTTTTTACTCTAATTGTATAATAAAAAAAAATTAATAAACCGTAAGTGGGGGCGTCGAAGAGCATTTCGAGGAATCCAACAAGCCATCAACATATACGATAAGACCAACACAATTCCACCGACGAAGAAATGAGCCTTCACGACAATGGTATTTCATGGTATCTTTTACGTAGCGTTCCAGCGACCGAGGAATGGGACTGATCCACCACGTTTAAGAACACCGCTGCGACATGCATATGGCCAGTTCCTCTAACACCAACGGGTGGATTAGGGCACTACCTTCCGAAGCAGGGAAATCCATATTTGTGAACTCAGCCACATACAACCATCAATGTATGAATTTCGTTGTGAACTTCCAGACCGTGAACACTCAATGAACCCCCCACAAATGTCATCAATCTGTCCATTTCTGCGCACGCGTGTCTCAAACTTGCACTGCCTCATTGTTTTATATATTTTTATTTTAAGTACATAAGAAAATCATACTATCATCATCTAGATCATGATGACAAGTGCAGTTACACAACACAGAGTGACATGGACATCTA
Organism: Anopheles maculipalpis; assembly: GCF_943734695.1. NCBI lineage: Eukaryota > Metazoa > Arthropoda > Insecta > Diptera > Culicidae > Anopheles > Anopheles maculipalpis. Next base: position 51,548,539 of record NC_064871.1, read on the forward strand.
CACATATTTAACATTACACAGTTTATTTCACATACACAGCACACCTACGCTTGAACTCCTGTAAGCTGCTCGAGTTTTTTCATTCCCTGGATATTCTGTTGTACCGTTGAATTCCTTTGAAATGCAACGAGTTCCTAGTACTATAAGATAGTAAGTTTGGGACTCTGGCCTCACCTGGCCTGGGTGTACAGTACCTGTGAGAGTCAGATCTCTGCACTATTCTCTCTCCTCGATACACTGACAATAGGTTGTTCAAAAGTCGATGTACAAATGTCATGATCTGGTACAAAATCCTTTGCTCTACAGACATCCATTGCAGGATATCCAGCATAACAACGAAATATGCACGTCGACCACAACCCAAAATGAGCCTCATAATACGATTTTGCAACCGTTGAAGCCGAATAATTTGCCCCTTATTGCCGAGAGACAAAATGGACGAGTAGAAATCAAAGTGTGGGGATATTAGTGATTTGTAGAGGTGGACTTGCCCGAAAAAAATCGAGATCGTTCGCCAGTCTACTAATCACTCCACACTTTTTTGCCACTTTGGTGATGACCCAGTCGCTGTGAGCGTGGAATTTCAACTTGTCGTCTAATATAACCCCCAAGTCAAATCAGATCGAAACGGAAACCACATGTATTACAGCGAACACATTCTACAGCAGAGTACGGCAACCAGAATACAGCGTATTTGCAACAGCATTTACTGGAAACATCAAAACATCCTAACTGCACTATCCTGCGTCATCAATAATTATATTTTTTAGTAAACAATTGAAACCCTGAGTATTATAACACTTGCACCACGGAAAAACAAGTGAAAGTTAGACAAATAATTCGTTCAAATAATATTAAAAAATAAACGACAAATAAACGTTCGCTGGGGGCAGAAAAAAAAGGGTGGGTGATGAAAAACACTATTGCGAAGTAACCACTTGAGGTCTCTCGAGGTTTTCGAAGGCCAAGGAAGATGAAACAGTCTGGTTCAATGAGTCCTTAACACATACAAAATATTATCGAGTGGGTTTAAAAATATATTTTTTTAAAACGTATACTGTTGGACATGATACTTGATAATTTATTTTTTATTTTTATTCCTATCGAATGGCCTGGCCCTATTGCTGATGATTTGCGGTTGTTAGCAATTTTTACATAATTTTCTTCTGTTGCCTTAAAAATATTAAAACATTTACCGTCAAATTGCTTCTAATAATCAGCATAGACTCTGAATAAACTACTATTTAACTTTACTTATAAATATATTTTTCAATTTTTAATAATGTGCCAATAAATCCTAACAACAAATATTAAGTGACACTAACAGGACTACGATACAATTCAGCAAACTGTGCAACAGGCAAACAATCGGCTACACAAATCCGTTTTCCATACTCCCAGTGAGGTGAGGAGTAATGGGAAGACAGATTTAAAAGGAAAGAACTCACCCTTTCAGTTAAATAAAATCTGCTTGGCTAATTCCACTGTTTCGTGCCAAATGAGCCATTGCTTCCGTTCTCTTTTCCGTAACTGTTCTTTATTTCAGCAAATTAAATTAAAATAAATTATCGTTTTATGCCCCTCTACAAGATTGCTTTCTTTGTCGGCTCTTGCTAAGAACATCCCGTACTGTACGCACTCATTGCCAATCCTTTTCCGAGCTCCTGTCCTGACTAACGTCGTCGATATTTGGCTAAGATTGTCAACCGCAAAGCATGTGAATTCTACAGCCGTCAAATGAACAAAACCACATATGGAAATTTTAACGAAGCAAATTAGTGCCACAGTCGTCAAGCAGTTTCGGTTAAATGCAATCTAGCACGCTGCAAGCAACATCGCGGCACTCAAGGATCAAGTTGATAAAAATGTCTCAATTGCTAACAGACTAACGATTCGTAGGAAAAACGCAAAACAAAACAAAAAGACATTCAAAACCATCAGGTTTGGCAGTTCGTCATCTGCTATGCATTTAGGCACGCACTTGGTATTGCCAAGATTTGCTTTCTCTATGTATTCTTCAAATCTTGCAATGTGAATCTTCTTAAAGCCGACCTGCGCATGATAGGGATCCGGATCAGCTGGAGATGCTACAACGATTATGGTAGTCGGTTCCCATCTTCCACATGCAAATTAGTTTGAGCAAGGAAAATGCAAAACTGGATCTCATTAATTACTAATTAGCTTCCAACATTCATGACGATGTCATTTCTCGTCTTGTCAACGGTCCGGTCGCATAAATGAGCTGTGGTCGGAAGAGCTTTAAAATCAGTATAAATGGAATAAATTGCAACAACCGAACCCCGGTATGAGGCGAAACAAACGAAGGAACGAAAACAGCAACAACAGCAGCAAGCTTTTTGCCAATGATAAGTAGACTGTAGGATGGGTTAAAGATGGCGGTAATTGCGCTGCGAATGGCAACCACTCAATTGCGACCATGCGTTGCACAGCTGGGCTAATTAATTGTCACGCGCAAAAAGGCGCTCCTGCATAAGGACGGACTCGGCGGCAGGGCAGTACAATGTAGACCGGACGTAACCAATCCAGCTGTAGATTGAATTGGTTGGTACGCTACACCACACGATCACGCACTTGATCAGGTTGTGCAGAATGCGTAAAGCAATCTCTGAGTGCTTATTAAACCTCAACGATGGTAGTAAGGGTGTTTAATATCGTTTAAAGTGGTTCGCTTGCAGGCCAGGTCTTTAATTACTGTGATCTGTTACGATTGCGTGAGTAAATTTTGTTTCAAGTGGCCACAATGCAATTGAAAACTGCCCTCGTAACGTGCGCTGTTTGTGATGTTGTATTTGTCCGATGCAGAAACGAGACATAGTTTTCGCTCTGATGCTAAATTGTATCACACATTGAACCAGTGACAATTTAGCTCGAATATTTCCAAAACTATCCCGATTAATTAGGTGCAATTATTTTGTCAACTTCTCTATTCAAAGCATGTCTTTTTCTTAAGGTTGGGTTTTGGCAGTCTAGCAATTGCTTACTAAGCGGCTCAATTATATCACGTAGCCGATTAGTCAGTACTTGCTACGGGATTTGAAGGACTATCTTCACATGAAAAATTTGACACCGCTACACTCTCACTCGAATATTCTTCACGAAGTACCTCACCTTCTTTGGTGCAAGATACTTGGCCATTTAAAAAGTCTTCCTCGTTTATAATTTGATGAATTGATCGCTGTGCCATCCAACGATAAGTAAAATGAGTTATGCAATATTTGATATCCTGTACTGTATTCTTGAGATATGCTCCTTATCCATATCTCAAGCTATGGTTCCATGGGAATTGGAATAATTCTATTGGATTTCCGTTCTTAGTAAATCCTAACCGAGCGTCAAAGTCGAAGTTCTCAGTTTGATTTTCTCGTCTACCCAACAATAACGTGGATCAAAAACCTACCTTCCTTATAGGAGACCGTAAGTTTCATAACAACAACAAGTCTAGACTTGCCGATACCACGTAGTAAGACAGTCAGTCCTCAACTACGGGTGTAGGGCCCTGATTGGGCTCACCTGATTTTACAAAACCCAAATAATACAATCGATAACACTGCTTTGCTGTTTTGAGCGTTGCATTCGTTGTAATATAGCGGAGCTTTTTACAGGAAAAATAGGATTAGTGTACGTTTAAACATTCTTGACAGAAAAACTTATCTGCGATCGTTTGATCCTAGGAACGAAACGAACTTAATAAGTTCGGAATGAAATCATCGTCACTTATTAGTACTCACTACTGAGAAACAGTTCAAATGGAATTGAGCCCCGATTCGGTCGTGAGAAGTCCAGCGCCGCTAATGCCTTAACCACCATATTGTCAAATATTTATTTAACACGTTGAACAGGTCATGTCACCCAAAAGTGGGTGACAGCAACATCTTGAACGGGTAATGTAACCCACTTTTTGGGTGACAACAAAACTGCTCCTCTCTTCGTGTACCATAGGCACTATTACTATGAATTTTCTGATACGGATGACTCTCGGAAACAAATTGCGCTAGGTTCTGCTCTATTTTATCTTACCTTATCTGTTCGGTTTTAAAAAAGCAACGAGATAATAATTCAAATGTATAGTTTATTAAAAATGTGCCTAATTGAAAGAACAAGTATGACTGGGGCCATTGCTCAGTCGTATACGATTTGATCGCACAATTATGTATGACTTTCGACAGAGCAGGTCATACGACAGTTTCTGTCATACGACCAAAAAAACAAAAAAAGATTGTCCAAAAACTGATCAACTGAATAATGATACCTGCCTAAAACCAGTATAAGAATATCAAAAGTGTAATTCTTCCTTTTTTATTTCAGCACAAAGCTCTTGCTTGATTGCTCACAAATCATACATCTGACCTGTCATATTTTTAAACGTCAAAGTGACACACAAGATCAATTTAACTAGCTATACTTGACAAGGTAGCATAAACTAGCGTTTACAAAAGTATGTTAGTAAGCGGCGTCCGCTCTTGGGCAATTACCGTGACCTGACGAAGAATTTTGCTTAAAATGGCTTGGCAGTCAACGTGTAAAATAAGCAGCGTCAACTTTCGTAAGAATAGCTAAATCCGTTTCAAGATTTCAAGAAGTGAGCTTGTAAAATAAGGTTATAGAATAGGACTTCACTGTATTGAGCGTTTCTAATATCATCGGATTGAAGCAGCTCGGTGGTGTAGGCGACATCGGCGCCAGTCTTCAAACGCCAGGACCGAGGTTCAAATCCCATCCGGATCGTCCTCCTGTAGGTCACTATTCAACTAATATGGTATCCGGCAAGTCTAGTAAGCCATTCGATGGACGGGCGTGACTTAGTAATTCGTTAAGTCTAAAAGAGGAAGATGGTAATCTCATCGGGTCCTTTCCAAAGGAACTGTCGATCCTTAAAGTGTACACTTTTCTGCTTCCAGTGACTTAAAATTTTAATAATACACGATTTTTAACACAGGTAAATACACCTACCTCGTGGAACTGGCGTCTGGACTGATGTTTAAAGCGCAATAGGACAAAACAACAACAAAGGATTGATGAACAAGAAGTTATTTAAACTTCGTCTGGTTCGATGAGGTACAAGTTGAATCAATTATGATACACTAAGATAAAATTTATCCATAGTCTCTGTTACATTTTTTGAAATGCTCTTGTTTTTCCGATTTTTTTATCAATTATGCTAGGTTAATTGATTTTTTGTTCAAACAAAGTAAAAAAAACTTTCTTTAAAGAAGGTTGAGTCATGAAATTATGTTGTTTTTTATCGCAAATTCACCGCCACAAGGACAATTTTACAAATCGTTCTTGTTTTGCTTCACTTGAAATGAAAAACTTTATTTTCATAGATCAGACTTTTTGGCTGCAAGTGACCGCATTTAATGTCTGGTGCAGCACAAAACGGTACTTTAGAAGCGATCGTCTAAACCAACGAATCAATGTTCATTCCCGCACACTAAGAACGAATTATCGTATTTAAAAGTATCATGATTGTACTTCATTTGAACGTTCAGAAATCATTTTCTTGATTAGCATATGGAAGAAAGCGGAAATCGTCCATCCGGTTCCCCTGCGCAAGGAAACACCTGTTGTAAACCACCAGCAAAAACAACAGCCAGAACATGTTCATCTACAAACTAAGCCCTCCTAAGTAGAATGCCTTGGGAAAGATTACATTTGCCTTGCTACAAGTACCAGCTGTGCCATCAATTGGGTAACATTAGTAAGCTTCGCTCAAAATACAGTTTTAACATAAATTATCGTAATGTTTGCATGCCGCGAAAAAAACACCAAAACGGTTTGCTTTATTTCATTTCACTTCAGATTCTACATAAAGTACTCATAAACATGCGCCGACTTGCCGTAAGGATTAGATTGCGATTACATGCATTAGGACGGCATAAAACTAACTCAATTAGAGTAAATTATATCTTTTTTTTTCCTTTCGCGAGCCTCTTATGACCACTTTTCGCACATTTTTGCTGCGTTTTTTTGATACATGTATGGAAATGGGCGCTTGTACAGATTTGTACTAGTTTGCAGCAAAGCTAATAATGTGAGAGCATGCTATGCTTCATTCCACATAATTAATCTTCATTATGCTGAGTTTGCTTGCTATTACATATGAGGAAAATTGGAATTTCATTTAATATTTTTGGTAAATGATAAAGTTTAATGAGAAATGAAGTGTTACTTATCGGTTTTGTATTACTAAGTATTTTGTTAAATAAGCTATCTTAAATATTTATATTTCTTTGCATGAGCGAGATAACGTCACAAACTAAGAGAAAATGCCTTGATAAACATTTAAAAAATCAGCACAAGACTAGCTCCAAAATCATCAGGCCGTAAAAAAAACAAAAAACATTTTTCTATAAATGTTAAAACTGCAATAACAATGCGATCATGCCGTTCTAGCGGAACAAAAAAAAAACGGAAAAAGTTGTGCAGAAATGCATGAACACACCCTAAATCAATTTACTATTTCAGCGCCTATTAACCAACTGCTTCATATTTTTGCATGCTCTTGAAGTTGAAAAAATATCTGATGAAAAGCAAAAAGCATATTACGAGATAAGTTAGGAAGTGGCCTTCCGTAGGTACGCTTTTCGCTACATGCTGACTCCCACCTGAACCTGCATTAATGCACGTAATGCCAATTTTGCAATTAACATCAATCTAAAATATCACTAATTAGTTCACTTTTCTTAACCTCAAATTTCCACTCGGTGCAAAGCTTTCGCTCGCTCTTTCCCTCCTTTTCTGCATTTATTGCTTTAGATTTTTCATCCATAACCCTCCAAGCTCCATGCTTGCTGCACTCGCCTGTCTCAGCCTGCAAAACCGTCAGTAAAAAAAAAATGTTTTTTTTGGTCCACCGCAAGAAGGCCAGGAAAAAGCTCCTCCTTGAAAGCTTGCCCATCATACAATCGGTTAGGCCAAGCAGACAGGACGCGACACGGCGATGACTGCGGTTATGATTGCCTCCGTCTGCTCCCCATTGTCGCACTTACCTGCAAATGTTAAGTCACAGCTATTAGAGAACGACAGTTCTTTAGCACGGTGCACCCTACACCCTGCAAGTTTCATCTGCCCTTTCCGAATCCCCTGTACATAAACCTCGTTCGTCGGCCATCGTTCGTAGGAAGAAATTTCAGCACCAGTGAACCACCTATTCAGTAAAGATGGATCTAACTCCATTCCAACTCAGCCCTCCACTCTGGCAACCCACTACGTACGGGGCAGCAGTTCAAATGGTTGTTTCCGATCGTAGCGGCCGTCGAAGTCGTTGCTCCCCAGATTCCGGCACCAGCGCCGTTTGCCCCTTTTAGCCGCAACACAGGATAGACACAGCATTGCCTGGTTAAAAATCGATACTTTGCCTTCTCAACGCAGCCGCAACGTTGTCGGCAAAGATCAAAGAGCAGCGATCGGAGGAATGAGCGATGCCCGTTTTGTAGTTAATGCTATAACACACCTTCTTTGCCAACCTGGCGTTTTGGACAAAACGGTTTCGCCCGGTGTTATAAGTGAAATGAGAGAAGCGATACGACGAAATATTAGCGACCCTGCAGTATTTCAGGAGAGTGGGATGAAGTGAGAGTCAGCGTGGAATCAGTGTCCTAGTGTCAGAAGATCATCGTAATGATGTTGCAGAAAATGAGACGCTGTGTGGACGGACGCATTGGGCTTTGGAGGTAAAGACAAATGCTTGTTCCAATCTCGAGGCGAGAGACATTTAAGTGAATTTCAATGAACATACACCGATGCAATAAGACAATCTATGTGTTTGTGCCATTCTGAATTGTCTTTTTTATATAAAATTTACAATTGTCTCCTTTTTTTAAACAATACAACGAGTAAAATGACATAATATTACAATTATATAAAATTGAAAGCACAAACATACACACACACAACATTTAGCGCAATAAAGCCATCCGCCTTTTAATTTCTCTTTGCCGACTCCCGTCACACCTTCTTCACTAATTTTCATTTTGACATTACATTGTTGGGATACCAAAATAAGCACTTGTATGTGTAATAAGCACGCTGGTGGTCGTTTAGCATACGTGTCATTTAGAAAGCAAAAGCGGTACGTCAAAAGTCATGAGGATGTGTAAAACATGTTGCGCATGAACAGATGTGGATATTGCTTTCGAGGTTATAATAAGTATGGATCTGAACTATTGATATTTGGTAATCAAAATTGCAAACTGGAGTTAGCAAAATCAAGAGCACAGCGTGAAATGTATAAAATTTCTTGGGTATTGATTAAATACTTTTCATAAGCAATTCAATCAGGCCTTTCTAACAGAAAAAATAGCTTCTTCTTCTTCTTCTTCTCGGTCTGCTCAAGATTGAGCTCTTGGCGTCGATATGGCCAGGTCTCCAATCAGTTTCAGGAACCTCGGTCTAGGGCTGCAGTCCGCCATCCACGGCTGCATCCGATCTCCGACAGGTTAGACTCCACTTGATCCAGCCAACAAGCTCGCTGTAATCCTTTACGCCTCATGCCGAACGGGTCGCTGACGAGCACCTTCTTGTTGGGGCATGAGCCCGGCATCTTCATCACGTGCCCCAGCCAACGTATCATTCCGGCTTTGACTACCGTCAGGATATCAGCACCGCCAAACAGCTCAGCTAGCTCGTGGTTCATACTCCTTCGCCACACGCCCTGCTCGCACACACGGCCGAAGATAGTCCTTAGCACCCGCCGTTCGAAAATGGCGTCCTCCGTCAGTATATTCCAAGACTCGTACGCGTAGAGGACTACTGAACGTGCGGTAAATCGTGCATTTAATGTGTTGTTGGAGTCTTCTGGATCGCAGGAGTTTGTGGAGTCCGTAGTAGGCACGATTGTTGTCCGAAGTTACGATCGTACCAAGGTAGCAGAACTTCTCTACCACCTCGAAATCGTCGCCGTCAACTGATACTCTGCCTCCGAGTTGGTTTCTATCACGGTCAGCAGGTATTTTGTCTTCGTCGCATTGATGCTCAATCCAATTCTATTGGCCTCGCGTTTCAGTCGGGTGTACGCCTCGCGCACCGCCGCAGTTGTTCGTCCGATGATGTCGATGTCATCCGTGAAGACAAGGAATTGGAGAGATCGGGTGGAAATCGTGAGATTCGAACGATTCCGACAGCATGCTCGAAACTCTCACCTTGCACTGCACCCCGTCCATAGTGGCTTTAGCAGCCGTACCAGCTTCCCAGGGAATCCGTACTGCTGCATGGTGTTCCATAGTTCGGTTCGATCTATGGTATCGTAGGCCGCCTTGTAGTCAATGAACAGGTGGTGCGTAGGGAATAGGCACTCCCGGCATTTTTGGAGGATCTGCCGGTTGTCGATTTGCCTCCAACAAATCCAGCTTGGTAGCTTCCGACGAAATCTGTAGCAAGGGGCTCCAGTCTGCAGAAAAGTATTTGGGACTGGATCTTATAGGCAGCATTCAGGACTCTGATGGCCCGGAAGTTAGCACAGTCCATCCTGTCGCCCTTTTTGTACACCGGATGTATGACACCCAGTTTCCATTCGTCAGGTAGTTCTTTCTGATCCCAAATCTTAACAAAAAATCCTTCCTTCGAAAATCTTAACTTGCGGAAATCCTTTCCGGACCCATCTTGAACAGTTCGGCCACCAGTCCATCGCTGCCAGTTGATTTGTTACATTTCAGCTTTTTGATGGCACTAATGATTTCGTCCAGGGATGGCTGGGGTACCTCGTCATCGTCATGCTGGCTGTCGTAGTTCTGCACTCCTCTGCTTCCTGCGCCTGGTTCGGTATCTCTTGTATTTGCATTTTAAGATGTATTTTGTATTTTAAGATGTCTGTCGAAGTAGCGCTTCCACCTGTTGATCACCTCTCGCTCGTCCGACAGGATTTATCCTTCCTCATTCATCCTTATTCATCCTTTGCATATTCATCCTTTAGAACATGCGAGTTTCTCTCGACTGGGATAACTGCTGCATCAGTTGTAGTTGCAGCCGGATCAGATACCTCCTCAGTCGTCTGTAGTGTTCCACGTTCTGCCGGGCCTTGTGCTCTTCTCGGATAGTGCTCGCCTGCACTCATCATCAAACTATTCCTTCCTCTGGTTACGAGTCACGCGGCCAATTGTTCGCTCGGCTGTGTTGTTCATGGCTTGCTCCACCATACGCCAGTGGTCATTGAGGGACATCGCCTCGGTGGTGGTGTCCTCCGGCAGCGCTTCCCCAAGCGCGTTTGCGAAGCTCCTCACCACATCAGCTTGCCTCAGCCGATCTATGTTGAGCCTTGGGGTAGGCTGATAGCGCGTCTTATTGCCGACGCTCAGTTTTTGATGTAACTTAACCATAACCAGGAAATGATCTGATTCGATGTTTGCTCTGTAGGTCCGTTCGTCGATAATATCCGAGAAATGACTTCCATCGATGAGATGGTGGTCAATCTGGGAATATGTCTGATGTGGAGATCTTCAGGTGTAACTGATACCAGGTAGTTAGGATAGTCAGGTCTCACAACGGGGATAAGGACCCTGATCAATGCTGTCGCTTCTACCACCAATTCACCCCCAGCTATAAAATGTTTTCCTTAAAAACCCCTCACACACACACTTAACACACACAGAAACAAAGGCTTATTACTGTTCCCTCTGAAAAGGCCACACGGGTAGATTTTGCTGTCTGTTTTGCTCCTGGTCACACTCCATCAAATTTCCTACCACCTGCAAAAAAAAGGAAAAAAGATCAATAAAAAGCTCTGCAAGCATTTCAAATGAAGGAAAGATGGTGTGCCTTGAAAATAACATGACCGTTATCCCATCGTTACACACTAAGCACAAATCAAACTGTTCACGAAATTGAATGACGCTCTTGAACGAAGGAAGAGGGACGGGTGAGTCAATTTGACGAGGATAGTGTTACCAAGCGGCCACCACCAACAACATTGGCCCAAAGTTAGCCAAACGTAAGCCAGCAACACTGGAAGTATCGGAACGTGTTGAAGTGCCAATGGAAATTGTTCAATTACTTATTCACTTTAATTAGTTGCGGTCCATTGTTTCGCCCCCTCAGGGTCTACCATCCTGCCGCATCAAACGCAATTCTTTTTGCATTGCACACCCGTTGGAATGATCCTTGTTTTCTTGCTTTCTTTTGACGTGCGAGAGGCCCTACTGCTTATCGGACTGAGCCAAATTCGTAAAGTCATCGCCAGGGCAGCTGAACTAAGGCACTGCGTTCGATTTGTTGTCCCGTGCTGCTCTACAGTCGGCCTGTCGGTCTGATTGAAGCCACGGTCATGGATATTAAGTTCTCGTTTAATTTCCACTCAGTCTCAGGCAGTGTTTAGGGGTTTGGAGAATTCTGGGTAAATGTCACAAATACAATTGAAAGGCTTGGCTACGGAGCTGGGACGGTTTTCGGTGGGTTCGATCGGTATATTTGATGCAGTTCGAAAAAGGGTAATTGTACACAAAACACTGTAGGACAATAACTATTTACACATAAATTAGAATAGCTTCAGACATCGAAGAAGGTAACCATTCCTAAAAAATACAGATAAAATTCAAGTTCTGGGTGTTCTTGCGAAGGACGTGATTGATTCTCAGGTACACCGAACCAATCGAGTGTATTTTTATTGGTAGAAAAACAAAAGAATATTATTGTTGTTTGTAGCAAACATCACATCTCAAAACCAGAAGCCATTTCTACAGTGAAACGTTTTCCCCGACCGGAACGGTAGCAATGTTGGTGCACTATTCACTTAGCACTATTCTCACGTGCCTTCCAATAAAAGACGCTCTGTGCCGCTCGGCGACGGCAATGCACGCTTGAACCGTAGTGCTCAAGGGTGCTGTAAAATCCCCAGATGCCCAGGTGATGGTCGTACGAACCTGCGCCTGGGCCTGGGCAATGCAAACAAAGCAAGGAAAAGGAGCCGCTCGGCAATTCTCATTAAACGGGTTAACCATCCTGGGCCCGAACGAATCGTTGACCGATCCCGTTGCCCACCACATGCACAAACGATCGCCGACTGGAACGCGGCACCGATCAGGTGAGGAGGAGGAGGAGGAGGGGGGGGGGACCGATATTTGCTCTTTGCCACCAACTACATTCAATTAGCATCCAACAGTAGCTTCCGTTTCGATGGTTGGCCATCAGTCCGCTGCAGTAACACCCTAGCCCTGGTTTGGCGCGCCCTCGTAAACCAGCCCAGAAGAAGAGCGGGAATCCATCCTAGCAGCCAAAATTAAGCCATCCAAAGCGCATGCTTTCGTATGTGTACGGTGGCGGCATCGGCCGCACTCAATAAAAGCCAAATCAAAGCCCAAAACGGTAGCCACGGTAGCCAATAGGGAAACGATTTTCTAATCATTACCCTTGTGTAAACGGGTGTAACCGGGCGTAACGTAGCCGGTGCCTTTGTTCTTGTGTCGGCTTTGTGGAAGTAGAAGAATCGCTTCTTATTTTCTTTTGGTTCGTTTGTATGTTGTTCCTAAGATCCAATTTACCTCTTTAAACGATCAGCATTTAAGTCTTGTCTTTATGTACGTATATTACATTAAATGGTTTGCATTCTTCGTAAATGCGTTTCCTATCTGCGCTTCTCGTTGATTGTGAGAAACAGTTCCGATACTTTCGAATTACCGCTTTCATTTAATCTTAAAATCAATTCGGAATTTAATTGTACGATTGATTTTCGATTACACATCTCCAAAGAACGCTGTATAAAGCGTGAATCGATCATCGAAAGGATGTAGATTCTTCAGAGAATTTGACGTAATAAAGGAATGACTCTACTGCAACCACAAATAAAAATCAATTTCCTACTAATAATAGTCCTACCCTGACAAAAATTCGCAAAAAGATAAGCCTCGGAGTTGCACAGAGTTAGAATTCCTTCTTTATGTCAACGGTTTACTTTTCAAAAGGCCATAAAGCAATGCTGCACACATTCCGTGTTCGGTAGAATGGCTTCATTAGGCATCCGGAACGAAAGCGAGGATGGTAGGACAACTTCATCAACCGCAGCAGAGCCACACACACACACATACACACAACCAGATCCACATTAGTTCCTTCTTTTTTTATTGCACTGCTCCTTTTCTACCTCAACAAGCAATGAATACGCGGTGGCTGTGCATATCGTTGTGTTTCGAAATTGGTTCTGGGCTTTCGATCATTTTCCATGAGGGCTCGTATACGCACCCGACCGGAACTGATTTGCAATTAGATCGACATTCAGCCGGAATGGCTTACCACGGTTTGCTGGCCCAAGCTAGCAAAGGCTTGGTTGGACAAGCGGTGCAGCGGCAGCTACTGGTCGAAAAACCTACTCAACGTTTGTCAACCAGATGCATTATGAACCGTGACTGACGACAGTGCGACAGGAGCCGTAGCATCAAATTGGGAACGAGGAGGCCTTAGAATACTTCATCAATTGGTGATTTATTCGGGATTGCTGACGCTCTCGACATTGTGTCGACCAACGTGAGGAACAAATTATCGTCATCACTGTCAACATCATGGCATGATTGATGGGAAAAGAGAAAGTGTCCATTTTGGGCGATACTAGAAAGCTCAACGGACGTAGTTTGAGAATACGATTATCCAAAAGATGCATTTTATTCATTGACTTTGGGGCATTTATTTGAATCAGCTTTTTCTGTAGAATGAAATTAATCAACAAAACAATTGTTGATTTTTTTTTTTTGAAGCGTGATCATAGGCATTTTCTAGAAGCATACACATTTATTAACTTTGCATAACGTGCATGGTTGCTAGCAGCTTTAAGTTTATTAGATTTTGTATGGAATGATTTCGCAATTACCCTTGATACATTGCTCATCGACAGCAATTTCTCGTGCACCATTCATCACACTGTAATAATCGCTAGAAATTTCAAATGACCCCAAACATTACAGGTGATTTTCTGCAGACAAACATGCATCGTTTGCCATCATGTCTGCTGTGCTGTTCCCTTGAACGCACTGTTGTTCGTGTTGTGTTGTTGAGTTTATTTTTTAATTTTCCTACCCAAATGAGTGAGGAATGATTGCGTTGGAGTGTTCAATTTAATTAAGCGATACTTTCCACTTGCAGATGGGCCACTAATGCGCCACCGCCACCGTGTGTTCACGCAACTTCAATCTCCATCATAGTCGTCGTTTGATAAGCGTCCCCAGTGCTGTACGAATGTAGACGGAGTGCGATCAAACCTTCATCATGCAACAGTCAATAGGAAGCCACCAATCGGTTGCTTTTGATCTACTATCGCGCAGCGAAATAAAACGGAAGGGCGAATTGATTCCGGCCGGATTGATTGTACCGTACACTCGATCAACCACCATTAATTCGTTCGCTAATGATTGCTACACTGGGCGCAGTGTCAATCGCGATGATACCAGGACGAAACCCGATTCAATCGATGCACTTTTCATTACATTACATTTTAAAATCTCTCTCTCATACACACACACACACAAATTACTGTAATCAGCGAAAATGTGCGACGACAGTACAGCTAACCATCAGTTCATCCGGATGACATCCGTTCAGTGCACTTTCCAACGATGGTTTCAAGCCCGAGTGGGTGGGGAAAGAACTTTTTCAATGATGAACATATTTTGTTAGCCGCTCAGTTGCTTCGTTTCAGGTTTTGCAATGAATGTTAAATGCACAGTTTATCGATTGAATGACAGTTTTGTGCGATGAATGATTAAGCTGTTGCTGTGTTGCTTCACAACTAACTCCTGTACGGTGGCTAGACTGTGAGGAGACGTCAATCAAGCATATTTATGAGACGTTTCATTCGTATGCATTCTCTCTCTCTCCATCTTACTTGCCAACAGACAAATGAAAAGTATACATTTTTTATTTTAATTTTATTCTAAGCCTCTTACTTTGTAGTAGAGTGGTATTAAAAGCTAACTTTCTGATGGAGCATTGTGATGTTGAATTATTAAAATGATTTTGTAATATTTTGCTTCGACATTTGCTGTATTTACACCATGTTCTTAATAATTTTGTCCACGAAACGAATAATAAATAGTCCAACCAAGTACTCCTCAGTCATTTAACATAGCTCCAATTTTATAAGCAGTTGAAGAACTTCAACTCATTGGCTGGAGCTTTATATTTTGTTGCTCTGGCGACCGGAAATTGTTCTACGATAGTATCGCGATGAATGAGGCCGCTTGTTGTTAGCGTTTGTGGCTAAAATACAGTTTTAAAAAAACGTTAGAGGTTTCTTGCTGTACACAATTATTATCAACGCAGATTGGCCTGTCCCAACTCTATGGAAAGAGGAACCATTTTGTCGCATAAATGAGCAGTTCAGATTCAAACGGATACGCAAAAGTGATTAGACAGGGTGTTTTAATTGACCCACACATTAATGACAGCTGGCAATACAAGCACACCATTGAGTAATTAGATCGAATGAATCATTTCCTTTGATTATTTGGTTTCATCAATCCGAAGAATAATGATGTCAAGAGTAGATAAATTTTGTGAAGATATTTTCAACTGAAAAGTTTTAAGGTTTTGTTTTTACCAACCAATTTACCAATATTTGAATTTACTTTCATTTTTTAAGTATTTTTATTTCTCCAAATACTTAAGTTTCACATTGCAATTATCTTTTTACATAAGTTTTTGATTTACTTTAGAATTAAAGCTTTATTTTTTCACAAAATAATTAAAAAAGATCCATAAACTCACAGAAACAAACAAACAAACACACAAATGTATTGAATAAAATTGTCTAAACACGTAATATAGCAATTAAGTTCTGATGACCAACTTGTTACAGCAATGGTTTTACAAAACAGTCCCATAAGGTCAAATTTGAGAAAACGGTCCTCTGTCTCTCCAAGAAAGGAGTGATTATAAAGTCATTTCCGCTCCTTTCTTTTTCGTGTAACTTATAGCTTGTTTGATTATTTTGGAAAGACCGTAATTAAGGAAGTCTATCGTTGTTGTATGATTTCGACATCAAAAACCCTCATTTTGTTGTTTGGTCTATATCGTTTTACTAACATGTATCGTTCGGTGAATTACTGACACATGATGGATTGAAATGACTTTTTAATCTCACGATTGCCACATGCTTATGTTGTTGGTTTTAGGAATAGGGTAAGTGTACCAATTGTTGTGCTATCATAGGAAAAATGAAAAATATAGCAAAACCCTAGCGATTTGCTGCCCCAAATTAATTTATTAACATAATCTATCATGTTTGCTAATTTTTCCATTAGTTTCATGAATTTTGGAAGCCTAAATTTTCATTCTTGGTGTCAAAAAGTCATCCATTCCTTACCGATTTGTTAAGAAAGGATTTTGTTTTTTGTTTCAATTTACTATATTAAAACTAGAGCGCACAGTCACTGAAAAATGATTAGAAAAATTCGTTTATCATTCATTCAAACTCCAGCAACATCGTTTTCGGTGGTGCAAGGAAAACCGACAGGAAAATTGTTTTGCTATGCTTATGCTTGCAGCTTGATCCGTCATATTAAATGTCAAAGCTTGATTTGTCAAGCCAAGACAAAAGATTTTAATTTATTATATGTTTTGCACTAAAATTAATAAATAATTCTATATTTATAATGTACATGAAAATTGCATATTTTATTTTAAACTTGCAACTGACTGCACAATTTGCTGTCATTTTGTATCAAATCGAACCAAAATTTGTCGCTCAAAACCATGATCTTAAATCGGTGAAAAATGTGTTTTTTAAATTATTTTTGGTTGATACTAGCATATGATAATTCCTAAAAAGAATTATTCTTTTGGTTAAAGTTCAATGTTTTGAGAGAAATTGATTCTAAATGTGATGTTTGAATAGCACAACAATCGGTACATCGAAGGGGTTTAGGAAACTGTCTGTAACATTCGTAAAACTTGCTCAAATTACAAAATGTAAACGGGAAAATACGTGGAAAATATGTGTCTACGAAATAAACCTTTGTTTGTTAATGTTTGTGGTGTAACAGTTTTGTCACAATCGTTGTTTTTGTGAAAACGCTGTACAAACTCGTTCATAATTGGTACACTTACCATAATTATTTTTGGAATTATTTACAGTTGTTTTACTCGATCGTTCATTTTGGTAGAGGCAAAATAATTGTTTGTTTTCGAAAGACAAAATTGTTTATAATGTTTCAAAAAAGAGAAGCATTCATATCTTCAACTCAAGTGACTGATTATGTTGTTGCTGTCAACAATGTGTTATTCAATTATCCGATTTTTATTCCACAAAAAGAAAGAAGTATAAATCCCTCAATAAAACCGATGAGCAGATTTGTTTTAAACAATATCAAACAAATACAAAGATGGTAAAATTTCAATTTAATAAGTGTCTCCTGTTAATCTTAAAAAGTTAGCTGTAAATGATGAGCAACATTCGTTAAGATTTCGTATAACATAGAAAATGCTTTGTTCGTCGGCAGCAACCATCGCAAAACGAAGACAGCAAGTGGCGTAAATAGATTGAAGTAAATCGATAAAGACCCGGTGGCTTAGAACAGCTGGCAATCCTTCAATCTCATTTGTAACAAGAAGAAATAACGCTCTAATGCAAACCACCTAAGGCTAAACAAAGCGAAACATTCAGAAAGACCCCAAGCCAAGCCAAGTAACTTGGAGGAAAGTAAATCACTGTCAGAGCACAAAACGAGCGAGAAAGAGCCCGGCACAGGCAAGCAAAGGACGGAGCAACGATGGAAATGCTCTCTGGCGCGCAATAAATAATACATTTAACTTCTAAAACACTTTTGCACTTAGTCTCCTAACTACATGCGCTCAAAAGTCAATTAACCAACTTAACAAATTAGCCACCGGAACCGGAAGGCAACACGGGGAACGGTGCCCTCCGATTGGCGGACAAGCGTCGAAGCACCGCCTACTTTTTGTACGCGCAGCGACGAAAAAAAAATGCCGGCCTTACGCAAACCACGCAAACGCAAACGCGGACCCGTGGCGATGCTGCCGGTCGCACAGTACGAACAAGTTTCACTCGAACCGGCAAAGCGAACGCCTCGTGGTCCGGCACGTTTCGAAGTCGTGCTCGTCGCAAACAAGTGCGTGGGTTACGTTGCGTCATTATAGCCGTGTGTGCGTGCGTGTTTTTGTTGTGTTGTAGCTCCCGGGTTTTGTTTATGTAGCGCGCGTTGGCAAGGTGCGTTTTCGTTTCGTAGTGTTTTGTCCGTGTGTGAAGCAAAACCGGGGTGCAACTGTGTGCTAATGATCCGCGTTGTGTCACGTAACAATCTGTACGGAAAAGGCAAATTTATGATACAGTGCGTGCGAGTTTTCCAATCCAGAAAGAAGAAAGAAAAAGTTGTCCAACTTTGGTAAAGTATTTTACGATTTTCAAGTGCAAAGAAAGAGTTTTTGGTGAAGTAAAAGTGTGCGCCGCTTGTAAAGACGCAGTGGAATGTACCTGTGTGTTGAGTGACAGCTTGTAGGCAAAAGTTTGTTTCGTCGGCCTCCTCCCAGACCGTGATCTCATCCCGTTGAAGTTGTTCGGGTTGTTTGTGTTGTAATTGTGACGATAAATTTTAATTCGCACGGCCGCCCGATGCTTGAAGAAGCTGATTTACGCTCGGGAAAGATGTTGTGTCGGACGAGCAGTCCTCCGCCGCCGAGTAGCAGTCCGGCTGGGTCGGAAATTTCGGTCGGTTCCCCAAGTCCACCGCCCATTGGCAGTGACTCGCATCCTACCCACCTGCCCCATCCACATCCCTTGGCCGTCACACATCTGGTTCACCATCATCCACTCATTCACCCGCACCATCCACACCATCCGGCGCTACACGCCCATGCTGCCGTAAGCGCGCTGCAAGCTCGTGCAGAAGATTACTTCACACCTCTCAAGCGATTGCGCATGGTGGAGGGTGGCAGCGGTGTTGAGCTGGGAAGTCCTCCCGGTGGCAGCCCGAAAGAGTCCACCAGCCGGGGCTCTAGTCCCACGACGCCTGTTAACAGTGCGAGCAGTACAAACACCATCACCAGCACACCTAATAACAGCGCCACATCTACCACCACTACCACCAGCACAACCAAATCGTCCACTGGCACGACCGCTGCCGAAGGAGTCAAGTCGTTTTCAATCGCCGATATCCTGGGCCGCGATGCGGAGGCCAACAGCCGTGAGGCACGGGAACCAAGTCCTCCGCCGATGAATCCCGCCTTGCACCATGCTTCCCACCACCACCATCACCTGCATCTGGCGGCTCATCATCCCGGTGCACATCTGGCGGCTGCCCATCATCATCACCACCATCACAGCAGCAGTACGTTGCAGCAGGCGGCCTCCAAAATCGTACGACCCTGGGACCATCTCCGTGGTCCAATCCCGGTGAGGCCGTTCCTGCCACCGGCCTTGCTACACTATGAGCATCGGCTAGCGCTGGACTACCATCAGCAGCTGCAGGAACATTTCCGGGCTCAGGCCCAGCTGCTGCGGCACATGAGCATGGACATTATCCCGTCGGAGAGTGGGTCGGAGCGGTCCAGTTCGGCGGCGAGTGATTGCTGTTCGCCGGAAATCGGACGTGGATCAGACCACCAGAGCCATCAATCGTCACAGTCGTCGTCATCGGGGGTGGGTGGTGGATCAGCCGGGGGTGCCGGTGATGGAAGTGGACGAAGTGGTATCAATGGCGGTGCTAGTGGGCCCAACAAATCTAGCGGCAAAACGGCGCCGAATGGTACACCGCTCGATGCGCTGTTTCAGATGACCAATAAGAATTTCGATGAATCGAATGAAGACAGTGGTGAGTAGAAGCGAACTCTCTTACTTGAGCTTTAAGCTTGAAAAGACTGTGTTTTACTGAAACAGTATTCAAACTATAATTTGGCCATCGATTGGTATTGATCTTTACTGAGTCATACGTATGAAGAGAACTCCTTTACAAGAGGAACAATGTTTTTCTTTGTCTCTGGGACATTGACGCGTCTCAGGGATTTCCCACAAACAAACATAAACAAACATACTGGTTTCAAAGTTGTTTGTGGAGCAATTTAATGTACAAACACATCTGCAGTAGTTGCGATTGCTCAAATATTAGCATTGTCTAGAGGCTAATAGTTGCGAAAAAGGAGATGCAAATAAGCAAAACAAATAGATGTCAGGGACTTAACCATAGGATTGTAGCAAGGAGGACTTTAAGCAAAATGGCTATGTAATAGTAAGACAAATAGCCGCCATTTTTTTTATCTTTGTACTTTTGAGCTTTTGCTGTCAATGTTGAAATGTCAAAAATTAAATCAATTATCAAATACTAGCAAAATAAAATATCTACTGATGTCCTGCACGTTGCAGAAGACATACTTGAAATTAACTAGACTTATCTGCCAGCTTGTGCTTCCCATGCTCATGCCTTTTAGCGACTTTTTCATTCCCCGCCGTAAGCGTGTGGACCACGATGGAAAGCGTTTGATAATTTATGATATCTACTCATGCAACATTCATGATAAGCGCCGACTTTAGCTAACCAACCGGTGCGCGCATAATGTTAGCCGTACGAGCGAGTATCTGGACCGCTTGTTACCCTCTCTACTAGCGACTGGTGAGTTGGAATTAAAATTAGATTACCAAGAGACTTACAAATGAGATCCGATTACCATTTCTCCAACCTCCGGATGCACGCTCGGTGGTTCGGTAAACGATGTTCGTGTTCGTTGTTGTTTTAGAGTTTGTTGGTATTTTTGTTGCGTCCCTTCCCTTCTGAATTGTTCCCCAACCCGAATGGGCATCCACCTCACAGCACACACCAGTCGTCCATCATCAAGTGGGAGCGACGCTGTTGCGACGCTGATGCGCGATTGTAACACGATTAAACGCAATAGACTACGCAATGGCGTTGAAGAGTTGGCCCTAGCATTTGGGAGCTGCATGCATGGCAGCGGCTGCGGAAAGGCTGAGATTGTCCATTGTTTCTGCATGGGGAGCTTGCTAACAGTATGCGGAGCATAAATGTACAACGAATTATCCTTTTCTTTTTTGTGCCACGCCGCGACAGTCAGACTCGTTTGTTAAGCTAACGAGCAATTTTCATCGTCAGTTCGGTGAGTTCCGGGTGGGGTAGGGGTAGTAGCTCTTCGTACAGTGAGGGTCTAAGATTTACTAGTCTCAGCCCTGGTAAGCAAGTTTCACTTCCGTCACAATCGCACTGTAGCGTGTTATCGAGGATCGCTATTTTTGAAGAGCTGCAGACTGATTAACTAACAAGATGCTGCTTAATCAACGACACGACCATGGTGCCTCTATGTCTAAGGTTTAATTACTGCTGTGTGTGGTTTTATTTGCATTGCTTTTCAGCCTGAATTCGTTTGCTACTTGAGCATTATTTTATTTTATTTATTCACTTGAAACATTATTCCGCTATTGCAAAGGTTGTTCATAAGTAAAGTTGTAGCAAATCGAACTTGACGTTTGGGCAAAGCTAAGGCACAATAATACCAACTGCCAAATTACCAAACAATTTCACTACAAATTGTCCATGAATAAAACCTCGAATGATCGTGATTTAATCGAAATTATGGTTTCTCAAAACAAAACCAAAGGCCATCCATAACACACACTGATGCTGATCAAAACGGTGGCCTTGAACGTGAGAAACAGCATCATGTTCGCCGTGTTTGAATCAATACTGCTCCGAAGCTTCTGGGTATCGGCGACTCGGAAACCAGTTTTCAGAAGTGTGCAATAAATCAAAATCCAATTACCAAAATGTTTTTCGACCAAGGTTCGGCAAGGTGAAGCTAGTGTTGCGTTTAGAGAATGCCGCAGGATCAATTTGAACGCTACCGCAGCTGACCCAAACGATCAATGTGTAATCAACGATACTGAGCTCCCAAAATTTCCGAACGCTCCAAATTGGTACCACAAATAAGCTTTGCAATCGGTAATTCAATGTTGCGGTTATTTTGTTATTGATTCACTAAGCACTCGGCTGAGAATGATGGGATTCATGCGTGGGAATTTTTTTACAATGACAAATTGGATTTTATTGCATTTGTTTGCGTTTCACTAACGAGGTTCTAGGAGGAAGCTTGGGAATTGAAAATCAGACATACAAAAAATATTTGTATAAATAAGTTGCATCGAAAGCAGAAGCATACACAAAGTACAAATCATTTCTCCTCTGCTCCAGCTCATTAAATGTTTTGATGGTTTTGCAAAAGGATCAGCACAAGATATTCCAACTGCTCTCTCAGCAAATCACGAAAAAAAAGTGTTGGGTAAGGTGAAAGAAAATAATACGTTATGTGCAATTGGCCACGCTCGATTTAGACCGATCCAACAATTATGTTATTGTCGGATGGAAACGACGTGTTTTTATCTTTTCCTTTTCCAGACACCTTTTTTTGTTGTTTGGTTGATGTTGTTGATAGCTCTCGACCCAGGGTAAAGGCCACTTGTTCGCCAGCCGCCGAACCAAACACTAATCAGGTGCATCCTGTTCCTAACGCTCCAGGTGAATCACTCAAAGCAGCGCAGGAGAATCAAACAGGTCGACCGCATCGACGTCGGCGAATAGCACAAAATCCTGCGCGAGTGCGTGATGAATCGATTGATTCGTTATGGCGCAGTCTACTGAGCGGAGAAACGAAAATGTGAAGAAAACAACAAAAAAAAAACCTCCCGAAAAGACTCCCGGTTCGCCGCAAACCAAAGGTTTGGTGCGGCTGTGATGGAACGAATCGAAGGTAACCTCGGTGCGATCTCCGATCACGATCGTAGCCCGATGATCGCTTATTGTCGCCACCAGCTCAACAACTTGCAACTGCTCCCCTAAGCACGTCCACCTTGAACATTTCACTGTTTCGATGGCAGCTGACAGTAAGCGGGTTTGTTAAATTTGTGCTGATCGGGAAGCACAAATTCGAAGATCGAGAGAGTTGCAGTTGATCTGCTTGTAAAGTGCCACTTTAAATTATCACGTTCCGGATGTCAAGCCGTACCTTCCCGATGTATTCTTCTTCCAATGGTACACCTTCAAAGCAACAGCGGCCAAAACCAGCGGCTACCTTGCAGCCGAATCGGCGACCGATCGGCTCGTCCGACCCTTAAATTTGGGCTGACTGCACTGACACTAATGGTGAAGCGACCAACGCTCGGCTGGCTCGGATGTTGTTGGCTGTCGCTTTAATTGTTTTGCCCCGTCGGCAGTTGTTTCCTGGTGGCCAAATTAAACGGACGCGTCGTTCGGTTTGAGATGCAAATATGTAATTTTGCTAACGGGCGATAGGCCGATCCATCGGTTTCTGTACAGAAAAGCCACATGTGTATCGTGTGTGCTTTTTCACTATGCCAAATCGTTTGTATTCTGGAAGTGGAAGTTCTCAATAAAAATGCTTGGGTAAGAAAAAGGATATTTTCAGAGTAAACTCTTGCACTTTGGTATATTAGCGACTTTTAGAACGGTCACATCGGGCCGGACTGGTGGTGTAGGCGACAGCGGCGGCGGTCTTCAAACGGCGGGACCGTGGTTCAAATCCCATCCAGACCGTCCCCCCGTAGTGAGGTCTGACTAACCAACTACGTGGTATCGGCAGTCTAGAAAGCCATTTTCGATGGCCGGCATGTTAGAGGCCGTTAAGAGCCAAGAAGAAGAAGAACGGAAACAAAAAAAATCAGATCTATTCCCTCCAGAAACAGGTGTCTATAAACCTGAAAGTAATTGAAATTGTAATGCTTTCACCACCTTCATTCAAACGCCAACATTCAACTGCATAACAGTCCATTCGAAACGGACCCATTAGCGCGATGATCACTGTATTCAGCTCAGCTTTTTCTTTGCTCATGTTGTCTTAGAACCGCTTGAAGCTCCGCATTGACTTCGACACACCGAATTCAAAAATTCTACCCAACGTACTATACTGTGGTTTTTGCTCAATAGGACAAGAGCGTCCGCTTTGATCGGCAATCCGTAGAGAAGCTTATTAGCGCTCGTTCTCCTACTTAGCTCCGCTCTGTATCTCCTTTTTTCCTTCCGTCCCTCCTTCCGCCACACCGTCTGGTGGATGGTTTGGCGTACGCGAGTTCCGTCGGCGAAGGCTCGCTCAATCGATCCGGTTTCACAATTGGTTTGAATAAAATCTCCCTTCCCCCGAATGGCGCTGCCGCTACCTGCCGCCCAGCAAGGAAAGGATACGAACCAAACCAGGGGCACGGTGTGAAAAGGGGTGGGCAAGAGGGAGAGGGGGGGGGAGGAATACAAAATGTTCGTTACATCAAAGACCGCAAGCCGACAGATCATCAATTTTTCATTGATTGACTTAATCACTTTAGTACCGGTTGATTACAGTTTTCGGTTCTTGATCTCCTTGTTATTCGTTTGGAGGGAGTAAAAAAAAAAGGGATCGCGTTGGACAAGCGCACACGCACACTACCGGGCTTGCGATCGTGCGATCGCCCTTTCGCCGACATATACCAATAAACGTTTAACTCTCCGTTCTGGCGAAGAAGACAAACATTCCTGGCCGTGGTTGACCGTCGCCCGGCAATCATAATTCTGCATCCAACAACAACAACAAAAACAGGGAAACGACGAAGCATTAATCGACACCGCTGCCCGGAGTGTGAATATCGTTGTCCAAAGCCGAAAAATGCTGGTGAGCACCAGTGAATTAAGATCGAACGAGGGACATAGAGAAAGAGAAAGAGAGAGAGAGAGAGAAGGATCCCATGCGGCGATGGTTGAAGATAAAAAAAAAACATGTGAAATGATGTCAGTATTGGCATTCATATTAACACGCAAGTTGAGGATGCATTTTAATGTGCAAAGCAGATACAATGTGGTTTGAGAGCGTCTGTGCTTCAAGGAAATCACTAGCCCTGGATGTCCGGGTGACAATTGAAATTGGTTTAATTAATTTAGTCATTAACAACAATGATTGTCGATCCATGCATGTTCTAAAGAGGCAAGATTCGTATCTTACTAAGCTTAGCTTAAAATATTTCGCTTCAAAACTCACCCTGACTGGTTTGATACAGTAGACGGTGCAAGCACCAGCCACAATCGAAATCTGTTAATAGCTATTAGCCATTGATAATTTCAACCCTCTCTTCCTAAATCATCGTTATAATGGTCACGGCGATCGAACAGGTTACAGCTCGTAGAAGCCATGTGTGTGACGCCGAATTTGTCGACAGGCTAAACTAGGCGGGTTTTTTACATCCCCACGCCGACGCAGCACCACAACCCTTAGCTCAACAGCTCCACAGATTAGCAGCACCGTCGTAACCATCAAACAGCTTGCCGCCCCCGGGGCAGCACACGGGTATTCGGATGAACAGCATCACTCATACAACTATTAGATACAACAATAAAAGTCATAATAAGCCAACAACAAGCAAACCGACCGCTGGAACTCGCAACCGTTGCGCACGAAGAAGCGAACGGTGGAAACGTGAAGCAAAGTGATTTCCATCGATGTATGGTATCGAAGACTGTATGGCCGAAGGAAGGCTGATGATGGGGTTTTGGCAGGTAGAAAATCAAGCGCATCAAACGAGATTTAAATGTGTGCCAGCGGAAACGCTCGCATATGACGAATGTTGGCAGGCACTGGGGAACCAGGAAGTGGACCGGGAACGATCTGGGGCAAGGTTTGGAGTGGGTCGAAAAAGCACAAAACATGTGATCGTACGCATCGAGATCGTCATTTTTTGCAAGCGTGTTGGTGCCCCGCAGTTCAGAGCGCTGCTGCGCGTCTTGTGTAGGATGACTGTTACAATCTCACCGTAAACTGCTAACTAATATCCTCTTAATATGAATTGTTCTTCGCCAAACGCTGGCTGCGAGATTGCTCACTCATTCGCTGGCCACCCTGCCTCGTGCCTCGCTGTGAAGACGCACACACCTTGGCTAACGTTCGGCGGAGTCAGTGCGGCTCGGCGGTTCCAATCCGGTTCTGCTGTGGCCTGGCCTGCTGGTTGCTCTCATTCCTGCCGCCGGTTGCCGGTTGCTCCCTGGCGGTGTTGATGAGTGAACAACCACCAGAAGGGGTTTCGCTATCTCGCTCGGCCCAGTCATCTTCCACGGCCATGCCGGGGCGATTCCGGCCGGGGCAGTGGTGAAGTAGCCAGAGGTTGATGATGATGATGTGTCTGCCTGTGTGTGGCGAGGCCTCCGGTATAAATGGTGGAAGCAGAAACAAGGTGATCAAAGGCCAACGCCGACCGAGCCCAAAGGTGTCGGCTGGGCTAATTGGAAGAAGATCAAAGGATGCCGCCGACTCGGCCTGGCACAATGAGCCCATGGAGCTTTTTGTGCCTCTTTGCGTTTCTTCTCGGACAGCCACCTCACACTCTCAGTATCTTTCTAAAAAAAAAAAAAAAAGGTGAGAATGAAAAGATGACACGGAGCAAGGAGATCGAGTTGAGCTGGCCTGAGGATAAAGCGAAGTGAGATGATTTTCTGATGTTGTTTCCTCTGCAGTTGCTCAAAAGCTCGCAGTCGCTGCCATC
Organism: Anopheles maculipalpis; assembly: GCF_943734695.1. Lineage (NCBI taxonomy): Eukaryota > Metazoa > Arthropoda > Insecta > Diptera > Culicidae > Anopheles > Anopheles maculipalpis. The sequence continues at coordinate 51,575,006 of NC_064871.1, forward strand.
TTCGCCTAGTGGATGCTGTTTACGGTTTTCTCTCTCTTTTGCTCTCTCTCTCTCCCCCTCTCTCTTGCTCTCTTGCTCTCTCTGGAAAGACCACATTGAGCTTCATTACACTGGGGCTGGGAGTGAATTCGATACTTTTTCCATCCACAATTTTGCAGAAGATCGATGCCAGTAATAACTCTATCGGGGAGCGCTTCTGAGCTCTGCTTGGGAGGCCTCACCGTAATTTGCTACAATGAGTTTTCCACTTGCGTATTGTCGGAATCGTGCCGTTGTTGGACTGCGTGAGTATGTGTTTGATTGTACACATTTCTGACAAACATGGAAGAATGAGAGGCAAGGGTACAGTGGATAAGAGAGAACGGAAAAAAACATCTTCTCACACACCGCGTACGAACAAATTGAGTTTCAATTAATTTTCGATTTTCGCTAAACGATCATCTAGCTACTTTCATGGAGGTCTTCTTGTGCCGTGCTCTGGTTAAGGCACTTGTGTTGGTTGAAGGAGGTCGAATGTGTAGTTTTTTTTTTATGTAATATGAGATTTATAACTCAAAAATATTCTTTTTTTGTAATAGTAATGAACCAACAAATGTGCTGCGGCAATTTTTGCTTCCACAGTGAATCAGACTAAACACATTTTTTCACAACTGCGCATCTCATTAGCATCTGATGGGATAAATTTTCCATCGATTTTCAGCATAATTTCTAGAAACATGTTAATGAGTAAAGTTAATTATTTAATTTTCACAACCCTCACAATTATAACAAGACAATTATTTGCCTCTTTGTGCTTTGTCGAAATACGCATGCGAATTTTTGTTTTGCAATATTTATCAGCTAAAATGCGTCCAATTGCCACCGGCGTAGATAACCAAGATTTCTTACCATTTTGTTTCCACAACAACACCTTGTCTGTGGTAGAAAATGTTACTTCTACATCACGCACATACACAAACGCTCCGTAAATCCCCGATCCAATTAAGTCTTTAGCCGGGTGTGAATGAAAGCGAAACTCCAAATTTTCTGACAGATCCGGTCTTCAGTCTCTTTGAAGTTACATTTTTTCGATTGCGCTCTTCTTCTACCCTATCGAAAGTATCATCCATTCTGAGCCGTTGTTGTTGGTCTGCTGTTGTCACTGACTGACAACCGACAATCACAACAAACGAGACCAACGCCGTGTCTCGAGAGTGGTCCTTCACCTGAAACCTGAAGCGCTGCGTACTCGAAAACGATTTTCCAACGGCCAGCAAAGTTACGAGAAAGAATCTGGGTTCTGTACAACTTACCGCTAATCCCCGTCACTTCGTAACAAGCTCACCACTCACTCAGCTGTCAAATTAAATCACCTTCTTTCGATGCCATGTTGCTTTCGTTGGCAATCGTAGTAGTTCGGGAAGGAAGCATAGAACTTTGCCAACTATCCTATAGCACATCAATGCGGATCTGTTTAGTGGATTTGTTTCGCTATCTACTAAACATCGTTTAGCACAATTAATTCTAGTACAGCAATTTGTAGAAAATGTACCAAAAACTTGAGCATCATTTGTTTTGGTAAAGCCTTTTTATTTTCGTTAATTTTCCCACCAAAAAGATCAACTGAATGGGAGATCTTCCATCAAGAGACTTCTGAGTGTGTCTCACCGTCGGAAAAGTCCCACCCAGTAATGAATGAACAGCAATTATTGATTTGTTAATTGATTCTGGACAGGCGATATCTCCTACGGGAAGGTTCGGATGGTCATCTCTTTAAAAGCGTCTGCAGTGATTGACCGCAAGTATCATCATTACACACACACACACACACAGCCGGCCCGTTTGTCTTTGATCTTTCGAGCGCTTCCTCTTTGTTGGCCGCGGAAAACAAAAAAAAATAGCACCGCCTCATTCTGATGCTTCCTTACAAGTCGGCCTTAAAGCTTTGCCGCTCCATTCTTGTCTGACCAGAACGGATGAACGAGCGGGAGCGAGTAGGCGAACGAAGACCGGAGCGCCCTTAATTCGATAGTGGCGGCAAATGCGTGCCCTGTAATTATCGTGCCCAGCCCGAAGGAAGCTGTGAGATTTGGTGGTCCCTCCAACCAGTCTTACCCGGCTCGATCGCGCTCGGATCGAACCCGATCGCTTCTAACACCTAACACCACTGCCTCCGAAATGACCAAACAAGCCAGTGCAAGCTCCTTAACCAGTCAAACGTCATAATGATGCTCGCAAACACTCTTTCCGACTCCCACCTTCGAATCAGCTCGATCATTTCTCGCTCTTGTACACCGAGCAGTGACTCGGACCGTCAATTGAAACGTCAATTCACTTTGAGAAGGAAAGAAAAAAAACAAAGCGTGAAAAATGAGCTGCTGCACCGATTGTGCGATAAAAAAGGATCGCTGCTCCTATATCGCACGCAAGTAAACGCAAAATTGCACAAAAGCAAACAGTGTGCGTGTCTGTATCTGGGAACATGGGAGAGAAAGAAGAAAAAAAAAGCACAAAAAAAGGTTACGAAAATGAAGGAAAAACTAATGCACACACAACGAACAAAAAACCGACTGAGCCCATAATTATGTTTATTTATGATCACTTACCATTCGAGCATTGTTATGCAAATAAGAGCGCACTGCTTGCACCACTAGTGCAGCGAGAAGGAAGTGCAAAAATGAAAATGTGAAAGAAAAATGGAAAAACGCTGAAGCGCTCCGAAAAAAAAAAAGCCGAAGCGAAACAGTGAGGCTTTCAAGACCAGCTGGCAGCAGGCAGATTTTTACCAATACACGACCACCAACTTTTCACTTCCTGGGGATGTACGTTTACGCGTGTGTGCCTTGTGCCTAGTGTTGAGCGTTCATGCTTCATTAAACTATTACCAACTACGTGGAGCGGAAGTTTTGCCCGGTTACGGTTACGAGGTGAAAATCGTCTTGATACACGATCCCACGAGATGGTCCCCGGGAAGATAATCGATGACACATTGAATACGGTGCGAAGTGATGATTTTTAGTGTAAACATACGGGATGCGGTTTGAAAAATCACGTGTGACGATTAGCCGGGGAAAAATCCCCGGATGAGCATCCTTCCGGGAGCAATCTATCTTCGGTTCTGTAACGCTGCACGTACAATCACGTCTGATCCGTCGATTATTGGCTACTTAATCAAAATTGCGCTCGGGCCAAATAGAAAGTGCAAACGGACGAGAGCGCACCCTACCGGACACCGAAGTGAGCACAATTTGCAATCGATCCATCGGTGACCGTATCGAACGCCATAAATCAATTGGATCGAATTTTTGTTTTCCACATCCGCGCACGGCTTCCGTGCACCGACTCGCACCGTCCCCTCGGCGAGTCGGCGTAAAGAGGATCGATGTTTTTTTTTCTGTACAATGGCGGGAAGGAGTGATAGAGATTGTTTCATTAATCCCCTATGTAAACAACACTTGACACTTGGCAACCGTCGCAACACCCAACGACGAGCCCAAAAGTCAACGTTCCCGTTTTGCTGGCCCCGGCGGATTGGTGCTGCATGTTGCGAAGCAATAAATGCCGACTGCTTTACGACCCACGCTGAGCCATGGCCACTTCGTGTTTCCTTCGCTGCTCCTAGGGAATGTAGGAGTGCGGTGCGGTGGAGAGGACAAAAAAAAAAGCCGGGCTTCTGTTCCGCTCACAAAGATCCAAATACAGCGGCGAAACGGTGAACAAATGGAGGCGACACGAACGCCGTAACACCGAAACGATGTGATTTATGGTCGAGTGATTATTCTTCATTCCCAGCGTTTATAGTGATAGTGTGCGTGTGTGTGTCCACACGACAGAAACTTCCGACTCCGATCCCATTCCCTGGGCCCCCGGGGGTCCTTCTAGCGTCTTTATCATCAGCATCACGCATCCAGGGTGGAAGTGTGTGTGTGTGTGTGTGTGTTTTACAATTGCGTGCTGGGCCTCGATCGTTTCGCTGGGTGGCTTGTTGACATGTTTTAGTAGCATCATCACCACGAATCAACCGCCATCATTCGTAACGGTAGCGAACTATAGTGAATTTAATTTGACAGATGATAGAGTGATGGCCGTTTTATAACCACCATCATTCCTATGACAGATGACCCTTTCCATTCGACTGTTACGCTGATAACAGTTGATTACGCGCTCGCTTCTGATTGGTTCGTCTTTTGTGTTGTGCACTCATGCAGCGATGGGCAATACAATAAAACCACCCCAATAGCCGTTAGAGAATCTGCTGTTTTCGATACTTTTGTTAGGTACAGTTACTTCCCGACTTACGCGGATAATGGGGACCGGAAAAATCCGCGTCGTGTGCTTGTGCCCATGATATAAAAAAAAAAATTAAATTTATCCGTTGATTTGGAAACAATGAGTATTTTTCAAGCATTATTGCATTAAACGAGTATTTTTGGCTGATTTATTTATTAACAACAAACTATTTCATAGTTTCAACCAAGTCTTGCCATGTTTCAGAAACATTCACTATTCAATTTGTACTTTATAAGAAATTAATGATCAAAATTATTAAAAAAATAAAATAATTCAAATGGCTTTGCCACCAGTAACAAAGTAAAACTTCATAATTGTTAAAACTGAAATATTTCTAAACCGTTTGCTTGACATTTCTTTCGTATATCACTTTCATTACGGGTACTTGTCATTTTTTTTTAATTTGCAGCACTTTTGTTAAATAAGGATTAAAGGAACAAGATGCGTCCTCTTCATGAATGCTTCTAGTGACTTTTGACAATTCCCAGGTGGAGAACTTAATTTAGTATAATAAACCCAACATGCTGTCAAACATGAAAATCCGCGTACCTCCGAATCCGCGTAATTTGAGCACCGCGTAAGTAGGATATTGACTGTATACAGGGTTTCTGAGTAGAACTAGACAAGTGCGAGACATTTCTAGACAACGGCTAAGATGAACTGGACAACGGGTAGGTTGAACTGGACAACCGCCACGCTTTCTGGACAGTCGTCAAGTTGAACTGGACAAATGTTAGGTTGGTGTGGACAAACGTCAAGTAGAACTGGACAGTCATATTTGAAATGGATGATAAAACGGTTTGAAGCATATCGAAAACGCTTGACAAATGTTAAAAATAAATAAAAATAAATAATACAAATTGCTTTGCCTCCAGTAACAAAATAAATTTTCATAATTGTTAATGCTAAAATACTTAAAACAAATGTGAAATAAAATGTTAAAACTAAAACTGCTGAAATACACATTTTTTCTAATTTCTAATTTTAAATAATTTTCAAACGTACGTATGCATTCACATCGAATATAAATCATTTTAACCGAATACAATTACGAACAATCAGAATGCATAGTTTTCTTTAAAAATGTAAGGAAGTAATAAAGTATTTGCAATACTTTCAAAATTTTATCTTTTGACAGAAGATGACAGAAGAAGTTTCTGTTTATTGCCGCTGAGTTCTTGTAGCTGTTGTCATGGATATTTTATAGAATCAAAAATATAAAATTAGAAATGAGCAAATGTATTCAATACATTTGTATTGCCACTTTCAAACATGTTCAATGAACAAACTATAACAATGTTATTATTAAATGTAAATTATAGAAAATGTATAATTCAACGGCTACTTTTAAAATATTTGCTAAGCGTTTCCGAAACGCTTCAAACCGTTTCACCAACCATTTCAAATATGACTGTCCAGTTCTACTTGACGTTGGCCCACTTCAACCTAGCGTTTCTCTAGTTCAACTTGACCACTGTCGAGAAATGGCGACGGTTGTCCAGTTCATCTTAGCCGTTGTCTAGAAATTTCTCGCACTTGTCTAGTTCTACTCAGAAACCCTGTAACACTCCAATATTTGGAAAAAATATCACTAACATCCTAACGTACAATTGTATAGCGAGTAATGGATAAGTACTTTATCTGAAATACGATGTTCTAGGACTTCTTCGAACAGTGACAGGCTACATTGTACATCGAAACCGTAGCTTCGTAGTATACTCGGGAGTTATGGATTGATTCGCAGCACCTTAGTGTACATACTATAGCGATTTTCTCGAGTCTTAATTCGATATTTCACAGAAAGAGTCTGAAAGGCTTTGATTAATTGCACTATTAGACCACCGAGTAGATGATCTTGCATGTGGTCCGTTTTCAATCAATTTTCCATTCCGGCTCAACGGCATTGAATGACGACGTATGGGTTTCAGTGAGGCACAGCAAAAATGCAGCTAAATGCCAAGAAAATCTCCCACGGTAGACGATCCGCTCTTCAACTAGGTCTGGGCGGTAGGAAAATGTTAGTGAAAATAGTCGCCCACAACTGACTGGACGCGGTTTGTCCACACATGCCATCGTTCTCCGTTGGAGGTCCTACTAGTTGGGATGAATGATGCATCCGTACCGTCGGCATGCCGGAAAATGTAGCAGAGCGTGCGTTGAACATTTTTCGGGAAATGAAAATCTCCTCTTCTGCTGTGTTTTTAAATAAATTGATTGAAATCATTAATTGCTGTAAGCATGTTGATTAGACTAATTTTATACGATAAAATTACGCCGAATGGTTGTTTTGCATTTGACGGATATCTGGTTTAATATGATTCGCTCCTAAGAAATATAAAAGAAGCTATCAAACTCGAACATTTTAACGAAATAGATGGAAAGGAAACCATAACAATGGATTTACTGAAGCGTGCATGTGGACGGCCGGTGGTAACCGGTACACAAAAGCTAAAGCAAACTGATGCAATTGGGGGGGGGGGCATTACTACAAACCCCATTTTTTCTTTTTCTCCAACCGAAGTTCCAATGTGACGAAAGGGAGAAAAAAGGCCAACTAACGAGCGGGTACGGAAAACTAAACGATCGCATCGGATGCGATCGCCACGCAGTTGGACCGCGAATTCCGCGTCTTTTCCCAATGGTGAGCGTTGCTTTTGGTGAGTCCAAGCGTCGCCGACGCCATTGGTTATGGTTCGATGGTTGACAAAACGGACAGAAAGAATGAATCGTGTTAATAGACACGGGAAAGCAAAAGAACGAAAGAAAAGGAAAAAAACCAACATGAACTACCACTTTTCCCTTTTTCCTTGATTCTTCCAAACGATCAAAACATTATCTAAACTACCCAAAGTCCCCCGCATCAGTGGCCATCTTACGCGTGACAATAATAAAATTACCGACCAACCTTTACCAAGCCCAAAAGGACGAATGGGAGCATCGGGCTCATGCCGACCCGTCGCTCGTTTTTTGATTAATTTTATAAATGACTTTTAGTTTGTTTTTGTCCCCTACAGTAACTTCCAACTTCTCTGTGTTCGGAGATTGCGTGAGATTCTCCGAGGTTCTTTTTTTATTATTTCTCGCACCCGCGCTATATTTACACGGTTGAGGGCATTTCAATTTCCTGTGCACCCAAAACCGCACGCCCGACAGCGTCTAACTGCGCTACCATTCGTGGTGTTCCCCTTTCCGGTGCAAATACCCTGAACTTCTACGGCACGCAGCGACACAATTTCGTTTAATCAATTTTGTAGCGTTTGGTGTGCATCCTTCTGTACAATCCTGATGGAGTGATTGGCGGTGTAAATGGTTATGTTTTTAGCATGTCTGGGATAGTTGATCAAACGAAACAAATGAGCTCGTGTCAAAGGAACCAAGCTTGTTTGTTGTTATTATCAGCAAAAGATGGAACTGATCTTTGAAGTGTTCTTGAATGATTATTGGGCACTAAATTCAAAGAGCATTTCTTAAATTCTTTACGACATTGGGATGCTTCCATCTGCACGTCTACTACACACTCGTATTCCGTCTGTATTTTTGTCTACCGACCAGCCACAACGAACCACGCTGTTTGTCGAACTCATAGAACACATTCATCCGCCAACGTGCAGAATATGTTTCGTAAATAACCATGTCTGGGAATTCGAACGCTGCTCCGCTACGAAAGTAATGTTATGGGAAAACAAAAAAAAACAAGCACCTAGACACATCCACACCTGTACAGCGCAACGGGTTAAGCTGTGTTATGATGAACTAATTTCTTTGATCGATAGGAAACCACCGAACGGAAGTTAGGTGTTTGTTTTCCACTATTCCAAAGCAATCAGACCGTCTAGACTGCAGACGTTTTGGATCATTAGATTTTTGCAACCGATTTCACTTGTACACAATACACACCGCGTTTCGGGAGTTCATCGATCGTCTGAATGATTTAGTTTTTGCCGCAAATATCTACATGCAACTTATTTTTAGATTTCACGGAAACAATTGTACTTAAGCACATCTAGTAAGTGCGTTGACACTACCAAAACTCCGCCATTCTTGATCGAAATGAAGTACACATTGCAAGGTTCCAGACCGTAAACAAAAAGCAAAAGACACGCGTAAGAAATTCTCTGCTGCATCTTTGAATCTTTGAATGATCCGCGTGTGTACCTCTTTCGTTCTGTCGTTCGTGGTTTGCAGCACTGCATTGCTGCTGCTGTGCTGTCTTTATTACAATCATTTCCTCAACACTATTTCTCTCTGCGTCTTTTTTTGTTTCCTTTCCGATTGCGTTCATTGCTGTCTGTTGTTGGCGGCAAAGATCTAAGAGGTTGGAAAAAGCGAACACACCCTTAAGGGTTAATTTTTCTCTTCGATTCCTTCTGGAGCCAAACTTGAGCGTCGGTGTCGTATCTGGACTAACCAGCGCCACGACCAATATCACCTGGAGGTTTTTAAGTTGCAGAAATTAAATCACAATGAACTCTTTGAAGGTGTTCGAATTATGACTAGCAGAAATGTGTACTTAATGGCGTTCCAGTTTACACCAACTTATGTCACTTTGACAGCTAAAGCAGTAAGCATCTGTTTTGACATTAAATCTTTAGCTACACCAAATCCATTTACATGCTTTTGTAATGGATTACTTAAAAACTGAAGCATCCTTGCGCGACAATTCGATCATCACCAACCCTTCAACTTCTTTCGATCACACAGCCAGCTCTAGCTGAGTTGAGGGAAACTTAGAGTGAGGGAAACTCCTCATACAAAATTACCGAGACTTCGCTTACACTCCTGCCACTTCAAGCGAAACGGCTTACAGCCTGAGGCACCGACCATAACTGAACGATGACGATGATGAACGGTAACACTTTTACGAAGAATAAATGATTTTTAAATTAATAAACCTCAAAACGGCCAAGGTGGCGGTTTGTTGTTGTTGTTTTCTTCTTCTTTATTTCGCTCTTTCAAGTTATGTTTTCTTCCTCCGTGCTTCGTTGGGCACGATTAAGAAGAGAGCGCCTCGACGCTCGATAATGACCAACCAAAAATTACCCTCATCATCATTCTGCGGCTCGGGTTCCGACAAGTCCTGTTCACTCGCCTTTTACGCTGTTTGCGGATAATGGAGCAGCCTTGGGAAGTTGAACCGTGGGGGAAACCTAGACGTAAAAGTGAATTAATCACTTCTCATCAAAAACTTCCGATGCGCGTGTGCAACTGCGTACGGGGCGCATTTTCTAGCGTACCCGTTCAGCTACAAACTGCACCTGGAATGTTTCAAAGCAAGAGAGCGATTGCATGAAGATTTTCCTCCTCAGCAACTACACCCACATTTGCTGTTGCGATGGGTTCGGGTCGGTTGCACCTTTCCCTTGGCGGTATCTTCAAGTGGCTTCAAGAGAGTGACTCAAATGTTTATGTTTAACTTGAACAATCATAATTACCATCTACTTATCGTTGCACGCAGAAGATATAGCTGCCTCCCATCGTTGGCTTTGTTATCCCGTGAGTGCTACCTTAAGTAGCAACAGGGTCGGTTAAGAGCATCTTCGAGAGCATCCAGCGGCGCTCGACTGCTGGCGGAACCTTACCGTTGCTCCAAAATTGGGTACGAAGAGCAAAGGCGCCCTTGACGCGTCAACTTGGCTGAAACAAAAAGTCATTTCAACCGTTACCATCGGTACATCGGGCTCTCACCATGAACGCGCTACCCATTCGTAAGCGTATAAAACCTTTTTGCCCGTTTCCAATCGCTGCCCGAGTGCTCCAGATGGACGACACCACTTCAAGCGGTAGAGTTGTGGCGTGGAACCATCGCTCGGCTGCTAAGGATCCGCCGTTGGTGAAATGATTTTTTTTATTAATTTTATGGCTTTTAAACGATAGTAAATTGATGCTTAATATTAGCATTTATGACTGCCGCTGTCGGTGTTGCTTTGTGTTACGCCGCCTAGTTCGCCAACCGTTTGCTTCGTTCGGCGCCGTCTCTCAAGTTCTATCCAAGCCCAGGCATTCTTCCAGGCAGACGCTTGAAAGTGAACCTTCCAGCAGTCAAAGGGGGTTTGCTCAGGTGAGTATCTCCGAGCGCGCTCCGTATTCGTCTGGACGGGTGTGTTAACATTTTTTTGTCACATTTGGACATTCCAACCATCACCGTCCATTCAAAACTGGTTGCAATCTTGGCAATGATGTGAGTTTCGGTGCACTTTCTGGGCCTTTGGTTCGTACGTTTGAAAACCCAGTAAAAAGATAAATTGGTTCCAGTTGTCCATTTCATCACCAGTTGTCCATCAACGCCATTTAGTACGGTGTTGGAGAAAGGAGAGAAACGGAAAGAAACGGTGCGAAAAATACTGATTTGCATGCATAAAGCAGAGCATGATGTTAAGATTTACGACCAGCAAAGAAGCTGAATAATGAAGGAATTCTCGAGGGAAAGGAAATCATTATACAATAACCGCATCTGATCATCTTCGTGTGGAGAAGGTACGTTTATGTGTCATAAATGTTTTCGACATTCGACGAGAATTTTGATCAATTAGAATGTTGGTTCGTAGGATGATTTTGTACAGACTAGATGAAATTATTAGCAATCAGGCTGTCCCTCGCAAAATAGAAGAAAAAAAATATTAAGAATACTTTTTAGCACTTAGCACATTTAAACCAAGGAAAACAACTTCCAATATTTAAGATAACTTTTATATATACAGGGCGTTCGGGATAATTTTAACAGTCACCTACGGAGAAAGAAAAAAAATTTTATGGCAAAATGAATCATCGGAGAATTTTTTTGTTTTGTTTTAGAAATAGTAGCTTACCATGTATTTTATTCATTTTATTTAAAATATCGGCCTCCACCCGTCTTCGGAACCGGGAACAAGCCCTGGCGACAGTTTCGCGGGGTAGGGCCGCGAAAACGGACCTGAGCTCCGCCTTGGTGTTGCTGGAGGTTCTGTTGGTGTCCCGTTCCACCGCGCCCCACACGAAATAATCCATTGGATTAAGATCCGGGGAGCTGGAAGGTCGCACATTCGGCGCGGTGAAGTCGTTGAAATTGGCCGCCAACCACTTTATCGTTTTGGAGGCTGTATGGCACGGAGCGGAATCCTGCTGGAAGACGTACGGTCTGCCGTTGGCCACACTCGTGATCCAAGGCTTTACCCGTCCGCGTTCAGCCTCAGCCCCTGCCTCACCGTCTGGGAGAACTTGGTTTGCGGCACCCGTGGCACGTCCGCCGGACAGTAAGCCAGCCACCGGTTGTTCTGGGTGTTAACCGTATCGGCGGCTGTCGCATCCGGCGCGGATCATCATGATGCATGTGATCCGCTTCCACAATGTACTCTTTTTTGGCATTTTTTTATCACGGGATGTTTTCGCTGCTTGTTCCGTACGCTTTTAGCTGTCGAATGACGTATTGCTTGTTTTCCTATGCCAACTCCATCACGAGTTATAAACAAAACTGTAACTGTCAAAATGATCCCGAATGCCCTGACACTTCCCTGAAATGTCACTTCTTTCCGCATCTATTGCATGGTCAATAACGTCAACAAAGCTAAATATATCGGTGGATTTAGCTCCTCGGAGGCACTAGGCGGGATGGAAGTTGTGCTGACCGAGGGAAATCTTTGTAGATTCAGGGCCCCAAATGGCCACTCACTCCGCTTACCGTTAAACCCTCCACTGCCCAACACAAACCATCTCTAAACCTTCGCTCAAATTTGTGACCTACAATACTAACGCCAAATTACCCAGAAGTACTCGAACGTTACCCTCAACATAGTCGATAAGATAAAAAAGCACAGCTTCCCATTTCCCACACCAGCCCGTGTTGAGTGATGCCACTTCAAAATCGATCCATACGACTCCGCGCAACGAAGCCTACAACGTGTGTTTCCGGGCTGAAAGTGACGGCATGACAACACTGAGCACTGTTTTACAACCCGGTTGCACATTTGCATATATATGAGGGTTACAAAACGGTTACATGGGTTTTGGTCGGCCAAGAATCAAGAATTCGAAAGCAATCCGAGCGGCAAGGCGAAGAGAAAATTTATGACCTGTGCACTCACTCCTAATTTATTGCTTTCCAAAGTATCGACCTTTTTTTTTTTTGCTCGACCCACGCCGCTAGCACCTTCTCCCTAGACCCACTTTCTACGCCGTCGAACAGTCAAAAGTGATAAACAGCAGAAATGTAGAGCAACCTCCGATTACAACACCGAGAGTGTTTTGACAGCAAATGGTTAAATTAGTCCTGCGGTGAGAACAACTTTTTGTCAGCTTTCCGGCAAAATCTGGGGAAACAATACGCGCGCACTCGGTTTTCCCGGTTTTGTGTGTTCTTTTTTTAAACGTTGCCATGATGATGTACTTTTTTTTCTCCTACAGCTCAAATTGCAAGTTCATTACATCGGTACATGGGTGTACCAACAGTAACAGTTTCCGTTTCATGACGTCGCTGGTGGTCAAAAGACCGCCGGAGAAGAAAATCGCCCAAGCAAGTGATGGGAGTCCGATGGTTTTCGGACAGCAACAAAAAGTCTACCAAAAAATTACTTCCCATAACTGAACATTCCAACATCTTTCACAGGCTGCTCAATTCTCGATCGACGCCTATTCTTCCGCGCTTTACGTTTTCTTGTTCGTTTAAGTTAACTTTATCACGTGGCTTTAGGAAAAACAAAAAACAAAATTCGGTCGCTACCGCAGGAGGTTGCTTGCATGGGCACAAGTTTTAAGAGCTTGTTGTTCTTTGCAGTTTTGCAAGCGAAAAACAGGGGGGTTTTTATTGAAAATTAGCGCCCAATCGAACAGCAACCACGTACTTTGTGCCGCTCGTACGTGTCACGGGCGGAAGTGTACCGATTCCTGCGACTCGTAGCCAACTTAGAAGGCTCGTTAAATGTGCCAGTCACGAACTGATTTGAAAATTTCTGCCTGTGACTCAAAACGGAGGGAGCTAACAAACCACCAAAAAGAACCTACGAACAGTAGACGAGACGGTTGAAAATCGATCGATAGTTCTATTCGCACGAGCATGGACCTCCGGCTAGGCACATAAGGCACATTGGCCCGAAACAGTGGAAAACGTCGGGTAAGGGCTTTACTTTTTTTTAAACTTCAGTATCGCTCGCAGACAACTTCCAGGCGTCCAGAACGCGAAAACTTCACTTTAAAAACGAGCGACATTCACGCGAAGGGTCCACTCTCTGTGTGTGTGTCGGGGAAGTAGTATTTCGGCGTGTCATAAAAATAATTACCCTTCCTTCACATCAGCCCAACCCCTTCAGAGCGATGTGTTGTTTGCTGGTGGTCGTGCTAATTTTTTCCAACCCTCATGACTGCTTTTCACTCAGGAAAATGCACACTCACCCTGCCGAGGCAGCAAGAAGCGAAGAAAAACGATGTCCCGTTGGAAAAGCTTACAATTGCTAATGGAGGTATGGCAAAAAGGAGCACAACCGAGCCGCTCCAACTGCCGCACGTCTACATGCACGTAGAAAGTTCGATTTAATTACAGTGTTAATTGATCATTGTTTGAGGTGCGCGCTTATTGTGTTCTACCCGGCGCCCGTCGCCCGGTGCCTTGTTATTCGCTGCCTTTCGAGGCTGGCAAGATGGTAATTGATTAGCCTTCACGGTGCAGCCAAACACCAAACAGTAAAAAGAGTGTCATCGTTGCGCCTTAGATAATAGTAACAGCAAACGAATAAGTTGGACGCAATTTTGGAAGCTTTTCGCAAGCGCCTAATAGCAATCAGTTAACGTTTGCTAACGTTGGAGGAAACTAGTATTTAAATTTATGAAGGACCACAAACTCTTTCAAGGCCATCTTCGAAACGTAACACTTAGGAAAATTAGTATCCTCAAGGCAGCGCTAATTAAATTGCTCCGTCCGCTAATAGGTCGGCGTCCCGGTTGAGGATCTCCCGGTTAAGTAGATACGAAATGTGAACCAAACAAATAATGGAATTGCGTGCGCCTAACAGGATTCTCATCATGTGGACCGCGTGAAATTATTATCCTAATGGATGCCTTTTGTTTGAACAGACAATTAGAGGAGGTCCTTTTCGCTGTTCAACAACTGTGTGCCAACCGGCCTCAGCCAGTGTGACAGCGGTAGAGTGGCAGGTGGCAGCTATGGGAGGGGAAAGGGGGGGGGGGGAAGTACTATCATTATATGTAGCCTTCGTAGTCCATTTTTTGTTGTGTTTGACGAGTGACAATTTGCTTGTGGCAGTGTCTAGCATGAGGTCGTACACTACATGTGATTCTCGCTCGCCAGTACACCAACAACTGTGCAGTAGCTGCAATCGACTGCATCGTTAGCATTAGAGCAGGCACCACTCCCTGAGGCACCTCGTCGGTATAGAACGATTGGAGCGCTTTTGTGAATGACGTGGTAGCGCTACTTTGCTACTTGGCGTATGTCGTTCATCATATGCTGGGCTGGTGGTGATGGCGGAAGAATGAAATTGACGTGGGGTTGGGCACGATGTGTGGAGTGTGTAGAACTCTAACAATCACTATCCAACCAATACGCTGTCCATAATTAATTGATTAATTAGCAGCAAAATCGTTAGCGCAGCGGCGGCAACAACAGCAATAAAAGCCTTACGTCATCCTTGCCAAGCAAGCAAGTCCACCAACTCTTCAGTAATGGCCGTTTCTCTGGCTGGCGACACCTGGTAGGACGGATTCGATTGCAGATACAGCTGCTCGCCATCGCGTCACCGGCACGGTTGTTCCTTGCTGAAGTGGAGTCGCTTGTGAAATCGTGAACGAATTGTGTGGCAAAAAAAAAGAAAAAGAAATTGGTTGCAAATTAGGCACGTCTCAAGCTGGTTCCAATTATGGTTTTATTGGAACCCAAACCGGGATACAATTTTGGAGCTGTGGTTGTTGTCTGGGTAATCCTGTTGTTTGGCAGAGCAGAACTACTAAGAATTGAAAGGAGTGTGTTAATTAAGCCACTTAATAATCGAACGCTGTGGGCATTTCCACGGTTGATGGATGGTATTTTACTGTCAAAGTTTGCGTGTAAGTATTATATCGTAATAAATGTTATTTATATAACTTAAACTTATTGAAATTAAATTCCACATTTGGTACAGAAATTGCTCAATGCGACAGATAAGTTCACTGAGGAAAGAATAGAATTAGCGACGGGAAGTTTGCATCGAAATGTTCGCCAGCATAAAACATAACCTGCAAAAGACACAAGTGGCCACGGCACATTACAAAAATCGGTAACAAAGCGCCATCTCTTCCGACTAGGGCGTGGTTTTTTGGGAGCCCACATCAAAGTCGGCATCGGTAGCTCTCGCTTTTCGTTCGTTTGCGTTCGTTTGGCGCTTGCTCTGTCTTGTGAAACATTCCCAAAGCAACCATCCTCCCCACCCCTCCCCCGCTTCCCTATGTCTCCGTCTCCCACGTTATCCTCACTACTAGTCTACCCTCTGCTCATGATCAATTTATCAACTTCTTACGCACCGCAGCGCAAGCGCAACGTGTAAAAAAGTGAGCTTTTTTTTTTTGGTTTTGTTTTCGTTCCAACTGTTGGATGCGCTTTGCCCCAGCACTAGTTAGCTTCGCCACACAAATACAAACAAGCCCGATCTTTCCCTTCTAGCTGGATCGGCTCCGTTTGGTTGGTTTCATTCACTCGCAAGGGACAGTATTTGTCCAGCAGTGTTTTAGCTGTTTGTTTTACTGTTCGCCACCACTTGCTGGTGCGTGTGGTTGTGTGTCGGCTTCACGTCCGGTGGTTCCATTTGGCCGTGGTGTTTGCTCACGCGGAACGCCATCGATTCGCGGTCTTCGCCATTACTGCGGTGTTACTATTTGCCTTTGCGTTTTGTTTTCCGTGTCGCCGAAGACATCCTGAACCATTGGAGTATGTTATGTTGAAGGTGTGTGTGTGTGTGGTGCGAATGTCTTTTCTCTATCGCTTTCACCCTTGCTCACTCTTGCTCATGGCGTTTCTCATCAATTTTCGGCATTCATCTACCACGGAGCAGTGGCATCGATTTTGGTGCTACAACACTCCGGACTGCTAGCTTGGCTAAAAGTTCGCACCGAAGGAAACCCTCAAACTGAGGGAGGTCCCACACGTCAATCTGTCAATATAGTGCAAGCTCCCGTGAAACGCTTTAATGTGCCCTCGTTGGGCCTCGAAGAATCCGTCGTAAAAGGAGCACACGGTGGCAGCGAGGTGTTCTTTGTTCGTGATTTTTACGACCCTACCGGTTTTTGTGCGCTGGTGGCGGGTCCCAGGCTTGTGAGTCACAATACATGCCGGTCGGGGTAGAGAGAATTGACACCGAAGCTAATTATCAATCCCATAAAGTGATGGTCAGTTAGAGTCCCTGCAACCCTTTTCTTGCCGCTTCTTTTCGCGAATGGATGATTGAGTATGGGATTTTCGCGGAAAGCAATAAAATTCTCTCCACTCTTTCTCTTTTTCTCTCTCTATTGCACCGGCTACGGATGCTTTTTGAACGGTATCGGATAAATCTGAAAGCATCTAGAATTGAAATCTAGATGCTAAACCGAGTAAGAAATCATAAAATGGTTCGAAAGCGATTCACACAATCCACGGAGGTGGTCCTTGGGGCAGACGAGCCCAAAACGAGGGAAAGGTTAAAAAGGTACCAAGAACCATGTGTGTGTGTGTGTGGGGGGGGGGGCCTTTTGACAAGTTTATTGACAAAAACGCCAACTTATGCATCGGCCGCAGTTGATCTGCCGGTTCGTTCGCTGTTAGCAGCGGAGCTTGCCCGAAGATCAAAGAATTTGCCGAGCTGTGTCGCCGTGTTGGTGCGTTCGTCTCGCAGTTAATCGGTTCATTTAACGGGAACAGAACAGCCGCATCCAGCATGAAGGCAATTAACCACCCCGATCCTATCCAATTCGACCCGATCCCCGCCATCGTTGCCGCCCGGGGTGAGAGCTTGTGTGAGTGGGAAGCGAGCACAGAAAAAAAAAGTGGATCGACTGCACGCTTCTGAGAAGTGACGATTTGAAGCCGCGAGCCTAATTAGCTGCCGCTCGCGTTGCGGTGCGGTCAATTTGCGACGGAATCGATTTGAATGGCTTGAACCCACCGACGGCCCTAGCCGAACAAGAGCCAACCAGTTGCCAGTTGCCAATTCGTGCGCTTATGCAAAAGCGGCAAAGATGCAATCGCGCACTGCTGCGTTCTTTCTGCATCGTTTCCTTTTTGTCGCTTGTTGCCGTATGCAATTATGCTTTCACCAACACCAACACCAACTGAACTGGCAAGTAGTTGTTGCATTATGATGTTGGAAACCGCTCCGCTCCAAAGTTGTTTGATGCGGCGCACCATATTCATCAAAGCGCTTTACATGCCAACTAAATCATTATAATGTTTCGTAATTAATGTTGTACTTTGTCTCGATTTGGGGAGGGTTTAGTTGGGTGTCACATCGACGCGACTTGAAACTGCGGCAACAAGTGACTGTACAACAGCTAAATTCGTCATCACCGGTGTACGATGGTGCCAAATCACATTCAGCTAAATGCTCACTAATTATCTGTTAAAGTAATAAGTATCCGACACTTGCTTTTAAATCACAAAGAAGATTTTGGCCGTTTCGAAACCTTGTCGTTTGACATCTTTATTGTTCATCTGTGGCGTACAAATAATTTCACCGACATTTGTGCCGACTGTTCTGCCATCAACTGTCCCCTAGCTGGACCAAAGCCGGTACATCCCGACCGGAATTGAATTTTAAGAAAGTGAAAGATCTCGCAGCTGAACGTTGAACGGCGGTTCCCTTTTTTCTTTCGCCACGAAAAAAACATTCTCTTCATTTTAATTTTAATAATTTTATTGCATCGCGAACGAGCTGATCCCGTGGCGCGCGCGAATGGACATGAATGAAACAAAACATAACGAGACGAGAGAGCGCGAGAGAGAAAAATTAATAAAACGTAATAGTAATAAGCATGTCCGTGGAACATCGCATCCGCATCGTTCGTTCGAACGGGGCATTTCCACATTAATGAAAACGGCGCACTTCGGAACACTGGCTTTACGGTTTGCGTCCTTCCTTTTGCAGCCCCCCCCCTTCCCACACATCTCGTCCCTTTCATATCCGCCGCGGATCGCAAAAGGCGGCTTGTTTCGGCTAACCAAAGAAGCTAACCGAAGTGGCCACAGATCCAAGCTGGCCGAGGCCAAAAGGAATAAAAAAAAAACAGAACAAAGGGAAAAGCTTGCCGTAATATGTTATCATTTAATTTAATATTGCTTCCTTGGCATCGGTTAGCGAGTGACGATTCGTATAGCGGCGAGTCATTTCTTTTTTTTTTTTTGGTTCCTTTTCTTGTGCCGGGAACACGAATACTGGGTGTTTTCCTATTTTTTGATCATCCTCCGAAACCCATTGCCATCGATACGTTTCTCACTCGGATGTTAATTAGTGTCGTTGTCGTTTTTGGTGGTTCGCGCAGTGGTCAGATTTTGTCTGTTTTTATTTTAGAATTTTTTATAAATTCCGAAATAAGCGCAAGTTTGCTGTCGTTTATTTTGTCTACTATTTGAAACATAATTAGTTTATTTTATTGAGGGTATAATTAGTTAAAGAAAATAATAAGTTACTCTAACTTAATTTAAACTAAACAAACGAGTTTTTGATACTCCACTGCTTCAGATCAATTAAATATAAAATTAGATAACAGGCCAACAGCCAAGCTTTAAAATTTTTCCTCCTTTCCGTGCAAACTAGTTCCACCAAAATAAATAAGAAAGTGCCCTCGTCAATCGTCAATCGTCGGAATTGAGGAGGAAATTAGATCTCAATAAACTTTTATGATTTTATAGCACAGCGTTAAACGATAGTAAAAAAAAAAGAGCACAAATGAGCATGTATGCGCGTGTGTGTGTCAGTGAGTGTGTTGTGAATCCCTACACTACTGGGCGCGAGATTATTGCTGCCCGCGAACAAGCGGAAAAGCGCAATGTAAAGATCAATCGACGATCGGCCCATAATCGAACGGTGGTCGGTGTGCCTTTGATTGAAGTGAAGCCTATCCCGACCTGGAGGCCTTAGCTTTTGTTGTTTGTCTTTAATTTTAGCGTTGCAATTAACAAATTGTACTAATGTTGCCCTGACCTTTTCTCTCCTCGCGGTATTTTCCACCCGTGTGGGGGGTTTTTTTTTTTTGTTTTGTTTTATCTGTTACAGAGCAATCGCATTTAAACCTGTTCGCCAACCGACCACAGCCAAAGAAGAAAAGGAAATCACGGACAGCGTTCACCAACCATCAAATCTTCGAGCTAGAGAAACGGTTCCTGTACCAGAAGTACCTGTCACCATCGGATCGGGACGAGATAGCGGCCGCCCTGGGTCTTTCAAATGCTCAGGTAAGTTTATTGCGCGCCAGGAAACTGCCTTTTTTTGGCAAGTAATCAACGGCCAAATCCTAATGTCCACCTGTTGTTGGTGTACTTTTTCTGCCACCTCCCGCAGGTTATCACCTGGTTCCAAAACCGTCGAGCCAAGCTGAAGCGCGATATGGAGGAGCTGAAGAAGGACGTCGAAACGGTGAAGGTCCTTTCGGCACACAAAACGTTCCTGGAAAATGTTAACGATATGAACATTCTCAAGAAAAAAATCATGCACGACGATGGGGGCAGTCCACAGAAGTAAGCTTCAAATCACAACCGCAAAATTCGCAACCCATGGAACTTACCGTAGTAATTTTCCTCGCAAACAGAGCATTCTTCCTGCAGCATCCCTTCTGTCTGCAATGAGTGGCACAGTGTTGTCTTGTGTGTACGTGAAATGGTTCTACAATTTCGCAACACTTGTGCAAATAGGGTCGTTCGAATGTGCGACCGACCGACCTGGGGGCAATATTCGGTTTTAAACTATGTTTTAGATACCACGGCCACGGTCTGTATAGCTTAGTATTTATGTGCGCCAAATGAAAGTCTGCCACCGTGTGGTGGTCGCCGTCTGTGTTCACCTGGAAAACAATTAAGGAAGGATTGTTTTGGTGGGGAGTAGAGTTGTTTCCTTGCCGAGTATCTTCTATTTTTGTTTGTACATATAGTGAATAGTCAACATGTGATGTGATGTATTTTTTCGTTTGTTTGTCTAACAGAAGCAAGATGCAAGACTGCGATCAGTTTATAGGTATATGTAAATGTGTAACACCTACAGTTGTGTAATAATTTTAGCTAGAATAACGCGACCGCACTCATTCAAAGATGAAGAAAAGTATTACTATTGATCGCAACAGTGCACAACAACCTTACGTTTGCTGACCTCCTCCGATTGGGTTGTTGAGTTGTTGTGTGATAACTATCAATCAAAGATCATCTCTGCGAAGGTCCGAATACTTGTTTGTATGCCTTGAATGAGATAATAAGTACATATATTTCATATTGAAGAAGAAAACTTATGGCAAAATGTGAATCATCAGTGTTTGTCAGGAAATCGCGGAGATCAGCTCTGTCCCAACTAGGCAGCAGCAACTAGATTTATCAAGGCTACATGTTTTGGGTATATTAATTTAAACGCATTAGCAAAATATCTAGCAAAAATCCACCAACATACTAACGATAGCAAAATTACTCGCATAACGTCAGCTCAGCTTATCAAGGCCCAGTGTATTTCGTGATTGTAAATTTTAGATCTAACAAGCAGGCGTTATAGGACGGTTGAAGCAAGCGATCAACAGCTCAATATTGTTGCCGAAGTGACGAATAATTGTGACTAATGATTCTACATAACTCTGTGCAAAACCACACAAGCGCACAAGCGATTGGAAAAGAAAACATAAGAAATACATGAAAATGATCGTAAGAGCTGCCATGGCTCTAAAATTGAAACCTCTCCCACCCCCGAATGTGTACTGTTGGACGCGTGTTGTTTTCGAATTGTTTGGATCGTTGTTGTTTGGAACCAATTTCCTCCTTCTGCGTTCAAGCACGAAAGCAATGTGCAACCACGAAAGAAAGTAATGAAGTGTTGACATATCTAGGTAAGCTTCATTAAACCGCAGCGGTTGAGATGGGACGTTCGCTTTCATTATGATCGTTACATTTATTGCTTGCCGTGTAGATTGTTAATAGATTAACGCCACAAATGTTTGTGATGACATGACAATGGATTTCTTATTATGCCCAAAGGATTTCGAATTATTTTTTTTGTTTTTCTAAGATGTGAACACAATTGACAATAAAATTACCATTTTGAAGTACTTTATAAAGTGAGACTGAGATGCTACACATGTGACGCATGTAAAATGTGCTACACTTCGCATGCGTGGCCAACAGGGACGGATGTGTTTAAGAAATTTTTCCTATCCTTAGAGTAAATAAAAATCACACTTACACACAAGCACTAGAAAAAGCTACGTATTAAAACTATTAAAACTACTTAAGAGCATATAACACATGTGTCTTAATACATACTTCTTTTTATAGCTTCCTCGTCACAATAGGTTTGTGGTTGAAGGGAAGAAATTTGTATTTTAACCCGACAAGAGCGGAACAAAAAAGGGGTGACTTATCTTTCATATGATTGACTGTCCAGGCAATTTGAGGATTTCTGATGGGGATTTTCCATATTGGAACGTTAGAATTCGGTCTTGCCTTGGATAGGGGGACTCGTTAGGCTTATTGGTGGAGCAAGTCTTTTGACCGATTTTGGATATTCAGAATTCCCTGCCCTGGGTAACATATTAATAACCAATGTTTACAATAGTAGCTATAGATGAATAGCTAGCTATTATATGAAAATGCTAATTTGTTTCCTATGGGTCGCTTGCCTGTAACAAGCGAACGATCGCGGTGCAATGATCTGTCAGAATTTGTGGCAAGGAGTATCGCTTGTTTTTATGACGAATTCCTTTTTTAAATTAAACAATATTAAGATGTTTAACAGGGTGCTGCGAGTTTTACCTACTTTAGTGCGATTTTCTTTATAGAAAGTTCATTTAAGCGCTGCAAGTGTGTCTAGTCGCACAGATTGTCAAATTGATACACTTATATTCAAAATCATTGACATGAAAGTGAATCTGCCGAGACGCTTTTCAAAGTATTTTTTTTTTTTCTGGCAGAAATGTGAAAATTGGTTTAAACATGCTACTGATGAAATTCGGAAAATACCTGGGGAAGTCATAAAAATTCTTGGACTCATTTATATCCAACAAACTACTTTAGTTAGAGTAAAATAATGTATTTCTTTAAACGCTCGATCGATAGGAAAATGCTCTAATGTTATCGTTTTTGTGGCCAGGACAATGGTAGAGCCGTTACAGAGATGTAAAATGACCATAATTTTATGCAGCGAAAAAGGCTTGCCAGGCTCTGATCCACTAGTCTTGTCGTTGTACTTGTACCGGATGGCACTGTGGGGACTCAATATTAAATCCTGTCGTTTAAAAAACTGCTTTATTGTCTCGCTGGTTTTAATAGTTCTAGTTATTCAATAATCATAGTTACCTTGGTTCAAATACCAAAAAGAAGTGTTTTATTTTATTAAGAAAGCTCAATATTTTCTTAGTCCGTTCCGGGAGGCGCCCCTGTGGTAAAGGCGACAGCGGCACCGGTCTTCAAACTCCAGGACCGAGGTGCAAATCCCATCTGGTCCTACGTGCTTAAGCAATTCAAGTAAGCAATTCGATGGCCGGCGTGACCTTTAGAGGTCGTTAAGCCAAGAACAAGAAGAATGAATGTTTTCGTATTCAAAATTCTGCAAAAAAAAAAAAAATTTCCAATGAATTTATTTTATTATATTATAAGTATGACGGTTTACCACCGCCCTAATGTCACCACGGCCTATGATTACTATGTGTAACATACAACATGTTTACAATACATTTGCTCTCTTTTATTTGCCTTATCCTGGGCATGCTCGATTGTGGATGAGTGCTGAATGTGTGGTTGTTGATGATGATGATGTATGTAGATGTATGAAATAGATGTATTTTGTAGGCCCGCTAATATTGGTGTGGCTGTTGCAGCGATGGTGTGTGGTTGTTTCCCTTTTTCTGTTATTGTTTTGTCATCCCTATTAACAAAAATGCTTCTTCTTCTTGGTTTAACAACCTCGAAGGTGATGCCGGCCATCGAAATGGCTTACTAGACTGCCGATACCTCGTAGTTGGTTAGTCAGTCCTCACTACGGGGCGACGGTCCGGATGGGATTTGAACACCGGTCCTGCCGTTTGAGGACCGGCGCCGTTGTCGCCTATACCACCGAGCCGCCATACACATGCCTTGCCAAACATGCCTTAATAACCTCTACTTAGGGATTTTCCATTAATATTGTAATTTTGTAGGGGATTAGTATTATTCAATACTGAGTTAGTTGGCAGATTTTGTCATTAGGGATGGGAACCCCCAATAGACGAAATCTGAAAACTAAGCTTCTACTGACGCAAATAAGTATTGAACAATCCCTTCTTTTTCTTCTTCGTCTTCTTCTTCTTCTTGACTTAAAGACCTTTGGTAGGTCTCACCAGCCATCAAATTGCCTGCTAGACCGGCTAAAACCACGTAGTTGGATAGTTGCTCCTCTTTACGGGGAAACGATTGGGGTAAGATTTGAACCTTGGTCTTGCCGTATAAAGACCGGCGTCGGCCTCTCCCTTAGTCCCTATTGTCTCTATTATCGCCCTTTAGAGTTATGTTTGGACTGTTCAAACTGCCCGCGAGTGGACAGCTGAAATAAGAATTTGTCTGTGTACAGTGTTCTCTAGTGGAGTCCAGCAGTGACACTACAAGCTCGACCAGGTTAACATCGGATTCAACAACAAAGGCACTGTTAAAGTTGCCCCCGAATGATGGTGCCCCGGCATCGGACCTCTCGTGGCACTAGAAAAAAACACTTAAGACACAACAACACAACAAATAACAAAAAAGGTAAGGAGGATGACGAATAAGGATTTGAAGGATACAGTGTTTCTCAGGTCATGCAATAAATGTCTCCATGTCTAAAACAATCAACGATTTTGACAGAATTAACAACCCGAATAATCTATTTTTTATTATTGTTTCTGGACAATGAATTATAAGAATTAATTTCGAAAGCTACGGACACCACCAGACCATAAAGGCGACAGTGGTGCCGGTCTTCACACGCCAGGACCAAGGATCAAATCTCATCCGGATCGTTCCTTCGTAGTGCGAGGACAGAGTATCCAAAAAAATGGTACCTAGCAAGTCTTGTAAGTTATTCGATGGCCCCAAAATTAAGAAGAATTTACTAAGTTGAGATGCTGCTGGATTCGATAAGTAGCTGTAAGCTAAATTGTCCTACAGTAATCATTTTGTTTCATTTTATTCTTGGAATTAGAACTATTGCTGTACTGCTACTTGAGAAACGAAACTGAAATGTTATCGCTTTCCAACACCAACCGTATCAATAGGTGGGATTCTATTTTCCCTTCAATTAGTTAATTTTACTCTATTTATCCAATCAGACCTTCGGTTATGATCTCAATTAACTTCAATCCAACTACAAGTCTCTTGGAGAGAAAATCAAGTATCCATTAGTGCACGTCCTGCGTTTGGTTCGGTTTCGTGTATCAAATATCCTGAGATATTGTCCAGCTGACGATATAGGAGCGGACAAAAGCGGCGGCCAAAGCATTCTATTTAAGCATCGTTTTCCGCCCCAAAACATAGCGATCACCCTTTTCGGAAAGGGTGCTGTTCCGACCTGCCTTGATTGGACCACGCTGGCGAGAGCTGCATTAGAACCGAGAAAAAAACACCCAAATAATGATGGGTTAGCTTATTATCCTACCCAATGAGCTCACCCGCCTGTTTACAGCTGTTTGGTTGCCACCGTGGAAACACGAAACGAAACTAAGAAATTATCCAACAGCGGACACCGAATGCCACCCGGTGCGACAACCGCCACGTCGGTGATGATGGGGAGGATGATATTTGAAAACAAAACCACAGTCTTACAGAGACTGCATGGGAGAGTTATGATGGCTTTATTAAATAATTGAGTAGAAGCTCTGCTCGAACGGTGCTCTGAGCATCTTCTCAAACTCACCCTTCCTTTTTGACGCGCGTTGGTGTGGTCTCCAACTGGGCCCAGGTACGGTGGGCTGTTGTTTGTAAGGCATCACTGGCGAAGGGTGGATTTCGGGGACCACACGCGGTTCCAATCCACACAATCGGTTTGATCCGGGTGGCGTACGAAGCGAACCCGAAACACGAAAACCGAGAAATTATCAAATTTAATAACGATTCGTTACACACGATTCTTTTGCATTGGTGGCTGATATGCTCCAACGTGAAAGCGATTCTCTGGTGAAGGTGTTATGAGCGAGAAAAGTCGAACGTTCACGAAGGTGCTATTAGTCGCTGTTAATCGAAATGCCCTTGAACAGCAACACCAAACCCAACACACACTCACTGGGCCACCGGGAAACGACGATGCTGCTTAGGTCACGACAATAACAAACGCATCCTTTTTTTGTTATTAGTCTTGGGGTAATAACAACTGGAAAAGTGGTTACCAGTTCCATATTCTAGCCAACTGAAGCATGCTTTTTCATTCGGGAATCGAACCAGCTGCTTATGTATACGAACAATTGTATAAAGCATCATTTTCACAGACCAAAGTTCTTTCTTATAAATGGTGTATGATGAAACTGAATAAACCAATAGGACGGCTTACAATTGGCAGATTGAATGGTATTAATCCAAACCTATAATAAGGGTAAGGTTTCACAATTGAAGAAAAATGGTGATTCGTTCTTTTCCCACATGGTCTTCAACCCACTTTGTAAGAAAATAATAACATAACAGGTTGGCTGATAAGTCCCCGGTCTGACACATAGATGGCGCCGCTAGTATTAAATGCATATTATTTTTATATAGCACCAACCTTCAAATGATTCGTGTCAAAATTTGACGTCTGTATGTCAATTAGTTTGTGAGACAGAGCGTCTTTTGTCAAGCAACTTTTGGTTGCTTGACGAACGAAAAAAGAACGAATAAGAAAAAAGTGTTGTTCCACCAAGACAACGCACCGTGCCACAAGTCATTGAGAACGATGGCAAAAATTCATGAATTGGGCTTCGAATTGCTTCCCCACCCACCGTATTCTCCAGATCTGGCCCCCAGCGACTTTTTCTTGTTCTCAGACCTCAAAAGGATGCTCGCAGGGAAAAAATTTGGCTGCAATGAAGAGGTGGTCGCCGAAACTGAGGCCTATTTTGAGGCAAACCTGAAGGAGTACTACCAAAATGGTATCAAAAAATTGGAAGGTCGTTATAATCGTTGTATCGCTCTTGAAGGGAACTATGTTGAATAATAAAAACGAATTTTGACAAAAAAATGTGTTTTTCTTTGTTAGACCGGGGACTTATCAGCCAACCTGTTATAACATTCAGCTGATCCACATCAACTTCAAGGAATTGACACAGTTTCTAAAATAATTCTGCTTGCAACAGCAACAAAACGAGCAAGGGTGAGCAAAGTAAATTGTTACCCTTCATAACTGAAACCCGATAACCACATTAATGATATCTTTATTGAGTCACATACCTCCCTTCAGAGAGACACTCAAATACGCCATTTTTTTTAAATAATTGCAATGTTTTTTTTTTGGGTGGTGAAGAGTACCGGTTGATGGAGAGTCAATTATAGTAATACAAACCATAGGTTAAGTAATGGTTTAGGTTGCATAGTATAATTGCTTCATTTCATCACCGAAAGAAGTCTTAATCAATTTAATTGAACAGTACATTCAAACAGGTAAGAGCAATTGATTAAATTTACATAAATGCATATTTGCATATCGTTGTGTCGCCATCAAACGAGTTAAACTATATTGGTGACAAAGTGAGAAGCACAAACAAACATTTTATGCAATTGTTTCAGAAAAAAAATCTGTTTTTCCATTTGCTAAAACCTTTTTCAGGAAAAATAGTCACTTGTCTAAACTTGCCCTATGTAAGGTAGCAAAAAGGTTTGCCGTCAATGCTAAGGTTTGCAGTGAATCAATTGATTTATTTTCCAAATCAATATCAATCACACCCTCTTGCAGCTACAACCAGATTGCTCAACAAATGAACGAATGAATCGAAGAAAGCATCCGAACTTCATCCGCCCGAGCCTTCCAACCAGGGGAGTCTGGTTGAAATGGACAAGCAGCCTCGCGTGATGTCCGGCGTACCGTACTGCACCCCATAAATAAAGACAAACTGCCTTTTAAACACCATCTTAGTCACACGATTTGTTATGTAGATGCGATTATTTATGGACACCCCGGTGGGAGTTTCGCGCACGTGATGAACGATTCGATGGCGATTTCTGCCAGCACAGGAATGAGAAGCTCCGACCGACCGGACATGCACGGTGAAGTATTTGATGTTGGAGTTTAATTAAATGTAGATAACGGAAATAGACAGTATTTCCTCGTGAATTTGGCCTACCTTAGCAACAATTATACAGAAGTTCAAGAAGGGCAACAAGATTGGCATGTTTGGCCAATCTTCTTTGGCCCAGGTCACAAATTAGCAATATTGTGTTCCGAAATAAATTCACAAGCATAAAGAACGAAACTGTGTGTGTGTGTTCTTAATTAATTCGTACACCTTTGCATTGAATTACATGCATATTGCGTTGCCTGGGTCCTGCTGTGAGTCACGTGTCTTTCGTGCGATGTAATAGGGTTCGCTGTTGAGTTTTTTGGCATGGTATCTTGTTAACTTACCAACTGGTTAGTAATACCGCTCATGTTGGTTGGATGGAATGTCTTCAAAAAATACAAAATAACTATAACAACATTCATGCTGACTACCTTGTTTGTTGGGCTGAAAGCTTGTGTAGAAGAGCCAACGTATGGGTGGAAGATGACGGATGTGTTCTTATTAAAAATTCATCCTGCCACCCTTTCTTTCAGTGCTCGTTGATTGATCCTTTACTTTGGTAGGATTCTTTTTTCCTACTCTCTCCAAGCTATTACCAGACATATATACCGCAAACGCTGTGGGGACTACCTGCGGCACCTTAGTTTCGGTTCTGACGGTGCGATACAATATGCTTGCTGCTTCGTTAAATATGTAAAATATTGGCTGAGCTCATGTAATATCGGTATTAATTTTATGTTGATTTAGCACTTTTTTCCTCACTACAGGTTCGCTCGTTCTCAAAGAGTGGTGCGTCTTTTGCTCGCAAGGAAATGTGCTCGAAGTGTATCGTGCTTCCAAGGTAAGGAGGATTCTATTCCAATTAGTAAATCGATATTTGCTCGAAACTGCCCCATTTCTTCGAATCGTACCATGCACACCCAACATAAGCACACTCACAGTCGATTGGTACGAATATTTCAGTTTTAATGAATTTATTTCTCGTGGAAAACTTCAACCAGGTAGACTACGATAGGAACTGGAGCATGAAGATAGGATTGCATGTGGTGCGTTTCGTGGTTACGTGAAGTACTAACAACGTGGAACTGAACAGATTGGTAGCGTTCAGGTCTGTTGAGTTCTCGTGGAGTCTCGATATCGTCGGCACGAAAATTTCGTATGACAACTTGACAGCTATCAACCGGCAAACTGGGCGGTGGTGGTTTCTGGGTAGCACGCTTTTTGTGCCCCTCACTGACAAACCAGATACCTTGAATTAATGTGGCGCGAGTAATGATGTTCGATGGTGGGATCATATTGGTATGCATTAGTCTAATTAGTCTAAGGGGTGGCCCGGTGGTGTAGGCGACAGCGGCGCCGGTCTTCAAACGGCAGGACGGGGGTGCAAATCCCATCCGGACTGTCCCCCCGTAGTGAGGACTGACTAACCAACTACGTGGTATCGGCAAGTCTTAGTAAGCCATCTGATGGCCAGCGTGACCTTAAAGGTCGTTAAGCCAAGAAGAAGAAGAAGAAGAAGAAGAAGTATAATTAGTACGGTGTTGCACATGGATCACTGGAGGCGCGAACTATTGGGAAGAATCTATTTTAGCAAAATAGGCTTGTAATTATAACCAAACATCTCTTGATAAAACAAATGATGAAATGAATCCAAAATTCTACTTCCATACTTTGACATACACAGAGTATCAAATTAATAAGAACATGCAAAGGTTTTTCAGCAAAAAAAAGTCTATTTTTTGTATTTACTGAACTGATTTTACTGATACTGCCACCAGGAGTCATCCATTTATAGAGTGTATGACCTTCAAATATAGTTACAGCATACGTTATTCAAAAGTATTCGTGGTTATTCTTCTGAAATTTATTTGGATGTAAGTATTCATAGTAGTAGATAGTTGGAAACTATCAAAGAGAATTCCGTAACGGAAAATCTACCACTGACCAGATCTTCACCATGCGGCAAATCTTGGGGAGCCATCTTCCGCAGCAGTTGCAGAACAGCAGTTGAACACGTCTCTTCCATCTCTTCATCACCATCTCTTCATAGATTTCAAGGCCGCATATAATAGGATAGCAAGGGTAAAACTCTACGAGGCCATGAGCTCTTTTGGAATCCCGGAAACACTGATCAAGCTTGTTAGAATGACCATGACCAACGTCACATGCCAGGTGAAGGTGGATGGAAAACTCTCAGGGTCCTTTGCTACCACCAAAGGCCTGCGTCCGAGAGATGGGCTCGTCTGTCTCCTATTCAACCTGGCGTTAGAGAGGGCCATCCGTGACTCGGACATCATTGGTCTGCGGCTCTCCCAGGTAGCAAAGGCCTACCAAAGGATCGAGCAGGCGACAGAAAACCTCGGGTTGCAGATTAACGAGGCAAAGATCAAATTGAAATCCGGATCTACATGGGGGTGATATACGGATATGTACCCGCAGATTTGAAGTTGTTGAAGTTGACCTCTATAGTCCCAGTACTCACATACGCCTCTGAGACATGGACCCTGTCCAAAACAGACGAAGCCCTCTTAGCCGCGTTCGAGAGGAAGATGCTCAGTAGGATCGTTGGCCCCGTATGTGTGGAAGGACAATTGAGGAACCGCTACAACGATGAGCTGTACGAACTGTACAATAACCTCACCGTCGTGCAGCGAATTAGGCTCGCCATGCTCCGAAGGGCTGGCCATGTTGTACGCATGGCACCGGACAACCCAACTCAGAACTCCTTTTAGGCTGTCCACACGGACAGAGGATTGAGATTGAGGTGGGAGGATGGCGTGGAAACATCCGTCATCAAGGCCGGGATAACGGATTGGCGGACGACGGCGCGAGACCATGAGCGGCTTCGGATTCTGCTGTGATAGGCTTAGACCGCAAAGCGGTTGTAGCGCCTGATAAGTAAGTAAGTAAGTAAGAATTTATTCAAGCATATTTAATATTTATCATACGATACCACTTGATTAATATAATTTAATCGGAAGCATGATTTTGAAACAACGAGAAGCTATAAACTGCAACACAATGTTAGCAGTCAATATACTTCAACCATTTTTCTATTAGAAATTCCTTTCTCTTCGGTTGTTGTTGTGTGTAGCACTTCACAAACGATATAGTAAAGTGTGCATTCGATAAATCTCAATTTGTAACCCATTTTAGCCCAACTTGTATCTTCCGAAAATTGTGCCACAGCAAAATAGAAGACAAAGAAATACAATCGTTCGTCTGCTTTTCATCTCGATTTACTAATTGCTAAAAATATATTTAATATCGCTTCCGAAACCGACCAATCAAAACCGATCGGTCGGCGTTACGGTGAAACAAGGTTCCACTTGCGTCTTCTAATCGCCAAAATCGCTGAAAACTTCAATCCAATCCATCTATTTCGGCTTTCCCTTCCGCAAAGCGATCTTCAGCGACCGTCAAAGATCGTAGAGCTGCAGCCGCTGTCAATCGGCCTGTAATTGCCTTCGTTTAGCCACGATCGTTTGAGCGATGATCAGCCATCGGTGAAGATGATCTAGCCGGGTTGCCGGTGATATTAGAGAAGAGGAAATTCGACAAATAACGCAAACCAAACGCGGGCAAACGCACCGCTTTGCCAGACGGTGGCATACTCTAGTCGGAACCATATTTATGATGGATCGACTGCAACGGTCTTAGGAAACCAATTTTCGACGATCAGCTACAAGCTGCCGATGAGGTTTGTGTTCGATTAGCAGCAACAGGAACAGCAGCAGCAGCAGCAGCGTTGGCAGCATCAGCCGCAAGTGTTTACTCTGGAACATTTACGCTTCGCTTTTCTTTGCTGGATCGTTAATTAAAGATTTCAATCTTAATTATTTGGTTTTTACTTTTTAATTTCATTTCTTCTCAATAGAAACTAAGCGCAATAAAGAGAAAAATGGTGTGCAGAGATCGTAGTACGGACGTTTTTACTAGTGAATTTGCTAATTTTGTTCCGATCCGATGTTTGTTCATACTCGTAAATCCTCTTAAAAAGTTCAACTGGTTAGTAATAGTACTTTAAAGTAATGCTGATTGGAGCAATGTTTGTACAAAAACTAAATTAGGCCTTGTGCACGTTCAAATAGGCCTATTTTATGCAGGCAAAAAAAATGGGACACACTAAATTGAAAACATCATTGTTCGTGTCGATGGAAATCTCGACGTAAAAGGTCGTGAGAATGCAAAGGAGGATCGATTGTTGGTTGATGGCATAATAAAACTACAAAGCAACAAATAAAAACAAGAGTACTTATTTTAGATGATTCCAAAGTACATCTTTTTATCAGTTATATTCATTTTGTTTATCACAATCCACACAATCCTTAAAAATAATTAACTATCAAGTTCATTCACAGTACAGTCCATTTAGCGACAGTTTGAGTAATTGAATAAACCATAAAATTGCTACAGTTTGTCAATCAATTTAAGCCCCCGTTTTATATCATAAATGTAATAAAAAATACGTTGTTTGCCATCAGACTTCTACCATGAACAAACTACGATGCTTATTGTTAGGCCTGCAGCCTCTCGCAACTGGATGAACAAACATTCGAAACATGTATTTTTCTAACTCTAATCAGTGGCAATACTAACGCGCTTAATTTACCCAGTTCTGTGATTTTTCTGCCCCCTTCAAAACTCTTAAGCCACATTGTGCAACATTTTCCATCAGATAGTTCTTAGATAATGGAAACCATCGTTACTCAGGTTTATTATATTTAAGATGTTTTTATGAGTAGCTCTGTAATCCATAAGCCTTATAGACACCAAATGTTACTATCTACTCGTCGCTGGTTTGGTGTAAAATGCAAATATATGTAAGCCTATTACTTATTAACTTTGCTATGACCTCAAACAAGACCAAGGGGAATAAAGATAACAAAGATTTCAAAAAAGCATCTCTTTATCAATGTTTTTATTAATTATTTGCTAAAACACCACAAAAAACAAGCATGACAATTTGTTCATTACATCGATTTGAACGTTCGACGTGCAAAAAGAGTTTTCCTTTATAAAATGTCCCCTTCCTGAGAGTAGATCTTCAGTATCTTTACGGAAATTATTCACCCCTGATGATTGCGTTTTTCGTCTGGGTGAAAAATCGACTGTGAAAGCAAAGTGATTTATTTGTTTGTTTTACTGTTTAATCATGTTCAATGGAGGGGATGTCTGTAAACAATTTAGAAGGAAAACTGATTTGTGCCTATGCAATTACTAGCAATTAAAACGAATCATTTTGAAGGTGCGTATTAGCCACTGATGATTACGTGAACACAGGTACTCGGTTAAGTTATCGCAAACAAAATTTTTAAAGATATTTTTTATCACATTTCATAGAAGATCACTATGGGAAACTAGTTTTGAAAGCCTCTCAGACTCTTGGTAAGAATTTTTTTTTATTTTAGTTAAATTATTTTTTGTGATTTTGTGTAAATTTTTCAAGGCATTGTCTTCTTGTTTTTTTTGCCTTATTCCAGGCTTGCTTGGTTGTCTTGGACGCTTATGTCGAATGCGACTTCATCGATCCAACATGCATAAATACTCTTTATTGCAGTGCGCTTTCAACTACAATTGGTAACAGTGATCTGGAATCCATGACTGGATCAAACAACTGGAATAGATCTATTGCCGGAACTAGGAGTCGTTAGTCGTAGGCTCAACATCATTTCAATTTTCAACAACTTTACTGTAACAAGCGCTTCCTATTCCTCTAGATCTAAAGTTTAGAAAATTACTTACTTACTTATCAGGCGCTACAACCGCTTTGCGGTCTTAGTCTGTCACATCAGAATCCGAAGCCGCTCATGGTCCCGCGCCATCGTCCGCCAATCCGTTATCCCGGCCTTGATGACGGATATTTCCACGCCATCCTCCCACCTCAATCTGGGCCTACCATGCCTCCTCTGTCCGTGTGGACAGCCTAAAAGGAGTTCTGAGTTGGGTCGTCCGGTGCCATGCGTACAACATGGCCAGCCCATCAGAGCCTAACTCGCTGCACGACGGTGAGGTCATTATACAGTTCGTACAGCTCGTCGTTGTAGCGGTTTGTTTCCTTCCACACATACGGGGCCAACTGTCCTTCCACACATACGGGGCCAACAATCCTTCTGAGCATCTTCCTCTCGAACGCGGCTAAGATGGCTTCGTCTGTGTTGGACAGGGTCCATGTCTCAGAGGCGTATGTGAGTACTGGGAGTATAAAGATACGATACAGTCCCAGCTTCGACCGTTGTGACAGATATTTTGAGGTGAAATGTTTCCTCAAGCTGTAGAATGACCGGCTGGCCGCCAGCAACTAGCGCGCAACTCCGTCTCTATGCTGTTTTCGGTGCTGACTTTTGACCCGAGATAGGTGAATTTTTGGATGACTTCAAATTTGCGGTCACCTATCCTTACATCACCTCCACGTAGTTCCGGATTTCTTAGTAGAGCCGTTGATGGTGCCACCATCAATTTGGTCTTTGCCTCATTAATTTGCAACCCGAGGTTTTCTGCCGCCTGCTCGTTCCTTTGGTAGGCCTTTGCTACCTGGGAGAGCCGCAGACCAATGATGTCCGAGTCACGGATGGCCCTCTCTAGCGCCAAGTTGAATAGGAGACAAGCGAGCTCATCTCCCTGACGCAGGCCTTTGGTGGTAGCAACGGACAATGAGAGATTTCCATCCTCCTTCACCTGGCATGTGACGTTGTCATGGTCATTCTTACAAGATTGATCAGTGTTTCCGGGATTCCAAAGAAAGTTTTACCCTGGCTGTGCTATCATATGCGGCCTTGAAATCTATGAAGAGATGGTACGTGTTCAACTGCTATTCAACCATCTTCTCCAAGATTTGCTGCATGGTGAAGATCATTTTAGTAAGCTTTTTTTAAAAATTCGTCTATTATTGTTGAGAATTATCATTGTATCTAATAATCAAAGCATTAGAATCCGTTAAGCTCATTAATGTCAGCATTTGTATGTTTAGTGATGTTTTCATTTTTTATGCACTTGAACTGCTTTGTTATTTAACACACATAGTTGAGGTTCAGGTTTTTTTTAGGCATACTTACAATTAGTTTTTATGGATGCCCCAAAGGGACAATTGTTGTAAACTACATAAAATAAATATATAAATAAAAAAGAAACAATAAAAGAAAAAATCACGTCACAAACAGTTGCACTATCAAAGCCTTTGCTTGTATCGAACCGAAGAATAACAAATATACAACCAAGCAACACAGATCAATGTTCAAAATAGGAAAAGTGTCGATAAAGCCAGGAGGGAAAAAATCAAAAAATAGTTAAACTTACTCTGTAGCGTTGCACAACCTCTACAACGTGTGCCTAATTTATATCCAGCACAAAAGACATGCACTGGACATATTTTGTTTTAATTGTAAGAAGAAAGGATAACATAATTTGAAAAAAATTTATATTAAGAAGGCAAGTAATAGTTAGAAAAATATGTTTTTATAGAATTAAAAAATAAATAGACATCGAAGGGGTAGGTGTTCCGGTGGCCAGAACGATTGCGGACCCGCTGATCGTCTCAAATAAGGGCCTGATAATGAATCCCATCCAGGACTGACTATACAAGTTACGATGTGAGACATGGAAACGGGTAAAACTATATCAAGGAAAGTCAGTAGTGGCAGAAAAAGACCCCTTGAGGTTGTAGAACCGAAAATAAGAAGAAAAAGAATAAGAAAAGAAGAAGACGACACAGAAAAAAAGATCATAATGATAACGAATCAAATCTAATATTCCAGACCATTCGCCCGTAATGAAGACTGATTATTTAACTACTTGATACCGATATGTCTAGTAAGACATTCGATGACTGGCGTGACCTAGTAGATCGTTAAGTTAATAAGAAGAACCAACGAAATGATATTAAGCTACGTTTATATTTGTATCTAGTTTATGTTCGAGTGCTCGATAGATACACAAGCTATGAGTAAATTTTCACTAAAAGCTGGTGAATGTTTTAATTACGTTCGGGTGCCTCTATTTTTTTTATTTATCAGTCCTTTCGCGTTCTACGAGGAAAACCGTGAGGCAAATACTATTACTCTGTTACTCTGGTTTGCGGCATTCGACCCTTCTACATCTACAACGCAAACATGCCCAGAAACACGATCGCCGACCAAACACAGCGCTCTGTAGCTTCCGTGATGAGATTTATATGCCTTTTGCTCATAAAAACACCCTTCGCACTGCGATAGGATGGGCACTTCATTTCAGCACCTCATAAAAACCCGGCGTGAAATCGACCATCAAAAATTGCTTTCAATCTCGTCCACCGAGCCCTTGCCACCGAGTCGTTAAACGAGATGAGGAAAGCGGATCGGGAGGTTGTGGTGAGGGAGGGAATTCGTGACAATCCATGACGAGGCACTTGTTCCTGTGCACATCCCGGTGGGTTGCTTCCATTTAGCTACACTTGTTGGAATTTGTGTACATTAGTTTAGTGTATGATGATAAATTCTTATCACCGTCCCGAGAGGCGTCACCAACACAAATCAGTGAATCTGTTACGGACACTTGTACATTTCCTTTTTTTTTTTTTATTTTTTGGTACATCATATCTGAAAAGTTGAATATTCTTGAGCTCCGAAGCGTTTCGGTGATAGAAGCAGATTGAACGCTATGTGTGTGCGTGTGTGTTGATGGCTGATAATTTATCTTATAACGATTGTTTGTCACGATTGTTTGCTTTTGAAGAATTTAATTATGTTGCCTGCAAGAGTTATTTTTTCAATTTTTATGACTAGCTATTCTGGGGTGTACTGAGAGCCAGCATTAGCAATGACACTAAATTCTTTCTACAACAAATACGTATTGCACTTACTTCTTCTCAACAAATATTGCTTGAATGGATTTACACCAGACTTTTGGCTGAATCTGATCGCACAAACAACCGGTGAACGAACGAAAAAAAAGGAGAACTTCAAGCTCTCGCTACCTTCTCACTTGGTGGGCCAGTTGGGCGTGAAATCAGTGCAGGTTGAGGCGAAAAACAACACATAAAGTAGGAAGTGTAAAATACGATGGCACCAGGGCCTCATTTCGTGTTGCCGCTCATTCATTATCCATTTATGCTTATGATGCTGAAAATGTTCGCCAGCAGCAGCAGCAGCAGACGCGCTGCACTGCGAAGCTATGATCAACGGAGCCGAAAAATATGAATCTCTTTTGCTCTGCTGTATGGTGGACTGTAGATGGGTTCACTCAACACCGACCGGGAGCAGTTTTCGTAGCAGCAGCCGGAAAATTATGCTCTACCTTTGGATTGTTCCGATCAGCACTCGCGGAATGCAAAATGCAAGTTAGACAATTAAAATGAGAGAAAACATTTGATTGCTGAAATTAAGTACCGTTCAGTATCGATTTGATGGTTGGTTTCATTATAACACATTCTTGGCGGTATAAATTCTGCTACATCTTGCATCGGGAAACTTCCGATGATGTTAATCCTTTAATTCAATTCTCTATTTTGCGCTCTGTGTGCTCGTGGTAAACTGGTAAAGGAGTGTTATTTTACAGCAAAATAACTAAATAAAGAATGTTACAGTAGTTTAATTAATTTCCGTAATGAATTTTAAATGTTTAATACATTACAAATCTTTATTTTGCACAAAAGAAATCTACTTCTTAAGAACTGGAAAAAAAAACTTTTCAATCGTATTACCATCCCTTCGTAGGCTCTCTCTCTCTCTCTCTCTCTCTCTCTTCCTCTTCCGCTCTTTGTCAAATTATAGAAATTCGCACGCGTGAGAGCAGACGCTCGTACGCGCAACGAAGTCCGCTCTTTAATAACATATTTCAATCTCTTTGGACTTTAATTTACATTATGATGCGTGTGTTCCCGTAACTTCCTCGCCGGAATCTTCAAACTTCAGCAATCTCCAGTTGAGCGGGCCTACTCAATATTGATCAATGCAGCGAGGTTCGTTGTTAGGCGCGAATGCTCGCTGGTCTTCCAGAGATTTGGAGGCTTGTAGCTGCTGCTTTCGGTGCCCGTTTTGCTGGCACGGAGGCCTCCCAGATTGCGCGATGAGTGAGATAGAGTTATTACCTGATGAGAGCGGGCAGCGGGCTGTACACAGGTCCAGGCAGGGCAGGGCACGGGCTTTTTAGTTGGAGCCAGCCGCCCCCCTCCGTCTTGTACCGTATTATATCGTACTTAAACACATTGTCGGCGCCTTTGATCTTCTACCAATTAGCTTAACCGACACCTAAGGCCGCGGCTTCCTTTGACCACTTAAAAAACATGATGGAAGTTCGAAGCCCAATCGGGACCGCCCGTTTCGGTTTTCGAGAGGGGGGGTTTGTGAGTTTCGGTAGGCTCCCTTCCCGAAACGATCGTGGGTCATTTCGTTTCGTTCATTTTCTTATGTTACTGTCCCAGAGGAGAAAGGTTGCCCTTTGCGAAGCCCATGCATGCATGCTTATTGTAGTACTGCTGCTTGTTCTTAGCTTGAGCACACTGTGTCTTAGTAATATGTTGCCTATCTTCAGCGGTCCTTTGCAGAAACCAAGATATTCACAAGCGCAACGTTTTCAAGGATGTTCCTACCGATGCGATGGCGAGTATTGCGTTGATGACAAGCCTCTCCTTGGCTTCGGATCATCAAAGAATCGGTTCAGGTTCACTATCTTGGATATTTCATCTTCTTGCATCGTGTGCTGTGGCATTCGCCAGCAAATTCTGTTTCAAATAACTTCAAAGAGGATGTAATTCGTTGCGGCCAGCAACATTTGGCTACAATGCGTGACGCCAAGTTGGTAAAATCGAATTTTTGTTAGGATGTAGAACACAGCAGAATGAACATCGAATGCACCCTTCTCGTGGGAAGTCTTGAAACTTTGGATCTCTCCAACATTAACCAAAAAGGTGATGAATAAAAATTAGAAAATCTCATTTCCTTTAATAGATGAAATTTCTCCTGTAGCAGAATTCACAATCAAGCAACAATTGGGCAAGTATTTGTTGCTATAAATGACCATAGATACCTGCAGCTGCAAATCTGTCCACCAGAGCTAGAGGATAACAGGAGCACATAGGAGTACGCAATCCAGCAGTACGAACAAATATAAACCGGCCGTGGTTGGACAAAGAATTTGTCAATCTCACAGATAATCGACCAGAAGTCATTCCCCAACCTTCCGATAGCAATCCAGATCGCACTCCAGAGCAAGCTGACAGCCGCCCGAGCAAACGCATTCCATTTGCCCTCAACAACAGCGTCAAAAAGGCGACAAGAAGTTGATTTTCCAAGTGAGTGCACATTTTACGTTTTCTCATTTTCTTCTCAATCTTTTTTTACGAACAATTTTGGTCACAGCCCTACGCCGCGACGGTGATGAGGGCGATGGAAAGATTTCGGGTTTAGCTTCGGTTGAGTGATTGTCGGTTGAGGGGTGCTGTTGCCGTGTATTTCTTAAGGGGTGATTCTAACTGGAGCACGCCCCGACACTAAACAGCGACTGGTGGCTTCTACCATGGCCTGGTGCTAAACCATGGTTCTACCGCCAATAGTAGTACAAGCACGGAGGAGTACTCCCATCAACCATGGCAAAACGGAACAAAAGGTAGCGGTGTGTAGCGAGGCCAGAAATGAATCCGTCCCAGTATGATGGTGCGGGTCGGCACGGAAAGTTTGCCAGTATGTTTACAATGTTTAGCGTCATTATGTTTCGGTGGTGATTTGACAGTTTTCTCACCCCGCAAGTAGCGGTTTTCGTTACGCCTGGTCGTTCACGGAGGGTTCATCTTACCCGATGACAATGTTTAGCCTAGTACATGTGGATCGCAAATTCATTATTTACTGAACTGGCATGGGCTGAGATTGGAGTTTAACACCGCCAGCACCGTTTTAGAGAATGGAGGGAAATGGAGATTTCCACCAGGCCCGTAGCGTGCGGATTTCGAAATACATTTTGTCAAGCTGAAAATTGATCGTTTGCTAAGAGGAAAATTGGATTGGTGCGTGGTCAAAATAAGGTGAACGAAAAAGCGTTTTTTTTATTGGTTTAGTGAAAAATGTAGCCTTTGCATTTTAATATTGAATTATACCACAATGCTTTGCGTGTGAAGCACATTACAAATGCATTAATTAATTTTAAAATTTAATGCTAAATTCATCAACATCGTTGAGAGGCTCAAATAAAGGAAATTAAATGTTTTTTTTTGTATCTCAATAGAATGGCCTGACCTAAGCTTGATTATTGCTAAGTGTTTTGATTCTTTTATCCATAAATCTTTTTTTTCTTAGCAATACTGGCTGGCTGACTCGCAAGAACCAAATCTCAATTTGTTTTCTTGCCATAAATAAAATAGAAGTACTTTCATAGAAGTACAGAAAACTATGTTCAATTTTTTACCAACAGTTGATTTTTTATACAGTTAAAATTGGACAATACTTTGAAGTGACGTCATACTCAATAAAAACACAAATATGTAAAAACTTAGTTAAAATTGGGCCTGCTAAAGTTTACAAATGAATTTATTATTATTGAAATGAAA
Organism: Anopheles maculipalpis; assembly: GCF_943734695.1. Classification (NCBI taxonomy): domain Eukaryota; kingdom Metazoa; phylum Arthropoda; class Insecta; order Diptera; family Culicidae; genus Anopheles; species Anopheles maculipalpis. The sequence goes on from NC_064871.1 coordinate 51,615,153, forward strand.
TTTATTATTGAGTATGACAGCACGTCGCCATATTGTCATGCAAATTAATTTCATGAACTATAAAATAAAAAGAGGTAATTTTCATGTATTAGTGGATTTAAATTGCTAATAATTTTTATATTAATACCACCTTTGTGACTGTGAGTCTTGCATTTAAGGTTTTAGCATAGCAAACTCTACATCTGTCTAATTTTTGAGAATAAATTAAATATTTGTACAATTATTTATTTATTTATTTATTTACAATTGAATATGACGGTCCAGTGCCGTATTGTCAACACCACTTGTGTTGAAAAAAAAAAGTACAATTATATTGATAAGGCATTTCCTCCTTATTCTTTGCCTTATCCCGGGCATACTCGGTTATGGTTGTGGTGATGGTGATGATGTTGATGGTGATGATGATGATGATGATGATGATGATGATGATGATGATGATGATGATCTATTGGTGGATGTTGTGCGTTTTGATGGTCCAGGACTATTGTTGTGTCTATGTGATGATGGAGGTTCATTATATCCGAATTCCGGTGGTGTTGTGGCCGTTCTATTGTTGATCTTTACGATATGGTCTGGACTGTAACGAACAAATAGACATCGTTAAGACAGCACGAACATTTATTTGTCTGCGTACAGTGCTCTCCAGTGCATTCCAGCAATGACATTCCAAGCTCAATCTAGTCAACGTCCAATCAAAGGATGATCGACAAGCTCTATCCCGCAGCAGCGAAAGCGACTTCACTACTCCCGAGACTGAACCCGCCGAACACCCCGAACCCGACGCCAACACTGTCAAACTCAATGTGCCAAAACTGGACTGGAGTGGGGAACACTGCACTTTGAACAACGCCTGCCTCCCTTTTACGGCAGTGTTGGAATCACCCTCGAGTGCTGTTGCCCAGTCATCGGATCACCCGTGGCACTACAAAAAATACACTTAAAACATAGACAACACAACATTTAACAAAAAAGGAGTTGGGGAATACGAATAAGGATTGGAAGGATACTAGGGATGTGGAATAATAGGACAAGACCGTTGTCTCTGGCGAATCGGTAAATGATCCTCATGTAGGGGAGGTCACTGGTAGCCAACACTTCTCTAATTTCTGTACCCGGTCGTCTGCCGATATTCTCGACTGCGCTCATCAAGGAGGGTCTTGCGGTTTCAAATTCCACGCAGGACCACAGAAGGTGATCCACATCGTGGAATCCGTCACCGCAGCCACACACTTTTGTCTGAGCCAGAGTTATACGCTGTAGATGAGCATTCAACGCAAAATGATTCGACATCAGTCGAGACATCATTCGTATGAATGCCCGGTCTACAGAGAGCCCATCGAACCAAGGCCGCAGGGACACTTGCGGAGAGATCGAGAAGAGAAAACGCCCGAGTTCATCCGCCTCCCACATGCTCTGCCAGCGAGACAGGAAAAGTTGCTGTGGAAAACGAAGGAACTCCTGGGCCAAGATAGGTCGGTCGTAAAAAGCGCCTTCTTGGACGCCTGTTTTGGCCAATGAGTCAGCCTTCTCATTGCCGGGAATTCCACAATGAGAAGGGACCCAAATTAGCGAGATCTTATACGCATTTTCGAACATTGAGCCAAGCAGTTCAATGATTTTTATGGTGAGGAAATCCTGACTCTTAACAGCCTTCGGAGATCTCAGAGCTTCAATAGCACTAAGGCTATCAGTGAAGATGAAGTACTGGTCCGAAGGTCTCGCTGCTATCATCGATAGTGCGTAAAATATTGCGGCTAGCTCTGCGGTGTAGACACTACATGGCTGCCTCAATTTGAAAAATGCTTCGGTGGACTCGCTAAAAACACCGAATCCAGTGCCCTCCTCAGAGGATGATCCATCAGTGTAGTACTGGCTTATTTGGTCTAAATGACCATACTTGTTCATGAAAATACCCGGCACTACCCTCGGGCGAAGATCATTAGGTATGGTCTTAATTTCCTCGTGCAATGAGGAATCTGTTATTAAAATGGAACTGTAGTTCTCAGGAAGGGCAGCACGATTTAATGCCTGTGGAGCGCTAGGATGCACTTGTAGGGCAACAAAATCTTCATAGATCTTGAGGATTTTGCTCTTAGAACCTGTCTCTAGAAGCGCTTCAAAATTTTCTATTATCAAGGGATTTGATACTGAACAACGGACTAGAAGGCGAAGCGACAGCATTTCAAAACGTAGTTTGAGCGGCATCACTCCGGTCATCACTTCTAGGGACATGTTGTGTGTGGATTTCATGCTCCCTAGTGCGAGTCTAAGACAGCGGTACTGTAGCCTTTCAAGCTTGAGTATCAACGTATTGGATGCCCAATGGAAGCATATGCTTCCATATTCCAATACGGATAGTACCGTTGTCTTATACAGTCTCAGGACGTCTGATGGATGTGCGCCCCACCAGAATCCTGTGACTGTCCTTAGAAAGTTGATTCTTTTACTGCATTTTTGCACCAGACGGGTGAAGTGAGTACTCCAGTTTAGCCTAGAATTGAACCATACACCAAGGTATCGAAAATTGTCGGTAATTGATATCTTTTCACCATACAGAAAGACATCAATTTTCGGGTCATATAGCCTTTTCTCCCTGTTTTTTCCCGTATCGCTAAAAGGAGAAAAGACTACCATCTCAGTTTTCGTTGCAGAGAACTTGATACCAAGGTTTTCAGACCACTCGGAAAGATTATTCAGAGTGGTTTGTAAAGCCAGTTGTATTTCGTCGGCGTCTCTGCTTGCAACAGATATAACGCCGTCGTCTGCCAATTGTCTAAGACTGCAGTTTGGCGCTAGACAAGAGTCTATCTCACTAACATAAAAGTTATATAACAGAGGGCTCAAGCAGGACCCTTGTGCTAGTCCATGGAAACTGGTCCGTTTTAACTGCACGTGACCATTGTTGAAATTCATAGCTTTTTCCGACAAAAGGTTGAATAACAAGTTATTCAACTTTGGTCCCAGGCCCGCATTTTCTAACTTTTGACTCAGTTTGTATGGAGAAACTGAGTCAAATGCCCCCTGTATGTCAAGGAAGATAGACCCCATGTTCTGCTTGCGTGCACGGGCAAGCTCTATTTCAGTCACCAAAAGCGCTAAACAGTCATTAGTACCCCTGGCTTTACGAAAACCAAACTGAGTACTTGAGAGAAGGTTGTTGGTTTCCAACCATTCTTCTAACCGTAAAAGAATCATCCTTTCAAGGAGTTTCCTCAGACACGAAAGTAATGATATCGGCCGATATGAATCGTGTCTTGATGGCGGTTTGCCAGGCTTCAAAATAGTGACAACTTTCACTTCCCTCCATTCTTGCGGGACGCTGTTGAACTCCAACATATCGTTGAAGATTCTTAACAAACGTTTCTCGCCAGGCGCATTTTGATGAAAATTCTGCGCAGGAACGAAATCGGGGCAGAGCTTGTGGGCAAATTCATTTAGCCACTCGCCAGAAAAGCTTTCGCTCTCGTTGATGTTGTTACTGTTTCGCATCCTTCTAGCCATCCTCCAAAGCGAATTAAGTGAAGCGGAAGGGTCTAGGTTATTGACGTATCTACGCCAATAGCCCTTTTTCTTCGCCTTCAACAGGTTTTTGCACGATCTCTCCAGTCCTTTATATTTTTCATATAAAGACCTTGAGCCCGTGTCCCGGAATGCTTTAAACGCCTCCCGCTTCTTATTAAAAGCCGCTTGGCAATCCTTGTCCCACCAAGGAGTGGGAGGTTTTTTGAATGTCCTTGCTTGGTGGGAGCGCCTTGTTTGGGCTTCAAGAGCGCACTTGTTTATAATTGAAACAAGTTTTTCGTACTCCTGTACTGGAGACAAATCTTCCAAGTCAAGAGAAAGCGAAGCGGCTACTAATTCACCGTATCTCGTCCAGTCGATGTTCCTCGTTAAGTCACATTTAACGGGGATTCCACCTCCTGGACATCCTCCCTTGATGTAGGAAATTTCTATCGGCAAGTGATCACTGCCGATAGGGTCCTGGATCACCTTCCAACTAAAATCCAGGGCCATCGCTGATGGACATAGAGACAGGTCCAGTGCACTCGCCCTACTCTTCGGTGTGTGCATCCTAGTTGCCTCTCCTGAGTTGAGGGTTGAAAGCCCAAATCTGTCGCAGATGTCTCGGATAATTGGAGCGCGAATGTCATCCTTATCGCAACCCCAGTCGATTCCATGGGAGTTGAAATCTCCCAGGATCAAAAGTGGTCCAGGCAAGACCGCTGCTAAATTTCCAAGATCCTCTTTTCTTTTTCTTTTCCAAGAAGATCTTTTCAATTTTTTCTTTTTCATTGTTGGCTATCGGGGGGATATAAATGGATGCAATTGTCACGTGAAGATCGCCAAGTTTTGCCTTGACTGCGACAGTTTCAATAATATCTTGTCTAGGAGTGGGTATTCTGTTGAAAGCGTGACTCTTTCGAACACCAATTAGTACTCCCCCACCCCTTGTAATGCGATCTTCACGGATTATATTATATCCAGGGAAGGTAAGATTGATTTCTTCCGATAGCCAAGTTTCACAGAGGGCGAACACATCGCAGTTGTGCTCGCCCACTAATGCTTTAAAGGAGTCTAGCTTGCCAAGCAAACTCCTACAGTTCCACTGTAAGATGGTAGCCTTTGGAGGAATTAATCGTCCAATCGGACCATCATGCTTAAGCATGGCCATTGGGCCAGCCACTGTTTGATCATCCCCTTCAGGAAAGGAAGGGCCCAAGTAGCGATCATGTGCAGGTGCTGCGGGAGGTTGAGGGTCATGAGGAGGGACTCTAGGATCTCGGAAAGGGACGGGGTAGGGGTTTTCGGAGAACCCCCGATTGGAAAAGCCAAGCTTTCCAGAGGGGCTTCGGTCCGGGGGGATCGCTTTTTCTTGGGCTCCTTCCTGGCAGTTTGGGGAGCGGGAATGGGTTGTTCAGCATCTCGTTTCTGGACTGGGGTGGAAGCTTTAGCTTTGGCGAGACGCTGTTGTGCCAAGGATTTAGTTTTTGTCCTTAGGACTTTCCTTTGTACCTTTTTATAAGGTACTCTCTTCACTGGTCTCAATGGCACCTGTTCAAGTGCAGTCGGGCTGGACGTGTCATTTGCATCTGTACCCAAAACAGCAAAAGGGTTTGATGCGTTTGCTCCCTTTAGAGCATCGCTGTACGATCCGCGTGCCCTCTCGGAAATTGTTTTCGTCTGCTCCTTTTGGAGTTTTCGGTACACGGGGCACAAAGCTACCTCATGCCACTCATCCCGACAATGCGAGCATTTCTGGGAAGGGGCTTTGCACTCATCGGTGGCATGTGCCCCTCTGCATTTTCCACAAGAAGTTTTGCGAGTGCAAAACGGATCGGCATGCCCAATCCGACTGCACTTTGAACAGGTGGCCACCCTTGGTACGTACGGCCGGTCAATGGGTATCCGGAGGCCTTCTAGAATGAGGGCCTGCGGGAGTACCGTACCCTCAAACGTAACCCTGATTGAGGAAGTCGGAATGTATTTTTTTTCTTGCTTACTTGAAGCATCAAGCTTGAAGAGCTTTTTTGCTTCAAGCACTTTTATCTTGGGCGAGTTTGGGGTTTGAAAAACCCCAAAGCCCAATTGCACCACTTCCTCCTCAGGGTAATCGAAATCCTCGATTACGCCGGAAACCTCAACCAAACTACCGGGAATATAAACACGATAGTGCTCCGTATATTCTGGGTCAGCCGCAATGACGTTGGCTTGAGCCCGGTCCTTTGCGGTAACCCTGATCTTGTTTGGGCGCATCCGAAAAACATCGGCAACGCCCGGGTACTTTTTAAATAACGATGCCGCGATCGTCCTTACATCGAGTTGTTTAACTCGCGGCATAAAATACACTATTGGCTTACCCTCCCACGACGGCGGGTAAGCACGCGCTCGGTGTTCTGATAGCGGCTCGTTAGTTGCTACCAGCGGGGCACTCTTTGTTAGCGGGGCACTTTTTGTCACCTGGGCACTCTTTGCCAAAGTGACACTACTACATGTGGCCTTCGAAGTCGAAGGCCTATCATCCAAGGCAATTTTTTTTGCCGCTGGTGCGGCCTTGGGACGCCCCGGCTTTCTTTTTACCTCCTTGGTAAGATCATTCTCCCGATCAGAGTCGGAAGCATCCTGCTCTACCGCCATGGTAGGGCCGGAGACAACGGAGCGGATAAAAAAGGGATAACACTTACCGTATCACACGATGCACAAATAAACACACACCGACACACACACACTAACTTGTAGCACAAGCGCCGATCAAAGCGATAGCGTTGCGTTGATACGCTTGCTTATCGCTACGATCAGCAGACACACACACTAACACCACAGGAGCACACGTCGATCGCCAGTCGATCGATAGGGATAACGGGACACTCTCCGCACGAATATCGGAGTAAGACGGAGACACCGATAGGTGCGTTACGGGTAATCGCGTTGACTACGCATTCGCACTCGAGAACAATAACCTCTTTCTGCCGTATACAAATGATCCGTAAAGACGCTTTCGAGCGAAACACGTCCTTTCGCTACGGAAGCTGGAGGCAGACTGATATTTGTACAATTAGATAAATATTATAAGTTGGAAAGCATTAAATACTACCGCTTGTTTATTATATAAACTTTACTATTTGCACATTTTTTTACAAATTTCTGCCCAAAACATATAGACAAAATTGTTCTTCAGCTACGGAATATTGTTTTGCTTTACAACCATTGAAAATCCTTGTAAAATAAAACTAATTTTTAACAGCCGTAGCCGAAGAATATATAGTTTTTTGAAAAACTGGTTTGAAGTTTTTAGAGTCTGGAACCATTTCTTTTTCATTAGATTTTAAGTCTTCTTCTTCTTGATTGGCTTGGCTTAACGACCTAATAGGTCATGGCGGAGATCTAATGACTTGCTACTAGACTTGCTGATATTATGTAGTTGGTTAGTCAGTCCTCACTACGTTGGGGGCGGTCCGGATGGGATTTGAACCTCGGTCCTGCCGTTTGAAGACCAGCGCCAGCAATTCTAGTACGCCATTAGTAGTCAAAGTTAGGTTTAGGTTTAGGTTTTAGCGAATAAGTCATTTCTGTAAACCCGCGAGGCAACAGAACTAACAATAAAAATAATAATACATAATAAAAATTAGATGGCCGGCATGGCCTAGAAGGTCACTAAGCTAAGAAGAAGAAGAAGAAGAAGAAGAAATGTTCATTTTCTAAGAAATTTTTTTTAGAAATATTTACGTTTTTTTTTTTTATTCATCAGGGACGGCCAGGCCGTATTGCTAAGAAATATTTACGTATTGCAAAACAAAAGATTCATCCTGACAAACATTTGTGTACTTCTGCAGTATATTTGTGAGATTGATAAAACAAATAAATCTATGTTTTGTACTTGCAAAGGAAATACATTAACTTATGCTTTCCTGCGTTCTGAAATTTTCTCTGAAATGTAGTTTTAGATCGTTTAATTACATTTTAGACAGGTCAGATTTTTTCAAATCTGAAGTTTATGAACAATACACCATTGAAATTATAAGAAACATTCGATTTAGTTTAATTATAGCTCAACGTTGGACGAACGTTTAGTGAACAATTATGTTTGCTTTAATTCACTCACTATTTCCACCTTAATTGTATCTACTCTGCAGCATAATCTTATTGATTTGTGTATGTAGGAAATGCTGTTGCTTTCTAAACGTTTCATTCGATAGTAAGAAACTAAATTAACGAACGCACCTGGCTTCTTTTTTTTCCCCTCAACAGACGCATCATTAACGTGGTTCGACGCGCCTGTGTTCGCGATGTCATGCGTTGCGTAGCCTTCCTTTAAAATGCAACTAAATTAACCTTGACTCCGGAATGAATCGCACGTTTGTCGCCGTCGACGTCCGCGTAAGCTTACCGGCTTCGTCCGTTTCATTACGCCGAATAAAATGGCCTGCTGACAAGCACCTGCACCGAAAATTGTCAAATTAATTCAAAAACAAAACCAGAAATAATCAGCCAGCCAATCCATCCGTTTTGCGGAATGAGATTAGTAAATTTTTAATTGTGCTGCGCTGTTGCAGCGTGTTGCCGTACACACTTACAAAAGGACACAGAGGGAAAGGGGGGAAAACAGGGAGCGGATGGGTGTGATCAACGAGCTCATGGAAAACCGGATTCACCGACGGGTGCTCGAAAACGAAGGTGTTTATTCACTCGCCAGCCAATTCGCCGAGGCGCACAAGATTATTAAAGAGAAAAGCAGGGGGATAAGTCGTGTGAGAACTTCCAACACCACCACGCGCGAGTCGCGGCTGCGTTGGAAGGGGATGCTTTCTGTATCACGTTTGTCGGCGAAAGCTAACGAAAGGAACGATAAATTCCGCTTTTAATTTAATTGAAACTCAAATCCATGTGCCCGTTCTCCCACGTACTTCGTTACTGTTTATTCGCATTCGCTTTTTTTTTTTCATCCACCAAACGGATGCCAAAGTGCAGCACAAAGCGATCTGGATAAGTTTTATTTCCTCCATGCTGTTCGGATTAAACAAAGCACAAGCGGAAAAGCGTTGAAGCAGTGAGCGAAAAGTAAAAGGGAGGAGCTAAGTTGAGCTCCAATCAGCCCTCGAGAGGGAAAGAATGAAATAAAGCAACTTTTGGGGTATCGATCCATCGCTTTGCCAAAGTGAGATGCGGTGAGTGAGTCGTTTTTCCCCTTCTCAGAGCAGTGTTGCCAGCTCACATTTCAAGAAGATTCATTTCCTAAGAAATGGTTCTCCTCGCACCGCGGTGTTTTGATGTTCAGGCTCTAAACACCAACCGGTTCCGATACTAATTGATGTTGACGAAAATATGTACTTGTGTTTCCTGCCGCTTTGCTATCGTCTCCCATTGGGATGGGGGGGGGGGGGGGGGGTACACCAGACCACACGTTCGATAAATGAGTTTTTGGGAAGTGTAATTTGTTTATGGTTTAATTTATTGCCAGCCTCCGGCGTTGTTGGCCGTTAATGTCTGCGTTCTGCTAGAGTCTGTTGAATCATTTTGGATACATTTATGTGGCTCGTTCTACTTTCAATCTATTCTGGTTGATTGACACACGAACTGCTAAATTTCCTTACACCTATCAACGTACACAAAAACTGCTCATTTGTCTGTAACGAAAAGCAGTTGCACTTTTTGTGTCTTATTTTTTCAAATGAATCGAAGGGCTTTCTATTTCGGCTGTAGGATTTTGCTTTCATATGATCAAACATGTTTCGGTAGCAAAATAAATACAATTTGCAATCAAAACACATTCACTGCTGCTTCTCGCCAGTGGATGAAACATCGGCGCATCATCTGATCCTGATTCGAAATGATCGAGTGAGAACGCAACCAGATTTCCGAATTACCCATAGCTTGATGTTTATGTTTGATTTCACGCTAACATGAACGCTTGCAGCACCTAGTCCCGTATTTATTGTACGATCTTCCGTTTCATTTCACTGCCACACTCTGAAACAACATCATTCCCTATCGTTGACAGCTGGTAACGAATTTCCCAAACAAATGTCATCATTAAGAAAGAATTCGGCCGGTCGGTCTCTGATGTTGCAAGGTAAACCGTTTGCGATTGCGGCAGTGCGAACGGGAATGTAAAATGGCGTTTGGGTCCCCTAGCGTCTATGCGGGCTTGATGACCCCTTATTCCCGCTTAGTACAAGCCTTTCTACCCATCGGTTGGAGGAAGGAAAAATATCACACTAATAAAATGTACACGCATTCGAACGCACACAAAACGGAACCAGCAGCAAAACGGAAGAGGATGTCACGACGTGCGAGGAGGTTATTAGATGTGGTTTTTTTCATTTTTCTGGTTGAACTTTTCCCCGTTACGGTACGACAGGGGCCGAGTGTTTCCTTCACTCGAGAGCTCGATATTAATTAACCATTTGCTATCGGTTACGAAAATTAGGGTTTGAGAGTTCACGTACAAAAAGGCAACGACCGTGCAGGCTGAAGATTGCATAAAACGCACCGCGGCAGAAGGTCCGGACATGTGGATGACATCTTAGTTTTGTTTGCTTAATGTTGTGGCTTTGGTGAAGTGATAACTACACGTGAGGATAATGATACTTTGCGTGGGTTTTTTGCTGTCAAATGTATGCCATATTGAAGTGAATGTCCAGTAGATAGGTTCAATTCTTCATTATTCGTAAGCCAATAGAAAATGAAGTTCAACAACTCAAATCTCTGTCTAGATTTGGAAAAAAACTGACTATTTTGGAGGGTTTTATCAAATTATATTTAAAGGTTGAATCCACATTTGGTATACACCGTTACATTGCCAGCATGGCCTACGGATTTCAACATGCAATGGATTTCACAAAGTGGGAAGTATACAATCGTTATTGTTATTCAATTCTATTTATGCCAAAAATCTACTTGTTAAACTCCTTTTTTTATTGCAAGCTTTCTTTACCTTCTACAAATTGATTTTTTTAATAGTACTTAAAAAATTCAATGAAAATTCAATGAAGGGTTTCTATCTCCAGAAACACTATTGACAAATGGCTAAATGTAACTTTTATTTTATTCAATGAGAACGACTCAAACTTATTACTTAATGTCATTATTATAAATGTGTTTGATAAATAGTAAAACAAACAGTACTCAGCATCACGAGAATAACAAGTAACGAGTTGGTGTTAAATGATGCATGCTTAGAAATTGCATTTTAGCTATAGTTAATGAAGTTATTTGTATTTGTATTATATAAATGTAGTTTTGTTTTCAAAATGACTCTTGATTTAAGGTGTCTTTTACCCGAATGTTAACCTAAATTTTCAGTTTCCTTTAGAACCAATAGGGGCTGCCCGGTGGTGTAGGCGACAGAGGCGCCGGTCTTCAAACGGCTGGACCGGGGTTTAAATCCCATCCGGATTTAAATCCCCCGTAGTGAGGATTGCCTAACCTCACTACATGGTATTCATAAGTCAAGTAATACGGCCAGGCCCTTCCTTCGAAAAAAAGAATCAATTTCAATGTTATCGTCATGCACAATTCGCTTAACTACCACCAATTATGATGTAGAATTTAAACAAATTCTTACCTTTTGACTCCTTACTAAAAAATAATTCAATTTATTGCCGTGTTTTATCGATTTTTTAAATGTCAGGATTAATAGTGAGAACCTTCTTCATCATAAGAGTTTTATTTAACTAACTTTGTCGTACTAACTGGTCTAAAGATAGATACTACACAGATTGTCATAATAAGAAATTATTCTATTCAACTCGTACGTGCTATCAATAAGTCTTGTCTTGTCCATCAGATGATCGGCAAGACCTCGGAGGCCGTTAAGCTAAGAAGGAAAACCGTCCAACGAATACCGTACTTAAGCAGCCTAAGGATGCCCAGCATGCCCGGAAGACGGCAGAAAATAACACGAAAGAATTCTTGTACACTATTAGCACAAAATGTTCTAAAAATACGGTGCCACAGGGCACAAAGTTAATAAAAATGTGTTAAAATAACTGTGTGAAAACCGCAAATGCTTGAATATTTCATTAGCAAACATTTTTTAAGTTTAATTTAGTCGCTTGATGTAGTGTTTAAGAGTACTAGAAACTTACACAAAGCAGTTATGCTTATGTTAATTTCAACTATTCTTCACTACCATCCTCCTTCTTTGCCTCTACTCTTTCTCTGTCATACACCATAAATACTTTAAAATTAAATCCTGATCTAAAAATCCAACGAGACTCAACGTCGAAGAACAAGACGATTAATGTTATGCTTAAAGGGAACTTAGAAGACCCCAGTAATTCTGTGGATAAGTATGGCCATCCAAATGCGCAACAGTACTACACAGACGGATCCTCTTCGGAGGCGGGCACGGGCTTCGGTGTATTTAACACATGCACCGAAGCTTTCCACAAGCTTAGATAGTCATGCTCTATTTTATATTTATATTTACTGATAGCCTCAGCGCTGTCGAAGCACTGAAATCCGTCGAGGCATTAAAGTCGGGGCTCTGATTACTTTATACAAAAAAATACTTAATATTCTAAGCTCTTTGTTCAATAAAGCATTCCGAATATCTCTTATATGGCTGCCTGCTCGTTGCGGGATCTCCGGCAATGAAAAAGTAGACTCCCCTTGGCCAAACGAGGTGCCTTCGATGGCCCGCTGGCAGAGCATGTGGGATGAGGACGAACTCAGGAGGTTCCTGCACTCCATCTCACCAAAGGTTTCCTTGCGTTTCTGGTTTTACGGGCTCCCGGTAGATCGTGCATTTATTCCGCATGATGTCGAGACTTATGTCGAACCATTATGCGATGAAACTTCAACGTATATGTAGCACCAACTCCAAGGTTTGTAGCTGTAGCAACGGATACCACGATATTGACCACATCCTCTGATCATGTGTGGAGTTCGATGCGGCTAGACCCGGATTCTTAGCAGCCGTTCGGGCATCAGGAAGATCCACGACGGTGCCGATGCGCAATATCCTGAGACAGAAGGACTACAAATATGCGCGGATTCTGTTTGACTTCGGCAAAGAGATGGGAACCGTCCTTTGATCCCTTCCCCTCTCCCTTCCCCTATACCGTCCTATTAGCGGATTGAGATCTAAGTTCGTAACTGGCGGTCTTGTAGTTGGCGGAATGTCTGCGTTCGATTCTGCAGTAACCTTAAAAGGTTATTGTGGCTGTCGGCTCCTTGCGTTTTGCCAGCGATAACATTGGATCCCTGAACCAATTGAATTAGGTTTGGACGACGTGTAGTTGTGACTAGCGGCTTTACTGTTGGCGCAATGCGTGTGTTAGATGCTACTGTAGATTCACTAACTTGTGTAGTCCAAATCCTTGCAACGACATGGAGTAACGAATCACCACAAAGTATCCGCAACAAAGGGGGTTTTCTTGGGAGCCAATTGCTAGTCTCCAAGGCACGATGCTCCAAAGAGACGACAACCCCTTAGCGGACATAGAGAGGACATAAGAACCATACCTGACAGCAACAAAATCCACAACCGAGCGCACCAGGGATAAGGTGAAGTTGAATTGAGGGAGAAGGAAATGTCTACCCTCAAAATAGGATATAAGTATAATGAATTTTAAAGCTAGATATAAGATTAGATTTTAAGGAATACGGCCTGGCCGTCATTAGGAAATAAAAAAGGGAACTTAGAAGATGCTGAGATCTTAAATGAGGGTGGAAGGCGGGCGTCCTTACATGTAAATCAAATATTTATTGCTCAGTGATCGATAGACACTGAGGAGATTTCAAGCACCCCTCTAAGCAATTCTAAGCTCCTTCACAACTACGGACCACGGAATCGATTTGATGATTGAAGGTATCACGATTGATCTACGAAATACCAAAGTCTTCGATGATTGTTACTCGATTGGTAAATCTTTATTGTTATAGGTTGATGGCCATTCAAGCCACTGTGTTCACAAGTTATTCGAATGTCACTTCATACGAAAAGAAATACAATGTGCAAATAAAACACTGATGATAGAATGTTTGCAGCATATATAAAACTATCCAGCGTTCTCAAACATCAAACCGTAACAAATTACCCCTAACAATACAACCCCTAAACGCCTAAAGACCTTTACCTTTTGCGTCCCAAAAATTGGGATCAAACAATAATTTGGTGCAACCTTTGAGGTATGCAAGCCAGAAGCTCTATTCGTACAAGCTAAAAACAAACGATACAAACGATGGGCGATTCCAAGCACCCCCTTTCCAGCCTTTTCCCAATCCTCCCTGACGTCAAAACTAGGCAAGATGCGAAACAGCCAGCCCGAACGATCATAATTGGTGGGTGCCAACAGGGGCGTAAGGAGCGACGCATTCTTATCAGAAGATATTAATCAACGAATTATTTAAATGATGCACTGCAACATCAGCATGCTGCCGCGCTGTGTTTGCGGTACGCGCCACGCGGAAATGCTTTGTTTTCAGTTCATTTGGACAAGGCGCCTGCAACGAACCATGTAATTAAATGTTCTTCCTCATTAGACGTCTGTGGTGTGTTTTGCGTTGTTAGCCATAAGTAAAACTGTTTTAGCTTATATGCGATAATGCAGGTAATGTTTAAAACGCGTAACAGATTAAGGAAAATGTGTGGTACAGCACAACAATTGGAAACAAATATTAGTTTCGTAGACTCACACAAGTCTTGGCCGATTGGAACTTCAAATGCAAGCTGACGATGTTTTTTTTTTGAATACCTTTAAGTTACCTCAATGTAATACACCTTAAAAAGCCTGATGACACTCTAAACGAATCATTTTTAAAACGACTATTTACAAGCGGAATTGATGCGGACTTGGCTCTGTCAGAACAGGTGATCGCCAACATGATGAGATCGCGTTTGGCTATTTAATTAATAGCCTTTTCGAACCGTCCTTAGCCGTCCCCGATGGTCCTTGCTGGAGGGATTTCAGAATTTCCGACGAGTGTGAACTAATTGAGGGTTTAGCAAGGAATTGGTGTTGTTTTTTCGTCCGCTTTTTCTCTCTATTTTTTGATGTAGTCTGCGGGATGATTTTTCAAAAACCGTCGCACAAACCCGCACAACGCTGAGGTAGGCTCTGTTATGATTAATCTTTTAAGGATTAATGTATATTACGGCAAATTATACCATCAAAGAAAACCGTCCCTTAACCTAGGAAGCTATAACGATCTAATCGGCTTTCGGGATTCAGTTTAAGTTTCGGAAAAGGATGGCCAAAGAATGAGCTAATGTGGGTCATTGTTTGCTAAAACATCAAATAATAATGCTTAAACATACCAACTGGACCCATTTGAGTATGAATGATAGTTTGATACGAAATCATTGGAAGTTTACTTGCAACGTTTTAAACTTTGCGTCCGTGACCTACATTTTTTAAGACACTTTTCACTCCCATCGGCTGTAAATATTGAAACACACACAGACAAAAAACTGCACACCAATGAAACAATACCCAGAATTCACAAAACTTCCAGTGTGTTCGATAACTATTGGCCTCTTTTGAACAAAGGCGCGTCCAATTGTGAACACAGAGCTCTAGATTTAAAGCGTCCCATTTTGACGACACTCGTAATTAACGACGCCATTGTACACTCTCGCACACTTGCATTTTATTAGGTTGCGCACATTTGCACGGTACTCAGGGAACTGTTGTTTCTCAAGAACGTCGCACTTCCCACCTGGCAGCTCTGTTCATAGTCTGTCATACTGGCAACAAAGTTTTACACTGAAGGCTAACGTATCCCGAGCAAAGGAAGTGCGTGGCACAGCGAAATGGCCAAACCACAATCTGGTCATGGCAGCAATATAAGACCAGAAACTTTTTATCCAGATACAGCTACAGAGGATGGACTTTATTCACAAGCTGATCTGTATTTACATTGAAGCACCACGTCGTAAAAAGCGAACAGAAATTTAATTATTATCCTCCGCACCAACCATTGACTGAAGGATGCCACCATCGCTCAAGATGGGAAAAATGTTTTTAGCCAACTACTATATTTAGTAGAAATGTATCTAGAGAAGAGATGATAATTACTCTATTTTTCAATCGTAAACTGAACAACTTTAGTTAAATTGTGATCCAAAATTGCTCGTTTAAATTTTAATGCAGGTTCCACAAAATTAACAAGAATGAAATAATTTAGAAATGTTTATTAAAAAATGTATCTAAATATGACTATTTGTCGAGGACAATGACCCATGCTGAGAAGATTTTTTTCTACGACAAAAGACTAACCAGCGACCAACGTTCTCTGGCAACTATGTCTCACTTCTGAATACAGTGAGCTGATACTTCTCACTATAGTAAGAAATGACTTTTGGTTTGCTGGAGTCCAAGGTGAGTTTTTCCAGCTACTCATCGAATGAAATGAGTGAGGTGAATTTAACCGCTCTTCATAACAGCGATGAAGCATCGCTAATCCCGAAATGGTTTCTTTTGGTTGAGTCATAACAAAGAAGGAGTCACACCCCTATGGACATAATCTATATAAATCCGCCAACTAAGGCATTACTATAGCAAATTTGTATTGAAGAAGAACCATGCCATGCAGCGATTGTGTGTTCCAAAGAAATTTCGTGCTTCCGATAATTTGGCTTTGGATTTTCATAGAGCGTTGATTATTTTATAAAAACAAGTTATTACCTTCAGTTGTATTTTAGTTTTCTTTTTTAAAGATTTTTTTGGCATAAAATTAAAAGATTTTATGAGAATCATAATGTGATTTCTAACAAAAGATATTAAATCGCATTCAAATCGTTCCCTTTCCAAAAAAAAAAATCTAATAAGAGTCTAAGTCTAGCCAAAAATCTGGTTAAATTCTATAAGTAAACTTTACTAACCAATAAATAGATGGAAGATTGGCATTGTCGTCAGGCAGTTCTATTGGAATAAACAAAAAACGCTGATCGATTCGGAGCTAAATAGCTGTGGTGACTTCATGGTGTGGATCGACAGATCGTCAAGTCAAATATTGGTGTGTGCATGTGAAAATACTTTTTATAAACCTTGGAAAAGATTTCTATAAACTAAGAATTTCGTGCTTAAAGCTTGGGACAGAAAATTTAAGAAAATGTCATACTATTTTTTAAAATTTTTTGAAAAAAACATTCGCTCACGACTAATTAGAGTCTTAGCTACGGTAATTCTCACTAGCCTTAATCTTCACTACAATAAAATATTCTGCCGTTCGTGTCTTGGATATTTAAATATTTCACAATACAGATTCCTGAAATGTTTCAAGCAATTTCATTTGTGTGCAGCGACTCATCAGGGGTGTGCAATTAACAGTTTCTAGAACTATCGTTTGTTTATTGTTTCACATACAGGTGGCAGCACTATCTCCCTGTGCTTAGAGTGGTGAACAACAGATGACGCTAATAGTGGTGTAAATTTTCTGCTAGATCTAAATTTATCTTATGTTAGAGCAATCTTTACAAATAGGTGACAGTGCACACGTCAAAGAGAACTTGTAACGTCTGTTTTTAGATAGATATCCTACTATTCTGTTAAATTAGACAATAATCTATATTTTTCCACACATTCATTAAAAATGCGTTGAGAGAAACTTAAAATTAATATCATATCTGTACCGTTCTTAATCTTAATAATCCGCATTGCTTACCGAGCTCTACAATGTAGATTGACTAAATGCGAATTTTCTTCTTCTTCTTGGCTTAACGACCTCTAAGGTCACACCGGCCATCGAAATGGCTTACTAGACTGCCGATACCTCGTAGTTGGTTAGTCAGACCTCACTACGGGGGGACAGTCCGGATGGGATTTGAATTCCGGTACTGCCGTTTGGGGACCGGCGCCGCTGTCGCCTCTACCACCGGGCTCCCCCTGAGAAGAAATGAAAATCTGAAGTTAGTATAAAAAAGATGTTTATAAATCGCCCTCAGCTTTTCGAACTGGATTCGTTGATTTTTTATTTTAATGTTAAAAGTGTTTCGTAACTGTAGCATCGACCATCGCAAGGTGTGACCAATCAAAAATATAGTAAAGGTATCAGCACTATCTCAAGTGTCTGTCACAACTTTGTTTAAGCTTGACAAGTACTGAATCGCTGCGTTAGAACAAAAATTCGCTGAACATCGGACTCTGTACTTCTCGTGGTTGGAGGTTTTACAAATTTCGGTGATTTGTTTTTCTATAATCCGTCTATATAATATAGAAGTTTGCAAAACGGGCTCGTGTACATGATCCGATTGTTTGATAACGAATTTTACGAACACCATTATAAACAGTTCCTATAAATTAGATTTACGAATCTTTTTCATGATCTACACGGTAATAATGTTTTTCGTGGATTTGATTTTCTCGACTTTAATTTTTCCAGTCTACTGAGCTCCGAATTCGTAATTTTCTATTTAAATAAATAGCGTAAGCCGAAGATATCACGTTTCTACGTTTCTAGTGTGCATCGAAGTTGGCAAAAGACTCTCACGTTCTTCAGAGGGCAGAACCGGAGTTCGAATCCCATCCGGACCGATCCTAGAAGGTCGTTACATTGTGAACAATGTAATATGTGCACAATTCGGAATTCAATTTCTCCACTTCCCTACTTTATGCATGCTTGTATTCAGTTTCATTTTCCTCCTGATAACACTGAATGCTAAAGTAAATAAAAAAAAAAACATACTCTCAACTCGCTTGCACACTCCCAAACTCCCACCACCCACTCCACTCCACGGCTTCTGAAGACTGCTGATCTACACGCTAATGAATTTCTTATTAATTAGGCAACATGGAACACTTTTCGGAATATGCAAATTATGTTGGCTCGTGCACAGCGCCGCCACCAACCTCAACAAGGGCGTCTTAAGGGTGGACGGCACCGGCAAAACACCGGGCTTTAATTATTTGTTGGCAAATTTTGCATAAAGCCCCTAACGAGCGAACACAACACGCCGACAATGACGTGGCGGCAGGGTCCAAAGCGAAGCTCCCGAAACGTTCCCGAGTGCTTAAAATTCAAGCACAAACCCCACGTGTGCGATCGCGTACATCGAACGTCCATTAGCCGTGGAGCAGGGCCGGCCGAGCGACTTCCGGAATGGGCGCGATGAGCACGCGTTGAAAGTGAGCCCGCGAAACCCGGGAGCCGCAATTGAAATGTTTACAAATCGCCTCGTCGATCGTCGTTAATTTGATGCCGATCACCGCTGGGCGCGTTTGTGTGGCCCGCCCATTTACTGGAGAGTTCGGTGGCGGAATAGGCCTCACCGGATCGGTCGGTTGAGATTCCGCTACGTGGTACGGTCGTATCAGGGTTCCAAGCAACGGTTGAACGGTATTTTGATTATTCCGCAAATATCACTAGCACTTCACCAACTTTTGGAAGAGAAAAATGAAACGAAATAACACACCACGGCGACCCGGACTCCGTAAAGTCCCTTTGGCCGTACGTGCGTCGTGGCTTATCTTATCGGACGGTTTATATTCAATTACTTACGCTTTAAAGCCTTCATTACTGTCGAACGATCGATGGGATCGAATCTCTTGTCCAACGGAATGGTTTCCTGCTACGAAGAAGTCCCGAGAAGTCCCGCGAAAGTGACGACCGATCGATGCGGACACTGTGCGTAACACAGAAGTGGGCCCGAGGTCTTCCGTAACTCGAGACATCGTCGTTGCCGTTTCCTTTTGCATGGGCGACGAGCAGAAAATGCTTTTAACATTCCTAGGTGGCCCGCCATCACCCAGTCCTGGCTTATTTCCGCTTCTCGCTCTACGTGTAAGTCGCTTCCTTATCGGAGACATTCTTTTCATTTACCTTTATTGTCCTTTCCTTTCTCGTGTGCACCATTCGCTCACGGCCCAGCAACAATCCAATACAGCCAGGAATAGGACAGACCACAGCTGAGCTCCTATCAAACACACGGTGGACGAATTTAAAAAGAAAACACTAAATTAACGACTCATCCTCATTGGCAAACAAGTACACCGGGAGAGCAAAAACGGAGCAAATCTGGATGCCAGAGTTTGGCAGGGGTCCTGAGAGATGTGCGGATGAGTACCGATAAGCGTGACATTAATGCTTAAATTGGTTGTCTCTTGTTCCTTTCGCATCACCATCACCTTCATCGAACATGTCTTCGGACTTTTGGTCATGCCTTGGCTGAGATTGGGTCGCTTTTTTTGTTGTTGTTTTCTCGGCTCCTTCTCGATCATTTCGTAAACATTTTTGGCTATTGTTTCTGGTTCGAACTTCGAATGACAGTCATAAGTTAGCCCATGTCTCTACCGCTCGCTTTCACCCCGAACCATTCTGCGCCCGTCCTGTGGCAACTGGCACTGATAAGAAAGCGATCGATTTAATGTTTTCATTCTCGCCCTCGTTGCACTCGTGTCGATCGTGTGTCATGGTGTGTGACGAAAACGGACGGAGGTGGTGTAAAAAATAAAGCTTTCGTGCTTTCGTTGTTCAAGCCAGCGACTGCTCGACCCACTGCTACTCGGTCAGGTCGATGAGAGTGGAAGTGATGCCAGCTAATGGGACGCCATGGACAAAACGGTAGTTTTATGGAAATGCTTATACAGTTTACAAAATATTTAAAATATTAATAGTGCTTTTCAATCTCGCTTTTGTTTTCGCTCTCACAGATCTCTAACCTTTCCAACAAATTAATCAATTATGTCAGTCAAGTGTCTCAATGCTTCCATGTTCTCATCATTATCACTATTATGATAGAAAATGAGATAGTGAACGTTAGAATTTATTGTTACTATTTAGCAAGGTGGCTTTATAAAATCACGTCCACTCTTTTTTCCCATACGCTGGACAAATTATCCATCGTCACGACAGCATTCCCAAGAGTCCTAGACCCTTGTAAGATCACCTATGATGAGCTTCAAATATGTAGCGATATACATAAAAATCTTAGATGCTTTTGGAGGCTAAACGATCACCTACCGATCTTTCCTGTACAGTAGATCCTTCAGAAATACCGAGACAACCAGATCATTACGCACTACCTGTTTATTAACATCAAGGCTGCATATGAATAGTACAGCACGAGCCAAGCTGTACGGCTGTTGAGGCCCACTGTGGACGGGATCCAGTGCTGGGTGAGAGTGTCGAGCTTGCTGTCGGAATCGTTCGAATCTCAGCGGGGACTGGGGAAAAGCGGGGACTGGGTGGACTATTTGGTTAGCTGTTTAACATAGCTCTGGAAGATGTCATGCTAAGAAACGGCTGTGACATCCAGGACATTCAATTTCATCCGATCTTGTCGACTCCACCCGAACTCTCCTTGGATTGAAGATCAATGCGAGGAAGACAATGTGTCTGCTTGCCGAAAGCTCTGTCCGTGAAGCAATACGAATCAGAAGCAGTGTATTAGTTGACGGAGGGGAGATCCGCTTGCTTGGAGCGATCGTAATTTTGGACAACAGCGTAAGCGCCAGAATCTCAAGCCGAATGGTTCAGAGAAATCGCGCGATCCTGCGATGCAGAAGACTCCAACAACGAGTACTAGTACGATTCTTGTCCTGAACGGAAGATGCCACTGTACTCGCCTTTTTTAATGGCAATTACTGAGGACTCTCTTTGGCGATATGCGTGAGCAGGGTGTGTAATTCAATTAATGTATTTATTGTGAAGTATTTTAGTATTTACATGATTAATATTAGTTAGCGAGACGCAGTTAATAAGCTTTTCAGCTAAGTAATCGTAATGTATGCCAAGAGGCAGGTGAAACACCTCTTACCTTCTTCTTCTTCTTCTTATTTGGCCTGCTCAAGATTGAGCACGTCGTGTCGACATGCTGCAGTCCTCCATTCACGGCTGCATCCGATCTCCGACAGGTTAGACTCTTATAGATCCAGCCAACGAGCTCGCTGTGTTCCTCTACCAAAACGTATCCTTTCGGCTTTGACTACCGTCAGGATATCAGCACCGCCAAACAGCTCAGCTAGCTCGTGGTTCTTTCTCCTTCGCCACACGCCCTGCTCGCACACACACCGCCAAAGATAGTCCTTAGCATACACCGTTCTAAAATGGCGAGTGCATTGGCGTTTTCCGTCAGCATAGTCCAAGACTCGTACCCGTAGAGGACTACCGGACGTATCAGAGTGCGGTAAATCGTGCATTTTGTGTGTTGTTGGAGTCTTCTGGATCGCAGGAGTTTGCGGAGTCCGTAGTAGGCACGATTTCCCTGAACAATGCGCCTTCGGATTTCGCTGTTTACGTTGTTGTTCGAAGTTACGATCGTACAAGGGTAGCAGAACTCCTCTACCACCTCGAGATCGTCGCCGTCAACTGACACTCTGTTTCCGAGTCGGGCTCTATCACGGTCAGAGCCTCCGGAAAGCAGGTATTTTGTCTTCGTCGCATTGATGCTCAATCCAATTCTATTGGCCTCGCGTTTCAGTCGGGTGTACGCCTCGCACATCGTCGAGGTTTTCCGTCCGATGATGTCGATGTCATCCGCAAAACCAAGGAATTGGAGAGATCGGGTGAAAATCGTGCCCCGGATGTCGAAACCCGCGCTTCGCATGATACCCTCCAGAGCGATGTTGAACAACAAACAGGAGAGTCCGTCTTCTTGCCTCAGACCCCGGTGAGATTCTAACGAACGAGGCAGGTGTTTAAGCTTAATAATTAATATTTTAAGCGCTAAGGCTAGTGGTTAGTACAAACTTAAAAATTAATCAAACTACTTTACAAAATAACTTATCATCTAAATACTATGTTGTGCACCAGTTGGTGAGTTGAGGCTGCTGTTGATGCTTGTAGCCGGTTGATGATGTTGTCTGCTGTGTCGTCAAATGGTGCTGTGTTGCCTTCATTGTAAAGCTCCTCAAGCCGTGTCGGAGGCAGCATGAGCCACAGTAATCTATTGCAGCTAGTTTGTACCTTTCGCAGATTCGTCCTCGCACAGCCACACCAGACAGGAATGCCGTAAGTTGCTGTGGGCAGGACGATCTGTTGTAGATGGCTAGCTTGTTTTTTGGAAGGAGCTTGGAGCATCTATTGATGAGTGGATATAGCTTCCTCAGTAAGATGAGTAAGCGGATGGATGTTTCTTTGGTGTGGTGATGGAACAGCATTCGGTTGTCAATAGTGACTCCGAGGTACCGGATGGTGGGTGTCCACGACAACCGGAATGTTGGACACCGATTATGGACAGTGAACGTTGGGCGCTGTACCTCGACTGTGCAGGTGTCCTACCCTTTGTCGCGATGGCCATGTCGTCTGCGAACAGGAACAGGTGCGCACCAGCTGGAAGGACCGGTAGGTCCGTAGTGTATACCAGATAGAGCAGACGACAGTCAATGCCGGAAGGATACAATGGTTGTGGCATGTTATTTATCAAAAAGTGCATTACATCTGTAAGATTTTTAACTTATCATGCTAGGACTTACGAAAGGACTTTTGATATTTGTGTTTTGTCGTCAGTGATCTTACGCACTTGCCTTGCAGTTAGCTATTGTTTTATTCGTTTATCCGGTTGATATAACTCATAATAATTAGATAATATTTGGGTTCATATAATCGGTTAGTGCATTCCTGTCTGGTCGCAGTCAATAGTTCTTAATTTACTTCTTATTATTTTTCTTCTTCTTCTTCCTGGCTTGACGTCCTTCTAAGGTCACATCGACCAGCGAATGGCTTACCAGACTTGCTGAATACCACTGGGTTGGACAGCGAGTCCTCACGAAGGAGGGACAATTCGGATGGGATTTGAATCCCGGTCCTGTCGTGTAAAAACTAACTCCACTGTCGCTTCACCAGCGAGCCGCCCAAAGCTCCTTATTAACTTAATTTAACAAGTATAAATAACCAACATTATTCGCTTCAGATTTGAAGACCATGTCGTCGCTAGAGATATCAGATTAATAGAATTTCCCAGGCTTCGGTGTGTTCTGTGATGTTGCTCAAAGCCTTACTTAAATTTAGACGGCATATGACAACTCTATCAAAAGGAATACGAGGGCTGACAATAAAGTAAGGTCTCCAATTTTTTTTCCATAGAAAATGACATTTATTTACAAAAAGCGATACACCGTTGGAAAGGCCAAGGTCTTGGCTACTTTTCTACATAATCGCCATTTTTTTCCAACACCTTGCGCAGCCGCACGATGAACTTGTCTATGCCGGCAGAATACCACTCTCCGTCCGCCTCGCGCAGCCAGGTGTTGACCTCTTTCTGAACCTCCGCGTCACTTTCAAAGCTGTTTCGGCACCCATCGGGCAGAAAATTTGTGATACTGCAAGTTGTTCACAAGGATATGACGGATTGTTTCGCTGCTACACACTCCTCCAAGCTTCTCTTCCAAGTCCCTTATTGTCGCACGGCGGTTTTTGAGCATTTCGGCCTCCACTGCTTGAACAATCACATCCGAGACCAACGGTCGGCCACTTCTCTCCTCGTCGTGAACATTAGTGCGCCCGGAATTGAACTCGCGGCTCCACTTACGCACGTTTTTTATGTCCATACACTTTTCCCCGTAAACTTCAACTAGTTGACGATGGATTTCAATAGGTGTCACCTTTTTCGCACTCAAAAAACGTATTACAGAACGCAATTCGCACTTGGACGCTGACGCGAGGGGTACCTCCATCGTTGACGGCTGCTCAGCCAAGACTGAGCGGTCGGGGAAGCCTCACCCAGCAGCAAAGTGGTAGTGGGGGAACCAAGGGACACGGCGGTGTTGCCAGATTTCGCCTAGCGCGTGATCCGGCGAAGTTGCAGCGTTGGAGACCTTACTTTATTGTCAGCCTTCGTATTAAACAATATTTCGCACATCAGTATGAAAAACATTGTGCATTCATAGAATTATAATATCAGCAATAACGGACAGTGGACGTTGGAAGGTAATTTCCAGTTATAGTTCCAGTGTGTGCGACCATCCAGTGGTTATCCATCATTATTTATGGGCAATGTCAGCTTGTTCCTTCCTTTTACTTGTCATGCGAAATTCCAAAGTATTCAATATTGTGTGATATGACTAAGTAACAATCATTTCGCGGAAGTAATATTCTCAGAATGTTTCCATTCCATTTCCATAATTTCCATCATGCAGTTTGAGCTGTATTGAAACCGGTTCTATAATTATATTCGTCACAAGTGCAGGTGGTTGTTATTCCTTCAATAATTTGATTTAAACAAATGTAATCTAACAAATTTTCGATAGTCCGTTGCTAAAAACGAAGATGAAGATTCTAATGTATATTTCTCCTCCTGCAGAATTCCTACAGAAGTGACAATTGATCTGACATCTATATATCAACTTTGATCCATCAATGTTAAACATATGCCTGACTTAGGTGTTATACAAATATTTTATTACTCTCCCTTTTTCATTTAATCGATGCTAAATTTACTTGCAAGAAACTACGTATCTACGAAGCTAGTTATTTTAAGTCCAAACATTTTATAACTTCTCCTTGATGATCTTGTATCTGTAAGAATTTGAAAAGTTCTATTTTGCATACGATAGTAATTATTATTTCTCTTTCATCTTTAGTTATGTTGAATTTGGGAAAGAAACAAACTATCAAATTCAAATTCCCTAAGCGATCATCTCGCATTCAGAAATATCATTTGAGAAACAGGAAGGAAATGCATTTATCTTAGACATTTTTACCGCTCACCGACAAGTTGTTCCTCTCTGGCAAACAAAGCTATCTAATTATAGGCTAAAATAAATATGCTCCCATCAAACGTTTCCACTTGATTACACTCCCCTACCCCCGTGCAGTGACAGGTGGCGGAACAGCACCATCAACCTCATACAACGCACCACACAGAAGAGCAACCGATGGCAGCGAATCATTTTCAAATCGTTTCAATTCGTCCCCTGAGCGGCGAGGAAAAACAAATAGACATCCTTCCTCCGTGCCTAAACCGTGGTCCGTGGTGGAAGAGATTATAATTAAAATTGATGAATGAACTGTAGACGATGGCCACCTTACAAGCTTTTCAGTGGGAATCGTACGGGACATCACTGCGCACGGGGACGGACTTTCGACTGCATCGTGGTGGGCATTCGGAAGGAAAGACGATTTATTTAATGTCATAATTTTTACTCCTATTTCCCGTTCAAGCCTGGGTGCCGTCAACGATGGTTTCGTTCGTGCCATTTCCCATAAATTACCTTCCGCTTGATGTGTCCGATTGCGAAGATAATTATGGTGGTACTGAGACCATCTCAGGTTCAAACGAAGTTCCTCCGGCTTGGTAAGGGGTTTTATGCTTTCTTTTGTCTTTTTAGGGAACGAGTACAAAACATTGACCACCCATTTTTTTGTTGTTGCCTCATTCCCGCCGCAAAAGAGACAAATACGCTCAATGACAACCGGACGGATGGAAAGGAAATCGAAACCGAAGCAAACTTTCGGTCCAAAAACCGCACATACCGAGTGCGTTCGAACGAGCGTCTTTGTCTTCGTCTTTGAGACGAGTTCTTCTTGCCGGCACGAGCTCGAAAACGTTTTGTTGCTGTGTCCGAGGCGTTGCCTTCATCGCTTAATCTATCAGCCTGAAAGCTTTTAACGTTAAACAACACGTGTTTTAAATGTTAATGAGTAAATCAAGAGATTATAGAAATGTGTTGCAGTCGATTCGGCCGTTTTTGGACTGCTAACAGAGGGCAGACTGAACGGTTATTTGTGGCTCAATCTATTTTAAAAGACACAACACGTTTGGTTCGCTTAGTACAACAGCCATCGATTTTAAATGGTAAACATTTGGGAGCTTTCAATAAAATTATCGCAAATTTCAACAATCTTTTTTCTGTATTATAATCTGGAGCAAATAAAAAAAACATTTCTCAGGTGACTTTTCATTCCAATTCTGTCGTATGAGCCACAAACTGTCACCACATTATCATGTCACGCAGTTCTTACAAAGCAATGATGGGTGCTGTACTCTTCTTGTTTAGCAGTTTGCAAAGCATATTTTTACATGCCCAGCATGTGAACTCCCCTTTCAGCATTAGGTCACTCGTCAAATAGAATGGACCTTTGTGCTGAAGTTCATTGTTCTCTCCTCAAAGTACTGCTAGTGGTTCCAGCGGTGTCAGAGCGCCGGTACGGATTAAGGAATTGAGTTGTTCATTAATCACTCAGTTCCCGGGCAACTCTAACTCTCCCGTGATCACGACGCTACGTCTGCTAAACGCGAGACGACAGCCAAAATCGTTTCCAACGGATTCCAAACAGCCCGCCAAAAAGCATTCATGCCCCTGCTTCTGGTGCCGTCGTATGATCTGCCTCCCGCTATCCTTCCAGGCGAATATTAAATGCCGATGGATTTATGTGACGTCTCTTATCGGTGGTTTGGAGGCTAATTGAAAAGCTTTTCGAATGTTTCCCCTTGTTGACTTTCAACGCACACACACACATACACGCATGCGCCTCTGCGCCTTTTAGACACGCTCTTCACAGATCAATACGAACAATCCATCCACACACTTTAGATTCGTTGAAAGACTTTCGGGAACGCTTGTCGTGATCGGGAAAAATTTGCATTTAAAAGCGTCGCCTTTCGGACGATTCACAAGCAGCTTACACGTCCCATGCGTAGGACGTGTTTCATTTTTGTCTTGTTTTACACTGACACTTTTAGCGTGCCTTTTCTTCCAATGAATGCAGTGAAGATGTCCACACCAATGTCAGACGCTGCGTCCCCGCCAACAACTAAGACCACCCCTATTAGCAGATCGTTACGAATGTGTAGTTAGAATCGCCGACACCGGGGCGAAGTGATTTCGAAACCAACCATTACACACCAGCCTCCCTGTCATTACCTTTTGTTACCGGTTCGTAGTTTCAGGCCCCGCGCCTTCCATATGATTAGAATGTTTGATGTAGTCCGCACCGAGGGTTCGTCTTCTGCCGATCGGAAAGAGGAAGTTAATTTATAGTGTTTGTGTGTTCCGTGATCGTTTGTTTGATCATGCGATTGGGCGCAAATCGCCAACAGGCGGAACGCATCCCAATCGTACCTTCTGGCTGGATTGATTGTCAACGGAAACGAACCCCTTTTCGTACGTGATCGATTCGTCTCCGTCTGACTCGGAATCGATCGGTAAAGTGTTCGCTTTTGTTCAATTTTTTGGTTCCTATTTTAGCTTTTTGCCTTTTGCATTGATCGTGTTCCAAAGGACAGAAATCATAACCAAATTCCTGCTCCTCCTCATCATCATCATCATCATCATTAAGATTGTATCAATCGCAATCGGATTTGGTTGCAAAGATGACTGATTATGGTTGTTCTAAACCAGATATTTGTCGCTATTTAATTTAATTATTATGGTTTACAGTTGGATGATTGTTGTTTCGTTTTCTCAAGGTAAAAACGTAAGAAACGTGATTGATTTATGTGGCGCGTATCACATAAAGGTATCAACATTTCGGTGTATTAAAAATGTAAATTATTAACATAAAGTTTGTACAATTGAAATGATTAGATTAATTTTATCTTACAATTGTCGCAGGTTGATATTGAAATTCACATTTTTGATAATGTTTTAAGCTTACCGGAGAGAAACGTCGCAATATCGGATAGAACTGCTGACGCTTTAAGTAAGTGTCATTGCCGAAATTCAAATCGAGCCCTATAGCCTGTTTTTCATACGGACATTCTGTCAAGACCTTAGCAAACTTCCTTGTTTGATGTGCGTGATCAATCTCATGTACATTATTATTTCCTGTCCCAGGCGGTGACTCTCTATAATCATGACACAACCGAGAAGAAAGGGAGATTTCAAAGCTCAAAAAGTTCTCTTCAGAATGCGAGAATTTCGCGCTTCGAGATGGCTTTATCGCCAGGTCGTTTGAAATTTATCAGGCTACACGGCTTTAAAGAACTTTAAAGCTGAAAATTTGTTAGCAGTTTGATAAATTATTAATTCTATCGTTTATAGTTACATTTATACTACGTTTCTTACTTACTTATCAGGCACTACAACCGCTTTGCGGTCTTGACCTGTCGCAGCAGAGTCCGGAACCGCTCACGGTCCCGCTCCGTCGTCCGGCAATCTGTTATCCCGGCCTTGATGGCGGATGATTCCACGCCATCCTCCCACCTCAATCTGAGCCTACCACGCTTCCTCTGTACGTGTGGACGGTCTAAAAGGACTTTCTGAGCTGAGTCGTCCAGTGCCATGCACCCATCGGAGCATGGCGAGCCTAATTCGCTGCACGACGGTGAGGTCATTATACAGTTCGTACAGCTCATCGTTATAGCGGCTCCTCCATTGTACTTCCACACATACGGGGCCAACAATCCTTCTGAGCATCTTCCTTTCGAACGCGGCTAAGAGGGCTTCGTCTGTTTTGGACAGGGTCTTTGTCTCAGAGTCGTATGCGAGTACTGGGACTATAAACGTACGATACAGTCCCTTTATACAGTCCCTTCGAATGTTGCGAAAGGTTTTTTGAGGTGAGATGTTTCCTCAGGCTGTAGAATGACCGGCTGGCCGCCAGCATCCTAGCGCGCAACTCCGTCTCTATGCTGTTTTCGGTGCTGACTTTTGACCAGAGATAGGTGAAGTTTTGGACGACTTCAAATTTGCGATCACCTATCCGTATATCACCCCAACGTAGTTCGGGATTTCTTAGCAGGGCCGCTGATTTGGTCTTTGCCTCGTTAATCTGCAACCCGAGGTTTTCTGCCGCTTGCTCGATCCTTTGGTAGGCTTCTGCTACCTAAGAGAGCCGCAGACCAATGAAGTCTCTACCTCCCGAGTCACGGATGGTCCTCTCTAGCGCCAAGTTGAATAGGAGACAAATGAGCCCATCTCCCTGACGCAGGCCTTTGGTGGTAGCAAAGGACCCTGAGAGTATTCCATCCAAAACTAGAATTAAAAATATTCTAAATTTCAATCCTACGACAGCCTAATCTTGAATATCTTCTTGGCGTGGCATGAGTCCGACCAGTCTTTGCTACCGTCAGGATGTGCGGTTCTTCGTATAGCTCAGCAAGTACGTGGGTCATCCTTCTCCTTCACACTCCATGCTCAAACACACCGCTAAAGATGGGCCGGAGGATGCGAAGCTCAAACACGCCAAGAGCGTTTGCATCATGCGCTCGGATGGTCCAAGACTCGTGGCCATATAGGACCACCGGGCGAATCAGTGTGCGATATATCTCACATTTCGTGCGGTCTCGAAGTCTTCTGGATCTCAGCAGACGGTGAAGGCCGTAGTAGGCACGATTCCCCTGAACAATGCGTCTCCGGATTTCGCTGCTGACAACGTTATCCGAAGTTACGACAGTCCCAAGATAGCAGAACTCCTCTAGGTTGTCGCCGTCGACTAACACACTGCTTCCCACTCGGGCTCTATCGCGATCAGAGCCTCCGGCAAGCAGGTATTTCGTCTTCGTCGCATTGATCATCAATCCAATTCTTGGATTGATTGGAAGTATAAACTTAACATCAAATGAATCTTATATACTCTTGATCTATGGATTGATGTCAACCTGACCAAGACGTGAAAGAGATATTTGTCGTTCAAATTTGTTTGTAGGAGGTTTACTCGCAACATAACCGCAGTGCTTAGTTCCACCAGTAATCAACCGCAAATTTAATCTATTTTGTTTTTCGTTTATTTCGTTTTTCGTTTATTTAAAACGAAAAACGACTATTTTGACTATTGAAACGAAACGATTATTTTCGTCTATTTTGTTTTTCGTTTATTTAAAGAGGCTTTCATGTTCTGAGACTTCATTTAATTCTAATACAGAAGAGATATTTGAATTATAAACATATAAACCATCGTTCTCGTAGCGTTCTATGTTCTGTACAACTATAATTTTGATATCATTAACTTCACTCGCTAAGAAGAAAAAACTGACTTTACTCGCTCAAAAATCTACCACTCTTTTTGCGTGATCGTGCTCTAAACATACTTAACATAATGTGTTTCGTATTTATCTTAATTTCATCATTCGTTTCGACCATACACAAATCACGAAGCTATGTGAATCAAAAGCATCCTTGCCAGTATTCAGCCAAAATGAAATACTTCGCCCTGGCACTTATTTCCGGCACGTAATTTGTTTCCTGTTCTGCATCCATTTGACGATGTCGAGCATTTTCTTAGGAAAAAGCCTCCACAGCACAGCAATGAACCACTAAAATGGCCGATGAAAAATCGCCGAACCCGACTGCCTGGGTGTATCTGTGTGTGTGTGTGTCTCTGTGTGTTTGCTTGCTCCAATCCAACGGAGTTTCGGAGCGGGCGAAAGATTAAATGTAATTTCAGACAAAAGGCGCGCACGAAACGCAAATCGGCGGGCAGAGCGTTTCGGGAAAATGGTATATTTATTTCGAAATTGATTTCCCCCCGTCTGATCCCGTTTCACGACGCGTTTCACCAGGATCGCGGCCACAAGGTTTCTAGTTGTGTCCGCATACTTTCCACACCTTCTAAGCCTGTTACTGTTCGGCCAAACTGTGCGATTATTTGCAGCGGCCAACACCGTTTCCTCGTTTTGGTCACGGGTGGGACAAATTGTGGCGGGTGGGAGCTAGAGGGGGTAGTATTTGAAAAGACTGCTATACGCGAGATAACATTTTAATGTGCGGTTTTGTGGCACGGTTGTTATATGGCTGTGTGTACGGCAGCCGTACACTCTGCCTGCCTCCATCTTGTCCTTCTCCATACTTCTCCAAATGGTATAAACGGAGCACCGACACCGAAACAACGACCGACGACGACCAACATCAACACGATCGCTCTGCAATCATGGACTATAAAATTGAAATGAAAACAGCCCTTTGCTTTCACGGACATAAACCTCTGTGAAATGGTCATTGTCGTACGGTAAATTGCTGCTGCAGGGCGGTTTAAACGATTGTTGCGCGAGTGGAACAACAGCGCTATGAATAGGAGTGATGGTAGTAGGTGTAGTTTGTTGGTTTGATGCAGTAAAACGTATTAAACTTTCAACCATTCTAGGCAATCGGAAATGCTCCAAAGAAAAGGTTTGTGTTTCGCTTTAAAGAACTATAAATTTGCTAAAATTCTTTTATGCTTGGACGGTATTTTTACTCCGCAAAGAATTATTGGGGCTACAAGTAAGTTTCTCACGTTTTACAACGGTTGGTGTCCAATGGATATTAGGTGCGAACATGTCTAATTTAAGGTATTATCTTTATAATCTAGACATTTGCCAACATATTTGTTCGAGCGAGCACATGATGTGTTTGTTAACACTTCCAGACCAGATTCGGAGAGGCTGTCATTACACTGTTTAGGGCCCACTCAACGCCCTATAAGCAACGAATGCTTATACGAACAATATCCCTGATCGATTGAAGATTGGCATTTATTTTAATTTCCGGTGAAAACTTATTTGGAGAATGAAAGGATGTAGAAATTGTACTTCATCAGCCTTATAATCCAGCCGGGGCGTCTCGTTGGCGATGCGACAGCGCCGCTGATGTTCAAACGGCAGGACCAGTGATCAAATTCCATCCGAACCGGTTGCCCGTTCGGAGGACCTTCTAAGATCGTTAAGCCAATAAGATTCAGTCTTCGTATTATTCTACAACGAGTTGTGTTGATTGGAGGCAAACGCGCTTTATGGAGTGATTCAAAATTTGTCTTGATACGATAGCAGACTCAGGGCGAGAGAGTTGGCACCAGCTGACTTCTGGCTGTTCAACAAGCTGAAACGGCCGCTTCGGGGCAACCGTTTTGACACTATCGAGTAGATAGAAGCCGCAACGACGTTGGAACTAAAGGACATCCCAGCATTTGCATTTTCCATTTGCATCGAGGATTCGGAGAAGAAGTGGAAGAGGTACATTGCATCGGAAGGGGATTACTTCGAAGGATACAACTTTCATTTGGCCTTATAAAATCCATTTAAGAACCATTTAAGAAAAAACTCAAAGTCACTTTATTTTTCGTAGCATTAATTTCTAAATATTTTGTTTACAAATTGCAATTCTAATAAACACGTCAAACTTACTTGTACACCCAATAATTTATAGTTTCCATCTTATTTCTTCTCAATCGTCCATCGCTACGATCATGTTGAAAATGAAAATTGTTCTAACCTTTTTTTCTGTTCAACGCTCAAACAATGCTCAATTCTGCACGTTCGGTAAATAATTGCCAACAACTGAAAAATAACGTGTAGTGTAAGTCAGTTTGCTTTTTATACATTTTCTCATCAATTTCCCGCCACACAAGGAAAATGGCATCTTCAGCCAGCAACAACAGCAACGGCACTAGGGTTTGTGGAGACAAATAAAAAAACAGCTCAACCCGGGAGTGCGCATGGGGATGCTGTCGAAACAATAAATTGAATCCAACCACTTCGTCATTGTCTTCGGCAGAAATGATTGCAATGGCAGTTAAGCGAAGGATTATTTTATTGCACCACCAGAACGGTTCTAGCATACAAAGTATCTTTTTATTTCCATCTCTGTCCCGGTTCGCTCCCCACGGTTCGCCATTACCCGCCATGGCTGTGCGCACAACAGCACTTTCCACGAACAGCGCGCAAACACCGCCAAATCGAGCTGTGTTTGGTATTGTTTGAGGATGCCATTTCCTTTGTTTTTCGTCTCTGATTGAATTTTCCTTCCCTCTTTTAGGGCAGTTAGCTGATTATTGTTGAGGAGTTGGGGCGCCCCTCCCCCCGCAACGCCCAATCCTCGATGTCGATTGATATTCCAGCGTTGCTGCTATGCTGACCCTTTTTTTTTTGTTTCTATTTCTTACACCTTCAGTATCCTCTTTTCGACTGCTTTTTCTTAAGTTTTAGACAGGGATGGATATTCTTTGGATTATTGCGCAACAGAATGTGCATCGTTCCAGTTAATTGCTTTAGGAGTGCAAAAATAAGGATGCTTTTGAGCAACAAAAATTAATTAATAACACTTTGACGGTCACTCGTCGCACATTGTTTACTTCACTAGTCCTTTTGTCCATCTTATTGAGTCTATGATGTGAATGATTTTGAAGAATAACACAAAAATTCAATTCCTAATAATCGTATTCCAGGCAAATTATTACATGCTCAAAACAATAAGGTCAGACCGTCTTATATTCGCTTTAATTAATATTCGCGTCATTATTCTACTGTGGTGTGATCGGCCGTCAAAGCGTTCAAATTGTTTTAGCGCACTAAAATACTTTTATAAAAATTAAAATATATTTTAATACCACTGACAATAAGAATTCAATCCTATAAAAATAAATACAAGCCAAAGTAACCTACAAAGCAGTCCAAGATTCAATTAACTTGCGCCAATCCTATATGCAGCGAAAACAAATTACCATTTACGATCAATTGTATAAATATCACAGGCAGCCTCAATATAGCGAGTGCCCACACATTCTCACAATAGCATTACCACCGGGGGATTCCGCGTGTGTGGGAACACAAACTGTCTTCGGCACAGCTACCATATGCCATCTGGGAATAAGGCAAACATTCATCTCACGAAACGCGTCTTACAACCTGTGTCTGCTACCCTTTTCCACCTCGCCGTTCGATAACCATAAGCACTGCGATCAATAATTCATCGAAGGAATTATTGTTATTGCGATTGGCAGTTTATAGTTGATGTGAGCTTTTGTATCTCGGCTACGACTGCTGCGGATCACTGACGTAGAGCGCGTGCAGATTAACTGGCTTTGTGGTAGCGATCGTGGTAGAATTAACTGCAAATTAACTGAAATCGATACGCTATAAACAATGAAATGGTGAAGTATGCTTGCCAGCAACAAAGTTGGAAAATAGACAATAGCCACAACTACCAAAAAACTGTGTTATGTTGAGCAGTTGAAACGTTCAGCAAGTTGAAGCTAAATTTATTTGTTTCTTCTTAATTAGTTTATTAGTTAACTAAACTTCAAAGCAATCTATTGAAGAAGCGCGATAAAAATGAGACAATGCCTTAGTAAACATTTACCAAAACGAAGACAAGTGGGTGTTTGCTTTTCGCCCAGCTAAATTAAGCTTATATCGTTCTTCGTTTACCTTAATAACACTTTACACATTCGTTTACTGGCATTTTTATCCTGTCAGTACGGTTTTGTTTTCATTTTCCTCGCAGCATTCTCTTTCGCTCTCTCTCTCCAACATCGATTTGAGACCCAATTTGTAACAGCCACAACGCACACGAAGCTCCAGGAAGCTACAAACACATTCGTAGCTGCTACTGCAACATTCAGGCTCATAAAGGTGCAAATAGTTGAGCACATAAGGGGGGTACTCTAACCCCTTTTTGCACACAGCCACTACACTGCCGTAAGCACAGGTCGGTACAGCAACAAGAGAGCATACCATCATGAGCTTTGCAACACCATCCTTGGTGGTGTTTGTGCCAGGGGCTGCCGAGCAAGCAGGAACAGAACAGCAATCAGGGGACGCTTGCGTGAAATGTTCCCCGAGCAGATAGAGATGACCGGATGAAAGCTTTTATATTACAACTACTAACGCTATCCGCTATCGATAAGCGCACACGTCGTCGGACATTTCCATCCTGTACGTACTCGGTTTCGAGTGGCCTTTTTCGTTCCACTTTGCTCTTCACCACATTCCTTACGGTTGCACGTGTTTCGCGTGTGGAAGCGAGAAAACAGCAACACAACCGCGAACCAGGCAATATAAACGAGCGAAGCAATCAAACCTGTAGCGAATGCAATTCAGGTGAAGCATCAATGCAAAACAACTAGCTCGCGGACAGGGACTGGATGAATATTTGATACATAATTGAATACGTTATTCCATCATGCCGGGCATTCCGGTGAGTGAAGCTGCTGCGATGCTTGATGGAAAACCGTGGAAATTTGCAATCCAACCATCCAATGCTCGTGGGATATTTTCGCGGAAGTCACGCTCGGTCACCAATCGGTCGTCCCAAATCGTGTCTCGATCTTTGACTACATTGTATCAAATTAGCAGCCACAAATTATGGCATTACACAAATCAACCAGCAACCGGCAAACAGTCCGAGCACTATGGATACCGCAA
Source organism: Anopheles maculipalpis (assembly GCF_943734695.1). Taxonomy (NCBI): domain Eukaryota; kingdom Metazoa; phylum Arthropoda; class Insecta; order Diptera; family Culicidae; genus Anopheles; species Anopheles maculipalpis. Next base: position 51,650,593 of record NC_064871.1, read on the forward strand.
AAGAAGGCCAACAACATCTTCCAAACACGAATGGAAAGGAATCAAATTATCCTGTCCACCTAGCCCTTCACGACACCAACCCTCAGTTGGGCCGGATCGAAAGGGCCCTTGCCATTGTCGCTTGGAAACAGCAGCAGCAACAGCAAATCACAATCGGAATTACAGCAACAGGCCAACGTGGATATTCTCGGGTTCAATTGAAATAAATGATGATTGCACGGAAAAATATTCATCATAAAAATGATTAAAATATGACGAAGCTGTACTGTACATGGCCATCTAGTGCGGCAAGAAGCAGCGAAACGGTTGAGCCAGTGCAGATTGAAGACTCATGGAAACGGCGTGGAAACTTCGGAAATATCATAAAGTGGCGAGAGGAATGAAAATGGATTCTCTGCCTCCTGCCTGCCACCCTTTTTTGCACCGCAACCGTCCGTCTGCCAGATGTCGTCTTCTCATCGTGCGTACATTGTAGCTCAATTACCACGATTTGCATTACATTGTTTCGCAATGGGATCGATGCTACGGAGATCATTTTAATACGGTTACGGGTAGGAAGGAATAAATTGTATTTTTTTTTTGTTCTTCGGACTCACAGCGTGGTAAGCTCAAACGGTTTGCAATTTGCAAGTGAATGAATCGTAATGGACCTCAATTTCGAATAAAACAATTTGGAATGCAAGGAAGTGAACTCGTACGTTGTTATGCGTTAATATTAATGTTTATTATTTATTCCAATGCGTGCCTTCTTTTTTGCCTCAATATGCCTTACAACTAGGAAGCGTATTAGTTAATCAAGTTATTTAAAAACAAATCTTTTACGTTTAATTAACCTTCATTCGTTGTTATATAAATACAAAAGCTTTTGCACACTTGAAAAATGGACTTCCAAGTTCACAGACAAAAGAACGTTAACTACATCAATGCACGTTTTATCCTATTCATTCTTAGGATGTCAATTGGAACTAATTTTACTAACAATCGTATGATTTCAAATAAATCCGGTAAACATTTCATGATATGGCTGATAATAGATTGCAAACGGCGATTGACATCGTTATCTTTCATCGTCTTGCTACGGCGATTGCGCGCTATAACTGAAGGCTGAACGATATTCACTAACATCACCAAACAACAGATACAATGCACTGCACCCTCCCATGGTTAGAAAAACTGCAACCATTCCGTAAGCTTCAACCAATCAGCACAAGCTTAACACCAAACTGCATATCTGTTGACTGTGAGTGACCGAAACCGATTCTTGCATTGTGGATTGTTCGGGGTGCAAGCATTAATCTGCATCTTTTCGTGTGTTCGAAGCAAATAATAACGAATCAACGAATTGCGAAACGAATTCTGAAACTTTGGAAGCTATAGTTTGGAACTGAGCTAACAGTAGAGCAGTGTTTGATTTGAAAATGATGGAATGCAATCGGTAGTATAATTTTTGGCAAAAGTTAAACACATTTCAGTTCAATGAATGAAGTTGTTTCTAACTTGCTTATATACTTTGAACGCACGGTTTCTTGCGGATGAAGCTCCGCCTCGTTCGATTGCCCACCATTTTGGGCGTACCAAACAGCTTCACACAGTGCGGTAAAGTTGATGTCGGACAACCAGCGGACAGATCAACCGACTACTGTAAAGGACAACTTTGTAAAAAACTGTCTTTTGCAACTGCACTATTTTATACTAAGCTTTCTTCAAACCTTCAAAAGGTAATATTAAAATTTTCTGTCAAATTTTTTAACTAGGATACATAAAACGGTAAAACCGAGTATGCCCGGGATAAGGCAAAGAATAAGGAGGAAATGCCTTTTCAATATGATTATAAAAGTTATTGTTGAAAATACGGCACTGGACCGTCATAACTAATTAAATTAATAAAATAAATAAAATTACATAAAACGGTATGGTTTAAAGTGAAATAATATTGTGATTGTTATTGAAAAAGTAATACGAGCAGGCCACAGCTTATTTATTATTGAGTGTGACGGCACGCCACCGTACTGTCAGACTAGGCCGCCACTCATAAATAAAAAGTGTTACTTTAATTTAAATTGTATTTTTTATTTTTTTTGCAATTGATTATAACGGTCTAGCGCCGTAATGTCAACACCGCTTGTGTTGAATAGATTTTATGAACATATTGATAAGGCATTTCCTCCTTATTCTTTGCCTTATCCTGGGCGTACTCGGTTCAATTTATATTATACATGATTTGTTTATTTCATATTAGTTGTGATGGTAAACTGCCGTATTGCCACATTACTATATTTGTTTATTTATTTGTTTATTTGATACATACATTCAATGGATAACAATGATCCTAAGAACGATCTTAAGTGTAATCTAAATATAATTATATTTATAAATCATGTCTAATTTAAAGGCGGGTTTTGAACGATTCTATCGGTGTATTAAAGCCAAAAAGCTGATAGCTTTCAGTAAATGCAACTAACATAGTTATTAGAGGGTATCCAGATCCATAGTTAGTACGGCTGCGGGAAATCCCGAACAACGGACGCGATCGCAAGGTATACTTTGGAGCGTATAAATCGAGTCGTTTTAGCAATGTTGAGCAGTCGATTCTTCCAGTGAAAATGCCAGCCACAAACATTTGCTGAGCCATTCGACGTGAGCGATTGTAGGCCCAGGAGCAAGAGTCGATATTCGTACGATGGACGTTGACTGTTAGGTGCCCACGGTAGCAGGCGTTTAGCACAGCGATTATATAGATTATATTATTATTTTTATTATAACTATTATTATTACCCTCATATACATCAAGCTTCAACCGAACAGAACAGAGATTTTGAAAACCGTCTAAACTGTTTCGTCTCGAGAAACAGATGAAGAAGATATCGCGTCATTTCAGGAAAGCTAATTTACAGATAACCCTGTTAATTGAACGACCTAAAGAAATTTGTTTAAAGCATGAGTGTCTTGTAATTTTTTTATTGAAATTTGTTGAAATAAAAAAATATTATGTGTAGTTAAATGTATGTTTGTATGATTGTTATTTTGAAAGAAAATTTAATAAATTAAATGTTTACGTTGTTGTTCAATTTTTCTTCATTTCATTTATATTCTAGTATTAAGGCTTATCGCCGTATTGTTTTCGTTGTTGTTCAAAATGTTGAATAAATTATTTTACCAGTTAGTTCCACAACTTTTCTAATTTAGGTTTAATTTTCACTGTGAGAACTAGACAATATTAACTGAAAATTACAAACATATCTGTCCCACTTCGACCCTGCACAAATGCACCTCTGGTTATGAAGCAAATCAGCTGAAAAAAGGGCAAAAACGCCCGTCAGCTTGCATGTGTGTGTGTGCGTGGCTATATACTCGCGGCGCATACGAAACGCGCTTATGTATCGCCATCGCCTGTGGGCGTGTCTTTATTAGCGTTTGATAGTTGGAGGCTCTTTCTTCAGTTTACTCCCGAACAAAACGCTTAGAACAACGGTTGTGGACGAAAGTGTTTTCCTTTTGGCGCGTGTTCAGACTCGCATTGTTTTGACTCTCGAACGGAAACCTTTTCGCTGGAAATAACGCAATCGGTCGTTCCGCAGCGTTTACGCCCCGTCTCGTTAAAGAAAGTGAATCAGTTGAAGGTGCTCAAAGCCGTGCAACGTTTTGTAGGTTAATGATTTTGTGTTCTGTGTCGATTGTCGGTGAAGTGTCGCGATCAATTACATAACTTTCAGTGAAAAGTAACCAAAAGTGATCGGGCGGGTATCGCCATCGACGTGCCCCGAAACCTGATGAAATGTCATGCGCGAAGCTGTGCTAACAAAAAGTGATTAATTAGTAAGCAACCACAATAAGTGTAATTGCAGATGATATGAGATACTCGTTGAAATCGTTCGTTGCAAAAGTTGGAAGTGTTGAGTGACGGTGGGAAAATAGAACACAGTTGGGTGCAAGTGTTGGAAATAGTAGTAAATAAGTTGGTCAAACACAAAGTGCTTTAAGGAATCGTTTCACAGAAATATCTTTGTCTTGGGTGCAAACATCTGTGTTGAGCAAAAAGCTCTTAATAAATTCAAAATTCCGCCACTAACGATAATGTCGTCTCCGCACGAGGACGAAGATCAGGATCTTGATCAGGAGATTAACGTGGATGCCGACTCTGACTGTCAATCACGCGTATCCTACAACAGTGGATCGGAAGATATTGACCTGGATGGAGATGGAAATGGATCCTGTTACGAAGAGTCCGACATTACAAGGTACATGAGTAAAGTTTTGATGGGGCACAAACAGAGGATAAACATAAAAAAAAAATCGACTATCGACTAATCGACGGAGAAATTCTTTACGCAAAGCAAGATTTACACACGAATTTTAGAAATATCAAAAAGTTAAAAACTCCTACTTTGTTTGAATTGATTTGATTAGTTCTATTTAAAATTTGGCAAACTCTTATTTTAATTTGCTAAAGTTGTTTCGTTTACTCTCCAAATTCAATGATGAATTAATTATTGAGTTAAAATGAAAAAAAAAATCTCACAACTAGTCCGAGCAAAAAAAGATAGCTAATTGCTTACTGACATCAAACGTAGACTAATTCCTTCGCCAAAATCGTCTAAAATACTGTGCAACCGCAAACATAGTCTCTTCACTTTTCTATGGCGACGAGTTTTCATGAATATGCGCATGAAGAAATTGTTGCCCAAAGTGGAAACAAATTGTATAATTTCAAGCAGATAATCACTTAAGCCATCCCATGATACCAAGCGATAGGGCTCTGCAGAGGAGCAATTTATGCGCAACATTTGCCTATTTATAGCGCAACATCTTAGCATAATTTCCTCTAATTGCGTACCATTTTCGCGATGATTGACAATGGAGTTGGTTTTGTTTCGCAGTGCCGCCTTTCACCGCGGATCACATTTGATGGACGTGGGGATGTCGCATTGGTCCGCTCTGTTAGACTAATGAAAACACGATAATGCGCATCAAGCTTATCCGATCCAATTAAGATCACTAAACGACACGAATGCTCTTTGTGCGGAATTGTGCTTCTCTTTGTGTATGTGTATGTGTAAGTGTGTTTGCTTGTATTGTTATCCTCTTACCACCTCTTCCTCTTGCCTCCACCTTGCCTGGCGTATTCCATTTCAACAGTGTTGCCAATTTATTCTTCCATCAATCTGTTCTGCATGCTTGAACTAGATCGGGCCGAATTTAACAAATTAATTAAGCACTAATTTATGCCATAAGAAATAGTCTTTTGAATAAACTAGCAAACCGTCCGAGTCGTGTACGTTTTGTTGGGTTGATGGTCAGGGTCGTACAGTTTACCGTTGTCGCTCTATGCAAATCATATATTCTACCAAAAGATTACGAATCGGCTAAAAAATCGGTATCCATTCTCAGTGGCAATGATCCATAATTTTCAAACATCTCCCACCCCACAACGCCTTCAAGAAGTGATATGATTTAGGGAGATTCAGCTTTTAAAACGAAAGAACTTTTCCCGTAAGCCTTTACCCCTTTTTTGGTTCGTTCATATTTTATTCACCTCGTCTTACTGGAATGCGCTAGAATATGGCTCCCCGCAAGGTAGAAGTAATCGTTAAATTGGAAAAGAGTTTCAAGTATTTCTTAAAGATGCCACTACGAACCAAAACCAAAGTGTTTCATTAAAAATTCAACACATTTTGTGCATGTTGCTCGAGCCCCGAGGTTACCTCAATAAAACAGGTTGTAAAATAATCCTCTTTATGATATGGAAGTTGGTAGGATTGAAAGAATTTATGATGTGGCTTCCTAGCTTCCCACAGGACTCGAGAGTGTTGTTTCCTTAAACTCACACACATACACACACACACACACACACACACACACACACACACACACACACACCCAAGCATATTGATGTCAAATGTATGGTAACGTTTTATTTGTTTGTTTGTGATTATCTTACTCCATCCTACAGTGATCATCAAACACACACGACAGAACCGACAACACGATCACCGAATGAAAACCTGCCATTCAGCATATCGAGGTTACTGGGCAAATCGTACGATCGTGACCAGAAGGATAAGGATGTAAACAGTGAGGACACAAGTCCCGAGGGACTCATCAAGAATGGACATCACATTACAGTCAGTTCAGCAGGAAGCTTACAGTATGCCGCTGGAGCGCTATACAGTTACCCCATGTACCCGGCTGGACATGTTCTTCGAGTGCCTCCCCAGCGGGGACCATGCAATCCATTGTCCTGGACCCTGCCTCCACTTCATCCTGCCGCTCTCGCTCATCAAGCAGTAAAGGATCGACTGGCCGGTATGTATGGAATGTTTGAATAACTACCGCCAACTCTAGCTACAAAATCCATGCCCTTATCTTTTCATCTTGGAAAGCTCTTGGGTTGCCATTTTTGACATTTTTGACTCAATTTGCGCTTGGGCTACACATTTAAACGATCTGGTTTCCGGTCCCGTCTTGAAAACTATCATGTAAAGCCACGCCAGTAATCCTCTTTTATGCTAAGCAATAAAAAAATGCCAAGTAGTTTTGATAATAGGCTTACTTTTTTTACGAGTCAGTAATTCTGTTAGGCGATTAAACAAGAAATTTATGATTGATTTTATGACTCTCTCCCGAAATTGATCGTATTAAATCAACGATTGTGCTTTTGATGCCGATCGTCCGTGGCACACCGTGGAGCTTGCATCGAGCCTCTTATCACATACGATTCGAACGAATGTAATTGGAAAGGAAATTAATGCAGACTGCTACTTGAAATGACTTGGAATGAAAACATTGCTACGGGAGCTGAGCGAAACTATAAATGAAATCGACTGTTGGACAATTATGATACTTCGATCATACGATCACGCAAGCTTCCAAAGCCCGGTAGCGCTGATGTTCATCCGGTGCGTGCGTTCTGGTGGAAGATCGATATTTGTCCAGCGGATGTAATCGTATCACGTTTGGTGAAGAAATCGGTGCTTTTGAATCTCGAAGCTTGCAGCGATTGTATGTTGGAATCCAGCAAACAAGACACTCACTTGCCGTTTGATCGGCAAGGTGAAACAGTGTTATTAGTATTAATTATTGCCCTCGATCGGGAGAGGCTATCCCATCCACAACCCTCGGCGTCTGCTGATTGCAACAAACCACACGCAACACGATCATATCACGGCTGTAGAAGAGTAGCTAACACTGGTAGTTCGGTTAGTAAACCGTTCGACCTGAGTTTCAGTAAGCAATCGATCGTAAAACGTTATGCGCCGTGTTGAACCTCGCGCCGGAGCGCCGACACATCTCGCCTGAGGACATTTTTTGATTTTTGGACAGCTCAGACGATCGTCCGGATAGTAAAAATACGTTTTATGACCCACCCAAAAAAAAAAAAAAAACCCCAGTGAAGAGATTCCAATATTATTAATTCGATATCTGCCGGGAGACACATTTATTAAATCGGTATTAATCATCTCGTGCGGCCCTGGAGTAGGGAAAGGTAGTTCAAAACGGGAACCATACACAATGAAACTGGACAAACCAGTTTCAATGATTGTTTCCGCCAAGGAAAAGCAACCCCAAGCAATCAAACGTTCTCAAGCATCCGCTTGCTGACTCATTCCTGCTGTAACAACACGCTGATAGTGTAGCGATAAACATCCAGGTCCAGCTCGTAGGTGTCCTTTCAATTAGACTGACAAAAAAAAAACTTCCCAAAATGATTCAACATCGAAAACCGTTTGACATATTTATGTCCACACTTTCTCTCCACCGTCAGCGCCGGGAGCGAGCCCGCCAGCGAGAAATGGTGACGGAAGAGGAAGCGCCACAGCATAAATCGGGACCATGTTGACAAATTCCAATTTCCACCGTATCTCCTGGCCCTGGACTTGCCTTTTGGTCTGCAGGATGCTGCCTCCATTCATGCGGCACCCGGGCGAGCCAATTAAGCTGACATTTCTTGTTGATCGTTTTGCACCTTTTCGTCACCAAAAACGCAGTAAGGGAATGTTCCGGTGCGGCGGCGGGGAGTGGCCGAAAAACTACAAAAAGAAACCTCACCGGACGACAGCGGCACACCCGCAGTGCCATCCTCTTATCGGGCAGGGTACAAGCTTCTTTACTTAAAAGATTAACCGACGAAGTGACCCTTGTTAGCTTGAAGCTTCTTCGAACTGTAAGGTCCACCCTAACAAGCGGCAATCATTGAGTTTGGTTCCTTCGTTTTTTCGTGAACAAGCGCAGTAGTATCTGCGAGAGTCACTGTTGGGTTTTTGCATAATTTCTTAAAGCTTACCGAAGCTTCTTTGGAAATGTTTCGCATTGTTAAGTTGCGATAAACTATCTGCAAACAGGACCGTCCAAAAATCAAACCCAAAACAGACAAAAAACGCATCGTTTATTCATATTGAGTTTTGGTTCATCCGTGAACTATCAAGTACACGTATCTGATGTTGAAGCAAACCCCGGTAGCGAGCAATTTATGCTGCTGACAACATTCGAAGTACACACTGCGCTTTGCTTCAAGATGCCGCCATTCAAGATGCCAGAAATCGGAAGGGTCATGTTGAAAGCATGTTGATTGGCCAACTCAGACCACTTGAAGCTGGTTGGATGGCATGAAGATTTGCAAGCAGTCCATGTCGAGGTGGGCACATTGCTCGCAACAGAAGCATTTACTACAGAAAAATGCTCTGCTATTACTGATCTTGCATTTACCAGCTCAGGGAGCCGCTATGCGGACTCTTGTGGCTTGTTTTGTCGTGATGTTTTTAAGCACCAATCATCCAAAGTTTACGCACGGTAGCTACAATTATGTGAGTGAAACAGCAAATGATAGCATTAAAACAAAACCTCCGACAATTACAACTGTGGTCAATTTTCACAACGATGGCGGCATTTTGGCTTCAAATCGACCGAAACGATTCGGAGATGGTTATTACGGTAGATTGCGCTGGTTGTGGAACAACAGGAAAATGACTGCCGGGAAAAATAATTTCTGAGGAAAAATATCAACAAACTTCCCATTCGTTACATTACAAGTGGATTCAAAAACGATGCAAGTCTTGTCTAATTGCGGACTGACTTTTTTATTTATATGTTTGTTTCGGAAGTCCGATCTGATTAATGTTTATATTATTTAAAAAAAAAAACAAGATGTATCTATTTTTCTTATGCTGTCACCTGTACGTTTCTAACGCATGTTTTTCACCCACAACTTAACCAAAGTCTCAACATGGTTTCGTCATATAAGCTGCGAGACGAGTTCTATTAGAGAACTTCACCTTGACATCCGTGTCAAGGGTGTTGGATACATCTGGCGTTTGCTGAAAGCCTATAATTTTACAGGAATCTCCCGCACACGCCCAGAGATTATCAAAAATCGCGAATAATAGGAAGGACCCCTCAAAAGGGGGAAAAAGATACATCAACAAAAAAGTCACAACAGCCCTGCTAACAGCTACAACACGCGTCGTGGAGGATCGTTTGACTGCTTTGTTTTTGTTTTCGCTTATTTAATCCTCATATGCGAACCTTTCTTCTTGCCTTCTGTAGTTATTCGGTGGCCTATTCAACAGCACTGGGAGTTGAGAAACTTGCAACGAGCGTTCCAACCTTTACTCAACATGCCGCCCGTGTGATCCGTTGTAGGAAGATTAGAAGGCGTCTCAGCAGTCGTTGTTTGATTCGTGTCGTGTCGCGTCGGTACGGTCGCACGCATACCCAACGGCCAGCGGAAGTGGACAATCTGGTGCACAGCTTTGTTTCCGTTTTGGGGGGATAGTTTTGATTGAAGGAAATACTTATGATCGTCGCCACATCTTTCGTGTTGGTTTGAATAATGGGAAGATTGCACGCTACGATGAATCATGCGATTAAAAATTGTCCGGATACGGACGCATTCTGGTGGACGATGACTGTTAGCGATCTCTTGATTTGAAAAGCAAGAAATAATGCAATAACCAAAATTTGACAAAGATATCAAAAATACTACGAAAAATTTTGTACACGCCAATATTTCATCAAGACTTTGAATTATTTTGTCACCACTTTCAGTATGATACTTCCCATTGAATCTCACCACCGCCTGAAGCTATCAAAATTGCTCCAGGTTACGTTACCCTCTTTACCCAAAGCACTAAACGTCAGTCATTATTTCCACAACAATCAATAATCCAACAGACAGGGCCGTTATCCATTACCGGGGGATCGATCGTTATAGCGTCTTCATCAAAACCTGCGGCTGCGTGCCCGATTATTGTAAAGATTATTATTCCAGCTCCAGGTCTTGGGGGAAGGTTTTTCTACACCGCGGAAGGATCTTTTACCATTCCCGCAACACACAAGGGAAGGTGCGAGATAGCGTTTTTCTTCCGACTGTTTGAGCAGAGTTTCTGAGCAGGAGGAAAAAATTTCTCAAATCAATATTGCTTCAACTGAAGGAACACAAATATCAAACCCGATTGTACGAGAGCTTTCCGCACTACTTTTCTGCTCTATTTGCTGGTTCGTGAAAGCGGCAATTAATTGGAATTAAGTACTCAGTTGTTCGGTCAGTTGACAAACGCCAAGCGTCGTGAATGTTTCGCCCGCTATTTGCCATTAATACCACGCTTAGGCTCACTATCGCAACACATATCCTTACGCTCTTCTGCGCAGGCAAAAGTTGTCCCCTGCATCACACAATTATTGGCTACAAAACTAGTTCATGTTCGTACCATTCACCGTCCTACTGTCAAGCCGATTCGATCGCAAAACTCGTGCGCTCGAAACGTTTTAGCGCCTGTTGGATTGCTCGACGTAATTGAGTTGTACATGAGCTTGAACCGAGCCCGCGTGTATCAATGCTACCGACTTCCCTGCCATCGGCCAGGGCAAACGGTTGGCCCATTTTGCTAGACCACGCATTTACGACCATCAGCCATTCAACCGTCGATTGGTACGATCCGTGCGTGGCTTAAAGGTTTGCGGTGTACGAGGCGTTATCATCCTATAACTATAAATAATATATTTTATTTCGCCCGATAAAACCAGAAATTTACAATGCTCTTCCATTCCAACGCTTGGTGGTTCCATGCTTAGGAATTGGGTTTAAGACCGGGGAGCAACCGTATAAGGGTTTTGGTTTAGCGCCCTCTACCCAGGTGTGTGGGGGAGTTGTCTAAGAATAAGTGAATTGATTTCTAGCTCGTACCGCAAACCGATACCGATGTCTTGAAGGAAACGGCAGGGGCTTGAGGGTGTTGGCAAAATGTTGAATGCTTTTAACACCAGTAAGTGTTTATGGAGTGTTCGCTTTACTTCCATATTGGAGCTCGATATTTACACCCATATACCACAAGAAAACACAGCCTTGTTTGCGTGCTTGGCCGTAAAATCCCTTCTATGGTCGATAATTTAATGACAAGTATACGGTGTTTTGGAATTTGAAGACTGTGTTTAGTACCCGTGACTTGTGGTTTGTTCGGTGTTGTTATTTTAAAAATTTTGCAACGAGGCAATATCTATAATGAAAAATATAAACACATAAACTCGGATAGTTCCTGCGCATAAATCAAAAAGTTGTTTCAACTACATTTCTGAAAGCTTTGCTGATTTGAACATAACATTCTTGGACGGACATTCTTGGAAATATTTACTAACCACACAAAAATTACGATGACATGATGACGTGTCTTTACTGTCATAATCGGATAAGATTTTAAGGAAACACCTTGAACTCGCATTCCGCTTCTGATGTCATTCTGATGGACACAGGAAAATAGTCCCATCGTAATTCAGTAGAACAAAAAAAGACAACTGTGCCCTGAAGCGTGAATGAAGGCTGTATAATTGAACTCATTTATTTTAAATTCATATATTAAGAGGTTGATAAAACATGCAACCGTCAACGAACCGCAACAGCGTTGAAGTATATTTACCATCTTTACCATCACCACCGATTATTGCAACTGCAGTTCGCATAGCGTTTGTGGGGTTGCATGCTGCGAGCAAACAAATAAAATGCACATACATCAGTGAAGGAGCTAATGAACAGTAATAACAATTTGCTCTCGGGTAGATTTATGTGTTCGGGCTAGCTTTACAACATTATTAGCTGCATACACAGCCGCTTAAGCACAGAACCCATGTTTATTCCACGAAACGATTATGATGAACATGACAACCGTTGTTATTAGCGTGGTATTTTTGCGCAGTCAAAAAAGGGAGATTTATTTTAAAATTATTTTAATTGTGTGAGACCTACCTGAGGATAAAGTAGAAATAATTTAAGATCAATTTTGTGTAGAACCTTCAAGATCGTTCTGTCCCATCACCCGATTCTGACATCGTTCGCTTTTAACGAATAACACAGGTTTCGTTGGTAGTGGTAGAGGCAACAGCGGCACCGGTCTTTACATGGCAGGACCGGGGTTCAAATCCCATACGGATCGTTCCCCTGTAGTGTGAAGACTGATTCTGCAACTACGTGGAATCAATTCCACTAGTAAGCCACTCGATGGCCAGCGTTACCTAGCATAGCAAAAAGGAACAAATTTTATGTAACACTTTAATTTCATTTTCCTATCGTAATGAGTCGTTTTCCCTGAGTCGTAATGAGCAGTTGTTATAAAAATCTTACATCAAGTACGTGAAAGAAGGTTTTTTTTTTTTAAATATTACCGATTGCCCTTAAGTGTTATCTTGACTCAGATAGTCCCATGGACGAGTACGCCTCAAAAATGGAGGGCAAAACCAATAAAGTTATGCTTTTTTATCATCAATGTTTTGCTGCAGTTACAGGGTTTTTGAGTAGTACTAGGCAAGTGCGAGACATTTCTAGACAATGCTCAAGATGCACTGGACAGCGGGTAGGTTGAACTGGACAACCGTCGCCCTTTCTCGACAGTGGTCAAGTTGAACTGGACAAACGGTAGGTTGAAGTGGACAACCGTCAAGTAGAACTGGACAGCCTTATTTGAAACGGTTGGTGAAACAGTTGGAAGCGTTTCGGAAACGCTTAGCAAATATTTTAAAATTAGCCGTTGAAATATACATTTTCTGTAATTTACATTCAATTATAACATTATTATAGTTTGTACTTTGAACATGTTTGAAGGTCGTAAAGCAAATGTGTATGAATTTTTGTACGTCTGATTTAATATTTTTGATTCTGTAAAATATCCATGACAACAGCTACAAGAACTCGATCCAGCGGCTATAAACAGAAACTTCTTCTGTCATCTTCTGTCAAAAGATAAAATTTTGAACGCATTACAAATACTTTATTTCAAACTCACATTTTAAAGAAAACCGTGCATTCTGATTGTAATTATAATCGGTGTGAAAGTATACGTACGATTGGGAAATATTAGAAATGAGAAATTAGAAAAAATGTGTATTTCAGCAGTTTTTTTTTTCATTTTACAATTTTCCAAGCGTTTCTGCTTCAAAACGTTTCACCAACAATTTCAAATATGACTGTCTAGTTCTACTTGAAGTTTGTTCACTTCAACCTAACGTTTGTCCAGTTCAACTTGACCACTGTCGAGAAAGGGCGACGGTTGTCCAGTTCATCTTAGCCGTTGTCTAGAAATGCCTAGCACTTGTCTAGTTCTACTCAGAAACCCTGTAATCACCCCATCTTGAAAGTTTACATATAAATTAAACTAGCACTACGAAAAACAATTCTATCGCATTTTTTGTACCTTTTTTTAAATTTATTTGCATGCTTTAGTATTGTACATTCTGTCACTTATGGTTCGACACTTTTCTCGTCAAAAACAGTTGCATTCATGTATCATGACACCATTCGCTTAATCATTAAACTTCCATAAAATAGTATAGTCTCTTCAACTGGGAGGGTAAAAATTAAATACATTTTGATTAACTCCTTAAGGTGTCTATTTCGCTTGACTACCGAATAGCACCACTATAGAATACAGCTAATGACACTTTAATAGAGCTGTTCGACCTGCCAAATGGCCACCAAAATGGTCCTAACGCCACGCTATTTACTAGTTTAGGACCTATTTCTAACACACAAAACCTGTTAGCCAGTCCACACATGGTAGTAACATTAATGTTTCGTTGGTTGTTCGTGTTTAACTAATCGCTGTTCCGTTTTACCGTGCCGTTTCCATTGCAGCGTTCCCCATCGCCCGTCGCATTGGCCATCCGTACCAGAATAGAACACCCCCGAAGCGGAAAAAGCCACGCACCTCCTTCACCCGGATTCAGGTCGCGGAGCTGGAAAAGCGGTTCCATAAACAGAAGTACCTGGCGTCAGCGGAACGAGCTGCCCTTGCACGGGGTCTAAAAATGACCGACGCTCAAGTGAAAACCTGGTTCCAAAATAGACGCACAAAATGGAGGTGAGTTAAGCTGAAAAGCTTTGCATTATCGTTTCGAAACATAGCGCAGTACGACTGCATCATGGGGTGAAAGGGTATCGCAGAAGTTTGCAATGAGTATTGTTTGGTGATGAATTAAACCGTGCCTGTATGTGACAAGCGCCCGGTGCGCTCGTATGTAGGTAATTGATTTTCAACAAAAGAAAAGCTAAAGGAAATACGTACCGTTTCGATTTTATACGAAATTAATATCCAAAACGTGTCGTACGGGGTAGATCGAAGGCACGCGGGGTGTTTGGGTTGGGTCATTCGTTTATCTGGTTAGGAATAACGCTTGACTGATTGTTTGGCAGTAGCTATATTGTTCTATTGTTTTGAATTGGATCGAAATTGTGCTTACATGCGGAAACTTTAACATGACAGCCAGACATTTTGTTGCAGTTGCAAAATACCTCTGAACAAAACAGTTTCCTTTCCACAATCAACTTCAATCAGTCTTTTAACCAAAACAACTAAATTCCTTGTATGGTTAAAGGACCAATAAAAAGAAATCCTCGTTTGCATGCATGTTCAACTCGATGTGCAACACTGACCACAAGAGACATCCCAGAATGACATCCCAACAGCATAAAACGAAAGAAATCTAATCAACTACGTGAAAATAACAACAACAAAAAACTATCATTTCCATTTGGTAAACGGTATTCAGCTCACACTATGCACCTTTTCTTTTCGGCCATTGGATTCACCGGCGGAACGTAATCAAATTCAGTTCAAGTTCTGAGTTCTGCAGCTTTTTTTTTATCGTACAATCGGACACCCGTCGGTGTGACGGTGTGCAAACGTGATCAGCTCAGAGTGCAAGCGGATTTGGCTAAGAGATCCAATCGAGCAGCGCGCTTATTCTATCATAGCATCATGTCTTGTCAATTATAATCGTTTGAAATCCTACAGCACGCGCAAGTCGGTGGCCTTCTCTGAAACGGTTACGGATAACACCGTACATTTGGTAGAGTAGGTTCAGTCAGAGAGACGGTTTTTTTTGGGAATGAAGCTGTTTTTGGCCAGTAGTACTATTCCGTTGTGAGTGGTAATTGAAATTCAATTAAAAATAACATTACTCTGCCATAATCGAGTTCGCAAATTCACCGCAATGGCAGAGCTTTGTGCTGCATGTGATATTTTCTCTGGTTTAATGTGTTTGCTCCTCTAATTAGAAAAATCTGTTCGCGCCTAATAGTTTAACTCCAATCAAGCTTGTAACGCATCACAAAGCAACAAAAAAAAAACAAATAGAAAGCTTCGGACTGTTTCTAGCTAGCGAATATTCATGAGCTTGTCCAGCTTCACCGGCGATCCACGGAATGGTCAGCAGGATTGAGTGCTTTATGCGCTATCCTGGTGTAACATAATTTATGCGAAACAATTAGGAACGCGGTACGAACAATTACCAGATTAACATAGCTAATTACAATTTCTGAATTATTCATGTTTTCATTACCCGTCAGGACGAAACTAACTGCAACGGTTTTGGTTGCTTTTAGACACAATGGAAAGAAAATGGAGCGATCCTCTATCTATCCTCCCGACGGTAGAATTTTGTACTTGTTAAATACATTCAACGGTGCGTTTTTATGCGCTTTAGCCGTATTTTTGTGATGTGTTTCGTTATTCTCCTTACCAAGTCTTACCAAGCGTTTGATAAAATGGGAACCATAAAAAGGCCACTTTCATGATGTTGGCTACACCGTTGGACGGTTAATTCATCACGCTAAATCCTGACCATTTCCTTCAGCAACTTCCTAAACCGGAAAAACCTCACCATCCATCTTTGCTTGATGGCAACCATTTTCGCTGCGTGCTTTCAAAGCACGCGCCCTTGCGGTTACCCCAGAACAGCAGACTGGCTGGCTGTTTAAAATCAATTAATAACTCGCCTCCTGTTGAAAGTAGCAAAAGAAATCCAGCAAATGAAACCTAGACGGTGGAGAGATGACGGTTTCCGAAGATACCGCCATCTTAACGCAACCTAAAATATCCTGCCCAACCTGTGCCTATAGCCTGTGGGAGAAGATTGATAACGTCCCTTGTTTAGCGCGGTGCGGTGTATCGCTCAGGGAACGGTGGGGACCCAGAACTTAATTATCTAAATAGCAGGGTAATTACATTAAATTTCAACAACCTTTTGCTAAGTGGCCTGCACACAGAATCCAGCGTTTCCAGGTCCCCGCATCCTGATCCTTGCTCAGCCTGGTTGTCAAATCGAATTCTACCCGTTTTTCTTACAACTGTTCGAGGGTGTTTCTGTGGAAAAGAAAATGAAGTAAGAAAGCGAAACTTTTCTGTCTTATCTTTTGGGTATTCTACCTGCGCCATTTAGATCATTCCTTACGATGGGGGTAATATTCATCGTCATTTGAATATTACTTAATCTTTATTGTAAAAAGGTGCGATAAAGTTTTCAACCCTTACGCTGGAGTATTAAGGATAGTCTTGAGTAGCACTCTTTATAATAAATTATATTTCATTCCTATCCCAGCAGCTGTGGGTTTATTTTTGAACAGTACGAATGCCGCATGTGATGCAAAAACGCATATTTTTTATAACTAATTTAAACTTGTAGGCTTTCTTCTTAACTGTGTCAGATGTCATTCTAATTGCCTTTTATATATTAATTCCCTTTGAGCAAAGGTGCTTTAAAAACTTCACACTTTTTGATTAACAAACGCCTTCCAACCTAAATCGTGCATATGTTTTGAACGCTTCATTGAGCATATGTTGTTTGAAAAGAGAAGCTCCAAAACTCATGCAAATTGATGCTTAGAGAACAACTTATGGTTTCATCTAGCGTCATATTTGAATTAGAGCAATCAGTCACCTGGCAAATGGTGAATAACACAATATTTCTATCGTGCAGAAGCTTCATCATAATCATCATCAACACAAAGTACAAATTTCAAACAAAATCGCTAAACCCTCGACCAAATGGCCTACTACATCTGCCGGCCATGTTCACTTTAGAATATCCAAACGTCCAGTTTGCAAAAGCATGAGTTGAACCATTTAAAAACCCCACTTTTCGCGAACGGACCTGCAGGTAAACTGTTTCATTCTCTCCATAAATTGCTTTCGAGATTTAATTTAATCAATTGCACAAATTATGCATCAACTCATGCACTGCTGGGCTGGGCTGAACCCCAACGTGCTTTTGCGAAATGTAGATTACTACGAATAGATATTTGCTATTGTACAAGCACTGCTCACATCCGTCGCCATCGCGGATAGGTAAATCGTGGTCAACCTGTGCTCGATGAGCACGCAATCAGCTATTCATGCGCTGACAGCTACGTATGCATGATTTATTGTATCCACGGCGCCCGGTTTTCGAACGATTAAACTCGCCTTCCTGCTCAAACTGTCTGATTTGCGAATTAGTTTCAGTTAGATCCGCATTTAAATTTGATTACCAGTATCCGATTGCAATTCAACCGTACCCAAAATGGTAGCCCTTTGCTCCAATGTCACGCATCCATATAGGATGTAGACGCTAGTTTTGGGGGTTTCTGCCGTGCTAATTCATTCCTGCCAGCGACAGCAATAGTGTAGAAACGTTTAACGGAGTGGCTTATACGTATAGCTATTGCCGCTGATGACAGCTGTGTATTTTTATCCTCTAGAAACACTCAGCAGTCATCAGTCTGGGCTGGCTGGGACGTGGTGGGATCGCGTTCGTGACACGGCATGCCAACTGGTAGAAATTAATTTTACAGATTTTAATTATTGATGGCGCCCAACCACCAGCGACTGATGAAGCGCAGCGTTACGTGGCACGACGAGGAGCGTGATCATTAGGATCGGTTCGTGTGAGGGTGATGTATGTGTAGTGGTTGAAACTTTGCGAGATTAATTATGCATCGTAATCCTTGTGTGTCATGACAGGGACTTTCAGCCGTAGTTCTGAACTTCCCGAACTTCCCGAACCTACAAAGCAATCAGTCGAAGAATAAGGGCAGACAACATTTCAAGCAATAGTTGTCCACTTTCAGTAATGTATCACTGTTACATACACTGTCGCATACACTGTTAGACATGTGGCATTCAAAATAAGTCCAATAATTTTCATACATGTTTTACAGTAAATAAACTGAAAATTTAAACTCTAGCCTTGGTCTCAGCGCCATGTTTAATACCCCTTTTTCAAATTGGCTACCCCAAGAGTGCAGATCAATCGCTTATGGCGGTTGTAAAAATCGTTTCAAACACCATTTTAACCCCCAAAATGTTTGTCTAAAAATCGATTTCCTGAATGTTCAGCACCGCATGAGCCCAGCATTGGTGTTTGTGAAAAAGCCGACAGAACTTACGAAAGTAAATCGATTCCCAAATCGTCGAAGATTGTAGCCTGCTGAATAAATAATTCCAACGCAAGCAAGTAAAATGACATCTTCGCTTTCCATCTCCACTTCTTGTACTACGATCACTTTTACCAGCATACGTGCGGTGAGAAGATTTAAGAAAATTGTTTCCTCTTCCTTCAGTGGCCTGATGTCAGACATCCGGACTCTACTCAAACAACTTCTCGCACCGTACTCCTTTGTTAATAGTTAACTGAGCTTTGAGGGTGCTTCCATTTAACGAGCAGCTACACTCGCTCTAACTTATTCATAAAGTCGCCTCACCGTACGGTACCAGGCGGCCCCATTGCATTGATTGTGGTGGTAGTTTTAATGCCCTGTGACAATAAACATGCGTCACATTAGGCGGCCACTTCTTCTCGCTTGCTGCTCCATACACGTTGCGAAACGCGATTAAATGCGATATAATCAACTACTGTTTGATAATTAAATAACAGCAGCGCTACTTCTAGCGTGAATCTTCTGACCATAACCTCCGGTGAAGATCGACCTCAGTACTGCCGGAGTTTGTTCCGTTTCTCCCTCTGGGAAACTCAATTAAAACCCTTCCAAAAATATCGCAAAGAACCTGGCCCTCTAAAAACGAAAGGCGAAAAAATCCGACCTAATGTTTTCATGTGACAGTACAAGCGACGATGTGACACAATGAGTAATGGCCGGGCAGGTTGCACTGACTATTTAGCTTTTTTTTTTGTTTCTTCTCCTTCCTTGATCTAAATTTTTGTTTGCGTACAAAGAGCTACAACGGGAGTTGGTTTTCCAGCCAATTCTAGACGAAAAGTACAAAAAAGGCAATTGTTTTGACACGTCACAAGAAAAACCGGAAAAACAAGTACAGCAAACGATCGAACCACGAGAGAAAGTAATTCAATTATATTCCTAACGAAAAGCATCAGTAAAGGTTGTGATTCCTTAACTGTAACCAAAAACGACGGATAAATGGATTATACGATTGTAAAATAGAGTTTGTCAAGCCTCTTTTATGCTGTGGGTGATTAATATTTCATGTTAAAATAAAGAAATTTATGCAATTGATTTGAAAACGAAATGCTTTACTTCAACGTGAAGTGCAGCTTGCAAATTGGACAATCAGATGACCATGGCTTTCGTTCAATTTTAACTTTAATTATATGTAGCTACTCTACTCCAAGATAATTTTGCCAGTAAGTTGTAATTCGATGATCGATTTCTCCCGTCGGAAAGATAAAAGAGTTTTTATTCTGAGTGATTGTCACATTTGGCCCCTGTCTCGCACATGACTAACGAGCATTGAATCTTGTCCAAGATATTAAAGTTTTTCTCCAATTCAAAGTTTTACTACGATATCCTTCAGGCTCCTGGGTCCTGATATTTTCCCATTTTACGGCCATTTAACGTTGTACGATTATCCATCGTCGAAAACACTGGAAGGAATATGTATCTTACCACTGGATTTGTTCTTTCTCTAAATATGTTGTAAGAATGTGTTGAAAAAACTCAAGCAATTAGAAATCGGTCGCTTATAACACTGAAACGCGAGGCCAATAGAATTGGATTGAGCATCAATGCGAAGAAGACAAAATACCTTCTCGCCGGAGGCTCTGACCGTGATAGAGCCCGACTCGGAAGCAGAGTATCAGTTGACGCGCGACGATTTCGAGGTGGTAGAGGAGTTCTGCTACCTTGGTACGATCGTAACTTCGAACAATAACGTAAGCAGCGAAATCCGAAGGCGCATTGTTTAGGGGAATCGTGCCTACTAAGGACTCCACAATATATTAATATTATAATATTTTTGGGACCTTTAGCTACATGCAATAGAAACCAAAGGGCTAGTGACATGCCGAAAGATGTGACCCATTATCTATGTTGTTTAGTTATTGTTTCGAACGTTATATAAATCTCACAACCTGCTCGTTCATTGTTCGATGACGACGTCTTCTTAACATTTTGTTTTTTTGTCGACATGATGGTTACGTCCTTCTCCAAACTTTGCAGAATATAACAGGGTAGGATAGATCCTATCGTTATATTCTTTTTTGCAAGACACGAATGAAGTCTAATTACTCAAAGCCTTCATAAACGAACAACAAAAACAATTAACACCCAATTAGCGTTTTTTGACAATAAATTTGGAGTTTAATTTTAGGTTATTTAAGTTATTTTAAAGTATAATATTGTAATAAAATGATAAAGTTGAATATTTGGCTCTATGTCACTACATTAGACTTAACAAAGATCGATGATCCCTTTGTTTATAACCGTTGTGGATGGCATCATAACCAATAATACAAATATTCGAATTTTAATCTTCAACATAAATTCTCCAAATAAATCCGAAAAAGCTAAGTTTGAAGTGATAATGTGGTGTCCTTAAACCAGGATTCAGAAAAATATTAATTTCCAATTTTGAACCAACAACGTACACGGAAGGCCCAAAGAGTGTCGATGTTCTTAAAGCCATCATCACATCATTCCTATATCGAGCTATTCTTTTGCTTTAGAAAACTTCCAGCAACCGTCTAGCTTTCAGTGTTGTCGGTGATTCATCTTCTGGCATAACGATTATGAAGGTTTTAATAATGCAGTAAGATTCTGTGACGCGCCATTTTTGCTACAGTAACCATCATCGGTGTGTACGGACGGGGCAGGAGTTTTGGTATAAAACGGGGCATAAAAAATTCATATCAAACTTTTTAGGACGACAACGAACATCGCAAAAAGGAATAGTAGGAAGGCAAAAAATTTAAAACTGTCAAATGTGAGTTTTTTTTGGTGCTTTTCCTTCATCATTCTGGTTTCGTTGGGATATTTGTTGGGATGCCCAAACAAGTGACAAGTTAACGTTATGAAAAAAATCTACCGCAAATAGAAAATTTGAACAAATTTCTGAAATTTAGGCAACGTTTATTGTTATCATTGCTTCATCGATTATTGTAATTTTAATTTAAAAAATTCAATTTTCGGCCGTGCCATTTTTAAAAATTGAGAGAAATTATTCTACTTTATGGATATTTTCGTCACATGCGTGGAAAAACAAACACAAAAAAACAAACTATTTAAAGTAGTCTCAGAATAGATGAAAAACAAATAAACAACCGTGCAAGATACGAGCCAGTCTCAACCACTCCCTTATTCAAAGTTGTAGATTTTTCATCCAAAAAAAGCACTCCCGCGCACAGACAAACTCTTTACCCCATCTAACGAATCACTTTGCATTTGCCACTTTCCCGGTCAAAGTGTAACTGGAAAGTCGCTTAAAAATATGGCAGCCCTGATTAATATTTAATGCCGGCTGGTAGAAAAAAAAAGCGACGGGGTTTGGCGCAACCTTCGTCTTTTTGCCACCCAACCAAATAGCAACGATTTTCGCCTTGTTAAAAAGATCGATTTATTTTCTTCAGCGCGCCCACCATCTGAGTTCGAGTTCATCATGACTAACAGGCTTCGTTTTTTCCTGCTCTTTACGCCTGAGCGTTCTATTGTGTTGTTTTTCTTTAAGGGAGGAATAACAAAGCAAGGCACTTACGTTTTCACGAAAGCAACACAGAAATTGCCGAAAACTTACGACGGCTTAAATTGAGTTGCAAGGCAGGTTAATTTTCTCCCTTCAACTCACCGAACAGTAAGAAGGATACACATAAAAAGGCTGAGCTGACTAACAAACCAAGCACCAATCAGTCAAATGACATGCTTAAGGATGTAAACATTTTTCTTCATTTCTTTTGGTACATGTGTGCTTTTCATTTCTTCTGCATGAACTCTATGAATAGTGTAGACGCACGTGTATGTGTTTTTCAGTCTCATTTATGGGAGGGAACACAAACATGTTGCCAAGGAACGAAAACGCAATATACCTCCACAAAAAGTTGTTTATTTTATTTAAAATTGTTTTGTTTTTGGGACCTTTAAATTTTTATTTATTTTAGTAAACTTTGTATTAATAGACTTGTATTTAATGATTCATCTTTACAAATAAAACAATTTCTTACCTGCTTTGCCTATTTTATTATTATTCTTTCAGGAGGCAAACAGCGGAAGAGCGAGAAGCTGAGCGGCAAGCAGCAAATCGGCTGATGCTTTCACTACAAGCAGAAGCGCTAAGCAAAGGTTTTGGCCAACCACCACCATCGGCTGCTGCTCCTTCCTCTGCAACACCCGGCGCTCCTTTGGCAGCGCTCCATGGACTACAACCATGGGCCGAGGCACATACGGCTGGATGTTAGACTTCTGGGACGGCCTAAATGACAACAAAAAAATCATCGATCACACAGAAATCAATGAGAAAGTGTGTGCGCGTACGGCTCCAGAAGCTTCAACAAACATTCCAACCGAAAATATTGTGTGATACAGGGAGTGTTGAGGTATTGTGAGTGTAGTTTGAGGAGTTAATGCTAGTGTGAGAAGCTTAATGCTGTAATTGACGTGAATCAATTTCGAAACTATCAGCATCATACGGGACTGTGTTGTACAATAGTTGTAAAAAATTTGGAACATTAACTCACCCACGATACGGACATAATGAAAGGCATGCGCCATCTCGGTTGATGAAAATTTGTAGAAATTATCAATGGAGATCTGGACGAGGGCAGCTAGATCTAAGACTCTTGAGGATCCAGTAATCAATTACTTGTAGGAAACTCAACTGCTGCAAATAAATAATTACTTCCATTAGGAAATTGCACACTCGTTGTAGTGAACGATACGATTATTAGTACGTATAAACAGAAGTGCATCTTTACACGTGCAGTATTGTCAGTGCCCTGTGTAAATAATACTCTACATTATTAACGCTACGCTACGCAAACTTTTAATAATCTTCGAGGTGAGAAAAGGGCGCAAGTTTCTGCGTCTTGTACATCATTCCGGAGCTATTAGAACCGGAGGTATTCCATCAAATCGCTTTCTAAGCTGTTAGCCAATTAACCGTAGTTCAGATGTAAAGTAAGCGTTTGGTTAACAATTCATCGCGCAGTAACAAATAGAAGCATCACTGTACATTTCACTCATTTTACTTCATTTGGCATTCCGTTGTTGGTGATCTCTGGCACGTTCTAGTACTATCCACTAGCCAGGTATTAAAACCCCAGGTTTTACCCAGTAGGGACAAAGGTATCAATTACATTCGGTTGACAAGTTGCGGAGAAAACAGTGTACATTAGCCGAATAAGGAACTGTTAAAAAATAAGCTTAATTTACTGCTTTAAGGAGTAACGAGTGAGGAGTAACGCCATTCGTTTTACATCAACAAAAAAGGGGAAAAAAAACTCACTTAAATACTATCTCCAAGCCAGCTAAAAGGGTCCGCATACGGAATACGGCATATAGCATACGGCGCGAACAAGCAAGCAAGCAAAAAAAAAACAAAACCAATATAAAATGAAAAAATAAAAAGACAACAATGCAAAACATATTTGTGAATCTCATTTTTTTCGGTCATTATTTTTCACACGAAAATGGTTTGATTGTTTCACTGCTCAAACTTGTTCTTAAAAGTGTGTCTCGAAATGTCGTTTGCCGGGTCCGTTGGTTTGCCGAACACTGATTACCTGGGGCTTAATCCTTTCCTCACGACTGTGACCTGGTAGACTGATTTATGCGAAAATGGAGCTCCAAGATGAGTTCGTAACGTCAAACGTCATACGGTGAGCTGAAGTGTTTTGTCGCAGTTAAAGTAGAGCCAGATAGCTACAGCACTGAAGTGAATGTGACGTGCTATCGGTAAAAGGGTTATTATAGGTTCGATGGTATCATGAGGATGCCTTTCGTGGCACCCCCCAAGCAAAAGTCGAGAACATAAAATCATTCTCTTCGTTTACAATTCATTTTTTATTGATGAGCTTTGCATCCGATGGTTTTCTTTGACAAGGGGATTTATTGGTTAATAGTATAACACGCAAGATCCAGTGTTAAATCCCAGCCGTATCGTACCCCCCTGTATGCAGGGGATTGAGTTATCGAGTCAAGACAAGTCAAGGAAGGCAGATAATAATTTTGTTTCTGGCCCAAGCTTCCGAGAGTCTTTCTTCTTCTTCTTCTTCTTCTTGGCTTAACGACCTCTAAGGTCACGCCGGCTATCAGATGGCTTACTAGACTTGCCGATACCACGTAGTTGGATAGTCAAATCCTCACTACGGGGGGACAGGCCCGGATGGGATTTGAACCCCGGGTCCTGGCGTATGAAGACTGGCGCCGTTGTCGCCTGCACCACCGATCCACCCGGCGAGGCTTTTGTTATCAAATGAATAAGAAAGTAATCTACTAGATCAGTTCTTACTACTGGGAGACGAACTGCCTAGGATTCGACCTTCGCCATTATCGCATCTACCCAATGGATCCAATGGATAAAAAATGTATTTATCACTTAAAATAACCTTATAAGCTGCGATCAAAAAGGTTTTCTACGACACACACTTGAGTTTTTTTTATCCAATGTTCGCTTTATTTTATTTTATTTCTATCTTTTCATTAATTGAGCATCGAGTAATGAAAACAATTTTCTTGTTTCTTAAGCAATCAATTATCCAGCACCTGCAAATACACCTCACCCCACCCTGAAGTGTGTGTGTGTGAAATCACAACAGCATACAAATGGGATAATATAAAATAAGTGAGCAAAACGTAAATCACAAAATGGGGGTTTCCAAACTCCGGACCACACAAACATACTCCTCAGCCCAAGCGATTGGAAAATCACTTCCCTAGCAAATACATTTTTTATGTGCGACGATCTATTTATTCGGAATGGTCAATCGTTTCGTTTAAACGAATTGGTTTCGGGCCTTGGCATCAAACCAAACGGTCAGCGTGTAAAATGGACACGAGAGCATGCCGGAAACGAAAACAGCACAATCCAATTCCTATCGAACAGGCTGAAATTTATTTTCTTAGGCTCCCACCAAGCAATGGACATGTGACTGAAGGGTTCGGGCACCTTTCTTTCCACAGGAAGATACGTTTAAACCTTAATACAATTGTATTTTGTTCCTTCATCGAGGGTGTGGACACAGGGATAAAATATACCATTAAAGAAATCAAACTACTGAACAACCATCACCTGTTACGGAGGTCTCGTACATCTCTCCGTATCGAACCGATTTTCACACTCTATTTTAACTCAATTAATGTTTCACAAATGCTCTGACAGCATTTCGAGCTCGTCCAGATGTATTTTCATGACTCGCCTAAGTGAAAAATGTAACTTCGATAAGGGACATGGCTGAACAAAAAAAAAGCAGTTCAAAATTCTAGCTGGTGCTTCACACCGACGACGGTAACGACTCAACCGGACGACTTTTTGTTGACGTGAAGCACATTAAATATTTAGCTTATACATTTTAAACGGACCCAATCCAATGCCCGAAAAGTCAAGTTTCGTGTACACAAAGCGACTGGATGGAAACAAAACACATCCGCGACACAGGCGGCGTCGTCGTGTGTAGCAACAATTGTCCTATCAAGCAGAAGGCTCGCAATCATTTCCGGATGCATTTGGCTGGACTTGAATGCACACGAAACCCTTGGAAAACTATCCGGAACATCATCAAACATCAAGCATATCCTCCAGGGAAACACCAATTTCATTCCCAACCCGTGTATAGGTCCCGCGGGAATGCAACTTCTGGATTGTGTACATCTCTGTTTCCCCCGATGTGTTCGCTTTATCGCAAGTATCGAGCAGCCGGTTTTTTGGTCGGTTGGCAGGTTGCTCTGCTTCTGAAAGCAAAATTTTGCTTTCCGTGGATGAAAACCATGAAACAATTGTTGTTGAAACGGTGGTGCTGGTGGTGGCGTGCTTGATTTCATAAATTTATTAACTCTACTTCCTCGGTTGCACTCTACCGGGTGTGCAAAACCCAGGATCTACGAACCATTTTGTGCTCTTCACGCACTTACACACTTGCACCCCTAATAACATTATAAATATGTTTATCATTTTTCCCATCCTATCGTTCCTAGTTCGAAATACTCGTTGGATAATCGGAGGGGTAGAAAATCACACGCGAAAATGATACTTTCCAAACACACAAACGCGCCTCTTCGACCCATTAATCGCTCACGAATTAAGGGTGGGCGCGAGTGTCGTACGCTTTATCCATACCAACAAGTGTACGGGGCCATGAGGTTCCCATGATTTTCGGACCGATTAACTCGCAAGAAAACATATCCGCGGTAACGAGACCCCGATGGCTGGCAGGATGGTGGTATATCGTCACGTGGCTGCCACGGCTGATTGAGCTGTCTGGTGCACCAGACCATGTTGGGTTGCTTCGGCTGAAAGTGAACAGTAAGGTTCTATGGCGAACAGGATGAGTCCCGGGAGGTTCAACGACTGCAGCACTTACATGCCGGGCGTATGCATCGATCCCAGGACGCGTTGCAGCATGGTTGACGCGTGAGTAAGCTAATTGAATTATTTTCTCAAGTACCATACCAAGCCACGATACATCGGAAAGAGGCAAGATGCAATGGTCTGGTAATCTGGAAGCATTGTAATACCTTCGGTCGCATATTTAAAGCGGCAGAAGATGTATTGAGTAATTGTCGATTCATTGACTTCATCATGCTGTGTCCGTTGGATCGGAGAGAAACAAAATTGCACTTGTTTTAACACATTAAATTGCTGTGAAAATGTATCGAACTTGTAACTATTGAACTTGTGGAATATAGACACACGAGACACAAGGAATTGCAGTCAAAGTTGCAGAAACCTGTTATGGAAGAGTCTACAGAACTGCGACAAATATCTCAAGCTGACAAAATTATACGCGATAACTACTCAAATCTGTTTATTCTTAAATGAATTGGACAGCTTTCATTATATCTCAAAAATCCCAATTGACCGAGATAACGTAAGAACCTCTTCTCTCGCAAACCATCCCAGTCTCAGTCTGCACCAGTGTCAATTGTTTTTCTCTACCTTCATTTGTTTCTGGGCTTTTGTTAATGCAAATAAATTATTCATCCCGCCTGAAACATCATCCTCCATCAACTAGCGTATTTGCCCTAAATATGATCGGCTAATTTTGGATTGTGCGTTCCTACTTCATGTCCGGGGCGTTTCAGCCCACCGGAAGCGTTGATTAAAATCTCGCAAATTGAATTCTTTAAAGATAAATGAATTTCACCTGACTGGGGAAAAAAAACAACGGTTAGCTACTGCGAGTTTCTTAAGTGTAGGTGAGCATTTGCAAAAAAAAAAGGTAAGACAGGTGTGAAAAAGCAAACCGTTCTTCAACGGCCTTTTCGACACCGGTTGTTACAGTATCCAGGGATTTTTTCTTTCGTGAAAACCTTCTATGATGAACGCCAAATAAAACAAAACAAAAAAAAGGAAATGGACAAATACAAATAGAAACATGCTCATCAAAAAGCGCAGAAGAACCTGTGTTGATTTTTCCCTCATGCCTGCCTGACTGGTCTTTTCGTACCAATTGTGACAAATAAAAAAGACGACATTCAAACGTCACAACGAATATGTCTCGTTAAACCATGGAGTGACTAAACGTGACTGTCCGGTGAAAAGATTCACTTGTTCCTATTATTCTTAGTTACAAGCGAAACATACCCTAGGGGAAAATTTCCGCCCGTTTGCCGGTAAGCTGCAAACTGCCATGGTAGATGGAACGACTCCCAATACTCTTCTGCTGCAAGCCAAGAAGCACAACAGACAATCATTCATCCACATAAATTAATTATAAAGTAATACGAAGCAGCTCCGGGGACCCGCAAAGCGGGTCACGATGAGAAAAAGGGGTCCTTTTTTTGTTTGCAGGACCAGCTCGACTCCGAGGCCGCATATGAAAAAAGAAGGCTCATTGAAGGGATGAACGATTTTGATCGGTGTGTTGCTCTTTTGAAGTGTCCGGTTTGCCGTTCGAATTGCGACCCCTGTTTTTGCTATTTTCACCCCCCGAGCGAGACCTTTATAATCGTCAGGCTGTACAGTTTCATCTAGTGTGAACTGTTTCAGAACCGGGAACAGTTCGTCCGGGAGTTAGATCGACAAACGATTAGATTGCAACGAAAAAATATGTGTCTCACACCAATAATCAGGACTTATGCCAGGAGGATTATTGGTGTAAGCTGTACCTTAACCACCGTACACAAATCATCGTTTGTACTCACGCCGATCAAATTACAAAACTAGATGAATGTTTGTTTGGTCTGTTTTTTCCTTGCCACCGGCCGGGATGATATCGAGCAAGTGTTTCTAAAGCATTTGCTGCAGTTCGCACTGGCCAGTAGGAAACTGGACAGCACGTGTTGGTTAGCAATCATTGGGTGATATGCTAGCTGTGTTCGTTTTTGTCAGTTTGACAAATTAATGATACGTTTGAGCCCCCAAATCCGATGCAATTCTCCCTCAATGATTAGTATCAGGAGGATTATCATTTTCATCGATCTATAAACATAAAAGAAAGTATCATCGTTGCTTTTCTGCTTGATGTTTTCCGATATCAAATGCTGTTCTATTATAAAACATAATATAAGCAAACTAAAGAGATACTCAAGCTTTAAAGGCTGCAGTACCCCTGTCTTAGACTCGCTCTAGGGAGCATGAAATCTACACACATGTCCCTAGAAGTGATGACCGGAGTGATGCCGCTCAAATTGCATTTTGAAATGCTGTCGCTTCGCCTTCCAGTCCGTTGTTCAGTATCAAATCCCTTGATAATAGAAAATTTTTGAAGCACTTCTAGAGACAGCTTCTAAGAGCAAAATCTTAAAGATCTACGAAGATTTTGTTGCCATACAAGTGCATCCTAGCGCTCCACAGGCATTAAATCGTGCTGCCCTTCCTGAGAACTACAATTCCATTTTAATAACAGATTCCTCATTGCACGAGGAAATTAAGACCATACCCAATGATCTTCGCCCGAGGGTAGTTCCGGGTATTTTCATGAACAAGTATGGTCATTTAGACCAAATAAGCCAGTACTACACTGATGGATCATCCTCTGAGGAGGGCACTTCGGTGTTTTTGGCGAGTCCACCGAAGCGTTTTTCAAATTGAGGAAGCCATGTAGTGTTTACACCGCAGAGCTAGCCGCAATATTTTACGCACTATCGATGATAGCAGCGAGACCTTCGAAACCAGTACTTCATCTTCACTGATAGCCTTAGTGCTATTGAAGCACTGAGATCTCCAAAGGCTGTTAAGAGTCAGGATTTCATCACCATCAAAATCATTGAACTGCTTGACTCAATGTTCGACAAGGCGTTTAGGATCTCGCTAATCTGGGTCCCTTCTCATTGTGGAATTCCCGGCAATGAGAAGGCAGACTCACTGACTAAAACAGGCGTCCAAGAAGGCAGAGCATGTGAGAGGCGGATGAACTAGAGCCTTTACTCGATCTCTCCGCAAGTGTCCCTGCGGCCTTGGTTCGATGGGCTCTCTGTAGACCGGACGACATCATACGAATGATGTCTCGACTTATGTCGAATCATTTTGCGTCGAATGCTCATCTACAGCGTATAACTCTGGCTCAGACAAAAGTGTGTGGCTGCGGTGACGCATTCCACTATGTGGATCAACTTCTGTGGTCCTGCGCGGAATTTGAAACCGCAAGACCCTCCTTGTTGAGCGCAGTCGAGAATGTCGGCAGACGACCGGGTACTGAAGTTAGAGAAGTGTTGGCTACCAGTGACCTCATGTAAGGGAGGTCATGAGGAACATTTACCTTACTTGAGGATCATTTACCGATTCGCCAAAGACAACGGTCTTGTCCTATGATTCCGCATCCCTAGTATACTTTCAATCCTTATTCGTAGTCCTTATTTGTAGTGCCACGGGTGGCGTTGTTGAAAGTACAGTGTTCTCTACTCCAGTCCAGCTTTGGCACATTGACAGCGTTGGCGTCGGGTTCGGAGCGTTTGGCGGGTTCAGTCTCGAGAGTAGTGAAGTCGCTTTCGCTGCTGAGGGATAGAGCTTGTCGATCATCCTTTGATTGGACGTTGACTAGATTGAGCTTGGAATGTCATTGCTGGAATGCACTGGAGAACACTGTACGCAGACAAATAAATGTTCGTGCTGTCTTAACGATGTTTGTTTGTTTGTTTCAGTCGAGACCAAACTACAAAGGCCAACAATAAAACGGCCACAACACCACAATAGCCGGAATTCGGATATAACCAACCACCATCACAATAGTCGCAACAATAGTCCCGGACCATCAAAACGCACAACATCCACCAATACATCATCAGTATCATCATCATCATCATCACCATCATCACAACCATCCACAACCGAGTATGTCCGGAATAAGGCAAAGAATAAGGAGGAAATGCCTTATCAATATGATTATAAAATTAATTCAACACAAGCGGTGTTGACAATACGGCACTGGACCGTCATAATCAATTGTAAATAAAAAAATAAATATATAAGCAAAATAATGTAATATTTATAATTTTAAAAACCAAATTCTGTGAGGAAAAATCCTGATTTGATGTACTTTTCATAGGACCTACGGGAAAGTAACATTATGTTGAGCGATGAAACCTCTGCCTCAACACAATTCGATTCTAGTTTCTTTCGATACCTGCGTGTAATACTTCCTATCTAAAAGAAAGATGTTGTTACCTTAGCTAACCGGAAATTGCTTCAAAACTATCATCAAACTTCCGCAAACAACACTACAAGCTACTCTATCCGCAATATCCTACTTTAGAACAATTTATGCTTATCGCCGGAAAGGGACGCTTATTCACATAGGAAGAGCGTTATAAAGAAGAACCCATAATTTGACCCAAACAACCGCCAAGAACGGGACACGCAGCGAACCTTTCAATTAAGTTGCACCACTTGCACCGTCAGCCCGACCAGCGCAGGGACAACTTAATTGCGGTGATCTTTTTTTTTTTTGTTGCATTTTTGTAATCCTCAATCAACCTTTACCGCCCCAATTGATGTCGCTTACATTACCAATCATCAAAAAAGAACACACACGCACAGATAGAAAACAAACATTACGCCCCCATTGCTTCAACGTGGCAAGATGTCTTGCCTGTTTCTTCTATTATAATACACTTTTTTGCACAGTTCACGGTTTGAAGTTGAACCCGCGAGAAGTGCAACACATCATTTAACATAGTTGCGGGTCCATCGAGGCCAGACGTTTGTTACACAATGGCTGCAACCTGTCCTTGCTACCGGAAACAGCATACCCGCACGACGAGAAAAGCGTTCGAAGATTTCGGAGACAAAACGGACATCGGGTCAAACTTCAACAAATGCATAATCGTCGCTTCCTTCTCCTCCTGGCTCCAGTCGACCATTATCAAATCATCGTTCCATCGTTGGCGTGCTGCTTTCGAGAATTACGGTCACGTGGACAATCCCGGAACGTAGCACCTGCATCCGCAGATTTAGTGAGTGTGTGTGTTTTGTTTCCTACTGCAACTTCGATTGACTGACTGTGGGGTGTTGTGACGGCTGATGGATAGGTTTTTAAGCATTTTTTTGACGAGGATCACTGATGCCGGACGATACACCCCGCTTGAAGCGCAATTCGTCCTCGACTGGACGACCGTTGGCCAAATTACCACCGATTCCACCGTTTCCGTTGCCTTCGTCGGGATCCATTAGAAATTGTGGTAAGATGAATGCGGATCCTGCTGCCTCGGAACTGTCGTAATTGTTACTGGCCAGCTGGAACGTGTCTTTACTGGGATGCCCAGCAAACAGACTAGCGATGCGTGAATCACAAGGGTTTCGCAAAAAACGACGTAGCAGAGTTCTAATAAAATAAAACAAACGATTAAACTCATACTATGGATCGCATTTCACTGCGATCTTATTTGTACATACTTTTCATTTGGCTTTAGAGCGCTCGGTGCCCCGGGAGACATGCCGGACACCAATCCCTGGTTAGCAACTGGTTCCACCGACGAGGATCGTTTGCCGTTTGTCCATCCACGGGAGTACTGAAACGTTTGGGCGTTTACCAACACTACAAGCCCGACTAGTAGAAGCGCAATCGTGCGCGTGTGGGGCATTTTGAACCAGACCTAAAGCGGAAAATTTGACTGATTTTATGCTCTCTTTCGCTAATCACACACTGAAAAACTCCACCTTAAAGTGTGCGAAAAACGTTTAACACCACTACTGCTCCGAAAGCTCAACACAGTTTAAGCACTTGAATTTTCAAACTGAAAATAATAACGAATCACCGTACAGCTTCCAACTTTACACCAGAATGCTACAGGTTTCAATCGACTGTCGCTATTCCAAATCCTTTCTGACACTGTTGGCTAGATCGTGTCCAACAGCAGCCTTTTATACTACTTCACAGCATCTTCATCCCGTCTTCAGTATCGGTTCACCGTTGAGCGCATCAACTCAAATCAGTTCGACGAAATCACGTACTTGAAAACCCCTTCTACCTTTTGTCCTGTTCGGCGGATCCTTCTGCGTGAGGTACACGCATGCACGCACATTATCCTCAGCAGCAGAAAACACCAAACACCTCCCACAACCGACACACTTCATTGCCGACAGGAACGGATCAGCATATCAAAGTCAATCAATTAAAGTGAATCGGATTGTGGCGAGAGTTGAAATTATGCAAATAGCACAACCAAACAAAAATCCACCAAAACCGCTCATACGCGAACGTGGTGCACGAAGTGGGAAGAGTGAATGGCTCCATATGGCATGCATACGCATCTTCTTGCTGCTATCCCCGCACAGTCAAGAAGCAGAGAAGCATCTTTGATCCTTGTTATTATTATACCCCGGCAAGTAGGCAGGCTGCCGTTCTTCCCGCCAAAACGATACATATGTGTGGATGATAACGGGTGGGGCTTTTCAGTGGGATTGAAAAACAAAAGGAGCTAAATTACGTTCCCCGGATTTGCTGACGTGCCAACGACAACGAGGTGTACTGCGGATGGTAGCGAAGCGGCAGAAAGACAGGATCAAGGTTGTTGTCGAGTAAGCGCCAAACGTATCATTTGCATAAGGGTATAGATAACCAAAGAAATACTTCCCACTCTACCAGTTCCCCTCAAGAAAGCGTGGCAAAGCGTTCCGAAGCGTGCATGCTGGTTATGAGCAATTAAGGGACTATTGTTGATCCATAAATACCGACTCCTTGCCGTTTCATCTTTGGATACATGCGTGTCGTGCGTGTAATAGATTTACTACAACGGTCACATCTCAAGGAAGGTCCAAGTAGACCTTGATTTAGAAATATCATGCCAATGGCTACTTACTGGATTTACGCAATGTGTTTTTCCAATTTAAATGCTAGTGAAAAAGGAAAATCCAACCAACAGTTCTAACTGTTATATACATATTTTCCACGTTATAAAAAAATCGGCAAGAAAGATTACTTGTTTGGTTTATCAAAAGGATGTATTGAAAACTTTGTTTACGTGGACTTTGTGGTGAGAGGCAAAGAGACAAGAATCCCTGGTTGTGGCACGTACTAAAGATCAAGTGTCGGTGCTTCCTTACGAAAAGTGGAGTTTCCACGACCACTCGAGCTACGTTATCACTAAGGGCAACCAACTGACTCGTAGAGCCTCCCCACGTAGTAAGGACTGACTGTCCAACTACGTTATATCGGCAAGTCTAGTAAGCCATATTAGATGACCGGCGTGACCTAGAAGTTAGTTGGAAGGAAATTGTTAAGTCAAGAAGAAGAAGAAGAAGATTCTTATGTGCCGTGAATTGTGCCCTGTATGTGTTAGTTTATTTCTTCCGCGAATGAACTCATGTATTGTACACTTTTGAATTGAATAAAATCAAAATTACCCAAATTAGTGATATTTCTAAACTTTAAGCAATAGGAGCATGTTCCGTAGTAATCCATCCAGCTATAATTTATTATATTACGACACCGTTCGGTTGGTATTCTACAATAAGTGTTCTTTATTTTATTCCCATTACTTCACAGATCCGTCACAGATCTTGGAATGTAATACATAAATAACAAAATGGTAAACCACTAATTGTCCACGATTTGCTGGACGTTGCCATTCAAGAAATCCCAATAATCTGACCTGTACTAAAAAAAAATTAAATTTTCAGATGTTTAACACTGTTGAACGTGATTACTACACTATACGTGAAACTACACTTTACAAAACAAGAAACATTTGTTTTGAAAACGAAAAGATGCTTTAGAAACGAGAAAAAAAAACCGCACACCTATAAGAATAGAATTTAGAGAAACTCCTCTTTAATCATCGATTTACCTTCGCTATTGCGCGAAATGCGATAGTAACTTTCAAACTTTTCCAACTTCGTCAAAAACTCCTCGTCGTGCGTGATAACAATCAACAAAAATTGACCAGTTTCCCGTTCCGAAACAATCCGTCGCAAAGATTCGCACAGCGACTCTATGTTGTCTCGGTCCAAATTAGTCGTCGGTTCGTCCAGTGCCATCACGCCACAGTTGCTGCTAAACGTTTCTGCCAACGCCAAACGTATGATGAGCGAGGCAAGTACCTTTTGCCCAGCACTGCACCGACCACGCATATCTATCTCCACATCATTCTTTGCCTGAACGACACCGTACGTATAGACGCGGCGCCGATCCGATCGTTCCGCTACGCCATCGTCCATCGTATTGATGCGTATGTAATCGATATCGTTGCCACGATAGGTATCACGCCACAGGGATAAAACTGTCCTATTGATCTCTTGCATCTTTTCCGTGTGATATTCGCGCAATGCACTTTCCAGGGCGTCTCTGTACTTTTTTATGTCGCTTATGATTTTTCGGTAAACTATCGACTCGCTCAAGGTGGTGATATAGTTGCGAACTGCATTACGATATTCGCTGCGGTCCAACTCTTTCCGCAGCTCGTTCAACTGACGTTGGAGCTCACCGACCTGACCGTTAAGTTCGCTGCGCTTGGACTGCAGCCCATCGCGGAGATCAATAAGCTGGTCACGTTCTTTCTGTACGCTGCGCACCTCCATTTCTCCCATATTTTTATCCAGAACTGCTAGCTCAGCTTCTAGCTCGGACGTTTCACGTATCAAACGCTTCAGATCTCTATTGTCGATCAGATCGCGTTGTTGCAAATGTTGATTAGCAATGTCTTGCCGAAGCTTTTCGATACTTTTACCTTTATATTCCATGGTACGTTTCAGCTGGTCCTGTTCCTGCTGTACCTGTTCCTTTTTCAACCGTAGTCGGCTCAATTCGGCACCCAGATTAAGGATCGCCAGTTCGTCCAACTCACAACCCAAACGAACGATTTCCGTCTCCTCCCAACGCAACCCATCCAATGTTTTGCGCATTTTTTGAAGCTCCTTGTTGTTTGCTTCCTTTGTGCGCTGCTTTTGTTCCAGTTCCTTTTGAAGTTGAACTTTCACCGGATTGAGTTGCAATTCCGTCTCTTTTAATTCATCTACCAGCGTGGTAATCTTTCCGCTCAGTTCATTGACATTCGCGCGCTTCTGATCCAACGACTGAACCGATTCCTGTAACTTCAACTTTTTGGTCTTCATCTGATTGTTGCGCGACTGTAGGTTATTGAGCTTTTCCGTCTTCGTATCGATTGTGTTCTGCAGCTCATCTACCAAGCTTCGCTCTGTCTTAAACTTTCCGCGCAGTGTTTCACGTTCCGACTTGAGCGATTCTATTGTGACCCCTTCCGAAATGCGAGTTCCAAGCTGGGTTCTAAGCTCATCAATACCGCGCTTCATGCGTTCCAATTCGCTTCCAAGCTTGTCTAGCACGCTCATGTCACCGGCAATCGTGTTTATTAGCTGCATGTTTGCCGTTGGTTCCGACACAGCTAGCTGATGTTCTTCCAGCTCGTCCAAAGCGCTAGTCAGTCGCCTCTCTGTTTCCTGCAATTGCTGTTTCAGCTGTGGCAGCTCCATCTTTTGCTTTTCTAACCGTTCTGAAATGGGTCGCAAAGCAAGCAGTTTATCATAATCGGACCGATCCTGCTTAAGTGTTCGTTCGAGTGATTCAATCTTCTCCGGAAGTCGCCGAATTTCGTCCGACAGTTTGCCGCTTACGTCGTGAACGTCTTCACTCTCCAGTCCCTTCTCGCACACTGGACAACAGCGATCGTTTTCGATGTTGGAAATAAACTTACGATACAACACTACTGCCGATCGTGCCTCTCCGTGTTCCATGTTGTTTTTGAGTATTTTTTCGTTTAACTTGGCCAATACTTCCTCATACGCATTGCCCCGGCATGCGCTATAAATCCTTTCTTCCGCGTCTGCCAAATCACGCTCCAGCCGTTCAAGTTGATGCTTTTGGCTTTTGCGCGTTGTTTCCATTTCGGTCACAATTGCCTGTGCTCGGCGTATTTTTTCGTTCACATTTTTAACTTCCTTTTGCAAATCATCGTATAGGTTTTGCAGGTTGCTCTTGTAGTTTGACTCAATTGTACGATCGGGAAATAGGCGACGCAAGCTATCCCCATGCTTATTGCGCAATCGGCGAAGCTCTGTCGCACGGCCAGTACATTGCTGTTCCTTCAGAGTTAGTTCCTGTTCCTTCATCGCTACTGCGTCCAGCGAGCTTATGCGCTCTTCCAAACGATCCAGCTGATCTTGCAATTGATCACGTAGCTGCTTTCGCTCGCTAAGTTCCTTTCGCATTTCGGGCAAATTGGCAGCTCTCACCTGCGTTTCGTACTCTAGGTCGAGCCGATTGATTTCATCAATTAATCGTTTCAACGTTTCAGCAGATCGTTCTATTTCGGCCACCTCGCGCATTGTTTGTAGCTTTTCTCGTTCCAACTGTTCTATTTGTTTGCGCTTCGATGTACCATCGCTCTCTAACGTAGCCTTCGTTTCGCGTAATTTATCAATACTTTTTTGAGCCCGTACATCTTCTTCGTCGATTTTTTTCGTTTTCGATTGTACATCCTGCTCTTGCTTTTGCAAAGCGTTTCGAATCGAGTTAAGTGTTGATTCGATCACGTCGGCACCAATCGCAATATCACCATAGTCATCGGAGAGCGGCAATGCAAGTTTTTCCCCGAGCGCCTTTATCTTTTTGCCCCGTTCAATCTGAAGCTCGCGTTCTCGTTTCTGTTTTTCGGCTAGCTCAATCTTTTGCCCTTCGATCGATTGGAGCTTGTTTTGCAGAGAACGATCCTGTGACTTCAATCGTTGCAGTTCCGCATCTTCCTCTTCCAGCTCGGAATGCTTGGTGGCTGACGTTTGCTGGAATATTTTAATTTCCACTTCCAGCTCAGCCAATGATCCTTCAAATAGTTTTTTTATCTTTGATTTCAACTGTTGACTTTGCTCTTGTTTGCTCTTAATTCTAAAACAAGAACGAAATAAATACGTGGATAATCTGTGATAAAATTATTTCTACTTACTTTGAGCTAAATTCTATCTTTTTAGCTAATAATGATGAATACTTGCGCTCCACAAGAGCCAGCTGCTCCAGCTTAGTGTGGATCGGTTTGATGTCGCTTTCCAAGTCCCCAATAGTTTGATTCAACTTTGCCAACTTTCGATCACCATCCTCCAGCTGCAATTGTTTAGTTTCTGCTTGCAATTTGATATTCTGCAACAGCTTTAAATCGCCAATCTTTTCCTTCAGCTTTTCATTGTAATCCTTGCTTATTTTAATCAACTTATCGATGACCCGATTATACTCGGTCGTTCCGAAAATGGCATCGAACTTTTTCTTCAACTCTTTTGGTTCTTCCAGCGGCCAGCACGAATCTTCCTGATGGCAAAATATGACATTGTTTAGTATGGCTTTTGAAACACCCATCGCGTCGCACATCTCATTGTTAATGTCCGTAACACGAGACCGGGTCATCGTGATTTTCTCCTTCGTTTGCGCGTACTCCATGGTAATAGTCGAATCCATTGTTTCGAACTTGGGGCTCTTTCCTTTGTGCGTAATTTTCATCGAACGAATGGCCGTTACGGTGTTGCCGGTAAAATCCTTCACCATTAGCTTCACCTGTCCCAGGCTTTCCACCGTGTTGAAAATCTTCGGGTCGTGCACAAAGCCGACACCACGATGGGTGCCTGGTGGAACTTCTCCGGTCAAACCATACTTGAGACATTCGATGATTGTCGTCTTTCCACATCCATTTTGGCCCACGATCAATGTAAGTGGCGACCGAAAGTTTATTTGCTGCACGCAAATGAACAGACAATTGAGTTTGTTATCGTACAGTTTTGTTTTGTTGATGAATGCCACTTACCTGTACATCCTCACGTTCCACTCCAAAACTGCGTATTCCTCGTATTTCCAG
This sequence comes from Anopheles maculipalpis, assembly GCF_943734695.1. Lineage (NCBI taxonomy): Eukaryota > Metazoa > Arthropoda > Insecta > Diptera > Culicidae > Anopheles > Anopheles maculipalpis. The sequence goes on from NC_064871.1 coordinate 51,689,519, forward strand.
CTTATGTATCGTAGACATATTGTTCCGGTAGAGGTACGGTATTGATACAGAAAAATTCACGAACTGATCGGAAAAGAAGCGCCAATTTTGCTTACGGTTTGACAGTTTATATTTCGCACTCTTCTAGCTTTCCAGTCTGCTTTCTCACTTGTTCTTTGAGTTGTGCTGCTGGATAGTGGGCATCGATAAGTAAATATGTTGGTCAAAGCACTTCTTCTGAGAAAACATTATCCGAATTATGGATTTATTCAAACTTAATCTGTAAATTATTCCAAGATTAAAGAAATGATAAATAAAGAAACAAAACTTTTATCGAAGACAGTAAAAATACATTTTACACATGGTTTGAATATTTCGTAAACAAATGTTCGAATCGTTTAAAATGACAGCTCGTCATCTAGTTCGAATCCGCATCAGCATACCTCGGGAATCTTCGGCTTTAGTGTGTGTGAATGTGTGTGTGTATGTTTTCATATATGCAGCCCTCTTCACCAACACTATCCCAAACTCACTGGCGATGAAGAATAAAACCTTCGTTCCATACACGTCCGTTCAATGTGTGGGTTGCGTGTGTGCCTGATGATCTTGCTTGGATGGTGGCGCTGAGCAGAAAAAAACGCGAATTTGAGGGAAATCGTCAGACGGCCACTGTGCGTTGTGCAGTTTCATTGTGGTTTCGCTGTTTTCGATCTGCCCCGTATGAATAAACACATTTTCACCCAGTACGTGAGTCATTCGCTGGGTGAGAACAAGGGGTGTTAAAAGTTAAAGTGAAGTGACTAGAACGCAATCATTCTTCTTGAGCACCAGACAAGAGTAAACGTTGCCAGTGTGATGAGGTGAGAAAAATGAGTCAGTGGAATCACCTACCATGGTGATCAAATCCGGAAGTACCGTGTTTGTTGCATGTCGACCAAGTATCACCTATCACCAAGCCACTCACTGCCTACCTCCGTTGGTCATTGGGAATCTAAGATGTACGGCTAAAGGAGGGCAAGTCGTGTACAGTCGTCGTACTACCCTTACTGTATGTGCGCCCGTAACGTGAATGCGTGTGCGCTTCTGTGTCTGTGTGTGTGTGTGTATGTGTGTGGATGTTTTGTTTTCGTGAATGAAGTGCATTTCTGTGACAACAAATCTATGTGTCGTGCAGTGTAAGAAGAAGGGTAGAAAACAAAAACAGGCGAGTCCGTGTTACCACGTTATTGGGTGGGTTGGTTTGTTGTGTTAGAAAGTCGAAATAGCAGCAGCTCCAGCGACATCGACTAGTATCCACGCAGCCAAATTTGTACAGCATATAAAAACGCGGACCAACCGCGTAATCCGTGTCGTGCCAGTGTAGGGCAGCCGATTGATAAGCATCCTCAACCGCGGGGCGTAGCAGAGAGCAAAAGGCACCAGCAATGGATTCGTTGCGAAAATGGTTGAACAAGCCGAAGGTAAGTTTGTCTCGCAGCCAGTTGGAAAAATCTTATTTTTTCCTCTTCCTTGTGGCTGTGACCATTTTCTCTGCTTCAATATAAGCTATCTGAGTTTAAATGGTGGTAGTTATTTTTTTTCCACACACTTCCTTATTCCGTTGACGAATGGCAATGGCAGTGGGGGCTCGTTGGGGCCCCGTTTTCATTTGCGCCGAGAAGAAGAAAAGCGAAAACCGTTGGGCGCCAGAGAAACGACCAGAAATGCAATGGAGTATGTATTGTTTTTCTTGTTCCTTCCCGTCTGTGACGTAGTGCGCGAGAGAAGGCTGTGTACGGTAGTGCGCGAGATGTATAGGCAAAGAAGGAGAGAAGAAAAAAAACTTCATACCACGCGTCTGACTGTGTGCGTGCGTTGTTGCGTTGCATGCGTATCATTTATGCTGTATGCAGGGATGGCAAAACCGATATGAAAGATACTACAAAATTGCGAATAATTCAGGAAAGCTTTGTACCAAAGCGGAATACTTGAAACATGTTATGTTCGTTTTTTCGCAATAATGTTAACACTCTTTAAACCATGAGTGTCTCGCTACCGCCAATGTACGACAATCGACCGAGAAGGCCTTGGACGGCAAGCGAATTGCGTCACCAACACAACGGCAAACACACGGACACGTCCATCGAACGCGTTCGAAAGCTTCATGTCCGCGCCGTTGCGTACGTATTATATCGACCACAATGGGACGGCGCTGCACGCGCCATAACACAATTTTTGTGTGTCTCGTCTGAAGTCTGGACGCGGCAAGAGCGCACTCGTCTCGCGCTGGTATTATTCGCCACACAAAATAAACACACACAAGAAGTGAAAATGTGCACGCACACACACTCACACACACACACAGACATACTACGCAATGCACGTGTTTTTATCCGCGCTTTCCGTTCGCCTACTTGGACGGAAGCTGGGGACTGGACGAAACGTCAGACCGGAAAGCTCCTCTCGCATTTCGAAGGGATGGACGTAAAAGCTAAAGAAGGGTATCCCGTTATCTATTCTGATTTGTGGTGCTAAAAAGACCTTGATAAAGTGTAAATTGCATTCTACCCCGGGAAACGAGCTACGAAATGGCTTGCTGTCCTCTTGTTTTCGCTGGTATCAACCTCACCGAAGGATTTTGTTGTTGTCTGCCGTTCTGTCCCCGATAGTTAGGGACAAGCCCGGTGCACTTGCAGTTTTGAACAGAGCAAGCCAGATAGTCATATCTTATCAATGGGATTTATACATCCAGATAACGGAGGTCCATCCCTTCTTTTATCGTTGAAAGAATATGCAGTGCTTCGTAACTGTATCAGTATGAAAGCATTGTTGGTATTGAGCAAATTTGAACAAAAATAAAGGAGAAAGATAAACCGATTTACAACCAGCCGTTATTTTCCTATTGATTCTTTACAAATGTTACTTCGCCTGCCCACCCCATGATTGAACCAAATCGTATGTATGTGTGTATGTGTGTGGGCTAAATAGTGTAAATAAACCTTCATGGACCAATTGCTGCGTATAAATTATACGCCACGTGAAAAGGGGGTTAAACAAACAAGCAAAGCGTACTGAATGTACACATGTCTCTTAATAATACACGCATCTACTTACCGAAAGAAGGCAGTGTTAGTTGATGCTATTGTTGGATTAACTGAAAATTGAGTTCAGCTACTAAAACCCCGGGGCCCAGTTAACTTCAGACATTTGGGCGCTTATTTGACTGTTGATAACCTATATAATTTAATAGGTTGTCAATTCTCCAGATCGAGGGTTTTTTTTCTCAACCCCTGCCCAATGTCTGCCTCTCATCAATGTTAAGGGTCTCTCGACAAACCTTCTTATCAGCTTGTTCAACTCGTCGCTGTACTCGAGTACTAGTCACGCCAAATGACTTTGCCCGGGTGAGGTCGTACACGTTGCTTGTGTTGTTCAAATGAGCCTTCGTTATTTTTGCTTTAAAATACTACGCCATGCGGTACAAAAGCAAGTGGATTCTTCCATACTCTTCACCGAAAAGGGATCGCTTGATTTACCGCCACGAAATTGGATTGCAAAAATACACAGAATTGCCTCTACGGGTGTGTGACGTTGATATTCTTTAAGTAAAAATTATTATTGAAGCTTATACTCTATCTGTTCAGATGACTAAATGTTTAAAGTGCGCAGAAGTTAACGGATTTATACTGCGTCAATTCATTTATTCCAAGATTCGTGATAAGGCAGACCAAACACACCTTCAATTGCTCCTCTTTAAGTCAAGTTACTCCTCTGCTAATTGATCCCTACTCTAGCCAAGAGTCATCGAGCAACCAAAGCCCATTGCAATGCAATTGCATTTCGATTGCGTAGAACCACCGGATAGCATAATCCAATAAAGTGCTGCCGGCACGGAGGTGGTCAGACAATCGTTTATTAAAATACTCGGCTTGAGCAAGAAGTCAACAAAATATCAACGCAACAATGATATCCTTGACACTCAGACAATGATCATTAATAGTAGTAAAAATAAGAAGTTTCTGTTGTTGCTGCTTCTGCTGCTGCTGTGGTGGGAGGAAACGATGATCCACCGAGCAGTAATATGTTGAAACTGCTCGACATACGAGAAGGTACGTTTGTGTGATTTCACAACCCCAAAACGCCACACATATGAACGTTTTTCGAACAGGTTTCTTCTAAAGGAGGCCACCCAACTGTTGTGTATTTGTGTATGTTCAAGAGGTAACGCGCTATGTTATGGCCTTTTCTGGTCTGGTTGTTTCTGTTTCAAGATCGCGGCACGAACATCGGAATAGATTTTACGGAGTACGACTTGCAAAATTCGGATAACACTTATTTTATCGTTTTAGCATTGGCAGTCAATCTCTGGCAAAATCAACCCCCTGAAGGTATGAAAAGAACGACTGATGCGGTGTTATCAACAGTCAAATGCTTATTGGCGCCAGCATTAGTTTTCGAACAAACACTATTTTTGGTATCCAAATGTATCGCACTTTGTGGAGATTACTTACCAAACGATACGGCAAAACAACAATCGGCATATTAACGTTAAAACGAGAAAGTTTTGTGTCAGAAAGAAGCTAACGAAACAAGTTGAACCGTGGTTGGTAGCTTTTGTGTGTGTGTGTGATGATGTAACACTTCAGAGTCATATTTCTTATTCAGGCCTTCGCACACACGAACGGGTTCCATAATTGATAATGCGAAAAACGGCCCAAAACTGACCGACCAAATGCGTCTCTCATCGAACCTTTTTTTTCTGCAATGTTTTGCAATTGTGATTCCCCCCTCCCCCCCCCTCCCTTCTTGGCCAGACAAGACAAGAGGCGGTTTTACTAGTGTCTGCAACGCAATACACCTGCCCGAAGCTTTTCGTACCTTTGGAACGTGCTTTGCGGAACTATGCGAGATATTGCTTGCGAGTAATCCCATCCACGTTGTATGTGTGGGTTGGATATGATTATCGTTTTCGGTTTGTTTGCACATCAGCTTTAGTACTGCTCCGTTTATTGTTGGAAGTGGTAAATCATTTTAATACTATTTATTAATCCATATATTAAAGTTCGCTAAAAGAAGCTTAGAAAAACGTAACTTCCTGCTAAACGAGTCCAGATATAACTTAGCTTAAGTTTCGTTAAAACAATCTGACTTATGAACAGCTCACTCATGTGTCGTGTGTTCTCAATTTGTATGTTTGGTTTTCTTTTTTATTTTAAACGCTTTTTTGCTGATTGACAAGTAGCTTCTTCCTGAGTGTTCCTCATAATGTTAATAGGAAATGTGTAAACTTCGTGCCCAGAATGATTACTTCATCTTCTTTTACTTTGCCTAGAATTTTCATCCTCTTCTTCATTTTCTAAACAGCTGCTTTTACATGTTCGGCCATCTACTTCTTCTTGGCTTAAAGACCTGCTAGGTCATGTAATGGCTTACTGTATATACTGATACCATGTAGTTGAAGAGTCAATCTTCACTATGGGAGAATGTTCCGGATTTGATAAAACCCGGCCATGACGAGTGTATGTTTACCAGACTTATTATAATGTAATCAAGAAAGTTAGAAATGACAGGTAGAAAGGGAGGAGAATAGTACTACCTGTGGCCAAAAAATAAAGTGATTTATTTTTTTTTATTAGGCTAAATGAAGGTCATCACCTTCGAAGTAATCCCCTTCCGATGCAGTGCACCTCTTCCACCTCTTCTCTCACTCCACGAAGCAGGTGGAAAACGCGGATGCTGGGATGTCCTTTAGTTCCGCCGTCGCTGCGGCTTCTATCTCCTCGAAATCAGGCCGTATTCGCCGGATGGAGGTTCTGAAAGGTCCCGTATCGTCAACCGACGATTTTTAACCACCAAAACCCATGATTTGGAAGACGTGGGCGTCATCGGTTGTGGTGGATGGTCTCCCCGGACGGTCCTAGTCTTCGACCTTCTCACGGCCATTCTTGTAATCACTGTACCATTTGTACACATTTTTCTTCGACATAGATTCTTCCCGAAGGCTTTTTGTAACATCCACAATGTTTCCGCAGCGTTTATTTCATTGCGCAAACAAAATTTGATGCATGCGCGCTGCTCCACAAACTTTGACATGGTCAATATGGACAAAAACTGTTGGCGCAGCTCCGAAAACAAATTGTCAATCCTAGCCGGGTTGACTTTTGTGACTTGAAACGTGGCAGAACTGTCAAACTGTCAAACGAAACGTGGCAGAACTGTATTAGGCCTGAATCTCTCTTACAAACGGAAAAGTCTCAAGACAAACTTTTCAAACAGAACATAAATTTGCATTATGAAACCGTTCTTTGACAGACAAGTTTCGTTAAGCAATTTTTTTCGTTAAATCTTTAAAATCAATCGGTCAAAGTGATGAAACCAACAAAAACAAAACCAAAAGTGTAAATAACCGTTCTAGTTGAGAAGATATTTTGTGTTTTAGCTGATATTTGGGATATCAAAATGATTTTTTCGAATCATGTGAGCGATGAAAGCTACTAAATAACGTCGGCTGCTTCGTAGTATGTTGGAACCTTTGGAACTTACTAATCAAGCATGAGTTTAACCTGTGAAATTTTTGTGTAAAACCTTTTTGATATGTTCTCGAGGTTGTTCTTTTCAGATTTTAGAAACATTTTCGTGTATTGAAGGAAATTTTTCTCGATATTCTTGATGAGATTGAGCTAAAGTTTCTCCCTGTAAGGGCAAACGGACACACGCCAAAACAATTGTTGGCTGCTACGCTGCGTTTTTTTGTGGAAGGGAATTACCAAAACGGAACCGGGAAAGATTTAAATTTAGCATTGCTGCACCAACTTTCTCCGTGGCAATTACCAAGTGTTTAAATATTTTGGAAGAAACATCTAGTTAAAAACGGATCTAAATGAGCAGCAAGATGCCCAACGATACTTTTTTCCCGTTCCTTTTCTTCGAGAATATCCTTTCTGAAGTAAAATACTCACATTTTAGTTGGAACTGCTTAAGAAAATGAACTGGAAACACAGAGGACCGAGTGAGTTTGGCGCCTTTCCGTTTCGATTTGGTGAAGGAAAACAGTTTGACAAATACGAGTCGAGTTTGTGATAGAGAATACAAATTCTTGACAGTTTACTTGTAAGTTTGCCTTTCGTTAAGTTTTTTTTTTTTCAACAGACAACAAAAACGACTGTCATAATACGAATCTTCCGTTTTTGACAACTTGTCTTGACAATTTGTATGTGCTAATCAGGCCGATTGTCAAACAAAAAATAAAAACAAGAACCTTCTTTTGGCGCACGAAATTTGACATCTAATGTCACCTAACTTTTCGCACGGTTTGGATGGACTGCTACGTTAGAGTTAGTCACAAAATTATTGCCATTATCAAGCGCCATGTCTTTCTTTATGCCGTCAAACTATCCTTTCCCTCGAATCGCTCTTGCACAACATTAAGAATAAAAGATATGAGAATTAAGATAACTATCCACTGACACATGGCATTGCGATTCGTTTGACTTAATATTCTGGTACGTTGAAAGAATCAAATTCCTTTCTTAAAAGTGTGCACAATGCAGTAGGCCACAACCAGAGTATTGATATTATTTTCACTTACGCATGCTAAACGGTTAATTGCTGTACGCTGTTATTTAGTTCCACGTATGACGTTCATTGCAAACTTAGCCTTGAAAGTGGACACATTGACACTGACTGTCTTTTTTTTATAGCGAATGTTTAAAGATAAATGTCACAACGATTACACGATTGTAGTAGTAGCATGTGCTTTGACCACCACTTTACGTGTTTCCACTCCGCGAGTAATTCGAAGAAAAGTGCACGTGGAAATTGAGTGTCACCCATTCCGCCACAGGCGCAGCCCTCCATGGGGATCTAACAACACGTTGACGTCTTAGTGGAGCGAAGTTTTTCCACCACAAACTCTTTGAAACCGTCACGAACAACAGTACTGCTGCGACCAACCAAGTAGTGGTCTGCACTGGTGTCGGGAGTGTGGCCGCGGGATTGCGTCGATAAATTTCCATTGTGTCGCCTTCACGGACGGTAGCCGCTAACGAGTTCCTGCGCGTTGACCTTGGCAGACTCGACGCCAATAATACGACGACGACCACGGCGATGAAATGAATTTGTGCCTGCGGCTTAAAGCTGTCTTTGGCTGGGGGATTGTGGTGATGGTAGATGGTATATGGTCACACCATGTGTGTGTGTACACCTGCAGCATGGACACTTCAGCGACCATGTGTGTTGACGATGGTCATCAGCAGCACGGAAGACGGAAGCAAATTTTCCGGCCTGCGAAGACAATTTCCTTTCGTCTTTTTGCGGCTTTTCTATTGTAACATATGTACGTCACTGGTCTACCACAACAAACGTAGTGTCGTTTCTTTATGCATCAACAATTCACACATGGGAAAATTACTTTGTTTCTTTGTTTTGATATTTTGTTTAATGTTTTCCCCCTCTGCAACATGTGCCGTGGACACCACAATCACTCTGCAATTCCCTTTATCGGACTTTTTTTTTGCGGTCTTTGTCATCTTTAATGGCCTGGTAAAATCCATGCTACCCGTGTAATTATTTATTTGCATTCGATGTTACATTACACATACAGTTAGACAGTTGGGCAGGAAGACACTACCAAACCGCGAACATGCCCTAGTAACGGAATTTCTTTCTCGTGTTCCAGTTCATTCATGATATGTAAATAATTGAAAGTAATGGAAAGTGACTTCCTTCGTAGGGGATTATGAGCAGCACTTTCATTTTTCCTGATAGTGTCGTTAGCGCTTTTTTATTCTTCTTTTTTTACAATTTCATTTCATTCAATGGAAATTCTTTTCGGATGAAACGGAATGATTTACGATGCTATTCAAAGATCACTTGTCATATTTTAATAACTTTAAGTATTTCAAACAAGCATTCAATGCAATGTATTAGGAGTGCTGTGGATTTTTCCACAAACTTGGTCAATTAGTTGCATTGCAACTAGTGAGTCATCAATTGACATCCCAATGTCTTATCGTGTAGTTCCCAACGCTGGGAATAGCACGCTGTTTTGCTTTATTTTTTTGCATGCATAATATTTCCTATACGCGCACGCGATAATGATGATGACGTTGTGGAATTTCAAGCAGAACCGTTCAAATTTTTAAACGTGACAGTTTATCCACTACATTTGCATTGCATGGAGATTGCATTTGCATTGGGTAAATTACTGTTTTTGAAACAATTGCAGTTTTGAGACAATTGCAGGGAAATAATTTTGCTATGGTTGGATTAAATGGAAATATAACCGTTTGAATGTCAATAAAAATATGAAATCAGAAATAATCAGGAAATGAGGCAAATAGTTTAATATTTTTACTCGGCAACACCTACAGTCCTGAACAAAATAAATTATACGCGCAATGTAAAAATGCTCTTCGAGGAGTATTTTCTTTATTTTTCAGATAAAAACCATGATTTATTCGGAAGAATAATAGTGTTTTCATTGAAGTTTTAAGTATTGCAGAGAAAAATATCAAAAATAGCTTTATATGCAGACAAGAAGTTGTCATACCCAACAGTTGGTTTTTAAGCATGGACAAATAAATCATACACTTAAAAAAACGTTCTGGTAGCACTGTAAAACTAGCAGCCTTGAAGCTTATTTGATAGTTTTTTTTACTGGAAAGCTAGTGGATCAAACTATTGCGTCATATGAAAAGTGTAAAATGCCAGGGAAAACAAATTTCGCTCGATGTAAGAAATCTGTTTATAAGCGATTGCAAAGAAGGAATTGCTTTACGGAAAATTGCTGGAAAGTATTCGATCTCTATTGAAGCTGTGCAGCACTGGACAAGAACGTCATCGCGTAACGCCCCGTCGTGATGATGATGCGAGAATAATTCGGATGGCTAAGCAAAACCAAAAAGTTGTCTTCCAGGGAAATTAAGGAAACGATGAAACTGGATGTCGATCGCTGTACCATACGACGACGCCTCAACGAGAGTGATTTGAAAAGTTGTTTGGCATCGAAGCGCCATTTCATAAGCATGCAAAACAAACGGAAGAGATTGGAATTTGCTAAAAAGTACGCCGGGATGTCCATAGACTCTTGGAAAAGCCTTTTTGTGGAGCTATGAGATCAAGAATGAGCTGCTTGGATAAAAACGTCGATCCAGGGTATGGCGCAGATCCGGTGACGCACTCAAGGAACTATACATTCAGAAGATGGTAAAGCATGGAGGGGGAAACATAATGGTTTGGGGATCGTCTGCGTGGTCTGGAGTCGGAAGTCGGAAGAACAAATTAGATTTTTCAACAAGACAACGTCCCGAAACGTACGGCCAAAGAAACAACTGCGTTCTTCAAATCTTACCGAATTAAAATGCTGGAATGGCCACCTCAATCTCCCGACTTCAATCTGATAGAGAATTTGTGGTGTTATTTTGAAGAAAAAGTGGACAAAACATCGATCTCCAACAAAGACGACTATTTTGATGTTTTGAAAACAGCGTGGGAGAAAATTGATCCAGAATATCTACGGCATCTCGTTGAAAGTATGACTCGTCGATTGGAAGCGATTCTGAAGGCAAAGGGTGATCATACCAAATATTAAGGGTTTAAAAATAAAAGAAGATATTTGATATAAGCATAACTTGTGAATAAGAAATCTGGTGTACGATTTATTTTGTCCCCGCCGATCCTCATCCTTTCCTGAAAGATAGCATATATTTAGAAAGTCATGCGTCATTCTAATAACTTTACTTCTACAATATTATTCCGTGAAAATAGGGCAACAACTTTCCTAAAAATAGCATTTTTGTAACTATTACATTGAAGGAAATATTGAGCGTGTAGGAAGAATAGTTAAGGCGTATGAATTATTTTGTACAGCACTGTATTTGACATGTGTCTAAGTGTAAGTCTACACTACTAATAACATGATAATGATATGTTTTCTCAAAACAAAAACCTCCAAATACGTGCATCTTTCGTGGCATCTTCCACTGAAAGCCTCTACGACACCAGCGTTGTGTTCATGTTGCAGTTAGCGTCAGGTTGCCCGAATCCGCCAAACGCAGGTAAAGGTGAAAGTAAATCCACTTCCATCCAACCCTTATTACTATCGCTCGCCAGCATGAGCCTTTGGCATTGGACCGCGTGGTAAGATTGTGTGCGTGGAAACTTTTTTTTAGCTAGGCGAGATGCAGCTTATTTCCTTTTCCATCGTTTTGTGCTTTGCGGCCAGTGGCAACGCAACACCAAAAAAAAAAAAAAAAAAGTGGTTGGAATATGAAACAAGTTTTCCCACCACTCTTGCGAACCGTCTTGTGTTGTTGTAGCGATAACTTGGACCGCTTTCCTACTTGTGAGAAACAAAGTAAAAGCTTTGGGGTGCTGGTTAAATATAATAAGCACTCCACCCAACGAATCGTTGACTTTTTTTTCTTCTCTGTCACAAGAAAGAGTTCGTGTTAACTTGTGAAAATATGTGTAGTTTTCGGATTTGCATTAAACGTTGAAAAGGTCAAATTCTCCTACACAGTTACCGGGACAGAGTCGCATTATAAATGGAAGATTTCAACTACCATAAGATCACGTGGAGGAAAATGAGACCACCGATTGTTAGTATTAAGTATTTGACATGCACGTGCTATTGATTACGATCGTTGTATATGTGTGGTAGGGTGTCTTATGTTTGAATAACACAATTAATTCTGAAAAGCTCATAGTAGCTCATAGCCATTTTTAGATCTGAATTTTATTATCGTTTGTTTCGAATCGAGTTTTCTGCATATAACATTACTGAAGATTTATCTCAATGCTACATGGTTCAGGTACAATAGATATTGGATGCAAATCAGGACACATCAATAAGCATACGCAGAAGACAATTTAAGTAATGTTTTGAGTCAAGCTAAAAGTTTCAGCCTCAGTCATACCTCAGTCATCACAAGCGATGGATACAATACGGTATTGAACCGTAATATTTAATTATAAAATAAAAAAAAAAATCTCAAGGCAGTGTCGTTCCCGTAACAGAAAACTTAGAAAAAACCCATTTTGGAGCAACGGAAACTGAGAAAAAAGATGCGTCAAACCAGTAGTAAAAGAGGAGAAAGTAGTCTGGCTCTGTTAGCTTCTTATCGCACGAATGTGGAAGGAGCTGTTGGCGTTACAATAACTTTTTGTGTCATCTTGTGTACCACAATTCATCTTCTCTAGGTTGGTGTGTGATGAGCAATTTAAGGACTTCTCTTTAGCGCTAAATAAAATTTTCCAACCATCTTGTGAACGGATACTATTTTTGGTTTTTATTTGATAGCAACACAAACTATTGCTTTTATTTTTGTGCAAGGTGCTACCGTACGCTAACGATCGTATTACATGATTTGCCAACCCAGTCTAGAGATAGGAAGGAAATCGATTAAAGCGATGCATGGTGGATTGCGTAGTCCGGCTTATATGACGGTAATGGTCGAATGTTCCGGAACGAAACGGGTTGCTGATGATCGTTGATTATTATTTCTGGCAGGGTGTAAAACACCGTTTGTTTACTAACGGCTTAAACAGGCCCGTTCCCTTCTACTTACCCATCAACCACCTTTCTATTGCCTCCTCCCTATTGTATGTGAACCAAATTTGCCACAATCGTACCGAGTTTAGGCTTGAGCGAAATATGTGTTAATCTGTGCACAATCCGTGGCGTACCGTGTCGACTATCAAATCTACCGTTTGAGACAGTCCTCGACCGTAAAACTGCGCATTGTAGGTTGTACGTTAGGTTCGATTCACTCGGTCGTAATCGTGCCAAGAAACAACGCATAATTGTGTATGCGTTTGGAACAGTTTGGTAGGAAGATAGCAACAACACAATGTTCATGAATCATTTATGTTGGCAACGGGGGATGTTGGTGTTTTGATTTTCCAGTGTTACAATTTTTTACACTCTTTGATACTATATTTAGGATCTTCCAAGATTTCACGTCCGGAGAACTAAAACTTTGAGAGGGATTAATCAAGCCAGTCGAGGCATATCTTTAACTTAATTTTACTTTCCGATATTACATGTATTTTGTTTTTCCATTCTTATTTCATAGGCCGACGACAAATCGCTTCTGGCACGATTTTACCATGCTGATCGTGCCCTGACAGCGATTGCCAGCGAGCTGGACAGTTTCGATGGACGGGCAGAGCCTGTTCGTTGCACACGACTTGTTAGCCGACTTCGCCAGGGACAGGTAAATAAAAGCCCAGCCGAACATATTCTTCAAGCAGCGTATCCCCCACCGATGTAATGTTCGATTTCTCTTATCCTTTGATCTAGGACCGTGTTTTGGCGATTACCAATCAAATCATGGACGAACTACTAGGCGACGATCGTGCACAGCGTGCCTTTCGAGTGAAATTTCCCGAGGAGGTGCTGCAGGAAAGTCTTGCCGGGCAGCTGTGGTTCGGTGCGGAGTGTTTAGCAGCCGGCTCGTCGATACTGAACCGCGAGGCCGAGTCGGCGAAGATGCGTCCGCTCGCAAAAGCGGTTACCAAGAGTCTCGAGATTGTGCGGAATCGCCTACGAGAGCAGTGCCTTCGCAATAACACCCCGAACAGTCCCACGTTGCGCCTAGACTTTAACGATGCTGCAACGGAGCAGCTGTACGAAAGTCTGAAGATATTCGATCGTCTGTTTGCGGAGTTTGAGCTGGTGTACGTCAGCGCAATGGTGCAGGTGAAAACGAAACAGGAGTACGAAATGCAAGAATTGATATGCGTGCTGTTCTCGGAAACGCTCCAGCGGGCGCTAAAGATTGGTCTGCTCGACCAGGAGCAGGTCGATTCGTATGATCCTGCGCTAATGTTTTCTATTCCCCGGTTGGCGATTATCGCCGGGCTGGTGATTTTTCGCGATGGGCCACTAAATATGGATCAGCCGGCCGATAACATTTCGGAGATATTTCGACCTTTTCGTAAGCTGCTCATTAAAATGCGTGACCTGTTGCACACGCTGACAAAACACGAGCTGTACCAGCTAGAAAAGTTGCTTTGCACGAACGAAGAAATCAGTGCGAGCGAACAATTGATCTGTGATGAAAAAAATGGTGGTGGAGCAGGTGGTGATACTACTACTGCCGGTGAAAGTGTACGAGGGGACATTGATGCGCTTGAGCCAGTTGGCGAAAGCAAAGAACATGTAGTTATTGTAACAACGACTACCATCACTACGACGAACGCTACCGATGGAAAGACGGATGGAGCCGATTCTAGCAGAGGTGATAAAAGTTTGCATGTATTTAGTCAAGGTTTTGAGGTGACCACTAGTAGCGCGGGGTGTGAAGTAAACGGAAGTGGCAGCAATGACATCAACACTGAGTGTTGCAGCACCGGCAGAGTAAAAAGTCAGCACAATCAAAGGCATTCGCGACAGAGGTCGGATCCGCGGCCTTCCTCACAAGTCTCGAAAACAGTCAGCTACGGTAGGGACACGGGAGGAGTTCAGGAAGAGCAGGAGGTAGAAGAAGACAATAACAATCACATTCAGAAAGATGTTGTTGACGATGATGACGAAGATGACGAAGGTGACAACGGTCCGGACCTGAAGGATGGGCTCGTCACTACAGACTGTGCCTCGGGATACCTGATACCAAACACCAACTTTGGCAATCTGCTACAGACAAACGAGGCACCGCTTACGGACAGTTTCATTGCGACGGACGACGAGCTGCGGTTACTCGGTACCGATGTTGCCTCACCATCGACACAAGCTAACATAGATAGCATTCTGACCGGTGCAACAAATTCAGTCGATCAGCAACAGCTGGTGGACTCCGATTCTGGACATGGGACAGCAATTCACAGCACGGATATGTCCCCGGAACTTGAGACGGAGCGAACGGTAGCAGCGACTACGGTGGAACAAAACCTTAACACCGGCGTCGAACCATTGTCGACGGTTTCAGCAGAAAGTAATACAAGCAAATCCGTACGTAACCGTTCAAGAAGTCTCGGCAGCCTACAGAAACAACCCGAAATCAGCGAATCTTCAAGCGACGATGAGGAGGATGCGGATGTCTATGGGGCTGACGATGTGGATGCTGATGATGACGAAGACGAGGAAGAGGAAGAGAAAGATGAAGAAAAGAGGAGTTCTGCTGACATTAAGTTCGTGTTGGGTGGATCGCAAAAGGACTACAAACTGTATGATGCCAAAGACGTCTCCTCTCGGCCAAGCTCCAGCCAAACTAAACAACCGCCGTATAATAATCATCGAAAGCAGAGCCACCATCGGCCCCGAGCATCTACATCAACAACGGCGTCCTCGACGTACCGCAAACCTCAATCTCATCAGCATCATCATCACCATCACCACCACCATCATCATCATTCCTATCCTGCAGCGACGGATGCTACGAGCTCGGTTACCAGCACGACCACCACCAACAACAGTAATGCAACGAACGGAAGCACACGCCATAGTCGAATGCAGCATCAGCGCAGTTCATCCTCCAGCTGTGATACATCACCGACGCAAAGCGAATGCAGTGATGCGCAGGAGGTAGCACTTGCTATCCGAGCGGCCGGTCGCAATAATTTTCAGTAAGTATATGCGATGCGAATTATTTACCAGGATTTGAAAGCGATAGAAGGCCCGTCATCTGCGGGCTTTACGAATTGCAATTTTTATTCGCTTTAATTGTCAACAGTTCCTTTTGTAATATACTTGTTTGTTTGCAGTAAAAATGATTTAAATTTCGTACTTTTCAATAAAACTATTTGTGTTTATTTCAGGACAACTGAAAATCTTCTACATCGTCTGTTTGTGTGCATTGCGGGTGTGGCAGATCAACTTCAAACGAACTTTGCGGCCGATCTGCGCAAAATGCTGAAAAGCGTCTTCATTATGAATTCATCTCCGCCCGAGCCAGACGAACCGCCAGAAGCGCATGCCAATGAGGAAGAATCGAAGGATAACCACCACAACCACCCGTCCGATTTGTTCGAGTTCCGCGCTAGCGAACAAGACGTCATAACGGCTGACCAGCAGAACCACAGCGGTGGCTCAAGTCAAAGTATCTATTCTGCCGAAGAGGCGAACCCCGAGCAGGATTCGGTGTTTGCATCCTCCGGCGACTCTTCACCGGTACGCCGTACGGCCAGCGTAGAGAGCCGCAACGTGACGGTGAACGTTTCCGTGTCGGTCGTTGCGTCGTCACCGGTATCGGTTGGTGGACCAAACGGTGGCCACAGCAGCAGTACCGGTAGTGGCCGTACTGCCCAGGAACGTAGCGTTAGTCTAAGTGAAGCGTGCATTGTTGTCGAGGGAGGAGGGAAATCATCGTCCGGTGCTCGTAGGCACAGCGCAAGCGGGTCCAAAAGCGACTATAGCCGTAGCCGCAGCAGTCCAAGCAGTCCAAGCAATAGTAACGGCGGTGGCGGTAATCACCACGTCAACAACACAACAGCCTCGTCCGGACGAGATTTACACATAGAGCAACAGCAGTCGTCCCAGCGTAGGATGCCGGAAGAGCCACCGAGATGGATCCCGGATTGTGATGCACCACGGTGTATGTCTTGTGCGTCGGCTTTTACACCGTTTCGCAGAAGACACCATTGCCGCAACTGTGGCGGAGTGTTCTGTGGCGTTTGTTCCAATCTATCGAAACCGCTACCGAAATATGGTCTGACGAAAGCGGTGCGCGTGTGCCGAGACTGTTATGTGCATGAAGTTGGAGTGTAATAACAGTCTTGGATGTTGGTAAACGATAGCCAGGAACAAATTCACCCCCAATAAGCTCCGCCATGTTGTCGGTGCCAATACGTGTGGGTTGATGGTTACTGTTTTGTGTTGCCTTATGTCCCTTTTTTATTTTTTCATGTTAATATTTTGTTTTTACAACTGCTTTTGACCGTATTTTTTACTTTTGGTTTACGTTTCTATAGCTATTGTGCAATTATTTTTATTTTGGTTTTATTCCGACTTTGTGATAAATTTTCATCATTTGACCAAGGCACATAGCGTGAGATATGCTTTCTGTTTATTATTCGTTTTTTTTTTCTGTTACTTTGCTACCTACAAGTTTGTGGATGTTTTTTCGTTTTGTTTTCATAAGAAATGGCCACTACGGGTTGTTTTTGATGAAATTCATTTCAAAATAAAACAATTATGCGTTATTTTTTGAATTCTATTTCTAACAGAAGAATATTTGCACCTTAGCATCATACAAATTATGTTTTATGTTGTTTAATCATGTGGTTCGACACAGTCCATACGATAACTTCTTAAAACTGGATAAAAATGGCACAAAATTTGACCAATTCATGACACCAAGAACGGTCCTGCAAAATACACAGGAACAATCGTTCAAAACAAATGAAGGCAAACCAATCAAAACAAAGCAGTACACCGAGTACAATGCGTTGTAGGCAGTGCTGTATCAACTGTTGTTTGACTTGATGCGTATTCCATAAAAAAAAAAAAACAAAGATCCCTCGAACGAATTAACGAATTGATATTCAGCTCCAACACATTCCCCAGCAGCTGCAGAACGAACGAACCAAAAAAAAAAAAAATGGCCCGGCAAATGAACATCCTTCGGGCTCGCTGCTACACGAAAAACTTAGACAAAAGTAAAGACTTTGTTTTACTCGTACTCGATTTTTGTAAATGGTTTAATGTATGCCAGTTTAATTTTCGCATTTTCGGGTTGTGGTGCGTTTTGGAAGTTTTGAAATGCATGGAGAATAAGATTTAGTCATTTAGTCTAATTATTAGCGCAAACTTTGCTGTACCACCTGTGTGTTGCTGCTAAATGCGTCACGCGAGGTGACGATAGTTTGATATGTATGCGTTTTTTTATTATTATGTTTGTTTTATCGTTGTATTTGAATAGCAAATTTTTGGATTTTTAACGTATTCCAAGCGTGCGTACCCTCGAGATATTCGAAATAGTTATGAGATATTCACTCTCACCGCCGGAAGTGCGTTCCATTTCTGTTCTGTGTATGTGTGTAAAATTCCCGCCAAAAAAACAGATGTGATTCGCAAGTGGCACTGGGAAGTATAGTGTTAATTGAATTAAAGTTGAACAGGCAAGTTCTTTCTATTGCTTTAAAAGTTTCCGGAAAGAAGCAAAACAAAACAAAAAACTGAAAAAGAGGGTATGCACGATAAAGCGTTAAAAGGCAGCGAGGAAATGCAGCGCAAAATGCACAGGAGAACCGTAATGGGTAGAGAACAACTATCCGAACGACCTCTCTGCAAGAGAGAATGTGTGTCTGAATGGAAAGGAAGCAACCCCATCATTTGAGTGATATCTTTATATATTTTTAAAATTGATACCATAAAACAGAATAAAGAGTAAATGAAAACGCGGAATTGGATTATTCTTTATGCTTGGAGCTAAACAAACGTGTTCAGAGAAAGTGAACAGAAATTCGACGACGGTACGACGTGATAAAAAGAAAATAAATATATACCGACAAAGATAAAAAAGAAACTGTTTGGCATTCACTACAGCTAGAATTGTTAACGTTTAGCGAAAGCTCTACGAAAGTTCTCTCCATTGTACACAAGTAAAAAGCTTATATCACAAGGGTTGAATATAAACGCTGTAGTTTTGGATCAAGGATGCATAGGGCACATCAAAACATAGCAACCGTTTGTCTGTATCGGGGAAGAAAGCGCAATTTACACTACTCGACTGTCGGTGCCCTACCCCACCTGTTGCTATTTGTCCGGAGCTGCTGTTGTGTTGAGGTGCCATTTGTGTGGCACATATATGGAGGTTAAATACCAGCGTGACCTCATTGCACGTGGCACCTCACCGATACCGAAGTAGTAAGTTTCCATGGAACCATAACAACGGAATCAGTTGTTTGTTGGAAAAACACCGAGGAAGAAAAATTTCACTCCACAATCCAGCTCAACACGATAAGGACGTAACTGTGCTACTGAAGTGAACGCTACCTGGAAAAGAACGTGAAAAAAGCAAATAAATTAAAATGGATCAAATAGAGGAAAGTGGAGAAGATTCGCAGGCACCGGAATCCACCTTTGAGGATGATCTGGTACCAAAGGAAATTACGGATGAGTTTTTCGAAGAGCTTTGCTCCAAAGCTAATCTGGTGGGTAGGCTTCCATATACATTGCTTCTTTACATTTAATACGAACAAGGTTTTCATTGCAGACTGTAAAAGATCTACAAGGCAACGGACAGTATGGGCTGGCAGAAGACTTTCAGAAACTGCTCATTACGGGTCAAAATTTGCGCCAGCAGCTCATCGAAGAGCAGGACCGCATTGCCAAGATGCAAGATGAAGTGTTGGCCGCATCGGGACGCGTAGCGCAGGCGATGCAGCTGTCCCAACGTGACCAAGACACCATACAAACGTTAAAATCGGAAATTCAGGATGCCTGGAAGCGTGCGGATGCGGCACAAACGCGTGAACAGAACGTGCAGGAAGCGATGAATCAAATGCGTGAAAAGCTTGAAAAATTGCATGCCGAAAGCGATCGATATGGTGACCGTGACGATGAGTAGGAACCTGCAAACTAGGAGCACCTCGTGTAAATCGTGTAATAATATTCCCTTTTTCAACTATCTTTCAGTGTCGGTTCTACGATGAACAAACATAAGGAAGGTATCATGCGTGAAAGGGATCGCTTGTATGTGGAAGTGGAGGAACTGAATCGTCGTCTGCACACCCAACGCCTGTACATGGAAGAGCTGGAACAGAAATGCTTCGAATCGGAAACGAAGGTAAAGGAGCTTTACAAGGTTCTGGATGAGACGTCCAACGAAGCCTTCCGGGACAAACGCCAACTAGAGAGTCTGCAAGCACAGCACACCGAGGTGACGGCTGAGCTAGCGACAAAAACGGAAGAAGCCAAGCATTTTAAAGTGTTAGCAGAATCGAACCACAAAACCACCGTACAGCAGAGCATGCAAATGGCAGCGATACGCACCAACTTGGAGCGCATTATGACCACTAACAATCTGACTCAGGTGAAGCTGGCAAAGGCTCAGGCGGATTTTGATAACATGGTGCAGCTTAAGGAAAAGGTGACCAACGAGTTCAATACGAAGGTGAACATCCTAAAGCTGAAAGAAGACGAAAACAACAAATTTCGGTTGGAAAATGCTAAGTTGCTGAAAACCCGGGAATTGCTGCAGAAGCGTATACAAGCGATTGAAGCAACTAAGGGCACTCTTGAGCAGGAAGTGGCTAAATTAAAGTACGTATATATAATATAGTTTGAGCTTGGAAGGGCAAACTAAAGTTTATAACGATCGATTTTAGGAATACAATCGTAACATTTGAGAAGGAACGGGATGCTTCGAAAAAGTCGTTCGATATGGCTAGAAAGCAGGTCGATGCTGTTCTCCGCGAAAGAGATCTTGTACGGAAAGATCTTGTAAAGGCAAACAGTGAGTATATTTTCCGATTCAATTGCCCACATTACACCCCAACCCTCTTTCTTTTCATACCGTAGAAACGATTACCGACCAAACGGAGCAAATGACGCTGCTAGATAAGCATCAGAAAACGTTGGAGAATGAAATTAAAGCTCACCAGGCCGCGGCACAAAAACAGCAAACGTTAATGTTAAAGATAGAGAAAGATCGTGACCGTAATGCGGAAGAGGTGCAGAATTTGTCCGATCGTATCGAGCAATTGAACGAGGACTTGCTGTACAAACAGAATCTGATCGGTGATTTGCGCGAAAAGCTAAAAGAATGTGAAGCCAAACTTTTCCAATGCCAAAATCTGCTGGAAATCACACGTGGTGAGCGGAACATTTTCGAGCGCGATCTGACGACCTGTAGCAAAGAAACCGAAGGACTGAAGGAAAGGCTGAAAAATGCAATCCGCACGGTGGACCAGCTGAAGGAGGAAAATGGCAACAAGGTGGCAGAACTGTTCAAGGCAAACAAAACGATCGATAAAGTGGAAAAGGAAAAGCAATCGCTCAAAACCGACGTGCAGAACATAAGCATCGCTTTGCAGCATTCAAAATCGGAATTGAGTGAAAAGACGAACGAAAATGTGCGGCTTAATAAGACCCTTTCGGTGGGTAAAAATGGTTGTTTGAATAGTTACCGTTTTGCATTGCTTAAGGCATTTTTGTTGTTTTGTTTTACTAGGACGATGCAACGAATATGACACGTTTGAAGAAACAGCTGGAAGGAGCCATCAACGAAAAAGATCTCGTCACAGTACAGCTTACTCAGCGCGTGGAAGAAATCAACAATCTGACGGAAAAGCTAAACATGCTTAACATGGCACTGGACCGTGGCGAAAATCAGTACCGCGACCGGTTGGACGACATTCGGCTGCTAAAGATTGAAATTAGCAATCTGCGATCGCAGCGCAATCTATTGACACGTGGCCTAGCCAATACGGCCGACATGCGTCAAGAAGTTTTGCAGCTGAACCGCGTGCTTAATCAGGAACGCGTGAAGGCTCGAGCGCTCGAGGATGAAATGTTAACCCCGATGAACGTGCATCGTTGGCGAAAGTTGAGCGGCAAGGATCCGGAAAAGATGGACCTTATTGTAAAGGTGCAAACGTTGCAGCGTCGCGTACTCTACCAATCGGTTACTGTATCCGAACAGGAGAAAACGCTACAGCAATCGGAAAAAATGTATGAAGCGTTGAAGGAGGTAGTAGAGAAATTACCGAGTCATAAAGTTCAGGAACGACTGTCCGCCACACAGCGGGCACTCACAGCGCGCACAAAGAAACTGAAAGCTCTGGCGGCAGAAATTCGCATCAAGGAGCTCGACTGCAAATCTAAAGATTGTACTCTGGAACAGCTGAAGCAGGCCCTGCTAGAAACCAAGAAAGAGCTGGTGAAACAGGTAATGCAGCACCCATGGTTGAGGAGATGGATTCTATTGTATGTGTTATCGATTTTCTTTTCAGAAACGTGAAAAAATAAAACTCGTCGAAAATATTCGTGGCCATCGTGCAGATGGTCCTGCCCTGACGGGGAACAATGCGAGCAGTGATATCATCGTGATCCGCACCACCAGCCAGACTGCGCACTCGTCAAGCTATCGTACGCTCGGTTCTGGGTTTAGGGCAATCTGCTAGGTTGTAACCGCGACAAACACCATACGAACAGCGTTGTAAAGTATTTGTGTGACGCGTTGCTTGATTTAATGCCCTACTAATATTGATCTTTTTGCGACTTTTTTTGCTCCGCTCTACGAAGACGACAAATTGCGAACCTTTCCTTCTGATGTGCACTGTGCTGTGAGCTTATGAGATGTGTGAAAATAAATATTAGTACAACGACCGCGCGCGCCTATAGTGTACTTGTCCGAACGAACATCTCGTTGGTGCATTCTCATGCAAGCACGAGGTACTATCGCGATTATTGTGCTAACCAGTTTTGCGCTCAAGTCATTGGGTGCGTTAACGGGTCGGTACACGATTAGTATGCTTGTATCCACGTGGTTGATTAAAGGTAACTGTTGGCGTTACTTCCGGCCATTAGTCTGACCGGTATTGCTCGCTACCAGAGATGTGATAGGATAGAATTCACTTATCTCAGGGTGATGCAATGTGCAAAATCGATATTAACGCACCATCTATACCGATGATTGAGAGGCTATATTCAGCCTCATATCATTACCCTTGGTAGCAATTATGAATGCAATTGTTTCGATGTTCTCGTATTCGTAGTGTTACATTTGGCATAGACAAATAACCGATATCTGATCAAGAAAATCTTATCAACACACTACACATTTAAACAACCAATCGAACAGCTAATTTAAAACAAAAAAAAAACTTTCTGCAACGAAAGTTGCATTCACAAGCATCTTCTCCGCAGGGTTTTATGCGCGAACTGGAATGCAACGAAATGAACAATGAATCTTCGCGCAAACAGGTTTTCTGTGCATGGATCCAGAACCCCAACGGCGGTGTACCTTGGTGCCTTTAAATCCCGCACATTGGAAAAGCCCAACGTACATTGCCCCGCCATTGGTGAAGGTCTTTTTGTCGTTCTCGCAATGCTCGCCTGGGCAATGCCATTCGTCATATTTTTCATTATCAAACGCAATAATAGTAGCGTCGTCGCATCGCTGTGCTTCTGAAACGTTCTCTATACATAGCCTTGGCCGTGCGTCAATTGATATGTGTGTATGTGTGCGTGTGTGTGTCTTGAAGGTGATGTCTCCACCCCTTTCGGTACACTCCACGTGTCCTTGCTATCCGTGGGGTGTGGGTACCCCGGGTGAGTTGATTGTGTAAAGTGGCAATGCTTTTTAGAATCTGATAATACGAAAACCTGTTGTGCCGACCGATCCGATCAAATTGCAGAAAGCAACTAGCGGCGATCGTAGTTAGTTGCAGTTGCAACAGCGAAGCGAAGGCAATATACAGATCGTAAACATCACCTTTCCGAGTGTCACCTGGATCGTAAAGTTATGACCCCACCTTACGACCTTTTGTATTTTTCATTTTTATACCATACACTGTGCGTACGAGTGGGGATGGGTCTGCTACAGAAAGGTTTGATTCGTCCTGTAAATTTCTATCAGTTGTTGCTGATGAAAGTGGATTCTTGCCTAAATGCAGCGTAGATAGAACTCCTTATAAGACTCACTTACATCTTGTTGAACGGTTGATTGTATAATCGATTTGTCAACATACTCGTGTGAGAAAGAGAAGGGCCATATTAGATTTCTAGCTACCGATCATACAGTGACGCACAAAACAATATCACCACTCTGCGTTTTTTGTTTTTGAAATTACTGCTTTAGATGCTCTTTCACAATCGTACAGCGAAGTAAACTAAGCTCCGGTGGGTTAAGGACAACGTATGACCAGAGGCGAATGTAATCTCAGAGACTCAAAGCATCTATAAATAAACGCAAAAAATGATGATCCTGGATGATTGTATTTTTTAACAAATTATCAACTCTTTATGCTCGATTTTTTTAGATTTAGGCACAAGTCAAGTGTGTCAGTGTAAAAAAAAAAAAATAAAAAAGGGAGTGATGCTCAAAGTACTGAAAGAAAACCAGTCTCAAATATAAATTTAACGAATGGCCTTATTTAATTGTCATGTATTTCAGCTGTGATTGTCAAAAATTGGATTGCATTCGGTTTCCTCATGGCATTGCCTCCATCTTTTTATTCATTTTTGAAACTGCAACAAAAATATTAATCAGTTCTTGTCGATATCACAATGTAAGAACAAATATAAGGTATTTTTATTCTATTTTCCATCACTGTATCTACTCCTCCTACTCATGTTCCTGTCAAAGCTCTTAAGTACCTTACGAACGTACGGGCTATTCCCTGCCCATTAAGTTCTTTTGCTACTTTGGAGTGTACGAGGTATACAGTAAAACATGCGTTAAGTTGTTTCATATCGAGCCAGAGCGGAAAGGTGTACTGCATCACAGTAGGGAGAGCAGCAAGGCATCGAGTTTGCCCATGTCACGTAACGCGGAAGACGCAACCACTACACCGTACCTCGCGCTGCGCTTGCGCGGGCAATCGCATGTGGATGCACTTATTTTTCACTAGACGAACGCATGCTAACCGGTGGTTACAATCAACCGATGATCAACGTCGTCGATTATGTTAGTTTTTGCGAACAAGCGCCCGATCTGGACGATCAGTTAGAGGGAACGAAAGAGATAGCGGCGCTAGTAGATAGCAGGTTGTGTGCATAACGATAAAATGGCCGAGCTGGACATGTTCAAGCGATGCTGACGCATTACAATTAAACACATTTCTCACGCATGCCTGCTGATTAGTGGAGAGTACACAGTTTAGCTTATCATCTTAAAATATCGACTCGGTATCGTTAAGCTTCTATCTCGAACTCTACACTAAGAGTTAAACGAAACACATCGCATACTTTAAATGCCACTACGTTTATTGCTCCCATCTCAATACAGTTCGAGTTTGGACAACAATATCAACATTAGGTTTCCTGAGCATTTGATTACCTTAGTGAGTCAAATATAGTAGCAGTCACCGGTTTAGTAGTAAATTTTTTGTGAAAGAAGTCGAATGCCTTCCAACGACAGTCTATTACGCGCATTTCCGATCCATTCGAATTTCGAACCTTCCCATTAGACTTTCACGGTCGACTTGTGGCCCGTTGAAACATCGTTCAAGGATAGTGTGTCCATCCGTGTGTAAGTTGTTGTCGAAAAAGAGGCGATACATTAAATTTAGATTAGCACCCGATCGACCTCCGGACCGGATGGGACTAGTTGTGAGATAACGCTCACCTATGAAGATGATTCAATGTTTGTTTTCCACTGGCCATTTCCATCCGCAAGCACTAGAATGTCACAAACTGTTTATTGTTGTGGCATCCATGATGGGGTTTTGATTAAAGAAACATTTTGTAGGAAAATTATAAGATCATCCATCGCTGGCTGATCGTGCCCGTGCGCGCAAGGTCTTGCATCGAACCGAAAGTGGAAACGATTAAACAAACCACCGAAAGCCACCATCGTTTCGAATGATTGGCCAACGCGATTGACATTGGAGAAAAATTAAGCGACGAACCCTTGACACACGAAAACAACGGCCGCACGTATGCTTCGGTTCCGATGGAGACGCCCGCTTTCCCGATATCGCGGCGACGATCATGAACTCACTCATCGTTACGGTGGGTCTAGTGAGTTACTCCACACGCTAGTGGTTGGAGCAAAACTACTCACTGCACTATGGGAAAAAGGTTCTTAACCGGTTCTTTCTTTAGTTGTTTTAATCTCTTCCAACAAACTAAACACATTGGAAGATATTTTTATTTATTACGTTTGAACTTATGCTGAAATGTTTTAAAATGTTCAATGGTCATCAATACTTATCAACTGTTAAGCATCGGTTTTGGCTATCTGTTTAGATGCACTATGCAAATCGTAACGAAACTGTCTCAATTCTGTTGCTTTTTTTTCTCCGACTTCGCTAAAGTGCAACACACGCATACGACGCGTGAGTCTCCCTCGATGAACTTGTTGGATTGTTTTCGGTACGAATCAGCGCTGCGGTGAACACCAAACCGCCCCGAAGGTGCCTACAGCGGCTTTGACGCTATAGATCGTCTACGAATGCGATCTCCACCGGTCTGGCAGGTTTATTGCGTTTCTAGTCGCCGTAGGTGAATGAAGTGTTTTCCGTCTTTCCGTCGACTCGCGATCCCTTGTGCTGTTTTGTGTATGTGTGCGTATGTGTGCTGTGCGTAATTTAAAATGTAACACTAACAACAAAGCTTGCTGTTTAGATGATCGATTTATTGTAAATCAAAACATATTATAGCAATTTTTTGTTGTAAAATGTTTTACTTTTAACTTGAACCTGTTTAAGCAACTAAAGCTGCGAAAGCAAATTGTGTTTTGTGGATGCAACTTAGATTTCTAGCCAGCTTTGGTGAACAGTTTTACTACGTTGAAACAGAGAAAGGTAGAGAGCAGACTGCGCTATCGAGAGATCGAAAGAGAGTACGAGCGTGTGCGGGTTGAGATTGCAGAGAGTCACGATCGCGTGCCGCGTGAACTTGATCGTGGTGTGCAAAGACGAAAGCAGGCCGGAGAAAATAAACACACATATCCGAAAATACGCCACAAAAGAAAGTGAGTGCAGTGCGCGAGATGAAGCACACGAAAAAGAAGCTTACTCTTGGTGCTGGCTCTTGATACACAACAACAGCAGCCCACTCATACAGCCAGAAAAAGGGGTCATCTTAAGTGTTTGGTGTCAAATGTGGCTGCAGATCGTTGCACTTTTGGTCAGCATCTAGCAACGTGAGTAAGTGACTGTGATCTGCAAAGAAATTGGTTCTTCCTCGTCGGACCATGCGTCTTTCATTGTGGCTCAAGGTTCTACTCTAACGTTTCTTCCTTCCTTAATTTGATGCTTCTCGCTAAAAAGATGTTACGTTGCTGAAGCCTAATACACAAAGCAAAGTGGAGAAAAAAGTGCCACAAAGAGCATCGTTTGGGTGCTTCGTGACCGTGAAGATTTTAACCTACCGAAAAACTTACAAGCGACGAACGATCTCGCTACGCGCGCACTGTGAAGCAGTTGAGTGCGCCCAAAAGTGAGAACACGAAACAAAACATAACCAATCTTCACGATCGCGCGCGAGTCATTGGCATAACGGAAAGGCACCCGTTCGCTGTCCGCTTGTGTGTGCGTTTCCACGTGAACAGCAGTGCTCCGTCTGGGCTCCACTATCCGCCCTGTTGGTGTGGTTGTGTAAGTGGTGGATCAAATATCCGCCACCTCTAGTACAGTGCACACACTTGCGCAGGAGCAAGTGTTTCGAGCCGCCTTCAACTATATCTTGATTTCATTTCGCCAAATTTATTCTAGCCATTGTGAAGACCAAATTTTGTGTGGAAAAAGAGTACTAACCGATTCACACAGCAAACAAATGCGGTACACCTGAACAAGCAGAAGATTCGTCAGAAAAGTGAGGCAAAGTAAAGAACGGAATCTGGAGTTTGAATTTTCCTCAGAACGTGTCTGTGCTTCGTGTTACGCGTGTTGATTTAAGTGATTTTTGAAACAGACCGAAAGACTGTCTCCGTCAAGAGTCAAGGATGAGCAACACGGCGGTGACTGTCGGTGCTAATCAGCAACCTGCGGCCACAACCACAGCACAACCACCTCCCGGAACGCAAGCTCAATCGTCGGAGGATGGGATCAGCATCATCCGGCCGGACCTGGACAAAAGACGCATTCAGCGCATGTTTAGCTGGACGGCGGACTCACCGGCAGTGACGTAAGTACAGCCGCAGCTCGTTTTAACTTCAAACGATAAACTAACTGACCAGCGGAAAGTACGCACAGTTTGTAAAAGTCATTGTCTCTGAGGGCAAGGGCGATTCGCTGCGTGTGTCAGGAGATTTGCAACCCCATCCGAGCGATGGACCGAGGTGGTCCTGGATGCAAAATGGGGTCATCCGAGAGGTCCGCAATGAAACAATCTTTCCCCGCGTCATCTAATGAGTGAGCGGTGTGTTAGCGATCGAACGTGGGATGGTAATTTTGTGCACCGCCCTGCACCGTCCGTGACCCCGTGAGTTCATTGAGATCTACGTCGTCAAAGCTACTATTAATGAGCGCAATATCAATCAATGTGCTGAGTAGTGAGCAGGCCCTCGCTAGCGAAGGATGTAATGTACCAATTTGTTGTGACGATAAGCGATAGACGTTGTGGTTAAGCTGAGCCGTACTTATAACAGGCTACGGAACAGACACGTAGCTTCTCGTTCTTGACATTAAGAGGAGCACAAGCGAATGGTGGGCTGCTCACCGCTTGCTCACGAAACATTCCGTCCAGAGCTTATGCTTATTGTCGCAAGCTTACGTCAATGCTGTCCGTCTGGTTTGTGTTTGGTAATGGGTTGTGATTTTTTGGGAGAAAAATATACACACAAACAAAGTAAAATATTGACGTTTGCAAAAGGTGTGTCCCACGGATGGCCATTACGTCCGCAATCACATTCCTTGTGACAATTTTTGCCCAGACGATGTTGGTGAGGATTGCTGTAGACGCTTTGAGCTTAGGCGGATAGTTTTGCGTTCACCGATAATGCACGGAATATGTACGCTCTCGCTAATCGCAGCTTTCTATTGTAGGCACTTTCACTAAACCTAAGCTGTGTCACGTTTCTAGTGTGCGAGGTGCAATGTAAGGTGCATCGTTTCGTTTTTTGAGCTTTAGTAACCAATCGCAATAAGGCTCTATACTTTTTTAAATATATCTAATGAAAATTTAGCATCTCCCACGTCAATCTCCTTAAAACTTAAAACAAGTTACGATGCTAACAAGATCCCTCTTTTTCCCATCATAGCATCAGTAGCACGAGCCCTTCCCGGCAATTAGAATCGTTTTGATTGTATGTTTCATAATCATTGAACACCGGTGACCGCTTGGCACCTTGTGCCCTAACCTTGCCATCTCAGTATTATCTCCACGCTGCTAAGGTGTTTTTCACCCTTTCTGCAAGCAATAATTGCTACACTGATTCGTTCAGGAGACATGAAGGCATGTGATGATCATTAGCGTTTGCCCGACAACCGCCTTGACATTCGGCGCAACGGTGACCTCGCCATGGATCCGTCCGCTGCGACTCGATCGTAATCTAAGCTAACCTTCGAATTGGTAATGTGGCAATGGGAAGCAGGTGGTTGAGCTTAAAAAAAGGTTCGGGCCACGTTGTATCCATGTTGCTGAAGCTATTCGATTCGTTGCGAAGGTTGAGATTTTCTCCTCAAAATTTCTTGTCTCGAAACTTGTTTTCGAATGCGGTTGGTATGTTTTGTGACATCGTGCGATCCGCTATTTTAGAATTTGGAGGTGTTCCAATCATGCAATCAATTTGATAGCGTCAAACTAGTTATTGTTAGTGAAAAGACCGGAGAGAAATAGATAGAGAGAAGTCATCTTAAAACGTTATCTTACAAGGCACAGTGCAGTCTTGCTCCAATATAACACACAAACAAAGCCTTGTAATCGATAAATTGTCATTTTAACATTTTTTTCACGGAAAAAATATTTCCATTTTTCCATGTAATGTATCTACCAACATTAAAATGAATCCCTGAATGAAGTGTATTGCTACACTTCATTCAATATCGACTAATCGGCAAAGAATTCCATTCTTTGTTTCCGGATTGATGTGACTTCCTTGGAAACTGTTGTTGTAGCTTTGCCATACTATAATGTGTGATCATGCCACTATGTAAGTGGCGGCATGCGCTTGTGTGCGTGGCCATATTACATTGGACGCACACGTGTAACGTCCAGGTAAACCGCTCATCGTTCAAGTTCAAGTTGACCATCGAAAACTCGATCTCCCTGCTCGCTGTTATCGACCTGCCGAAGTAGTTGTCATTGGGCGCAGAGTTGTCTCGCCCGTCGCTACCTACGCACGGTGAGAAGTGCTTTAGGATTGTCTGCCTCCTCCCCTTTCCACCGATGGATTTTGTGGCGGAAGCTGGAAGCAGTACGTCTGACCTTAGGGCAAAAAGGTACCGACCGACGTGATGGATGGTTCACGCTAATCCTTGTGTGTCACTTTTCGGGAAAAGAATCATTGGTATAAAACGAAAACTAAATCATGCTATTTAAAATCAAATTCTACATTCGAATGATGATAAAATTATTCTCTCGGGCAGCGTTTGAGTCGAGGATGATACATTCCGAAGAAACCTTTTATGCAAATTCCATCCATAAACTGAACTTCACAGATCAATGTACGGATCCGGTTTTGCTTGCTCCTAATTTGCTGACCAAGCAACGGTTCTTCAGTAAGAATCCTATTTCCATCTTTCACGATTTTCAGCCAAACATCTTGTTACAGGGTGTGGTAGAACTACAATTGAGTTCGAAATTGGTGTGGAAGCGGAAATAAAATTTGACTTAAAAATATTCTAAATAATCTTACGAATATACTTTAACCTTGCTGTTTTGCTTGAGTCATGCTGTATGAAGAAGTTTAATAAAAAAATTTGAAAAAAACACAAAATAAAAACGTTTCCTACACCAACAAACTAGAGGCGTTCTGCGGTTCACGAAAATCATCGCTAACCCTAGGGTTCGTCGCTTGTGCTTGCGCTCAGTGTAGCAGTCTTTTGTATCGTTTATCGCATGCAACGGCTGCTAGCTCTTGTAAATTTACACGGAGCTCCGTGACGATCGCTTCTTGCATGCGAGATTGTACACAACACACAGTTTGAGCTTTAAGCATCGTGATTTGCACGTGTGGAGAGTAACTGTGTGTGCGTATAAACTGCTCGTTCACTCGTTGTAGCTCGAAAGCTTTTGAACAGGCGTGCTTTGAGTTCTTTTTTTTTCATTCCACTATTGTGCTTCAGTTATTTGGGGCATTCATTCTCATGACACATTAAACTTACAAAACAAATTTTGCATAAAAATAATTTAACCCCAATTTATTTGCAAAGAATCCACCACTAAGAACCAAGCTTTAACAATTCAATTTTCATATGTTGCGTTTTCCTCTTGATGATCGTTTCAGCGTCATGAAGTAATGAGTCATTGTAACTTGGAAAGCCTTAAGAATTCGATTGTTTCGCTTTTGGCGCTCAACACACACTTGACTATTTGACGTCAGTCGGCTGTGTGGAAGTTTAATGGCCAGACGTGTCGAATTGGGAATTCGTTTACATGAAAATCGTGTACGCGCACAACGATGCCGAAAGAGAGTTCATTAGTACTTTTGAAGTTTCGGAAGACATTCTCATATCATAGCTAATTACTCTCGTTAGTAATTTTGAATCCAAAGGGATACACCCGGTTACATTAAATATGTCTAGTAACTGTATGCAGTGGCCAGAATCTACAGATTCCAAACTTAAACTACAAGTATGCTCCAGAGCTTTAACGGCATCGTTCAGAAATTTGTAAAATACAGCATTTGTCACATCGAGCCACGTCGATTGTACTTGAAAGCTCAATTTTTTCTAACGTACGATCGAACCCGTCACCCAGATGGTATTGCGAAAAAAGCATCCCACCAGATAACCGCGTTGCGTAACAGTTATGCCGATTTGCCACCGTCCTCAGATTGATCTCATCCTCTTTCGATCCCTTTCACACACGCTGGATTGGTTGGTGTGACGGTTCACTTTGGCACAGCTCGAGTAGTACGCTGGTTCTCTTTTACCCTCTGCGACGATTTTCGATTTACGTCTAGGAGTATCTCGCACGAGTTTTGCACCGATTTCGGTGATATAATAAGCTAGCTTAAACCCTCTGCTTCTTCTTGTGGCATAAGCTAGAAAGGACGAAATGATTGGATGTCTCTTTCATTTTAGTTTCACAGTTTCGGCTAAGCGGGCACACATTCTAGTCCTTTGTCCACGCTGTATTCAAAACATGTAGCGCATTAACTGTTGACAAACAGATAATCTATCTTGTGACGTAGCTACTCGATGCACAACGTACTAGCGCCATGCAAGTAAGGCCGTACAGACGGCCAACCGGTTGTGTTACATGAACTTTGAATGGTTTCTGTGATGCTGAATGCATTACGCACGGGTCTCAAGAAGGTTTTGCGGTAGTAAACCATCTACGCAGCAGTAGACGTAGCGTGGACAGCTGACAACAATTACTACACGCATCGCACCGATCACAAACCAACGTTCACCAGCCGGTCATCAAAAAATCAAAAATACATTAAAACTGCATAAGAAGGGATCGACGAACCACTGAAACAACGCATCGCATAATACGCCACCCCTAGCGCGAATGGCAAAAGTTTTCCTGAGACCGAAAAGGAGACGCTCGAAATCATCAAATTGAGATCAGTCGGTCTGTCGGTTTGTCGGTCAACCGATTGGTGGTACGCTGGCCGCTGCGCGCTTTGTTTTCATCTCGGCTCAGGAGGCACATAGCTGAAGGCATGAATGTTTTTTTTTTTTTTGTGATGTTGTGTTTTCTTGTGCCTCTTGCGCTTGGGTGAACGGTGGCCAACCCCAACAACGCTAGTAGCATTCGGCGTAAGTGTGTGACGTTTACATAATTCACAGGTCTCCAGGTCAACGCTGATACCACACCATCGACCACCAAACCCCGATCAGGTTACTCCGGTTTTCGCTGCGCTCGTTTCCGTCAGCACGCTCACGGTACGGGCTTCGGTAAGTTTTGGGTTTTGGCAGCACCGTCCCGACCCTTCCGTGGTGCGCTCCTTTTCGTGACACTTTCGTTTTCAGCAGCGCGCGCTATTACACCGTGGACCTTCCTTTCTCCTGCGAACGATAAATAAACAAGCGCGAGCCTAGCCACGCACCCACCGGTGCGTCCATAACGGATGCTTTGGTCAATGGGTTTATTCATGACGATCGTCGGCTATGTCGCCGGACAGCAGCTGAGCGGTGAACTATTCCACTCCGGTCAGCGGGTTACTTTCGGTTCGCCCCGGCTGCCATTTATGACACACATTTCTATTTCGCTTCTCGCTTTCCGTAAATAGTATTGTCCATCGTCTCACTTTCTCTCATGTGGCGCATGCGAAGTGTCTGGGCCAACCATTAGTTCCATAGATGCCTTTAAAGCATACGCACCACAGACGCACCTTTGGACGAAGATCGGGACATTGCTTTGAACGGAGGCGTTGTGGTTTCCCTGTTTGTCATTGCTGAGTGCTTTGTTTGGGGAAGAGTCCTGCCAACCTGGTGTCGACTGGTTTGTGGCTTTGTATTCGTACAGTTGTGAGGATCGACTGAGATGCCTTACACGTTCGCACACGAATATTGCTAGTTTTGCAACGGCCGTGGCAAACTGAATCTCTGAGTTGGGCTTCTGCGAGTCAGCGCTCAACCAAAGTCGCACTCAGCTAAGCGCACCGTTGTGGTACCAGTGTGGCCTAGCCAGTAGCTGATTCAGCTGACGAAATTAGATTATTTAACGCAGTACAGAGTGGGGTTGGGTGGGGAGTCTGCTTGAGCTTGGAGGTGATTCGGATTTGTCAAGGTGTTGATTACGCACCGGCTATCAACGGGCCAACTTTTTCACGGACCAGTGGAGTGCATTTTGAGCAGTGGCAGTGATGGAACTACCACTCACACACACACACACATGCGTCGCTGCGGAGTAACAGCCCTGCTGGTAAAAGTTTCATTTGCCCCCGTTCGGTCCGTTGGTCCCGCTTATGTCATTCAGAGCAAAACCATGCCATCGGACATTCTTTTTGGGGTGGCCCAGGCGCAGTATTTGGGTCAGTTTTTGTACAGTGCTTCACTTTTACTTTGGTTGGTAGCTTTTAATTAACCAATTTACTTTATAATTACACGGATCAATTAATTGGAGAGCAGTTTCATTGTTTATTTCCTTAATCTTCGTTTGGAGTATGGAGAAAATGCAAATACAAAACGAAATAACTCGTTTCATGCTATCGACGAGCACATGTACCATGTTCAAGTCACAGTTTGAGGTGTTACTTCTTACCTTTTACCTTAAGTTTACAAAAGTCCATCCAATCACCGAGCCACAGGGTGAGTTAGATCACTGACCTTTACTAATTCGATCTATTTATTAATAGATCTTGTTGTTGTTGGATGCAAAAACAAAACACCGCTGCAAAGTGTTTTGCGTCATAATACAGTTTACTCTCGAGGTTTTTCTTCCACACTAAATTCATCCATTAAATGCTTAGTCATGGTGGCGTTGTTGTGTGGATCTCCCGCTAATTAACCTTGCCTCTTCCACTTCCGCCAGCTAAAGGATATTTAAGGTACATTAAAGGAGTGTTTTCTTTTTTGCTGCGGTTTCTTCGCAACCGACCAAAGAACTAATCCATCTTTAATGTTTTATTCTAGTAAAATTTTCCACACTGAGTGGCTTGAGTAATAAACCTGTAGCTGTAAGAGAAGAAAAAAAATTGTTGGCCTTATGTTCTTTTTTAACGACAAGAATGTGCTAATGGAAACGAGTCACAAAATTTCAATTAGTCGTGAAAACACGTGTTTCGTGCAGAGAGCAAGTAATGCAATTTCGCATTAAGAGATCTTGTTAAATGGACTGAACTCAATAAGAATTCTTTACAAGACCCACATTTTAGTTTTTTGGAGTCTCGGAGTATTACTCGACATAAAACAAATAAGTTCCTTTTCGACCATATTAGTTGAGTCATGTTTTTCTTTCGTTCATTTATAGAGGCTTTGAGTCTCTGAGACTACATTTGCCTGTCTTTGTTAATCTATTACTCAAGTTCAATCGATAAGACAAATTTTACTCATGCATGGTGACTTAGCTGACTTCAATTTTTTATCAAGAGGATGGTTTGAATTTAAATTCAAATTGAAATAATGCAATTCTATGAATGGCGATAAACAAAATACTCCATTTTTACACGACCTCTAGGCCTATGTTTCTCAGCTGTAAAACTATCATTCAGTTGATCCTCGATTTCTCCTAAAGTTTATGATGCTTTGTAAGGGATTTTAACACATTTTTCGGTCCTTAGATTTGTTTGCTTGAGGTGTCGTAGAGGTGAAAAAATACACTAAAATTGAAAACAGTTTAATTTGAATTATTGTATGTGTTTTCCAATTATCTATTGTTGATCTTTGTGGTTTGGTCTCGACTGAAACAAACAAATAAACATCGTTAAGACAGCATTTACATTTATTTGTCTGCGTACAGTGTTTCTCCAGTGCAGTCCAGCAATGACATTCCAAGCTCAATCTAGTCAACGTTCAATCAAAGGATGATCGACAAGCTCTATCCCGCAGCAGCGAAAGTGACTTCACTACTCTCGAGACTGAACCCGCCAAACACCCCGAACCAAAACCAACGCTGTCAAAGCTGGACTGGAGTGGAGAACACTGTACTTTCAACAACGCCTGCCTTCCATTTATGGCAGAGTTGGAATCGCCCTCGAATGCTGTTGCCCAGTCATCGGATCAGCCATGGCACTACAAATAACTACTAGGACTACGAATAAGGATTGAAAGTATACTAGGGATGCGGAATCATAGGACAAGACCGTTGTCTCTGGTGAATCGGTAAATGATCCTCATGTAAGGTAAATGATCCTCATGTCCTCCCTTACATGAGGTCACTGGTAGCCAACACTTCTCTTACTTCAGTATCCGATCGTCTGCCGACATTCTCGACTGCGCTCAACAAGGAGGGTCAAATTCAGGGTCAAATGCGCTCAAAAAGGAGGGTCAAGGAGGTTTCAAATTCCGCGCTGGACCACAGAAGTTGATCCACATCGTGGAATGCGTCACCGCAGCCACACACTTTTGTCTGAGCCAGAGTTATACGCTTTAGATGAGATTCGTATGAATGCCCGGTCTACAGGGAGCCCATCGAACCATGGCCGCAAGGACACTTGCGGAGAGATCAAGAAGAGAAAACGCCCGAGTTCATCCGCCTCTCACATGCTCTGCCTTCTAGGACGCCTGTTTTGGCCAGTGAGTCTGCTTTCTCATTGCCGGGAATTCCACAATGAGAAGGGATCCAGATTAGCGAGATCCTTAACGCCTTGTCGAACATTGGGTCAAGCAGTTCAATGATTTTGATGGTGACGAAATCCTGACTCTTAACAGCCTTCGGAGATCTCAGTACTTCAATAGCGCTAAGGCTATCAGTGAAGATGAAGTACTGGTCCGAAGGTCTCGCTGCTATCATCGATAGTGCGTAAAATATTGCGGCTAGCTCTGCGGTGTAAACACTACATGGCTGCCTCAATTTGAAAAACGCTTCGGTGGACTCGCTAAAAACACCGAAGCCAGTGCCCTCCTCATTTATTATGAGGAGGGTTTATTTGGTATAAATGACCATACTTGTTCATGAAAATGCCCGGGACTACCCACGGGCGAAGATCATTCGGTATGGTCTTCATATTAATTCGGTATTAATTTCCCCGCGCATCGAGAAATCTGTTGTTAAAAGGGAATTGTAGTTCTCAGGAAGGGCAGCACGATTTAATGCCTGTGGAGCGCTAGGATAAATTTATAAACCTTGAGGATTTTGCTCTTAGAACCTGTCTCTAGAAACGCTTCAAAATTTTATATTATCAAGGGATTTGATTTGAAGCGACAGCATTTCAAAACGTAATTTGAACGGCATCACTCCGGTCATCACTGCTAGGGACATGTTGTGTGTGGATTTCATGCTCCCTAGTGCGAGTCTAAGACAGCGGTACTGTAGCCTTTCAAGCTTGAGTATCGACGTATTGGATGCCCAATGGAAGCATATGCTTCCATATTCCAATACGCATAGTACCGTTGTCTTATACAGTCTCAGGACGTCTGATGGATGTGTGCCCCACCAGATTCCTGTGACTGTCCTTAGAAAGTTGATTCTTTTACTGCATTTTTGCATCAGATGGGTGAAGTGTGTACTCCAGTTTAGTCGCTGAAAGGAGAAAAGACTACCATCTCAGTTTTTGTTGCAGAGAACTTGATACCAAGGTTTTCAGACCACTCGGCAAGATTGTCCAGAGTGTTTTGTAAAGCCAGATTTATTATGATTTATCATTATAATCAAAACCCAATTATTTTTTTGCCACAATCCAAGAGCTAAAATGAACTACGCCATGGGTCTAAAAGAATGATACATTTGACAGATAATAGTGTAAGCGGTAACATTAAGGTATTAATCACTCACGGTTTCAAGAAATTTGATAGGAAAATGACATTTCATGATTCACACGTAATGCAACGATTATTTCATCCCCAACTTCGGATACGTCTTTGTTATCATAAAGATCCACCATTTATTCTATAAAAATAGTTTTCTTGTCTACACAACAATCCCCCACGCACGCATAGGTTCAAAGAATATTAAATTAGTACTGCCAGACTAACCTTTGATTCCTATTGAAGTATGGACGATTGTAACGACGCCCAACGGCACGGCATGGGAATACAAGCAGACCTTATAGCGACATCAGGTCGTTGATACAATCGAAAGCTAACCGACTAGCGTTCGGCCGTTCGATGAACCAACCATGTTATGAATATTACATCACAACCTCCTTTTCCAGCATTCCCTACCATCACTCATATGGCAGCGGACTGAAAACGAAATTAGGTCGAGGACGCTAACGCCTACCCTTAAATGACTTTCCTCCGTTTTTTTAGCAGGATGTTAAACAGGCCATCGTATTGTTTACCCTGCGTAAGGGAAAAGGGTTTCCTACGCCATCACTGATACAAGCGTCCGAAAGGGTAAATTTGAGGCCACTTACAAGCAATCGTTTGTTTATGGTGCTAACAGACAGCTTATTATGTGCTTTGAAAATTACTTCTCGTTTTATTCAAAAGCTTAAATCTACCAATTCTGATTTCTGTTGCTTTTGGGCAATGCCTGTGGGACAAATGATGCTGCCACTTGCCAACTGCATCGTTCGACTAGAGTGGTCTGGTGTGATAGAAGATTGCGTAAGACTCCGATCTATCCAATCTCCGGCTCGGAACAGAGATCGGGAGACGTGAGGGCACCATATTTTCGAAAGGCTACAAACTTCTGGACTCCTGGATGGTGCTGGCGAAAGGCGCTGTTGGGACCGTCCACAAAACGGTCTTTTTCGTGTTGAAACGCCACATACGTTCCCTGTGCGAACCTCAAAAGTGCAGCCGCTCTATCGATTATGAGTAGCGATTTTTTCATTTCGTATCTTCGCTCATCGATGCGGCTACGGCTAGCTGAAGCTGGGTAAATAGAAGAAGTGTATGTGTGTGTGTGTGTGTCTGTGAAAGGGGGGGGTTTACGAGCAGGTACGGCACACGCGGTCAGCTCACACGCGACATGCAGCGATTACGTGTGTCTCCACCGTGGACATAGTGGTAGTCTGTGTGTTGCAATTCTTGCCCTCGCGAAGTCCAAGCATCTCACCACCCCAACAGAGTGGAACGAACTGAAGGAAGAATGCATTGATTCGAGGGAAAGGGAAGGGGGTGAGGGTTAGAGAGGATGAAAATGCGCAACCAATGACACGAAAGCAAAAGCCCAATGACAGTCGGTTAACAATTTGTATTTGTACGAAACTTATTTTCCATATTACGCTGGGTGTGTTTTTCCATCCTGTACTAGGGTAAGCAGAATTATGTGTACACTCATCCAAATATACAATCCCTGTGTGCATCTTTATGCTTTTTGACATTTGTTTTTTAACACATCCTGCTCTTTATAAAATTATTCAATGAAGAAGAACTCCTCATGTCAGTGTCGTGCGTACTAATATCGGGCTCTTCTCTATAACAACACGCAAACAACAGTGTTCAAGTTTCATAATGGTTGATGAGCGAGTTTGCGAGGCGCTTTGGGTCATTTTTAACGATTTCAATCGTCTTCTCCTACACTGCGCATATCAGCGATTTAAACGTTACCAAAACGTTACAACATCCCACGAACCACCCACCCGATTCGTATGTTGAAGATGCTTACCACTACTATGCGAAAGTGTATACTTAGACAGTGTAAGCCGGTGTGGCATGTGAACCTCAAATCTGGGTCGATTTTCATCAATTTTCCACCACCTTCACTGAGCGCTTTGATGAGGAGGTGTCGTGTTGTTGAACGATTTTTTACAACACCGTTCATTCGTGGTGAGACAATGGAAAATTATTTCTGGCCTTAGATAAATATCAAAATTGCCATAAAGAAAAACATGTTTTCATATCCCGATTGAGTATTTTATATTTAATATTTATTCATTTTAAAAAAATATTAAGGATTTTTTTAAGAAATATTATTCCTTAAGTAATTTTTCTTGGAAGATTGGCATGGACGTATATTCATGCTACACGCACCGAATTGTTAATTGCTGCAAGTTTGCAATTGAAATACCGTGTCCTTTATTCACTATGGGTATTGTCGATCGACTTGTCAAAGGGATTCAATTTGTCATCTCATCTAAAACAGAATGAACTAGCTGCGATCGGGTTGGTAGCCTTAAGCGCAGCAGCATGTAATGAGAATCAGATACAGTCGACAAAGATAGTCAGAGTCACCCCAAGTTATTCGTGGCGAAGGGCACGAAAGGAGGGCCTTCTGGGCGGCGACCCAAGTAATCAAACAAGAAGGTCAAGCTTAAGTGTCCCGGCCTGGACCGACCGAACAAAGCCATCGAAGGCCATTTGTCATCGGGATCCAATCATCATCCCGAGCCACGTCATCATTCACCACGGACCAAACCATCCAATCGATCCGTCCAGGTAACTGTCAAAATGGTCCGTTTGGAACAATAGGGAAACAACTAAACCGATCATCTGTTGCATGCAGGTTTTATGCACGCTCGAATGGACTACAGCCAAACACAAATCGATCGCGACTCTTTATTTGCTCGCCTGTGTGTATGTATGCGTTGGACTGGCATTGGACTATCGACTTTTATAAAGCAGTCATCAGGCGTCATCGCCGAACTCGATCGCTCCACGAAAGAAATGGCTGTGACGAACGCCACCGCCAGAGTCTCTGCTGCTTCTGATCATACCGAAGGCCTTGACATTACGTAACCCGCCCTGCCTTGTCCATTGGCCCAGCCCCACTCCTCCACTCTGCTCAATCTTTTGTGCATTCATTCATTTGTTGTGATCGTACTCATCGGCACGTTGTAGTTGATGCTGATCGCACTATGATCCCTTCCATTGCGGTGTGAGACAACGGTCTGCATTACCCCAAAAAGATTATGTTCTCTCTCTCTCTCTCTCTCTCTCTCTCTCTATCTCTCTCTCTATCTCCTATCTTCTTCTTCGATGAAGTGAGCGAGAAAACCTGAGCAATTAAAAGCAAATTTTGAATAACCTTTTCCCTTGTAGGCCATCTTACTTTTTTTCGTTGCCGATTTAATCAGTGCATTGTGAGAATCAATAGTTGTCTTTTGAAATAGGAAACCACCAAAAAATTATGTAAAACTCACAACACAGAAATATATTATGTTTTTCAAGCAAAATTATGACCAATATTTCTAGTGAACATGGTGAACCATCTCATCATGATTTTCCAACAATTCGTCATACGCCGTCATCGCGGTTGTTACTCACTACATTCCTGGTACTAGTTCAATCTTCTCCACTAGTTTTGAAGAAGAGAATAACGAACTCACAATTCGAAACTGGTGGTCAGCACAAGGAAGGTGGAATGAAGTAACGAACTCTATGAAACGGTGTTGGAAAAAATCCTTCACCGACGCAATCAGTCACATTATACGACGTAATTTTCCATTCCAATGGAAAATTGATTATTCAGCGGCCTTCACTAGCTGGTAGATTTAGCCTTTACTTTAAAAAAAACATTCAATGAAAAATCAATAATGTAGAAAATGAAAAACTTTTGCTCCGTAACCACGTCAATTCGGTGGATTCAAGCCCCTGGAAAATATTTTTGTCTCTTTATGTGTGTGCGTTTTTTTTTTTGTAGCAATTTGTCTAGCTTCAGCATGGCAAAAAAACACACACGCGGACAAGCAAACAAAAAACATCCTTTCTCTTAAGCGAAGCACTCGAAGTGCCCTCCAGCAAACGGAAGGCTTCAATTAATGCAAATCATGCCTGGCGATCCAATGACGTACATGCCGCGGCTGTTCAATTCTAGCTTAGCGCAAACAGCTCACAAGCTGTGCTCGATCGCTTGCGAGCTGCTTGGAAAGCCCGGCTGGAAGTTTTTACCGTAACACCACAACAATTTTCGTCATCATGCTGAGGTAGTAGTAGTGTGCGGTACCGCCAACTCCTTCTCCTCGTTCAGCTGATGCACAAGGTGGCAAGATCGATGGTCCAAAGTACAACCGTGATACATCGCTCCGCCATGTGCGTTCGTCATCGTCATCGCTCGTTGCTAGCTAAAGGTATGTCAACGGTTTAACCGAGAGGGGGAAAAATAAGCTTAATGTTGTACGTGCAAGGAGAAAATCCCTACCGGATCATCCCATCAAGACTGGCAGATGGAAACATTAGTGTTAAAAAGGTATCCGCGGACATGGCAGTCATTAGAAGCTGAAGCTGATAAAACAAAACAACCAAAAGCCTTGCACGTGTGACTGCACGAAAGGTTGCACATCAAACCACCTAATAAAAGCCTTTCCATCGCCACTCTTAGTTGCCCTCCGAATGAGCACGCAAATGTACTCTTGGCACACGATCGTACGGATCGTCGAATGTCCTTGCAAGATCTCAGTTTTACGACCCCAACGGATCTAAGCCAGCGAAGGAATGTCGTTCCAACTTTCGCCCATCTCGGCTGTCCGAACTACTCCGACCAATCCTTGTGGTCTAGCACTACAGTGACAAAAAGCACATCGCACAAGCTCGTTGACATCCATCTACCATCGTTAACTATGCAAACGATACCTGCGATTACCTTTCTGTCCTTAGTAATGGCTCGCTTTGCGCTCGTAAACGCACACGATAAATGTTCCCCTTGGGACACGCAAACGTCAAGGACTTCACGGTGTCGCCATGGTGCAACAATCGCACACACACACACTTCATCGTGCGTAACCTGTGTGTAAACATTACTGTTGCTGGGCTACAATTGCGCTTCTAACGCGTCTACTAACAATAGCAGGACAGTATGACCCTTTGCAGAAGGGATCAAGTTCATGACCATGGTAGCAGCGGAGAAAGATTTCCTACCGTACATGGCGAAGCTGAGTTTGACACAGACGTACATCATAAGAAAAAAATAATAATAGACCCATGGCACGGTGCCTGCTCGACCCTGTGCCGCTACATACTTTCGAATACAAACATCTGGCGCTCATCAAGCGTAGGATGTGATTCGCATAACGCGCACCGTTTTCTATGCTGTGCTGGAAACATGGCTCCAGAAATAGCTCATTGCTTGCCGTCGACAGCAAACGGGGTGTCTGTAATTCGGTTCTCCATTGTCTACGGGTCCGACCACTTATTCCGGACACGTAGCGCCCGTAGCCAGGGCAGGGCCAATCCAAAACGCTGAAGGATGTGTGTCTTAGTGAAATGTGTGTACCGTCCGTAGCGCCAATCGCCAGCAGCCCTCGACCATGGTTCCGTTTTCGTCTGCAAAGGGAACGCGGTAATGATGGACCAGAGTGGAGTGTGTAGAGGCTTTGAAATTTGATTGGAACGTAACATCATTGCCATAATGTATGATGATGATGATCGTGTGATGGGCAGCGATTACAGTTC
The DNA here is from genome assembly GCF_943734695.1 of Anopheles maculipalpis. Lineage (NCBI taxonomy): Eukaryota > Metazoa > Arthropoda > Insecta > Diptera > Culicidae > Anopheles > Anopheles maculipalpis. The sequence goes on from NC_064871.1 coordinate 51,732,083, forward strand.
CCGAACTCACAACACATTGAGTGTTTTGGTGTCTTTTTTGGTAGGGTTGACAGTGACCTTCGTCGAGTGCGGTGTTGGGCAGTTATTAAAATAAATCCCTCGCACGAGTATTATCGTATTGGATAAAGGTCTTTGCTGTGTAATCAGTAACAACCTAAACCATAAAGTAAATATTTAAAAACGAAAGTTGAGCAATGCAACAATTGTGGCTCAAGGCGATATCAATGGCATTTGGAGTTAGAGCTCCTAGGACATAGGATAGAGGACAACTTCCAGGACATGACGTGGAAATTAAAGTTAAATTACGTCCCCCGTTTCCCCGTAGTAAGGACTGACTATCCAACTTACGTGGTACATCGGCAAGTCTAATAAGCTACTACAATGGCCGATGTGACCTAAGATGTCGTTAAGCCAAGAAGAAGAGATTGAATTGATTACTGCTTAACAGTCGATATTGCAATTTATTAATTGAGAACTCAGTTAAATTCAGCAGATATGTCGATTTTCTAAGCTTGTAAGGGCATCATTATAGAAAAAATACAAAAGGTTGATGAAAACGGCCTTCATGCTCTGTACTATAAGCATAAAGGCATTACGTAGTCACCACCCTCTAGATAAAGCGTCTTAGCGGACTGGAAATTAAGGGCTTTCACATTGAATTTACTTACCGGGGATGGTTGTGAGTTCCAAACTCTGTGCCAGCTTGGGACGTCCTGAGGCCGCTGAGCTATTTGATGTCCATGTTTGGGTTATTAGCAATCAAAATTCGTCAGAACTCAACAGGTTACTTTGTTATTGGTTGGTAGCAATACCTCACAAACTCTTCATAAACTCTTCATAATCCTTCACCAGCGGCGCGGCCCAGTGGTGTAGGCGACTGCGGCGCCGGTCTTAAAACGTCAGGACAGGGGTTCAAATCCCATTCGGACCGTACCCTGGTAGTGAGGTCTGACTAACCAACTACGTGGTATCAGCAGTCTAGTAAGCCATTTCGACGGCCGGCATCACCGGCAGAGGACGTTAAGCCAAGGAGAAGAAGAAGGAATTCTTCATAATCTGTCATAATCCTGGACATCCTCAATCGACCAGATATATGGATTGAAGTGGTGAGTTTTCTGCAAGCAATCTCAGCAATTGTGGTAAGAAATTCCCATGACTGAATTGAAACATATTTCTGTCTCGTTAAAAGCGATGACAAACGACCCCCGTTATATTATTCCACCATCCATCTTTCTTTGTAAACTTTGTTGAGTCGCCAGCTTGTTAAGCCGTCCCCATTACACGACATTACTTACAAAGATTGCATTCCTACAGAAGCATTCCACTCACGGAAACTCGGCCTACACCAGCAGCCAACGATGCCCATTTAAAATTACTTAAGTGTCGTCTCTATGCCGGAACCGGTGGTGATTCCCAGTTCTCCCCATAAAATACCAACCAAGCTAGTAGCTGGTAGCTGGTTCCTGGTGTGTGCCCCTGACAGTGTGTATGTGTGCTGCGAGTAAAGGAAAACCATTCATGATGCACTGCGTCAATCGTATCTCTGGGTATCTCAAACTTGGTGTCATACTGTTTACGTTGCACTTAACACCTTTCGGCCAATGATGGATCTGATGCTCGACCCGAAGCACTGCGTTTCCCTACGTTAGTAGCACTTGCCCACTGATCCGAACCTGAACCTTCTACGTCAAACATTCTCGTGATGGTGGAGTGTGCTAACACACAGATACACAGCCATCCGAAGGTGTAACTTTGAATGCCGAAAGGCTGTACGGATCAATTCCGCAATCGTAAGCGTGCAAGGGTCGCGTAAGGTTTGCACGGTTTGTGAGTAAAGTGTCGCCAGGTAACCTGTTATTATTTCGATTATTTATCCATCATACGGATGAGTGGATGTACTCGGAACTTGTGAAGGATAAGACTAATGTAAAGCGTGGAATTCCCCCATCGCACTCCAGCATTGGAACTTCATAGAGTCCTAGTTTTACTATTGTTTCACTACGGCTTTCCGCGCTGGGAGTTGGGAGTTGGGAATTTTTGTTCAAATACCTTTTGACATCACTAGGAAAGATGATGTTAGAGTCAACAAGTACAGCCATTTCATTCACTATAACGAGCTGTCCGTGTGCGGGGGATCAAAACATCAAGGCTTACCGTTCACGTGTGCGCTAACATTTGCATCATCGTATTGGTACGATATGTTTTAAACTAATCTTATTCGAGCGGAAACCCGTGCCGGTGGTGCATTTTTCGAGTGGCCGATTTGTGACCCTTGACCAACAACCTCATCACATGCACCAGCTTCTTGCATCCAATGTCGCCCTGTTGCATAGTTACATTGCCAGTACAAGTGGTGCGTTGTGCATCGATTTAGATCCAATTAGATCATTACTGGATAATAGCGTACTGTCTGAGCACTGTTATCAAGATCACACTACTTCCGGTGCAAGTGGACAAGAGGGAAAAAAATCTACCACCCCCATCAACCTCTGGACCTGTTCGTACCAACAGGACCAGATACGAACGAGAACTGTGAATGAATTGATTGAAACCGGTTCGGATAGGCAAAATACTGACCATCGCTCGAAAACCTTCAATCTATTGGCACGTTTCACTCGGTTCTGATGAGGTGAAGCGGCATAGCCGCCCGCCCCTGACGTTTGATCCGTTTGGGGCGGTTGCGAAGCAGATGAAGGATCTCGCAAACCGAAAAGAAGTCTACGAAAATTGCACAGTACAGCACAAGGCACAGCAATGCGTCGACCGGTTTTCCGCAATTTGCCAGAGACACGTGAATCATGGAAGGAACTTGCTTGAGAAAATCAAATCGAAGCTAAAGGTGTAACTAACTACTTGCCACCGCAAAACCTATCATGCTATTTGATTGACACGATCGTAATTAAACAAACGTGATGGAAATGGTGTGTTTGTGTTAAACGCACTATTTACAGTAGTGGGCAACAAAAATGAATTGTCAGCTAAAGATAGTGATACAAGCGGGAGCATTCTTGATCAAGTGGAAATGTCCAACAAATGATGATAAATTGAGTTTAACGATTGGCAGGGTTTTGCGGCATAAATTAGAAAAGTATAAATAAATGCTGCATAATTTTGTCACCAATTATGCCACCATTTCAAAATATTGGTGCCTACTTAAAATCACATCAGATCGTCTTGGTCTTGGCAGGTCTCGATCAGCAAAAGGAGTCCTCGGTAACACGATAACAACACTCCATCTCAGCCTGGGCCTGTCACAACTGTTTGTTTAATTTGTTCCAAAATCTTTTGTGTCTAATTCATAGAACAAATTTTATTGATTAGCTCATAGAAGTCGTGATGAGCTCCACTGTCCTTGAACACAACGAGTAAGAGAGGATTCGTCAGTTTTGGACTAAAACAACGAAGTATGCGAGTACTGAGACTACGAGTGCTCTATAATCTAGTTCAAATAATGTAACAGAATCAGGTTCTAGCTGAAAATTTCCACTCCATCCTGGACCGCCGCATCGAAAACTAGCAAGAACTTTACCATTTCATCCTGAAAACCCCTGCATTTTCACTTCGATCCTGATATTAGTCTACTCCCGTCTGTCGCGCGCAACAAATTAGTTAATGGATTGCGTGTTTGATTAAAAAAAATATCCATTTGGACGGAGGTTTTGATAATTCATTAGTCGTAAAAACACTGTGCAGCGATATTCAACATATCGATACACGGCCCCAGCCGATGCGCTGTCAGTATCTGCGCGTTTTCGTAGCCGAAACACTGATATACTCGCCAACACGCACCACCCTCGGCCGAAATCGAAGGTGTCAGCCGAGAAGAAGTCTCTGCACAGCCTCTTGCGCCACACATCAGTTGCTGGTTGTGGTTGTGGAAAAGCGTCTTTTTCACTGCTCCGAAGGCAAGCCATATTCACGCACGCACCACCCTGATCGGTCGTCGGATCACCGCTGCAAAAGACAGAGAGGGAAAGCAGCTAGTTGCTCTTCCCACCCCACCGTACCAGAGCCAGACAGGTTCACGCGGGCTGCGAGAGCGAGTAGACAAGAGAACGGGGTAATTACCCGTCCCGCCCGACCCGGGGCCGTTGGTTGACCGTGCGGATGATGGTCTCGCGGACGAGTCTCGAGAGTCAGTTTACTGTTGGCCGTTCGTGCTCGTGGTTGTGTTTCGCGTTGCGTGTTGGGTTACGGTTGTCTGTGGTTCTTTTTTTTGCACATAACGAAACAAGAGTGCAAGAGTGTAACAGGTACCCAGTGGCAGCAGTAGAAGTAGTTTAATCATAACGCCTTTTTGGTGTGTGCCTTAGTGATTGGTGAAGTGAAGATATCATTCTTCAGTGTGCTTAGGTGAATTTGGCTACTGAAGACAATCTTCAAAACGTCCACCGAGCGTCGCCTTTGCTGACAAGGCAGGAAGAAAAGCATCACAAACCAGCACAGTAAATAGATTTGAGTGAAGTGCGCCGTGCCAGAAGTGTGTGGAAAGGAAAACTTGCCTGCATTAGCGTTTTTTTTCAGTTTTGTGTGTCCCAACCTCCACACACCCAAACGTGGGGCGTGATAACTTTATAAGGAATGAAAAAAAAAAAAACACTGTGCAAATGAGTGCAAATATGTGCGCCAAACCAATCTGTTTCCAGCTGGTGGCGCGGTGGCCAACCTCGTTGCGTTTGGATACGAAAAGTGAAAAACCTACCCGTAATGGTGCAGTAAAGAGTGTTCAAAGCGAATCCGGGTACGGGAAATGGAAAAGAAGAACCTCTTGCAAGATAGGCCCCCTCCGCCCCCCCCCCCCCTCCCACCCTACGAAAAGGATGATGTGTTTGAAGAAGAGGCCCCGTAGAGTGCCGGATGGGAAAGAAAATTGTCATTACGCAATGTGTGGCCATGCGTCCGCGGGAAGGGAGGGTACGTTTGGCTAGAAGACAAGAAGTGGAAAAATATGACGAACAAGTTGAGGACGGCGGTGGTGTTCGGAAGGGTATCGAAGGTGGCAAAAGGGAGCGCACAATATGGAGGAAACCTGTCTGGAGTTGAAAAGAAACGCGTGGCGTGGCTTCAACGTTCAATGGAAAGGAAAAGTTGTGTGAATGAATTTTCATTTTTGGTTACGACAAGCCGGAGCGATATGGAAGGGAAAATCGAAAGAAGATAATGGAAAATTGACTGCAATCGACAACGGGCGGAGCCGCCGATGCTCTCTATCGCGAAAACGATGCTGCAAGATTGCAGCGAGACTAAGCAATTGGTGCTGTGCATTGCTTCATGAAGGGCTTAACGTGGCGTACGCTTGTTATATTATTAAATTTCTAATTCAAAATTTTATCAACATCATACTCACACGTCATGATTCAATGCGATGGATGTGTACATATTTTTGAGATTTTGCAGCTGTTCCTCGGAGGCTATTTTATTTGAGAATTAATCATGCAAACAATCCCTGCTTGTGGCAATGATGTATTCAATATTGCGAAATGAGCATTGCGTCGCGGTTTTGCCAGCTTAAGCAATCTTTGATGCGCGAAAGACCTTAGATGAATTATGGCATTTGAACTGAACAAAGAAAACCGTTCAAACCGTACTAACTATCAAAGCTTGCATGCATTGTAAAGCTATTCCAGCCATTCCCTTCCTTCTAACGACATATGGTAGCCTTCATAGATCATTATGTATCGAATTCTAGTCAACCAATCCAACCGACCCGTAAGTTACAGGTGCCCTTTGGTCGCCGCGCACATGCTCAACTGCAAAGAATTGCTTGCACTTTTCCTTTCTTCTCTATGCAACTTGAACGTTGGTGAGAGAGGGGCGTGGAGAATGGCTACAAATTCCCCTTAAGCAATGCGCAGGTAAGCCTGTACTTCAGAAATTCAGTGAGGATGTGTTGCAACATGCATCATGCGCGAGGATAATGTAACCGGTTTAAAGAAACGCCAGATTGAACTGTTTGTGCACACTGCGTTGCTTGCTCTATCAATGGTTGAGGGTTGGATTTGTGGTGCAATTAAGCTATCGATTGCACCAAGCTACCAAGAATTCGTTACGATACGGCACACCAAACGACCTCCAAGCTAAATTATAATGCACAAGAAGTTCTGCTACTGTTGCTGCTGCTGGCGGTTGCTGATCAGGGCACGTGAAGGAAGGCGACGCAAGTAGGTCACAATCCTTCCGCCAGTGCTAAGATAGGGCGTTTGATTGAACAGTCCAACGCTGCCCTTTGATTATTGCTCGCGGTGTACACGGCTCAAACGATGTTCGTTCAGAACATTGTTTATTGGCGAAGGACGCACTGAACTGAACTATGGCCTAGTGTATTTCCACAGGAATTGTTACATAAGGTCAGTGAGTCATCGGAATGTTGCAGTGTAAGGCACAATATCCTAACGCTATGGTGACGTATATCCGTTAAAGCCTATCTCTCCATTTGCCGAGCAGCGTGCGGAATTCGTTCACCTTGATTCATTGTCGGCTGAATGAAGATGGTTTTGATACATCCTTGACTTGAGCTCGATTTCTCTTGGGAATTTTACTCCTCATCTCCTAAACTCGCTGGATTGAGTTTGGGATGAGAAAACTCGTTCTTGTTTTCGTCAGTGACGACCGCTTGCTAGGAGACGCGGTAGCGGTAGTCAATGCCAACCGGACATCGAATCGAGCCTCGCAGCCTTCTAAAAACATAGTTAAACTTCGGTTCGGAGCAAGCCTAACGCTGTAATACATTCGTTTGCCTCCGCCGAGCTTCTTCAGGCTTTTTGGTGATTGGAGTATTAATTCGGAGTGTTTCAAATTTTCTAATAATTGTGTAAGGATTCCTTCAACAACACCCGTTCTGGGAGGGTTGGAGGCTTGGAGTTCGGTTGGTGTGCAATTTGCAATTTACCGTTAGCTAGCGATCAATTGAGATCGTACGATCGTTGCTTTTTTTTTTTTCGTGTTCGATTCTTTGTTTGTGCCGTTGTGCGACAAGTGCATCCAACGTTGCGTGTTGGCCTGTCCCTTACAACTTGAAGGTAATTTACTTTCAACCCCAACTCACCACTGCCTGGGTGCTTGCTGTTCTGGCTGCCGGTGGTGGGGTTGACAAGGAAAAAAAAAGTGAACCAAAGAACAAGAAGCCGAGAAGGAGGCCAGCGGTGCGAGCTCCACGCTATTTGGGGCTTGCGGCCGTATCATGCCAGAAATCGAAAGTTATACTTCGCGGGTGTGCAACACAACACAAGCTCTGTTGGAGTTGAGAGCCAGCTTGAAGCTGAAGACTCGAGTAAGCAAAAAAGGCCTTCACGGTTGGGTTTGCTTGGATTTCTCACACCGGCTTGTGGCCGCTAAGCTGCCGTATAGCAACGGACGTCGTTTTACACCCGTCAATGGTTCGCACACACGCACGCACACGGCGGCAGGTTAAGCTGGCAGGCCGGGCCAAACCAGTTGCCGAGGTTCGGATCCAAGATTGCAGATCTGACGTGCAATGCGGTTGTGTTGCAGAAATAACACCAACCCACGTGTGTACACACATACTTGGAAAAGGCTTTTCTTTGGCTCGGGAGGAAAGTGCGAGCAGTTTGTACTACTGCTATGTTTGCATGTGTGTGTATGTGTGTGGCATATGCGTGTGTACAAAACCAAATCGACGAGCGTGTGTGCAAAAATGGCAGAATTAGATAAGTACGATTTCAAATCGAATTGAATAATCGCATACCACCCTGGTTGGATGCCTTTGCCGTCACCTTCTCTCGATCTCTCTCTCTCTCTCTTTCTCTTACACTCTTTGCTGTGGTTGTGCGTTTCATTGCGAGTGTTCGAAACATATCGTGCATAATAATAATAATTGCACACACCACACACAACGAATATGTGCGCAACTACGCCACTGTGGCGCACTTGGTGGAGTGTGTGACACATAGTGAGGTTTTCCCAGGTGTCGCATTCCACCAATAGGCTGAAGTTCACCTCACACCGTAAGCTGGAGGCTGCTCGATTGGGGACACTGCAATACATGATGCACCAGGATAGATTTTGCATAATCGTTCCCGACCCTAGCTGGAATGTAGGACACCGCTTGGATAACCAGAACCCATCGCCGTAGGGTGGATGGGTTTCTCTTCTACCAAAGCTTGGACAGCTTTAGTACATTGTCCGGTTTGGAAACAGACTCGGCAAATTGTGCCTGCAATTAGTGGGTCAGCTGTTCGCTGGCCTACTGACGAATATTTTGCAGTTTTTTTTTTTTGATTGCTTGCCCCTGCCTCCACGACGACCATATGATATCCGCCACGGAACTGCTGACCATTGCACAACTCTAGCTTACTCACTGGGTACGATGCCTACCCGTTAAAACCTTGCGAGCGCAGGGCCCGCAGGCAGTGTTTTACTGTGGATGTGTTGTTGTTTTCCTACTCCTAGAGGCTTTTTTGTCGTAGCTGCTGGCCGGGTATGACTACTTATTGTCTACAAACGACTTTCATCGCTGGTGCCAGCTTCCTCGCACACATATGGCCAACAACGCCAACAACACTCCACCGAAGTTTGGCCTCGAAACTCGATGCCTCGATGAGATGAAATTGTGAGACTGGACGGGCTGGACGGGAAATTGGTGGGAAAACCCCATCGCGTGTGTATCGAGCGAGTAATTGCGCTGCGCTGATGCAAGTCCGATAGAATAGCGATTTGTTCTTAGATTACTGGGACAGGACGGTAGGAATAAAAGTCCTCACACGAAACGAGCTGCTGCTTGGCAATAATGGATAGGCTTCCGGTTAGTAATCACTGCGTAACGTATCATTGTTATCCGTACTGGGAAAGTGTGGAAAAAATGCTCCAGAATCACGTGCAGGTGGCTTTAGAATTAACAGTAATTTCCAGTGTGAATATTTTCCCCGTACTAGCAACGTGCGTAGATGCTAGCTAAGGAAGTTATTAGGAAGCAAAGAAGCTGAATTCATTAGCAGCAGAGTTCTTAAAACAAATATAATCCACCGCGAGTTTGTGCGTTATCTATCTACAAAGGAACACGCTGATTGGAAAGGTTGGATCATTATATTCATTAGTCAGCTTGCCATATTAGGAATGCAAATTCTTTCCTGATTTTAATGATTGAAATATGCATCGGCAAACAGGCTCTCAGGCGTGCTGAAATTTTTGCGAAATGTATTTCCGTGTGCCTTCCTACCGCGTGCTGGAAGAAGCATCACAAAGGAAGAGGTGACAAATTTTGGCATCAACAGTTCACAAGTATGCTAACATCGGAGGATGGTTCTTCGGTTATAGTTTCCGTGTGCGTTCAAGTCCCGCTTTTTGTTGTAGGAAACAAAACTGAGCGCGGGCGCGTATGTGAAAGGTGTTCGATTTCGGCTCCAGCCCCCCGTCAACGGTTTCAGATGCTGATGCTACATAAATCTTGTCATTCCAATTTTAACGACTTATGTGCCGACCGAAAATCTTGGAATCCTGTTTTACTATTGCCAACTGTCGCTTGTTGTTAAGCGGTAAGGAAGTGCGTGAAGGTTCGCCTTTTTATCTGCGACGTGACAAACTCCGTCCATCGCGATCGGATTTGGCGTGAAACAGGTTTCCTGTGCGCATCCGGCATACATTCGAATGATATCACATTTGGGGGAAGATAGCGAAAAAAAAAGGCCTACAATTTGCATAAACCTTGCGAGACTCCATCGATATCGGCAGATGGAACAGTGGGTAAGGAATACATTTGGCAGATATCGTGTTACCAACTTGTAGAGAGCTTTGCATGTAAATCGGGTTTATTGGTGCAATTTTGTACATTTGCCAATACGCACCTCGATGTACCTCATTTTCTTCGTTCACTTAGTGTTCAAATACGTACGGAGCGTTGTAAAAGAAATACCCACCAAACAAGGCCTCAATTTCTGTTTGCTGAGAGCTTTTGGCAGCGGACGTTTTGAGAAAACTCATCAGTGAGATGAGATGAATTAAACAACAAAATAGCGAACAAAAACAACAACAAAAAGCAATCTTTCAAAACAAAATGTTGCAATCTCATCTTCTCCGCACAGCACACACGATCACGGTAGCTGGCGATCGCGACGCTGTAGATGCACAATAATGGTTGACGTCTGAGTCTCCCTCCTATTTTTCACATTTGTAGAAAAAAGAAAACCTTCAATGCAAGAACTTTGCCGAACACCCGTTTTGTTTGTACGTGTTTGTGTGCTCAAAAGTATGTATCTATTTACTCAACTCTCTTCTCACGAAAACACAACCCCCGGACCAGCGCCACCACTGGTTGGGTTCTTGGTGTCGGTTCTTGGTGTTTGGCAAGAACTGCTTGTTGGTTAATTTGCTTTTCGCGCGGGGTTTCTTTTCCCTGTTACCACAAGAGCCACACAAAGTGCCATGAACCGGACCCAGCAGCGGAATGGGCGAGCGAAAAAATTGTGGGCCAAAAATTAACCTCACAAACCACGCTAGCAGTGGTTCGCTACCACCGTGCAGAGTGTATTGCCATTAGTAAGCCAGTTATACAAGAAGTCCTTCGTGCGATTCGTTGTGTTGTGTTGCTGATTTGTGTGTGTGTGTGTGCGTACGTGAAGCATGATTGCTTGTTCTCCTTCTTTGGAGTACTCGCACCGGAGTGGCGAGCCTCACATGCACATGTCCTCTTCAGGGTGCCCACCTTCACAGGGTTTTCGCTCGAAACCAGTCGAACTGGGTACGTTGCTTAATTCTGGCTGTAAGAGCGCGATCATGGCGTGTTCAGACGGCGTGCAGCTGGGGATGCAAAATGTCGAAATCGATGTTTGTGCCCAACGTAAAGGCATTAGCGGAATGCAGCGAATTTAGCGCTACCGCGAGAGACGCGCTAAACCCTCACTCTGTTGGGCGCGATAGCATGTCGTAACGTTTGAGCTAGGAAAGATCGTTTACGGTTTACTACGGACTGGCTGTTGTTGTTCGCTGTTCTCGGTTATGTTTACCGCATTGCTTTGCCAACAGTTCATTGGCAGATTAGATTTGCATGTACTACTCGGAAGCAAACCGCAGACAGCACTGCCACTGGGGAATCGATCCGCAAGCGCTGGGAAAAATATGCACTCGATCCATAATTGCAAGATGTGGGCGAGAAAATGCGGAATTCGATCTCAGAACAGAGTTTCGGGCAGCATCCGCATCACCGCGTTCCGAGATGATTTACTCGCTTTCTTACCACTACCGGTTTGTGATTGCAATCTCCGCCACATTTACCTTCCAGTTTCGTTCTCTCGCGCTCATCTTGATCGTTTTGCTTTGTCTTCTTCAACGTCATCATCGTCGTCGATAGTGATCGCGTGTCCCGATGGTGGGAGTGTACCACCCGGGAAGTGTTCCTTGTAAGCCAGCGTACGGATTTCAGTTCAGTTCAGCGATAGAACTCGATTCGGAAGTGTTCAACTCCAACAAGTGCAAACAAGTTTTCGCAAAAATACTGATATCCGTTTCTTTGCTGCAATTGACCGTGATTCTATTTCCAAATTTGTCTGTTGTAGTCATCGAGTTTACAAGTCTATCCTACTTTTTTTTTACTACAATCCATCCTTGTTTCGATTCCATCCTTTAAGTGTTTATGGTGAAATAGTGATAGTGAAATAGTACAAACAGCTGGAGCAGGAGTGGAACAGCTCCACTACAGTGAACATTGTCCGTGCCGGAAGCAGAACTGTTCCCTATCTGCCATTTAGGGCGTTGCCGACGAACGGCGACGGGAACAGGGCTTAACGGCTTCCGTGGCCAGTTGTTTTGAGTTTTGGTTGTAATCATCACAACGAAAGTTAGAAAACTCGGCATCCACGGCTAGCCGAGTGTACGGAGCAATACAGCGAGGAGACCTAATTATCTGCCACCGAACCAAACGGAAGTGTGCTCACAAACAACCAAAACTCACCGACTGTTACGACAACAGTATCCCCCACCCCCGCTTCGGCCCCTTCCAACGACAGACGCACAGAAATACATGATAAAATGTTGATAACGTAAGTAGGCCGGAAACAATCATAGGCTTATTGTTTTGCGAATACTGATCGACGATCACTGTCAAAACAGTGATCGTGGTTGTGTTTGTTTGTTTGTTGTTGGTGTTTTAATTGAAATTGCTGCAAAGCGATAAACGAAATGAGTGTGTGTGAGGCAATTGGTAAACTGTTTTCGGAAAACAAATGTTTGAAGGTTTCCCAAACATCAAAAGATCGATTTACACTGAACAAGATAATATTTGTTTCTCTTTTGTTTATGAAAATTTTATCAATTGTCTCATCAACTATTTTACTGTGATATTTTCCAGGTACTAAACTTGTATTATATTAAAGAATATTTTCAATGTCAGTATTATTAAAGATTTATATCAGACATTCCTCTTTTATCTGCAATAGAGTAAAATATCATTCAAAACTTTATAAGATCATAATTCATGATTCTGAACATCCTTGGCTTAACGAACTACTAAGTTACTCCGGCCATGGAATGGTTTATTATACTTATCGATAGCATATCGTGAATAGTTAGTCCTCACTACGGGAGAGTGGTCTGGCTGGGATATGAATGACTTCCCTGCCGCGTAAAGACCGGCGCTGCTGTCTATATGTATTATCAAGAATCTCATAGGCCTGATTGTGAAACCCAAACATCTTCTCAAACGTCACAAAACTGTCACTTTGGTATTATCACTTTCCGTTTGGCTATCCGTTTGGCTAAATCAGACGATTAAAAGTCGATGACAGATGTTTGTCGAACGGAAAGTCAAAAATTTGCATTGCCTGAACGGAAACGCGCTTATACCGAAAGTTTTCCGTCAGTCAGGTGCTACGGAAAGTCTAGTTTGCATTCATAGAAACCATGTTTAAGCGTAAATCTATAGAAAAGTGTATATATTTTACGTGTATTTGTTATGACAATAATTTTGAAGTCGTTTTAATGATATTATTTGGTGGTTTGCTGGAATTATTCTGAAGCAAGAACCACAAAAGTCCGTCACGAAAAAATGTCCACCGCAAAAAGTATATTATTAAAATAAATAATTCGATTGAAATCATCTGTGAATATATCTCTCTGCTCTATTTGCTCAGTTAGAGCAACCTGTTTCTGTATTAATGTATGCAAAAAGTCGACAAAAAATTCGTCGACTCTAAACGAGAGATCATAATACAAATTTGATTTCCATTTGGTTAGAGTCTCTCCGTCGGAAAGTTTTCCGTTTGGTTTTGACAATCAGGTCTTATAGCTCCCTAAAATCTCACTATAGGGACGGCCCAGTGATGTAGGCGACAGCAGCGCCAGATTTAACACGCCAGGACCTGAGTTCAAATCCCTTCCGGACCGTCTCCCAGTAGTGAGGCCTTGACTATCCAACTATGTGGTACATCGGCAAGTCTAGTTAGTAACCCATTCGAAGGCGTGATCTTAGAAGCTCGTTAAGCCTAGAAGAAGAAGATGCCAAGTCCTGGCCCAAGATCTAGATTTATTTAGCAAGTATTGTTATATTGTACCTCGTAAGTAGTTTACGCTGACTGGTGGATTTCTTGGTTTGACAGTCGTTAGTAGCAAAGCTACTAAGGCGAACTATGCAATCATTGAAAGAAAAAAAAATGTAAACTCATGAGATCTACTGAAGAAAATTCTACGGATTTTATGTCTCAGGAAAATAATTGTTGAAGACACATTCCCTTAACCACACGCCTGAAATTAATAACTCACCCATTGTAACGATAATAATCAACGATGTTCTACACAAACATCATTTGTTTTCTACGAAACATCAGTTATCATTTGCATGCTGTTTTGTTTTGGAAATAATTTTACGAACCGCATCAGTCGCGCCTCATTGCACATGCCATTGAAATTGCGGTAAGCATTGATTGATCGTACACGTTCGTGGCCTCCTGAAAAAGCTGCACACAGAAAGCAATTGTGTAATTGAGCCATCATCAACCATTCACTGCTGGCTAATGCGATCGTTTGCCGATGTTTTACAACGCATTGCTCATGACGATCGTTTCGCTGCACGGATGCTAAATAATGCTGTACCCCTCGGTGGGTCCACGATGTATCATTCCTCCATGGAGTTTGTAATTGTTTTGCTAATGTGTGTGTGTGTTTTTTTTTATTTCACTACGTTTTGCACCATCGTGTTAAAGTACCATCGAGCTTTTTCGCCTTTCTTTGCTTAATTGCGCCACGTTAAGAGCCACGATGTGGCGTGCCAAAGGGCACATCACACACAAAGCAAGGGTTTTTACGGCGGCTGCTGGATATGTTGTGGCGAGGCGCGCATAATTCGCGTGTGCCCATTGCACCACATGCCCGGCGGACTATGAAATTGTAAATCGCTTGTGAACACAACAATAAAAAGATCACAAGAAACATTCCGGCGGCGGCGGCACCGACAGCAGTACGGTCCAGCTGCGGTGGGTCAATAGCATGACAAAGAAAAAAAAACATGCAGTCGTCAAGCCCAAGTGATACCATCTCAAACAACGCACACCACAAAGCTTGGGTGATTTACAGTTCGTAAGCCGAAAAACAGATGGAGTTTTTATTTTTCCAAACGGCAAGGTTACAGTTTTTGTGGTGGAGAAGATTATTTTTATTTTATGAATTAAATCCTAAAACATACCATCTTCGATGGACACGCACAAAAAAAAACTGCGGAACACATGTTACGCGCTTTCTTGAAACTTAAATATCGTCGAGGATACCGGCAAACGCATTATCACGCAGCGGTCTGCATAAACAATCAAATAATCGTCGCGAGCCGTACAACAAACCGCTCACAAGCAAACCCCTCGAGATGGTGACAGCGACTGCAACGGTCGTAGCGACGACGAACCCACAGCAACAAGACATGCCAGCCGACGAAATGGCGTGCGATCGCGATGTTATACAACAAACAAGACGGCCTACATTTCCGAAGGTCAATTCAGTTTCATTCGAGTTGCACCCAACGTTGATGATTGTGTGCGAGTGTCCGTGCGTATATGTGTGTAGAAGTAAACATCGCTTTTTTATGCTGTTTAATCTCTACTCACACACTCACTCTCGTCGAGTCGCCATCACGCATCGGGTGGGGAGATGGCGAAAGAAAGCCTTGCTGATGCGTATGTCCGCCATTAGTACTCTCCAATAGATTTTGTAGTGTACATGAGTGTGCATGAGTGTGTGTGTGTGTGTAAGTGTGCGCGATCCAATTCGATCGATCGCTATTGCGTTTGCGTATGTGTGTGTACGTGTGCGTGAATACATTAATCCTCGCATTTTCATCGATTCTGTATTCAAAATTCGTACACCATTTGCGGTGCGCCTGGCCATCGATAAATAGGCATTGGAACGCTAAACCATACAACAAAGTTGGCAGCTTGATGTCTGCTGTCCGGGGCGAAATTTGCCTTGTTGGGCCACTTGCTTCAAGGCGACCAGCGCTGGGCGACGCTGTGTTGGTCATGTAATGACGGTACAGAGGTCGGTTCGATTAGAAACCGGTTAGAAGAGTATCGCCCAGCCGTAGAGCTTGTCGTGTGGATCGTGCAAAAGGTCGCCACCGTACCCGAATTCAGGGCGGCCGAGGAGTGAGGACGAAACGCAAATTTCAAACCCCTTCTCTTCCCTGCGTGGTGGCGTGTGGTCGAAGGAACGCATTAGTAGCGTCGGTGCTGTAATAAGGGTAAATAAATGTTTCAGATTTCCAGCGTCCACCGCACAACCACTCGGTGTATACTGACGGTAAAACCAATTGAGGATTGGCTTCGGTCATGACAGCAAAGTACGCACATCACGCCACTTAGTACTTTTTCTTGTTTGCTTCAGACTCTTTGCCTCTCTTTCTCTCCATCGCAATATCCCTGCCTCTCGCTCTTGCGCAATGCGCTTGACCACGGTGAGTGGGAGATGGCCACGCA
This sequence comes from Anopheles maculipalpis, assembly GCF_943734695.1. Lineage (NCBI taxonomy): Eukaryota > Metazoa > Arthropoda > Insecta > Diptera > Culicidae > Anopheles > Anopheles maculipalpis. The sequence continues at coordinate 51,747,988 of NC_064871.1, forward strand.
CTATAAGCGGCCATCTTCAAGGTTAGGCACCCGAGAGTGTGTTTAGGCCGTGAACGTTTTTCGTCGTCAAGCACTGCGATGATGTGCGTCGTGATGATGGATCGTTTTTTTTTCGGATGTGTGTTGTCAGTTAACCAGGTATGCTAAAACATCCTCCAAATGCAAAACATGACACGCTTAGAATACCAACATTGCACGTTAAGCCTTAATATTAGCACCGTTTTCAATTTTGTCTCTGCCATATACATAAATGTGTACTAATGGGATTCCGAAAGCAGGTGCCATCCTAATGATTATAGCTCCCGAAATCTATTCACCCAATTAGAGTCACTTGTCTACAGCACAGGAGACAAGGTGATCAGTCAGTCTGGACTGGAGGAACCCATGACAAAATGCAGTTAAAACTTCATTACAGTAAAGGCTGCTGCTGCCAACAAAAACCCAGGCAGACAAGAGGGCGGCATACATGTGTATGTATAAAGCAAAACTTGTCAACTTTTTATACGTTTCCTGCTTCACGGTCATCTTCTTAAATTGTCGAGACTTCCTCGTTCTAAACGCACCAGCACCTGCTTGATCGTACCACACCTGACGTAAGACAAGCGTCGTCGTCGTCTGCGTTGTCGTCATCTATTGTCGATGTGTTGTACCGTCTCTGTTAATTATATTTGCTTTCATTTTGGTTAGGAAAACATCCCCAATCCTGCCACTATTTATTAGGTACAATTTTTAATAAAATATTGCATTGGTTTCGAATAATCGCCAAATGGCAAACAACATAAATTCTCGCTACAGATTGACTTCCAATTCGAAACGAATCGTTCTGTTTTTTCTTCAACTTTGAAGTAAAGCAATTTATGAATAATGTTTTGAACATCTGTTTCCATGAACTATCGTTCAAACCCCAAGAAAAGCAGCCTCACTTCTTTGAAGTTTTGAGTAATTCTTACCCTGGTACGATTTCTCTATTACTTCCTTTGAAGTCTACATCAGCACTGATGATTCAACGTGCGGCCAACGGTCCGGTGTCCTTGAAGGTTCACTGCTGCGGCCGACCCCCTTGACTGCTCGTTTTCATCAACCCGTATCGACCCCAAATGCCGTTGGAAAATCATTCGGTGCGGTGCAACACTTGCCGGTCGTTCGGTAAACGCGTTTTTCGAAAGCTTCTGGCCTCGGATCTCTTAGCTCTTAGGGGTAAAATCTAGCTTCCATAAACGAAAGCTGCTGCAACCGATGCAGCCATTTGTGCCTGGATGATTGGTGAAGCACGCACTGTTCGAACGAGTTGGAAATGTTTGATCTTCACCTCTTTGCGCATCGATCGTTTTTCATTGATCGCAAGGCGGAAGTACCTATGATTGCGTTTATTTTGGATGGACGATGATCACCGCAGCATCGATCCTACCAGCAAACTAACATACGCACTCATACATACGAACGTGCATCGGTAAAAAGGGGATTGGCCTGTTTGATCATTGCGTGATAATGGCGGACGATTGCGCAGTCAACCGGCGGTGGCGATCGATTTCGAAAGATGTAGTGGCCGAACCGAAGGCTTACACAGGGAATTAGCATATCGTGACCTTCTCTCCCGGAAAGTCCAGTGTTGGTCTGCGGAAAGGAAATTTTTGACCGCACACGCATGACACACGCTGGTCTAGACGCTCGGCGCAACGAAATTGTGTCAAAATTGAAGATTCCATCCCGTAAATGAGGCCAATATCATATCGCTTGGTTGTGAATTAGAGCTTCTCTTTGGCATCAGGAAATTACGATGCTTTTGCACAAAAATGCTCGTATGATAAAATGAGTTTAACAACACGAATTGAAATAATTTTGGTTCGATGTTACTAATGACCGCTGCTGTCATGTTAGAGCAAGTGGCAATCATTTTAATCATCAAAAACTTCATTTCCTTTCACCATGAACTGGCTTAAAGGTGAAAAATAGAAAAACGACGATATCCTAGACCCAGATGCTGAGGTTGTCGGACAACGATCGTTAAAATTCTTATTCCGATGAAAGACCTGCGTCTATCAAAAGGATTAAGCCACTAAACGACGGCAACACTGCAGCTCACCAGCAGCCATCTTGCACGTGTGGCACTCTGTTGGTTGAGTTAGATCAAGGCTAAATGTGCAATTACAATTAGTGAGTGGATGTTTCGTATTTAACCGTCAGACCACCACTACCACTAGCCAATGTTTTCTGCAGTTTTCGTTCGCAATCTGTGATATGGTATGAAGTGTGCTGGAAAAAGAGGAAACGAAACGATGAGAGACCGTGCAGCTATGTAGTAGGTGATCTACATTTTGCTCATTACCTTTCCTTTACGTTTTTATTTTACTGGCCAAGCCACATCGAATGTGACTAGCGGAACAAACAAACCGTGCAGCACAATAGTCGAAACGCAACATACGCGTTTCGTATGCATTCTCTGCATTGTTTTATCTCTATTATTATGTGCAAAATTTCCCGAATAAAATGATTTAAAAATAATCACAAACTTTATTACTGATGTAAGTTTTTAATTCTCTTTTACTTTTTCACTCTACAGCGGCAGTGAGACCAGTGTGGCAACGATCGACGATGGAGGGACAATGTGGAGCAGACAGCAGAATGCCGTCTCCGTGCGGCATGCATTCAAATCGTACGGCACCAAGAAGAAACCAAACCAAGTTCTATCGAATCTTAACATGACAGTAGCCAAAGGAACTATGTAAGTATTCTTTTTTATCATTTTCTATTTATGTTTGCATTTGATTTGACATTTTATCAAGACATATTCTGATATTGGATTTGTTACAAACGGGAAATTTAGTATTTTTAGTCAATTTAATATAAGTGATACCAGAAAAACAATGTATATTAAATTATCAATTTCATCGTACAAGTAATTATTGTAGATTTTTTGTTCTATCCGAGAGTTGGCAGAGTGTCATAAATAGGCTTCAAACATTTAAAATATGCTTACTTTTAACGCAAATTAGTTTGTTCATCATGAAGTGCTAACATTGGAGAGAAAGTCAGGAAATTCAGGTAAAAATCTGGTTTCTTTGTTTATTCCATTAGGAAGGCCTTTATTGCTGGTTCTGGTCGTAAAATTTATTTTTTCTAAAAACCTTAAAAATGGCAGAAGGTCATTTCATCTTTTTTTAATATTTATGAGAACTGTGCTCCAACGAAAGCTATTCGGATTTCTGGTTTCCGTGGTTGAGAAGTAGGGAAAGAACCGAAATATCATGATAATGAATTGTTGGACGCTTTATTGGATGACAATTTCGACGAAAAACGATACAAGAATTTGTGAATCCGTGCAGAGTTACTGGATAACCAGTTTGCAAAAATCTTTTTTGAAAGCTTGGCAACGATCCGGAAATTTACAAAAACTCACGAGGAGAAGCTTTTGGATCACAAAAGTCAATATTTTTCTGCACAATCATAGAAGGATTTGTAAATATAACGGAATTTTAAATATAATTCGAATTCGAATTCGAATTAACATCCAAAGCAAGTTATAAGTTCTGGCCGTGACTATAGAAACATCGGCAACCATAGCAAATATTCGATGCTTCTTGCTTAGTATTTGTAGGAATCTGATTGACATTTTAGTGACCAGGAATACCAGGACCAGGAAAAAAAAACATTTTAATGTTAGAAAGATTTGATCTTCAAATGTTGACTTTCTTAACTTAATTTCACTCTTAGAAGGAATCCATTATGCCCTTCAGGCGAGTCCTCAAGACCCAGTTTCAAAGCTACGGATAACTGTTATGTTTTACCAATTTATCCTGCAGCTCATTCTTCTTCTTGGCTTAACGACCTTCTAAGGTCACGCCGGCCATCAAATGGCTTACTAGACTAGATGGGATGATGTTCAAACCCCGGTCCTGCCGTGTAAAGACCGGAGCCGCTGTCGCCTCCACCACTGGCCCGTCCTTTTTTCCAATCATAGCAAACAAATTTAATGGAAAAATAGCTACGAGTTCTTATTTAATTTCATTTCATGTATTTCATATGTTTGACCTTGGCTATACAAGTAGTCTAATATCTAATCTTAACCCTAATTTAAACCTAAACGGTACGCAGAATAAGTTACAGCATTAGAAAAAAAAGAAAACAGAAAATAGGGAAGTGAAGGAAACGTTAGGAAGTGGATAACAATCGGGAACGGAAAAAAGGTAGGGATATGTTGAAATCAAAGTGATGGGACGAAGAATTAAACATTTTGATGGCAATAAGGAGAGGATCTTTACGGCCCACCGCAGAGCGACGTAAGGCAATAAAAATGGGGGGGATCGAGATCAAGCAACCGGCATCTGTCCTCGTAACATGGCAAAGCAGAGGATCGATCGGCAAGAATTATCCGGAGAGCAAACCTGGTGAAGGACCTCTGCACCCGTTCTATTCGATCAATGTGGATTCTTGACGACGGGGGCCAGATAACCGAACCATACTCCAGCATTGATCTGACCAGCGAAAAGAACAAAGTCTTCAAACAACAAGCATTGGAGAAGTCACACGTTTCACCAATACACCAATAGTTCTCCTCGACTTGCTGACTATGGAGTCAATCTCTGGTGTGAGAAAGTGAGCCCCGTGTCAAGCAAGATGACTCCAAGTCCTTAATGACCGAAACACGCTCTACCAGAACCTGGTCAAGGGAATAAGGATGAACAAAAGGGGTGCGGGAACGGGTAAACGTAATAACATTACATTTTGTCGGACAGAGGGAAAGACGGTTGCGATGACACCAAGCAGAAAAACGGTCAAGGATAGAAAGAAAAACAACACAGTCAGGAGGAGAGGATATAGGATAGGAGATTTTTAAGTCGTCAGCAAAACAGAGGAAATTATCAGGTGGAAGGACAGTACTGACATCATGGATATGCAACACAAATGACAGTGGACTTAAGACACTTCCTTGACGTACGCCTGCACCTGAAGGAAAGGGAAAAGAAAAGGGACCAGGCAAGTAAGGAGGTATGGATGCCAAGACAGGATAATTTGGAAATGAGGAGTGAGTGGGGGATACGATCAAAGGCAGATTTGAAATCGGTGTAAACGACATCAACCTGAGAAACCGTATCCAGTTGAGACGAAAGGTAAGAGGTAAAACACATCAGGTTAGTGGAAGTTGATCTTTAAGGCATGAATCCATGTTGTTGAGGAATGATAGAAGAACGTGTAACATACAGAAGATAGAAATGGACGACTTATTGCCTTTTTTATGTATAGGAATAAACCAAGCAAATTTCCACAAGGAAGGAAAAGCGGACTTACACAAAGACAGGAGGACTTTTTTAGTACAGATGCAGGAATTCCGTTTGGACCAGGCCTGTAAGACATTTTAAGCGAGTTTAGGGCATTGAAGACGGATATATCAACGATGATGCTGGAGCAGTAACTCGGTTAGATGAGGAGGTTGAGGACAAATCGCCCAGAGGCCGAGGAATGATCTGATAAAATAAATCAGATCTGATCAAAAAATAGCAAACGAAAATCATGAGGTTTCTTCTTATATGTAGATCTATCATCCATTTTCATCTGTTAATTTGTTACGTCTTTCGCTTTGCGATGCGTACAGAATGATTCCAACTGAAGTTCTACCTGTACTGCATTACTTCAAGCTTTACGCTCTTTGATTAACCTTGGAGAAACCCATGACGGATCAGTTAATGTCAGAAATTGAAAGTACAACTTGCAAAATTTTAAGATGATTGCCAAATACTTTCAACGGTTTGGGGCGGGCACTTTTTTTTTAATTTTCACGTTTGCTTCGGTTCGCAGCAGACGCGCCTCGACGGGGAAATCAATTAAAACACTGTATTGATGTATCGTTTTGAATCATCTCAAAAGAGCGGCAGACCGACAACAAATGGTTGGATGGCAAGCCATTTTCGCCTGCCATTCCACTATCACGGAAGTAATTATGGAGTTGTGTTCATCTTTGCTAATCATCAACATTTCCAAAATCAGCTCGCTTGTAGTTAACGCTCACTGTACACGCGTCTGTGCACTTTGTGTTCCGGTTTTGCTGCACAATAGACACAAACACATACACAGTGTACATACTTTTACCAGCCAACAGTATCCGCATGGGGGTCTACAACGTCACTCTCAATTTATTGTGACCATCAACCATGGCGTGGCCAACAAAATGGTTTTGCTTTGAAAGAAACCTACTGCGAAGGTACTTTTCTTCCACATTGCTTACCTGCAGGTGAAGTTATCGGTGAGGGTCACACGAGAATCGACCTTTGCTTCGTCAGGGTGTGGTATGCTTTGCGGTGTGACTATATTTTAACCAAACCACCTTTCTCATCACAATCTGCCACAAATGAACCCTTTAGACCGAGGTCGAAAGTTTACTCTCAGTTCCGGTACGACGATGAACACATATCGGCAATCACATGCCACAACGATGATTTGCTGCTATACAATGTGGACTCACAATTGCGGTCCGTAACGGTTGCATGGTCAATGGACACAAAAGTAATTGGTGTAGTTACAACTATTGGACCACTATCTAATCCGCGCGGTAGAATAAAATGCTGTTGCTTTCACGTACACAAATTGACCCTCAGAAACCCTTTCTTGGTGTTACGGGTTAGCATAATTGGTTGGCCCTCAAGGGATTGTCGAAGGTGGGATAGCTTTAGTCGTACTTGAAAAGTCAACAACCAATAATCGGACACTCACTGTTGTCTCTGTTAACTTCTTTCCTTGTTTTATGATTTAATAGCGTTACGACTACGATACGATGTTGCACAGCAGAGCATTTAATAACGCTCAATTCATTTCACTTATGGCATGATAGTACATTGTTTCTTCTTACTCTGCCAAACAATAAAGAGCACACAATGGTCCGTGTGGACTAATCCGTCCGTTTTTCTTCCGGGCGTTTCCTTCACGCTACCACCACGGATAGAAGTCTGTCACGGCCCACGGGGGAAAAAAAACAATCGCTAGAGATTGGTTGCGTATGATCGTCCTTGGATGTGCCACTTCCGGAGCATTGTTCGGCGATGAATGCTGAAGACACGTCCAAAACGTTCGATGCTGCTAACAAGTTTACCACCTATCGGTGTCAAAAGTTATTCAAAAAATGTAAAGGTCAAGGTGATTGTTTAGGACCATTTCTGGCTAATCAGACCTACACATGGATGTGTGGAGGACATATTCCAAATATACGCAAGAATCACACTACAAACAAAGGTAGAATAGTATCGTTACTCAGCCGCAGCAAACATGTTTAACATGTGAGAACAATAAGCTATAAACTTTGATGTAAAAGAATATACCGCTCTTGAAGTCCTCCTTGGGCATAAAACAAAGCCTTTCTTTGCGAACAGATCATTGTTTTACTGCACACTAGTTCAACATTCCTGCTCAAAGGACAGCTTCCGGTTAGATGGCTTAATATACAGCACCATCTCGGGACAAGTGTCATCCATTAGACCCGTCTCAATGCATCCGAATAGCATGGTAATGATCTTGTTGCACATTACCGACACCAAGTTGCGGTAACTGGCTGATTGATAGAAGTTTGCATTTGCAGAACCTTTGTCGCATTAGGTTTTTGCCCGTGCACACTATAACGATTCGTTGCCGCGGAGCAAACCACTGTAGAATACATTCTTATTATACATTAAGCGTCGCCATATCACCAGTAACACTTAGGAATTTGACAGATCGCGATGATGATGTGGAGGAACCGTTCCCACTGGTTACAGCACTGTCCACTGGCCAATGATTATTTATTTCGCTGCCCTAAGCGGTCGGCAAAAAGGCAACGGAGACCATATCTAACGCAAATAGTCACCCCACCGTCCAAAGGCGTACATAAATCGTCGGCACGTGATCGGAATGGATTCGATCAAGACGTACTAGTGTTTAAGCATTGCGACGCTTCGTCAAACAGCTTGTCGGCTTACGTTACCCTTGTGTGTGGATGTTGCTTCTTCACTCGTTAGTTAGTGCGTTAACCATGGAAACAATTAGCTCGGTAGCCCATAAAGCATCTCCGAGTCTTTTAATTGTGTGATGAAACACGTTGAAAATGAAAATCAAGCTAATCATCGAATCGCGGGACGAATTGCGCAAGTGCTAGGTGTAATAAAATCATTCATTATTGCTCTTTTGTTCTCCCTTTTTCCCCCTTGACGATCAGTTATGGACTTTTAGGAGCATCCGGTTGCGGTAAAACGACACTTCTATCATGCATAGTAGGCAGAAAGCGACTAAACTCAGGAGAAATATGGGTCCTTGGCGGAAAGCCGGGCACAAAGGGTAACTAGCAAAGCTCAGTCGGTCGACCAAGCATTACAACTTAACTAATGTTGTTTCTCCATTCTTAAGGATCCGGTGTGCCAGGAGCCCGCGTAGGTTATATGCCACAGGAGATAGCTTTATATGGCGAATTCTCGATTCGCGAAACGATGATGTACTTCGGTTGGATCTTTGGCATGCACACGTCAGAGATAGCCGAGCGGTTACAGTTTTTGCTCAATTTTCTCGATCTGCCATCGGAGTCGCGGTTGGTGAAGAATTTGAGGTAAGGGTGAGCTTAAAACTTTGCAGAATTTCGATAGTTCTAACCGTGGACAACCTTTCCTTGTTACCTCTAAAGTGGTGGTCAACAGCGAAGAGTTTCGTTCGCCGTTGCACTGATGCACGATCCGGAGCTGCTCATTCTCGATGAACCAACCGTCGGTGTGGATCCACTACTTAGACAAAGTATATGGAATCATCTCGTGCACATCACCAAGGCCGGTCAGAAAACCGTCATCATTACAACGCACTACATCGAAGAAGCCCGACAAGCACACACGGTAAGAGATACACGGGACATTCTTGCTCGATCTGTTGTATGTTAGGAACTTTTTTCCACTTCAACAACTTTCGTTTTGTGCATTTCAGATCGGTCTGATGCGATCCGGTCGACTGCTGGCAGAGGAATCGCCCAGCTGCCTGCTGTCGATGTATCGCTGCAGCAGCCTGGAAGATGTCTTCCTCAAGCTGTCTCGCAAACAGGGCCAAGCAAATGTGGCTCCCGCTGAGCTGAACATCAGGTAAGTTATATCGCGTATGTACTGCAGTTGCTAGAGCTAACCAAACAACTGTTCAACTTGCAGCAACAACATATCACTCTCGGCACTAGCGTTCGGCAACAAAAAGGACAACCCAGTCTACGTCAGCCAGGAAAGTGGAGTTGTTGGACTAAACTTCCACCAGAGCAAGGAAGTACTCATCAGTGACAGCAACGGATCGACCATTGCAGTAAGTATTGTTTTGGGATCAACTCGACTTTGAAAGTTAATCTTCCAATTTATGTCCATTCTAGATTAACGGACTAAATGGGTCAGCACCCGGTGCGATCAGTCAAGCAGTCGAATGCGATAATTGCACCGAATGTTCAGGTTGTTCCAATGTAAGTTGTAGATGACATAATCCGCCAGCTCTCGAGGAAACCCTTCAGTTGACGCATTATTTTACTCTTCTTATTCATCCCAAAAGTTTACTTCGAGAGGAAAAATCCGAGCACTGCTCGTGAAGAACATCCTGCGCATGTGGAGAAACGTAGGCGTGATGCTGTTCATCTTTGCCCTCCCGGTAATGCAGGTGATCCTGTTCTGTTTGGCGATCGGACGTGATCCAACCAACCTGAAGATGGCCATCGTAAACGGTGAAATGAACTCAACCATCGGTGCGGACTGTGCGTTCGATCCGGGATGTAGTTTTACCAATTTGTCCTGTCGATACTTGAGCCACCTAAACACAACCATCGTGAAGGAGTACTACTCGGACCTCGATTCGGCGCTTGGTGCGGTAAGGGATGGAAATGCGTGGGGTGCTCTGTATTTCACTGACAACTTTACCGATGCGCTCGTGGCACGTATTGCTCTTGGTAAGTAGTAGTTGTGTGTGACATAAAAGCATAGTAGGCTAAGAAATCGTTTAACTCATGTGTGCTATTTTCCAACACAGGACGCGATGCGGACGATGAAACCTTGGATCAATCGGAAATTCGCGTGTGGCTCGATATGTCTAATCAACAAATTGGCATCATGCTTAACCGGGACCTGCAAGTCGCCTACCGGGAGTTTGCCCAGCAGTTGCTCCGAGTATGCGACAACAACCCGAAACTTGGCGATGTACCGATTCAATTTAAGGCACCGATATACGGCACAAACGATCCTTCGTTCACCGATTTCGTCGCGCCAGGAGTCATTCTGACGTACGTAGCTTGATCGTTAACGTACCCTGAACGTCCATATTAATCTGATTTCATATTCTTCCTCCCAACAGTATCGTGTTCTTCCTGGCAGTGGCACTCACATCATCGGCGCTGATCATCGAACGTACCGAGGGTTTGCTGGATCGTTCGTGGGTTGCCGGTGTGACACCGAGCGAAATTCTATTCTCGCACGTCGTCACCCAGTTTGTGGTGATGTGCGGTCAAACGGCACTGGTACTACTATTCATGATTGTGGTATTCGGTGTGACGAACAACGGAGAGATTGGTTGGATCGTAGTGCTTACCATTCTTCAGGGTCTGTGCGGTATGTGCTTTGGCTTTGTCATTTCGGCAATCTGTGAGCTCGAACGTAACGCTATCCAGCTCGCACTGGGTTCATTCTATCCCACGCTGCTACTTTCGGGCGTTATTTGGCCCATCGAAGGTATGCCGCTGGTGTTGCGATATGTTTCGCTCTGTTTGCCACTCACCCTTGCTACCACGTCCCTGCGCTCGATACTGGCCCGCGGCTGGAGCATAATGGAGCCGGACGTGTATATGGGCTTTGTGTCGACGATCGCTTGGATCGCGCTGTTCCTTATCATCACGATGTTGGTGCTTAAGTTCAAGCGAGGTTAAATCGCTAACCGTAATAGTTATAGCGTGATGGTAAATGGGGATTTATTCATTTCACCGACAGCGTCGATCCAAACAGCGTATGATCGTGCAAGTATGGGTTAAGAAGACTTTAGAAGTGAGGCGAAGCACCACGACCAGGTGGTGGTGCTGTAAAACAGACAAACATTAGAATTTGCTCAATCTTACTTACGTCTTGGACTCCCATCTATCACTTTTTATCGCCTTTCACACTCAGCTACTACTATGGTAAAAAGATGCTTCTGTTCCCCTTTAAACGATAAACTATGATAGTAAGAAATTCCAGTTACCGCGTAGGATCGCTCGGTTACTGTTGGTTTGCTCTTTTTATTTTTTAACCAATTCACCGGCCGAATCCAACCGCCCATTAAGCATGGGAGCGAGCTTTACCGCATAACAGAACGCTTGCAGGATATATAAGCAGAGGACTGGAATATTCTCTAATCGAACGTTCGACCGGCACGCTGTCTTTTGGCTGTCGGCACCAATAAGAGATAATCGATTACGTAAAGAACTACGAGACACGACCATGTAGCGTGAACGGGAATTTGGAGTGATCGAGCAACAACAAACAAAAAAAAAAAGCATGAATGGAGTATTATGTGTGCATGTGTGACAATATTATGTATGAACGGGTTGGGGAAATACAAAATGGCGAGTTCGTGTTCGTGTGTGTTGTGGCTATAAATGTATGAGTAATACTGGGTGAGGGTATATTTTTCAAACGAAAAGGGGAGAAAGTGACAAGAAAAACAATACAAACATACAAACTAATAAAAAAAAGACAAAACAAAATATAAAAAAATCAAACATATACACGAACGCGTCAATGTGAACTGTGATTGTAAAGCAATGAGCAAAAGCTATATTTTTTATTATAAATATGTATCATCATACCAGAGTATTTTGTGTTAATATATCTAATATGGTGTAATATGAAACGATCCAAACAGTTGGTGTACACATGCATGCACACATACAAAAAAAAGCTACACAAACATACACCGTGGAGAGCTCTAGCAGCTAGGATAATATGCATTTTCTTCCGGTCAACCTCCAGATGATCGCAGGAAAACTAATCCTTTTTACAATTTTATCATTCCGGGATAAAAAAAAAAAAACATTGGAAAACACTTATCAATATCAAACAAAATGATCATCAAACCCTGAAAATTCCCTCCAATACGTAAACTATACATATGCAACACAGAACAAAGCAGTGTTTGGTCACCAAGAAAACCACACACAATATCAGACATTTAAGGGAGAACTGTGCTCACAATATGTGTCTATAAGTAGTATCTTCCGAACAGGAACTGTGCATGCATCTATAAATACTTACTTTATTCCCGTGTACTATGGCTGCCTGGTTTTTGAGCTACTGGCAGAGTTAAAGCCAATTACACCTTTATCCCTTTTCGTGCTGGCTGGCCTACTGTGAAGGCGTTTATGTACGTACGATTTAAAACTTTCCCGTTCGATGCGTAGCCTGCGTGTGAAGATTATGGATGCTCGTGAAACATGATCCCGGTGGGTGGCTTATGTACATTTGGAAACGGGACTGTACCAATCTAATGATCATCTGGCCGCTTTTGAAGGAGCACTGGAGATGGAACGGGACTGGAGACGCGGAGGGGCTGCCAGTGTGCGGGAAACAACCACGGACAATGAAACTAATGTTAAACTTATTCGCTAGCACGTTTCTTATCCATTTGACTCGTTGGGCTCTTATCTGTACTTGTTAAGAGTGGTTTTGTTTCACTAGCGGCATATGACAAAAAACACACACACACACTCATACACATACAGACGCATACTATACCAAGGGGTGGGTTTAGTGAAGGGAATAAAGTAAAATACTTAATAAATAAACGCAGCGAACTCATGCTTACAACAAAGGGGTAAACATTGTTTGAATTAACGTAAGTGTAGGAAGTTTGCAATAGTAAAACGATGCCACCCAATTAGCGGCACGTTTATCAATGTATTTGTGGAGGAAAATAAACAAAAATACTGAATGTCAATAATAATAAACATAAAACTGAAGAAAAAACAATTTCCCTTCGTGCATGTTTCACTTCCGGTTTGATGCAATGAGAAAATAAAACTAACAAAAAATTACTCCTACAGTGATGAATAATGGAATACGATCGTTTTATTTACAGATAATCAACGAATAATTTAAAGTTTTTTTTGTAAATTTAATGGAATAAAATTTAAAGGAATAAATGAGAATTTATCAAAGAAATCTCTTTTGATTCAATTTTGTCGGGATACGCCGTTTCAGTAATTTCAAATAGCAATGATAAAATGTGGTAAATTGTTATATAACGTTAGGCTTTGTGTAATATTACTGGCTATCAGACTTCCCCACATTTTACAGCGAATCAGATTCGCCAGATTCTGATGCGCTGGTCATGTGAGGAAAATGACACCGGACGATCTAGTCCGTCAGGTGTTTCTATGCCATCCACTTCTGTAAGCCAAGACCGCGAAATGATAACAACTGAAAAACGGAAAATGGTTATATTATTTTGTCGGTTACTGTTCCATGATAACTCTTTGTTTGCTTTTCTATTCAGATGGAAACAATTTTTCACATTACATCAATCTCGACGGCTGGCTACAAATGTGACACATTAGTATTTTCCAGTAGTCCATTATTCCTACACCTGAGAGCACCACGTTTTTATATTCTAGCCAGTGAAAGCCGGCAACTTTCTCTATTTTTTTTCTATACCGATTGGCTGGTATTTGGTGATGGACCGGCAGGTGTGCAAATTGCCATTAGTTCCACCTGGTTGATCCATTAAATGCGTTAAGCGTTAATCGCGCCGACCGACCCTGTCTAGTTTGGATGACGTATGGATTTGTAGTTTGCGTTGAAGCTGTCCGGTGTAAAGACGTGCGAAATGTGGTGCCTTTCAACATTACTGCTCGTCGTGCACTTTCTAGCTGTGGTTCATTTGCTCGGATTTAAGTTTGTCAACCCATGGCCACTGTGTCCGGCAAATGATAAGCGTCTACTCTCCCTGTTCAACCTGCTGTGCAACACAACACAAACGACTACCGTCACGACCCGAGACGCTTGTTACGGTTGTTTTTTCAGAGCGGGAGCTCTTGCGGCGGGATCATCGCAACTGGCCGCGATCAGTCAGTGTGCTTCCCTTTATCTCATCAATACTAGCTATGCACCTTGTGCGACCAATCTTGCAGTAAGACCGTTTTGTTTGATTCAATCGTATGATCCACTGAGAAGTGCATGTTTTATTCTTTCCCTAGGGCATTGTAACGGGTTCGCGTCCAGTAACCGTTTCGGCAACCAGCACATCCACAGCAGACTGTTATTCTGGGCACTGTGAGTTTGTCCAGTGTGTCAGAAGGATAAATGGAAACATGCTTATCAACCAGTGTATTCTTCAAACTCTCGTTAATCGTGATCTTAACGTGGAAGCGCAACGCATCGGTTTCTACGTTAACACTACCTCGTGCATTCTGGCCAGAGCTCGATGCGATCCCTACAATCCAATCACAGGACAGCTGCAACAGCCACTCAATATTCCATCCGGGACGACCGGAAGAACGGGTTCTAACTCGCTACAAGTATCGCCGACAGGTGATATCCGGGTCGTATCGTTTCCCATGAAAGTAGCCGTTGGAGATGCGTTCTGTTCATCGAAAACATTACTGGATCAATCAACATTCGGAAACTCTATCTGTTAGATCATTGCTAAGTGATTTTTTTTAAATAAATGTTTTAAAAATATGACAATGTGAAACCACGTGAGAAATATCTGACAAAGTGCAACTGGAAATAATACCTTATCGAGGTTATTTTAAATTTTCAAAATTGATAAGTTGGGTTTGTAAGATTTCACGGGGCATAAACTATTTTAAGCTGAAATATTTCAAACTACCCGTTATTAACTCGGAAATTAAATGAAAACTACCAATTATCCTTATCTTATCTATTATATTATCTGAGCGTACTTCAGTATGTTAAATAATGTAACAATAAAATTACAATTTGTAACCATCGCTTGGAAACTGGTTTGCAATATTTCATACAGTTTATAACAAAACATCTGGTTCTTATCATTTACGTTTTATACAGGAGAATAGATAATATTATGGGTGTAGGAACCATTCACAGATTTTGGTTGATTTTGATTATATTTTATAATAATTTTATACCTCGATATTTTAATTTATACTCTAATACAACGAAAACTGTACCTAGTAAAATGTCCGAAATAAAACGTTGTCCAGTTTGTTTACATGTCATCTTTCATCTGACAACAATAAAAAAAAACAACAACAACAATTTGTTTTGTTGACAGCTGAGCAGCTGTGAAGAGAAAAAAAAAATACTAAAAGTTTTGACTCATCCTGCAACAGGGCGTATAAAATTGTCTCTTTTCTGTTTTGTGTTGCGAACGAGACTACATAGACTATATAGGGACTATATAGTGTATATCAGCGAGGATGGATAAGCTTAATCCCTTTGGGGCGCTTCAGCGTTCCATTGAAGCGTTGAAAACGGTGAACAGCAACGCGAAGGAAAAGCTGGTGCACTTCGGACAGATAAGCGAAACAATTATCAATATCCGTCCCGGTACGTCCGCGGCGAACTCGCCCAACTACTACGCGCACATCAGCAGTGCAGTGGCGGTGTTAGTAATGTTTTGTGAAGAGACTGATTCTAGTGTTCGCATGGGTGCGGAAGAAAATTTGTCCCGTGTAGTGCGACATTGCGAATCGACCGGAAACATCATCCGCATCCAGCGGGACCTGTACCACGAAATCAAGAAAAATGGAAATGAACGATCGCTGCGCACTGTGTTATCGATTTTTGCACACTACTGTGGTACTATCCAACAACGGAAGGCACGAACGTACGCCCAGAACTTGCTGCCCTGCATTTACTCCATTTTCAAGCGCCGTGAACCGTCGTTGCTGGAATGTTTGTGTAACTTTACTGAGATATTTTGTAAGCACCTAGAAGGCTACCTCACGGATGGGGAAGTTCTAAAGATGACGGAACTATTCCTGGAGGACATTGGGTCTGATTGTGCAACTAAACGAAGGTGTGCAGCAAAAAATACAATCTCTTTCGTGCAAGGTTCCCGGAATCCTGATTTCTACGCAAACAATGCGTTCAATCGATGCATCGAGCAGCTGCTGAAATGTAGCCAATTACAGCAACAATCCAACACGGTGCTTGGCGTGATGGGTTGCTTCCGGGCGATACTACCGATCGTGCTACGAAACTGTAACGTGGAGAAAGCGATTGAAACGTACGATCTTTGTTTGCATTTCCTGCGCGAAGGGACACACACCATCATAAATGCAACACTCGAGGTGCTGCTTGTAATATTGGCTAACGTTCAGCCAGCGGTGCGCAAGGTTCTGCTATCGGAACACTGCGAACATCGGCGTATGCTTTTGAAGCGGAAAACGCTGAAAAATAGTATCTTTAAAATAAATCCAAGCGATAGTCTGTTATCATCGCGCAAGTCAAGTACCGATGCGCGATCTGACCAACTGTTGCGTCCCGGATCCTTACCACTAACATCGACTCCGACCAAATTTGCACTACCCATAGACGATCGATCTCTGGCGTCGGCATCGGACATTGAGCTTGACTCGTTGAAAAGCATGGATCTCGATACAGAAAGCCGGACAGCGCCTGCCCTTCAACTGGAATGTTCCGGTACACTTGACACAGCAACATCCGGTGCGAAGAATTCATTTGCACCATCGGCTCCCGACACATTGTCTCTGAAAAGCCAAAAGTCCACCGACTCTATCGGTTCGTTCATCAACACACTGCTCACCAGCTCGAATGCGGCCGAATCGGTAACAAAGTTTTTCCGAAAATCGATCGATAAACCACTGCCCGATGATGGAGAGGAAGACCGGCTGTCGATGGAATCGATGGCCAGCAGCCACATGTCGTCCAATGCGGAAACGGTTCGTGGCGAACTGGATGTAACGTTGGAAATAGATCTTGATGACGAGCCAGTTACCGTTGCACCGCCGATGCCCATTCCAACTCCAACACCTTCACGGGACACGCTGGAAGTTCCGCTCAACACGTCAATGGTAGCGGAGGATGTTACTGACAGTGTGAAGGAAGTATTTATTGGCACCATACACGATCAGAATATGCTAGATTTCACCGCTCGGTTGATATGCTCGAGATTTTTGTTGGCGGGTGCTAGGCACGTTCTGATCCCTGACTCAGTCGTGCGCGTTTCTGTAAAAAGTTTATCGATGCAGATTATAGCAGCGTGTGTGAGAATGAAGCCGGAGCTTCTGTGTTTGCCGCTTGAGAAGGACGCTTTTCGCGAAGAGTTTGCTGTAGTTGAGATATTAAACCTCGAGGATGCTATAAATGAATTCTCACAGGAAGCATCCGCTGCCGAGGATAAGTCTGATAGCGCCACGGACACTGCTATAGCGCAGCAGGAAGATCCAGCATCTTCCGATCTACTAGAAATGAAGGAAGATCACTTTGGCGAATGCACCAGCGCAACGTACTTTGAGTATTTCTCTCCAATGTCACTAAGTCTGGATCAGGGCTTAAAATCGAAACTGAAATCGATCGAAGAAAACTTTTCAATCGATAACAACGAAAAGCTAAGCCGCGATCTGGACGCTATACTTTCGCAATCGGAACCAGGCCCCGGTGCAACCAGCCTTACCGTAGGATCGTCGGGGACGGCACGCAGAAGGGAATTGTTAGTGGTACCAAAGGTGATAACCACAATCAAAAACGAACATCGAACCGGAGTGCGATCAAGCGCAGAAGCGCAGAATGACAAAGGCTCGTCTATCACGGCAATGGCAGTTTCGAACCGTAAGGAACCGGAAGACGAGGAACAGCAACAATTGCTGGCGGACGTGTTGCTGTTTTACGACAGTCCTGACCCAACACTGCGCGGTACCGTACAATTGATTGTGGGTAACTTGTTACGAGCTGCAATCGATAACAGTGGAAGTTATAGACAGTTTGTACGCACAAAAATAGCAAATCTTAATACGCAAGCATTTGTGAACGAACAGAAGCTGCTTCGCGTTGTGGTGCAGGTAAGGGGTGTTCGTGTGCTCTATGGCGACTGATTTTTATTGTAAAACTAATAACATTTGTAACTGCATTTTTAGGGCCTTTCGGATGAAATTCACACCGTTGCAAACCAAGCACTAGCTTCCGTGGAGCTTTTCTTCAACGCTTACTTCCAAAGCCTTTCCGCTGAAAACAGCGGCGAAATATTGAGCGAGAATCATAAAACAGTTTATTCAAACATTCCGTTCCAGTCGTACAAAAAGAACATATTCTTAGAAGACTCGCTCATATCGCAATCGTCCGCACTAGCATCAACATTCTACATGCAAATGGTTCTCGATCGACTTTTTCTCCTTGCAAATAACAAGTATTGGCTGGTACAGTGTAAGCTACTGGACATAATGGTTCAGCTCGATTACGATTGCATCAAAGTGCACGGTCAGCAGGGTGAACAGATGCGGGAAAACGTACTCGATCTATTGCTCACCAGTTTGGGCGATGGTGATTACCGGGTACGGAACCATGCTGCCGAACGATTATTACAATTTATTGCTAGCAACCACCAGGGTGATACTAACACACGCTCGAAATCGGCATCATTACACACGAAACAATCGGTTGTTGCTGATTTCGTTGACGAGTTTGTTCTCGGTACATTTGCTTCGCCGTTTGATCATCGAAAACGGGAAAATTCAAACTTGATGGAGCCCGAATTTGCAACCATAAGCCGTGTGATGTATAGGATAAGCAATCTGCTGCTTAAAATTGGGGACAAAAATCTTCAGGTAATACAAAATTTCACCTTAAAGCGAACGTATTAATAAGTTTATGCATCGTTTCAGTCTGGCTTAATTCACTTTTTACGCATGTTTCTGGCCAAATATGATTTGTTCTTTTTTGTGAGCTTGTGGAACGAGTACAATCTGATTAATGTGCTACTGAGCTTATTAATGGGAATGAATGGTATCGTGCTGGATCTTGCGGTACATGCGGAATTACTATGGATTTGCTCACAGATGATTGTAGGTATGTTACAAGCGTCGATTTTTGCTTTTGCCATCTATAAGTCTGGTAGTTATTTCAATTTTTTACCTTAAATTCCATTGCAGCGGTATTATCGAGCTGCCCGTCATCGAATGCTGCAACCGATAATGAAACGATGAATAAATTCATCATCCACTTACTAAAGCTGCTCAACATCTATCATCACGTGTACACAAACGCCTCGCCGCTAGTGATGAATCGGGCCCAGAAGGCAGACATTTTCATGAACACCAAAGAGCTGGCACAAATCAACTGCTTTGGATATTTCGGTAGCGATCATGCGTACATGAAGTTTTACCAACAAGTGCGCTGCTCCATGGAAAGCTACCGTATCACGATTAATGCCGAATCAGGTCAGAAGCTTTTCGATTGTCTCCGAGCGTCGTTGGAAGCACTGTGGACGCTATTGGAAATGAAGTCTCTTTCCGCCATGACTAATGGGCTAAAGTTTGT
Organism: Anopheles maculipalpis; assembly: GCF_943734695.1. Taxonomy (NCBI): domain Eukaryota; kingdom Metazoa; phylum Arthropoda; class Insecta; order Diptera; family Culicidae; genus Anopheles; species Anopheles maculipalpis. Next base: position 51,767,454 of record NC_064871.1, read on the forward strand.
TGAAGAAATGTTACAATATTTGCAAACGTTTCTCGTACTCGAACCGGATCACTGTATACGCTGCACTAGATATCTGTTGCGGTTCATTTTCCATGCTAACTACATCAATCGCATGACGGAAATGGCGTACTTTCGTAAAGTGTCACTGTCGGAGGATCCGCTCGAGGTGGCATCAGAGGAATTTTTTAGACGATATTATGACTTTTGCAAAGCAAAGTCCAAGCCCATTACACCGGAAATCGGTGCGTTCGTGAAACTGTTTGAACCGCTAGTAATAACGTGCCTGAAAATCTTCACCAAAATGCGCTCGTCTGTGCAGGCGAGCATTTTACATATGCTGTGTCAGCTGCTGGACTGCAACATCAACTACCAGCTGCTGGACGCGAACAGCCTATTTGTGGACTCCATCTTCAAGCATATCGAAGCGATCGAACGTGGTACGATAGATGATTCGGAAGAACTGATGCGTCAGGTAGTACGATTCCTGTTTCAGCTTAGCGGACTGGTGCGCGAAAAACCATTAGTAACGATTCCAAAGATAATTAACATTTGCGACAATCTGTTGGCAAACAATGTCATTCGCCGAACGGCCATCGCTTCGGTACAAGCGCTTACGCATGAAATATTTCTGCTTCGTCTTAGTCGCAACAGTGTCGTACCGAAGCAGGTGCTTGATGCAGCGGAATGCAGCACACAGAAGGAGGTGGTGCTAAACATGCTGATGAAGTTTCCGGATGAGCTGGACGCATACCGGATTATTCCGATGATTATGTACAGCGAGCGGTTGCGTGACGGCGGCGAAACCAACAACTGTGAGTCGGATGTTTTAAACGCACTGGTGCAAGTTCTGTCCGATGGAAAGCTTATGATCAAGCGCAATTCGGATTACTACATTGTGCGTCGTTTGTTTGAATGTCTTAGCCGTAGCCAGTTGCTAGAAAGTAAAATGGTGCTCCGATTCGTAGAAATCTTCTACACCACAGCCACTAACGAATCGTGGAAAATGCTTCAAAAAATAACATACGGAGAATTGATCATTCGCCAAGTGTTTCAACAAACCGAAGAAACTTATCTTCTGAATCATATTGGATTGTATCTTCGTAAGACGAAGACCTATGTGGATGAAGGTGTTCCGAAAGAGCAGGAACATAGTGTCGATCGTTTAACGGAAGATGATGTGCAACTAGCTGCCCAAAGCATAGCTCGAACGTTGGTTTGCTATCTACGTGAATGTTTAACCATGCTGGATGAGATAAATCTAGCATATGGCACGTGTTATGCGGATGTTCAATTTATGTACGACGCCATCCATCGGTACATCAGTACGCTCAGCCAGATGACACGATTTGCTGCAGTTAGCCGGGCTCTTGCCGAACAGATCCCGTTAGAGCTGATCCATTGGCGTCGTTTGCCGGTAACAGTTGCACGATGTCTGAGCGAAGTGTTAATCAAACATGGATTCGATGCGGAACTGATGCTATCGCTTATACGCAATGATGAGTATAGTGTGCGAAATGATCGTCTAGTTGCCGCACTGATCGAGGCACTGTTGGAAAACAAACCGAACGAATCGAAATGGGCTCGGCAAGAAGTTGGTGCATTATTGGCGAGTGAAACTTTGCTTCTTTCGGTGCATTTTCAACCACTGCTGTTATGTCACATTACGGACGATGAATTTTCAAAACAAATCGTGAAGACAATCATGAACAGCGTGGAGAGCAAGCTCACCACTATTCAATGCTCGTTGCTAGAAAAAGCCTCACTCACCACGTTGCCGCTTATGTGCAGTAGGCTTACAGATTTACTTGATACGGTCAACATAGTGACAGCACGCAACGCCGCTCTTATCCTCGATCGCAAACTAGGCGCACTGGTACAGTTAGGTGCTGCTGGGCTTAAAGATAGTGCGGTACTAACCGTACTGCCGGCGAGTGATTTCCAACATCTGTATGTGCGCTTTAACAATGATCGTAAGCGAAAGTTTCCCAAACTATTCAAAACGTTGTCCCAGCTGAGAGAATGCTATGAAGGCATTTGCTTGGTGGACGAATGCATACAACCAGTACTACCAAAGATCGATGCAATGGCGCTAAAGGATCTACTCATCGATGAAGCATGGTTTCTGCAACAAGTTTCATATCACTGCACCGAAACTTCGTATACAAAGGCTCGTAACGTAGCTAAAATGTTGCTGGAAATCAAATCTGAAAGCAAACTGATAAATCTGCTCTCGAGCGGTTCGCTAAATGTGCGACTGCTTCGTGACATCATTGCAGTAGCATTCGAAAGCATGTTTCTTTCCTTCCGGACCGATTGTGTGCAGTTCAATCCGCATCTAAACTATTTGAAGGTACACCCGATGCTGAAGGTGGCATTGATTGTGTTGATGCGTAAACTAAACGAAACGAAACAAAAACCACAGCTAGATACGGTGGCTACGGTGCACTGTGCCGAATCGGTCATCTGTTTCCTGGAGTACCTGAAGAAGCTGGAGCACCTTTGCCTTTTCTACATTGAGGGCAAGCTAGTTGATCGTTTCATTAAGGAGCATTTGCTTAAGTCCAACTTCTTCGAGACGCTACTCTCGTTCGGAAACGTGTGTGCGCGTTCGTTGGAGCAAGAATCAATGGAAAATGTTACGCGGATCGAGCTGTATCTGAAATGCATTGGAACCATCGTTCAGCAGCGCTATCTTTGGCATGAGCTGAACCAAAACGATCGTTACCATGACGATGTGGATCATTATATTAAGATTCTGTACAAATTGATAGCAAGTTCTCTACGAGACGATCAACTGTTAGGTCGACGGCAGTTACCGATTGTGTTTGAACGTTTCCTAGCAGCCGAAAGCTCCGCGATGCAAATTTACCTGCAAACGATCATCATTGCGGAATTTGTGTCCGATCTTTCAGCGATGGCAAAGTGCGTTAGTTTGGGAAGCAATACGATTTCGATAATTGAATCGTTGGCCATACCTTTGTTGAAATTGGATCGATTTTATCCGTACGCACTGACACCGTACGAACTGTACGAGTGTTACGATGCACTGGAAGCATTAGAGAACGGCCATCCAAAGCTACCGACCGTGCCAATCGAACATTTGTTTGATGTTGAACTGTTGGAAATGTTTTTGAAAAGGTATGTTATACAATGCTCTAATGCATCCAACAATGTTTTACAAGTTTTATATTGTGTATTCAAATATTTCCAGAGCATACGTATTTGGTTTCTCGTCGCGTCAGCAATTTGAGGAACTATTTATGGCACTGATGGTGCTGCTGAACCGGTCGGATGATCCCATTTTTGTTAGCCTGCTAGAGCAAAGGGAAATCAAAAATATGTGTCTAAAGGCTGTAATAACTTTGCTCCTGTCGTGCTATCGATATCCGTGGATTGGATTTCGGGAGGGAAAGTTTAATCACACTACACGCAATCCCAAAATTAAATGTGACACCATTGGGTAAATATATATTAATGCCCTCGTTTAGCTTCTAGTTTGCTACATATGCCCTATACTTTCGATTTTAGGCTAAAGAAACTACACAACATCCAGCTGTCTATTCCACTAAGCAACGTATTTTATCAGCCCAATCTGGAGCGACAGTTGCTAATTGCGGGTTCGGATGATCAGTACGCGCTTGACGACAGCAGCGTTGGTACGCTACAGTTCGATCAGAATCAACTTTCGTTAGAGTATTTCTGGGAGTTAATAGAGCGAACGAGTGAGCAGAGTGTATGCAATACGATGTCAGTAGAATCGTTAGTCGTTCGGAATAAGCGATATTTTGTAGAGAAAATTAACATTGACATAACGAGCTCGCTGCAGTTGGTCTTCGACGTCTTGAAGCAGTTGATAGAGGAAGATCCGGCACTGGTTTTGCCACATTTGGTCAACTTTTGCGAGATAGTTGAAAATCGGGATCAAATATTTTGGTTGAATCAGTTGTTGCTCAAGCTGCAGGAGCGTGTTCCCATGGAAGATACAATTTCACAGCAGGTACGTAAAAGCATCGCGTACGGCGTGAGGACAGAATGCAAATAAAACTATCTCCTTTTCACATCAAACAGCACATCATCTACTTGCTGTGTCGGTTGGCGGCGCTACTAGTACCAACGATGAATGACCTGACGCATCTTTGTACCATCATTCCGACGTATCTTAAAAGCACCCAGCTGTACATTCGCAACGCAACGCTGCAGGGCTTAATCTGTTTGCTAGAATGTCTCATCAAAACGAACACTTCTATCGGCACCATGAATGACGAACTGCATTTACTACGCAACGTTATAGTGAATTACATTGTAAAGCATGGTATTATCGAAGAAAGTTCTGGAGCTTTCAGTGATCTTCATACGAAGCTTGTTTGGACGTTAAATTTCTACGTTATTGAGCACACGTCACGCTTCGTGCCCGATTGTAATCTTTTATCGAATAGCATAATTTCTGCCAACAATATTCTCAAGCGAACGACCAATTTGGACATTTATTTGTGCATTCTAAATGTTAGTAACTCCTGTATGTTAGTTCTTCCTGTGCTTTCTAACATTTTTTCTCCTTTTAAGGGCCTGGAACGACTGATCATTACCGATCGAGTTTCGCGTGCACTTCACGAAAAGATTGAAAAGCTTGCAATCGATCTGGTTAAAATCGACAATGAGATGTTTTCGCTGTCTGCGCTAAAACTGCTGGTCACCTGCATCTATCGTAGCTGCAACGAGCAACTTGAAAGTACGGAACGCTGCAATGGTATTGTGCAGGACGAACCGGACATCATAGTGCAGCAAATCGATAAGATTGAGATACTGTTCGCCAAAATCCGTACAACCACACCGCAGGGTGCCAAGGTTTTTGGGGACGTGCTTTGCCAGCTGTTACGTGATCTGCTGCCACCGAACGAGATTCTCACGAAGGTGTTTAAGGAGCTGATGATGAATCAACCGAACCCGGACATTATTGCCGGCGTTACGTATCAGCTATTCCGATCAGCGATTGATGCGTCATACTTGGCGCTGCTGCAGGAATGGTTGCTCTGTTCGTTGCCAAACTTTTTATCCTTTCCCCAGGTGAACAAGTCCGTCTGGTGCCTAACGGTAATATTCCTTTCTGCGTCATTGAATCAGCATCTGATCAAACTGTTACCGGAGGTGCTGTCGTTGCCATCTTATCAGCAACTGAATGAAAGAGAAATTAACAACTTTATCATCTCAGCGAAAGATTTCTACTCACGGCTCGAGCAAAACGGTAGCGGTCAGAGGATAAAGTTTAAGGAAATATTCCGACAGCACGATTCCTTCATATTTCAAAGCCTTGTGCAGTGCTTGTAAGATATTGAGTAGATATTTTGTGTAAAAGTTCTCTAGTTTTGGCACTGCTCTCTTTTAGCAAATGGTTAAATATAAAACACATTGATCGAATGTTATGCATTGCAAGTTTATTTGTGTGATGTTTTGTATTGGCATATTGATTAGAAATTTGTTTAAGTTTTAGATTTATTTTGCGTTACTATCGATGTCAAGTCAGTAAAATTTTGCCCTTCTCGCTATTTGGAACCATTTCAAGCAATTTATCGTTGTAATTCAAAATAATAAAATCTCACAAAGCAAAATCCGTGTTAAGTAGAGTTTTATAGGTAAATACTGTTGCAAGTTATGGTAAACTTATTCTAAGTATTGCGAATTAATTGTCTTCATACAAGGGTAAGCAAATTGTGACCTATTCTCAGATGTAACAACTCGACTGTTTTGTGTTGTGTGTGTGTGTAAGTAAAATAACAAACACTGATTTACGCACGACTTTTGAGGTTGTCTAAACTTTCACTTATGTGGGATTAAATGTCAGCGTCGACCACACCATTCGTGTGGTCCATTCACTGCGGGTGAAACGACCATTCCATAGTCTCGATCATCAAATACATATCTGAGACATGGATTTTGTTAAAAACTGAAGAATTTTTCTTAGCCATATTTGAGAAGAGGATACTTGGGAGAATGTTTGACCCTGTATGTGTACAAGTACAATCGAGGAGCCGCAACATTGAAAAGCTCTGCGTTAATCTTACCATCATGCAGCGAATTATACTCGCCAGGCTCCGTTGTGCTGGTCAAGTCTCGATAATGGCATCGTATAACCCCGCTGACAAAGTATTTTTATGTCCAGATTGCACTGGAGAGATTCGCCAGAACGGTTAGGAATAATGGACTGGAAGACGACGGCACTGACCATAAGCGGTTTCGAGGTTTTGACAGCACTCCAAAACCACAAAGCGGTTGTAGCGCCTGATAAGTAAGTGTGTAATTAAAAGCTTGATCGATGGAATCAGCTTATCAGATCAACAGAAAAATCAATCCTGTCTGATTTAGCTATCATACAACAGCCGTACATTTTCACACGGCATTTTAGAATGCTTACGTACTATGTTATATACTGAATCGGTCCACACATGCACGAGTGTATTATCTTATATTTGCTAGTTACGCTGCTTGTATGTGTTTTTATGTGGCAGGAATTAAATAAAACCTTTTTAACCATCATTACACTCAATCTCGAGAATAAACTTTCTTTAAATGGTCCCAACGTTAGTCAATTCCGGACGGTATTTTATTCGGTGGCATAAAGTACGGTACAGCGACAATGTCTGCTGACAAGAGATAAAGACTAATTCCATTTCACGCACGATTGCTTGCTCCCTTCCGCCGTTGGGATTTTGGCTCTCACTCTCTACTCGAGGGTGTTGTAAAAACGCCTATAGCTCGTAGGTTCACTGCTCGCTAGTGGCAAATCTTTTTGTTTCATTGAACTTCCCACTATACTTCCCACTGAGCAACGGATACTGGAACATAACAACGGTGCAATGTACAGAATATTCAGCACACCGAGAGCACGCAAAACCGTAGCAAAGCCGGTGACTGGAACCAATTCTCCACCAACTATCGGTGCAAGCGAATAAGCCAGACTGACTGCTATCTGTTGTATCGCATACACCGCCCCATAGCCATATTCGCCACCTGATTCTTCCAAACTCAGACCAACGCCCTGATCAACATAGTTACTGAGCTGTGAATCGACCAGTGTCGCGAGCAGAGGCACTAAGGCCGCGTCTACCACTCCGATTCCTAATCCTAAGCCTAGATGGGGCAACAGCAGTCCTGTAACGGTGTTGGCGGATGGGATGAGAATGCACGAGCTGCCTACAAGAAACAGGGCCACAATCGAAACTCGTATCTGCCCATACCGGTAGGCCACCGAACCGAAAAAGTTCGTACCTAACCAGTAACCGATGGAGTCCGGAATGAATACCGTTCCCAGCTGCCATTTTTTCGGGTGCAGTTGGCTAATCATCCAAATTGGCAGACACGGTTCCAAGATGGCCATCGCTGAGGTTGAAATCCAGATGCCTCCCACGACGATCAGTATGAGCGGATTGCTGAGAAGTGGCCACCAGGTCGCTCGCTTGTCCTCTATCGTGGTGGATGATTCGTGGGGCATTGCATTCGCACGAAACGCACCGAGATCTAGCTGAAAGTATTGGAGCACCAAATTACCAGCACACAGCACGGCCAGCACATGGAATGGTGCAGCTTTGCCAGCCATTTCGTAGGCTATTCCTCCGAACGGATAACCGACCAGTACACCGACAGCCATTGCACCCAGTACTGTGCCCATCACCTTTGACCGGCGTTCCGGTTCGGTGTACAGTTGCGCCACAAGACTCATGCCACACACGCCAATACACGCCGATCCAACGCCATGGATGGCGCGTGCAACGAACAGTGAAGTGTAGGATGTGCCGAAGCCAAATATCAGTGATGCCAACAACAGATTAAAGGTACCGAATGTAATCGGTATGCAGTAACCGAAGCGGGCTGTTCCGTTTCCAACCAGGGGATTGGCCAACAGCTGCACGAGAGCCTTCACACCCAGTAGTATACCGATGGATCCGTTCTCTTGCTCCATCGTCAATGAACTGGCGGTGGGAGGGTTTGTCGGTTGGACGACCACCACAGCTTGGCTTACCGCTCCAATAAGCTTGGGGACGTAATGCAGGCTGAAGTTTTTGTAGATGATGCTGGCCGGTACTTTGTCGTGGAACTGCACCAGGTAGTCGGGAAGAATCGGTACTGTGAATGCAACGGTGAGAAGAGATTCTTTATTAGAATGAATTTTTCTTTTATAGCTATAAGTAATCAGGAATCAGGAATAGGAATCAGGAAATGAAAATTATGTGAATGAAACGTATTTTAAACGTGGAAAATCTACAAGTGAATTCTTCTCTTACCTATAACTGTAAGCAGCATATTATCAAGAAAGAGTGAAATGTATACAACCATGGCCACAACGACCCGACATTGGCGCAAGTTTGAGCAATCCAACGATAACATATTGTAGCAAATGTTTTTTTGTTGTTTTGATTTTGAAAATACAGCTCTCTGTTGGAAATCTTCGTCACTTCACGGATTGAAAAAAAAAATGCTCTAATATAATTTCACCTTCACGGAAGAGCTGATATTGAACTTCCCGGTGCTAAATATCGTAACCGTTATAAAATGTTTGGAAAAGTGTACAACACAGGACCACTCTATCTCGTGGACCTCTCGTCAACGCACGGTATCAACAAGTGTGTGTCCTAGATTGTGGCAAAGCTTTCCACTGACTGACTGGAAATCACAACCAACGCTCGCGATTAAATGGACTCAGAGCATCGATGAGCGTCCGTGAGATTAACTGTCGAGAGAGTGTTGCCTAGTAACTATAGCAACCGGAAAGAATGAGTTTCACAGCATTGAATCGAGACGCTCGCTCGCTTGAAACAAGAGCGGAGTACTGGGCGCCTCCTCGGCACAATGGAGGCGCCCAGTACTTCTCCGTTCGCTTACAAACTAAGCAATAACTCACATGTGTACTATGGCATTTAAAATGTTTTGTGATTTTTATCATTAAAAGTAAATTATTGTAATGTTACATTATTACAAGTATTTGTTATATTGTATTTGGTTTGAACACAAAGGACAGCTGATGAATTTTTATTTATATAATTGTATTATTTATTTAACAATTTATCCTTATTAATCTTATTTATTAAAACCACAAAGCCTTGCAACACCACTATGAATCTTTTACACACTATAAACATCTCTATTTTTACTCTAAAAAAGATTCCGACGATTCTTTTTCTATTTGATGTTTTTTAAACATTCTTTCTATAAATCTGTCTACATATTCTGTCCTTCTCTCATGCTCGTGATCGAACTTCATATAGCTACACACATTTTCAAACTTCTCTTGTCCATGTTACATCCGTTCGTGAGCTTGGTGTGATACTGGATGACAAGCTGAATTTAACACAACTTGTTGATAAAGCCAAAGCGGAAGCCACCGGCCCTTGAATTCATCATTCGGGTAATCGATCATTTTAGACACCAAAACATTGTTAACAAGTATAAGAAGTTATTTCACCTATAAGAATTGTCTATAAAGGCATCGTTCGATCTACTTGCTTTGATTTTAATCCCATTTTTCTTTTATTGATCGTTCCTACATTTATTCCTAATGCTTACCGGGCCGCTAGGTGGGGAGCGGCTCGGTGGTGTGAGCGACAACGGCGATGGACTTCAAACGGCAGGACCGGGGATCAATCCCCTTCGGACCGTCCTCCCGAAGTAAGAACTGACCCTTCAACAACGTGTTATCGGGAAGTCTAGTAAGTCCCATTCGATGACTGACTCACCAGAACAAACGCAGAACTACAGACACTCACCAAACAAGAGTTACCACCGATCATCCAATCCACCCGTCGGGGTATTCGTCCCTGGTATTTCCGTATACCTGCCATAGACTGAGAACTAAAACGCTCTCTCCGGGGAACCGGAAAAAGCAGCCGCATCGCCTATAGTGCCTTTACTCACTTAATACAGACTAAATGCAATCATTTCCATAATATCTTTACAGACGGCTCCGTTCATCTGGACTCAGATGGCTGTGGGATTCACTTCACCAATGATAACTGCACCATCAAACTTCCTTATCACACCTCCATCTTTTCCGCCGAAGCAATAGCACTTCAACTAGCCGCCGACGAAGGACAACAGACTGACCGACCGAACGTCATCTTCAGCGACAGTGCCAGTGTTCTGGCTGCCCTGGAACACGGCAACTCCAAAGACCCCAACATCCAGCTCCTAGACTCCATACCTGCATCCCCGACAATCGTTTTCTGTTGGATTCCCGGTCTTTTGGAATTAACAGAAACGAGAAAGCCGACCAACTTGCCAACAATGATCGGCTCCGTCCTGACGAACCATACAACACCCTTTCACGCCGTGATGCCATCCGCTTCACCAACACCATCATCCCCCAACACTGGAACTCCACATGGCACAACGTAGACCTCAGCAACAAACTCCGTCCTATCAACCACAACACCTCTTTATGGGAAGATATCGAATCCAGTCACATCCAAAGAGTCCTTTCCCGCCTTTGTATAGGTCATACCCGCCTTACGCACTCAAACCTCCTAGAAAAATCCAGTCCTTCACTCTGCAGCTTCTGTGGTGTTGACATCAACGTCCGCGACATTCTCACCGATTGCCATGGATACACGACACACCGAGCCACTTGCCAACTAGACACCGAGTGCACGACAATTCTATCACTCGACGAACTTCATCAGAACCGCCTCATTAGATTTTTACGAATCAGTGATTTATACAAAGAAATTTAAGCAATAGTTTAAACTTATACGATACCATATGCCATAATCGCTAAAGTTTTCCATGATATTTAAGCCACAAATACTATAGCTTTGTATTAGATTATATCATTTTTTTATACAGTAGAGAGGTGAATGTAGTCTCCGAGACTCAAAGCCTCTATAACAACTTGACCGACGTAGAGGAGGTCGTTAAGCCAAGAAGAAGTCCTCTACGACCTCTAAGGTCATGCCGGCCAAGACCATGGAACGCTGGCAACAACAGTGGACAGTCGGAGCAGAGCAGCAGGGATCGCCGGGGATGAAGACGAGGAGACTTATCCCGGACATTATGTTCACCAACGGCAAGACGGAGGCGACAACAACGACGGCGGAACACGGAACAACCAAGGCAGCAACAGCTGCCGCCGTAACCGCACACAAAGGACTACAACTACAACGGAAGCAGCAGCAGCATGAGCTAGGTTCAGGATGCAGGTTCCAACATAGTACTCAGCGCATCGGCAGGTTTCGGATCAGGTCGAGGAGTGGTTTAGTTGGGTCGCATCGGCTGCCGGGTCCGCTTCACGGGCCCAGCGTCACGATAAATCCCACATACCCCATCTTGAGGGTTGGTCTGTAGCCGCAGACCACCTTCCGAGATGGGGACCTTTTGAAGGTTCCCTCCCCGTTAACAAAAAAAAAAAAGGTCATGCCGGCCATCGAAATGGCTTACTAGATTGCCGATACGACGTAGTAGGATAGTCAGTTCTTACTACGGGGGGACGGTCCGGAAGGGATTTGAACCCCGGTCCTGCCGTTTGAAGACCGGCGCCGCTGTCGCCAAACCACCACGCCGCCAAGAAGAAGTATAATGTCATCTAATTGAAAGACCTTATTGGTAATTTTGTTTTGTTTTATTTGTGAAACATGATTTGAAGATGTATTTAAGACTTAAGCCATTTGAAGCCTTAAACACAGAAAAAGCGGATAACATGAATGAAATTTCAATTTAATTTAACTTAAAATTTCAAATTGAAATATTAACCGATACCTTCCATCACTCTATATACGGCCATACGATAGACGGACGTCGCGCACCAACCCGACGACGCTTCCTTCGCGTAATAGTTTTCTTTTGCTGATAACGAAAATACCCTACCTCGCATAAGAACACCAAAATTGCGACACCGTTCATCAGCATATAAACGAAAAATACGATGCGCATATTAAAAAGGTTCACCCTTCTGGCCGGTGGTTCGTCACGCAATGTTTTGTTGCGTATTTGTGCAATCTGCAAAAGGGCACCCTTCTGTCTTATGAGCGTGAGCTGGTAGTTCACTATCCCATTCTCGAGACAGTTCATGGTCAAGCGTCGTATCGTGGGAAAGAGGGGTGAATTCTTCGGTAGTGCCATCGCTGTCAGATATTCGATAAATGGTTGCTGAATGAAGTACAGCTTACTTTGCTTGCGTACCGGGTCAAAGTAACGAGATCTCACCACCTCAATAAAGTATTCGATGATAGGTACAGCAGATGTCCGATTGTCTGCCACCTCCGGGATAATGCTGATGTTCGACGGTTTCCACTGCACATCGAGCCGAGCTGCTATACGACCACGCACATCGCTACTGTTCCAAACCTTGCCCCGTATCGCATTACCAAAGGAAACGATCGCTTTCAGGTTCAGCTTCGTTTCCACCAGCTCTTCCAGCGTTTGTATGTTGCGCAGCTTTTCATCGTCCAAGTTGAGCTGGATGATGGTGATCCCTTGCCAGGCCGAGTACGCCACTATGCTGTAGAACATCAGGCCCATCAGGACGAGCCGGTGTCGGTTGTTGCGCGGTAAACGAATGCTACATGAAAAAACAATTGCCAGTATGCGAAACGTCTCCGTTAGGTAGGCAGCGGCAGAAAACTTGCGCCGCATCAGGACCAGCAACAGTGAAGGTAGTAAAATAGCCATGGCAAAGTTGGTCGAATACATTTGCAGAGAAAATGCGTGAAAAAAGACCACCTTGTAACGATCGCGAAAATAGTTCATCGGAACAACGAAGATCAGCCGGATCGGGCAAAGAAAGTGTACGTACTGCAAGTTGCGCATTGGGTGCTGCATGATGGAGCGTGAGTTGGCCGCCAGATCAATGGTGTTATGCTCCAGCATCTGCAGCGTTCCACCTAAGCTGCCATTCGACGAGATGAAGCCGACCGACTCTTGGTAGTTGAGTTGATTGTAGTTTATGGTGAAGTTCATTCTTTCTCGCATAATTTCTATCATTTCACCATCGAGATATTGGTAACTACGAAATGGTGAAAGAAACCGGGCGTGAATAACTGTGGATGTTTTTACATATGCTTCGACTCACCGACGTAGCGTTCCATTCGCAAAGTAAACTGCCTTCGACATCAGCTCCACATCCGTAATGGCTATCCTTAATGGATACTGGTGTAGGTTTGTAATACGTTCGTAGGTGAATCGCTGCACCTCCCTGTTAAACGAATCCACATCCTCCATTGTTCTTAGATGATAGCAAAACATATTCCTTTCGTCCAACATTTCATCCCGACTGGTCAGGTAAGGATTGAATAGGCACATCAGTATCGTGCGATAGTCGATGCGACTCAGTACGAGAATATCCAACATCTTGAAACGTGTCCAGGCACGACGAAAGAGCTGCATCATATCGTACTTTCCGATGCCACGTACGAGCAGAATGACTCTCGCTACTGGATTGCGAAACGCAATCGCCGGTAACACTTGCTCCATAATCATCGACATATTCGCTTCGCAGTGGAACGCTTCCCAGATCGGGTAAGGGTTCAGATTGTAGCCATAGTTCCGATCGTTTCGATCTCTTTCGACTGATTGAAAGTAGCTAAAGTCCAAGGGCATTTCATTATCGTTATGGCTCAATCGTATTACACTCTCGCCATACTCACGTATCAACCGTGTACAGCTTATACGAAGCCTGCAGTTTGGCGACACGATGACACTTGATCGCCTCAATGATCGCGTTATCTACCATGTCGTCCCCGATGATGGTTGTCAATGTTTTGTATCCCTCCAGGTATGCACTCATCATTGCTTCGTACATAAGAAATGCTGGCGAGTGGCAGCGTGTTGTTGAAGCTTTTACTACTATCTCACTGTTGATTGGACGGCTCCCCACACATAGCACCACCACAACCACTAATATCACACCCAAGCGCATTTTTACTGCAAAACCATTCAAAAAGCACTGACCGTAAACTGCAGCATGTGTCGTCTTTTATACACGAATCCTTTTAAAAGTCAAACGGTTAGTTTCGGGATACGCGAGAGAAAAGGGGTTCTATCCCAAAGCACAGTAACCGATTATGCGATGCTTATCGGTGACAAAATGAACCCATTATTCCGTCACGCACGCACATTACATGCCGACGAGATTCACTTAAATCGGAGTGCAATGTAAAATAAAATTACAAACGTGAATAATACATGCAACAGGTATTGTGTGAGAATTATGGTTTATGATAATGAGATTGATGGTTGGACGGAATGAGTTTGACGCTCGTTTTGTGAGTATGAATTAATTATATGGCCAGCGCAAACACAAACAATGTTTGACTGTTGTCTTTCTAGTTTACAAAGCTTTGGTTAATTTCCAATTTAGTGCTGTTAATCAGATAAATGAACGTAAATAAATGAACCAATTAAAAACTTCAACAAGAATATCAAAAGATTATATTCATTCCTCTGGTAAAATCTATATCAGACTTCAGACCGGGTATTTTGAACATGTTGGTTGGTAGTATCACGAGCCACGAATGTGTTCGGTTCTGCAGTTGGTGCCTGATAACTGTTGGAGGAATTGAGTGGAGTTCTTGTTTGTATTTTTGGTAATGTTAAAAAATGTGTATTATTTTAAATAATCATACTATCGCTACAGTGTTTGTTGTGAAGTTGACTGTTTGGTTTAGTTCAATTGTAGATTTTGTGGCTTGTTGCTCTAATTGAGGCGTTTGGGGACTATTTTTGGTTATAGTTTTCAGTAGAAATGTTAATATGTACTAAGAACTAAAACTAACCCCAAGTGTTAGGGTTATCAGGCGCTACAACCGCTTTGCGGTATTGGCCTGCCGCAGCAGAGCCCGGAATTGCTAACGGTCCCGCGCCGTCGTCCGCCAATGCACGACGGTGAGGTCATCGTACAGATCGTACAGCTCGTCGTTGTAGCGGCTCCTCCATTGTCCTTCCACACATACGGGGAGGCTTCGACCGTCGCGACAGGTTTTTTGAGGTGAGATGTTTCCTCAGGCTGTAGAATAACTGGCTAGCCGGCATCATCCTAGCGCGCAATTCCGTCTCTATGCTGTTTTCGGTGCTGACTTTTGAGACGAGATAGGTGAAGTTTTGGACGACTTCAAATTAGCGGTCACCCCCACGTAGTTCCAGATTTCTTAGAAGGGTCGCTGATGGTGACACCATCAATTTGGTCTTTGGCTCGTTAATCCCGAGGTTTTCTGTCACCTGCTCGATCCTTTGGTAGGCCTCTGATTACAGACTATGCTTTGGCTTGGACCAAGACCTCCCGAGCCTTTAGGGCGGTAGAAGAAGAAATTGAAGTAGGCTACAAGTTTTTATGGCTTCTTTTAGTGGCGTAAGAAATGTTTTATCACCAATGGGAGTACAAAACACTTAAAAAATAATTATCAAACAATGAAATCAGTAATCGAGAAAAAGGTATGAAATTTGAGTAAATGGAGTTTGGCATTATCAAATTCTACGCACTACCAATGAAGAGTATGTGCATCGTAACCAAACTCTTACTGTTGCCAATGCAATCCCGACCAGTAATTGACACGGCTTTTTCAGCTTTAATACAGAGTTTATTCTTGAATACAGAGTTCTCGCTTCGTCGCTAAAAAATTGTCCGCTTGCTACGCTGGTCGGGAACGAAAAGGGCTCCTTTCGGTCAGCGCAACTACCACCACGTCAGCGTTCGCGTCCTGGCCGACGGGATCCGAACGAGCGCCCTCTCCCGGTTGCTAGCGCGACTACCGCTGAATAATCGACCGTTCCTCCAAAGATCGCGCCGTTACAAAGTAACACTTACATTTGAGACAGAGTAATACGCTGCAAATGAACTATTGCGAACGCGTCAAAATTCATCATCTCAACGCCGAGTCAAAAAAAAATCGGCAATCTGATAATTCTGACGGCATAAAAATATTGTAAACTTTCCCATGCTTGATTCGCCGTTTAGCATAGGCATGCAATTGGACCTAGTTTTTATTTCTGAAACCGCGACGTACTACGTTTCTCCCGTCTCCCGTTCAATCGATCCAATCGTTCCTCTGCATAAGTTCCAACCCGGTTTAGTATTTGATTACAAGGTGCCGTTACCACACAAAGAACGTCTAGCTAGGAGAAAACTTAATCTCAGCAAAATAGATTTGGTGAAATTCATCGCGATTATTGAGAGCTCCGACTGGTCCTTTCTTGATTCACTGTGCTCCGTGAACGATGTGGTGCATCGATTTACGTCTATTGTTAAAGCCGCCCCTCTATGTTGTCCTATTTCCATACTCCATACTTCCCCACCGTGGTATGATCGAACCCTACGTTCACTTCGCACAGATAGATCACGAGCACTTCGCAGACTACGTCGATCGCCTTCCGACTTTAACCGGCGAATATTTAAATACTCGGCTTCAGCGTTCCGAATTTATAATCGAGCAAGGTACAGACTATACCTTGGAAAACTTCAGTCCCGTCTTCATCGTAATCCGAAGTGTTTCTGGTCTTATGTGAAAAAGCGTCGTAAATCCTCTTCCTTTGCCTCCTCTGTATCCCTGGGTTCGATCACAGCAGACAATGCGGTTGACGCCTGTACTCTTTTCGCTGAACACTTCTCCAGTAATTTCTCTGCACCGGCGGGACAACCCGATCCTCTGTCCGAGAGTGCATCGCCTTTTCTCAGCTACGGTTGCTCTGAACTCATCAGTTCTGATGCGGTTGAAGCTGCACTATCCAAGCTCAGGCCTTCCTTCTCTCCCGGCCCGGATGGTATCCCTATCTCTGTTCTAAAAAAATGTAATGTTGTGTTTGTTCCAATACTTGTAAATTTATTCCGCATGTCCTTATGTTCCTCTATCTTTCCTGATTTGTGGAAGCGTGCTTGGCTTGTACCTATCCTAAAAAAAGGTAACCCGTCCTTGGTCTCAAATTACCGCGGCATCTCACTTCAATGTGCGATATCAAAGTTGTTTGAGCACTTACTTCATTCATTCCTTTTAAAGTCCTCCAGGCCGTTTATCATCCCTCAACAGGATGTATTTCTTTCCAACAGATCTATCACCACTAATCTTATGTCATTCACTTCCTTCATCTCCTCTAACTTAGAATCCGCACATCAAGTTGATGCCGTATATACTGATTTTAAATCGGCTTTCAACCGCGTCCCTCACCCCTTACTTTTTCATAAACTATCTCAATTAGGAATAAGCCACTTCTTTGACTCGTGGTTGCGTTCTTTTCTGTGTGATCGTTCGAATTATGTTAAGTATAATAACGAATTCTCCTACCCTTTTTCCTCCTCTACGGGCGTCCCTCAAGGCCTTCCTTTGCCCTCCTTAGCCCTAAAGAGGGCCTTAGCCCTCCTTAGCCCTTTGTTGTTTGTTACCATGCAGATGACTTAAAAATCTTTCTCCCTATTTACTCCGCTGAAGATTGCGAGTCTCCTTGACTGTTTCTCTAATTGTTGCGCTCGTAATTCCCTTACCCTCTGTCCCGACGAGTGTAGGGTCATTTCCTTTAGCCGATCCCGAACTCTCATCAGCTATGCTCTTGACAATCAGTTTGTTAGCCGAGTCACGGCTATCAAAGACTTGGGAATCTGATTGGACAAAGATCTCTCCTTCAACCTCCAAATTGATTCCGTGGTTGGGAGAGCTTGGAGGACGCTTGGCTTGTTCAAGCGTATTGCTCGCGACTTCTCGGACCCCTTATGCCTGAAAGCTGTGTACTGCTCGATTCTGGAGTACAGCTCAGTAGTCTGGTCTCCCCTAGCGAAAACTCATATTGAGCGTATTGAGCGGGTGCAGCGTTCGCTCACCACGTTTGCAGTACGCAAATCACTTGGTGAGCTATCCTTCCCCCTGCCTCAGTACGAGTCCAGGTGTCAGCTGCTGAGGCTGGATTCGTTGGAAATTCCCCGTACCCAGGCTCAATCAACCTTCATTGCCGCTCTCCTTTTCGGTCATACTCCTGCTTTGTTATCATGTGTTCCATTTGAAGGACACGGGAAGGGATGTACCCTTCCCGTGTCCTTCGTAATCGTCCCCCTCTGGCGATCCCAAGTCGTCGTACCTCAGCAGGGCGCAAAGCGCCGCTTCAATATTGGCGGAAAGAAACAATGGAATCTTTGGTAAAGCAATATGCGATCACTTACACGTAGTATAAGTAAATTAGAACGTAACTGTTTGAATAAACCGAGATTTACTTCTGAAACTTAATCCACAGAACTTGCAGGTCTTTGGGAGGTACTTTCAGGTACGGGTAAGTTTACCTTTTACCTTCCCTACGGATGTTGGTCACACACTCCAGTAGTGCCTCCCAACTCCTTCAGAAGAATAAGGGGAAAGTATCACCGGCTGTGCTTTCGTCCGCGGTTAAAAACTTCTCCTGGCAAGTCCAGAAAAAAGGGTTCTCGCCTGACTTGGTAGAGCTGGTGTCGCCCAAAACGGCCTGAGATCCGGGAAATCGTCGATAGCCGAACTTTGGTGACACGGTTAAATACTTCTCCTGGCAAGTCCAGGAAAATAGGCTAACCCGCTTCGCCTTAGGAAAGCCGGTGACTCCCGTTCGATCAGCAGATACGCGGATCCACTGGTAGGAACTATCCTGGTCGACCCAGGAATAGGCCTATCCGTCTGATCCAAGTAGGTCTGGCAATGCACAAGAAACTGCGCAAGAATTTTGGATTAGGTCAGTCCTTCGCATCATCGGTCCACCCAACGGAAGGATGCTTCGCATCCGATTTTTCGGAGAGCATCGGAGAGATCGAGCAAAGAAATCTACTAAACAAATGGTTACGGTAATATACAAACGATTGGAAAATGTACCCTTTTTAACGTGAGTTTTGGTTAATGAGTATGAGATACATGATGTAGAACACATTGTCTACGGAAGTCTAGTGACTGAAAATTCCCAATGTATTTTGATGGATTCGTGCTGGTCCAACCAAATCCATGCTACTACCCATGAATTTATGTGATCTACCTGCAATGTAAGATTGATTGAATGGAAGATTTAGCCAAGCTTTGGATGATTTTACCAAATCTCATTAACCTGTGATATGTCGATTCTCAGAGACGATTCTTCTTCTTGGCTTAAGGACCTCTAAGGTCACACCGGCCATCGAAATGGCTTTCTAGACTGCCGATACCTCGTAGTTGATTAGTCAGTCCTCACTGCGGAGGGACGGTCCAGATGGGATTTGAACTCCGGTCCCACCGTTTGAAGACAGGCGCCACTGTCGCCTGCAACACCGGGCCGCCCCATCAAACTCTGTCTAATATCCTCTACAAAACTATCGTAAAATTCACCCCGTTTGTTTGTCACCGATTTTCTTAAATGTTTCATGTTTCCAACCATTTCCAGAACATGCTTTTCATGCGCAATGTGTTGTGGTAAAGAAGCACTTATTTCATAAAAACAACCCATACCAGATCATACCAACGTAACTGAAGCGGAAATAAAACACCAGCAGCCGCTATGGTTGATTCATAATATAGAATATATGTATATATTTTTATATATTTATCTGTACTACAAATATAAAAAATAAAAGAAAAAAATCTCTGAACAATAGTTTTTGCTACATTCGTTACACATCACTGCCCTCACTGTGCTGATGTACGTTTGGCTAACTATTTTGTGGAATAAACCTGACCAACTGCGACACATTGGTTGTTATTGTTTGTTTCAAAGTTCTCTTTTCCATGTGATATTGTTCATTAATTAGGCTATGTTTGACTCTATGCACACGAACTGTGTTTTTCCAAAGCAGTCCGAAACCCTGAAGCTATAGATTACAGAACGAAGTTATGTGTTCCAAGTTTTATCCTTTTTGGGCGGTAAATAAAACCCGGAGAACCCTTTTTTGCACACATACATATCCAACCACCGACGCGTAGGTGCAGCGATCAACACAATTCAACGAGAAGCGTTCGGTATTGGTATGAATATAATACATGTAGCATGTCTTCAAAACGATACTGTTCCCGGAACGCGTGATAGTTGTTATCATGCGCACTAGCACATATTCCATCATCACATACATAGATACACAAAATGGAGTAACACATCGACCCTATCTTCTGTTGCTGCAATAGTTCTCTGCACAGAACGCTAGACGCTTTCCGTCTCTTTCGTACCATAAAGCAATAATCTCTTGCCTTTCGCAGCGTTGATGCATGTGTATGCATTATGATTAATTCAGTATCTCACAACAAATCAGGTAATGTAGTACGAGTGCTATAATAATGA
Organism: Anopheles maculipalpis; assembly: GCF_943734695.1. NCBI lineage: Eukaryota > Metazoa > Arthropoda > Insecta > Diptera > Culicidae > Anopheles > Anopheles maculipalpis. Next base: position 51,787,671 of record NC_064871.1, read on the forward strand.
TAGTATTGGTAGTAGATTTGAGTAAGAATTTAGCCACTTATAGACGTTCTCGTACGATTCGTATTTCGTATAGTGATAGCTGAACACGTTTTATAATGTGTGGGGAATAATTTAGTGTCATACTTAGTCGCTAGCTATGAATTTAGGGAATAAATTTTACAGCGTGTCTCCGAATGCGTTCTACCACCAGCTCATCAGCTCATCCCGAAATGTGTTAGAAATGAAACGTAAGTCGTAAGTCATGTGTACTATGTATAACAACAATCGTGTATTTGAAGCAATAGTTTAGTTCATTACATGCAAAAACAAAGTGACAGGTGTTCGCCTGGACCCCCCCTGCCAGTTAGAACGCAGCGAACAGACAGTAAGTAACAAATAAATACTAACACCCGGATATACAAGTGAACGATGAACGATGATGCGCATGAAAACAAAACATGTAACTAAATCGGTTCTCCTCGTAGTGCTGTTCGAAGAGCAGCTGAATATGATTAGCTTTGCGGTTTAAGTGTATGAGTTTTTACATCTTTCCTTGGTTTTTGCTCTACCTTGGATACTGGAACGTTACGCTCTGCATGTTTCGTTTACACTAAGTTTACTCGATTGCACAATTGCACAGAACGATCCGATCCGACGCATAACTGCATGCGATCTTTCCCGTTCGTCCCTAATCTCTTCTGCGCTGGTTCACTATAAAATATACGGCCATCCTGGAGGCTCACCACTTCACTCCACTCTACAAAAAAACGGACGCCTTCTGGAGCGCTTGGACGTTTTGTTTTTCTTCCTCCACTTTTTTTTCTCGTTTAATAAAAAACAGCAAACAACTAGAATTGAAGAACACCTGAGCTCGCATTTTGTTTACCCTTTTAACAGCTAGCCACTAGCAGATGCTGGCCGGGTCTATTGTGTATTGTGGTTAATGCGTTGTGTGTTTGAGTTTTCTTCCGCTCGCTTTCCCTTCGATGAACCTTACCATCGTTGCGTACAGGACTGTTTATCAGCTAGACACAAAGCTCTCTGCAGCGTTTGTCAGAAATATTCGCTTATATGATATTGAGTGCTTACATTACTAATAATGAGTTTATGTGTGTGGGTGTGTGTAAATGTGTATATATTTAAATGTTGCGTTTTTTTTTTAAATTCCGATAACATCATATAAATTAGGTCACACTTTTCGTGGTGGCAATGCCTTTGTCTGCATCACGTACCATCAATCACTATCTGCAGATGCTTGTGCTTGTTCTTTAAGAAATAATCAACAACAATAGCGCTAGCAGTTATAACACACGGATGCATTGAAAGAAAGAAAAAAAAAAACCAAACGAAACAAAGAAGCATGTAAGATAATAAATAAACCCCTGAATTATTAGAATCCACATCCGCCAAAGGACCGTTACATGTGCATATGTTGACAGTAAGTTGCCACAACGCTGAACGATTCTAACACACATTAAAGTGAAGAAAACAACACGACCCTTGTTTGATGTAGGATCATTGCCAAACTCTATATGCAAAAACAAAACAAAAATATCTTTCGCAACTATTCTATAGATTTCTTACACTGTAGACTGTTGTACAAACCGAAAAGAAAGTGATTTTTATAAAAATAAAACATCAACTCAAAAAGGTGAATAATAAAAAAAGACAAACAATACAAAAAACAACTACACTAAATACTAAATATCCAACCAGAGTCATCCATACTTCGGTACGGAATGAAATCGGTACGCGGGACAGTGTTCGATAGCATAACTAGACAACAATATTACTCGATCGATCGTAAATACCAAACGGACCTCCCTGTCCCCACCCCAACTAGAGGTTTAATGTAATCTCCCAAAACAATCGGTTCCGTTCCGGCGAGTCGGTTAGGCGATCGATCAATTTAACTATGTATAAACAGGTAAGAATCCTTCCACGAAGCTTCATCAGCCAAACCAAACCACAGTCCTCTAGGCCTTTTGGTCGCTCCGATCGCCGATGAAGCAAGCCTCAAGCCTACATACACTACACAGTCACACGGACGCTACATGCGCACACAAACATACCACACAGCAAATAAATAAGTTAGCTTACACGTTACGTTCTCTTCCCACTTACTAGCTATCTACAGTTCTACCGCACCATCGCAGTCATGCCGTCCCATTTTACGCCCTCTTTTCCTGTAATCCTGTAAGTGTGCCGCCAGTGCCGGCATTAACCTTGCCAGACCTCCCCCCCCCCAATTGCTTCCCGTCTCTGCTTTTATCTCGTCTGTTGATGGATCTCTTCACCAAGAATCGCCAATTAGCTGACGTTCTTGCACAGATTCAGGCTACCCGTTTGATTGTTGGTCGTGAGACACTCGTCGCTCTGCTTTAATACTATATTTGGCTCGAGAATGGAATGCTTGATTGTTTTGCCATTGCCCGTCGTTATCACGCCCTGGTCATGTTGCCCGTAGTAATCGTCCTCGTTGTTGTTGTTGTTGTTGCTCGGAGTGTTGGCGTTGGTAGCGTTCAGCGAATTGTTGTTATCCTGGTCCACCTCCATGCCTTCGTCCTCGTCGTCGTACTGCGGTTCCGATTTGATGTTTTGCAGCAGCACGGGTGTCTGGTGACCGGCATGTTGCTGTTGTTGCTGTTCGTCGTCCGTGCTAGTGCCACCGTTCGTTGGTGTTCCGGGAGGATTCAAGGCGGCGGCAGCGGCTGCTGCGGCGGCTGCCGCTGCCACTGCGTTCGGCGATCCAATGGGACTTCCGCCATTGTTGAGACGAAGGTTGAGTGCGTTGGCTGCTGCTGCCGCCTGTATCACGTCCTCGATGCCTAGCTTACGCTTCTCGGCCCGCATCTCCTGCTCGTACTGTTGCACGAGCTTTCGCTTCGAGTAGTATTTCTGGTACTTTTGTGTGTCGAGCATCTTCTTGCTGGCGTAAGGTGAAAGGGGCCCGTTTGCGTTGCCATTGCTGTTGAGGTTTCCATTGTTTCCGCCATTGTTGTTGTTCGCATTCACGGCGTTGTTGTTGAGATAGTCCTCGTTCAGCACGACGGCAGCAGCCGCATGCTTCGCCTTCATTAGCTCCTTGAAGTTGTTACGATGATGCTGGAACTGTTGCTGCTGATGTGCTACGGCGGCTGCAACGGCGGCGGCTTGCTGTTGAGCGGCAGCTGCTGCTTGCTGTTGCTGTTGTTGCTGCTGCTGCTGCTGCTGCTGGTGCTGCTGCTGGGCTTGTGCGTGTGCCTGCTGCTGTGCAACCTGAAGCAACTGTTGGCGCTGGTGGGCAAGCTTCTGCTGTTGTTGCTGCTGTTGATGGAGCTGCTGTTGTTGCTGTTGATGTTGCTGTTGCTGTTGCTGTTGCTGTTGCTGGTGATAGAGTCGCTGCTGTTCTTGCAACCGCAGGGCATGCTGATGCTGCTGCTGCTGATAATCTCGCTCCTCAGAGTCATTGGTACTCTACGCAGGAAAGGCACCGTTTCAATGGTAGGAGAAACATGAAAAGAAAAAAAATAATTATATCTAGCACAACAATGAAACACTGTACTTTATTTAAAGTAATCTCTCTCTCTCTCTCTCTCTTTCTCTCTCTCTCTTCCCTAAGAGAGGAGAAAATATAATAAAGAATGGCGTGAAAAATCAGCAGCAATCATAGAGCAGCATCTTTTCAAATGAACATATGCAGTTCCTAAATTTGTTTCGGGTCCATAATCTGATTTCACCCTATTGCCGTTTGCCAACTGACTGCCAAGCAAAAAGACTCTCATTTTCATTCCCAACTCGTAATGCGCCGAAGACTGGTCGATGGATACGCAGCGTTCGCAGGCCCAAAAATAGGAAGAGAAAGCTAATCGCCGAATGCGCCTCAAACGTCTCAAACGGAAACGCGTCCCGAACGCAAAAAGAACACATACACTCTCCATTCCCAACAAAACAAACGACTTCAACGCCAGCGCGTACGCGCGGGCAACGAACCTACCTCGCCATGCAGCCCCTTCACTTGCAGCGCTTCTGCCACCTTCAGAAAGTTGGGCAAGTCCTCGTACTTGACGTTGACCTGTGAAGCAAGAACAAATGGAACAAATTAATGGAGATTTATGCAACTTCTGCTAGAGATATGCGGATCGGTAGTAACGTACCTGTCCGCTGTACATGAAGTCGAGCAGTCCCGCCATATGGTGACTGTTGACATCGGTCATGAACAGTATCGGATGCTGCGATGGGTGTTCGAGGAAGATTTTCTGGAAGTACGGACTGCACACGGACAGGACGAGCTTGTGTGCTTTGAAAATCTTGCCACCGGCCGCAATCGTCACGTCCACCATCTGTCCGTCCCGCTGTAGACTGTGGAACCCTTTGCACATATTGCCGTGGAATCCGCGCCATGATAAGAGGTACTGAAATAGAGAGAAACATGAAATTATTTACATATTCATCCTATGGATCGTAGTGTAGGAGAGTATAGTAGAAAAAGATATTTGGGCAACTGTTAAAGGCTGCTTCTTTTAACTGATTTTCTTTGGCACATCGAACTCGAATATCTTTGGTCCACCATTTTTTATTTCTTTAGGTTAGACTTTACACTGTATTCTATTTAAAGATGATTTAAATACATTAAGAAAATGCAACTTTCAATCCAAGAACATCTTTTCGATTCCTTCCTGCCATTGCACACACAATCCAATCTCTCCAGTATCGAGAAACGCGAACGACATGTAAAACAGAACTTCAAATTGCCCAAAATAAACGTATCCATTTATTTTCGGTGTACAAAAAATAGCCGCTCAACTTAAACGTCGAAACTTGTTCTGCCAAAATTAACTCCTCTCGGATGAATCTTACTCGGTGGTACTCGGTGGAAACCACCGGTAACGACAAGCGACGAAAAATAGTAAACGCCAAAAGGGGGCCTGCATTTGTCTACGCGCACCAAAACAATTCGTTGGCCTGTTGGCTTGTACGTGGGGTGTCTGAATGAAAATGGCACAGGGAAAGAGGGTACCAGCAATGCTCTACTCGAAATGGCACAACAACAACACATACACAACCGGTTACAAAACCCCGAAAATCCTCCCTACTGCAAATGACCTCGCGTGGACTTGCGTGGAGCGATGATGAGATGAAAGCCCCGCGAATGTGCCACTCCGCTTTCGGTCGTCTTTCCTTCTCTTTCTCGAATTCACTGTCTACTTCTTCTACTTCTTTGGTTTGCCGGGAGAGGGGAGGGGGGGGGGAGCTCCCGAAAAGAAGGCAAAAGTCCAAAAATCTTAATTTATTTATTTGTTGCACAATACATAAGAGCGTCGTTCGGTGTTTGCTTCTTGATTTCATCAGATCGTTTGTGGCGAACCGCGCGAGATGTGTGCGATCGCTCGATGAATATTACGCGTGCATAAATACACAAACACGCATGAACGTAATAGCATAACAACTTCAAAAAGATGGGTTTTTTTTATATTTCAATGTATGAACCTTCAGAATAGTAAATTGCAATATATTAGAATAATAATTTACAATACAATCGTCACCTGGAAAAAAAGCGTAACTTCTTCAACAAACATTAAATCTCAAACGAGATCCTTTCGTAACCAACCACGGTTATTGCGTGATGGATTTGCAGCAACATCTCGTTAAGCGATCACGGGTAGGGCCTCAATAATGGATTCTATAAAATCATCACTACACCATCAAAACGGTCGGTTCGTATTGCGTACGTTTCCTCTTCGCTCAACTGTTTCTCGAGCTGGACCAGACAGGTCCAGCTCAGACAGGACGGACGAAGGCACCTTCGTCCGATGGCTGACCGAGCATGCACCAGGTCAAAATCAATATCTACACATTAGTCAATGAAATTCAAAAGGGAAGAAAACAACGACCACTGTAAGGCATCCATTTCTTACATCCGACCATGTTTGCATTCCGTTCGAAAGACGCACGCCCCGTCTCGGCCGTCGATCCACCACCAAAACCAAAACGTGCTGTGTGTCCCGGAATCGGGTGTACGCGTTTTCAGGTCGAAAGTGAAAGTTGTCAACTCGCAAGGCGGCTAAATTGCGACGAAATAGAACCGGAAAAAGAAATAAACTCAGCACGAATAGGAATCGCCTCCGGGCTGGTACGATCCTCCAAATTTCCACAAACACTTCCCGTGTGGGATGCGCTAGGATGCTGTTATTTTAGGAGCTTTTTTATTACCCTATATCAATGGTACTTCTCTGACAAAGGTGTGAAAATGTACACTATCTACTGAAAGTGAGATTGCTGTGCGAGAGCGAGTTGATCATCCAACAGCTTAAAGCTGCTACGCAGTATCCACACGAACATATTCGAATGCATGGAGCACCGAACTAAGGTTCCAAAAATGACACACACACAAATACAAATACATAAACATACACTAGACAAAACGGTACCCATAGTTTTTTTCGCAATCATCTCACAGTTTGTGATGCCTTCCGAAGATATTTTACGTTGGAGCCACCGTTAAGTCGTTCCAACCAAGTTACTAGCGGACCCGGACAGGTGGCCCAGGCCCTGGTATGTACCGAATTTTTCTGACCGGAATGTGTCGATACCAAAGTTCGTCGACACCGTGACGGATGAGATGACTTCACGTTCGTTCGCTCGAGACGGAATCACGCCAACGGACGCCCGTTGTTCGAAACGTGCGTTACGGCTTTTGTAGCGACCTCCAGTGGAGGCGCCCCAACACTCATGACTGAAGCATCAGCAAACACACACACACACACGCATACGCAAAAAAAATAAAAACAAATCATAAAAAACCCCCGCTCTCGCTCTTACTACTCCTCTTCTTCACCCTTGGAAGCTGAGCTGCATGGATCACGTCATCGAAAAAATTTCGGATAGAAGCAAAAACAAAAACATAACTACCCTAGCCACCGCTAGGTAGCGCAAACGCACCCGAAACAATCTGCAATCGGATCGAGTGCTGGCTGGTAGTGCACTTCTTTATTCACCCTCTCAAACCCTCCGCTGTAGCAACGCTTGAAGCTGCTTCTTTTCCTTGTTTTAGTAACATTCCTCCCATTCCGGCCCAGCAAGGCCCAGGGTGCGACGAAATGGACGGGAAAGTGTCGTAACCGTAAAGCTTCCACCGCAATATATTTGGATTCATTTTCGTAGGTTCAATGGCCGCATTAATTCGAAACCCTTAGCGCTTCGCCGCCGTGTGTTGCGAGGCATGCGGGCGCTGGGATCTTGGGCCAACTGCGTGCATTAAAATACACGCAGAACACACAAACCAGTTCATTGCGGAGGATGCCACCGCCGTCGCCGCCCTCGCCGAAAGTGAAATCAGTTCTAATTTAAAATGCAAAAATTCGTCTTAAATAATGTGTTTTCGAAGCAAATCCTTCTTTCGCTCTAGGATACAAAGGGAGGATGAAAAGCGATCTCACCGCTTCATAAAACCTGCTCTAACCGACGGTTTTCGAAAAACCCCTTGCTAGACTTCTAATTATATAAACAATAGTTTAGTTGCGATCTTCGCCACGTACGATCGCCTAGCGCTGTCGACGCTTCCCGCCGTGCACTTGTGCGCCCCATCACCCACCCAAACCCAACCAATAGGGGCGGGATAGAAGAAGAGCAAAAAAGTGAAAGTTGCCGAAAAATAAACCCCGAACCCCCTTTCGGCAGATAGTGTTATACACACCCCTTATGGGTCACCGATCGATTTCCAGTAGTACCGGTTACGGTGAGGTGGGGTGACTTTTTCGGTGAGTGTTAGATCAAAATAAAGATCATTTGTGCACTCACACACCGACGTCAATAGTCGGCGCGTGCAACGGAAAGGATGGAGACGGATGTGTTAGCTGTGCTGGTTACTCCACGTTTTCTTGTGGTACAGTGCCGCGAGTGGAGCGCCTAACAGAGTGTTTTTTTGGAGGGTGCTTTTCTGTTGTTGTATCGTTCCTGCATTGTATTTTCGAACCACCAGCCAGGCAGGCTGCCTGTGTTGGTGTTTGTTTTGCCAGTTACCGTGGGGGTAAGTCCAAATCAAATCTCGCATTAGAAGGACGTATGCGTTTAGTGGTTGCATAACGTTCTCTTCGCGTTTCAACTGCTCGTTCCCATCCATCCTAACCTCTCATCCGATCCGATGGCTAACCATGTTCGACTGCTTCCATTTATTCTGCTGCATTATCAACAAACAAGCGCTCGGACTTTGAACCTTCCGAATGGTTCGGTGCGCAAGAGGCATCTGAGGCCCAGTCGTGTGGTTAGCTTTTCTCTCCCACCGCAAAATACTGTTTTGGGAAGATGGTGTTGCTATTCTTTTCTCGAAGATGTGTGCGAAAGAAAGCTATACGTTTTGTTGCTTTTTGGGTGCGATAGTTTTTCAAGATGGTGTCCGTTTAACCGCTTTCCGCGATTCCGAAGCATTTGTCACCTGCAGCACATAATATTCGGCCTCTATGGTGGAGGGAGAACCGAGGGTGGAAGGTAAGCGACAGAGACAGTGGGTGCTGGAAATTGTTTGACGACTTTTGCTTGAGCAACCACTTAAGAAGTGTGTCACGTACGGCAGGTGAAAGCGAAAGCGCTATCGCCCTGGCTCAGAACGGGCCGGCCTTACGCCGCAGTCGGATATTGGTTAGGTATAGGGGCGAGGCCTAAGCGCTAAAAACGGTTTCTGTTTTCTTTCTTCGAAGCTATTAATAAGCGGTTTCCTTCCTTCGCTTCTCTACCAACTGCCAAAGGGCCATGCCGAATCGTACGATGCATCGGAACACTATTTGTTTGTCGTTTTGTCGTTATGCAAATGTCTTCTGTAGCTTTGGAGACAAGTAAATTTGATTTTCTTTTCACTTTCAACATACAACTATTAATAGACGCCTTTATATCCACCACCTTTTGGTGTTTTGATATAAAATCCTTTTCTTAAATCGAATTATTGTATTTCATGCCAAATGTTGCCAAATGTAGTTTCATTGGGTCCTCCTAGAGAATCCCAGTTTGAACCACGCCACATCACAAAACACTAGCTGCTATTGTGCCAACTCCTTCACTGTTTCACCTGCTATCCTATTCGTACGGAACAATAGACCACCGTAGACAATCATTAGTTCGTGAATCGAGGGACCCCTCCCGAAATCGATTGTACATGTCAAGCTTGGTACGTCAGCATATGCGCAGAAACCCGAATGACATAAGAGGTGCGATTTGCGGGTAGGATTTACCCCTCAAAAATCACAAGTAGTTCGACGCCCAGGACAGGACTGGTACCGTCGCGCTGAAAAAGTTCAAACACTATCAATCCCATCTAAACCAATACGTAAGGTTGCACACACACACACACACGCATACTCACACCTAAACCTGTAGCAGATATTCTGCACGCTTTTGGAATTCTCAAGGTTTTACCGGACGAAGCATCGCAATGGTAGTCGAGGCAACAGAATATCGTTGGATGTATCATTACCCCACCGTCTGCCAAAACTTTTTGAGCAATAGAGATGTTGATTGTAGTAGTCACCACGGATCGTTTCAACGGCTATGGAGTGTGACCCAACCCCATCCCCAAAGACCCCATGCAGCGATCTGTTGTGCGTTCTATGGCCGGGCAAAGGTTTTTTTGAAAGTCGTTTGCCAAAAATCCTTCTCCTTTCCTTCGTGCTTATGCAAGCGTACAGTAACATTCATAATCAACCGATCGGTGTTGATGTGAGCGTGTGTGCACACGTGTCGTGTCGCGGTACGGCATCAGCAAATATTGCGTCCGCAAATCTGATTGTCGTGCATCGGAGGAGAGTTCTCCAAAGGTCACCCGAAAGAGTGCGTGAATTTTATGCCCATAGTCAAGTCAATGGCGAGTCACAGTTTCTTACCTGATCGATGTTGTGATGCTCATTCATCTGATGGAGCAGCTTCTGGTTCAGGCTCTTCAGATGATTGTTACCGCCGTCGTATAGACTGCTGCGCTCAGCATAGTCATCGTAGTCCGTGTCACGATCGGTGCTGCTGAGGGCGCTACTGTTGCTGTGCAGCGTACCGTTCGTGTGGCTGTTGGCTGCCGCTAGCAGCGCACTAAAGTCAGCCGTCGGCCCGTTGGACATTTTGCGCATCTCCTGACCGCACGGTCCGTTCGATGGTCCGTTGCTTATGTGGCTGGTTGGGCTGCTGTTCAGACTGCTCGCCTCATCCCGTGCCGAGCTGCTACTGCTGGTCGTACTGAGCGAACTGACACCGCTCGTCGTCAGATGACTTCCGCCCGGGCTCAGATTTAGCGACTCCATCAGCTTGTGCTTGTTCTCGAGCGTCGCATTGCTGCCTGCTCCGGTGCCGTTGAGACCGGTTCCGTTGGCATTGCTTCCGCTGTTGGTAGTGGAGTGGTTGCTACTGTTGCTGCTGTTATTGTTGCTGGCATTGCTGTTGTTGTTGTTACTGTTGCCACTATTATTATTATTGTTGTTGTTGCTGTTGTTGTTCGAGCTGTTGTTGGTATTGTTGTTGTTATTATTGTTGTTGTTATTATTGTTGTGGTGATCCTTATTATTGTTATTCTTCTCCTTACGGCCTCCACCACCACCTCCACCACCACCGCCACTGCCTGCGCGTGTGATCTCCTGGATTTGGCTCAGCACGATCTCTCGCTTGAACTGATCGAACTTCGATTCGCCGTGCTCGTCACCGATTATGTCGGATATGTCAAGCATGCTCCCACCACTATGACCGTGGCTCGCGATCAGCTCGTTCTTGATCTTGTGTTGACTAGCGGCGTTGGCGGCGGCGGCCGATGCTGCTGCAGCTGCGGCAATGGCGGCCGCTGCCGTCGAGTTCATGATCTCGTCATCGAACTGTGCGTCGTCTAGAGTATCCGAGTCGAACCGCTTGGTCGACGAGAAGAGACGTAGCGTCGGATCGTTCACCTGATCGCTGAAGTATACGTCCATCAGGTTGAAGAATGGCCACTCGCGACGCTTCGGTTCTTCGGACATTTTGATTGCCTGCGGAAAAAGAATAACGATAAAGACATATTGCACAAATTAGTACATGGTTTGTTTGCCTATCTTCGAATCATATCTCATTGACCTTTAACACCACTTCCATCTGCCCTACAGGAAGCAACCCATGAAATAGCCAAACTAACCGTCCTCATCCTCCTTACCACGATGATCCCATTCTTTCTTAGCAACGCCGTTTATACACCACACCCGCAGCTAATGCCGAATCGCTCGACCGCATGAGCACAGTCGGTCAAGCAACGGAACACGGTACAACGGTGCACGGCAGAAGATTACCACCAGTGACCCAGTTCCCGAGTTGTTCCGGCCCCGTGGCGAAAGCAACGGACCCAACCAAGCAGACGAAGCACACGAGAAGAGAAATGAGAACTAGGCAAGAATTTACACTCCCAGTTCTTCCAGCGTGGTTATGATGGAGCCGGATTTCTTAGCCAGCGTTTCGAGAGGATGTGGCTTCACCGTGAGCTCTTCTTGTTCTCGATCTCTGGGTCTAACGGCATTACTGGTGGTTGGGCATGCTAGCCAAAAACCATTGCTGCCACTTGCAGCATGATCGTCGGTACTGGTCGGTAGACCTTACCTTATGCTCTTACTCAGAAAACTAGCCTTTTCGACCTACTTAACAGCGCTGCCAGTCCGGAATGTCGGTTGTTCTATATGATCTTTCCCATTTCTTCCCTTTCTTTTTAACGTTGTTCGTATTCCACTGGATAGGTTGTTCTCATCAATCTCACAAAAACGACACGGGAAACCAAGACAATAAAAAAGCTCCATCCCTTTCATTTCGGCTTCTGGGATGCTGGGACTCGAAAAGAGAACCTAAGCGCTCGCTTTGACTTTACATAGAAACAAAACACACAAAAATCCCTAGCTCCATGCCCTTAGCATCCCATGGGACCCCCAACAATACTAGTCTATCGGTGTTTGTGTGCTTGGGTCGAGGTTTGTATGTGGCGAGAAATTGGGTCATGTGCAGACCGCAAAAGAATAAGCTTTGTTGAGAATATTTGAGGCAGCCCATCATCTTGGATCACACAAGAGCATCCCAAATCCGAAGCTGCGGCGAATAGAAATGGTGCGTTTTCAAAACGAGGCAACAATCTCGTCGAGAAATGGGTCGATTACAGGGTCCGGTTGTTCATTTTACGGATCGCCCTTGTACCCCGTCTCACTCAATACCCAGTCTACGGACCTGAGTCTTCCGGAGAGCGAGAGGTCGTGATCTCGTCTTATGGGGGAATTCACCAGCTGAAAAAAAAACCTACCGTGGGTTGATTTGCTTACAGGCTTTATCCAGTACAGTAAGACGGGAGAAAAGCTCATCCTATCGTTAGGCTTTCTTTATGTGGTTTACTTCTCCCGAAATTCATTTGACCTAATTTATGGTGGACCTCACATCCAAAATTTAACCCAACTTTATCGGTGCACATGTTCCATTCTACGTTTGCTCACAGTAAATCATTAGTGTGGCCTCCTAATACATAAAGCCTTGCCTTTGCAGATGCTGAGAACTGCGAGCAGATGTTATTAGGCTGTATCGTTAAGAAACTTTAAAAATCTGACACACTTTGCAATGAACAGCAGGCGTTTGTTTTGTTACGCTTAATAAGCGTGAACAACACATTCGGCACTAAGCCATTACCCAACGAGCCGGGTTTCCTGCGTTCGCACAAGCTTTATCACACCGATACATCACCCAAATGGGCAGTCTCCGTAAGGTGTATCGGCACATAGGACCGCAACGGCCCCAAGTGGACCCAAGTGGATCTTTTTGACATATTGCACTTGTTATTAGGCGTATACGAGCTGTATTTCTGCTCTCTGTATGTTCGAAACGGTCACAAACGCACACACCCGCGCTCGGTCACGGCGGGGGCAATCGACACAACTCGCAATCAGCGGACCGGCTAACATTAGCTTCCAAAATCTTCCAATCGAAACGGAAACCTCATGAAAATTTATCAACGCACCAAAGTTGGAGAGATACTAGAAATTTTGGTGATCAACGACGCGCGCAAAAATCAACCCCAAGAAACAAGCATACCATGTGGGCTCTCGCCAGATAATGAGGAGGAGTCCGTCCACCGAATCAGTCGGTGTATGAGGTGCTACGCATCGTAGAATCAAACCGAAAGCCTCAATCCAAAGCCAGTTAGACTCTGCTGTTTAGCTCGCTGACCAGCATCACCTCACAAAACCGCCAATCAGAGCAAATGGTTCAAATGGCTGTGCCTTAGAGACCTCGCCATCTTTCGGGGCGAGTGAAAGTGGTGTCCACTTTGTGTATTTGTGTGTGTGTGTGTGCCTCTGTATTTTCGAGCTGTGCATTTCACATCGGTTAGTAAGCGCAACGGATATGATTTGAAAATAAGAACGTACCGTTTGGAGCGGATGATGGAGTGATGGAGAGAAGACTGAGCATAAAAACATGATTAACGATTCTGGGGCTAGCAGAGTAGCTTAATTTTTCACCCATCCAAACGCTTTCGGAGCTACGAAGGAAAAGCTCATTAGAGATCCAAGAAAGCATGAAACAAAAACTTGGCAAGATGGAAACAACTAAAGGGGGCAGAAAAACTAAAGAAAGCCAAACCTTTAAAACAGATAAAGCACTTTAAGCATTTGGGAAAGTTGTACAGACACAGTCAGTACAGGCAATATATAGCAGCAGACACTTCTAGGCAGCTCTGACTGCCCACATAAAGGAATCTTTGCGACGTATCGATCACCAAAGTGTGCTGTCACCTGGCCGTTTTGCTGTGGCTAAGGTGGCGGAAAGTGAAACTACGTCTTTAACACTTTCTAATCAATCGATACCGATGTCCGCTGTCCACATGACGGTTTGGTACCGGCGTGGAGAAAGTGCCACGCGGGGACAAAGAAACCCATACACCTTACCACCCGTCGCCCATCCATTCATTACAATTTGATTTGCTTAGCTTTGATGTTCGCGACGTGCATAATCATAAATGTCACATCGGTGCGGAATCGTCGGAAACAAACAGAGTGACAAACAAAGCCATTGGTTTTTCGTAGGCATAAGGGAGGTTTGTGTCTCTTTTTAAATATGATTTATAGCACCTTATTGTTGGCTGCTAAAACAAAGAAGTTTTCATTAGCTACAAATTTCTCTTGATCTTTATTCTTTCGTCTCCTAAGATCCCCCATTTTCGAAAAGAGCAGAAGAGCATTTGCTGTACCGTTTTCCGCAATATGGGTCAACGAAGAGTAATTCGTCTGTGCTTGGAATGATGAAGAAACTTCCCTACTGCTATCCAACGAAGATGCGATCAGCTGAGGAGATGTGCGAACAAATTGGGAAACAACACACTCACACATACATACAGATGGGTAGGCTTGGCCTCACGGTCGTACGTGTATGTTCTAAGCTTTCTTCAGTCGATTCCTCCATTACACGCGACTCTAAACGCGTTCGACAAGCTTTCGTGCCCTTCTTCCGTCAAACGAGAACTCCGTTACCTGGCCTAGCGTTACCGGGCGAATGCCAGCCATACAGTCACCCGACTTGACGCACTTGGCACACCGAAGCAAAGTCAAGGTTTTCCCTAAAAGGGAGCAACAGTTACAGCAGCGCCGTGTGAAGCAGCGAGGAGGGCCGTTGGTAGGTAGAACGCCGAAGATAGCACCGTTAATAACTGAAGGAACGAACGAAGACAGCGAACGAAACAAAAAAAAATGCCTCTTCTACCCGTCACGCCGCAACACAAGAATGAAGAATGAAGAGAACAAAACAGAACACGCGAAAGTAGGTTAATCGTAAAAGCTAACGGTTCTTAACCGGTCCGGTGCGTAAGCGGGTCTCGCGCACGGAGTCTTGCGCTTGACCGCGAGAGTCGGCAGAGTTCTCACGCAACATTAACATCGGTCCCGCGCGTCAATGAGAGAGTGAGAGAAGGCAGTGCGATCGAGTGCGATCTTGGCGAGAACGAAAACAAGACGCGATCGCGTGTGTGTACTACAATCCGCCGAAGAATGAACGCAACGGTGAGCTTTCTCCATTCCAAAAGCTTCACTGTGAGAACTGGGACAGGGAGGGAGAGGCATCGGAAGTCGGTCGGAAAGTGGCCGAAGAAACCGATTGGCTTATTTTTTGTCTCGTTCTAGACCGAGCACGTTTCGGTCTCGTCGGAATCGGGAGAACATTGCGGACTGTCTTGTGTGCCTCCCACAGTCTAACCGGCTTAACGGGGGGATGCGCGATCTTACATCAACAGACTGCACTCGTTGCGCTATTTTGACGTTTACATGTCAACGTTAGTGTGCTGCGCGTTTACTAGTGTTCTCTACTTAAAATCACACCCAAACATTTTTGCTCTTATCTATGTCGAGAAAAGCACGAATTTCGCTCAACATTCCAACACCTTTTGTAGCTGTACAAAAGGCACAAAAAGGGTTACACATTACGACGCGCCCTTGGGCAACATTTTCACACGGAAAGCGAGCAAGTTAGCTGTCTACTCCCAAAATAAAATAGACTCATCCCGCATCCAAGGCTGCCTAGCTGCCAACGTTTGGTGTGAGAGTTTTTAACTTTTGGGGGAAAGAATTTAAAAAACTTTTTGAAAATCCTATGTTTGCACACCTTGAACAGCGGTTGCTTGCTTTTGTAAAATAAACATAACCACCCGTCTTGGTACAAACTGGACAGCCGCCAAATTTTGGCACATTTTCAAGGTCCTACCTTAGGCGACACAAATAAACGTGTGTCAGCTTTAGCTGACATTTATGTAGCTTTAAAGAATTGTACAAAAAAGAATCTTTAGTAAAAAACCAAGAAGAAGGCTAGTAGAAACTTTCCCTGCAAAAGTGTATTTTCTCACTCAAAATTATTTAACATTCAGTGAAACGATAACAATCGTACAGACAAGGGGAAATTCGTGCTGCCAACTCAAAGCTAAACCCTTCCACCGTAGATTGTGGTCAGATATAGTGGTTGGCTGCGGTGTAGTGTTCGTAAGACAAACTTTCTACCCATCGAAGTCAACAAGTGTTGGGCAAAAAGTGTTTCTTCACTCACAAAATTCAGTATTTTTACAGCGACAAAAAGTTGTGTTTGAAGAAGCTCAAATATATGATTTTAAGAAGCAAATCAAATAGTGATTGAAATTGTTGTTATTCGAAGGAATTGAAATCGGAATTGGAACGGCAAGTATGGTCGATCACGATCAATGATAATGATTAGAAGAAGAATCACCGACCCTCGCTCGTCTGGCTAGTTGCATAAAGATAAATATTCGCACCATCAATCAACGGAAAACGTAGTGTTTATTATGGTTTTCGACGATTTCCTTTCCACCCAACATTTGTGTTTGATTAATGCACAATTCAATTTGCTCCAAACTTTTTCGCACAGCTCTGGACGAAATGTTTTCACCCGCCAGAGCAGCATATGTGCCGGTGTAAAAAGATAAACGATATCATTAGAAAGCCAAAACATCGCAGCCGGAACTATCGTTCAGTCTCGCAATCTACTACCATCGGTGAGGCTTTTAAT
The DNA here is from genome assembly GCF_943734695.1 of Anopheles maculipalpis. Lineage (NCBI taxonomy): Eukaryota > Metazoa > Arthropoda > Insecta > Diptera > Culicidae > Anopheles > Anopheles maculipalpis. Next base: position 51,804,153 of record NC_064871.1, read on the forward strand.
GCTGGGGCTGGGGCTCCAGCATGTAGGGGTGGTGTAGGCGCAAGCGACGTGTCCTCCACAACCCGTTTCCGCTATCGATGGGAGGCATGTACAGGTTCATTATCGGGGACGATAAGCGTCAACATAAATAGAACTTCGAAGAAGCTGTATAGAACCAGCGACTCACAGATGTCAAGACTCAGTTGATTGTTTAATGCCGATAAGTGAAACGACTGCATACCGGCAGTTGCTCAGTACCTGAATCGTCACTTAGCATGCGATCGGCTCCCGGGAGTCAGTTGTTTTTGAAGAAACGATTGTTCGTTTTTTTTTGTGTAACCTTCGCCACTGATTTCCAAGAACAGCTAGCGTGTTCCTGTACATGAAGTGCGCTATCGTTGGAGGTCGCCTTTCAAGCCAGACCCTTTTGTGTGTGAATGGACAGACGTACTTAATCTAGATGATCGAACCTCTAAGAAGAAACTAACTCTTCTGCAGGTAATTTATTTTGTTACATCTCATACCACGAATTAACAAACCTTAATTGTTATTATCGTTTTACCACCGGAAGCAATCTTGCAATCCAGCAATAAGTGGCTTTTGGGGCGTAATCTACGCGCCTCTCCAAAAAAAACTAGGTTGCGTATCTTGGCTTCGTTTAGGGCATGCGCTACCGCACGCTTGCGTGTTCCGATATCCGTTCCAGAAACCAATCTGTGAGCTTTATAGGGAGGAAAAAAAACAATCGTAATCGAGAATCGAGTACATCCTGAAAGCTCCATTTTTTGCTTCATTTACGTGTGCCTTAAATTGTGGAAGAGTTACGTAAAATTGAGATAAATGTGGCTCATAAACCTCCACAAAAACACAGATCGATATGAAAGAATCCACACTTTTATCATGCTTATTCGCTTTCCCCAAATAGCTGAATAAATAAAAGAAACTTAGCATAGAAAGCCTCACCTTCCATCTTCACTTTCAGCTACAAACGATGTATTGTTTAGCAGTCGTGTGTCGCACGATAATCCTCAACGACATCCTACAGACATCCAGCCAGTCTGCCTATATGACCCAACCCTTCAAATGGACTGTTTTTTTTTTATATTTGTCCCATCGTCGTGCACACGCGCCTACGCATCTTTCGCAACGTCCACCAGCCATTGCCGTGGAAGTGATTATCTTCTCGCTGCATATCATCTCGAGGGAAGAAAAGCTCGATCGTTTGAAGAAAGGAGGAAGATTTTTATTTTTCATTTCCATTACTTTATCCCTGCCTACCAACCACGACCATCTCCGGTAGGTGGTATTTTCCATACACGCAGCAATGCTCGCCGACGAGCACTGGGAGTTAACGATGACGCGAGAATCCGTTATTTAAGAACAGGCTTCCTGGAACAGGCACATGCTGCTAGGCTAGCCTGTCCGTTTGACCTACTCTCGTAACGGTTGGACAAACCGCACAGCACAGACGGTCCCCGGTGAGAGTTGCTGGACGTTCCCCCAGCGTTGGTTACATCGTAGAACACAGTCCACAATCGTCGTGCCAGTGCGTGTGTGAGAATAGAGAGCTAAGAGATAGTGAAGACCAAGATATACCAAAGACGTTCATCTAGAACTGGACCAACGATTCGATACTACTAGCCAAACCGAAGATTTTGCTCTCTCTCTCTCTCTCTCTCTCTCTCTCTCTCTCTCTCTCAGTTTATATGTCATTGTTTTGTTATTCTTTTTCTTTTGGAAGAGCCTTTGTGCGAACTTCACTCCATCGCTCCCCACGTGTTCACCAGAGCACGTGATTTTCGCTGGACGAACCCGTTAGAACCACCAACCAGTGGACTACTATTGACGGTTTGTTTGTAAAGCAGCAAATTACAGAACATCCGCAACACCGAATTGGATCAGCTGAAACGCACAGGATCCAGTTATCTACCACTACGCCACATACGCAATCGACTACAGTTGATCGTGCATGCCCCGTTCGGACAGTTCTGAGTCTTGCTCGAACCAGACCTGGGCCGAAGTATGGCTTAAACGGTATCATTGGACCCGCTAGTTTGTATGTATGCGTCTAACTGTTGGAAATTCTTGGCCAATGTACCTGTTCAGGGATGCGTGTTCCCATTTGGAACCGAAGAAGTTCGTTAAAGAACGACAAACGAAAAGAAAAAAAAAGCGGTAAGAATGTTTGGATTCCATTCGTTCTTGAATGACACGCTTGGATGGAACGTGCTTTTACTGTTCTGGGACCCTGGAAAGCTCTCGCAGCAAGAATCATACGATTTTCGCACGAATCCTATCGAACCGTGACTCGAACGGTACATCTTCGGACGATCGAACGGGTTTTCCTTTGGACTTGTGGGCTGATTTTTGGAACATTTTTTTGACTTATGAATATCACATAGTGAGGTAATTCAGTCCTCACTACTGGGGGACGGTCCGGATGGGATTTGAACCCCGGTCCTGCCGTTTGAAGGCAGGCGCCGCTGACCACCGGGCGGCCCCAGATTTTCGGAACATGTTCTGCATTTAAATGATCATCAAAATTTTACTATTTATGTCATTAGAGGGTCATTAAGAATATTTTAATTTTCGATTCTCAATCATAATAATTGTGTTTTCACCCAAGTATTCTGTATCATGTTGAAACACTTGCAGAACACGTAAAATCATAGTTGTGATCGCTAAACGAGAAAGCTGCAAGGAACAATATTCGTCTTACAAAATGGACCCCATGGACAAAATGGGACTGCATGGCAACTCATCAGCATGTCCCAGAATGAAGATGGATTGCGGGATTGAAGGTTTTCACTGTTACTGCGAGCCAATAGCCCAGAGAGACCATGGGAAACCCATCAAGCAATCTAAGCGGTTGTAAAAAAAAGGAGCTAAAAGTACTCTTCGTCCGCATCGGATTAATTCTGCGCTTTCTCTCCCCTAACATCGACCTTTACGATCTTTTCGCCCGGTTGTGCACTCCTTCACCCCTGTCTGCTCCTTCATCTACATTTGTGCACAAGTCTTGCGATAGGTGTTTGAAGTCTTTTCCTCTCAGTCATCCTCCATCTCAACTTCAGGTTAGCGCAGTAAGCGGAGATGCCCCAAAGAGGTTCATGGAACGGATACTCCAAACTGTGGTGTGCTGCCCCGAACTCCCTTCGATCAACAGTGTCACACATGTACGAGTGTGTGGCGGTGTATCTGGCAGCCGCAAACACGATCATAACCAACCGTACGAAGCCACTATTTTTGTTGGCACTGTTTGGTCCAAGCAAGCCGAGATGAGATACGGGCGCATTAAATGGCGAGAGAAAGAAGAAAAAAAACCTTTCTTTTCTCTGCTTTCTTCTGCTGCTTTCTATTTCCACTTGGATTCTTTCTATGAGTTTAGTGCTTTCGTTAGGAAGCGCGCTTTTCTATTGACGTTTTCGTTAATTTTGTACTTATCCAGTGCTCCTTCTGCTCGTTTGCCTAAACGCCGTTAGGAACGCGAACGAACCGTAAGATGCTTTCGTTCACATGGAAGAATTCTCCGTATAGGTCTTCACCAGCGCCACATACTTCTTATATGAGCATTTTACATTCTTTGCAAAACGTTTAAAACCTTGAAAACATTTTTTTTTCTACTGCCACACACGGAACGAAAAATTCCAATGCAAAAGCCCTTTTTTTTAATATTTTTCCGATTGCGTGTATTATTATTTCGTGCGTCTGCATAACCACATCAGCGGCTTGGGGCATTTAGTAAACAGCAACTCGTGATAACACCCCACAAACGGATGAGCAACATAATTGCCAACGCACTCCGCGATCGTGTCCGGTCCGCCTTCTCGCACCTTGCTTCCCTTACCACGTGAGAAGTGATTAATGAGTCCAATTTCAAGCCCAGCTGCCGATCGGAAAGGCTCGTGCTCGGTGTTTTAGAACAGAGGTTAGACTTACCCAAGACGCCTTACCCAACGCAGCTAACTGTACTTCAGTTCCTGCTGGGGGAAGACGAACAACCGATAGCTGCGCCGACTGCGTCTGGTACGTTTTGGTTAGGCTTTATATAATTATTAAAATGTGCTTTTGTTCCTGCCCCTTCTTCATTACACATTTTATTGCCAACGCTGCCGAAGTACAGCTATGAACTGTTCGTGTCCGCTTGAAGTTGCTCGAGCAGATATGCTGTTTAGTTACGGATGTTCACGAATGATATTGAGAATTTTTTGCAATAATGAAAATGTATCTTTGTCATACAAGATTCCAGTACAAAAGGGCAACTAAAATTTCAAAGCATTTTTAAAGCTTGAAGCTTACTTCATTTCCTGGTAACCTACTTTTATTCGCTTCTCCACCATGTCTCATGATGGGCCAAATAAGATTCTCATCTCTACTTTTGACTCGCATACCACATCAGCTAGCATCCTGGTCACCGAGGATGATCCATCCCATCACGTAAAGCAGAATAGCAACTAATCCCAAAAAACCCTCTCCCAACAAACACTGAACTTTGAGATTCTTCAGCAACTAGGCTCCAGCTTCCAGGAAGCAGATGATCGCTCTCCTCGTCTTAGCAGTGGAGCAAGACCTGGATTTGCTCCCTAGTTGCTAGAAACAAACCCTCCAAGGAATGGAACCACCTTCACAATTTCACATACACACGGAGTACGAGCGATCATCGAGTCGTCCAAGGTAAATGGGGTGGAAACGGTCGCTGTACCGTTCATTCTTTGCTTCATAGCGTTCCCTTTTGTTGGTGGACGTGCCTGATCTCCGATCGATATCGTGCCATCTTTCTCGCACTTGCCCACATGCTTTCTTCTTTCATTGTTACCATCGCTTGCTCTCGCACAATATCTCGCTTTACACGGGATGAATAATAAGCGAATGAAAGAATGCTATTACAGCCGCGTGTCGCTGCATGTGTCTGTGGTCAACGTGTTCCACGAGAGCCGCTACGTACGGAAAGTAGGACACGGCACGAAAGTACTCGACAATTTCTCCACCCTGCGCACGCGATCATCCCGCCTGCAGCTTCCCGTCCCAGGACCACGATCACGCGTGGAGGACGATTTGAAGTGGCGACCCTGCCAGCGCTGAATGTCACGAATGGAACGAAACGGTGAGCCTTCGCAACCTTCGCGATCAAGAAAGGAATCGCTACAGACCCGGGCTACCAATAATGCTGGGATGGCTTCGACTCGATGGCTTGCCAGCATCCACTATCCGGCCAGGTGACGGTTCGTGCTCTTGGCAGCGCTTAAATTAAGAATTCCAATTGCACCGGCAGGCAACGCATTCCGTGGGATTTGAGGAGTGACCAAATTGGGGACCGATGACGCGATCGTGCACCAGTGAAGAGGCACAAAGAAATCATGTTACGATTCTTTGATATATTCTGATCATCTTGTTTGCATCTTTTTCAAGTTTAATTTCATTTTACATTTCAATTTAATTAATAAATAAAAGCTTTTGTATCTGCAATTAAACCTATAAACCTACCTTGTACTCCTGTAGCAGATTGTTCCATTTTTTGATGATTTTAGAAATCGGTAAAGGCACGCTGAGTTCTCGTTCGACCACACTGCAATAAAAGAAGTAAATTCATCAGTAAAACAGAAGCACCACAATGAGCAATGAGCCCAAGTAAGATAAAAACCATTCGAAAAATGTGGTTCCCGCCGAGGAAAAGCAATCATCAGCAGCACCGAAACGCAATCGACAACAAAGAATTGTATATGCACTGTGTGTACAAGCGCTGAGGCACAAAACCGACCAACCAAACTGCCTGGAATCTCAGCGAAGGAGAAGCTTTAAAAATAAAGCTACGAAAGCATAATGGTAAAGGATTGGCAAAGAAAGGGCACGGCGGGTATGGGTAGAGACAGAGCAAGGTGCGGTGTGCGCACGTGTGGAAAAAGTAGAAAGTGAAACTCTTCACCACGATCTTCTTCGAACGATCGCACCACGCCGCTAGTGCTGCTCTTCTACTGGCTTGCATATGCTAGACATGGTCAGTGGCACGCCAATGTTTTCATCGCTAATTATCAGTCCGTTCATGCGACTCCACTGCTGCTACGCTTCTGCTACTCCTCGGCAGCATAACTCCAGCTCGAATCGATTGACACTACACACTGGTCTAGGAACTATTTCTCCCGTTTTCCCCAACTCAAAACACAAAAACCTATCCCCAGATAACGTTTTCTTTACTCCCCACCGTTCAAGCGGTTGATGTTGTTTTGGTTTTTGCTGTTGTTCCTTTGCTTAATATCGTTTCGCTTCCAATATCCCCCTTCCCTTCCACTGTGCGTTAGTGGCGTTCTCTATCGCGTGTTTTCCATTTCTAGGCTCGCTCCAATCGAACCTCTACGACCTTGTCGGAATGCTTCGACCAAACATGTAGCTCACGTGTGCGTATGACGCTGTTGCTTGCTGTTGTCTGAGATTGACTACGGACAGATCCGGCAACGCAACAACCCGAGCACTTTCACCCTGAACAGAGGCCTACTAGCACCTACTACCACCTGCTGGGTAGAAGAGACCGTCCAGGCTCCCAGACCTTTGCCATCTTGACGCGTTCCATCCAACTTTTGCTGATCGTGTTGGGGATGTGCTTCGAATCGATCAGAAATCGTCCTACCCGTGAAGCAGTTCGATCGAATGCACTTCAATTACGATGAGTGCAAAGTCCGGTAGGGACTTCTTGTGCGTTGAGAGTGTTCACGTCAAGTGCAAGTGAAGCTTAGTTGATTAGTGAGTGTATAGAGATTTTAAGACTTTGAGATAATCGTTTCAACTTTGGAAACTTTAAAAAAAGCTTAAAGTCTTGGACATTGCAACAATGTAATATGAAAAGAAAAACTGGTAATATTCAGGATTCCTCTTCTTTTGGATCAAACACATTTTTGCATACTTTGCGCCCAAACGCACCACACCGCTCGACAGCGATTTGTCATCTGCGGCAGTCCGCGATCAGCGACTTTTGGCGTTCGTTTTCTTTGCATTTCCTCGTCATCTTCCACATCCCTGTGGGCACGGTATATGGCCGTGGCGTGGTCTGATGAATTGCATTGTTGACTCTGGCGTTCGCATCCCGTATTCGCCGCTACCCTTTTTCTCTCTCTCTCTCCAGGGTTCTCTTTCGCACATTCCATTTCACCCCTTTTGTTGTTAACATAATTCTGCACACACATGCCCGATGGATCGCCTGCCACGATCGTAAGTATGTGCATGCATGTATGTGTATGCTTTAACACGAGAGTGCTTTACTTCTTCATCATCCACTTCTGCCCCTTGGATGTGGTGTTTTCCTTCTTCCCTCCCCACATTCGGTTGTTTTGTCTGCGAAATGATGTTTGTTGCAAATTTCACTTTTATCGCTTTCGGCTTGGTTTGCATTAGTTTTCTTGTTTGCCTTTTGCTTCTGCCCAGCCAGCCTTAGTTTTGCAGGTATACCCGCTTGACTGAAAGTGAGATTAGAAGACTTCGACGCTTTCGTATGTTTCGTGCGCTGATGCATTCTTCTGCTTTGCGGTTTTTTTTTTTCTGTTTATGATGCTGTCTCATCAACCTGATTGCTCCACTCGACGAAAGCTTCCTTGTCTTGAACCATAATGCGGTGATGGAGACCTGTTTTAGTTTTGTTTGTGTGCCTTTTTACCCTCCAAGAAACTTTCCCAAAAATGATGGGATAAAACTGTTTCACTCCATGTTTACTGGTTGTGTATGTAAGAGCTAGTAAATAGTTTGATATTAGCAAAAGCACCGGAATTTTTAGCTGATTTTTTAGTTATAAAAATAATGTCTACGTCATACGTCATATATACTACATTTCCTGTTGTCAAGAATAGTTTATACAAAAGTTTCAATACATCAATTTTATTCTTTTCATTGCTTTATTGAAGTTTTAAAGCTTACAAATCAATCTGCTACAAAACCACAATTGAGAGCAACATTTATCTCCGATAGCAGCAGACAACAATAGCATAAAAACCTGTACAATTGCTTATGTACTGAAATTACCAGGTTCTGAAATCAAACCTTGCAAGCACTGTACGAATTGAAAGCACCCCTAAATAACTGCCGTTGCAAAAACCAGAGCAAAATCATTAAAAACAACCCACCCAACAGCTTAGGCCTAAGAGTGGAAAAACGCACAGCACAAGAAATCGTATAATCTCTGAAAAACGGAAACGAAAATCCACCCATTCGTGTGCCCCAAAAAGTTGGCCATCCCTAATTGATCGAGCCCTCGGAGTGCAGAACAGTGTGAGCGATTGGTTGCTGGAGAGATTCCACTCGGGCTACAGCAGTACCGGTAGTTCCACTACTTTATTTTTTTGTTGTTTGAGACAAAGAAAAAAGGAACCCCAAAAATGGTGAAAATGAAATTCCATCAAATGTTGCGCACGGTTTCTTTGACGCCTTGTTCATATTTTATGTGGCTTTTTCGTTGTTCTCTCTTTCTCTTTTGGTTTCTAATAATCTTACTTCCGATTTGCTCTCGGCAGTAAAGCCGCAAGGTACTGTTTAGTGATCTACTTCTTCGCTGGCGTGTAGGAAAACGAATAATTAATAACCCTTTACCCGTTTGGTTAAAATAAAACATTTCAGTCATACACACCAGTTCGTGCGAAGGAAGGAGATTGTCGGCTAACGGATCTCCACCCCGTAAACGGTATAAAAACTGAGCTGATTGTGCTTGTATTCATAAGCATGTATGTATTTGTAACATTTTCATTTGGATTTTGCAGGCGCTCGAAAATCTGTTGAATAATTTCTAATACTTACGCCCAAGCATATTTCGATGCATTGCGTTTGCCAGTGAATAGGGGCGAGAGTTCAGCACGCAGACGGATCAGAGTTTTAACCTTATCAGCTTCCCCTGTAAATAGAAAAAAAATTGTTAACCACTCGATATTGCTAGGTTAATATATGTAAGAAAAAACGCCATTTAGATCATTTAGAAATCGAACCTAATCGGACCTTCCATTGAAAAAGAATTAGTTGACATACTTCGCCAGAACACGCCACTATATGTGCCTTTGGCATGGCAATTCGGTTCGGAACGGGCATACAAACCTTGCGAAAGAGACAAACGCCGAGGTACGGAAATAAAACCTGTCCACGCCGAAGCCGAGCCGGGGCGAAATGTCCCCGTCCGGTAGAACAGCTTTCCGACGGTGGACGAGAACGATGCCGGGGGAGTTGCTGCTGCGAGCGGGAGAACGGTGCACGGAAAAAAAACTTTCACCCGAAAGGTACGTGGCAAATAAATGGCTGGGTGTGACATTGCCATCCTCGCAGAGCCGTTGTCATCGGGGCATCGGGAGGCCAGAAAACGAATCGCACGAACGACCAACGGCGGAAAGGAAGCGTGGCTCGTAAAAACGTAACGAGAACATCCCGGACACCAGTGCTTCGATTCGACCATCAGTGCGGGGAGAGAAAGTTACTTCCACCACCCGCAGCACCCAACAAAAAAAAAAAAACAACAGTAACAAAGTGTACGGACGAAGCCACGAAGAGAACGCCAGACAGACACGGGAAAGATTTTAACTAAAGAAAAGACAGCAACCCCGGACAGTACTGCTGCTTGGTGGATGAAGGTTTGGGAAACATTCCCTTGTATCGAATAACGGAGAACAAAAGATCCCCAGATCTGAGGTCCCCCCCCCATACCCCCACGTGAGGTGGGCTCGAAAATTAGGTTAACTCCGGTTGGGGTTTGCCAGGCTTGGTGGTGACTCGACCAGTTAGTGCACCTGTTTCGTTGCGTTCCGATGATCTGTTCGAAAAACGGGAGCTCGTGAATCTCTTGCCTTGCGAAGAAAGAGCAAACGAGGAATATAGTGCGTCTCTGTGTCTCAGCTCCAACAGACGAACCAGGCAAAGGATCGGTAGATTGATGAATAATGACATATATGCATGGCATGATGATGCTGATGACGATGGTCGGCTTTCTCTTTCACTGAACTGTCACTTTTCGATTTTGCCACTATAATTTCTCCTCCACTTTAGAAGTCAAGAAACTCCAACTACCTCTTCAAACCATAATCGTGGTGAACCACTTATCATCAGCGCAGTGTCGTCATCGTTTTACCCTGAAAGATGATAATATGGTCGAATCAGTCCACGCTACTAGAGGAGGTTAACATCTTACTTTTCCAGTACAGGTTTGTCAAATCATCTCTTATCATCAGCCATAGTTATATCCTTTGACAGCAGCTTCTACACCCAGAGAGGCCGGCAATAGTCTCACGCATCTTTAAACATTCTTCATTTGTATACTAACGGTGCGATGAAGAGTTCACAACATGTGAAATTAGAAAAAAAGAGCGAGGAAAAATAGAAAGTGTTTCTTAATTTTCCTCACCCTCCCGCCCTTCCCCAATACCCAACGTGGCACCAACAAGCTCAAACAAGAAGCCCTGCTTCTCGTTTTGTTGTTTCTTCTTCTTTTTACTCTCATCATCCAAACCCCCCCCCCCTCCCCCTACCTATTACACTCATCCTTCGCAACCGGTTGGCTGAATCGGACGGTTTGCGAAGATCGTACCAGATCGCGGGCGCGAGCGCGCGCCAGTATTTGTGAGGCAAAACCAGCGCGATGTATGATGGCATGATGGGCGAAGAATTTTCTCTTTCAACCGAGAAGACTTTCACTCCAATCGCGAGCTCCGGTATGAGCGTCATCACCATCATCATCATCATCAGCGTCGTTTTCATCTTTTACCAGCATTACCATTATCACTTGGATGGGGGTTTTGCTAAGCGAGAAGAAGAGTGTGGATGTGGAGAATTTTTTTTTTTTTTGCAGTTTAAATGGTGCGCTCGGCTCAAGCTGTAGCATTCTCCGCCGACCTGCATTCAAAAGAACCCGGATTCGTAAGCTAGCTAATAAAATTTACATTTGTCCCACCTAAACAAGGAGGGTTTTGCATGGTAAAATGAAAGTTTCACATTTGAACCATACATTTTGTACACAATAAATGGCAAAACTCGCTTCAATTAATGTTACTTGAAAGCATTACTTTAGTTAACATACAAGTAAGGTTTAAGATTTTCCAATAAAGAGCTTTTTATTTATTAGATTTGATTAAATTAATTATTTCTTTTCCAATGTTTTCTCTTCACCAGGTCAAATTTCAAGTGTTTCATTTTCAAATGATTATTCTCAAAACGGATTTGCGTTTGGGTCCCTCCGAAAAATCTACATACTACCAGCTGTAGCACTGCTAACGTCCTTCACCCACTTGCTTGTTTGGTGCCTGGGTGGCGCAGGTTTGACACTCAACATTGGTTTCATGCGGCCGCCCCTTTTCCTCGGCGGCCACGCGGAAAGCGGAATAAACTTGTTTTGTGCATTCATTTTCCCTGCCCGGTCCCATGCACGTTTTCATTCTGTTTCCTATCGCCGGAGAGGTGTATGCTGGCGCGACATACAGTCACGAAATGGCGCAGTACGGTGCTGTTTGGGAGTAATACGCTTTTCCGACCAGCTGGTAGCACCAGTGAGCGCGACCGACGAGACAGTGCGGTACGGGAAGTGTGTCACCACTGCCACGGAATAGATTTTAACGAAGGCGCCACAAGCCCGCAAGGAAAACCGGGAAGTCGCCACCGAAAAAGAAAAGAATGCTTTCTTCAGTAAGAAATAAAAGCCTTTCCCAAAATGAATTGTATGTTAAGTGTGTGTGTGTGTGTCTTTCTTGTTTCATTTCCTTTTTTCCGTTTCCCAACTCCATTGTGCGTTGTCTTTTCTGGGGGTTTTTTTTTAGATTAGTGGTGTGTTTTGCTTTGTTTCGTTGGTTAATATTTCTGCTACCCGACGACGCTCCCCAGAGATCGGTTTCGGTAGTTCTCACTGTCCCTGCCCTCCCTCCTCCTACGGATCTACGGTTCGGATAGTGAAAGTAAGCATAAAATTCGTTTCCGCTATGTTTTGGTCCAAAAATTGAAATTCGTGCGAGGTTCGTCGCTTTGCCGGCAGCACTGTCTTTCGTTGCGCTCTGCATGGTCAAATACATAATGCAATAGATTTTTTTTATGTTCAAAGAAAACATGCGTGTAGTGAAAATATGTCTATAGAGATTGACACAATACACAAACACACACATGCGTAAAAATACAAATAGGTGTGGAATAACCTGTCGCTTGTATTTACTGGCCATTCGAGTTCATTCATGACTCGAAGCCATGAAGCATTGACACATTTAAGGAACGTTTTTTTGATATCAATGTTCTTTAAAATTTTCCATTTAATAAACACAAAAAACAGCATTATCATTTCCAGCAGTATACAACTCGAGCTAATATTGAATTCCATACCTTCGTTGTACCGTTGTCGTTGACCTAAATAAAAAAAAATGGTACTAATACACGAGGCTAAGAGAAGATTTTACCCAGATTGAGACACAAAATCAACAGAGAAAGCTTTCCCTCTCGATCGCTAATACAAATAATAAGTATGCAATGGAGCAAAGGATGTCCATGATGTTCCCTACATATTTTGAGTACAAAAGAAAACATTGCGCACAGCAGTTCCTACTGTAAAATGCTCTATTACTGACTACTACTTCCACTACGGCGTGGTACCACGAATACTGCCTTAAATGAGCAACTTGTACGCCAGCCACAACTCGACAACAATCCTGAAACCGACATCCACATCAGGCACAAGGTGAATCGAATTCGAGTTTATTGACACTGCCACTGCCTAGCGTTTGCCGAGAGTTAGCCAAGGGTTGGCCATTTAGGTCTTGTTGTTCCCTCTCCGAATATATCCGAAATAAACCCCGTCCAGCATGAAGATGGTGGGGAAAAAGTGCCCAAAAAAAAAAAAGCTCCAAAATAACAAAGCTTCAGCTAGAAAATAGAAAACGAAGAAAGCAACTTAGCTACTACCACCACCACCACCATCACCATGTCCACAGTTGTTTTGTAGTAGCTTCAACTCTTTGCCTGGGAGGGAGCATCTACTGGGTTGGTTACGAAACCAGGCTTAACCCAAAACAACAACAACGATGACGACGAGTGGTAACGACAGCATTTAATATATGTGTGTGTGTTCATGCATTTTTGGACACCTTACATCATTCTCTTTACCGAAATAGAATTTTGGAAAAAGAAGTTGTAAACAATCAACATCAGAAGTCCCACGTGCAAGTCCTAAATATTTTATAAGAAAAGATAAGAATAATCCAAACAGAGCTTCAAGCTATGCTTCACCCGAAACTGATGTCAAAATCTAAAACCTCAGGGACGTTTCTACGTATCGGCCGCTCTGCCGAACAATTCATCCCTCCTCTGCACATGCTCGTCGCTGTGTGTACGTGCGTGCGTGCATCACCAGCAGTGCTGATGACTTTTGCAGTTCGGTCACGGTATAATACCACCAGCTCGTCAGCTATTTCTATACAGCTCTCACTTCTCGGCTGTATCGTGTTGATTGATCTTAGCGTTGAGAAGTTGAGCTCTCGCTGTGGTAAGTTATCTTACACACACACACACATACGTGGTGATTTTCCACCACCGCCGAATGGTAGTTATTACTATTATTGTTTTTTTGGGAAAACCCCAAGCAATCAACGGACATCTCTCTTACGAACGGGTCCGCGCGAATGACTCAGTGTCCGTGCAGTGGAAAGTGATCTTTAGATCAGTGCGCGATCCAGCAGCGTAAGTTGCGGTCCCACCCGCGGGTCGATTGACCTAGATTCTTTTCCCTCTTAGGTTCGTAAACGGGCTTCTCCCCAAAACCGGAGATTTCAACATTTTACCGCTCCCCTCCCGTTCCGAACCCTCGTTAGGATGGTTACCCTTTTGGCGGATGTTGCACGGTATTCGAGAGCAAGAAGCAAACACAAGCGAAACAAAAACAGAGAAAAAAGACTGGTGAAGAATCATCGCACGATCGCCTTCGGTGCGTCTAGATCCGGTACATACACGCCATTCGTCAGTACCAGACCTGTTCCTGCGTTGCGTTCAAAAACGCCCGACCCCGAACGAAGAATGGAAGACGCCCTGGAAGGGCAGCAGCAGCAGCAGCACACAAACAATTCACAAACGCACCCCACAACGCGCGAAAGACTTTCACCGAGCGCTTCAGAGCGCTTGTGCTTGATGATGATAATCGTGAATTCGTACCGATGCTACAACGTTCCAGCAAAGCGGCACCCGCTAGGTCTTTAAGACATTCCATCTCCTTCTACAAAATGGGCGAACGATCGAGCACTACGATGAGCATGGTGAAACGGAATGAACGAGGGATATTCTTCGCGACAGCACACCAACCGCGTGCTTTGCGCCACAACCTGCTGAACTTTGCGGGCAGACACTTGCGGGTTTGTGAGGACAGGTTGTACCTGCCCGTCTCGACCGGTATGTCAAACAGGAGAGTATTCTTTCGCAGCAAAATGAGCAGTTTTCGTTTTACTTTAATTTATATGCCTCAAGCTGAATTCCGGCCCACCGATTTGCGTAAATGCGTTAATGTTGGCAAGCGCAAACAAAACAAAACAAAAAAAACGCATACGATGCGCATGCCCAACCCCAACGATCGATCAATTCACTTTCACTGATTTTTTTGTTGCCTTATGCATTGCGCGTATGCGGCAAAGAACGATACGACAATGGGGCGAAACCGCACGGCAAACGATAAGTAGCCACAAAACCACTGAGCAATCAATGGTCAGAAATAAATGAAGAGGTATTGAAGACACAAAAATATGGTCCAAAATGGCGCGATGATATGAGTTCTCGCAGTTCTTATTGTGACATTTAAGCTGCAAAACGCTACGCTATCCTTCAGCTGTCTTTTTCGGATTGGGTACCGTTTAAAGTAGAAATAAAATTAAAGGTCCCTGTCGGTCGGATATGTCAGAGTGTTTGTGTGATACTGATATCATTCGAAACTGGCCGATTGGAAAAGATGAAAAACACATTCATAGATTATTGTCGACTTTTACAACCCTCAACATTCGTCATAAAACTTACTTTTAGGTGCCATCTTTCCTTTGTATGGTTATAATATTCACATCATTCATCGTAGAGATTGTACTCTACAGAAGGGGATATTCATTTTCATTATTCACGCAAGAAATGGACATTCGCTTTTCCATGATAAATCACCGAAAAACGCACCAACATCCCTCTCATCGCAACAGATCCTGGATCGAACACGTCGAGCCTTTGCAATTTTGCTACCGCACCTGTCGCTCATTGTGGTCGCCGCGAGGCCACGACGCAATAAACGGACTCCGTTCTCTCCATCTCTCTCTCTCTCTCCTTCTCCCTGTACCTTCGATATTTCATCTCTCTTTCGCTTTGGAGTTTCGAAGATGCGACAAGGGTGTGACTCTAAACGTACGTTAATGTGAGTGTCCGATTGATTGACCCGGATCCACAATCCTGCCCAATCCGAATGTTCATCGCATTTACTTTCAGCCCTCAACCGAAGGGTTTACTCACACTTGCAGCGTGTACGCAATGTAGTATGCAGACTCATAAACGTTTTCCTTTCAGTCGTGTTTATTAAAATACTATTTACAACTTTCAAAAACAACTTGCTTTGCACAAAACTTAGTATTAGAAAAGATGATTCCATTCGAATGATAACACAAAGATCATTGAGATACGGTGGAGAAAGGGAACATCAAGAAATTACAACCATTCTTCGTCACATGCAATACAATTCGCTTTCGCCATTGGTGACAGTTTGGGGTTGCCGTATGAATCAACCCCTTGTCGCCGATTAGAGTGTAACAGCTACCGAAAAGTGCACAGCAAAGAAAACAATCCGATGGGAAGTAGTACCTTCAGACCGTGGGTTTCGTCTAAAACGCGACTCAAGTTTCGTCACACGTCGTCGCTAGCCTGATCGGAATCGCAAAGAAGAAAGGTGACAGAAAAGCATAACAACACTTAAAAAAAAAAGTTTCAGCATAAAGGTGGGGTTTTTAGAAGCGAAGGGAGGGGGAGGCTTCCCGCGACGGTAGGAATGAAAGAAGGCGACAGAAAACCGAGAAGGAAAGCTACACTGCATCGCTCCACCAATGCTGAACGGTTCGGAGCACAGTCGGAAGAAAGGAGAACGAACGCAGCGGAAAGAAAGCTAGAAAGCGGAATGAAAATTTCTCTTCAACCCTTGTGCTAGGCCGTGTCATGCCAGCTACTAGGAGGGAGGGGGGGGCTGTACGATCACTAGCACGGCACACAGCGCCACACCACCACTCAGACCTCAGACCGCCAGCATGCCCAACATCGTAGGGTTGAAGCTGAAATTACTAATCTCTCTCATACACACACACATACTCTTCTACCCTTAGCCATTCAGCACTTCCATCATCCTAAGCCACAAGATCAACCAGATAGGAGAGCCACTACAGGGCAACGATCGATCGTAGATGATTATAACGATGGAGGGAAGGAAGGGAGGGGGAGCTTGCAGCTAAACGAGAGCAAGTTGATTATTTTTCCTCGCTGCAGGTGTATGATGATGGGCAAAGCAGTGCGAATGAACCACGGCCTATCGCCCGATCGGGAGAAGAAAGGATTCTAATCAATCAGTTCAATGGCTTATCAGAATCAGAAGCAAGACTTACATTCGGACGCTATTCGAGGGCGTGTTTTTGCAATCTATCGGCAGGATCTGCAATTCTGAACCCATGCACGCAGACTTTGCAATTTTGGAATCTTGAATGTATTGAGAGTGCCTGATAACGAGCAACGATCCAACATTGGACATATGCAACTGTTTGTGATACGCTGTTTACGAGAGTGAATTTCTAGCTAGCTTTTATTAGTCAATTTTGTCGTGTCCATCGGAAGGATTCCTGCTACTTTTGTAGCAACAAAGAAAACGGGAACCTAGTAGCGTTCAAATGGCAATAATAATGGTGTGGAATTGGTGTCAAACATTGGCTACTTACAGCAGTAACGGATCGACTGACAGTTGTTGGTTGGCGTGGCCGGAGTCGACGACGGACCGTTGCTGCTACCATTGGCACCGGTTCCACCGTTGCTGCTGCCATTGCTGGTTGGACCGTTCGACGTATTACCGGCCGGGCTGGACATGGTGGCGATCATACTGTTCGGGATGCTAGCACAAGTGGTCAGATTGTTCGGGATGTTGTTGCCCATACTGCAGGCGATACTATTGTTCGTTCCGATACTGTTCGCAATACTACCGAGCATAGTATTACCGTGGCTGGCTGCGTTCAACTGTTGCGACATCTTCCGAATGCCCCACCAAAACACATAAGCCACTTGTGTCGCAAAACGGTCGAGGCTCAAACACTGTCGTTTCTTTTGTTTTCCACTAAACTCTTCTCCTGCTGTACTATACACACAGACACAAATTATTTTTGTTTTGTTTTCACTGAACGTTTAAACTGTCACTGATCACTTTTGACACTGTTGGTTTACAACCGGGCACGTCCTAGAAGAATTGATCCAATAGGCTCCTTAGACGATGATGCACTTCACACACGCTTAGATTGCTGGATAGAGCTCTACTGCTAGTACCACCACAGTCTATTGTCCTCTAAGAGACGACAGTCCAAGTGGTAACATCGCTACTGGAGCACAGAAACTGCACAGGGCCCGACACATTTTTACACATTCCTTGCACGCACTTTTTAATCCTTTGCTCAACGATTTTTTCGATCACGATCGTTTCAAAGGAAATAACTTTTGCTAGGCTTTTAATCCTATTGTTTCTTTTCTCACTTTGTATACACGTTGATTTCTGTAAAATGGAACACAGATGGAAACACAGTTAGCGATGTAAACGCTTCTGCTCAGCCCCGACTATCCTTGCAGGATGCGTAAGCCATTCGCGCTTCTACAATCATCCATGTAAATACACTCATTCACAAACACACACACAACCACGAAAAAAAAATTTTTTGCTCCAAGGGTGCCAAGGGGACATAAAGAACTAAACACTACGTACACACTCTCCCGGGTAAGCACGTTGCTAGACGCCGAGGATGGTCTGCGGACTGTTTCACTGCGCCTTTTGGATCGCTCGCGCCACCGGTACGATCTGATCTGATCGGTGATTCTGCTGCTGCAGCCTGGCAGAGCCTTCTTTTCTCGGCGCCCTGGAGTTCGGTTAGGATACTCCGAAACCGAAGACCTCCACCACCGTACCGAAAAACCCAAGCGCCTATGTCTGCTCTCTTTCGCGCTATCTCGGTGATGGTACACCGCGCGAAAATGGGTGCAACCGAGAGATCCCACACTGTTCCATCCCAGTCACTCCCTTACGCACTCTTATTTGCGCACGCTCCACAGAGCTTTCTTTCGCTCGGAGAGTGCCACTTACTCCGTTCGGCTGCCAGTGCCAGAGCTTTCCTTCAATCCATTCTCGGCTCGGTTAAACTTGATGCTCTCTTTAGCTTTTTCTTGCGCTACCTGTACGTGGGGTGGGTTTGGGGCTGAAATTTCTTTTCAACCCTTCTGAATGGTCTGATCACGCTCTCTCTCTCTCTCTCTCTCTCTCTCTCTCTCTCTCTGTATTTTTCCTACCCTTATCATGCTAGTTTACGCAAGTGCAGAGTTCAGGGTGAGTAGCTCATCCTCTCTTTTGTTTACTATTGCTAGCAAAAGTCCAGCTCTTTCTCACACACACACACACACGCACTGCCATGTTGCTATCTCTTTGCGTTCTTTTTCCCATGCCAAAGCTTGCTCTGTACCGTCTCGCTCGATCGAAGAAAGTTTCAAAAGAAAGACGACGAAAAGAACCTACCGCATGTGCGTTTGGGTAGACGCTGAACGCTCCGAGAAGAACCGTAGTGTGCTTCGCACACCCGTTAAGTGCAGCGCCAGGCCAGGCCAGACCCGTTTCTCGTACAAAATTCACCGACCGACCCACCCCACCTGAGCATCTACCCTCACTACCGCTTGTGGTGCGCACGGTCGCCCGCAAGTATTTCCAAGCGTCTACCGCTACTCCACGGCAAAGCAGAACGAACACGAATCCGGGACGCTTTCTTTTCTAGGTCTCGGACTCCAGCATACAGCCGGCAGCTAGTGGATGGCTCATTGCTCGCCGTAGTGAGAAGACCCCGGGCCGAACCGACGCTGACGCTGTGTCGGGAAAAAGGCTAAGTGTTCTGCAATTTCTTGCAGCTCAACATGCGTTTGTACAACATTCCAAGTTCCGGTTTTTGGAGATCGAGCTTTAGCAGTATTGGTTTTGAGGGAAATCTCATTTTACAGGTACAGTTTGATGTGGTTATAATTTTATTTGTTGAAATATTTCAGTTTATTTGTTTTACATGAGACATTGCTTATGTAGTTTTTTATTCTTGTAAGAAAGATAATAAATAACTAAAGTTTAAAGTAGAAGTTTCCTCGAAAGACCATCCAACTCGACACGATCGCCCTAGAGACAGCACATCCGGTTCGAACCATTCGTGCCAGAATCGGGACAGAGGTGTTTGGAGTTGATCAAGACGAGAAGACTGTACAAGAAATCATTAAACCGGCAAGATTCTTCCGTTTGGCTGCGAAATCAGGTCACCAAGCCATGTCGCGGGAGAGGGAGAGCTAATGAAACAAAACGGGGCAAGCAAGAAACGAGAATATACAGCCTATACAGCATAGAACCTAAGCTTTAAACCAGCCCTCCCGCATGCACTAGCGGAGGGAAAAAAGGGCGGTGTGCTCCGCCTCGTCTAGTTGTGAGCAGGAAAAACCGTTTCCTCGTCTCTGAGGGATCGCTCAAATCTTCAAGAAGAAAGTTCAAAGCGAAAAGTAGAAGAATAGAAAAGCATGGGCAAGACACATGTGCTTTAACCGGACGGCAAGGTAAGAAGCGTTTGTGGCGAGCAAACAGCACACAACTTCCCCCTGGTGAGTCTAGGGCGGTTGTTCGGAGTCAAGAGATCCACTCGAGCAGCAAATGCCGTGCAACAGAGAGGCAGCGTTCGCAAGAGATTCACACAGCGCAGAGTCAAAAGCGGACAAAGTAGCGATGGGAAAGTGGAAAGAAAGCGCAAACAAATCAGAAACGATCGCGATACGTGGGAAGAGAGAGGAAACAGAACAAATGAGCCAATTGAGGTACGATGCACCACAGGAACTGCTGCAACCCACCGGTGGCGGTGGTTTGTAGAAATGGGGCAGTCGTGGAGGAAACTGAGCTAAGAAATTCCGTGGCGTTTTTGTTCCAGTGTGGTTTCTATTGATAGATCGGTTCCGTGCGTGGGTCTTCCAACACGGTATAAAGCTTAAAGAAAACATTTGTTTCAGCAAGGACGCATGGTTTCTTTTCCCCCATTTTACCAGCAAGTAGCGGACCGCATCCCACACAGGGCCCTTCCACAGATTCCACACTTCGATTGGAAGTTCCATATTTTATATTCTAATTTTTTATCTCAAAAGATTTTATCTTTTTGTTATATAAACATGCAGTGAGAAAGCAAGAAAGTAGAAAGAGTTGTCTGAAAAAAATGACAAATATCTTTTTTCATGAATTGAAGCTAACAATTTTTAAACAACACGAATTAATGGTTCTTTTTTAATTCTTGTGAATAAGTACGATGACTGGACGCCATATTGTCGTCATAATAATGACATTAGTTAAAAATGAATTTATTTTTTAAGCAGTAGTTTCGCAAAACTTTATTGTTTTTATAGTAAATGCATTAAGATATGGTGAGTATATTTTCACCATGCCCATCATTACCCGTGAGGTAGAAATGTAAAACCTTCTGAAATTAATTAGACTGTAACCTAAAAATATAAAGCTCGTCTTAATTAAGTTGGATCATAAAGCACTCCAAACAGTTAAGAAAACAAGGGCTAAAACGTGTAACTGTTTAGCACAAACCTGGACAGTCAAATCAAAGGCTACGCAGTAAAACGGCCCCTCGCAATGGGAAACAACGGGGAGGCATGGCTGAAAACAGGCCACCGAAAGCACCGAACCGAACAGATCTTCTTCGCGAACGAGAATCGAGTATCAGACTAGCAACCAGCCCAGAGAACCTGGCACAGTGAGAGAAGATGGTAAACAGCCCGTGCAGCCCAACGGTTTCACCAACTGTATGAGCTTACCGAGCGAGTGCCGCGGTACGGGAGATAGACTATTGAACGTTTTCTCTAAGGGCAAGCAGTTTAAGGCAAACGCTTTCAAATGGTGGAGTGAAAAGAAGAACATAAACAGTGCTTTAGGCACGCGATCGTTCAATTTCAATCTAAAAGGTGAACGAGATGAATCAACCGTGATGCTCTCCCAAGTACGCAGGCGCATGTACAGCTATGTAGGCTTACACTGCATACTGACGCACAACATCGCCCCACGTGGGAGTCCCGAAAATGGATTCCAAGAATCGTTGGTCCATACGGAACATCATCCTTCGAATGCTATATTTTCCAGTTGTGCATTAGTATCCTTAGTACATCGTTGATCGTCACAGCACAGTGGTAAAAAACTTCCAAATTGGTCCCTTTATATTAATAATGTCGATATCGCAAGGAATAAAAATCATTCAAGAATTTAGGCTTGATTCTTATTATTCTTGACCGGCTCAGGATTGAGCACGTGGTTTCGACATGGTCAGGTCTCCAATTAGTCTCCAGGAAACTCGGTCCAGGGCTGCAGTCCTCCATCCACGGCTACATCCGACCTCCGACAGGTAAGACTCCACTTGATCCAGCCAACGAGCTCGCTGTGCTCCTCTACGCTTATTTAGGCTTAATATTAGACACAAAATTAACATTGGAAAAACGCATAAAAGCAAAAATATTGCTGCAAAACTAATGCCACAAGTGCCCACAAAAATAATACATCCATTTCTAAAAAAGGAATTAAAGTTGAGGCTACGTGGGAGATTGCTCAGGTCTTCTTTCTTCTTTTTCTTGGCTTAACGACCTCTAAGGTCATGCCCGGCCATCGAAATGGCTTACTGGACTGCCGATACCACGTAGTTGGTTAGTCAGTCCTCACTACGGGGGGAATGTCTGGATGGGATTTGAACCCCGGTCCTGCCGTTTGAAGACCGGCGCAGCTGTCGCCTACACCACCGGGTCGCTCCAAGATTGCTCAGGTATAAAGCACTAATAAGGCCAAAACTCCTGTACGCTACACCAATTCAAAAGATAATGGAACAAGAATAATCTACAAGAAGGCACAAATCGTTAGGATGTTAGAAGACAAACAAGCAACCAAATCGAAATATAGAACAACATGCATGAACAACGTAGATGGAATGATAAAAGTTTAGTTTCTAGGATAAGATAAGTAGCTTGAAGGAGATTTAGTTGTTATTATTTCTATTTAAAAGACGGGTTTAGATTTTTTCTCGCAACCAATTGATTCCATTCAACTCTATGACTACATCTAGCATCCTTCAGGCTAGTACACTCTTAAATAATCACTAAACAAATGAACGAATGATCTACACAGCACCAATAACTATTCTCTGCTACTACCGTAGCAAGAGAACTCGGTATGCTCCAGAAGGGATCACTCACAGATCACTATCTCCCATGGACGTTTGTCAATTTTATTCCCTGCTCTAGAGCAGTGTATAAAATAAATAGACTTAGAACTGTTCCCCACCTGAAACGTAAAGGGGAGCTGATGTCTTTATCTTCTCGTTTTCTAGCATGAAACTCGAAATCTGTTCCCCCGTCCACCGTGCGGTAGTCGGTGGTTAGTCGAAGCTTACCTTGAAGCACAAGGCTTTTCTGCGTTTCATCAGAACGATAAGAAACTGCCCCATTGCGTTCTTCATTGTGTTCTCTTATCGGGCCTGCTAGCAACTGCTGACCAATGAAATTACATACTGGGAGCTCGTGTTTTTCTTGCTGTTGTTGTTGTTTTTTTTTATTGCCGTATTTTACACTGAACGGAATTTGGTTCACACTTGCTCGCCAGTTGTCACTTGCCCGCCCAGGAAAACGTAATCCGTTCTATAGATACGAGAGTACGTCATGAGTTGATTCACGGTTTGATATGGTACAAAATGTTTCTACCGCGTAGCAAGAATTATATTTCATGTTATCGATTCTCCTACCGCGTACCACTAAGGGCATAGGTTAGGTTATTTGCAAGTTTCGTATTTTCGAGCTCAGCAGGACAACAGCATAGAATGCGAAACAATCGTCCCAATCCTAACCTCCTAACAAAGACCGGAAACAGAAACTTTTCCCAATGCTATATAGATAAGTTTAGAATGACTGCGCAAGTAAACTTCAGCGCAAAATTATCAGCCGGAGATAAAATTATCTCTCCCTGAGACGAGCAAACACTTAGAATGAGTAACGACATTATACAATGCATCAATCAAAATTGAATAAAATGATGTTTGTTCTCTTTTTTTAAGAGATTAGCAGACGGTTGAGAAATTCCAAAGATGTAAGCTAATGATTCTCCTTACGATTTAGCATTTAAAAGCTGCACGAAACGACATTTGAGCCATATGTTGCCGTTTGACCCAGAGCACATGAAAACCAATTATTGACAGCTGTTACACTTAAAGTGATTTGAACTGAGTTTCAAATAGAAAAACTTAACTAATTTTAGCTCTAAACAATCCATCGGTAGCTTGAATGTTGGTCACAATCATAAAATTATCACTTTACATTCAAACATATGTTTGATTCCCGTTCGCCCGTTAACGCCCAATGACGTCTGATTTATAAATGTTTTGCAAGAAATTCAAATTTGAATCTTTGGTTTCTACAATTTGCCTAAAATTTTCACAATTTTCATTGGTTTTCAATGCACAAGACCGAGTTCTAATGAATATCTACCAACATCAAGGCACACAATATGGTGTTTTACAATGACTGAGGTCATGTATTATGTATCATAAAATTATCAAAGAACTCTGACTACCACATAAACGAAGAAGATCACACATTTCTAAACCGTTATTTGAACTTTTAACCGTCGATTCCGTTAAACATATGTTCTAGAACCACCAAACACACACTTCCCCGAAACACGCCCCACACGATACGTTCGACAAATCGAACCATATTGTCGCTTACCGGCGTACGCTCCACGCGCATATTGTACCGTCCGGAAGCTTTGTTCTTCCTTCAGAAGGACACGGCACGACAACAAACCACTTGAGATGCTTTGATGATTGCAATGAGAAAATATTTCGAACGATGTGTAACTCTCGCGCGAAAGAATGGCACTGGAAAAAAAAGACGCAAAAACACGTGACTTAGGACAAACACCCGAGCCAACCGGAGCTCAGGGAAGAGATTGAGACAGATAAGAGCGGGAACGGTCAGAATATCTGACGGAGCAGGAGGGAAAAAAGGGGGACAGGAAGCTGAAAGGACAAACGAACGAAAGGGGAGGTGTGAGTTGTGATAAGAGTCACTCTCTGTTCCAATACCAACGCTGGATGGTGTGCGGTGTCAGGGTACAACCGTTTCCATATGTTCTTGATTAGTATCCGACGCTACCGAACCATATGGAACCGGTGAGCCAAGAATGGAACTCGAAAATGTCATACCGTAATGAGGGAAAATGCTGATAAACGGGAAGAAAATAACCTTTTTTTTGCTGTGGTTGGAGCTATGCTACGAGCGGTTCGAAGAATGGACGAGTGGACAGTTATGGGTAACTTGGAGATTCTTATCAGTTATCTAGAACGTCTTCTCACTCTCACCAACATCTCCCGTAGACAGGGGGCACACACTAATGCAACGCGAATAACGTTCTAGCGAAAAATAAATGATTACAATATGGACGTGCAGTGTATTGCAAACGCTTCGAAATGAGCAGAAAAATAAATAAACAACAATTTGCCCCAGACTCACAGAGCACCTATTGTTTTGGTAAGACGACTATCACTAGAACCACTGGGCGAACGCACTGACGTCCACACCGTGACGTTGTCCTTCTAACACTGTGCTAAACACTCCGTATACTACAGCGTAGCGCGTCCGCATAGGATGAGGCTAGCCCGAGATTGCCCTTTTCGTTGCAGAGAAGGCACGCCAGAACCACCAAAGCTACCACCATCTCGCATAGTACGAGAGGGTGGGATGGCAAGCAGGGAGGAGGAGCTGTGCCCGGATGGTGCGTCCCATGGGAGGAAGGGCGAATCTCCGAAAGAGAATGACACTCGCACCATTCCTAGGCGAACCGATGGACGATGCTACCGCAAACCGGGCGCCCGCTCTATTCGCGATATCACGCTATCCCATTTCCCCCTGATGCGAAGGTGCATACCGGTTGCTCTCATTCGCACTCCCTGGTGATCCTTATCACTAGCCGACCGTTATCATTAGACACCTAGAACACATTGAACTTCTCCGAAATTCCCCCACAACAGTGGCGGTGCGTTAGGAATATAGACGCGTAACTCACGGTGTGAGCGTGCGCTTCGGATAGGGAACTGTGAAAGAGAGTCTCGGTTGGTCCAGGAATGTCAAACTAATGTTCTCTACGATTTGTTGTTTTTGTTGACTTGATAGTTAGGGGGCTAGGTTTATGCAGATTATTTATTTGCGTCTTTTCACTCGATGATGCGTTTGTATCAAGGTGTTTATAATATATCAGGTGATTTTTTGTCGATTTTACAGATCGACAGTTTTGGTATATATGTATGTGTCAGGTTTGTTATTGTTTTTACACAACACAAACAAACACATTTATTGTAGTAAAGATGGCAAAAGACACACTATAACTAATTGTATGAATAAAATTTTAGCAAACTAAACTAAACATAATCTAATTAAAACTATCCAGCAATGAGATTATTCGCAAGTGTAATGAGACAAAAAAAAACACCAAGGATCAAATATACTTTAAGCACACGACAAAAAGCAATAAAAAACTAAAAATGACGAACAATTAATGTATAAATCGAAAACAATTGGTAAAACATTGGTATACTTCTGTCATGTGGCGAAACGTCAATTCGCTCTAGATAAATCTACCTTCTAATTTTATGAATACCTTGGTTTGTATGTAGATAATTTGTGTCTTAGGGCAGGGCTAGACGGAGCATACTTATAGCCAAGGACAGCTTTTGGCAGCTACGCGGACCAATTGTTCTCTCCTCGCCAGCTCGTACCCCGATGTATGCATGATACCAGCCGGCGATGCAAATGACGAATCGGGGATGCCACAGTTAGAACCGGTGAACTGTTAAAGACGAACAGTCAACTCACAATTTTGAATATACACCATTACGGACCCGAAAAATGATGACATTTTTTTTTTAAATAATTGAGCATGCGGATACGTCGAGCGCTCTAGCGGTCAGCTTTGGCTGTATCCTGATCTGAGCCGTGATGAAGGACGGCCGTAGCGATCATTTTGCAATTACTTCATGATTGTTTAACACTTCCGTTGAATACAATGTATGTGGTAATGAAAACTGCATCGTAACACAACACACTCATTTTAACACGAATTACAAATATTTTTTACTAACAGTAGAGAGGCAGATAAGAAAGCAACCACACCAAGCAAATTCAACAAAAAAACAATTTTTTTTTCATGACTCACAATCTAGTTGATCCAGCCATTTGTATATCATTTGACAGCAGAAGCTACGGCTACTACAGAAAGCGTGGCAAACGATAGCTACAGGGACGCAGCTGACAGCATGCAAGATCAAAGGAAAATCGGTGGTTATCAAAAGTCACCGGCTACAAGTATGCTCCGTGTGGCTATGCTTTTACGATTTTCTTCAAATTGAAAACTAAAAAGCAAATCCAACCAAACATCAAATAGCTTTGCATAAGGTTAATAACTTAATAACTGTAAAGGGTCAGGCTATAACTTAATCCCCCTTCTTCACAATTATTCATAAATGCCTTAAGCGAACCTCGTTGGCAATAATAATGAAGCCACAGGCGCAATAGCTTTTAATTAGTGTAAACCATTTTTTGTTCCTCGTTAGTAAAACACAGTGGATTGGCTAAGTAAATTCAAAGTAATATTGGTAAGTAATTCAGTCTTTCATGCGACAGGACTGATGTCAAACTTCATCCAGACCATTCCCCTATTGCAAAGGATTGATGACTAAGTGGTGCAAACAAGCATAGTAAGAGATTAAGAGGATGTGCTTATCTATAATGTTTCGGTGACGAACTAGTAGCGTTACCGGTCACTAACACAAAAGGGTAAGCCAAGAAAGAGCCTTAAGCCAAGAAGGTAGACATGGTGTGATATGAATGCGGGAAGTACATTTGCCTGCCTTACTGTTTCCACGAGAGAGAGAGTAGACAGTAAGTAGTATTTATACACCTTGGTCTAGCTTCCATGGTAAAAAAAACTAGCAAACATCCATTCGACTAGTAGGAACTAGACAATATACACTCAAATGTCTTAAAGAAAGCCTCGTCAATCTTTATCCCTAGGCTACAGGTAAATTAAGTCATCAATGATAGTAATGTCAAGGGAAGACTTCTCAAATGCTAACACGAATTAGCATTTCTTGCATATTATGACTGACGCAATGAACAGTTGGAAGTACTAATCGATAAATGTCTAATACGTTTTCAACAACAATATTCCTATGTTTATAAATAACTATTGGACTTTTTCTTCTTGGCTTAACGACCTCTAAGGTCATGCCGGCCATCGAAATGGTTTACTAGACTGCCGATACCACGTAGTTGGTTAGTCAGCCCTCACTACGGGGGGACAGTCCGGATGGGATTTAAACCCCGGTCCTGCCCTTGGAAGACCGGCGTCGCTTACACCACCGGGCCGTCCAAACTCTTGGACTAAATATGTTTAAATCCTGCAACAAATTAACACACTTACAGTTTTTAATCGATCGTTCGAATCGTTTAACCCGTTATAAACGAACGCATATTAAATCGAATGTCTTTTATATTGTTGGACCTTTTCATATAATTGTAGCAGGTGATAAAGTTAATAATTTATACTAGCTTCTAGCTGTCAGGAGGAGTGAATAGTACAAAAACCGTGAATTAATATTGTTAGTTCGTCTATTATACTTGTAATTAGTTCATGAAGATTAATGTAGGTTATAATTAATAAAAGATTTCCTTTCGGAACATAAAACACCATTTTTCTTAAGATACTTTGCTTTGGAAGCAAGTCTGATACTTCGAAAATAAGTAGAATATTGTAGTCGTTGGTTTCTCTCTGATGGTTTTAGATTTCACAACCCTGCGCTACGAAAGATGCAAAACGAACGTTGGAGATCGGATGCGTTGAGTTCCAAGCTGGGGGTTGGTTGCTTCACTCTCACTTTTACCACTCGCTGCGTGGTGGTCGAAACGACCGAAGCAGACTCTCAGCTGGCCGTACAACTTTCTCCGGAGCGAGAGAGAGAGAGAGAGAAGCTGAGAACGTGCGTACTAACTTGTTGCTTGCTAAACAAATCCTCGTGCCACCTATATTCATCGTACCATCCCCTCGAAAAAGGCAACCGAGAAAGAACTGCCAATGGAAATGGGTGCGATGGATGGATGGGTGGGAACTCTTTTCACTTTCTTTTCCATACGGTAGCATTCTACAAGATTCGGTCACTCATCTCCCTTGCCGAATGTCGAACACTCCAGCGCCTCGGTAAATGTTACCATTTCTGCTGTTTATTCCATTCCGCTCCTTTCCTTATCCATTCTTACACCCTTCCCTGCCACACCCTCTCACCCTCCCTGCCTCGTCCTTACGTCCTGCACTGCGTCCTTTTCTCCCTTCGCTAACTAAGGGTAAATACTACGGTTTCACGACAAGAAACGGACAGGCGCGCGTCTGGTTTTTGCGCCGGTCGGAGAAAAGCGAGAAAATGTTAACCGCGCGTTCCTATTCTGTCCAGAACAAATAAACAATATGGTACGATTTTAAGGTGCATTTGCCGTGCAGGAAGGTCGGGGAGAATGCATTTTTGCACCCGTCTCGTGTAAACGGAGTGAAAAGTGAACTTTATTTTGCAGAAAGCATTCGTCTTATGGTTCCAGTTTCGGGAACAAAAATTCAAATCTCATCTATCATATGTTACGAAACCAACCAAGCAAAAACAAACGCTTGCTTGCTTAGCATATGGTTGTAGAAATGAAGTAAAAATCGCATTGAATGATGACAATAGTGATAACAGAACTCTAGCTTGATTAATTGAAATTCATCCCCAATTTCAGATTTTGATTGTTCTTTTAATAATAAAAAATAAGTTACAAAAAAGTTAAAAATTGAATAAGTGACGAGAATTTAACTGAAAGTTAAAATTAACATTCAAAATCTTGTTTTAAATATTTCAAAATTAAGCGTAGGTAGACATAAGTAACAATATAAAGGAAACAATTTACGTCGTACAATAAATATGTTCCATCGTGCAGGCAACACTATAAACCAAAGTTTTTAGTTCTGCCCCAACTTTTCCTGCAGTTTGTTTACGCGATCCATTCTGGTTCTTGGTTCAGGTTACATCCGATCGGTTGTATCTCATTCCAATGCGTTACCAGTCTCGGTGAACCGGTGAACCGATCAAAGCGGCGACGTGCGAACCCATCGGGCGGCCAGTGTTCTCCGTCCGAACACGGCCAAACGAAACGCAAAACCCTAACCTGACGCGATCCAAAAATAATCTATCACGCACCCGAGCGCTGATGAATGCGCGTCCGCTTTCTTTGCACTGTGTCCGAGCTCGCAACCAAAAAACTCAACGCCACAACACACATCTCGCGCTCGGCCACAGTCATAGAACGGAAGTTGGGAAACGTGGGAAGGGCCGCTTGCGTCCCAATTCTACACGGAGCGCCACCTGTTGTTCGCTGCCTGTTGCTGCCGGCCCGCCGGTCTAATCGACCATTTATGAGCTTCTGCAGCAGTGTCCGCCCGCCCGTCCGTGTCGATTGAAATTCTCACCGTTTTGGCAATCGTTTCAAAATCGATTTTAGAATGTTATCTAACTACGTGCGAAAGCGAACGGCACTATGGTGTGCGTGGCTGAAGGAGCACCGTAGCAGCACGAGAAGAAAACACGAAGTGCACGAAGAGCGCGGCAAAGAAAGCGGATTGAACAGGGCAGAGCAAGGAAGGTATTTTGAAGTTGGGCCTGTCGTACATAGCAAGAAAAACTTGGCGGAGGGAAGTGTTTAATGATGGAAATTGAAGAACGTTCTCGGTCACATTGGAGGAATGTTATGAAACGTATCAGCACCATCAAGGTCCAACGAAACGCGGGAACAGTTGGGGAAAATTAGGTGCATTTAGAACCTATTCCATCAGCTGTAGGGCGGGATATCACCATTCAAAACTTTGTTGTCACCATATGTAAGAATTTTTCTTCGAGTAAAGATCGATTTTCAACAGCTGTTTTAACTGACTATTTGAAAAGTGTAACTTAAATTCAATGCTAATGGAGTTACGCAATAGCAAAAATGGGTGTTCATTTTCATTCCCATTTTGTTGCTTCATACCAGCCTCAACTGTTTCTAATCAAATCAAGCCAATAGTGTTGACAGCTAGTAAGATACAGATCCTATAAGTAGTGCTACAGGTGTTTTGTTCCTATTTTTCATGTTACGTTTCGAAATCGTATCTGAATAATATTCCATGGCACTCACTGGCCGTGTGTATGCGTGTGTCTGAGAGAGAGAGAGAGAGAGAGAGAGAGCAAGCAAGCGTGAGCGTAATATGCCCCTTTGCGGCGTCGTTATCGGCACCGTCAAAACGCTCGATAGTAGAGTGTCGGCCATATCAGTGGCATTCGCAGGACAGATAATGGCGCACCGTCCCCTTTTACTTGCGGCCGGTAGGGATCGAATGGCATCGAAAACACTTGTAAACATTATCACATGGTAGCCGGAATGTCACCAACACGCACACGGAGACAGGTGTTGTGCGATCGAGGACGAGAAACGGTAACAACGGTGCAAATCAGGCAGCGAAATTTAGCGGTCACACGACAAGAAAAAGGGTGAAGATAATGAAGAACAGATGTTGGGAGATTAAACTCGCAAACAGAGACACAAAATATGTTATCGCATTTCTAGCTGAGCTTACTAGTCGAAGCTATTGCAATTACCTTTTTCTTGTATGCGTTGGAAAATAGCATTTATTTCAGTGTAACTTTCTTTCTCCTTCACCATAGACAGCTGATAGCTGATAGTGTAAAATAATCACTCGAACACTTGATGCAACTAGCAGCTGATAGGAAGGCCTTGTAATATTATCGCTTAATGCATCATGTAATCGATGCCAGTAGCTTAAGAATCACTTAACACATGTTTACGAAAAATTAAAAAAGAAACAACACTAGAAATTGCAATAAACGTAGGAGTTGTACTTCTTATATCATCACAATGTTCCCTTTACAGCGAAATCTCGGCGATGGGTGTACTATTTGCATTTTTCTTTCGTTCTGTATGATGGAGTTTTCCCATTTAAACCACTTTTTTTCCAACGAACGGCACACAGACAAGGCATTTAAACTTGCCCAAGGGTAAGAACGGCGCACTGACACGGTCTCCCGTTCGAATGTTCCTGATGTTAGAACGTCTTCTAGCAAAACAAGCCGGTTTCCCGGCCGGCTTGTTGTGTGCTATTCTCACCGCTAACTGAATCATATTCTCTCATTCCGACACATTTTTACTGAAGTTGCTGGTGCACTTGGTGCCGTTGTTTCCCGCCGTATGCTCAGTGTTGCTCTCTGAACGCATCACAACACTCCCAATTCTCAAACAGGATCTTAAAGGATATACCATGCTTTCGCCAAGAACTAACCCCAACCTTCAACAGGTGTATTGTGGTAGGATAACAGTTCACACTGATAGTGTGAGAACGCAGTATGAAAATCGCGACCAACTACCAAACATCAGCTGACCCTGTACCGAACAAAACAAAAATTAGCAAACAGCGCGACAAGAATGCACTTTCCCACACGCCCAACGCACAAAACCGCACCGAGCAAACATTAAACATCGAAAGTCGCATATCGGAAGCACCTCATTAGCGTGTTCGATACGACGAATCGGGTTCACGTATTTGCCGTGCCTCAAAAATGCCGAACCCGCACCCCAACCGGGTTCGATTATCATTTGCTCTCTTTCGCCTGGTGTGCGTTGGTGTTTGTGCGTTTAGGTGGGTGGATGCTGGCTTGAGTGAGTTACGCTTGTATGCATTTTTTTTTGCTAGGTTCGTGCATCGGAAAAGGACTCTCAACTCAAGGAAAGCGGGAACACTCACACTTACGCCACGGTTACTCATTTTCCTCCCAACTGTGTGGTGCGCACTACACTCAAGTGCACTCATGAGTGGTGCTGATCCTCCCGAACGCTTCTTCTACTCTTCTGTCCTAGTCATAGAGATTGCAGAGATCGAACGAACGCACTGAGTGATCGGGATCTACTGCCAATCGTTGTTTCTCTCTCTCTCTCATTCTATCGTTGGTGGAAAATTTCGTGAGCGCGGGAAAGAATTTTCCCAAAGTCTGGCACGTTCTTCGGCTGCCATTGGGGGGGGGGGGAGGGGGGGCTTTTGCTGGTTTGCTGTAACAGCATCGGCTGCGTAACACACACACACACTCACACAACCGATCGGCCAACAAAGTAGGGCAAGTGAGGTGAAGTGCACGAATGAGCGAGGGAGAAAAAGCACATCCGCAGCATCATCGTCGACACATTTTTGCGAGTAGAAACACAACACCAGCAAAACCGCGAGGAACAGAACCAACAGTTACTTCGACCCGCCAATGTATGTAGATGAATGCGTGTAAGTGTATGGCCGAGGAGACGGAAGTGCGCTGTTGCTCCAATGTGGAGCACATCAATTTAGTGGATTAACCGTTTCGTTCCGTTTCGTTCCATTTCTGCTGCATGGCGCACACACACCGGAGTAGGTGGCCATGGTCAGTAATGCTAAGCTTCCCGGAACGGTAGCTTCCTTTCTTGGAGGGGTGTGTATGTGTGTGTGTGTGGAAAACACAATGCAATACGCACCGATCGACCGCCGCCGGGTTGATGCTAGAACCCCAACCTCGCGCATGAAGGGATGCGCGCACGTGTTTGGCGGAAGTGCGAAATGAACAAAAATTTAAAACCAAAATATGTAACTCCATCAGGAGAGAGTAAAGCTTCTTTGTGCTGGACGGTTCGATGGGCTTCGTTACTTCGGCTGCTATTAAACGATTGACTACTGCTAGTTTGGCAGATAGCCAACGAGCCATCGGACTGTTTCATTGTACGGTTATTCTGGCAAACCGCTACCCCTATCCGTAAATCCCATGCTTTATCTATTGTATGATCGTTAGAGGATCGTGCGATATCGTGAAATGGTATAAATGACGCACCTTCGATCCAATATCAAGTATGGTAGCTATAGAAAATTAAGTGATTTTTTGGCGAGAATTGTGCTAGAAGCTCACTATGTTGCTTAAGTGTAAGCTAAACAAATTAAAAATATTTATAATACGCACATTTACTGCATGATGCATATAACCATTCGTATAAGAGTGTATGAGCCAGAATTGTTCTTGTCTGAACTGTTGTTGAATGGTTGCTGGTTGCATTCCTGTGTATACAACTTGGTTAAAAAATTTAAAACAAATAATATTTCAGCAATATAGCCAGGCCGTTCCTCAAAGAAAAAAAAACACTAATATTTGGTTTATTTATCGAGACCGACCTCGCGATATTGCATTCTCGGATGCTAATTTGTTTTATAAATTTCGTTAATATATCTATAAGGGCACGGAACACAATTTCAAAATTTAAGGTTTTCATGAGTTTTTGTGAAATTTTGTCGCTTTCAAATAGCTTTTTTAATTCGTGGCACATCCACAAGCTATCTACGAGCGGAAACGGGAAACGGAGAAAAGGCTGAATTCGGAATTTTGCGATTTTTTGACACGTTCACATCGATCTCAATAGTTTGAAATTTTCCGAGGTCTACAGCCTACAAAATTAAGCAACGATGAATTAACAGACGCCAAGTAAAATGAAAGCAGTTTTAACAATAAATGCCCTGAATTTTCTTTTAAACATTTTACTTCAAATTTCATGTGTGTAGCTAATACAAAAATCCTCCCGCTAATATCAACAGTTACATTATAGAACAACAGTGATGTTACGTTCCTTCGATCATCCAACATAGTCTGCAAAAGATACAAACCGATCGAGATCTCTCGGCTATTTTTAATTGTAATTCCTTAATACAAAACTCCATGTTATCATGTTACAATCTCAAAAGAAGCAACACACCGAACACACTAATCAAGTGCATTCGAACGAAACACTTCAACTCACTCACACAGTCGACGGTTGCGAACAGCTGATAGATCTGCAGTGACCTTGTTTCTTGGAAGCACGCATGCGCCACACGGTTTACTCGCGTGCTTTAGTGAAGGCAACGGTAGAAATGTTGGATTTTACAACCGGTAAATTTAGACAGTACGCGATGCTACTCAACCCCTAGCGATGAGAACAACACGAGCACACAGTCACTTTGGCTTGGTGAGATGCTGGAAATTAATTCCACCTCAAGAAATGACTCGACGTGGGTAAGCCCCTACATTCACTCCCTATCCCTGTACCCCATTCACCCTCCTGAAGTCCATATCCCGTACAGACGTCATCGAGTTGGTGCAGTAGATCCTTTTGAATCAGGAGTGAAAGAGTGCGTGGCGGCAGAATATGTTTTAACTCGGCTGAGGAATGGTCAACTGTTGTGAGTCACGTGTTATGTCATAGTGTGGTGAGCATACTCAAAATATCAACCCATAAAAATGACTCACACAACCATTCCACACAATGATATTGCCACTATTGGCTCAGTCGTTTTTTTTTTTCTTTGGCATGGAACCACGTAGTAGGATTGTCATCATTCACTATGGGAGTACGATCCGGATGTGAATTCCTGGTGCCGTGTAAAGATCAAATTCCATAAAGGCAGTGATGGATCTCACCGTGGACAGAGCAGGCGGCCCGGATATGAAGGGTATTAGTAGCTTTTCCAGAGGGACTTCGATGAAAGTCGGTCACATGTAATCGATCGACAGTTTTCTATAAGAAAAAAAACTACCACTCACTCCCCTACCCCCTTTGCCATCATTTTCTGGAGTGTAACAGAACCGCTATAAGGTCAGAGGACCGCTCGCATTTTAAAAATGTATTTTAAATAATGCCGGTTCTTTGTGCTAAAAATTATTGTAGTTTACAATTCGTAGGCACCAATTTGGATTGCCAATCGCATTGTTTAGGCCATTTTATGGGAAAAGTTGTTATTCAATAGTATAAAGGATAAATATCATTCTAAATAATTTTAGAAACGTCCCTCAAGAAATAAAAAAATCTCGTTCTTTTCCCCGGATAACCAAGAGGCTGTGGCTCAAGGGAGATTTCAAATTGAGAATTTCAAATTTTCATGACTGTGAAATTCCTCTCTTGCTAATCGCTTTTTGAGAATCTGGTGCATGAGAATCTGGAGAAAAGGCTGAAATCTGAGTTTTGAAATTTGTTGATAGTTTTACATGGATTTCAACAGTTTCCTATGAAATTTTCCCGTGACTTTTTTTTTCTTCTTACTAATGCACTATGAAGAACCCTGTAAATTTCGTTTTTTTCCCGTTTACTATTGTTGTTTGAATTATTTTAAAAATTTAAAAATATTTAAAATTTATTGAATATTTCCGGTTTATGCAATTGACTGTTAGCGGTGCTTATCCTTAGCTCAAAGCTAAAAGAACAAAAAACCAAAGATTATGTTTCCAAAGAGATGCTTTAATCTTTCAGGATTCATTCACAAAATTCAAGAATCGAAGGAATAGTTCCCATAAGACAGTTAAAGCGACTTGTAGGCCATCAAGCCCGTTTCGTCTATAATAAACCCGTTGAAATAGGTTACAGAACTTAGCAGTGATCGAGAGTCTCCGAGAAATAAAATAAAACTGAAAGGAAAATCCAAAATTTATGCATACATTTTCTGCTACAGAGCGAAAAGTCGTAGACACGGCATGGCATATCTGACTGATTAGGAAGAAAAGAAATAGAGGACGTTTAAACTGTTAACGTGGAACGAAAATAGTTGGTGACGAGAGTAGAACACATACACAACTTCACATTGAAATATACACACAATTTATGCTTTTATATTATCCAGAATCCATTGCATAAAATACGAAACTCTCGAGCTAATACCAGGAACACCTTGCGTACCGCAACGTGGTCCTGCCGAAATGACACCGTACTGCACAAATCGGAAGTTGTACTCCGGTACCTGTGCCTTCATGGGGCCACCCGAATCACCCTCACAGTGTAGTGTGGCATTGCCAAAACCGGCACAAATTGCATAGCTGCTCAAACTGCACGACACGGGTGGGATTCGTGCCTGCAACAGTATCGGACTAACCTCCAACCGTTCCGTCAGACCCCAGCCGGTAATCCAGTAGAGCGTAGGATCGAACCCCATCAGACTGCTGGTAAACGGTAGGCATACCGGTGACACGTCACCAGAACTAAAGTCGATCGACTGATTTAATCGCAGCAAACCAACGTCATGCCCTGAACGTACTATGCGGGTAAAATTTGGATGGTAGACGGCGTCCTCCACACCGTACCGTTGCATCGGTGCCGCACAAGTGTCCTCTTCACAGTCTGGATCTGTGCGCGTGTCAAATTCACCGATTCGAACATATCGCCTGAAAGTTGAAAGCAAAACAAAAAATTATTTTCTTAAATATTCTACGAAATACTGTCATTACTTACATTCGTTCCATCTGACCATCGATACAGTGTGCCGCTGTTAGAATATAGCGGACGTTAATTATCGTACCTGCGCATTCGGCACTCTCCGTCCCCGACGTGTTGGACACATACACGATCATTGCCATCCAGGGATACTGGAAAAGGCGGGCCTGTTGGCCAAAAGCGATCTTATTGACAGTGCCCGCAAGACCACAGTTAGATCGATCGAACAACCGAATGTTAGGATGATTAACCATGCCCGCGGCGGCTGGAGCAGCAGTTGTAGCTGCTGTAGTTGGAGGAGCAGCCGTAGTTGTAGTTTGAACGGCAGTAACATCGCAACATACATGGTAACCAGTTGCCTACAAAGAATTGAAGATTAATTTTACATTCAACACATTTATTGTCTGCTATTGATATTTTATAAACAAATTGAGAATACAAAAAAATAACTTTTCTTTCTCTTACCCCTTCTGGAGTGGTACAAATCGATGCCCTGAGAAAGCGTGCCTCATCCGGTGTTGCTGTTGTTCCACGGGCAGATATTTGGCGCAGTAACCTCGCCACCGGGCCACACTGCGCTAGTGGGACACAAAATCCTGGCCGATTGATGACCGTTGAACACGAGGGAAGATCCTCTCCGGCACGAATTCCAAATTCAATCTGTGGGGCTACAACACAAAACACATAAACAGCGTTTCCGACTGTACTCTACACTCTTCCTACACACTGTACACAACAGCTGGTTCCCTTGTTGATAAGGCCAGATGTCGTCCAGAGGTCACTAGTTTTTTAACCGTGTTCTTTTTTTTTTAATTTGGGTTTTTTTTTGTTTATTGTTGCAGGAGAAACAAATGATTACTTACCCTGCTTGATGCGAGTCTGAGCACAGCACAAATAATCCACCTGCTGCAGGTTTGTGTAGCACCAATTCCGCCGTAC
Organism: Anopheles maculipalpis; assembly: GCF_943734695.1. Lineage (NCBI taxonomy): Eukaryota > Metazoa > Arthropoda > Insecta > Diptera > Culicidae > Anopheles > Anopheles maculipalpis. Next base: position 51,841,707 of record NC_064871.1, read on the forward strand.
GTACACATCCTTCTCCTCAGACTCGATGAAATCTAAACAGCGTTCCGATTCGGTACATAAACCCTCCAATCCTTCCTTTGTTTCGCATTCTTTACCAGCTTCTTGGTCGAAGATGAGCAGTGATTCGGTGCAGCAAAGTTGTGACTGGTTTGCCACAGGGTCGCACCCGATCGTGAACGCTTCCAGCTCTGACGCGATCGTGTCCGGGTTGTCGACCATGGCACAGCGGGCCGGCGGTACACACTTCCCATCATCTCCGAACGGTGTCACACAAGATTGCCAACTGACGCGTTTTGCTAGCTGCCGGGTGCCTGCCGTTATTGAGTTCGGATACCTTTCCGGATCACAGCACACGAACAGCTGTCCCGATTGTTCGTAACAGAAGTTGTCACGCAACAGTTTATGTAGGCGACGATCGTACCGCTTCTGCAGTACCATGCTACGGCCATACACTGCCGGGCAATCCTCGATGGGAGCACATTCTAAGGGACATTCAAGTGCCTCATTCGGAGTTAGCATCGATCGTTGTTCGGAAGCCGTCTTCCCAGTACAGCATACGTGCAAGGTCTGCAGATTACAGTGAACCATTACCAAACTGCTAAAGCTACCGAAGCCAACCTATACTCACACCATCCTTCCCATAGCTACAGGCCCGTTCGCTCAGGAAAGCTTCATAAGTATCAGCCGACCGGAATTGTAGTCGAAGAAGATGTTGTTTGATTGCCGGACATTTGGCCACCGGAACGCACCGTCCTTGCAGTGGTTTGGCCGAACGTGTCTGGCATGGACGATCACCGGCAGAAACATCTACACCACATATCACAACTACCAATAGCAACACCTTCCAAAAGAGCGCTATCATCCTTCCGGTGCTTTAATGTACGAAGAATCAGTTCTTAGTTGTACGCAGCTCGACAACGACGCTACGACTAATGCCGGCCGAAGAGCGAAACCGAGGACAACGCTCACAACCCATAACCTTCAAGAACGCAGCGGATTATCGCTCGACAGGCATCGGCGAATGATTGCGCACACGTCCAGCATACAATCTCTCTCACTCCGTCCGGGTGTGACACCAGCTCGTGGAAGAAAGAAGATCGAATTTCAAGATGAACAACATGCTTCACCCTTACTCACCCGTACGCCTTACGTCCTCTAATGGTTTCGTCGAAAAAGCAACAACCCCAACTACGGAAGGTGCTCAACCGGATCGTCGGCTTCCTCTCTGATATTCGATTTATATACCTTTTTTCTGTGTCTTCGTCATGTCACGCTGTTCCGAACGAGTTGACGGAAGGTTTGGATTTTCCATACACCCCCAGCCAACGGTTAAGCGCCGTACACCCATTCTGATGGCGCTTTGCGATGTTCACGGTCGTATATGTGTACGATTCTTGGCTCGTGTTAGCTCAGGAACGAGTTTCATGAGTCTACCAAACCGGTACCCTTCGCCGAAGTTTGGTCTTAACAGTGAGGAACTTGTAGCGAGAACAGAAAAGCTTCTTTATGACCGAAAAAACAACAGTTCGATTGTTTGTTGTTTTGCGAACAAAGAAAACATTTCTTCGCATTGGAATCGTGCAAACTTGAACAGTACATGAGTCTTGTGCTTAAGAACATCGCAAATTGGAACCTCTTGAACTAATTTATCCTCCGATGTAATACCTCCCTGATGCTTAATTACTATCGCGTTATCGCTTATCTCTAACTAACGCATTAATCAATTATGCTAACATGCCGCCAATCGAACTCCATGAACGTTTTGGGGTTGAAAATGATTAATCATATTGTATGAGCATCTAAATATTTAATAACTTTTTGCCGTAAAAATGAACAGAATATCTACCGATTGATCATTTGCGATTGCGATTTGTTTACTTAATTTTCATTATAAAAACGCACCCCTGAAGCTTTTGTTACTTTGTACTCGAAATGAAGTATAAGCATTGTCGTGTCCTGTTACTGTTACTGCACTACGGGACTAGCTGCACTAAAGCATCACTCGATGCATTACGCCACAGTGACTGTCACTCGAGCACGGTATCGATGGAAACACGGATCCTCGAGAATTATCTCACTAACCAGCACACTGTCACTGTGATAGAATCGAACAACGAAATTCCGATCATGTCGCCATACTGTCTGCGGAATCCGGTTCCTTTGAATGCTTTCACTCTTCACCGGTAAGCGCGAGCGTTCGTTGTTGCGTTGTGATAATATTTTCTAACGTGTTTATTTTCGTCAGTTTTCAGCTATTTGTCCAGCAATCGTTACAACAAAACACCGAGCAGCTGGAGTATCGTATGAACGAGTGCTTTGTGGGATCCGGTGTAATCCAGGAACTGTTAACGGAGCTTCTGCCCTACCTATCACAGTACAATCCGCGTGCAAAGGTGCTTCTACTTACACAGGACATGATTGATGAAGATCTGGTTGAGCTTTTTCACGTCGGCTGGTACAAGTATCGGCTGCTGCAGATTATTGTACTTAATCGCCATGGTAATGACACTATCGAAAGCTGTGTGTTTAATCCTTTCCGGAAGGAACTGTCGCCGGAGCTACAAATTTTGCCGACATTTAAATCTGATCTGCACTGCAACCTACTGGAGGATGGAACCGAACTAGAGTCGTATAATGGAGAATTGAATCATTTCATCAACAACCGGGTATGCAATCTGAACGGATATCCTTTAAACATTGCGATGCACGTTAGCAACGGTTCGACGTCGGCGTACGACTGCATTCTGGGAACGGTTAGCTTTACCGACATCGATCAGGAGATACTTTCCATCATGCAAAAACTCATGAATTTCAGCCTCATTCTGCACAAAAATGAACTAGAGCTATCGATCGGTTACATTCATCCAAACGGAACACCGGTCGGGACGCTTTGGTTGATCGAGAACAACTTGATCGATCTGGCGGCAAACTCACGCATCATTCACAACTATGATACGAAGAATTTGCTCTACTTGCACTACATTTCCACGGAGAAACTGGTCTTCATAACTCCGCGAAACTTTTTCAAAAATCGAGACAAAACACAGGTCTTTATCAATCCGTTTAGCGTAGCTTACATGCTCACGAACGTGTTGCTGTCGTTTGGTGTGCCGATGGTTATATTCCTGCTCGAGTACGCAGCCTACCGATTGGACGTGCCGCGAGAAACAAAGCACTATTCATTCGGTACCAAAACGCTCAACATGGTGGGCATTATCTACAACGTGTCGGTAAAACTACCACGGGCTGCTCGCAAGCGCTGGATAATTGTTGGACTGCTAGTTTACAACATAGTTTCATATCCGATCTGGCAAGGCGTTACCATCCGCTACCTTCACCCGAACAATCAGCAGGTGAACAACATCAACAGTCTGGAGGAGTTGATTGAAACGGATCTCGAGCTTAAGGTGTCTCACTATCACGAGCACATCGTGCGCCACGAAGGACCTCACCTTCAAAGCCCCGTTTACAGTGCACTATCGGAGCGGTTGTCCACTAAAAACACTTCCTCGTTGCGTGATTCCATTGAGCAGATTATAATTCACCGCAATTCGGCGCTGCTGATCGCTGACGAGTACGTACCGCTTGTGTTGGCTGGCAATTACAAATGGATACCGGGTAAACCAGATGCTATATGGCCGATCCAGAAACCGATCTACGAGTTTTATAAATCGATGGCCGTTCCGAAGACATCACCGTTCGTTGGCACGTTTAACGCAATTGTTCTGCACTGTGTCGAAGCCGGCATGAACGATCGATTCATGCATCAGCTTGAAACGGTGGTACAGTTAATGAAAATTAGACGCATTCGAGAACATCCTTCCGTGCCGGATTACATCGTGTTCAATATGGAGCATTTGATGCCACTGTTCATATTTTACTTTGCGATGTTGCTACTCTCGGGTGGGATTTTTATCATGGAGCTCATAATCAAGCGCGTCGAACGGGCACGTTCTCCGCAAGTGATACATCGTGTCGAAGAGTATGTACCGTTTGATTTTATCCTTTGAGTTTAAATTAACGAAAGCGAAACATTTAATCTTACTAAATATCACCTGCTATCTGCCATCTCAAATCTTACTTTCGGACCAATAGAACTACGCTTACAGATGATCCTTTTTGTTGTATCTATGAAAATCATCGTCTTAACATTTTATGTATTTCATACACTTCAATTCCAATCAATTTTAATTACTTCATCATCTACATGTCCGGCATATACAAAGTTAAATAAACTTCATCGCACAATATCCGCAAACAAAATCTTTTCTACATGGTAAATTACCATCTCGACCGCAATAAATCGGTTCCGTACGGCCGTATGCACGTAAAATGTTTACTATCAAACCTGATATGAGTTGTATTTACCAAATGTGTTGTTCGTTTCTCTAATACAAATTGTACGAAGAATCAGACACAACTCACTCCTTCACTGGGAATTTTCATGCCGGGCTTTGCGGGTCCGATCAAGCAATTGTAAAGTATGTTCCTAAGTTCCTAAAAACAACAACAAAATTCTTCGTCTCTCATTCTAACTTACTATACACGGCAGGTAGCTGTCGCTCTGCCATGCTGCCATCAGCTTACTTTTTGGACTGTAAAATTTCATTTTTTGTGCTTTTAGCATAAATTTCGGAGGAGTAAACGAACAGTCTTTTGAGGTTTCAAAGTCACATCACAAACCTTTCTCATCGTTTTGCCCCTCCTTGCTTGGTTTGCCGTCTTAGTCTTACACGCATTACATCATATGTGTTTTGGTTTTGGTATCGTCTGGATAGGTGTAATGGAACGATCATGATCCTGTCGCTTAACTAAGCCGGTACAAAAATGTGCACCTCTTGTACTATGTTCTGCAGTTCCGCCATCGTATCGTACGGGGCTTGTAGCGAAACCAACCGTACACCATTGTTGTTTGTAATCTCGATGTACGATCGTTTCTGGAAAACTTTTAGGCAGTTTCGTACTGTGTCGGTGGATATGCTTTCACCTGGCAAATAAACAAATTCATCTGTTAGCATACACGTACAACACCATCCGGCAAATTAATGCTTATACGAACCATATTTGCAGTCTCCTAGCTCCACGCGAGTACTAATTTCTTTGATGCACAGGCGAATAAATTCGGACTCCACTATAGAATTACCGTCCAGCAGCTGATGCAGCGAAGATGCTACTGCCGAGTATGTGTTCGTAAACGGTGCCAATACCGATTGCAGCACAAGCCGATCGCAGTGTTTTTCTGCTGGGAAGTGTATCCGCGTCTCGTCATCGTCCATGCCGAATCGCCCGTTCGTGGTGGAATTGTGATGATCATCGAAATAATCGTTCAACTCCTCATCGTCTACATCCAAACCATCAAATTCCAAATTTCGCGCCAGCTTTTGTGCCATCATCTGATCCTCGGTTAGCTCCTGTTCCGGCTGCAATAGGATCTCCCGTAGGCAAAGTTCCTGCAGTGTGTTTTCGATCACCGTTTCTAGCTTCTGGCACGGTTTGCACAGGATGAACTCATACATCAGGAGCTCAGCAAATTCCATACACATTTCTAGCAACGCCCTTCTGCCGACCGTCACCTCTTCCACGTGATCGTGTCGATCGGTGTTTGCTTTACGTTCCTTTTCACGCTTCAGTACCGTTGCACACGTAACAACGATCGATTCGAGCGCAAAGTGAGGTATGAGACAGTTCGAATAGTAAGACAGTTCGATCACGTTAGGAATCATAACAACCGGTTTGATGAACAATTGTCCATTGCGCATTTCCTTCGAAACTAAGCCGGGGCCGAGTAGATCGGCTGCGTAGCGTATGACGTCTTCCGAAGAGCCGGTAAAACCAAGATCGCGTACTCCATTCAGCACGGCACGCAGTTCATCGAGCGCCTCCACCAGAATTGAAAGTGGTGCACCATCACGGAAACGGTTCAATAGTAGGAATGCTAAAGCATTTGTTGTCATGACGGATGTGGCACGGGCACTATCGTACACCACGTGTCGTGCAATGTTATCGATCAGTTGCCGTTGGTCCTGTTCTTCCTGCACCACATCCGTACCGAACAGCGAGGATGAAGATGGTTTGTGTTGCAGTCGTCTAACAAGGAAATAAAAGTTCAAATGATCATTGTGCAACACACGATTCCAGTTTGCGAACTTGAACGGAATGACAATTGCATTTCTACTTACCGCATCTCCGGTGTGTAATTGTGCGCGGTATCAGATTTACGCAACGATTTAACCAACTCACTTAGTGAAAACGGTTCATTGAAATCGATCCTCATCAGCCCATAGCGGGCTTTCAGTACTTTCATGATAGCCGAAGCGGCTGAAGCAAAACTTTCCGGGATTTTCTTTTGGCCAAGCTGCTCGCGTACAAAGTTACCGTCGACCAGCTTTTCGTAGTTGATCGACACTGGCACAATCAACGCATCCGAGATACTTTTGTCGTTGAATGCATCAACAATCACTGAAAGAATGCCACTCTTTGTGAGAAAAGTGGTAAAAGATCAAATTATTGTATTAGAAATTGTTCAACTATATCTAATCTAAATCGAAACATCCACGATTTTTGATAGATTTTTGGTTCAGACCTAATATTACAATGAACAATCATTGCAATAAAAACTTACCTTTGGCATACACGGTTTACCCGTACGAGTACGACCACCTTCGATGAAAAATTCGACATTATGCCCTGCGGTCAAACACTTCTGCAGATAGGTGTGCAAAATTGCACGGTACACATGATCCTTTTTGCCAGTCAGTGGATCGATCTTGCGCTTAATGAAGAACGCCCCATCATAACGAAGAATGCTACCAAACACGGGAATGCGAAGATTGTCTCCACCAGCCACTAGCGGACACTTGATATCGTTGTTCAGCAGAATGAAGCTAACCATAATGTAATCCAGATGACTACGATGTAGTGGCAGGAAGATTAACGGCACGTCCGGGTGCTTCTCGATGGCGCGTTTTATCATGTCCACCTGTGCTGGATGGGCGGCCACACCGGACATGAAGCAGGGCAGCAACTTGTACAGCACCCAGGACGTAATGCGAAGCACAAGGTTCGAAATCTTTGAGCGCATACCGATCAGGATCTGTGCACAAAATAAAAACGGGAAGCATATTAATGTAACGCTCAACAAGTAGCCCAATAGAAAACATCACCTTTCCCGCTCTACGTTCATGATTCCGTAACATCTCGCTGTAGTATTTATCTTCGTCGAAACTTTCATCATTTTCCGCAACTCCTAGCTCTGCACGTTTATCGTTGATGGATTCTTTTACGGCTATATCCAGGGCCTCCTGCACACGTTCGTCGGGCAGCACGGCACCGGCTACTTGCGGGTACGAGAAGCGGCGCACACGCGTGGCCTGAGCTAGATGCGGACACCAAACACCCCAGTCGAAGGATCCTGGATTGTTGACACGAGCGTACTGCTCACCAGCGTGTGTTGTGACACGCAGAATGTCTATTGCATGACGTCGCCGATCGTCCGCACCAAGCTGGGGACGCTGTTGGGCAATAGTTCGGTGGTCGGTAGTAAGAGGATAAAGGAAAGCAAAGCGAACCACAGATTAGATTCGGTCGGTGTAATGTGTGTGATAGAAATGAGGCATCATGATGATAACACCCTTGCGCACCCAAACGTGATCAAGTTGATAGATACGATGCTGGCATCCGCTGCCAGCACTTGCGTCGGTTCCAGCGAGGTTAGATAACGACCACCTTGGATTCCAGCTTCCCGATGCCCACATTGTGCATTTTTACACCAGCTGATTTTTTCCCACTTATGGCAAAATAACCAAATTTCACTTGAATTGTAAACCCAATCAGTAATACATTTTAACTGTGGAGTTAGGATAGATGACCAGCAACTGAATAATTTTGACAACCTGGGCTTACGCTCCCATATAGAACGGTAAAAATAGAATTTTAACCCGTGACAATCGAGAGCAATGCGTCGACTGGCTGCGTGAACGTTCCTGAGGGGCAAGTCAGCTACAAATCTCTCAGTTTCTTGGACGATGACTGTCATCATCATCATCATCATCATCGTCGCACCTTACAAGTGATCGTCAAATAGTGAGATTGTGCGAGAGAAACGATATCATGTAATGCACGTACATCATTCAAGGACGGCATGCGAATGAGAGCAGAGTCTCGTGAGCGATAGATGTGCTAATTGCTTCCAAAAACTGTTGTCTTATTTATCGGGCGTAACGAAAAGAGTGATAAAAGAGGATCTTGTTTTGATGCGAATTTATTTCAATTACATTCAACATTATTGTAAATCTGATTACAACTTGCATATGAGAGAAATTATCCTAACACGTTTTATAAACCACATGCAGGTATATTTGTTAAGAGTACAGGAAAGTTCAGTTTGTATAAGTTTGCTGTGCTAAATGTAATGAATTAGTCATATCACACACAGATATATTGATTGTGCAATGTTATTACACAGTCTACAAAGTAATTAATTTACAACAGTCAAACCGATGAGTTGGTGATGCCCTATGGTGCACGGGTATATGATCCAGAAATTGAAGCGGATGAACGTATGCGATAGATAGGCTTACAAACAAACTTACGCTTTCTGTCGGCGAGCAGTATGGACATGCCATGCCAGGAATTGGTTTCAATTCCGGTTGCACGTGCGTTATCGGCATTTCCTTTATGTGGAAGAGACTTTGCTGTCGCACCTGCGGCGTCAACCACGTTGTGACGCGAACATAAATATGTCCAATTTGCAAATCAATCCAGCACGTACGTACGACGTCGTATAGAAGATGATCGTAAGAAGTTTTGCAGCAAGTGGTAGCAATTGATGATTTACGTTTTAGTGTGGGCGTGTATTGTACATGTAATGTGCATATGCATTTAAGAGTGTGTGTGTGTGTGCATCGACATCAATTCAGAAAGTACAATGGATGAACGTTTGCGGTTTAAAAACGAAATAAATTTTGGAAATGAAGAAGAAAAAAAACAAAACCAGATATTAGAAAAATAAGCAAAGATTCCTGCACCATCGATAAGGTAGGAAACTTAAACGAAAAATAAAAATAATGTTATCCACAAACTTATCACAGCAGGAACATACGACCAGCACACAGATAGTTCTTTTCAGATTAGTTACACTGCGTGTACCAGTTGTTGCAGCATTTAACTGTATGCTCCATTTTATTGACATTTATTTACATACCTGATGGTCAATGTCCGCATTTAACTGACGCTGCCGTCTACCAGCCTCACCGAACCGCTTAAGCATTGCGTACGTCGAAAATCCTCCATTTTGTTGGGTGTCCGTTCCCGGTCCAAACATGCTCGGTAACCGGAAGGACCCGTATGCCTCCTGAACGCGGTTCGATATGATATCAACCATATCGATTGCTCTGGAACAATTGAAAGAAAAGATATTAGTGTTAAAGCTAAAAAACATTAGATGCTTTAGGCATAATTTAAAAATGTTATCAAAATCGTTAATTTATTTAATTTGGTTGATTAAAACATTGGCGTTCTCCCATTTGCAAAAAAAAATATTTTCTCTTAACTGCTTAAAATAAGAAAACTAAATATTAACGTAATTGTTAGCTAAATATTTAATGCCCTTCCACGCTGGCCATCATATGGCGTGGTAGACTTGCCGATACACCACTTAGTTGGATTGTCAGTCCACACTACGGGGGGACGACTCAGATAGGATTTTGACCTCGATCGTCACATGTGATGACCGGCGTCGGTCTCGTCTATATCACCCACAGTACAGTAAACAAAGCGATTTTATATAAAAGTGTAGAATTTACTAGAATCTCGCCTGGAAGACTATTTAGCTACAATTAAAAATAAAAAAGTCAGAGATAGCAAACGAAAACCTTCTCAAGTTCTAATAATACTTGAAAAAGAAGAAGCTATAATCAACTTTTAAGTGATACTATACTTTACATTTATACGACCAGATCGTGGACTATTTGTTTAAAAATGTCCAAACGAAAGCACTTCTGCAAAAGAATAAGTATATGCTCAATATGAACTATCGAACATACTGAAAGTAAATGAATTCCTATAACCTGCAACGCAAATTGAATAAAAAAAAAAAGATAAAGGACAATTTACCCACTCCAACCAGCAGTTGCTTCAAGTACTGATATTACCCACCACTTGCCATGTAGGCTCAACAGGGTGGGAAATAAGTATTCTATGATCCCTTTATTTTTACACCACGTCCTAATCTTGGCAGCATGTACTTTGGACCAAACAGAAGGATTAGCCAGACCAAACCCGTGCCACTTCAAGTGTGAAACACTCAATCCTGCCACCCGCACTTGTACTTCGATTTCTCATGAGCCGCTGATTCCGATAAACACCAAGCAAAATAAGTCATCATTAAATCAAAGTCCAAAGTCAACCAAATCGTTCCATTGAACTGTTGTTGTTAGGATAATGACCTGCCCACTACCCGGTACCGAGTCACCATGGCAAGACAAAGCACGTACGCCAAAGATAAACGCAACTAATTAGAGAAAATCCTCTCCCTCCCTAATATCAACCAATGTTCGGTTATCAACCAAATTGATAATGTTCCCGGGGAAGTGTCAAGGTCGAGGGGTTACGATCAGACCAACGCGAATAAATGAATATTTTGATGCAGACAATTTGTGCTATTAGATAACGAATCCATTTTTTTGCGAATATAATCACTCCCAAGATAAGTGCCTTTTTGCTAAGCGGATCAATATTTTTTTATGATAACATGCGACGGAAGGGTTGGTAGCAACAAACATTCATGTTTATGGCTAACGTTCCAATCACTACGACAACATACAGTGAAACCATGTGGGGAGGCGTACAATACATTTACAAAATATTCCCTACCACTTACACAGCCCCCCCCCCCCCCCCTTTATACACATAAACTCACTTCAACCTAGGGAAATGATAGCACTTGTTAGCTATTGTTTGAAGAGCATTGCGAGAAGGGCAGAAAAGGCAGACGACGTAAACGGTTGAAAAGGTAATCAATTGTCAATCAATAGATGTTTCCTTACAAAGTTATCTAAATTACTAATCTAATCCCACAACGAGAGGCAATCGTTTTTAGACACGTTTCGCTCAATAACTTACATATATTCATCTAATAAAGTAAACTTCTACTTATGCGTTATATTCATTCATTTCTTCCTTCTTACTTTTAATATGTTCATAAGGCCAAACACCACTAGTGATGGTTCACTCTGTACGCCTAGGAGAAAGAGTTAATTTAGCCCTACACGACGGGAAGAAAACGGTAAGTATCAATTGCATTAGTTGGTTAGCTTAGATGATGCTCTATTGCCATCGGCGGCCTTGCTACTATATGTACGCAACGTTTGCACTAGTGCGCAATTAGCATCAAACGACACAAGTTTTGCAGCAAACTTCGCTTGAGGATCGTTGAGGAAAATGAATCTAATTTTGCTTCAAAAGTTCCAACCTACATCTTTAAATGTTAGTATTCATGAACTTATTACAATACAATCGAAGTACGGTTTCCATATTCTACTGACGATCGTTATTTTTGCATAACAAACACGTGCTGATACACTCACGCAGCTTGAAGCAATGTTTGAAAGATCGCATTTCACTCGTTCCATTTAGCGGCATTTGCGCTTCCTAGTGTTGTAAAAGTAGTGTTCCAAATATGAACAGCAAACAACGGCTACCATCCATTGCATACCTCATTAATGGAATTAAATTAATAAGTCACCGTTAGTCATTGTACAAATGGCCAATAGGACAGTGACCAAACAGCGCTGGTATTACATCAAATAAATGTAAATAGAATGACCCAAGACGGAAATTATTACAAGCCTGAAGAGTTTGTGACAAGAAAAATTAACAAACAGGTATAGATTTCAAACACCTTCTGCACAACAAAGAATATTGAATGCAGATACAATAGCGCCGATAGAAAGCAGCTGTGACAACTGTGGAAATACGTATGCCAACTGCACTCAGTCTCAGTGCATGCTGCATCGTGGGAAATCCCGGTACTCATAAGCCCTATCACCCTACACCTATCAAAAAGAAGAAACGATACAATTGAACAAAGGTAAGTGGTTAGGTTGTTTCGATTATATGAAATCCTAGAAAGAATCTCGCATTAACGTAATACTTCTAGAAAGACGAGTGAACCAATCCCTGCAAGAACGTTTTATTTGTAAATCTTAATCCTGACGACACGTCTTCGGCAGGCGCCAAAGAATTGTTAATTTTTATGTGCTTTGGTTTGTTGATCAGCGGACTGTTGACAAAAATATTTTCTTCCACAAACCTATTTTACTATCAAAAAATTTTAGGTGATAGAAATGAAGCTTATTTAAGTGGTTCAAACAACTAAAGCACACACGATCAACACGCATTGGATGTCATATACACTTCTTCTGCACAAACGGATGCCAGCACAGCATAATACTTCTTACAATTGAAGCAATTGCGATTGTTTAAATGTTTGCAACGGCGACACACAAAACACGTATTCAAATCCGTTTCGTGACGCGAGTTAAGTGATTTATTCAAATTCACACACGCACACAATGACGAGTTCTTACCCTCTCCCCGGTAAGACGAGCTCTGATTAATCACACAACCATGCCACCTATGGATCCAATGTTGTCCAAATACTAGCGATGCGAACGATCTTACGATTCCTTGACAGCACTAGAATCCGAACAACCGATTGGACGGCATCACAGCGCCATGCACGTAGCATTTGCCCGACTGAATCCAATGTCACCGTGACCCTCGCAGGGCTTCCGAATGCACGTCTTTTCCATTGATTTTACCTTCGGGAGTGTCGAAGCAATGCACACATCGCTTCCAAATGCTACGCTGGATGTTTTACACGTACTCTCCTCGTAAAACTACGGTTCGTACTTGACACGTACCGATCGATTCGTACACTTCCGGAATTTTACCACCTACAACCGACAGCAGGTTGGGCGATTCTGTAACCATCGTCTGCAAATCCCTTTCCGTTGCCATAGCCAATCAACTTTGTAAGATCTGCAAAGTTTGCAATCAATCAATTAGTCGATCGAGCTCGCTATCGGACGACCAATCGACCGATTGATCGGAGAGAATGAAATACAGGGAGCGGAAGAAGGCAAAATACACAGTCTGGGCTGGTGTAAGATCCCCTCCGAACACACACACACGTACCGCTGAGGCAAAGATTTTTCTATCAAACGGAAGAGGTGCACTGAAAGGTCAATTCAGACTGTCAGAACAACTGTTGATAACGAAGATCAGTACACGGTTGACTCGTTCCGCCGATCTGGAGCGTGATCATTGCCTCACCCAAAACAAGGTCTTAGCCATCAGCATCACTGATCAACGCATGTTTCCTGCTGCTAGCTACACATCGTACACACACACACACAGAGAATATCCTTACCGTTCTTTGTTGAAAAAGTATCCTATGATGCAAAGGAACAGCAGCACTTCCAATATTCCCAGCATGTTGATGTGCTTTCAAGGTTTACCGCATCCAGAAATATAAATCACACCGTCTCCTTATCAGTGGATCATGAACGAGGGCGACCGCGTGCAAATCCTTATTATTATTGAACGAACACAAGGACCAATGTCCTGCGTTATCTTATTTCACTCCGATTATGCTTCACAATGCTTACAAACAATCACCAATCTCCACTTAAGTGCAACTTTGCATGTCCTGCGACAGGACATTCAAGTCTTAGCGAAGACCCCCTCCTCACTTTGGCTTAGTCTAGCGCGAACCGAGTTTCCTTTCACTTTTAGCCGCTACCATCCGTTCATGACGCTATATTGTCGACAAGCTTACACTACAACGACAGCGAAGATGGTGGAGCACCGTTTTTGGCACCGGTTCAAAACAAATGAAACAAAAACCCCGTATACAGAAATACCACAACACCCCGAGTCTTTGATACTCGCGGCTACCGAACACCGCGTGATCACCGATGCTTGCTCATCAATGGATGCACTTCGTTCAACCTTCGATACACCGATCGGCCACACTCGCCCCGTGTTCGAGAAACGGTATCATCAATCGGTGCAGATGCAGATGATTATATTCTTTCCGCGGAGGCTCACGGCACAAACTGGGACAACGTTGCTTCCAGCTCCACTTTCACCACGCGCAACGCGGTCAGTACGTGAGAGACGACCAAGAACAACTGCCAAGACACGCACTGTGGTACGACCCGTCGACTTACGCGGACGGGAACGTATAATCACTAATCAAGAAAACCAACTATCTCTCCCCGGTCGCGCACGCTGATGACCATTCGTCTGACCATATCCGACGACGATAGGAGAAGCTATCGAGTGACTGCCGGCACCGAGCGCCGTTCGCGATGATTTTGTTCGTCCACAATCGCATTCGCACGCTCCCGTCCTAAACCCCCATCGGCCACCTCCCTCCACTTCAGAAGGTTTTGATTCTGAGGCTTTCAAGCGGAAGATTACACGCCATGGCACGCACACTGTCGAAAGAGACCCTGCAGCTTCACAACACCCACCCCTCCCTACCCATGCTTACCCCTGTGGGTGTGTTTTCACTCAAATGGCGAAGTTTTCGCGAGCCGCGCAATTCATTCGCCGTTGGCCAACACACAGCCAAGTCCGCTAGACAGTCAGTACACAGTACGCTCGGAACAAACGTCGATCGGTGTGCGTTCCGGCGATGTATTAGCGGGCAGGTTGACTGATAACCCCGTGCGCACATTGAATCAGCCGTTGCGGCTAGTATTCGGTCACACAGTCGTTCCGATTCAGAGACAACGAAATAGCGCGGCGGGGGATTCAGAGGAAGGGTAGATGGAAGCATGGCAAGGTACATTGTACTCCCAAGCTACTAATGCTACAAGTACACTCAGCATCGCATCGTTTAGCGTCTTCGTTGTCGTCTTTGTTCGTATTTGTCGCACACCACAACACAACAGCAACAACACAACAATCCGATAAGGGTAGATGGATGGAACGGCGAGTTTCCTACAGCAATTGGAATCCGAAAATAACGATTCTAGTGCAACCCCATTTCCTGACAGATCTACAAAAACATCTTGAAAAGTGTATCATGCCTTCTCGTTACAGCAGAATTGGATACATCTGTGTAAATTAGTACGGTACATATTTACACTTACATGTACAGGTGTAACATGGAATCAAGAAATACGCCACTTTGTCAATAGTACAATGTCAACGTGGATGGTATAAAGAAAGACCGGATCTATTGACGATCGGATAGGAAGTTCAGGATTGAGTCAGAAGAAAATAGCATCGTAAATATTGTTGACTACGTCTTTGTGCTGCGTATGCAAAAAAGCTAAAAATCTCATCAACGATCATCCACTGAGAGACAGGGTCTATGAGCTTAATGCTGACCAACCTCAACAATTTGTATCGTGTCCTAGAGAATCGCTGCTGCTTGGGATAAACATTTTTAACTGAATAAACCACTACAACTGAACATTTCATAATACACAGTAATCACAATAATCAATATATTTAAGTTTACTTAGTTCTTTCGAAACGAATCAATAAAAGCGATACGAAATTTGCACAAACGTCTTAATCTATTTAAAAGAACGTAATGTAAATAGATAAATTTTACACATTTCAATGAAAAACAAAACTGATTAGAAACAATGGACGATCGTTCATTTCGCTTAAACATGCAACAATTGATATAAAAAAAATGATTAGCCAACAACAGGCCCTAATCCCGAAATCCACACAAATTCCTCAACGCACCACTGAAGCTAGGGGTTTGTGCTTATCAACGAAGGAAAAGGCGCACAGTCCCGCTGGACGTTCAAAGTTCATTTTGCCCTTTTGCCTCAGCACCAACGGAAGAGGTTCGATATTATCAGGACATATGGGCTTTAGTAGCAGCAGCTCATCAAACACCGCACAAATCCCAAGATCGTCAAAGCTACTTTACCAATCACTGTGATTAGATAAAAAGCAAAAGATTATCTATAACGAAGGGCTAATCCAAGAACACACACACACACATGCTCGCGCCGACGGCGTTTAATCGCTCTGTATAAAAGCTCCCGACATAAGGCCTGGACCCACAAAATGAATGGAATCACCTAGATCAATCGACCGACATGCAAAAGTTCTATGGATTGACCTCCGGTGCGGGGACAAGATAAGATTTTCGCAGCCGTGACGTAAATAGGATGCTACCCTATCGCCACCCTGTAAACGGTACGGCGTTGAACCGAAGGCTCGATCAGACGCGAACGCGGTCAATTGATACGTATGCCGGTCGGCCGGTCGTAACACGAACGGAGAACCGCACGACGCGTGCTTACTTACTGATACGCCATCGCGACGACTTTCGCGGTGGCGTGATGCTTGAAAGCACATGCATAATCGTTTGCCTGACCATGGTTTAGTGTGTGAATGCGCAGCGTTTTGGCATTTGCTATGTAAACAATTTCAGCCGCTTTCCGATTCGGCACTGATGACGACGCCGATCCGGCTGTCGGTTTTGTGACCGGAATGACGATCACCGATCAGTCAGTCAGTAGCAATGGTTGGAGGGAGTTGTTTCAATCATTTTCACACTTTAGATCCTACAATAAGAAAAGACTAAATTTTTAACACTAATTACGGAACAGTACCAAAAATTATGTTAATAAATTATGCGCGCACGTAGTAAATTAAAAATTGTTTAAGCAAATTATGTACTGTTTCTTATATTATTTGTTTTACAGTCGTTTTTACTAAATTATGAGCAGAATTTTCATTGCCTCGGTTGAACCGAGAGAAGTTTTTCTTTTATGGAAAGTATTACACAGAAAATCTGAACACCAAAGAGGATCGGATCGGTAAGCCGTCTCATGTAACACCTGTCGCTTTCCATGGCTTGTTTACAATCGTCATTTCGTCTAGCACGCAAAGACGCCAGTATGGAAAGGCTATTCAATTGTTTTATTGTTAAAGCACGAAAACAATACATATTCGATAGTAAAACCATTATATAAAACATTTAAAACTTACCTTCCAAAATCGGTTTACGAATACTGAAACCACGCCACCTACCAGCCAACTTTTGCTTTGTTGGAGAACGTTTTCGTTTAGCTTGTCCAGAGATTTAACTGCACTGCTGTAAATCATATAATACACAGGTACGATACTTGAACTTTCACTGATTTAATGTTTCTTGTAGTAATTCATCCAAATTACAATGGATTTGCCACGTTTTGAGATGCTGGCGTGCGGATATGTTTTCACCGAAATAATTACAAACAATTTTTGACGAAGCTGTCAAACTCAGCCGTCGTTTAACGAAACAAACGTCAAACTAGCGGTTTGGTCTGTTTTGACGAATGTGTCAGAAAATTGTGTGCGAGGGCGAATTGAAATGTTCCTTCGCGTTTAAATCTGCAATAACGAATTTACAGCTTAAATTATGGTAACGAAATGTAAGTAATTTCGATTTCTTCAATCTCTTTTTAGTTTCAATTTGCAAATTTTGCGTTTGAAATCTAAAAAATACAAAGATTTGATTTTCAATCATTCAACGTTTACATTCGTATTTATTTGCAATTTTACGCACTGCCAGAATATTTGCTGTCCTGCTGTATGCTGTGCATACAATATTTTGTTCAAAGATCTTTTTCATATTCTGCAACAACATAGCGAATCTTTTTGATAGCCAGTTCGACTTCCTCATCAGTTATGTTAGTGTAGATAACAATTCGTGCGAATGCCCAATCGCGAGCACTTACCTTCACGGCTATACCCTTACCGTTCGAATCAACTACACCCGCCTCCAATTCTCCGGCCGCAACAGTAGCCAAACGATGTGCGAAATCACTTGAATGTACCTGCTTACTAATAATCTGTACCATCAAGATGTTGGTATGCAGATTAGCTAAATCCACCTTGAAAATTGGACTTCCTAGCTGATCAATTGCCTCAGCAATCCGTCTCGTTCGAAGATGATCGTCTTTCAGCTTTGGAACGATTTCATCCAACGCACATAGTCCGGCGGCGGCAAGAAACCCAACCTGACGCATTCCTCCTCCAAGCGCCTTGCGCAAACGATGCGCGCTGGAAAATTGTGAACAAAAGAATATTACAAGAATACAACCTCCATCATCGTATTATATACGCACTCTTTGATGAATTGCTTAGTTCCAAGCAAAATGGAACCAACCGGGCAGGCAAGTCCTTTGCTCAGGCAAAAACACACGGAATCAACGTCGCGAACAATGCGTGAGACGGGCAAATTCAGGTAAGCAGCCGCATTAAATACACGGGCTCCATCCATATGCACTTTGGCACCCTTTTCGCGGCATATCGCAGCCAGTTTCTCAAGCCATTCCAGTGGGATCACCTTGCCACCGCACATGTTGTGCGTGTTCTCCACCATTACAAGTACCGTGTTTGGTTCGTGGATGTCGAAGCCCCGAAATTTGTGTACCAGCTCGTTCAAACAGAACGTTCCATCCGCGTTGTTTTTGATTGTGTTTAGCAGCACACCGGCGATCTGTGCTGCTCCGCCCTGTTCATAGAGAAAGCCATGCGCAATATCTCCAACGATGGCTTCCGTGCCACGGCGCGAGCAATGGACCATCACTAGAAGAAAGAGCAAAACAAATTGTATATCATGTTTACGAAGGCATACACGAAGTATGGTGTGCAATTTCATAATTGGGCACAAATCAGCCAAATATAAATTAATCAATCAATTCACTTTATTCCTTTCTCATTCATGTTGTTCATTGATTGGTGTTATTTTTGTATCCTGTGATGTTTTTGTGTTCAACTTACATTTCCTTTTTTAACATTCCTATAGTTCAATAGTTTGTAATTTCTACTTCTAGTGCTAGGAGTTTTTATGACTTATTCGCTCTATTTTGATTTTTGATTTTTTGTTTTCCATCAGTGATGCTTACTTTTGTATTCTTTTTTTTGTATTTTAGTGCAGCATTATTAAATTGTTTGCCATGGTTATATTTATTGCGTTTTTTTTAATTTAAGAACTTTATTCTGAGCTATCATACATGTAAGGGAGCGTAACGTAATCTTTAATGTCACTAAATAATCATTTTCAAATTACAAAATTATATATTTTGTAAAGAATATTTTGTTTTTTTCAGCAATTAACAAGCAAATATTGTTGTTATTGGCTACAGTAAATCGACTGTTACCACGCACAATTCACCAATGGTTTATTTAAACAATCATATCGCAAAAAGCAGATTCCTTTATCATGATTGAATGAAGTCAATAATAGACAATGTCTTATCAAACGCTATACAACCGGCACAATACAACATTGCTCTGTTTTTAGCGTTTTATGCAATATGAGCCGCGAGCATGCTTAAGTTTGCAATTATTTGTGTAAAACACCTATTTTTTATTTAAATTCAAGAACATAATTTAACGTGATAAACATTATGAACATTATAAACATACTTTTACTGAATAAACTATTGATAAAATACAATAATTAAACCAGTAAATAAACCACGATCAGTTGCAGAACAGTTTAGAAAGAGCATCTTCCAATTTGCTGTCCCATAATTCACTTATGCTTAATCTAAGTAAATTAACTCACTCGCCAATAGATTCGCCATTGTGCCAGAGGGCACAAACAGCGCCGCTTCCTTGCCGAACAAGGCTGCCGATCTTTCCTCCAGCTTGCGTACGGTCGGATCTTCACCGTACACATCGTCACCCACTACGGCGGTGAACATTGCGTGGCGCATGCTCGGTGTTGGCATGCTGACCGTATCAGAACGAAAGTCGACCACACGCACATGGTCCGCGGCACCGTTATCACTGGTTGTGATTTGCGAGTACATGATGATGAGAGAGCACTTTTTTCCAAACACAACGTTCACCGACACTGGCACTTGCTAGACTGTAACCGTGTTAACGAATCCAACACCAGGTAAGCTATTATTATTCACGATACGCAACGAGCGGGAGCAAGAACCATAACGCGAGTGCGAAAACTGTTCGGTAAACACTGCTGATAAGTCACAACAAACATCTGGTGGAGCAGCTGTTTAGCTCGGCGCGTTTACTTTTAATCTATAGCTGCCCGATTGGTTGAACTCCGGCTGAAGTTTTCTACTTTGCGCCATAAACAGTCCGATATCGACGATCGTCTACTGCACAGGCATCGTGGAGCATAAAATATGTTTTATGTTATCAACAGCAAAAATGAATGGATTAAAGGCGATTTTTGGACTATAGTTTTTATCATTTATAACTGTATTAGCAAAAGTTGTTTCAGCTTTGTTTTTATAAATTTTAGTTTTCAATTACATTTTACAATATCTGCAGTGCTAATCATCATGAAGCATCGTTTCTTTCAAATTTCAAGAAGGCTTTCTACATATTTAAAACAATTTCAATAATATTGATTGCAAAACTACTTTCATCCAACATGTTTCTGCTTCTGCTCAAGATATTTTATTCGTCCTCTTCTATAGACGACTGTAGCTTTCTACAGATGCATCAATGACAATTTTTGTACGTGGTGTTCGTCGAATGACCTTTTGTTTAGCAATGGAAAATGCTTTGTTTTAACTTATAGCCATTTCTGAGCCATTTACCGTGGCCAAAGCCTACAAATCTTTAGGAATGATACTAAGAATAACATCTGAATTCAATAGCCCAGCCCGTTTCAAAGCCGTAAAGTGTCCAAAAATCCTTTACACGTTTTGTCTACCGCAAATGTTTTTGTCCACATGGTCTGTTGCCGCCCTTTGCCGATAGATGTAGAGCCTGAAGTCGCTTGAATCTAGTCGAATTATCACCCAAACATCATTCACAATAGCGACACAATAGCGATGTTGCTTTCCTTTTCTCTGCTGTTGGATTAAACGTCCTAAATCTAGCTCTTAGATACCATGGTATTTGCGTATTTTTACCGATAATGAACATTTGTTGGACTTCTGTATATCTCTTTCTGTCTTTCGTCATCGCTTTCGTTGCTCCTTTCTCCCCTCCTAGTTACACTATCCACATTTCCTATCCTTATCCAAGATCAGGCCAAAATCTTAGTAATTGAATACTACTTGCTAAGCCATGAGCGGAAAATGAATGTTATAAAACAATAAAACAATATTGTCAATTTACACTATAAAAATACAACGGTAAGTCGTAATAGTAAATTATAAATTCTAAAAAAAAAAATCTATTAAAATTAAACGTTTTGAGACGGATTACCTGAAACTAGATAAAATATTTAAAACGAGCCACGACCGATCGTCGAGCGAAGACTAATTATCAGAAAAGGGATCACATTTAGATGGGAAAACCCCATTGGCACGTTTGGGTTTTCCAGATCAGTGACGTAGTTTTGCGATACTGCTTTCGATTATCGTAATATGGCTTATATTACCTCCATTTTTGATTCCGCCTTTCTGTTTTAAAATTATTTATATTAAGCTGAGTCCAATTAAAATTCACAACAACAACTAATGATTATCATCATTCACGCGCGAATCTTTGCTGCTGTGTATGTTTTTTTTTTCATTGTTTATTTTTTCGGTTAGATTCTGCCTCTAACCTCTTGCTCCTGCTCGGCGGTTGGTCTTGCGACCAGTGTGGGATTCACACGAATCGGAAGCGACTTTTTGTGGAAGGGATGAATTGGGATACACCGGAGCGATAAGTTGTTCTGAGACAAGGTGGTCTTGAGTTAAGCCGCCGATGCTTGCCAGTCTGATCGTGCTAGTCGTTGAGGAAACAAGTTTTCAACCATCAAGGTTTTGTACTGATCAGCATGCATCGTACTGGTTTGTTTGGACTGGTGTTAATAGCGATCGTTGGCGTATCACGGAGTTGTGAGTAAATCGCACTGTGGCTTTAAAAAAAGGTTTATTAACAATATTTTACTGTTACCAATCACACAGCCAACCCTCAGGAGTACGATGGACGATCAATGTTGCAAGACTTTCGAAACCGTTTTATGACTTACGAGCACATTGAGATTGATGGTTAGTTTGGGATGTGATTCATTAAAACTGTTTATTATAAATCTTTACTCATTTATTTCCATTTTTTAGAATGTCCCTTAAAGTATCTTCGAACGGTGTACACGGATTTCTGTCATGTGGCTTTGATCAAGAAGAATGTTTCCACCTGCCTGGGAGTGTTGGTGAATGATTATTATATTTTGTCCACGGCCTATTGTGTACCGGAGGATTGGAAGTCGGTTCAAGTGCAACTGCAAAACAACTTTGATCTTCCCATTGCTGATCGCATCGTCTACACTGACTACAAGGCGCTTAATATTAGCAGTGAAAAGACTCCGATACTGTTGAGGATAAATGGGACAACCGAGTAGGTATATGTTGCAAAACATACTGTGCAACGTGATCAATCAATTGAATGGTTAGATGGACGAAACTAAGCTTTTACCGATACGATTTCAGTTACAGACTACCTAAAGAAAACACCGCCGCTTGTCTATGGCCAATGGACAATCTTATCTCATATTCTAAAGTGCAGGATGTGGCGTACGGTAAGGGCGAAAAGCAAGATTGACTAACATTTAAACGATACATTTTAGCAAACATGTGTTCATATTTCAGATTCCACCCTAAAATACCTCATCCAAAACACAACGGTCTGTTCGGCATCGATGCAGGAAGTTTGCCTCAATAAAACCTTCACACAGTGGTGTGAAAGGGTAAGGGTCATATATTATAATTGGTGAATGTTCCCATAGTATGATGAAAATTATCACCCTTCTTTTTTTTTTTTTTCAGAATCCAACTAGCAGTTTGTTGCAAATACGCGATTTGGACAAATATTCCATGCATCCTATGGTGGTAGGGCTGTTTTGTAACGATCAGCAGCAGCTGGTACCGGTATCACGGTACGCTGACTGGATTCGCGACGTTATTGCCCGCGACCGAATTTTATTCGCAATCCCAGACGCAGGACTAGGTGAAAAGTGTATCACCAAAGATGATAAGGAAGGTGTTTGTCTGCGCATTGAAGCTTGCCCGCGGATCTTCAAACAGCTGAAAAGTACGGCCCGTCAACTAACCGCCCTGGAACAGTGCGGCTTCGATGGAGATCATCCGCTGAATTGCTGCACAACCGACGATATGCTGAAGGGTGAAGACAAACGCGATAAACTTCAAAACATTACGCACGAAGTCGAACATTGTCACGAGCTGTACGACGTGTACAGAAGAACGACGAAGGAACAGCAGCTCCACTCGCAATTGGCTCTGATACGCAATGAAGAAAACAAGGTGGAATGTGTCGGAACGCTAATTTCGAAGCAATTTGTTTTGACTGCGGCCCAGTGTGTGCTACGGTGAGTTACATAGGGCAATGTATATTTAGCAACAGCATCCAGTACTACTGCTTTTATTTCATTTCTTTATAGAATCAAACCCAAAACCAGCACCGTAAAGGTTGGAGTTAGCGCGTTTGATGAAAAAACAGTTCAAATACGTAACGTTGTGTCGATCGTAGTTCACCCCATGTTTGACCATCATTCTAACCACTACAACATTGCTCTATTAGCACTGGAAGCACCAATCACTGTTACCGAGTACAGTGTGCCGGCTTGTATGTGGCCGGAGAAAGATCGTATGCCTGCAAAGCTCATATCAACGGGGTACGACACGGTTTCAAACACCGTAACGGTTAACAACGTTAACCCGCTGTACTACATCGATTGCCGGCTGAAGTACTACTCCAACCTTACTCTGACAGAGGCATGCGTGCTGCCTGATATGGATGTTCTCCACTGTGATGAAGAACCTTCGGCTTGTGCAGAATCTGGGACTGGACTGTATGGCACTGTGTATATGAGCTCAGACTGGCGACCGGTAAACTTCGTAGTAGGGATCTACAGTATCGGAGCGCAGTGCGCTCAGAGCCAACCGGCCATATACACTCGTGTCAGCGAGTACTACGCGTGGATAAAGGCTCAGCTGTACTTGATGGCACAAGATATGTGAGGGGTAGAGCTGCATTTACTATAACATTATAACTCATAAATAAAAGACACACTAAGCATCAACAATAGTGTTTTGAAAATTATTATTTTTGACATTCTAACTTCAGGATTTTCCGAAACCTTGCTTATCTGTTATTGATCGCTGCTCGACAGTTCCTACGTGTGACTAAAAACTAGAACTAGTCAAACATTTATTCTCTTTTTTATAAGCAAACTCTGCAAGCTACTATTGAATGTTTTAATTAGAAGACTTTACAGCAACAGAGGAGTAAAAATGGTCGTTTGTAGGACAGCTTAATAAAAGATTGATGTTTTTTTTTTCTTTTCATTTGTTACTCTCAAGATCATGCTGATTTCCTAGACATAATTCAACCATGACCAAAGCCGGTCTCGCAACTTGTTTGTTTTGATTATACTTCATCATTCGTACGCGCCGCGTAAGGTGTACATTTTAACGGCCAGCATCACGAACACCAGCATCAACCGAATTGACCTACACACTAAAAGACGTGATCGCGACGCGTTATGCTTACCGTTTCGCTGATCGATCGCCAGAATGTGTCTTTTGCTGCCCACTGAACAAGATGATAGTGTTGCATTGCTGATGTGTTTGTGAAGCTTCGCGCGTTTGTGACGGTAAAACCCTCAATACTAGGTATTTCCATAAGCAAGAATATGTTCAAGAGCAATTCAGGATCGCGTTAAAAATTTCATAAAAACCTACGAGGGCGTTCAGACCATAATTATAACGCTTCTGGCAGTCGTTCGTTGATCGTCGCTATCGTTGCTCGCTGTCTGGAGAGATCACGTTGATATCTGGTGATTACATCAGAGCGCATCAAAATGACCGGGATACGTACTCGTTCGACTGTATTTCGTGCACTAACAGTGATTTGCTGCATTCAGGCAGGTATGAAAAATAAAGCAAACAGTGAAAACAAGTTTTTACAAGCAAATGGTGATACAAAACAAACATAAGTGACATTTTTTTTTGTATTCTAAACAGCTTCTGCAACGCTGTTCCCAAAACAAGTTCCCGAACTAGATTCTTTGGAGGAGCTGATGCCTAACGTAGAACGAAGTGTTAAAGGTAATATCAAGCAACCTGTTTTGCGGAATAATTCAACTACAAAATGTTATCCAAAACAAAGGTCATTCTAATCTGAGGCACAATCTACCCAAGCCCAACTTCGTTAGAAAGTTATTTGTAATCATTTACAATTTCTTTTTATATCCCAAACTAAAACTATGTTTGATTAGATTTTCCTTGCGTATTTTTAAAGTTTTGATTATTCTTGTTGACAGACTGTCCTTTCAGTATTTACGGCCATGGAGGAGTCGCACTAGCTAGCTCAATATTCGTTGACCGATACGTGGATAAAACATTCAGTCATACTGTAAGAGTATTGAACGATGATGCGGTCTGTGTTGGTCTGATTGTGGATGAAAATCACGTGCTAACTACATCGGATTGTGCTTCGTCGGAGGATGATGATAGCTTACCAAAGATTAAACTTTCCAACGAAACGCTGGACGCACTAAACACGGCTGAAAAATTCCCTCATCCGGTGTACAACGTTACTTTGCTACGTCTTAATTCGTCCATCGTGTAAGTGTACAGAATAAGCGCTTTAGGGTATAATTTACATACAAATGTTCCTGGTATTATCAAGTGCACTATACATGTCTTTTCCTTTCCTTTCCATTTCGCGCAGTATTAATAAATTGGCCGTACCTACATGCTTTTGGGACACCGATTTTAATGATGGATTTGACAAAATTCAAACAATTTTCATCGGTATGTACAGACTCAAGCGTGATAGATTAACTGTTGTGATACATATATTTGTTTAATTTTTCTAGCTCCAAATGGAAGTCTCATTATGCAGGAGACTCAATGTACGTTTCAAAATCGTGTTGAATGTATGACGGGGCTTATTCAAAAGAGTTCATTGCTGCAAACCAGAGCAATCGCAAATTATCGTATGCATCCGTTCGTTTTTACTTTTGGCATCGAAGACACGGGCGACGCTTTACAAAGCATGAAATATATCCCTTGGATGGAAAGCTTAATCAATCGAAACATAAGTTCGACTGGTAAGGATGGATGCGTGTTATTTTACCCAATGCGATGGTTAATTCTGCATTTATTTTACAGAATGTACCGCGACGTATGAGGAATACCGAGATTTTGAAGATTCGATGACTTCTAGAAGCGAAAGTCACCAACAGGTACAATATTCCAAAAGCCGCTTAACGACTACAAACATCAACCAGTACAGGGCACGTATTGTCCCAAATGCTACGGAAACGGGATCCAAGCGCCACTGTTATGGGTCACTGATAGCGCCGAAATATATTCTTACCGCTGCCAACTGCTTGAAACAGTATGAGGGGTAAGTTTTGCCAACTACTGTTCGTTGTGTTTTGTACAATCTACGATGTAGTAATAATATACCTTCTCGCGCATGTATTAGTGACGGCTACCAGGTGGAAATGGCTCAGAAAAACGTTTGGTATCCGGTGCGATATAATGAACTGAAGGTCCGTACAGTGGCACAAAAGGTGCATTACCATCCAGACTTCGATGCAGCAACACTAGCAAATGATATCGCTTTGCTAGAGTTGGTGAATCCCATTCCAGAGTACGTTAAGCGATATATCTCAAGCATAGGAATTCCAGCATAACACTTTCTAATCTCATCTTTCAGATTTAATGAAACCATTGTACCAGCATGCATCTGGACGCGAGATAAGCTACCGGCAGATATGTTCCAAACCAACGGATACGTACCGTTCAATGCAACGATTGACGATGAAAATGTACGAACGCACCAGCTCTATGCTACTTCCGATGTGTACGACGAGTGCATCGATAAAGTGTCCGAAAATCAGCTTTGTGCCGGATTCCCAACAGCCCTGGCACCTAGCACCTGTCACAATAGCGTCGGTTCTGCAATGTCGCACGCACTGTACACCTTCGGCCGTTACTTCGAGTATATTTTCGCGATCAACAGTAAAGGCGAAAATTGTGGTTTCAACAGACCGAGCGTGTTCACCAAAATAGCGCCATACGTACAGTGGATCGATAGTATCATTTTTGCTTCCAAAGGTAACAAGCGTGACTGGGAGAAGATTCCAATTTTAATAATGTTGAATCATTAATATTTTTTTTTTAGTGCGGTACGAGGATGAGACCAAATACTATGGAGATCGTTGCCAGGATGAAAATGGAACCGAAGGTACCTGTGTAGCTCTTCGAAACTGTCCGAAACTTGATCAGGAAGCGAAGCAAGGAAAAGCAGTCAATCTGTCGTCTTCCTGTTCGTTCGGTAAGCAGACAGAAATGGTAGTTTGCTGTTCAGATGAGAACGTGTTACGTGATGAAGCTCACCGTGAGCAACTAGCACAAGTGATCGAGGAGATAGACAATTGTCCGCATCTCTATCATGAGCATAGGAAAAATAAATCTCCCTACGACGTAGATAACTTTCCGACCTATCCGTACCTGGTAAGTGCCGATATAATGCTGATCGCAAACACTTCAAATCAACCAATTTTCAATAATCAACCTTTTCTATTTACAAAACAGGTCCGTATCCACGGCAATGGCGATCGTTCTTGCAATGGCACATTGATTACAAAACAATTTGTGCTCACTACAGCTTCCTGCTACGAAAACCTAGCCGTAGATGATATCTATGTTGTCGTGGGTAACAAAACTCTACAAAAAATTGCTGTGAAACACACATTTACCCATCCAGAGTTCAGTAAAGTACCAACGGAGTTCAACTTGTTGCTGCTGAAATTAGAAACTGCAGTCACGATCAACAACGAAACCATTCCCGCCTGTTTATGGAAAAATCAAACACACACCCCCCTGCGACTGGAAGAAGTGTACGCCAATCCAAACTTTACGCATCAGCACTGTTTCCCTATATTCAATACAGAGTGCTTGAGGAAGTATCCCGATTCTAATGTTACCAATCTGCAGTTGTGCGTGGAGCGGAATATTAAGTACTATTATCCGTACGTCGTTGTCGAGGATGACGCTGGTAGTGCGCTTGTAAACCACGCTGCACAAGGTGTCAACGAGTATCAAGTGACCTACCTTGTTGGGCTTTTTGGCTCAGGACATACGATCACAAAGCCTGCTGATGATGAGGACGAACGTCCTGTCAAGCAATACTATCATGTGTACCAAAGGATCAGTGAACATTACAATTGGATCAAAAATGTAATCTCTGTTGCGATGCAGAATAATTGATTTCCACAATTTGTTACCATAAGCTTTAAAAAAGGGTAAATCAAAATAATTAATCAGTGTAATCACGATATTTTATTATTATAATTCTAAAATAAATCACTAAATGTTCAAAGTAGTATTGAATTTGACATCAGCAGGATTAACACACTCCCGAATGCAGCTAACATAGCGATGGAATGAACGACCGTTCCGCCACCAGGAGGTTTCACGGTCGTTCCCTCATATTCTTTCTCCACCAGCCAGGACGTTATATGTTCCGCGTGCTTTTCAATCCACTGAATGTTTTGGTCCGCTCGTACAAGAGCTGCATCTGCAGCCGCTTTTGCTGAGGTTGACAATGAAGCTCCATACTCGTCCACGATATTTTGCAGCTGAAATGTAGGTTATGAATAATGAATAACATCTTTACTCATGAACAAATGCGTGATGGTTAAGATGTGTGTGATACACGTACCACTTCGTACTGTAATCGAGTATTAATGCGATTACCCAATTCTGTGAAGATCGAGGTTACGGAGGTCAGCAAGTACGTGACGGTAGAAAAATGTTGGTGCATGTAGCGTAATGCGGTCAAGCGCGTTGTTGGGCTACCATTGATTAGACCGAGGTAGATTTGATTCCTTTGGTCAGCAGTGATTGGAAGCCCTGGGTAGTTGTACGACGTCAACGCTAAGTAGTACTCTAAGGTGGTTTCATTCCGAGCACACCCAACGCTGGTGAGGAACCGATTAATCATCTCCAGCTGCTGAGAGTTCTTGGCGGATTGAATATATTGTTCGAACAAATCAGTCTGCACGTTAAGTGTTGCCACGGGATACTTATGAAGCGCGCAAAATACTGCCGGTTGCACTTCCTCGGGGATGGTGTATGTAGGATCTTCAACTGCTTTCGTGGCTAGAGCGTTTGCATCCTCCAAACACTTTTGCACCCCGGAATAGCATGCGAGGTAAACGGTGTTACCACGATGAAGTCTACTAATATGATCCATCGGCCCAGTGAGCAAGATGTTTTCATACATACATCCAGTAATTGAACGTATGAAACTTTCCAATCGTTCATACTGCATTGCTCCAGAGTACATTCTATCTAGGTACAACAATGCATTGTAAGCTGTGCTCCATGGAATGTACTCCGTTTCTCGTTCGAGATATTGCATCAGTGACAGTGCCACATCGTAACTTACCTCTCCGGCTCGAGCTAGATTCGCTACATCGTCCACTAGCTGGGCCCGATTTATGACTGGAACAAGCTCATCAAAACGATCGCTATTCAACACTGCGATCAACTTGTGCCAGCTCTCTTCGTCGTAATTCACACGATAGTATCCTGTCTGCTGTATGTTCACAACAAGCCACTCGATACCCGTCTCAATGGAAATGGTCGTGGTAGGATCCGACGGAGTCAACCAGAATGAGGGAGTTGTATCATCGAAACTGTTCGAGGAGGAAACACTGGATGCATAGTTTAACGGAATGTAGAAAAGCTTATTTTCCGGCGGAGTATCTACTTCGTTTGGCATCCAAAAGCGCTTCTGGGATGCCGTTAGTGTGCGCTGGGTGCGATCGACGATCACCGTTACGACGGGATAGCCTGGAGCGTTGGCCCAACTTTCGAAGATCTCTTCTACACTACCAGGAAGATTGACTGTGCGAAACTTTTCAATGCTTGTGTATAGATATTCCGGTCTGGTAGTGAGATAGCTTCGTGATCGTAGATAATCATTGATGGCCTGTCGGAATGTATCGAACCCGATCACGTTTTGTATCATCCGTATGACTGAAGCACTCTTTGCATACACAACGTAATCAAATAGATCGTTCAGTACAGCAGGATCCGTAGCATAATAGCTCATCATTCGATTATTAGCGAAACAATCTTGAGAAAGCGCTGAATGCACATTGTTCACGATGAACTGTTCCCAAAGATTCCAGCTGGGTTCAAGCTATCAATGTGAAAAGGCATAACTTATTAAAATATACTTAGTAACTTGTGTGTCAATAATACACTGAGAGAGTACCTGCGATGTGACGTAATATTCGAAGTATCTAGCAAAACCCTCGCTTAACCACAGGTATGTCCACCATTCCGGAGTAACCTCGTTGCCAAACCACATGTGCGTTAGCTCATGCGTGATTAGATCAGCAATGTTTTGTTTTGTTCGGGCCGTTGTAACACCTTCTTCGTAAATTAAATACTGCTCTCGGAACGTTATCAGGCCCCAGTTCTCCATGGCACCCATCGCGAAATCTGGTATGGCGATGAGATCCACCTTTGGCAGCTGATATTGGTGACCGAATAATGTTTCCAAGGTACGCAAAGACTTTCCAAGAAACTCCAACGCGTACTCCGTGTGAGCTACCTTGTGTTCCTGGGTTGGGAGAGTTATCACATTTTAAAATGGAACTTTCTTTTTTCATTCGTTGCATTGGTATCTATGTTCTCTTATCACAATACTTACTGCCGCGAAAATTCTGAATCGATCCGTCTCTTGCGATATCGTTTTAAAATCGGAGATGACAAACGCCACCAAGTATGTAGACATTTGAGGAGTAGTGTCAAATGTTGTTTCCGTATAATCACCAACAGTCGCACTTAAAACCAATTAAATGTAAGTGAGAGAGTACATAATATGAACAGTAAAACAATTCTAGCAATCCCAAATACGGTTTGTGTACCTGTTTATAACCGGCATATTGGATAAAGCAGTATATTCGGAACGATGTCTTATTCTCAAATTGAATGTAGCCTTGTACTCTGGTTCATCGTAGCATGGAAATACACTCCGAGCGTATGTGGATTCAAAATGAGTAGTTGCTAGATACCTTAAACATAAAAGAATGTTTGATGGAAGTGAAAATATCAATTTATTTATTAATTTTGATTGGTGAAGCTAACCCAACCCATATCTTGAAAATATTTGCCTGGAAAGTAATTCGTATCTAGCTCATATTTATAATTTTTTAGTATATTGCACATCAAACCGTAATACATTGTAACTTACCTAGTTGTGTTACCAATGACGTAACTGCTTCTGTACAGTCCCTTCAACTCGGTTCCTATACTGTTGAGAAAATTAATTTGAATCTTATAGAGCTCTCCAGTTTGAAGTCGCTCGGAAAATCCAAAATAAATTTGTTCAAATTGTTCCATATAGAGCACGTTGGCAACTGGCAGATCGGAACCGTCAGGACGCGTCACTTTGATGCTGCTTTCATCAATCACTAGTCCATCGTTGTTTAGATAGAAATGGTTCTGATCGCCGGTGTAACGAAACTGAATCTCGACGCTTCCGGAATATGAATAAAAGTAGTAATTGGTGATGTCAAGGAACAGATCGTAAGAAATGGGTTCCGACACTCTTGGCAACAGGTAGCGACTGTCATCTTGGGAATCACGGGAAGTTGAAAGCTTTTCCACGTCTACAGGAGCTGAACCGAAGCTCAACGGCAGGCAAAAGGCCACTACGCACAGCGCTGCGCGGTACATCTTTATGAAACAGCACCGAATTAAGGACTGTGCGAACCATGCGGTAAGTCTACTTTACCTGCTATTAGTTGCCCATTTATTGACATAATAAACACTTGTACGGGTTAGATTAATCGATTGCCTATCAGGATCACAATGCAATCTTCTGATACAGCGGTATCTTTTAACCGCCATTAGATAGCAAGTTATCGTCTCGCCACTGTTACACCCATTGATAGCTCTATTGTTATAAGAAACACAAATACACCTATGTACAATGTCGGACAATAGCATAAGATCATCATATATTAGTTTTTTTATTTAAGTATTTTTTTTTGTTAATCTGAGTTGAAAATTTTTTAATAACGATCCCATTATTGGGTTGATCAATAGATCGATTTTTTTAAGTCTTTTTTTTATTTAACTCCACGATGACGGCTCTTTGTAGCAATCAGACCGTCAGGCCGTCCCTCAAAAAATAAAAATAAATCTCTTTGTTGACTAATTACAAATTTCTCAAGGCATTTCATCCTTGGATGTTGTCTTATCTCGGGCATGCTCGATTAAAAAAATTTGTCGATGTTTTTACCAAATGTTGGTTTTGTATCAAAACCAGTAGTTCAAACATTTTGTTTAAATGCCAATTGATAGTTGTTTTGTTCGTTACTGTACATTTAATACCATAAAATACTTCGTTCGCTGGTCGGTTGTTTGCCAATCGTAACACAAATTTAAAGGCAAATAAAACGTTTGGAATGATCATGTGGTCTCTGTATTTCAAAGCAACAAAGTAAACAACATCCTTCAATCGTCGTTAAATACTTCAACGCGAAACGAAGATAATCCAGGCCACTACAAATAATCCAGCTGTAGAAGAAGCAACTATCGTCCCATCATTATCTGAGCTTCCGGCGTCAAAGTAATATTTCATAAGCCATTTCGTAATGGCACCTGTATTTTTATCGATCCAGCGTATGTTTTGTTCCGCCTGAACGAGGGCACGGGTGGCAGCTTCTAGTGATGACGGAACCAGTGAGGATTGATGGGTCTGTATGATTTCACTCAGCTGTAGAAAGAAATAAAACCAATTTTACAAACGACTTTTTAAAGTATTTCTACCCGTTATCCGACGTACCATATTGTATTCTGAAAGAGTGTTGATACTAGTACCGAAAGCATCAAACACTGGCCCCATCTGGTGATCCAACATAGCAGAAACTGCATCAAACCGTGATTTAATGTAGCGGAACGCAGAGTCTCGCGTTATGGGATTACCTTTAATCAGGCTCGTCAGAATGCCACGCTTCATGCTCTTTGTGATCGAAAGGGCGGGTGTATCTATTTCAATTATTTGCAGGTAGAACTCATTCATTGTGAGATTACGGGAACACCCCAAACCGCCGATGAACATATCGATCAAATGTTGGTATTGATCAGTGGCTTGCCAAAACTTTTGGAAAAGCTCTACACCATAATCTCCTTCGATGGGTAAATCATGCTTGTGTAATGCACAAAACACTGCTGATTGCAACTCTTTGGGTATGGTCAGCGTTTCCTCGCGAAGTGCTGCCTCTACCGTGTCTGTTGCCAAATTTAAACACGCCGATACACCAAAATAACACGCTAAGTAGACAGACTTGTTACGATGCAACCGATTCAGATGGGTTCCTTCAGAAGTCATTGTATTGTTGAACACGTGCGAGGTTATAGAGCGGCCGAAGCTTTCAAAGCGAATATATTCCTTATTACTAGAAAACATCTGATCAAGATGCAACAACGCATTGTGAGCTGTGCTCCATGGAACGTACTCCGTTTCTCGTTCGAGATATTGCATCAGTGACAGTGCCACATCGTAACCCACCTCTCCGGCTCGAGCTAGATTCGCTACATCGTCCACTAGCTGGGCCCGATTTATGACTGGTACAAGCTCATCAAAACGATCGCTATTCAACACTGCGATCAACTTGTGCCAGCTCTCTTCGTCGTAATTCACACGATAGTATCCTGTCTGCTGTTTGTTCACAACAAGCCACTCGATACCCGTCTCAATGGAAATGGTCGTGGTAGGATCCGACGGAGTCAACCAGAAAGAGGGAGTTGTATCATCGAAACTGTTCGAGGAGGAAACACTGGATGCATAGTTCAACGGAATGTAGAAAAGCTTATTTTCCGGCGGAGTATCTACTTCGTTTGGCATCCAAAAGCGCTTCTGGGATGCCGTTAGTGTGCGCTGGGTGCGATCGACGATCACCGTTACGACGGGATAGCCTGGAGCGTTGGCCCAACTTTCGAAGATCTCTTCTACACTACCAGGAAGATTGACTGTGCGAAACTTTTCAATGCTTGTGTATAGATATTCCGGTCTGGTAGTGAGATAGCTTCGTGATCGTAGATAATCATTGATGGCCTGTCGGAATGTATCGAACCCGATCACGTTTTGTATCATCCGTATGACCGACGCACTCTTTGCATACACCACATAATCGTACAACTCATTCAAGATTGCTGGATCTGTTGCATAGTAGTTCATCTGCCGAGCTGAACTATGGCAATCTTTCGCTAGTGCCGAATGTACCTCACTCACAATAAATTGTTCCCAGAACTTCCATGACGGCTCGAGCTGAAATAGATGGAGCAGTGTAAGACGAATCGAATTGATTGTTTGAATTCTTTATCGTTTTTTCCAGTTCTACCTGCGCTGTAATGTAGAACTCAAAATAATTAGCGAATCCCTCATTCAACCAAACATAAGTCCACCATTCCGGTGTAACCTCGTTGCCGAACCACATGTGCACCAGCTCGTGTGTAATGACAGAAGCTATCCTTTGTTTAGCGGAAGCCATTGTTTCTTCTTCACCTTCGTAGATTAAATAATCCTCGCGAAACGTTATCAGACCCCAGTTTTCCATGGCGCCCATCGCAAAATCAGGAATGCCAACAAGATCTATCTTTGGCATTTGGTTCTGTCGACCGAAATGTGTTTCCAGAGCTCTCACTGCTCGTACCGCAAAATCATGAGCGTAAATGGTATCGTTTACCTTGTTTTCCTGCAACGATTGAGAGGGGGAAAAAATATTAATGTAAGTGTTACGAACCTAGAGCAATGAAATACTGTTTGTTATTGTATTTACGGTACCGGTGCAAATACTCGGAAAAGTTCCTGATCGGAAGATAGTGTTTTCATCTCTGACACGACAAATGCCACCAAGTAGGTGGACATGAGGGGTGTGGTATCGAAAGTGGTTTCACTGTACCCATCAAACTGCAAGCTACAATCAAACGGTGACATTAAACATCTGCAAGGTACATCAACAATTGCAACTAATATGCTGTTGTACGCTTTTACCTGTTTGTAACTGGCATATTCGACAAAGCCGTATGATGTGATAGATGTCGAATTTTGACATTAAATCTTGCCTTGTAGCCTGGTTCATCGTAACAGGGAAACACGGTACGGGCATATGTAGCGGCCAGGAATGTAGTTGCTAGGTATCTGAAAAGATTAAAACGAACAGTCGACGGCGTTATCAGCTGTGCGAAGCAAATGCTCAAATATGCGACGTAATGTTACATCTGTTGAATAATTCTACAATATTCAAATACTGTACTTAAAATAGATACATCTCTTCATACGTCTTACTCACTTAGTTACACCTCCCACACGATAACTGCTACGGTAAATTCCTTTGAAAAAGTCGATTTTGATTTGACCAATAAATTCCATATGCACCTTATACGATGCACCTGTTTCTAATTTCTCATTCAACTCAAAGTGCAATTGCTCGTATTGTTGTGAAACGGCAAACGATTTTAGTGGTACTTCGACTCCATCTTCACGCAAAACACGAACACTTCTCTCATCTATCACCAAATCCACACTATTTAACGAAAAGCTAGACTCATTA
This sequence comes from Anopheles maculipalpis, assembly GCF_943734695.1. Taxonomy (NCBI): domain Eukaryota; kingdom Metazoa; phylum Arthropoda; class Insecta; order Diptera; family Culicidae; genus Anopheles; species Anopheles maculipalpis. Next base: position 51,877,327 of record NC_064871.1, read on the forward strand.
CCGGTATACCGAATAGTTATGTCAACGGTTCCACTATAACTGGTGAAACTATCATCCGTCATATCAAGATACAAGTCGTAATACATCGGTTCCGACACAGGAGGCAATCGATAACTGTTAGAACTTGTGTCGGCTTCTTCATTTTTCGACAAACTTAAGTATTTATTTTCATGCAATACACTAGCAGAAGGTACCCTTGCGAATGCTGTTATTACAATCAACATAAATACCAGCGTATTTTGTGTACAATTCATACTGTAACACTTGAAGAGACGGCTGTCTTATAATCTACTGGTATAGCTGTAGAGCTTGTCACATATCGCTCGCGTTGTTTGTTACAACTAAATTCTACTCCCAGCGCTGCTCACTTATCTGGCCTACTGACTGGTTGACTGGTGATAGCAATTCACTTATCAACACGGTTGTACCTGTTTCTCGCAGTAAGATTAACTTTAGTGCCTCGTACAATCACTACCAAGACAACTGTAAATTCTTCGGGTGATCATCATAAACACTCTGATACAGCAATCACATAAAGCAGTCAATAGCATAAGCATTTTTGGTGATATTTTATCTATTTATATAGTTTTATTTAGACTAACTGATACACTAGGACTCAAGGACTCCTAAACCTATAACCAGATCTTCATAATCTTGGATGATACGTCATCTCTTCGATTATGTAAATTAACTCATTTGGGATACCGGCCAAGCTTACCTTGTCACAATGACAATGATCAATATCAATGAAAGATCCATTTTTTAGAAATGGCATGGAACAAATTTATTTTCAGAAAGGAACTGAACGAACCTTGTAGGTTTTTTGAACCTATTTCAAGCAAAAAAAAAGTGTCACAGTGTATATCTGTGCAGGAGTTATCAATCTAGTCTAGTCGTTCGAAGAAGCAATCCGAATCTCCGAGATGGAAACTTCGACAACCATCTTCCATACGTCAATCCCCATCCTGGTATATGCTAAGGACATAGACATAATTCGTTGGAGGCTTTCCTATTCAGCAGAAGCTTGCCAAAGGATTACGTAGACGGCCTTAAAATAAACATGCATTAAACATGTTGGATTGTAGGAATAATTAGAAGGACCCTAGATATAAAAACTTACATCTCACCAAAGTGAGGAATGTCTGTTCACTATAGTGAGAAGTCAGATTTTGCTCGCAGGGATGGGCTTAACGTGACATAAAACAAAATGATGTTGGCACCCAAAACACTATTGGTATAATCATTCTTCATCAATTGACAATCAAATGAACAAACATTCCTTTGACTAATTTCTGAACACATGATGATTATGATAGGTCCCACCTCTTACCCCAACAAAGGTTTAAACCTAGAGGCAAATGCTGCATAAAGCGTTGTCAACGAATAATAATCAAGCAGGTGGTGAGATTCAAAATATTCCACTCCACTACTTTCCCGTACTACCCAAGTATTGCGTTGCCGATCCATAAATTAATCATTTCTGCAACCTTTTCACAAGTATAGTTTAGTCCAAAACAGTCAATAAGCGACAGTTTTGCCCTACTATTTCGCTAAAGACTGTAGCTTATGTATCTACTTAAGGTTCTAATAACTTGTTTTAATAAGTAAAAAAGTAGTGACCTTTGTCAGATCACAACTCTTAGCGCATTGAAATACTCAAAATAGTGGTAAAAATAGAGAAACATAAAATTGCGACCTCGGGGTTCAAATCCCATCATCCAACTATCCAACTACGTGGTATCGGTTTAGTCTAGTAAGCCATTTGTGAGATTTACTGCTAGGGTTAAATATTATCTGAAATCATATTTTTGAATTGATGAAGGAACCCACATGGTAATGTAAACACTCACTACTTGACGCTGCAGAATTTGACAACAAGGATGCAAGGATGAATTTCGAATGAACTTATGTATATCTGAAATGAATTAAACAGGACGCACGAATGAACACCAGTCTTGAGAATATTTCTCACACCATTGGATGACCGACGTGACCTTAGAGGTCGTTAAGCCAAGAAGAAGAAGAAAGCACCATGTACATCACTTTGCTTGGGATCACCGTGTCCATTTCAGGCGATATGAAGTTAGTTTAAGCAAGGTCGTCGTAGTAAATGATGAAAAAATAGTTGAGATAATCAGCTGTTCTTGCTGCTCCGCAATCGTTATCATTATCATCGACACTCCAAATGATATACAGTAAGGCAAACAACAGTATACATATTAACTTTTGATTTTACAGCCAAGCTTAAATGGATTTTGTTAACTATCAATAACAAAGCTAACAAAGAAACATGTTTGAAAAGAAAATAGCTCACAAGTAGGTGTGAAAAAACCGCACAGGAGACAACCGTAATCATATTTTTAGGAAGTTACTTACTTACTTACTTACTTACTTATCAGGCGCTACAACCGCTTTGCGGTCTTGGCTTGCCGCAAAAGAATCCGGAACCGCTCACGGTCCTGTGCCGTCGTCCGCCAATCCTTTATCCCGGCCTTGATGGTGGATAATTCCACGCCATCCTCCCTCCTCAATCTGGACCTGCCACACCTCCTTTGTCCGTGTGAACGGCCTAAAAGAATTTTTAGGAACAGCTCTGTAAAATATAGTTTCTTGAACGTTTAAAAACTCCACAACAACACAACACCCTTCGGAAGCCTTTGCCTGCTAGCTTCCTGAAGGATATTTACTCCTAGGTGAGTCGGTGAGTTCAGTCGTATGAACGAAACGGAGGTTCTTTGAACCTACTTTAACGGAAAACTGAAAAGTGTCTGTCCGTATATCGTGAGCAGTCTTTTCGCTTACAAAATAATTAGAATTTAGAAAATTCGGTAGATCCTCTTAAAAATGTTTTAAAGTGTATTTTACAAAACACAATTCGAACATTTGTTAAGGCATGCTGCTTTGAACGTCAACAAAGAAGTTGCTCATAAGAGTGAGCGTTATAACATTCTCATGGATAGCAAAAGTTAGGTGCGAAAAGTCTACATGGTGATTTTATTTGAACCTAGATTCGATTGTTCTATTGAAGGAACGGAACCAGGTTGGATTAGATTCAGAACGAAATTCTCAAGACTAGAATTGATCATTTCGATCGATCAATCGATCGTACAACTGCTGCTAAAGCTCCATAGCATTTTTTAGGTACACATGTAGAAGGAATGATTTGGAACTAAATTGTGACAATTCTCACCTAAAATCATCAATCAACTAGATTGGGATGCGTGCCAAGTAGCCGATTCCTAAAATGATTCAAACATCACAGTGATCATCTTCTTCTTCTTGGCTTAACGACATCTAAGGTCATGCCGGCCATCGAAATGGCTTACTAGACTGCCGATACCACGTAGTTGGTTAGTCAGTCCTCACTACGGGGGGACGGTCCAGATGGGATTTGAACCCCGTTCCTACCGTTTGAAGATCGGTGCCGCTGTCGCCTGTACCACCGGGCCGCCCCTATAGTTTTAGGCCGCACAGTGATCATAACTGTAGCGAATATCGTCGCGAAAACATATTTTTTCTAGCTATTGTGTACTCACCTGAAACGTATTTCGTCACATTGTCTTGAAATGCATCATACCTACATCATGCCTTCCCCTGCTAGGCGCTGATTGTGAACTCGTAATAATGCTGTAAGGTTTAACTATTCATCGTAGAACTGGTCCCCTCACCTTCACATTCTCGTCGCTTAAATATCAGACAGCCAAACGCGGGCAACCTAATTGTTCCCACCATGCATCCTGCCCAGTAAACTCATCCTCATATTAAATATGAACTGTCGAACGCTGCCGACGGTTACGATATTTACTGCAGCTAATTACCATTTAGTGTTTAACCATACCATGCCACCCGCGGCAAAGCTTCCCGGACCGGAGATGCTTACACTAGCCGTAACGTTAAAGCTACATCGTGTTGCCGCGAGATAACGCGCGCCACACTTTCAGCGACATTTGACAAGCTACGAATAAGTTACCCGAGTCGAAGTATCTCCAGTTGCGACCAATCATGTGTGCAAGTCGCACTGAGTGCTAGTGCTTTTAAGTTAACTATCGAAACGTTTTGCCCAATTTTACTATTCGCGAGTAGTAGCGCGCCGTCCAAGGAGTAATTTATGAATCATTTCTCCTTCGTCATCTCGCATTTGAGCACCGTCACTATCGCGTCGTTTCGAGCGTATTTTGTACGGGGGATTTTCAAGTGTATATTGCACAAACCATCAATCAATTCAATTGTAGATTGATTGACTTTACAAGGTAGACCGGTACGTGTGTGTAAAAAAGTGAGTGAGTGCCTTTTGTCATTTGAATTAGAGAGCCCCTGAAATCCTATTTCATGACAAAATATTCACCCCTTTATCAGCATTATCTTCAGTAGATGCAACGAAACGATTTAAATGCGTTAATTGATGATAGTAGTCTTTCGTGGCAAATACTATGTTATCTCTCTGGGAATAACCAATGGAAATAACCTGGAAAATTTTTGAAATAATTGATGTTAGAAAACAGCACTCTGCAGTAGTGCGATTCGTTTTTCTAAGCTACAGTGTAAACTGATGTAAGAAAAAAAAAATCTAAAATAATTCCTATACGCACAACCCGTACACGAATGATAAAAAGAAAACGACCCAAATTCGAACCGATAGCGTCAACGGTGTTGTATCCATTTAAAAGATAAAAAAAATAGTACGTACCAGGAAAAGTTCTCTGTCGTTCGCAGTAACTGTTGCCGATGCTGGTAGACATTTCGTGCCGAGCGTAATAAGCCATTTAATACATTTATAGTGCTGATAACGATAGGCTGCGCTCAAGATCAGTTCTTAACATTCTTGCCATTGCTGCCATTACTGTCTTTTAGACGATACTTCTTGAAATTGAAGGCTCTATAAATGTGACAAATCGTGCCAGCGAGTTCCCAGTAATACAACAACAGCCGGTTTTGGGGAGCATTCGACCCTACCAAGTGTTCGCCGGAGTGTGTGATAGCAATCGGGTAGGTAACCGTGTCGTGTTTGCAGTGGTAGAGCATCGTTATAATTCATCAACCATTACCACAAAATCAGTAGAATGCAGTTTTAGAAACAGTTGCAAACTATTTTCATTTACGTATACCAGATTCGTGAACCATCAGTACCGGAATGAGTAGGATTGTCGGGATCGCCATCTTGGCGATCGGTTTAGCCAGTTTCCAGAGCAATCTTAATGTGCATTGTACTCCATTGCATCCGAAACTGTTTGGTTTGGAGGAGCACGAACCACGCGCCCAACTAGATCACTACCGGCTAAACGATGACGTGTGGCCGACTCATTACGATATCGAAATTAAACCATATTTTGAGCCAGAACCCGACAAGGAGGCATTTACGTTCGATGGCAGCACTGCCATTACTGTCACCGCAACAAAAGAGAACGTTACGCAAATTAAACTGCACAAGGCGCATATGACCATTGCGTCCTGGAGCGTGATGCGTAAAAGCAACAGCATGGTAGTACGCAGCATCAACGAAACGTACGACGAGGAAACGCAAATACTTACGCTACATCTGAACGAAACTTTGCTCAAGAATGTGGAATATCTCATGGTGTTCAATTACGTCGGTGTGATGGAGGAAAATATGCGAGGATTCTACCGAAGTTACTACATGGAGAATGGAACGAAAGTGTGGCTTGGATCGACCCAGTTCGAACAGATGGAGGCACGCCGAGCATTTCCGTGCTTTGACGAGCCCAAGTACAAGGCAACGTTTCAGCTGAAGCTTAACTACAAGCATCTCGAATACAAGGTGTTCTCCAACACGCCCATCCAGAGCAGTGTACCTATCGCGTAAGCAAAAGTGACCATTGGCGAACTTTCTAAGACGCCATTTAATAATTTATGTTTGCTATTTACGTTTTTACAGAAACAATCGTACACTGACAACGTTTAGCATCACACCAAAAATGTCCAGCTATCTGTTAGCGTTCATCGTTGCACCATACAACACCAGCGGAGATAATCTCGTGCGTGTTCTATCGCGCCCTGAAGCCACCAATCAGACGGCGTACAGTGTCGGCGAGGGTGCAGAATTGCTGCAAGCCTTGGGTAACTGGGTACAGTATCCATTTAACAATGTGACGGAAATTACCCACATGTACATGGCGGCCGTGCCCGATTTTGCTGCCGGAGCGATGGAAAACTGGGGCTTGATCACCTACCGCGAATCAAGCTTACTGTACGTACCGGAAGATGCCACCAGACTACAGCAGCAACGCATCGCCACCATCATTTCGCACGAGCTGGCTCACCAGTGGTTCGGTAACCTGGTCACTTGCGAATGGTGGGACGTGACGTGGCTTAATGAAGGGTTTGCTACCTTCTTCGAGTACTTTGGCACTGCGTTGGTTGAGCCGAGCTGGGAGCTCGATCAGCAGTTTGTGGTCGAGAAACTGCACACTGCAATGCAAGCGGATAGCTCACTGCTGACGCATCCAATGACACATCCGGTTTACACGCAGTCACAAGCAAGCGCCATATTCGATAGCATATCCTACAACAAAGGAGGAGTTGTGTTGCGAATGTTGGAACACTACATGACGAAGGAGGTGTTTCAAGCCGCTATAAGAGAATATGTGAAGGATCGTCAATTCGCATCATCACGTCCGGAGCACCTTTTTGCGGTGCTGAATAAATACAATGTCAGTGCAAGCACGTACATGAGCCCATGGACAACACAGCCAGGATTCCCGCTCGTAACCGTCACCGGGAGCGAAAACGGATTTACCATCACTCAGCAACGATTCCTTACGAATGGAACCACTCAGAACGATAAACTGCTCTGGCCATTGCCAATCACCTACGCAACCAAAGCGGATGAATTCGACACCACTAAACCAACGGTTGTCGCTACCGAGTCGTACAACATTTCCCTTGCTGATGCTTCCTCCGTGCAGTACTTCATACTGAACAACCAACAAGTGGGCTACTATCGAGTGCACTACGATGAAGTATTATGGGAAAAGATCAACAAAGCTCTTCGCAGCAGAGGTTTCGGAGGCATACATGTGCTTAACCGTGCGCAAATCGTCGACGATCTATTTAATCTGGCCAGAGCAGATCTGCTTGGATATCGGAAAGCGTTGGACTTGTTGGAATACCTTTCGGAGGAAACCGAGTACGTTCCTTGGGTGGCTGCTGCCACCGGACTGGCTACACTGTCGCTGAGAATACATCCCGAAGATGAGCAACTCTTTTCGGTAAGTGTGCGTGTAAATTGTGCTTTGAACAGGCTATGAACTCAATGATTTTTATGTTATCCCTTCAAGCAATACGTTTTGAGCATGTTTGAAAAAGTCTACGAGTATGTTCAATTCCAAACTCCTGCACCCCAGGAGCGTCGTTTGCACACTTACTTGCGACGAGTGGTACTCGACTGGACCTGCCGCTACGGACATGAGGATTGTACTAAGAGTGCATTGAAAGAATTTGAAGCATTCCGTGCCAATTCGAGTGCAAAGTGAGTACTGCTTTAGTGCAGACGCTAAGGAGAAATTGTGTGTTTAACTTTTCATCTGTTTTCCCACCGCTTTAGGGTTCATCCCGATCTTCGCCAGGTGGTGTACTGTGAAGGTGTACGCAGGGGTTCGATCGAGCAGTTTGATTTTCTGCTAAATCTATACCTCACGACCAATGTGGCTACCGAACAACAACTCACGCTACAGGGAATGAGCTGCGCAACGGACAAAACAGTAGTGCACGTAAGAGAGAAACCGTATTCGACTGAATAACAACCGTATTAACATGTAATCGTTTAATTGAACAGAAATTTATGAACCTCACAAGTTCTTCGGATGTGCGCAGTCAGGATAAGAGTGGCGCGTTTGCCATGTTGCTTAACAATCAAGGGGCGCTGGAACCGGCCGCTTCCTTCCTTGTGGAAAACAGTGCACGTTGGGCTGAAGCGTAAGTAGATCTGAGCTGAGAATCCAATCGAGTAGAGATTTTCAACAACACGTTCAATCACTCATTCCAGTCACGGCGGCTATGAATATGTTGCGATGGCTCTGGGTGGTATCCTATCGCGAGTGAAGAACGAAACCGTGAGAAACACTGTAGCACAATTTGCCGAAGAAAGCAAACAAGTGCTGGGACCGGATGCGTACGAGCTCATCATCAAAGGTTTGGAGGAATTCGACAACAATCAACAGTTTACCATGAGTCACCGAAATGAGATACTTGGCTTCCTCACACTCAAAGCTGCCAGTGGCGGCGCATCGCGAACTGTTATCTTTAACCTCGTTATAGCGATGTGTTTGGCACTGGTGATGGCATTTTGGTAGGTGGTGAAAGAAAACTGTTTTGGTTTGGCGGTTGTAAATCGATAAGCGTTTATTGCTTTCCAGTTCTACTCTTTTTTTAAATTGTTATCCACTGGAAAAATGTTAAAATACGTTCTTCTTTCAATGAAAAGTTGTTGTACGATTAGAAAATAAAAACCATTTTCTTCGAATACCATGCGTCTCCTTGGCAAACAGAAAAGCACCATGCGTCTCCTTCTACAGCGTCTAGTAAGTGTGCGTCATATTCGCTAGTCGATTTTTCATCACTTTACCTCGTTCTTCTATCTTTCTCAAACGGAATTCAATCAGTAATGTTGTAAGAAATCAATCAAAGCTCATGTTCGCACCATGCTAAGGCTTGCCAACTTGCCGGTACGATCACCCGTAGCTGTACTGTTGTGGTATACATCGGCAATTCGGCAACCCGTCAACACCAACCACCAAGCGCATCTCAGTTAAACTGAAGAGGCTTGTTAGGAAGCTTAACTGTTTTATTGGGGAATCGCCACAAACTCCTCGTCTCTCAATGACAACAGTTATCGATGGCACATACTATCGTATAATGCTGATAAAGCCTGTCATCTTGATTCGATTTTCTACCTTTTTATGGCACTGTTTGGGTATTTCTTGTTTTTTTTCCGTGCTTCTTTGCACCTGATGACTTCAGGCGTCGTTTTTTTTTTCTATATAAATTGTTACAGATCCACGTTGTGGTCAGTTGCGGTCTAACACTTGAAGCAACCTCATCAGGTAAGATATGTGTGTTGGCAAGTGATCATTTAGTGTACGGTTATTGCCGGAGATAAGTGTGCAAATATGCAATTTTGATAAATGTGTCCAGTCGTCTGCTTTGCGTGCGTTTTCATGTGAAAAGTCCAAACGTTACGATCAACAAAACTGACTAGAAAATGTGAAACAAACAAAATATTACAAACTTGTTCTACTGGTGAAAAAGCAACTAGTTCTCTACAATATAGTTGTATAGGCTGTGTCATATGAGTTTGTATCACGTGAGAAAAAAAGAAATAGTTGGATGATTAAGTCATTTCCATACACCTTACAAAAAACTCAAGTTAACCAGTTATGAATTCGTATAGCGGAAGATTCAAACGTCACAAAGGGATCTTATTTATAAGTTTACTTTATTAAACTCTACTGTAAGAATGACAATGCCAACAGTTGCTTATTCAATGACGATTTAAATCGTTTAATTCTCAAGTTTTTTTTTAATTTGACTTTGCGCATATGTATGTGATTTCATTAGAAATAATTAAAAATCTTTTATTCAACAACGGTTATAACGTGTACGTGACAAATTTACGCATATTCTCCGTACGAATTTTGAATCGACTAAAGCTGTACCCGGCACGTACTTATCAATCGACTGTCTTTATTGCCCATTCATACAGATTAATGTATCATCGTAAGTTGTAAAACATCTCGCCCTTATCTGTATGATGTATCGTTACAGGATGACATTGGCGGAAAAACTAGCGCTGGTGGCAATAGTCACCTATGTCTGTGTTGCGATATCTCGCGCAAGTCCACTAGATCCGGAACGTTACTTTTTGGTGGAGGTCGAACCACGTGCTCAGCCGGAAGAGTATTTATTGAACGATGATGTGTGGCCTTTACATTACGAGATTGAAATCAAACCGTATCTGGAACCCGAAGGAAACAAGCTACAGTTTACATTTGATGGTAGTGCGAAGATAACGGTCCACACCCAGAAGCAGGATGTGCGACAGATTAAGCTGCACCAGGCAAGGATGAATATCAGCGCTTGGAGCGTTACGCGCAAATCGGACAACACCGTGATACCAACACAGCAGGAGATGTATGACGAGGAAACGGAAATTTTAACGCTGCCCTTGAGTACAGCTCTGGAAGTAAACGTGGAGTACGTGCTGTCGTTTACGTACGTCGGCAACATGGATGAGGATATGCACGGTTTCTACCGTAGCTACTATTGGCAGAACGACGTGAAGGTGTGGATGGGATCGACACAGTTCCAGCAGACCCACGCGCGTCGTGCTTTCCCTTGCTTTGATGAGCCAAAGTTTAAGGCCACCTTCCAGCTAAAGCTCAACCACAAAACGCAGTACAATGTGTACTCCAACACACCGATCGTGAGCTCCACGACCCCAGAGTATGTTATGCCACGATGCAAAGGCTGTGTTTTTATGTAGTTTGATTCAAACGTTTTTTTTTTTATTTCGCCTTTTCACTGATCTTTAGAGTCGGCCGCAGCCTAACAACGTTTGGAATTACTCCGACGATGTCGTCGTACCTGGTAGCATTCATCGTGGCGCCCTATGAGGTGAACGAACGTAGCGGTATGGGTATTCTCGCTCGACCGCAGGCTAGGAACCAGACGGACTACAGTTTGAGTGTAGGGATCGATCTATTGAAGGCACTCGGTGACTGGATTGACTATCCTTACTCCAATGTCCCTGCAATGACGCGCATGTATATGGCTGCTGTACCAGACTTTTCGGCCGGAGCCATGGAAAACTGGGGACTGCTCACTTACAGAGAAACGAACATACTCTACCGTTCGGATGATTCAACCAGCTTGCAGCAACAGCGTATTGCAGCCGTTATTTCGCACGAGATCGCTCACCAGTGGTTCGGTGATCTTGTCACTTGCGAATGGTGGGACGTGACCTGGCTGAACGAGGGTTTCGCCCGCTACTATCAATACTTCGGTACCGCACTAGTCGAGACGGATTGGGATCTCGAAGACCAATTTGTGGTAGAACAACTCCAGGGTGTGATGCAGATGGACAGCTTGATGTCCACCCATCCTATGACGCATCCCGTGTACACGCAATCGCAGGTCAGCGGTATATTTGATAATATTTCCTACAACAAGGGAGCGGTTACGTTGCGCATGATGGAACACTACCTCGGTACGGTCAAGTTCCAGACCGCTCTGCGGGCATACATTAAGGATCGTGCATTTAAAACCACACGTCCAGAGGATCTGTTTAACGCGCTGAATCGCTACGATCCAGGTGCCAGAAGCTTTATGGAACCATGGACGGTTCAGTCCGGCTACCCACTGGTAACCGTTACCAGCCGTGACGGTGGATTCACTCTCACCCAGAAACGCTTCCTGGTCAACGAACCGGATCACACAGATCAGACGACCTGGCCCTTGCCTATTACCTATGCAACGGATGCGAATGGATTTGCCAATACGGTCCCCATCATTTTTTCTGAAAGGACGATGGAAGTTGATGTCCAGGGTGCTACGGACCTTAAGTACTTCATTCTAAACAATCAGCAAGTTGGCTATTACCGTGTAAACTACGACGCCATTTTGTGGGGAAAGATAAGCAAGGCGCTGAACAGCGAAGGATTTGGAGGCATTCATGTACTTAACCGTGCCCAGATTGTTGACGATCTGTTCAATTTGGCGCGTGCAGATATTGTACCGTACGGTACGGCATTGGAAATTCTGGAATATCTGAAGGATGAAACCGATTATGCGCCATGGTTGGCGGCCATCAACGGTCTCACTACGCTGTCACGCAGGGTTCACGCAGACGATGAAAAACTATTCACGGTAAGATGACGCGTTGACGGTTGATTACCTCACAAGCACATTGCAAGACACATATGTTTTCTTTCTTTATCTAGCTGCACATCTTGGACATCTTTTCTAAGGCATACGACACTGTCCAGTTCAAAGCGCCAAGCGCAACCGAACGACGAGTCTTTACGTACATGCGTCAGAATGTACTTCAATGGGCTTGCAACTATGGACATGACGAGTGCAGCAAAGCGGCGGTAGCCGAATTCGACAGATACCACAAAAATCCTTCCGTCAAGTATGATAACCTTGTTGGGGAAATTTAAGTAGCACTGTACTTACTCCATATTTCTACCTTTTTTCCCCATCCAGAGTTCATCCTGACCTGCGCCAGGTAGTATACTGTGAAGGAATTCGTAAAGGTTCGATGGAGCACTTCCAATTCTTGTGGAACGAATATTTGACGACAAACATGGCTACGGAGCAGATTCTTATACTGCAGGGTTTGAGCTGTGCTTCAACGAATGAAATGATTACCGTAAGTACATACGGTGCATGCTGATAAGCACAAGTGACAACAGTTTGTATCTAATTCATTTATTGCAGGCTATGTTGGAACAAATCGTTTCGCCGCACGTTCGACTGCAAGATAAAAGTAACGCATACACGTACGTCATCAATAACCCATACACGCTACCACACGTTTCACGCTATCTCCAGCAAAACCATGCCAAATGGGTCTTAGCGTAAGTACAATTGACCGGAGAAAGTGTTTGTTTTGTGGATAACATATAATTAATTACTATTACACTATCCATTTGCTGGCAATATTCAAACAGCTTCGGTAGCTACTCGAATGTTGCTTCTGCATTTAACAATCTTCTCGCCCGTCTGAAGAGTGACAGTGAGCGGGATGCGATCAGTACTTTCGTCGAGGCAAACAAGGCTACTCTTGGCCAAGCTGCATACGATTCGATTAAGACCGGATTGGCGGAATACGAAACCAACAAACAGTTTACTCTTCGAAACCGCGGCGAGATCAGTGAGTTCCTGGACAAGAAGATCAATGGTGGTGCGGCAACCATGATTGCTAATGTATCGATGATTGTTGGACTGCTGATGCTGGTCCTAGCGCGTTGGTAATTCTGGAATGTCTGAGTTAATCGGTGCATCCACGACACCACAACGAATGTATTTTTAATGTTTTTTTTAAGTACGTACCAACAATAAAGTACAACAAAACAACAAAAATGAAAAAGAATACATCATGATGCGCAATTTTTTCTTTCGTTATTCACATGAATATTTTTTATCTTTCATTCAACAAAAATCAGGTGACGAATATCCTCCCAACATCGCAAAAGCATGCAAAGCTCACAATAGTTAACCAATACTAAATATGTTTCTTCATTTGTTTTCCTTAATGAGTATTAAGCTAGTAATGCACATACGGATCTCTGTGTCTTTTTCAAGGCAATTTACGATACTCACTCACTCATGATGGCCTGCTCTTTTAAAGAGCACGTCGTCGTGACATTTCCAGGAAACTCGATCCCCGGCTGCAGCTTCCCATCCGTGTAGGCACCCGATCTCCGACAGGTCACCCTTCACCTGATCCAGCCAACGAACTCGCTGTGCTTCTCGACGCCTCGTGCCGAACTGGTGGTCGCTGACGAATACTTTCTTGGCGGGACATGAGTCCGGCTTCCTCATAACATGCCCCAGCCATCGTATCCTGCCGGTCTTTGGTACCGTCAGGATGTCCGGTTCTCCTTATAGATCAGTAAGCTCGTGGTTCATCCTTCTTCTCCACACTCTATGCTCGAATACACCGCCAAAGATGGTCCGGAGGATGCGACGCTCAAACACGCCAAGAGTGTTTGCATCCACCGCCAGGATTGTCCAAGACTCGTGGCCTTATAGAACCACCGGGCGAATCATTGTGCGATATATCTCACATTTCGTGCGGTTTCGAAGTCTTCTGGATCTCAGCAGATGGTGAAGGCCGTAGTAGGCACGAATTCCCTGACTAATGCGTCTCTGGATTTCGCTGCTGACATCGTTATCCGAAGTTACGACAGTCCCAAGATAGCAGAACTCCTCTACTGCCTCGAGGTTGTCGCCGTCGACTAACACGCTGCTTCCCACTCGGGCTCTATCACGATCAGAGCCACCGGCAAGCAGTTATTTCGTCTTTACTGTACTATGGAGATTAAATCTGGTCTCCTGTACCACGATTACTGCTAAGCTATCCGCAAACTTAGCTCAGTTACTCATACTTTCAATTGCAGCGAATTGCTTACTTATCAATAATCTATATTAAGAGACAATTTGAGTACTGTTGAGGGTCTGAAAACTCGTGAAAGACAATACATCCAAGGCCGGAGTTTAAGTCCCATCCGGGCTGTTTTCCCGTTGAGAGGACTGATTATCCAATTACGTGGTACCGATAAGCCTTGTAAGCCATTTGATGTCTGGCGTGACCTACTAGGTCCTTAAGCCAATAAAAATAATAATATGACGTTCTTTATTCCGCATGGTATGAAGAACCAACTCTATATCTCTCAACTCTATAATTGGTAATCATCAACTCTATAATTGGTCTGCACTATATCGAGCTATCGGCGGTGTGCGAGGGGTACGATCGTAATTTCGGAAAACAACGTGAGCAGCGAAATCCGAAGGCACATTGTTTAGGGGAATCGTGCCTATTATGGACTCCACAAACTCCTGCGACCCAGAAGACTCCAACAACACACGAAATGTACGATTTACCGCACCTTGATACGTCCTCTAGTTCTCTACCGGTACGAGTCTTGGACTATGCTGACGGAGGATGCCAATACACTCGCCATTTTCGAACGGCGGGTGCTAAGAACTATCTTTGGCGGTGTGTGCGAGCATGGCGTGTGGCGAAGGAGAATGAACGACGGGCTAGCTGAGCTGTTTGGCGGAGCTGATATCCTGACGGTAGTCAAAGCCGGAAGGATACGATGGCTGGGGCACGTTCCGAGAATGAAGGACTCATGCCCCACCCAGAAGGTGCCCGTCAGCGACCCGTTCGGCACGAGGCTTAGAGGAGCACAGCGAGCTCGTTGGCTGGATCAAGTGGAGTCTATCCTGTCGGAGAACGGATGCAGCCGTGGATGGAGGGCTGCAGCCCTAGACCGAGTTTCCTGTAAACTAATTGGAGACCTGGCCATGTCGACGCGTCGTGCTCAATCCTGAGCAGGCCAAGAAGAAGAAGATATCGAGCTAGGTG
Organism: Anopheles maculipalpis; assembly: GCF_943734695.1. Lineage (NCBI taxonomy): Eukaryota > Metazoa > Arthropoda > Insecta > Diptera > Culicidae > Anopheles > Anopheles maculipalpis. The sequence goes on from NC_064871.1 coordinate 51,892,436, forward strand.
TAACAAAAACATGTGATTTTTTCATCATGTACGTCGTTGTTCTCTGGAATATTTTGTGAACAGTACTAGTAGAGCTACTAGTAGCCAAGTACTAATAGTCACTGAATGTCTTCTTTGGCTCCACAACCTCAAAAAGTTGTCTCTACAGCCTGTCATTCCTGACTTCCAAGGACTCAGTTGAAGAGACGATCCGGACAGGATTTGACATCGGTTGCTGCTGTGTGACGATCGGCGTCACTACCGCCCCACCGAACCATAACCGCGATCTAATGTGAATAGAAATACGAATATTACATCAAGAGAAGCGTACTTACTTAGTTACTTTCACAACCACTACCCAGTATGGCCTAGTATGGTGCGATATTGGACAACTCATGGGCTAGTGCTGCCATCTGCCAATCGTATATATGCCTCAAATCATATCCAGACCTTTCGGGCACGTTTGCTTTAACGCCATCAAAAGTGCTGATTTTTTCTATATGCTAGGCCACAATTCTTTTACACCACCACTTCCGAAACAAAAAATCTAGACGATATCATTTCATTTTATTTTATCTTAAGTACGCTTATTAAAACTGCATGCCACTAATTGTGTTACTAGCTTTTCCTTCCTCGTGTTTATCCACGACGATCGATCTTTTGGGTTGGAAGGGATGGGGGGGGGGACCTAAAGCGATGGTACTTTAAATTTCATTCAACCAATTAACAATCGGCTGCGCGTTGCGGTTTAACCAAGCGATGTTCGACTCCGTCCACTCGATCGCCTGCTGTATCGTACGGCCGCTGTCTTTTAAATGAATTTCGGCAAACTCCTTCAGCTAGAGAAAAAAGATACGATTAATGAGAACAGAACGAGATCCAAATACCAAATGAATGTCATTAATTAAGCGAACAAAACAATTGTATAACTTTGTGTGCATACTTCCAACAGCTCCGACTCGGTGTTGAACCGCTTGGTACAATACTTAAGAATAATGTTCAGATTCGACATCGAAGCACCAAAGCTATAATTGGTGAAAATTAAATAGAACTTGTTAGATAAAAAACAGAACTAGTCTTGCTGGTCCGATGCCTTACTAGCTCTTCATTTTCGGCCAATTGTTGCGCATATAATCAAACGCAATCGGCTGACCGATGACGTTATCGGCCACGGATATAAACACTCGGAATGCGTCTTGCTTGCGGATGCCGTACTCATCCGACATTGCGTTCTCTAAGTATCGAGCCAAGATCCATGGCACGCGGGAACATCCCATTGCGGAAAGTAAAATTTCCTTTTCGCTAGCGACCGTCGTCCGCTGGAATCGTTCCCATGCAAAGTCCCATTCCGTTTCATCGCCATACTTGATTGCTGTACAGTATACGGTGCTTTTCAGGTTAGGCGAAATACTGGTGAGAGATTTGTATGGAAAAAAAACTGCAATAAGTTAGAAGCCAACTAGGGCCAGATGTGTACAAAAAATACATACGGATTGTTAATGTCTGGATTTGGTTGATGCATCCATTCGTAATACTTCCTAAGGCAGTGATTCACGCAATCCTTGTGTCCTAAGTGACACACGGCTTTTAGCACGCTTATTCGTTTGTACACCGTCAACAGCGGACTGTCTCGATGATCCTCAAAGCCGACCTCACGGTAAATGTTTTCGAGTAGATCCATCGAGTATTTCTAAATGGCAAAATAGGGTCAATAATTGGTAACATTATTATCCAGACAATGTTTCAATAACCTACCTTAAAAAGTCCATAATGGCGTGTGCGTATTAGCATCGAGTCAATGTAGTTGAGAGCGGCAATAGCCGCCTTCCATGGCACGTAATCTGTCTCATGGACAAGATACCTCGTAACGTTCAGCGCAACGGCATAGTCGAGATAACCAGCACGGGCCAAATTCAGTGCATCATCTATCAGCTGGGCACGATTCGACGCAGCAATCGTTTTATACTTGTTCCTATCCTGTAGATGCTTCACGATCAACTGCCAGTTACGTTCGTCGTAGTTAACTCGGTAGTATCCTACGAGATAGTACGCAAGGTTATATGTCAAAGTTCTACATTCTTTCTGCCACGCTTACCAGTTTGTTGTACGTTAACGATCATCCAATCGTGACTAGGAATGTCATGATTATTGATCACCAAAGCCTCCTCCGCTTTCATCCAGATGGCTGGTTTAGTCTGCTGGAAGTTACAGTCCCCAAGCGTGGTGTAGGTAATCGGGATCCACCACAGAAACCGTTCACTCACGTGGACAGCATTTGAACCATTCGTCCCACTTCCGAAAGAGAAACGTTCCTGTCGAAACTCTATGCTATCCGACTCATAATCACGCTGTACAAACACCACGGGGAATCCAGTTTGCAATGTCCACGTGTCCATGATCTCTTTCACGGATGTGAGCTCATCGAAAACTCCACCACGCCGCGCTTCATCGGTAAGATATTGCCAGAGATCGTCCTGACTAGCACTCTGATATTTCCTGTATTTTGAAGAAAAGTCTTAGAGCTCAAACGCCGTAGAAAAAAAAACACACACACATACCCAACAATACTTACTTTTCGTTTAAATAGTTAGTTAGTCCTCGTTTAAACACTTCGGTCGTGAGAAAATGATCCATCATGCGGATAATGGTAGCTCCCTTTCCATAAGATATTTTATCGAATATTTCGTGGATCTCTTCCGGGTTGTGTACCTCCACCGAGATTTGGTGCGACGAGGAGAGCGCATCGAGTGAAAACACGTTGTGTAGCTCATTCACTACAAACTGCTCCATCGATTTCCACGCTGGTTCCACTGCGTCTACACCGAGATATTCCATGTAGCTGGCGAAACCTTCATTTAGCCATAAATCTGTCCACCATGAAGGCGTCACCAGATTGCCGAACCATTGATGTGCTGCGATCACACGTAACAAAACAGTGTTCTGTTTATCCAGGCCAATGTTAGTTCTTCAACCTTTTCTTACCTAGTTCGTGGGCAACGACCGTAATGACATGCTGCTTATTGCTGATGGCGGAAACATTTTCCTCGTACAACATTGCCGTTTCGCGATACGTGATCAAACCCCAGTTTTCCATTGCACCCGCACTAAAATCCGGTAGCGCGATCATATCCACCTTCGGCAGTGGGTATTCGATGTGGAAAAAGTCTTCAAGGAATTTGAGCAGCTTCGGTCCAACGCTCAGTGCGTAACTGGCCGATCCGATAGCATCAGCCCGCGCCCAGACAGCAAAGTTACCGGAGGTAAGATTGTGATAGTCACATACCACGAAGGCAACCAAATACGTCGACATCGGGACGGACTGTTGGTACACGTCCCAGACGTATCCTTGCAGTTCTGGCTCACTGAAAGTGTGATGATCGTTCAGGACATGGGAAAGGACAATCGTCAAGAAGAAGCCACACTTACCTAGCTTCGTACGATCGCAGTCGTGGCATGTTGGACAGCGATATCATGTCCTTGGCGCGTGCGATATTGATATTGAATCGTGCCTTCAGAGCTGGTTCATCGAAACACGGGAAGGCACGCCGTGCGTCCGTCGGTTGGAACTGTGTCGTAGCGATCCATCTGTTGGTGGTGGCGCGAATACATAATCATATTAAAATCCTTTCACTAGTGAACAACCTAACTGATCAAAATACCTCGTTTCATTGTTTGCAGTGTATGAACTTCGATAGAACCCTTGTAGATAATCGTTGAGAACTCCTTCGTATGTGATCCGGACCTTATACTGCTCGCCCTGTCGGAGTTTCGTCTTTAGCATCAGGATATAAAACTGCTTGCTAGCAACTGTCAGGTTGTGATCGATTTCCAGCATTTCCTGCAATACAGTAGCGTCATTTGTGACTTCGTTACCGGCTTCGGAATCTTCTGTTGGACGTTTTTCTTTTCCATTTCCTCTACGCTCAAGCGGAACACGTTCTACACTGGCACTGTGAATGTTGAGTGCGGCTACATGCAGGGTCACGTTATTACAATCCTCGAGCACGTTGACTAGAATTTCCACCGTTCCGACGAAGGTGAAGTTATCTTCCACTAACCATGGTATCAGCCGTATGTCATACGCAACAGGTTCGATCGATCGTGGCAACCGTAAATCCTCCTTCGCCGATGATGCAACCGTTTCGTCTCCGTTCTCTTCCGCGTTCTCCAAACCTGTTGCAGTGTTTGGATTTTGCTGTGCCTTCTTTTCCGACTGGTTAGGGACATCCTCACCGGGTGTCGATTTGTCTGCGTTCTCCGACTCTCGACCGGCAGACGCCTCGGTGAAAGTTTTGTGCGTCGAAGTTGTGGCCGTCTGTTCTTCGATGGAGGAGTGCTGCTGCTGATGCTGGTGATGGTGTGGTATTGAATGTTGATGCTCGCAGAGTGTTGTATGCTGCAGGGTGGAAGCATGATGTTCCTCGCACGATGCGAAATGATAGATAAGCAGCCCGGAGCCAAGCAGCAGACAGCTAAAAATGGCCACCGTGGAGAGCAGGGTCATTCGTGTAATTAGGTAGCCCCGGTTACTCTCCACCGTTGTACCGTCCAATTCCATCCCCAGGGATTCTCTGATTTGCATTTTACTATTGTTATTCATGGTGCTCCCCACCGTTTGCCGAATATCGCCTGTTTCGTTGATGAACCTTAACTCCCTCTCTTTACGGGCGGCTCCTTGCCAGTTTGTTGGGGCAAAGATGGGTCGTTTTTATTTCACTACCAGTGGAGACACTACAGTCTTGCGCCGATTATCTGTCAGGAAAGAATGTAAAGAAGGCAAAGCCAACCCACAGAACGAGATGAGCGGTCTTTATTAATCTGGATTGTATCAATTTGAATCGATTAAAATTTACAGCGGAAATGTGAAACTGTTTTGTTGTGGCGTAGCCGTATCCAGCTGTAGCCGTTTGGAAGTGTGTACGCTGCTATCAGTAACAAACGTTTTATTTATGTTTGAGTGGTGTGGCCGCCAAACATTTTATATAATTTTTATTAATCTGTTTGATGAAACCTAGCAGCTTTGCATCAAATATGATATTTCCTATTGTATACAAGTCAAATTGATTTGACAAAAACATAAGAAAACGAAACAAAAGAGCGTAAGAAATTAATTATTTTACTCGTCTAATTTCTTTTGTCAATTTTAAACCCTTGAGAAACAAACAGCATATCCATAACCGATTGCTCGTAAAAAATTATAAAAAACCCCTTTAACAAAAAAGAAAGAAATTACCGTTACACCCTTTCTTCATCAACTTCCCGGTCTTTCCGACCTTTACTTTGCCTAATCTCAGTACCTACCCCTATCACGTTCGTATAATGCACCACAATATTACCGCACATCCCTTAAACTTGCTGAACATCCGGGCCGGCAATGCATCATACACATAATCCGATCAGATCGTTCCACAACCGTTTTGATACTTCCTTTGTCACAGTTCTTTTTTTTTCTTCCATTTCACTGCGCAAGGGTATAGAAACACATGTGAGATGAATGAACGTTTTTAAAATTGCGTTCCATGTCACATCTTTGAGCCCGTAGGGACAGACATGTCCTGTTGACTTCGAAGAATCCATAGATTCGCACAAAAGAGCAAACTCGTGAAACTAACACTTGATTCCCATATGGTTACCGTGTTATTGCAAGCTGGATGACGAGGTTTTTTTTATATTGTGCCCAATTCCGCCTTTATTCTCTTTCCCTATGTTATCCAATTTGGCTTAAGTTTATTTTGACGATCCATCTGAAACGCTTTTTTTATTCATAAAGAACGGCCAGGCCGTATAGCTAATTTGAAACAATTAATCGTACAAAAAATCTCTTAAATTAATTATGCTGAAGCTGAAGAAACGTTAACATAAATAGGCACGCAACTATAGATTAAATTTCATTCATGGCACCCACAAGGTTAAGAGCTTATTAGCAAACGCTATTCGCACAAAAAAAGGAAAACAAATCCTTTTAAAAAAGCACGCATCCAGCATCTTACGGAGTATGAATTCATTATTGCTATTCACACATTTGCTGATAATTAACACAACCTTTGGTTCGCCGATCACGTCAATGATAGCCGAACGCCGCGAAGTTCATCCACTGGGCCAAAAATGGAGCACAAAAATTAACAGTACATCTGCTTTGTACTGGCCCGTCCTGTGGAAGCATACCACCTTCCAGAGTAACACAGTCCTGGACAATCATTATTCGCTACGGATGGAGTTAAAACGTTAAACGTTGATAACAGAACGTCCGCTGTCACGTCTTGAGCGGAAGAAGAACATGTATCAAACCATGTTCGCGTCATAGGTTCACCCCAAGGAATGAGGACAAGACAAACAAAATCCCAATGCTGTCCACCTTGCACGATGGTATGAATGGAAAGGATTCAGGGTTGTGTCTTCCTTCTTGCACTCCTTGTCCGTTAGAAAGTTTCCCGTCAAACAGCACTTTATCATCTTCTTCGATTGCGGGAAGGCGAATCGAAATACAACACCGGATCTGTACCGATTTGGCCACCCGCACATCACATGAGCCGGGAACGATTTTGCACCGACGATTGCAACGCTCTCACAAACCATGGATTCATGTGTGTGCCCTGTGCGAGAGCCTTCGGTTGAAGTTCGATTACTGACGCATGGCCACTCTTCTGCTGGCATCGTAAAATATTTTCAGATTAAATTACCAGCCCGTGTTCCGCACCTCGGCTGTCATCCGGTTCGGCGCAAGGCTTTTGGCAGAGATTGGGAAAGAGAGAAAGAAAAACAAGCACACAATTTGTGGCTCAATAGCATACAAACCCGAGCAGGAAGCACTTCAGGAGATGCAGCGGTTACTTATGGAACAATCACAGTCTGCACCATCAATGCCGATGGTTTGTGTGGAAATGGTGGTGGTAGCCGCCGCGTGGTAATTTAGAACTGTTTCAACTAAATCAACGCTCTTTGTTGCATGCTGGTTGAAGCTGCCAGGGTACCGAGAGATTTAAAGTCCGTATTGATATCTTACTCTGTACGTAAGACAGAAGGGTAGTTGCTGGATGCCTGCAATTGAGTGTACTCGGAACGAGACAATTAGCTAGCATAATTATTAGCCAGCATGAAACTCTATAATGCATTCCTTCGAGATGTTTAACGCCAAAGAATGAAGCAGATGCACCGTCGTGCACTGGTTCATCAAGCTACAACTAAAAACCTCAAAACCCTACCGGATGTGGCCGCGGACATATATTATTCCTCCCATTTTCTACACTTGACTGACTTTTCTACCACGGCCCTACCCAGAAACATTTTGTTTCATTCTCTATCCTTCTAGCGTTCTTACTAAATATTTCAATCATTTAATTTTTAAACGCTCGCACACCATTACCTATTGTCCTCTGCGCTTTAAACACGCTGACAGCGCTTCCTGCACGATACTACTCTCGTTTTCTTTTAATATTCTATCACGATTTTATGGATCCCCAAGCTGCTCCGGCCGCGACATGAAGGGAGGTAAACGGTACGATAAAGATTTGATGCTCGATGTCGGAAGTCTTTTCCCGCGTGACCTATGCGCAAGGAAGACCGTTTCGGCAAAGGCAATTGTTATGCTAGACTCGTCCGAAAAACTGGCTCTCGCTCGGATGTGTCGTATTACCATTACAAAACGGAGCGCGAGCCTACGCGGTGCCGGTCGAAGATCCTCGGCGGGAATTGACGTTTATGTATGCTGTCAGGGCTAGAGTCGGCAAGCCGCTTAAAGGGTCCCAATTGATGATGATGATGATGATGGCGACGGTGGTCGTTGATACAGGCAGCATTGATAAACGGACGGGAAGGAAAGGGGAAAAATCATAACGTCTACGACAACGGTCCGCCACTAGCAACAATTGGCTCAAGAAAACAAAACACACAATAGCTAAACAGATATCGTGGCGCTTGCTACATGGCGTCTTAGGGTTGTGTCATGTTTGGATTCTTCGGGTTCTTACTCGTTATCTTTTTTCTCTCTCTCAACACACACACACACTCCGACACGCATACACCTTCGATTTAAATCTAAATGTTCTATCCGCGTGTTAGCTCGGTAGGTCGGCGACAAAGTCATTGACCGGCGTACGACCATGCAACGGAAATTTTGCCGTACCAAAAGCAAAGGCACGACACGGCGTTAGAACTGGAATGGGTCCGATGGCTGTCACACGCATTCGACAATTAATCCAATCCTGGCCCAAACCGATTCGTTAACCCGCATACCAATGAAACGATTGTGCCGGAGCAGCGGATGGAGCACTAGAACGTCAGCAATGAAAATTGTCACAGCAATAGAATCGTTGCAATCGATGATTGAGATTGATTAAAACGTGCTAAAGGCCACATTAAAAGAACAAATAATGCATGTAGCAGGTTGATCATGGTCCAATGTGGATCAAATATGGATCCTAAATGATTAAGGTAGTTTTAATAAAGATTTTCTTCGAATATAAATTATTCCTTCAAAATATCTCAAGCTTCTTCAATCGTCTTAAAGTTTATCACTTCAGTAATTAAGTTTAAGTAATTTAATAATATATTTTTTTAATTTTAAGAAATAGACTAATTTTTTATGCTTCAAGCAACGATCAGCAATAAATCCAATTGCTTTGATTGAAATATGAATTAGATTAATCATTGTGCATGTTTCTTATAATACAATCTAGATCTTAATGGATGATTTATTCTCCCACAAGGTTGATAGGTCCTCTATAATCTAAAATCATGCTTTATAGTATAATTTATATGAAGATATTTTTTATTCTCAAAACCTTATGGGAATTCATAATACTGCATAGTATTATACTGTGGCAATGGTAAAATATTTAAACTATTTTAGGAATATTTTTACAAATATTCAATCCAATTACTAGACATGATATTGAGCGTAAATGGTACCGATATGGATGCTTATTTAAAGTGATTCCCATATAGAATGTAATAAGATCCTTAATAAAAAACAAATGCGAACAAACATCAATCATCTCTCGGATCGATATACCATCACATAGAGCCTTTATTTCAGAAACTTTGCCTAAACGTTCGCAGATATATTTGTTCTATCGATTTGATTGTCAAACAGAATTCAACGTATTTAATCAACATGGACTCGATTTGTATTTGAAAACAAAAACTCTTCTGTGCTGAGCTAGCCTACACACCAGACCAGAATGTCAAGCTCTGAGAAAATCAAGCAACAGATACTGCTCCCGACCAAATGCTCTACCGCACCAACATAACACTTGGAGCAAAACACGTGCGCTACTGTTACGCAGATAACTTTTCTTCCGATTAACAACACATGACAACAAAACATTAACGTGAAGCTCCTGGAAAGAAAAGCAATTATCTCATCCAATCAATACTGAATAGAGTCGTATTCGCCCAATTCAAACCACATTATCCTATCGCTTATTGAATTAATCCTCAATACTCTTCTCACCAACATGTACGCCATCATTAGCGTTATCAGATGTCGTGCTAAGCCACCCCCAAAAAAAAAAAAACCCAACTCAAGATTTTCATTGCTCGCAATTTAATAAAATATTCATCGTCTTTGGAAACTTTTAGATGTGTGAGGGAAGGAAAAACTACATCCCCTACTAGCTAATTCAGCTGCAGGTTGTTACCGACTCGACCTTGCCACTCCAAATGAAGCTGCAACCCTCTAATGCAGTTTAACACTTGGAAAGCTCAAAAAGAACATCCATCGGGATGGCGTCCGACACTCACTTGCGATTCATCACGTATCCCCTTGAGCGCTGATCGTTTGCAGCCATGCCATATGGCGTGTGCGGCAAAGTAACGCTCAAACATAATTGATTTATCAAATCAGGGTCGTGAAGAGCGAAATTGCAGCCGAGTGCCGAGTGCTTGCGTGTGACCATCGATTCCTTGGCATCCTTGAAGCAACTTTTCCCAAACGCCAAATACAAACAAACCTAGAAATGCATGGGCTTTGGAACCATATCCCTTATCTACTCCGGCAGAGAAGGATCTGCAGTGGCGGGGCGTTAGGACAGTGGAAGCAGTGATGGGGCGAAACGACAGATGACGCTGGTTGGATGTACTTTGTTTTCTATGGCACACCTCCCTGTTTCCACATGATTGCTACCACCGCTATTACCGGTGTATATACAGGGATGCCAGCAAAGCATCCCTCTACGGAATCTGGAATTTAAGATCGCAGATTGGCACTTGAATTGATTCAAGGCCAGTTGCGCGCGGAACCGTTTTTGTCTTATGGGATTTCGTACTCGTTAGCGTACTAGCGCACTCCCGCATACCATATCATATATGATCGTAAGGCAGAGGAACCGACACGCCGGTCCAGTGGAGAGTTGGAGGACCAACGTGCTACTGCAAACAACTAATGACACACACACACACAAGAAGCAAATCCTCCTGTGTCTCTTATTCCTCTTCCCCTAGGATGGCATTAACGCCTTTTAATTAGCCAGCTATAGATTGTTTGTTACAATTTTAGCCAAACTGACAGAATCGGTGCAAATTTGCACATTTGATGGAAGACAAAGCAAAACGACCCCGAATGCAACTGCCGGATAACGATGCGCAATTGATCGATGGGCTGTTACGCTGTTCGTTTATCGAATTTATTACACCGTTTGATAGGGCCTATCACCAGCTGCGCCCGGTCGGACAGACGGCTTCGGCACACAACACGGTATGGCACGGCATGGGAAGGTGAGTAACGCGCCACATCTAGCATGAAGCCGCTAATTGACGAACAAGAGTCACCATCGATCTATCCATCATCCAATCCATCATGCACTATTTTGCTTCACAATTCCGATCGGCCGGGGTATGCGTTTAATATTCTCATCCACTTAAAATTAATATGTTGATGCCAAGGATGAAACTGTTCCTATCGGCCCTTTACCGTTTTCGCTGCGCTAACCCTTATCAAATAAAGTGCCCAATATTTAAACTCACCTCTTTAGTAGAGCAGCGAAGGATTGTGGTTGTTTTTGTTGAGGTTTTTGAATTATCAACTTTTCTTTTTCCATACACATACACACTACGAGTAATGGGTCGACTTAACGCTCAATCTTTGTAACATTAACGATGCGATGAAAATGCCCATAAATCACACATTTGATACTGCCCGAACCGAGCACCATCCTAGACCATAGACCGTAGGTTTGTACAAGTTAAAGTTTATGTATGCTATATTATGCAGCAAGCTGTACCGTACCACCGTTTGCACATCGACTCTGTGCGGCTTTGATTACTGTGGGTATAACAAATTATTTAACATGTCACGGTGAAACTGCTGTGGATTAACGAGAAACACAAAAAACGTCTGATAGGGTGCCATTGGATAGGTCGCGCACCGTTCACACCATTTGTTTGCTTTATTTTGTTTTGCACGTGCTATTTTCGGCCTCGGGATTGATTCACTTCATTCTATAGACTACACTTTGATCGGTTTCAGCAAAGATGCTCAGTTTAAAGAAAGTGCGTGTCTTTCCACCGTTCAGCACAGTTCAATAGGTGTTTCGCGGCAGGCGACCACGATTACCAGCGCCGGCAATGCTCACTCTGACTGGCGCACACGCACAGTCACTACGTTTTGTATCACTGTTGTTTATTCCAACGTGCTCTATGCGCCGTAAACGGCAAAAGCAAGAGCAGCTCGATGCGAACCAATCGGTTTGAATGCTAGCACGCAACTAATCCGATTCTCGCATCCCACATTCTGTACCAGCGTAGCACAACCTCGGCTCTCAACAATCTGATGGGCGCTAGATGCTTGACGTGAGCAGAGAAACTCATTGTATGATCCGCTATAGAAGTTCTTTTCATAGTACGAAGAAAGGTTGGTCACTTAAAGCAACATAAGACGTATTGTTTATTGCGCCAATAATTGTGTACTATTATGCGAAAAGATAATATTCGTCAAATTTTTCATTTTTCAATATGATGTGTTGAACACTTGATAAACCTTTCCCTTGACAGCGGATGGCTAAAATATGGTGTTTATAAATAGTTAATAATTTAACAATTTGGCTTTTTAATAATTTTTTTGTTAAGTTAGTAATTTTTCTTCAAAACCGCATCGGGATAAAATATGAACTGTTAAGTTGTTACTACTTTACCGTTCTTCAATTGGAACTTGGCGGCCCGTTTAAAATAACTTTTTTTAAATAATTTATACCTCAGCAAACTTCTTTAGCATTGTTGCAATTTTAAGTGAACATTCGTATAAATTTAAGGTTTGGAAATAAGTATGAATTATTCTCTAAGTATCTGGAAATAATCATAGTTATGGTTGTTTGAATTTTATAGTACGTAAGAATCAACTAAAAGGCAAGCGCTCAATATCACTGACGTCAGAGCGCAATAGCACAAGTCCCTGCCGATCACGATCAGTGAAAACATTACAATCCATTTTTTGAAGTGAATTGATTCTTCATCCTCCTGGCTTAACGAACTACTGGGTTATGGTGGTCATCAAATGGCTTACTATAGGACTTGCTGATATACCACGTAGTTGGATAGTCAGTCCTCACTATGGGGAAACGGTCCATATGGGATCTCAACTCCGGTCCTGCTCTGAGAAGACTGGCGCCGATGTCGCCCAACCAACGGACCGTTCCTAAATCTGATGGTTAACACTATTTTCAATATGAAATAGCATTGTCAATTTTGGGCAAAGTTCCAATATGACGGCTCTTGGCCGTCATCTTTAAATCTCGTTTAATAATCGTTTAATCGTTAAATCTAAAAGAATTAAACGATTATCTTCTTAATGGAGTTGTAGTTTATAACACTAGTGCAGTGGCAACGATTCGTAACAAGGCAGGACCGATATCTTTTCCCATCTGAATGGTTGTCTTATTATGGTGCTTTAAGTAAAATCAACAGCCCAGCAATCTACAAATAGCTTGCTAATAGCTGTGTAATTTCAATAAATATAACTAAAAATATGTAAAAAAGCAGGAAGTACAACCACCTTGTGAAACCCGATTTAAATCAGAGTTTTCGTAAAAGACCTGAATGTTTTAACTGTACAAAGCAGCCCTGTACTAAAATTCGGCACATCGTTCGAATCGTACAGTATAAGGCCGTGTCCACACGAGGCCTTTTTCATTCGCATAGCAATTCGCCCCGAAGTTCCCTATTGTAGCGCTTAAATGCTCGTAGATATACGAGCCCGTCCATGATTTTAGCGTCTCCTGCTGAAATTTAAGGAATATTAGAAGGGACGAATATTCAAACGCATAGCCAAATGTATGAATTTGGCAATTCAAAATTGAAGTCATGCAGTTTTGATGCTCAAAAATATTGCAAACTCTAAAAACGGTAAAAACCCCATATAGTCTCCCCCCTATAGGGTCGGCAGCAGCCCTGTACTAAAAACTGGATTGTGCACGGTTATCGGGTCATGTGGATTTGACAATTAAATCGTATTTATGGTTTGTTTATGTTTTGATTTGAACACCAATAGCGGTTGCTGGAGCAGTGGAAAATAAATTCGTAGCCGAATATAGAAAGCAGAACTGATTGGTATGCACTATTTCTTTGTGTGGGCTCGTGTTTTAGAAAGAAAGGGTGATTAATAAAAAAAACCGTTGGTGAATGTTTATTAGCAACTCTTTTCTGTAATTAACAACGAGATTCCTTCGCTGTGGCTATTCTTCACTGGACCAGTACGATGCGTGCGGTAAGAATCACTTTGACAATCGAAATATGGGATTGTTTTAACACGAAACGAAACGGGACGAAAAACATCGTCCCGAACCGTTTTTCAGATGCATCGAAAGTTGTTGTTCCGGAAGCATTGCGTGAAAACGTGGAAAAAAGGAAAAAAAAAACAAAGTCAAGCTTTGTTTGGTGTACTGTACGAAGAGCAAAAAATAAGTGCTTCGCAATGTTTGCTGTAACGAGCGGGTTTAAATTAATCCAAACTATTTCTTACAGTATTCATATTCCCAAAGGATCTTTGGATGCAAACTGCCGTTTCGCTGATGCTTATCAATTTGCTAAAATGGATAAGCCATTTATTCCTGGTTGTCTCATGCAAATGGCCAAGCGACAAGTTTCCCGCAGACGGCTCAATGATCAGCTGTAGGCTACAAAAAGTAAGCCTATATTTGTTATTTATTCTCGCAGTAAACCATCCATCCATGCCAATCACACCATTGCCACCATAAGTAGCAATACTGTCGTGATATGAATGACTCAGATCCGATTTTTCCATAACCAATGCATATACACATGACCTGCTCAATATTTGATCTTTTCTCGACGACACTCACAAACAAGTACGCGTTCCCCGAACATGCAAGAGCACTTTTTCGCGCCTAATTTTACGTGCCTGTAGGTGTCGTAAATATACGTTCAAATACTGAAGCAGGAACTGAACAAATATGTGTATTAGAAAACATGTCCCACATGTGTATCGAATGAGCGTGACAACTTGGTGTTGTCCATACAAACACACAGAGACAGAAAAATTTAGTCTATTTTTGAGGTTAAAAGGTGTTTATCAGTCGTGGCTATTATCTTTTTTCGAGTTTTCTTTACTTGCATATCAAATCCAAATGATGGATTCATTTGCGGAAGTGACCAGCTTGACGGAGTTGAAGAAAATAACCGGAGAGGAGCAGACCATGGTGCGATTAATGCAGGAAGCGCATCTACTACCGCCCGCCCAGCAATGCCAGAAATGCAACCGGGTGAAGCTGAAAACCACCAAAAAGGCAAATGCTTGCAAATGGATTTGCAAGCCTACATCGACCTGCACCGGCTGGGAGTGTACTGTCAGTATGGGTAGTATATTCAAAAATACTAAGCTGCCGTTATCGACCCTGATGGAGATAACGTATGAATGGTCTCGCGAATCCAAGCAGGCCATTGCAACAACCGAATGTGCAGCCGGTAAGAATGCCATACAGAAATGATACAAACTACTGCGCGAAGTCACGGAGGAGTTTATTGAAACTCAGGGTAGCGTGATTGGTGGAGATGGACTCACGGTGGAAATCGATGAATCCGACGTCACAAAGCGCAAGTATAACCGGAGGCGTGTGGCGGAAAACAACCAAGTGTGGCTGGTTGGCGGAATATGTCGCGAAACAAGGGACATATTTTTGGAGCTGGTCCTGCAGCGAGATGCGACAATGCTGCATCGAATTATCAACCAGCATGTAGCTCCCGGGAGTACGATATTAACGGATGGTTGGAGAGGATATATCGGGCTTGACCAATATGGTTTCGTCCATGAAACCATCAACTATTCTGAAAATTTCGTCGATCCGAACAATGCTTTTATCCGTACGCAGAACATTGAAAATCTGTGGCGTTCGGTGAAGCCCTTCCTAAGATCCAAGGGCAGTAATCGTGGATCATTAATATCTTACCTTCGGGAGTACCAGCTGAAGCAGCAGAACCAGAACAGCTTCCTTAGTGTTTTACATGCTATCAAAGCTGTTCAGGAATTTCGGTAAGTTTCTTGTTGTTAATTATAATTTTAATATCATTTGTATATTTTCTTTCACATGCATTTTAATAACACCATTTCTTTCCAGCTGGCTAGCTAACGCGAAATGACGAATAAGTATCATTTAATGTCCGAATTTGGAAAATGATTCATCCGTTAGTTTGGAACTCCGTATCATATCTCCACGTGGTGCTCAGCTGGGATATGATGTTCGCTATGGAAGATCATATACGAACAGGATTGGGAGACTGTGTTATTATAATGCCCATATTATTTTTCATATTTATTTAGCTTAGATAATGCAATGATTTTTGTATCAATCTATTGTTACTTTGCGAATTGTATAGACTCTGTTAAGAACGTTTAAGAACGTTATAAGTAGTCATGTAAAAGTAGTCACGAATAGAATGAGATAACTGATTTTAAAACCAAAACTTATTAAACTTAAAACTACCAATTGTGACATCAGTGGTAGTGGCAATCATGGAACCAAATAGAATCTGTATACCAACTACTATTTCGACGATTCATCCCATAAGAAGCCCGTTATTGAATCCCTCTTATACGATACACCTCATATGATACACCTTACACCCAGGCGGCCGCCTATTCTGCGCACCGTTAGATCCGTCACGATATAGCGAAGCATAGTTAGAAGGATGGTCAATTTCCTTTTGACACTAATGCACTCATTCATTTAATTTAAACACCAGAGCTATCAATACCAATTTTGTTTAGCCATCTAGTTGCTAGTTTCTTCCTGGATCTGGATCGATGCTACAGACGAAAAAGAATCAACTGTTTCGTTGAAAGAATAACCTTTTTCCTCAATATTAAACTTTCCACAAGTTCGGTGTGAGTATGTTAAATGACCGGCATCTGATGATTGCTGTTGATCATAAAGAAGAGATCCGTTGAAAAATCTCTTCTGAAGGAAGAAACCTCATGGTCCTGCAATCAACGCAAACCATTGCTGTTAGGCTGATAGTTTGAAATCTAAAGAATAAAACATTTTTGAACAGTTTACCTACCGTGCCGTTTTCATGCACTGTTCATGCTGCTTATCGTCTTTTAATCATTAACAGAAGGGCCAGTTTTGTCATTGGACCGTAGGTAATTGCAGACCAGAAATGCAGTGCAAGAGTATTGCAATATGCTGCACGTAAAGAAGAACACGAGGATCAATATTTTTGACGCCCCAATATCGAGCGCGTGGCTTCAAGTGCTGAATCTAAAAAAAAAACACGATCGAAGCACGAGCAAATAAATCAAAAACTAGGTTAAAAGTTATAGCCGATCGCGGATCGCTCAGCATTTTTATAGTATAAATTAGTAAGTCAGAACCTTAATAAAGTAAAATTCAAGCTAACACCACTAGTCTGGTCATTTGAAGACGGAGTCATCCTCTGGTTTTCAATTAATCCGAAATTGCTCCATCAAGTCGGAGGCATCCTCCGGTCTCAATCGTTGAACCGGACAAGGGCTCCCCGGGTCAACTACAATCAACATCGATGGACAAGAGTTCACACATAGAGCCAGCACAGAACAGAAGAACAACACAATAACCCAGCAGGTAGCCTACAACACAACCATCCAAGTACAATAAAAACTTATGCGCCTGCATCAATAGGTCACGGTCAAGGTCAGAAACCATAACGAGTAAGCAGGTAAACAAGTGAGCTTAACTCGGACTTCCCGCGTCAGGATGCCCGGGTGTCTATTGCTTTCCCTGCTACACAAGATCCTTTTCAAGAAAAAAAAAATCCTCACGATTATTGAAAGGTAACTAAAAGCAAGAAATATAAGTAAAATATCTACCCAACATCAAGAGATAACAGGTGCGCGAACGGTCGTGATCCATCTCGTTGCAGCGCAGAATAAAACGCGATCTGCAAAATGTTATACAATTCTAACCACTAACAAGGATCAGCATGGTTGATTGAATGTCTGATTGGTGTGTCTGTTGAAGATGGATGTGTGTTTTTGATGAATAGATGCATCTGTTAAGGGCCTTAGTGATAAAAATACTATACGAACCTTCATCGCGGTTAAATCCTTTTCCTAGATAACGATACAAACCGATCTGGCGAAGGCATTTCCACTACATCATCCAGTTGTCGATACGTTCAAATGGAAGCAGTTTGGCTCCGGTTCACGAAAGCTTTAACTGCTAAAATATTGACCCCACTTAATGATTTTTGGTTAACTGAGTATGGACCGAGAGCACCGGCAACACGGTTACACCGATGCACATGAGTGCAGCGCTTGCAGCATTGCACTTTTTTTACGAAATCACTTTCTAATTTCTAAGCCGAACATATCTAAGATAAACTGGAAAGCGCAGATACCAGTTTTAACTATTGTACACCGTTTAGCATTATTGCCTCAACTCGCCTGATCATTTCTTTCAACAATATATACATGTTTAGCTGTGATAACTTATTTTCTTTCACAAATTTTCGGAAGCATCACAGCATCACATCTGGGTCGAACGTTACATCTATTTTGATGAAGCCAAAATGAAATCGCACTATTGCAAATGAATTAAAGACACTTCACTTTATTACACTCAACTTACACTTAAGGAATGCCACACAAATAGAAACGCTTACGAACCATACACACTTTTGAACACTCATCACTAACTAACTAAAGAAAAACAATAGAAAGGAAAACTTAGATCGGAAGTGAACTACTCACTTTACACAATAAACGAACGATGCAACTAATGCTAACACAAAGCCTATTATCTGGCTCTTATTGTGACCTTCCCGGCTTATAGATGTACACTAAGGCCGCTGTTCGTACCGATGTTCTTGCTGCGAACCTTCCGCTGTGATGACATTTGCTGCCAAGAAGAACCAAACCTGCAGCACATAAGCAATCGGTTCTCCTGCACCTGACCCGGAAGAATCCGTATGCTCTACAGATGCAACTTCGCATAATGGTGCCACGCTGCGGAAAATGCACGAGCAAAGGGAGAAAACAAGTATAATTATTTCATCAGCCAGCAAGATGCAAATGATTGGCTGCTGGAAAACCGCTCTTACCTGGACAGCATGATGGAAATTGTCCTTTCCTATCCTATCCTTTGGGAATATGAATGCTGTAAGAAATAGTTTGGATTAATTTAAACCCACTCGTTACAACCAACATTACGAAGCACTTACTTTTTGCTCTTCGTACAGTACACCAAACAAAGCTTGACTTTGTTTTTTTTTTCCTTTTTTCCACGTTTTCACGCAATGCTTCCGGAACAACAACTTTCGATGCATCTGAAAAACGGTTCGGGACGAAAAACAGCGTTAAAACAATCCCATATTCCGATTGTCAAAGTGATTCTTACCGCACAAAACGCACTGGTCCAGTGAAGAATAGCCACAGCGAAGGAATCTCGTTGTTAATTACGGAAACGAGTTGCTAATAAACATTCACCAGTGGTTTTTTTTTATTAATCACTCTTTCTTTCTAAAACACACAAAGAAATAATGCATACCAATAAGTTCTGCTTTCTATATTCGGCTACGAATTTATTTTCCACTGCTCCAGCAACCGCTGTTGGTGTTCAAATCAAAACATAAACAAACCATAACTATGATTTAATTGTCAAATCCACATGACCCGATAACCGTGCACAATCCAGTTTTTAGTACAGGGCTGCTGCCGACCTTATAGGGGGGGTACTATATGAGATTTTTACCGAAATGCCAAAGAAGCGTACCACGGACTTAACACTCTGTGTAATCGATTGTGCTTTGGCGCTGTCATCGAGTGCTGTCAAGCATTGTTGATAAATAAAACCGAGTGCGAAATAAAACACAGCTAGCTGTACGCCGTAAGGCTTTCTAAGGGATTTTGTAATTTATTGTAGTTTTGTCAAGTTTAAAAAATGTCTGCAGCTTTCAAGTTGGCCAAAAAGAAATACTCGCAGCAAGATCTGCGGCGTATTATGAGTGAAACTAAGGCATCCAAGCAACAGCAACAATCGGACGGCGAATCGAACCGAATCGATTCACCTCTAGCAAAATATCCTTTTCCAATGATATTGATTATTTTTCTGTATTATTCTCTTACCGAATGTATGTTCCTTAACTTATTTTTTGCCTATATACGTATAACGATGCAGGACAGTTAATGTGCGTCCTTTGTCGGTCGGTAGTACGGTCTGCCGCAGTTTGGAAAGTTCATCTCAATTCTAAGCAACACAAAGAAAACGTCGAACTAGCCAAGAAGCTAAAGGATGCTTCTGTGGCCAAAAGTACGGAGCCTTCAAAACTTAGCAATGCACCGCAATCCCATTTGAAACGGGCAGGAACTGAACAAACCGCTGCCGAAAGTGTGCCAGTAAAAAAGATTAAAGGAATATTGAAGAATTCTACTAAACCGGAAGTAACACAGAATGGATTACCGGAAGACTTTTTCGATAATGGCACGGGAAATACTGCCAATACAGTAGTCTCCTCCATACGTAAGGATCTCGTAAACATCCGACTTCCCGAAAGGCACCGTGAACAGCAGCATGTCGAATCGATGGATACCGAAGAGGCTGCACCTGATGCGGGTGGATCTAAGGTGCTACCGGATGAAGAGAAATTGCCCGAAGGATTTTTCGACGATCCCAAAATGGATGCAAAAGCGCGCAATCAAGAGTACAAGGACCCGAACGATGAGGAGTGGGAAAAGTTTCAAAAAGAAATTAAGGAAGCAACAAACGTTTCCATGGCTATTATCAGTGAAGAGC
This sequence comes from Anopheles maculipalpis, assembly GCF_943734695.1. Classification (NCBI taxonomy): domain Eukaryota; kingdom Metazoa; phylum Arthropoda; class Insecta; order Diptera; family Culicidae; genus Anopheles; species Anopheles maculipalpis. The sequence continues at coordinate 51,912,631 of NC_064871.1, forward strand.
AAGAGGAATCTACTGCCGAACGGCAAATAGCAGAGATAGATGAACAAATTCGCAATTGGTCCCGGGTGTTGGATTTAGAAAAAAAGAAGGAGCAAGTTAAAACCATGAAAGGATCGACGGATTCCGAAGGCCGCACTATGTATCTTGCAAACGTCAGCCAATCTATAACACAAACAGCCGAAGAGGATGATCGCGAAGATGACGATGATGATGAGGAGTTTGATGAGTTTTTAGATTGGAGAGCAAAGAAATCGTTCAAATAGAGTGATAGAATAGTGAACATGCAAAAGGGAAATCCTTTTAAGTTGAACGAAAGAAAATAGAAGACAATTTTGGTACGGCAAGTGTAAGGTAAGTAATGCTACCTTTAATGCTTATCTTACTGCATACTACATTTAAACCTGAATTAGGTACAATATGACCAGAAAAGCCGCCAGCTACCCATTTTATATTCCAACTCCATTTACAAGCAGACGAGAGTACTTTTTTGCTACCTTTACTCAACAATTAGAAGCACCAGTAATTGGAGTGGAAACCTCCAATAAACGAGCCTCCAAAAAATTGACCTAAAACTGCAAGGTCAAAAATAATCTACTAATATTAAGAATCACCATTGTACAGCGAATTAGACTGATTATCTCATGAACCTGATTATGCCATTTGAATGGCACCGATCCATTCTGTCTATAAAAAAATATTAAACGTAATAAGCCCGAAGAGTCGTGGAGCAATGGCGTGGATACGTCCGAGAGTTCTGACCAGATTGCCGATACAGCATTGTGCATTTCTACAGCTGGGTCAGGATTATTCACTACGGTCATCATTTCATGAACTGAGCATAAAGGACACCCATCCGGCATTGTGGTTTTGTTAGTTTATGTAAAGTAAATAAGTTTCATTAAAAGATTTTTAGGTTCTGTAAAGTGATACATCTTAGCTAGATTTTTCATTCATCGTGTTTTCTTTTGTATTTTTGGTTGTTTTGTTTTTTTTTTGTTCATAGTAAAGATGTCGCTTATTATTTTAGGTATGCATCGTTAGCAATCGTGTCGTCGTGTGCAGATTTGGATGTACATGCGAGAGTTGTTTCTTCCCGTGCGATTATAGCGTTAGCGTTATGCCTACCTGCCAAGGCTTGTACGCGCGCATCACACATAACAACCTGGTCTTTCGTGTGCCCTAGCTCTATTGCTTCATTTATGCTGCTCAGGCTATGCTTAAGAGAGCCTGCCGAGCGTGTGTGCGCCTGCCTAGTAGTGTATGGCGTATGGTAAGTGTGTAACCGTATGTTTAAACCTTCCATTCGAACTGCTTATGCTGTGTGTGTGTGTGGGGTGTTGTTAGAGTGGACACATTGATGAGAGAGTTTTTGGTACGCTTTAATGCAAATTGTGTATTTTGTTCGTGCAATTGTAGTCACAATGTTGAATGTATGCACCATACTGTCACAGACGAATGTTTCCACAGTATCGCCACTAGCTCTGAATCGAAGTAGAAAAGGGAGTAGAATGGAAACGGCAGGAGGTTGTAAACCGTCCGATAATGTTCGTACACGTTAAAATCCCTTTCGATGAGAGAAGACCAGTTATAATAAATAGGAGATAGGACAGTACGAGTAGTGTAGTGTGCGGTGCAATGAGCGGCAGCACCTTTAAAATAGTTTCCCAAAAATACATGCTAATGGTAGGCGTTTTGATTAAACTTCCGATACATTTTTATTTTTAGGCTAAGTTTGCTGGGTCTACTAATATGCCTACGCTATTTGTTGTCTGGTTGTATCTCGCTACGGAAAGGAATGTAATGTTTCGAAAAACTTAAACACGTTTAGCGCGTTGTACACAGTTGTCGTCGTTTCATGATTATTTGACTAATGAATTATTGTTTTACTCTTTACTTACTTGACGCTACTCACCCTACATCTACAATCCATCTAAATGAGTACTGAAACAACTATTGCCCACGCTGGGCGTTGGAAATCAGAATCAGCAATGTGATGATGTATGCTAAGCTAACCTAGCAAATTGTCACAAATTGTGCATGAAAATAGAAATGTGGTAGAAGTACAAGAACGAGTTCATGTGGATGGTAGCCAAATCCTTACACTCAAATTGCATGTATCCTTTTTCAGAGTTTCACACTCGCAAAACGCGAACTAGTCTTTGAAATTCTTCCCCAAATTTCAAATTACCGGGCGTTTTAGCGTCCATTTCCATCCATGCATGCCATCTCCACATAACCCTTGACGTTCATGCACAGGAAAAGGTAGCCAAGAACACAGTATGTATATTCGCTCTCTGCACCAACAAACAAACAAACAAGCGGAAAACTGCTACGAATTTCTATTGATCTTTTCTGGTACTGTTGGTCATTTCTTGATGTTGTTGTTGGCTTGGCTAATGTTCTAATGTTACGTAGTAGCTCAGGAACTGCTGACGTTTCTAGAGCATAGTTCTCAATTTCTCGCTCAATTGTTCCTTTTTCCAGATGTCAACTCTACCGGTTATCTCCTATTTACTACTGCTTGGTTTTGCTACAATACATCTTTTCTCTTGCGCTAGTTTTGCTAGCTGTTTGTGTTCTCTGTGTTTACATTCGTCCTTTAATCAGTATGTAAATCCAGCAATCTGCTGTGATTTTCGCCCGTTTCTAGTTTGTTTTTTTTTTTCTTTTCTACTTGTTGCTCTCAATTTTTTCATCATTTTCTGTTTCTTATACAGATTTGGAACGTCCAGCCTAACATGTACGACTGGTTTTGCAGTGATGTTCGTAGGTTTGCTTCGTTCGTTTCTAGTAGATATATGTTGCATTAAATTCTGATACCATTGTTATCTCTACCTGTCAGCCAACCCTAGCGATTTGCAGATGCAGGCGCCATTTCTATTGAGTTATTAAGTTGAGTTTAAACATCCTCCAAAATCTATCCATCTACGGCGATTATTTTGTATGTGCTTGTTTTGTTAAATTCTAAGCCTGATTTTTTTTTGTATTTTCTATCATTCTCCTTGCTCATTATCTCTTCTCTACATTCCTTGTCTGGTTGTAGTGTGCGCATTCGGTTTAACTACGGTACTTTTATTTCTTAATGCAGTACGAATAGGTAAAGAGATAGATTTTCTTTATGTATAACTCATACGTGTTTGTGTGTGTGTGTGTGTGTATATGTATGTATATACTTCAATATATTTTGTTCTGTATAAAGCCATCCTATTTATTATAAGGTTCTTACTCGCATTTCGTTATTTTTTTTTTTGTTCTCTTATACATACACGTATATTTATACATATCGCGAGAAAACTATTTCAAATACATTTTGATTATTTTTCATCGTTCTTTTTGTTCGTCTTAATTTTGTTTGATTTTGACTGTAGGCAAAGGGCTGGTTTTGTGTTTTTTTTCTTTTTTTTGGTGCATCATCACACGCTCATGATGTGCAAGTTAAGTTGGTCGAAAATCTAGAATGCAGAAAATCGATTTTCACAACGTTTTCACTACTACAATATGAGAATTGTGGGTTCTATTAAGTGTACGCCATTCTTCGATTATTCCAATCGTCATACAATATGCGCTTACGTACCTTTACGCCGTTCTGTTTGTTTCGTTCGTGTTAAAGCTTTTGAATAGTTAGTTTTGGATGTTTTTTTTTTGTTTTTGTTTTGTTTTTACGGTAAGCTCTCATGCATGCCGCTACAATTTAAATAGGTTAATTGGAAATATAGTAATTATTTGGGTTAGGTAGGGTGTCTTCAATGTTGCGGAAGGATACGCTTTTCACTTGTATTGCGAACCGTTCCTTTCAGGTTTTTACTACCCGTTCGTACTATTGTGGACCTATTCCTTATGTTTTCCATGTGCTTTTGGCATGTGCGATTCCTTGGGATGAACGTTTTTCGGTATAATTGGGCAGAATATGCTCCGAATATTTTTCCTAAAATCTTCCCCTATTTTACGAAAAATATTCGAGAGTTCACATTTCTGGCCATGTTTTCTCGTGGAAAGCTGCTGCTTGTGTGCATGGGGTGTGTAAATAAATGTTCGTTTTTCCCAAGGGCGATCGCGCGCTATCCAGGTGCGGGGCATTAAAAGTGTAAGAAAGAGGGATAGAGAGAGAGAGAGAGCTATTTTTAAAATATTTTCCGATTTTATTGTTTTTTTTGTATGTTTTGTTTTTGCCTTTTTTCATATATTTACTTCATTTGGCAGCGCTTTGCTTGTAAAATGGTATTGTGTTAAGTTTGTTGCATTTAAGAAAATATAAGGGAGTTTTAAAGGGAAAAACTACGCTACGCTTTCATGAACGGCTACACTCTGTCAGTTTGTGTGATAGGGAATATTTATATGCGTGAATGTTTTTTTTTAGTTTTTTTTTTAATTTTTTTAACATTTTTTTGGGTACTTTTTCAATAGGATTTTGATCTATATTGACTACGATTCTAGCTTCTAACAGCCTAAGCTTACGAAACGAAAGTTCTAAACGAACATTCGTTCCGCTCATATCACATGCAAGTTGTGGTTTGTAGTTGTAGTCACTAGAATTTGGCTAGAACTCCTAGCCGGCGCTATCTAGTACTTTGCGTCTGCCGGTCGTACGCAGCAGGTTTAAAAAGAGAAATGGGCATTTGACATTCCATCCTCGACTGTGCAGCCTTCCATCTAAGCTTCCCATATATCTCAAATGTATGTTATCGATGGGCTAGCGAAGCACATATATTTAGTAGCAAGTAAATGACTTTATTCGATGCAAAATGTTATGATTCTTTTGTTTTGTTTTTTCGGACAGCAAAATGCACACTCAAACCAAGATCACACTTAACCAACAAGCAATGAGAGTGGTTGCCGTGTGGGGTTAGGATTAACAGTGATCCTCAAGTACGTCAAACAGAAACTAAAAAACGCTACGTACGTTATGCTACATTCTGCACACGCTACTGCTTGCTGATGAGAAAGCGTTTCTTAATGTCGTTTTTAAAGCATTCGATGGTGAGTAGTGTAAACGCTTCTACACTAGTGTTCGATACTGAACATGGACAAATGCTAAATCCCGTTTTGTAGAGCAAATATTTTATCTCAAAGGGTTTTTCTTGTTGTTGTTGCAGCTGAGTAGTTCAATCAATATTACCTAGTATAGTATGTATTAATATATTTTGTTCGCTAATCAAAAAGCTGTATCAGTTTGGTACTTCTGAACCTCTCTATTCTGGACTTCTAGGGCAGAGATCACAAATTTGCGCAAGATCGGTTAATTTGTTGCTTTGTCTACACACGGAAATGAGCTATCGATGAAAGGAATCCAAACTTAAATAATCAACCGTATTTAGTACGATCTAGCGCGTACAGCAAGTAGCAGATGTTGTTCTGCTTGCTTCATTTAAATCGCTATCATCTTACGATATTGGTTGTTGTTTCCTTGTTTATCCTTAGTTCGTTACTAGCAGTACTACTTCATTATCAGAATCTCTCTTTTTATCACGGATGTTTTCTTCGGTTTTTGTATTTTTTATTTGTTGCACGGCAAACTGTTCCCCCCTCTCTCGTGATCTCATATGATATTTGTTCGTCGACCTGCCTCAACCCATTCTTCGATTGTCTTATGTCTTATGTGCTCTTGCTACACGTGTTTCTATATGTGTTTTTTTTTGTTGTTGTTTTTGTAAATCTCTTCCACCCATTCGCACTCTCTTCACAATACTGTGACGTCTTGTCGAACAAAAGCTTTAGAAATGCACTTTTGCAAAGATGCACACTGTGTGGACACGTTCTCCAGTTTTTCGTCTGTCAACTTTTGTATGCTTCAACTTTGCCCGTTGGATTGTATGTTCCCGTTTCGTTTTAAGCAACGAAAAGGTGAGCCTTCACAATCAAACGACTGGAACTTTTGCAAACTAATCACGCTCCTGCTCTCTGTGGTGTCACGGGTTGATGATGATGCACAAAGTTTTATGTTAGATTTTTTTCCCCCCCCTTTTGTCACTTTAGCATTTATCATTTCATCAATAGTTGGACTCTTTTGTTCTACTTCTCCATTACCTTTCCATCACTTCACTTCACAGCAGCTAAATATTTCACGTAGCAAATGTCGAATGTGTTTAAGAAAGAGAATTTCATTACTCTGTGCGCCAAGTGCTAAAGTTTTGTGCGCTAGTGTGCGGTTTCGGTAGTTGCTAAAGTTAAACATTAATTGTGCTGCGGTCCTACGGTTTTTTTTGTTTGGGCTCTTTTTTGTGAAACTCATCTGCTCCTGATTAATGGTCCCTAGGAATGGTGAGTTAGTGGAAGCCAACGCTGTTTGTTTTTGTTTTTTTTTTTTTTTGTTACTTCGCAAGCTTCACAGTTAAAGACACAAATAAAAAATGTGCAATTGAAAACAAAAGAAAAACACTTTTCCTCATGTTTTGGCGCTTTTCTGTTTTGATTAAATTTCACTTTACGCTACTCCATTTTCTCACTTATGTCTTAATTTCCGCTATCTCAACCGTCACACTCTCGTTCGGGTGCGCTGTGCCGTTGTCCTTCGAATGGTGGTGGTTACCGCTACGGTTGGATTTGGTGGAAGTGGCCGACGCGTTACTGCTTCCGCGGGATCCTCGCCGTGAGCCTAGAGCACAGTTTATGTCACGGAACGTGTGAGGAAGGTAGAGAGAAGAGAAAGATGTAGACAAGAATAGATGTTTTTTTCTTCGCAAAGTTTTGAATATTCTAAAAAAACAAACCATCAAGTACAACTTTACAGACTAACAAAATACGTGTTGATAACGTATGTTTAATAGCAGGGAGATTCTATTCGTCTCTAAAGGTAATACAACAGCAAATATGAGGATCACTACCAACGTTCTTGAAATAAGGTGGAGAAGAATACGAGGTGAACATTTTCGAATCCACATTATTTGCATTAAATGGTTGCTGTTTACTGATTTTTCTATTTTACAATTTTGACATTTCAATTTCGATAAGATACGAAGGCGAAGATAGATGGTGTTGAACAATTAAATAGCCTGAAAAAGGGGTACGAGTCAAGATAGACTAAAAAACACATAGCACAACATTGAGCAACAGAATGACAGAGAAATGTTGCAACGACTGTTCCAATTAATGAATCGTAATATGAATGGACGGTTTTGAATAACCAAATGATGATTGATAGCGTTACTGACGGCATGCAAATAACTCATAAGCATAGTGTTTCGTGTCACCTTATAAAGCGTCATGTGAATTACACTACTTGTTAGATTTTTGCCAAATAGTATTTGGCTTCAATGCTCTAATTGGACATAACTACCGAGAAGAATTTAGATAGAATTATTGCTCAATTGCCTAACGTTAATAGTATTACAGTTTTACAGGAGATAGCGCAACTAAGGTAGATAGTATTGCAAAGGTTTCAATATATTTATACTGCAACATTACTTGAGAGCTGTTGAAGAGCAAATGTAATACCTACTAGTGAGCAAACTTTTGCTTTTTTTATCATCTGCGTAGATACGTTAAAGCTGTTCTGTTTTATATTATCTTATTCAAGGGAGCGACTAGCGGGCGATTGGTAAAAGAGCCGGCGGCGTGCATCAGTGGTCAGCAATTCCTCGGCAAGTAGTAAAGCGATATAAATATTCGACATCTCTATTCGACATGCTGCTGTTCCGAGGTTATGCGTCGATCATTCCTCACTCTCTGTCTCTCACTTTCTCTGCCTGTCTGTTTGTCTGTCTGTCTGTACTGTCCACGATGCTTTGCACTAGTTGAGCAAAAAATGGTTGGCAACAACATAACATCTCTATTGTTTCGTTTGCTGGCATGTGCCCGGTACCGGAGTCGCTTGATCTTGCTGCTGCTGGCCCTTTTTGCTATGTGAGTGTGTCTCTGTGGAAACGAGGGACGAGGGATAGAAGTTTCACGGGTTTTTTTTTTGGTGTTTGCAATTTTAGGTCTACCAAAAGCTTCAATCATTTAGTGTGTAGTATACATATTATTGCATATTTTACAATGTGTCAATGCAGAGATAGCACAGCTGTTTCCTGCGTATACACCCAGGCACACTGGTACGGTTAGGTTTGATTACTCTTATATTTCCACCTCATGTAGCGGATACAGACTGCCTGCACAGATGTAACAGAAAGTGGTAGGTAAAAGATATACATAGAGGAGAAAAGAGAAAAAGAGAAAAAGAGAGAAAAAGAGAGAAAAAAGAGAGAAAAAAGAGAAAAATACAAGCAAGAAAGAAAAGGGAAAGTTGTGAACAAAAAAGTAAAAACAGAAAGAGAAAAAACTACTCTGACAAATGTTTTGCAAAACGTTAAGTGAAATGTGTTTAAATGTTTTTAACTTAAACTTGAAAGAATAACAAAACAACTACCGTCAAAATTACAACTGTTTAAAACACAAAACAAGAACAAGAACATGTATTGCAAAATTGGTTATCGAATATGCACATCTTTGAAGAATGATTGAAACGTGTTGTTAAGCGCCGATGTAAAGCATATTTGCACTATTTGCGCATGTAGTGATATTGCACAAAGCGTTAGCATATGAATGTTTGAATTTCGCATGAACATGAACAGATCGGATTTATTCTCGTCTCTTCTTTTTCTACAATTGAGAGCTATGTGTTTTTTAGCCAATCAGAGTCGAAGTCATTTTTAATCACTTAAAATTGATACTAGTGAGTTTGTAGAAGGAGCTGTATTTCTCCTTTTTCACCGTATGCTATTATCTAAAATTCTATTGCAGCAGTACAATGCGTAAAGGCACAGAGCAAATGTCTAGAATAGAAGTCTAGAAATATCTAGAGCATTATCTAGAGCAAAGAAGCATTTTGTGCGAGATGTAGTTCATGCCGAGCGAAGTCAATCGATTAGTTTAAAAAGATCATTAACCATAAGTCAGATGTTTGAGCTTCTAGTATTGTTTGGCATATTTCGCTACAGGGTTTCTGAGTAGAGAACTAGACAAGTGCGAGGCATTTCTAGACAATGCTAAAGATGAACTGGACAACTGTCGCCGTTTCTCGACAATGATCAAATTGAAATGGACAAATGCTAGGTGGAAGTGGACAATCGTCAAGTAGAACTGGACAGTCATATTTGAAACGCTTGGCAAATATTTGAAAAGTAACCGTTGAAACATGAACATGTTTAAAAGCGGTAAAACAAATGTGTATGAATTTTTGTACGTTTGATTTAATATTTTTGATTTTGTAAAATATCCATTACAATAACTACAAGAACTCGATTTAGCGATTATAAACAGAAACATCTTCTGTCATCTTCTGTCAAAAGATAAAATTTTGAGCAGGTATTGCAAATATTTCTAACCGAGTATGCCCGGGATAAGGCAAAGAATAAGGAGGAAATGCCTTATCAATATGATTATTAAAAAAATTCAACACAAGCGGTGTTGACAATACGGCACTGGACCGTCATAATTAATTATAAATAAAATAAATATTGCAAATATTGTATTTCTACCTCACATTTTTAAAGAAAACCATGCATTCTAAACGTAATTACAAAAAAAAAAAACGGCGACGGTTGTCCAGTTCAACCGTCCCTCTGTTTAGTTCATCTTCATCGTTATCTAGAAATGCCTCGCACTTGTCTAGTTCTACTCAGAAACCCTGTAAATTATTTCTTTTATTCCTGGAAAGAAATTGCTAGAAAACCTGTTACGAGTTCTTCATAAAATGTGTAAGGATGTGGAAAACCATTAGAATACAGTAAATTTCTGCAACGCGTGTCACGTTACTTGAATATAATTGATGTTTTGATAGTTACTGAGTACTTTTTTTCGATTAAAATTTAGAATAACAACCAGACTTCTCTAAATCACCGGATTGACGAGAGGAGTAAAAACAAAAAACGCTCATCAATTTAACAATTAGATTAACAATTTTAAAAGAACAACTACAAAAACCGATAAAAAAGAAAAAAATAAAGCTCTAGATTTAGTAACAGTTCAACAGTGGCAAGGACACGATAGAAATTGAAGGAAGAAATGGTTTGCGAAAGAGGCTTAAAGGTAACGACGACTCTAGGAACCAATAACGAGTAACGCCAACTACGTCCAAGCCAAGACAGAATGTGGACGGGACATCCGGACCAGCTTCCCCCCATATACAGACCTATCTTACCTATCGATGCATTCGGAGAATGCGGTCGCAGTGAGGCCATGCTTGGTTGGCGGGACGGTAACCGCACGGACATGCGCGATCCTCGCCGTTCTTGGCCGTGCAGCAGTTTGTTGTCGCGTAGCAGCGACACATTCATCAGCCGTGGGTTCGGTGTATTGAAGATCGTTCGATTTTCGCGCCAACGTGCCCTGTACAGACGAGCATGGGAAAAAGGAACAAAATATTAGAAGAGTTATCTAGAGAATCAGGATAATAGGATATACGCCTTGTGATGGTCACTGATCAGTACTGTGACCCACTATCACATATAGGCATGCATGGTAGAGTAAGGAAAACATTGCACAACGCTAAAACCATGCCTTCATTAGGCAGATTTAATTGCAGTACTTAACACAACATTACTTTCTGTTATGAAATAGCGTTTGTCTCTTGCTTCGGCGTGCGTTTGCATCACCCGCTGGTAGCAAATCAACATGACAACGTTGCTTATCAGTAGGAGACTTGCAGGCACCAAACAGTCAGAAAGATAACATTGTACAATATACGACAAACGCAACCTTCGGAGTGAGTGTATTTCAGTTCAGTTTAGACATCGGTGCTAGATGGTGGTCTGTACCGGTAAGCATTTCTGTGTTCGGATAATGTATGCACTTTTCTCTGTACGAACGAAAGAAAGTGCACGATCGATTGAACAACACATCATTTTGGCTGATCCTTCCTTGGCAAAGCACCAAGTGCGTTTTAACCGTTACTGTGAACCTGCATTGTTCATAGTGAAATTAGGTGTAGGTACTCTCTTTCTCCTGATGGTTGTGAGAAAGAAAAAAACAGAGAAAGAGAGAAATAGAGAGAGCGCGCGCGCACGGCGAGAGATTTCGAGTGCGAGAGAAGCTGTCATTGACAGCTGTTTTTTCGTCAACTTGTTGTGTACATGCATGCGTGTACGCGAGTGTGTGTTTGTGTTTTTCATTGTTTGCCATTCATTCATAAGCTAGCCGCGGCCGTGAGCGGATCTGCCGTGCGAGGTAGGTTTCTGCAGCTATTGTAGTGGTATAAATTTACTGACAAAATAGCAGTGCTTGCAAAGGTGTGTAACTAACAGCGTAACACTTCTCCTGCTCGGTACGATAAAATGGAATGGCGAGTGCAGGGGCCGTCGCTGGCTAGAAGCAAAAACAAACGGAACGTTCGCTTCTTCATCGATCAATCAAGGGTGATTGAACGCGCAAAGGGTGTGTTTATACCGCGCACTTCGGATTCAGTGGAAGTGTACGATCGAAGCGTCGGACTTGCAGCAGAAAGTGAACTAAATTTCCTGGTAAAATTATGTTTATTTCAACCGGTGCGTCTCTCGTTGGAAGTGTTAGAAGTGACCACAGAAGACAGACACAGACAAAGTGTTAAGATGCTGTTCATAAGCCTCTAATGTTGTGAAGGATATTAGCAAAGCGATCCCGGACGAGTTAACTAGGTGGCGTTGGTGCTAAAAGTGTGCCAGTGAATTGATTGAGCACTGTTTACGATTGACCTTCGACCCGAACCAAATTGGACGTTTTTTGCCTATTGCTCATCAAGAATTTTAGACATAAGTCATTTCCCATGGCAACTGTACTATAGTGCTTCCTATCACCGGGGACTAGATATTTATAGTGTATACATTTTGGTTACGCCGTTTGTTAGATTATTTACCGGTAACGATACTAGATACTGAACAACTTTGATCCCAATGCTAACCATTGTCCAAACCACTCAATTGTGAGCCAAACAGCACACAAAGACCCGTTATTAGGCACATGGTACTGAATTTTGCATGGAATAACGAGACAAAAAATCCCCCCAAGCTGAACAGACAACGCGCGTCTTTGATTGGAATGCATCCGCACACGCAGATATGGGCTTTTCTCCGGTAAACTCGATAGCAGGTAGCCCTCGCTGCTATCGACACACACACACACACACAGCGGAAAAACCGGTTCCCACTCTTCGCATTGCTCTATGGTGCTATGGGCCACAACACTCCTCTTGCGCTCTGTTTTGATGTCAAACATAATAAGGGATACCGGAATCAGTGAAGCGGAATGATTAGTTTGGTCAGCCCCATTGTGTATACGGCGCGCTCACACTAGCCGTGGGCAACAGTCTGTAACCAATTTCATAACTCCCTATTTTGGTTGACCTGTTAGAATTTGTCTACTTTTCTATAGATTACGTGTATTTTGAATCAGTAATCTGTATATTGTAGTTGAAGAAGCTTTTTTAAATGATAATTCTATTTTTTTCTTTTATAGAACACTGGGAAACGTGCAAATCACGCGGAAACATCACCATCGCAAGCTCCTGTGTACCCTACCCGATGGGAGTTGATGTGTGGCTGATGACTGACCACAGCGGAAACAATCGGACTGAACAGTTTTACATCACGATCACGATCAGCAAAGCGTGCTAGTGCTAGAATGAACCGCGAAAACGCATTCAGCAGGGGGAAACAGAACAACCCAATCCAAAATGCCTCCTTCTTCTCGAAACGTAGCTTCTGGTGGCTGCGGGATATGTTTCGCCATGGACAGCGTAAAGAAATTACGGAAGAAACACTGTACGCCACCTTGCCCGAGCATAGCAGTCACGGGTTGGCGGAAACATTCGAACGGCTGTGGTCGGAGGAGGAACAGCGCGGACCGGATAAGGCTAGCTTTGCCCGTGTTTACTGGAGAGCGTACGGCCCGGAAACCCTTTTCTGGGGTCTACTGTTTTCGGCCTTCGAAACAGCGAACCGTGTCGCACAGCCACTGTTGCTGGGAGAGTTGGTATCCTACTTCACCCCAAACCAGGACACCATCAGCGAACGGGACGCATACCTGTACGCGATAGGTGTTATCGCTTGCTCGCTGTTATCGGTCATCTCATTCCATCCATTCATCTTCTACATCTTCCAACTCGGAATGAAGTTTCGCATTGGTGCTTCGTGCTTAATTTATAACAAGGTAATGTTTTGTTTGAGGATTAGCACGGCAAATGATTTATGGATAGGTTCTGACATACATTAAACGCTCTCACGTTTTGTAGGTACTTAAACTCTCTAAATCGACCACTGCTGGTGATGGACTGAACGGGAAGATCATCAATCTGCTCTCGAACGACGTCGGAAAGTTCGACATTGCTCTGTGCTTCGTGCATGATCTTTGGAAGGGTCCGATGGAAGCCATCCTGCTCGGTTACTTCATTTACTGCCAGATCGGCTTCTCTGGCCTACTCGGAATGGCATTCCTGATGAGCTTCATCCCACTGCAAGCTTGGGTGGGCAAGAAAACGGCAACCTACCGAATGAAGGCGGCTAAGCGGACGGATTTGCGAGTGCGCTTCATGAACGAAATCATACAAGGCATACAGGTGATCAAGATGTACACGTGGGAGAGCTCCTTCGCCAAGATGATTGAGACGATCCGGCGGAAAGAGATACAGGCGATCCGGGGAGGTGCGTACATACGGGCAACGCTCATATCGTTTTTTACCGTATCGCGTGTGTCCATTTTTATCAGTCTGCTGTCATACACCGTCACCGAGAACGTTATCACTGCTAAAAAGGTGTTCATTGTAACGTCGTTCTACAGCATACTGAACGATTCGATGGTACACTTCTGGCCCATGGCTATCACCTTTTGTGCCGAGGGGTACATCTCACTCAAACGTATACGCGATTTTCTGCTCACTCCGGAGGGAAAGTCTTCGTTCGCTACACGCACCAAATCGGACGGAAAAGAAGGAAGGAGCATCACGAAAAAAACTCTGCTTTCGACCAGCGATAAGGATGATACAAGCGACAGGGATTCCGAAGCCAAAGCAATCACAGAAAAAGCCCAGCAACAGAACGGCATCAAAGCTGGGGTAAAAAGTGATGAGATTGATTCGGAACCCTTACTACCGAAAAGGCTGGTGCAGACAGTAGAAGGCGATAGGAAAGGTATCGTACTCGATAGCGCCACGGCACGTTGGATGTGTCCTTCGGCAGCAGCAGCAGCAGGAATCGGAAAAGATGGAGGAGATGGACCAGAAGAGGCGACAAGTGTTGGCATAGAATCCGTCAGTTTGACAGTCGATCCAGGCCGATTGTGTGTTCTTGTGGGACCGGTCGGATCGGGAAAGTCTACTCTACTTCAGGTGCTTTTAGGAGAGCTTGAGCTGGATGATGGAAGGGTAGAAATTTATGGATCCGTCAGCTATGCCTCCCAGGAACCATGGTTGTTTGAAGGCAGTGTGCGAAACAACATCCTCTTCACGGAAGCGTACGATGAGCGACGGTATCTCCGGGTGGTACGCGTGTGCGCCCTAGAGAAAGACTTTGAACTTTTCCCGCACGGCGATCAAACGATCGTTGGAGAGCGCGGCATAAGCTTAAGCGGAGGTCAAAAAGCACGCGTTAATCTAGCCCGTGCTATCTACCGAAAGGCGGACATCTATCTGCTGGACGATCCACTATCGGCCGTCGATACGCACGTCGGCAAACATATCTACGAACTGTGCATTCGGGATTTCCTCGCCAACAGTGTATGCGTGCTGGTAACACATCAGCTTCAGTACTTAAAAGACGTCCAGCAGATAGTGCTGATGAATGGGGGCCGCGTGGAGGCATGCGGAAGCTTTCGAGAGTTGAAAAAATCAAACATCGAATCGATCATGGCACTGACACCCGACGAATCTCCGCTAGAAAGTCCAATCGAAAAGGAGCTGAAAAATTTGCGTCCCCGACGCACTAGCGGTTCGTCGACCGGTTCGCAGCGTGACGAGCTAATGATGGATCTGCTGCAGCAAGAGAAGCAGGAGGAAGAAAAAGAATCTCAAGGTGGTACCGGCAGTGTCGGCCTGTCCGTGTACAAAACCTACATCACAGCGGTCAACAGTTGTGGGTGGGTGTTTTGGTTGAGTGTGCTCATGGTGCTGTCGCAAATTGTTGTCAGCGGGGTGGATATTTTTGTGGCAGAATGGGTGAATTGGGAGGAAAAAGTGGCCGGTATTCCGCCCGAGTTTGATCTGAATGATAATCACACAATTTTAAGTTCGCGCGATGTGCGTATCTTGCTCAAGGAGCAAACGGACGTGAGCAATTTCATCGAGCGACAGCAATACATCTGGATTTACAGTGGTTTAATCATACTGCTCGTCATTTTGGTGGTGCAACGATCGTTTTCGTTCTTTTACGTGTGTCTTCGAATTTCCGTTAATCTACACGATCGGCTCTTCCGGGGATTAACACGCGCAACCATGCACTTCTTCAATACGAATCCTTCCGGCAGAATTCTCAACCGATTCTCGAAAGATATTGGAGCGATCGATTCGGCGCTACCCATGGCACTGTTGGACTGTGTTGTGGTATGTTATCTACCGAGCTTTTCTTTTCGAGGGGGAAATTAATTGACCATCTCTTTCGTTTTGCTTACAGTTCTTCCTGGAAATGATTGCGGTTGTAGCGGTGGTATCGATCGTCAACTATTGGTTCCTTCTGCCTACTGCGATCGTCGCTGTGGTGATGTATTACATTCGGCAAACGTACCTAAACACATCACGCGTGGTAAAGCGCATCGAATCTATCAACCGATCGCCCCTCTTCTCACACACAAATGCAACCCTGCAAGGGCTTTCCACCATTCGTGCGTTTGGCGCCCAGTCAGTACTGAGGCATGAGTTTAACGAATTTCTCGATGTAAACTCATCCGCCTGGTACATGTTTATTTCGACCAGCCGTGCATTCGCACTGTGGCTCGATATGGTGTGCGTACTGTACATCGGTATTGTAACGATAAGCTTTCTCGTCGGCAATAGCCAGCAAATGCTCGGTGGCAGCGTTGGGTTGGCCATCACGAAGACGATTAGCCTGGTCGGTATGTGCCAGTGGGGGATGCGGCAATCGGCAGAACTGGAGAACCAGATGGTTTCGGTGGAACGCATAAACGAGTACACCAACCTACCTTCCGAGCCTCCGCTCGAAACGGCACCCAAGCATCGACCGCAGCGCAACTGGCCCGAGTTCGGTACGATACGCTTTACCAACGTCGATCTACGCTACACGGAAGATGGCGAACGGGTACTGAAGGACCTTAACTTTACCATCCGTTCGAACGAGAAGGTCGGAATCGTGGGACGAACCGGTGCCGGTAAATCGTCCCTCATACAGGCACTGTTCCGGTTAGCTCCGTTCGAGGGAAACATCGAGATCGACGACATCGACACGAAAACATTGGGACTGCGCGATTTACGTAACAAAATATCGATCATACCGCAGGATCCGATTCTGTTTTCGGGCACGCTGCGTAGCAATTTGGATCCGTTCGATCAGCGCAAAGACGATGAGCTGTGGAATGCGCTCGATGAGGTTGAGCTGAAGGAAGCGGTATCATCGCTGGCTGGTGGTTTGGAGTGCCGCATGTCGGATGGCGGGAGCAACTTTAGCATGGGCCAAAGGCAGCTGGTGTGCCTTGCTAGAGCCATTTTGCGGAACAATAAAATTCTCGTCCTAGACGAAGCCACTGCCAACGTTGACCCAGAGTAAGTAGCAAATCACGTGTGACTGGTGTGATCGTTTGCGTTAATGACTACAATATTATATGTTTTCTCTCCTTCGCTGCAGAACCGACAAACTTATTCAAACTACTATTCGTACCAAATTTGCACACTGCACAGTATTAACTATTGCGCATCGATTACACACGGTGATGGACAGTGATCGGGTGTTGGTGATGGATGCTGGGCGCGTAGTCGAGTTCGGCCATCCGCACGAGCTTTTGCATGGCCCGATTGGATACCTGCGACGGTTGGTAGATCAAACCGGTGTGGCTACGGCGGCAATGTTGATGCGTACTGCTGAGGATAACTTTAAAAAATCGAGTGCACGACAAACGGAAGCAATTACGCTTGGACTGTCGTAAGAGGCGATGTTCCGTTGATTTTGGAGATTATTTCTACTTGTGCAACATTAGTTAAGCATTGAAATATGTTAAAAGATATGCGCAGTTTTGATACGAATTTGTTTCTTTTAATGATGCTTTTATGGCAAAAGAAAACAAACTGGCAACAAGCAACAAAAAGTATCCTTCTTGCATATTTGAGCTGCCGCACGCACGATACTTAAACAATAAAACTGTGACTTTTGACATAAAAATAGTAAACCTAACATAAACGATGTGTTATGATTGTGAAATTTTTGTATACGAGGTAACCATGATGACCATATCACTTTCTCCTTATTTGACATCTTCAAATAAGATTTTCATTTTAACCGCAATAAAGCAACAATCCAAAATATGTAACACTTGGTTCTTGCCGGTAAAATGAACACAAAAAATATAAGCATAATCGCACGGTTCGTAATCTGGCACATGTCTGAAGGTCTTCGTCAATGTGTGTGTGTGTGTTTACCGGCAGCATTTTCAACATCATCACACTGCGAAAAATAGAAAAAAAGGCGCAATGCAACAAGTGACCTCATGAATTTCACATCGCACAGGAACTGTATAGCGTCTAGGCCGCCGGGACGGTCGTCTAGTATCGAAAACTTCACTTCAACATAGGAGGCAACATAGAACGAAACATGAGAGCGGCCCAGCAGCAGCACAATTTCGCGTATGCTACGAGAAGCAACATCATGTATTTCTTTAGCACTCGCCGATCTTTACAAGTGAGTAAAATGAGAGGCTAAAATCTCCGAAACCAAGCCAGGCTTATATTTGCTGAAGGTTTGCAGTAAAGAGAAAAGAATAACATTATTATATTTTTCCTTAATCCAGGTCCGGGCAAATGAAGTGAATTGAGGGTATGTAACACTTGTTTAAATTAGCATAATCAGCATACAGAAGAATAGCAAAGAAAGCCGATAAACGACGTTCGAAAAACGAACTGCGCTCGGCAAAGTAACAATTAAATTGGGGCCCGATTCCCCGCCCAAGCTGAGAAACCGAAAATTTGAGCAAATCTGTAAGCATGTGTGCGTGTCTGAGCGTCACTGAGCGAGAGAACAGCAACGAGAGTTGCGATTAAAACGTGGTTCTACGCGTGGCGCCACAGCACGCGGTCCGCGGTTTAGTTCAAGTAAGTTGGCGGGCGGCATACGCGCATCGTTTCTCGTGCAAATCTTCGCCCCATTGTTTACGTATCGGCCGGGTTAACATTCCACAAGTATTAAAAATAATAAAACGAGTCCATATACGGCAGCATCTTGCATAGTGCGGCACGATAAACGAAACAAGTGAATTATAATGTCCTTCCATCGGTTGGGGGGAAAAGAAAAAAAACAACAAAATGTGTCCAAACAAACTGGTTGATCGTGTGTGTGTGTGTGTTTCATTAAAAGGGATATTAAATTCGTTCAATTCGTTTGTTTGACCCGCAGAATTGACACAAATCAATTGGCACCCAACATGCAAAACGGTTCAAGTCAAAAATCCCACTGTCCTCGGTGTGTGCGCGCGCGATGAAGAGTGATTAATCGGGGACAACGCCACCACAGCAAGAAGGTGCCGCGAAAACGCGTGGTACGTATGTACCGGGGCAATCTTGTCTTTTTTTTTTCTTCACCCGTACCAGGCATTAGCCGCCTGGCAAACAAAATCATTGACGACGATTGGCCGTGAGTTATCTTTGTTTTGATTCTGTGTGTCTGTCTCTCGTTCGCTTCCTTGTCCTGGCCCAGAGAATGGGCAGATGTAGATGAAAATTAAACCCTCCGTTTTGTTTTTGTTGGCGTCATCATTCATACACCATCATCATTGCAGACCCTAGTTTCAGTCTGTGCGCCCCGCCGTATCATCGCAAGTGGTGCTCACTGGCGTGCGGTGCGTGGTCCAGTCTATTTCGGAGCGTGGAAATACAGTAGTGAAAATATAGCAATGACAAACGCTTGTATTAAATGAGTGCTACACAAAGTATATTATCCCTGTTGAACACGTGGCACGTGGAAGCAGGTGATTCAGTGCTGTGAGTTAAAAAGGGCTTGTTCCTCAAATTGGCGAAAAAATATTTTCTAAAGTATAACTTCTGTTCTAACTTTTGCCTGAAGGAATGAACCTTTTTAAATGAGCTTCTACGTAATGTTTCCCAAAAGGATTAGGAGACACGAATAGACCTTGCGGTGATAGCGCCGGGAGATAAGAGTGAAGTGAGTTCTTAATCGTCTCCGAAACGACTTGACGCCTACCATACATTTTTGTGCTCTTACCACAACTCGAGGCGCGTGAAATCTGTAAAAAGAAGTGTACTCCTAATCCGTAATCTCGTGTGTGTGAAGTAATGTTTTTAAATTAAATCAATCTGCCTAACTTTAGGTTTTCCTTTCGACGCTGTATCAGTGAATTTCATAGTGAATTGATGGACAAACGGCATTCGTAGTAAATATCATGTAAAAACGTGTAATTTTCGCCATCTTTCCAAGTGATAGTGACCGGTTAAATAACAGCAATGGAACATGAGATAGCAGATGTATGCTTAGCTCATTTGCATACATAATGCGCGTGTTCGCGAACGGAAAAAGATTCACTGTGCAAGACTGCTGATAAAGCCTGCGCGTCCAACGCCAAAGTGATCAGTTACATATGCGTGTGCTGTGCGCGGTGGTTTTAAGTGAAGTGAATACATTTTCGGAAGTGAGTGTTTCTCTATTTTTCAAACATATTTTTTTTTACTGTGGGCGATCCAGAATGAATCCCGCACAGTACGATCAGGACACAAAAATACACGATCTTCGACGAGAGGCGAACCCGGTCACAAAAGCGAGCCCAGTGTCGTGGTACACCTTCTGGTGGTTGAAGGATCTGTTCCAGACGGGACTAAAGCGTCCCATCGACGAGATCGACATATATGAAACGCTTTCAAACCATCAGAGTGCTCAGCTGTCGTACCAGTTTGAAAGGCACTGGAAAGAGGAACAGAAATGTAACGATCGACCCAGCTTTCTGCGAGTTATCTGTCGCATCTATTGGCCATCGATACTCGGCTATGGGTCGATGTATACCATCGTTGATTTACTGGCGAGGTATGAAAGGATACTGTTTCTCATATCATTATGAAAAACCTTTCGATCGTAAACCTTCTCGTTGCAGAATTCTTCAACCACAATGCCTTGGTGGATTAGTGTCCTATTTTGCTCCCGGGCAGCAGGATATTCGCAAAGAAGAAGCGTATTACTATGCTATCGGAATCATTCTATGTTCGCTGGTACCGGTAGCCGTGTTTCATCACTTTATACTGTACATATTTCAAATCGGAATGAAGATTCGTGTCGCATGCTGCTCACTGCTCTACAAAAAGGTAAGTGTATTAGTTGCAAAAAAAAAACAAAAAACCAGTAACGCGTACATCTCTGATGATGTCTTGACTAAATGAAAGTGCTACGAAAGAGGCAGGGTTTGAAAGGAACGAAAACATAAAAAAAACATATACTGCCGACTGCATGGCGTCTCCGTTCGAGAGCGTTGCAGCTTTAACATGCACAATTTGTTCAATTATGCAACAATTTCCGCAACAAATCGGTGGCGCCACAGCGCCCATTGAGACAGCATCCTGTTTTATTTCATTCTTTAGCCAGCAAAAGTGTATGACTATGGACAAATCGATTGAATTTCGTTTGCAGTCGCAAGCCTTTCGTGTATTCAGTGCAAAACACAAGCGATAGTGTTTGCAATAAATTAAGATTTTGAGAAAAAATATTCAGATTGGTATGCTGCACTGTAAATCCATAGGTTGCTGAAGGAAAATGTACGAAATTATTTGAATGTGAACGTCCTGGGTTAGCAATGATTTATTTTAGTTGGCAACTGACAGCGACCGATCTTCCTATAGGCTGGCTGTGCAATCCTGGCAGCCTCCTAAGAAGATTTACCACAAACTTCATTTTGGGGGGGGGGGGGGGGGGGGGGGTGGCCCGGCCTGGATGAGATTTGAACCCTGGTCCTGCCGTTTGAAGATCGGTGCCGCTGTCGCCTACACCACCGAACCGCCCACTTAATTGAAATTAAAGACTATTAATTAGAAATAAAAACTAAAATAGTTGTTTTTTATTTATTTTTAATTAATTATGACGGTCCAGTAAAAACTAAAATAGTTATTTGCCCAAAAAAACCTGTACAATCGTTTAACGACATCGAATGCAAGAAATGCTTATGCTTAGCTCAAAACTTAAAGAACAAAAAAATCCAAAAAATCACGTCATGAATCTTTGAAGATACATTTAATTTTTTGGAGCCGATTCCTGATTTGATTTACTCTTAACTGAAGATTCTTATGAATGACTCTTCCTAAATGATTCATTACCCTATTGACAAAATTGCCTTAATAACCACCAATAAGGGTTTTTTCAATACAAATTTGTCTTAGTAGTGCCTTAGTTGCCGGATTTACAAAGATTTTCTCAATAAAGTAAGCACACGACTCTGAAAGTCATTTCACTCTAATGTTCTTCTTCTTTTTGGCTTACTGGCCAATACTGCGTATTTGGTTAGTCAGTCCTTACTACGGGGGGACGCGGTCCTGATGGGATTTGAACCCCGGTCCAGCCATTTGAAGACTGGCGCCGCTGTCGCCTGCACCACCGGGCTGCCAAAATCACTCTAATGTAGAGACTCTTTATAACTAGAGTCTAGAGACTAAAAATAAAACTCACGTTTTTAGTATAAAGTTTGGTCTTCCTCCGTATTGTCATGTTATAAATATAAATGCGACCGAAAAAATTGATATTATTACTTCATGTTATTAATCATTGGATAAAATTTCTAAATCATTACCGAAAACTTCTCGACGCATTGATTAGATTATTCATGTTTAGTTTACAACTTCAACATTATTATTAATCAACTCCCCTTTTTAATTGTCCTAACGCAATAAAATTGTTTCCCAGGCATTACGCATTACCAAAGCAGCAGGAACGGATGGCATGACCGGGCAGGTGATCAATTTGATGTCTAACGATGTGGCCAAATTTGACACGGCGACCGGCTTTGTGCATGACATCTGGAAAGGGTTAATTGAGCTGCTGGTGCTGGGCTATTTCATATACCGACAGATTGGCATCTCGGGATTATTTGGCATTGCGTTTTTGCTCAGCTTCATTCCTTTACAAGGTAAGTTTGGTGGGGTTTGGGTTTCTAGGCCGCTTTCGGCGCAACGTCACGTGATCTGTAGGTAATTGCTGATGAATGATCTCGTTATGCACAACGCCATCAAGCACTGATGACTAAAAGATTCACCGTTAAAGTACATCCAAACAGTCAACGGAGGTGGAAAATTGTACTGAACACGCGAACTATTTGCGCGTGTTGAATGTTTGGTCCACGTCATGGGGGTTTTCCCCAAACTAGCCGATTGTAGCATGTGAGGTGACCACATCAGAGCATATTTTTAGTTGTAGTCAACTGGTTGTACTACAACTGAAGGTTGTGAAGGACGATATTTGGTGAATAAAAGGATTTTTTTTCGCCAAACATCGCTACATTTCATATGCATACAAAATATCGTATTTCGTTTTTTTTTCAGCTTGGCTTGGCAAAAAAGCAGCACTTTTTCGTCTGAAAACGGCCAATCGATCCGACCGCCGGATACAGTTTATGAACGAAATCATACAAGGCATTCAAGTGATAAAGATGTACGCCTGGGAGGAGAGTTTCAGCCAAATGGTGGACCGCATCCGGCGGAAGGAGGTGAACGGAATAAGAGGAACACTATTTATACGCGCCGGTCTACTATCGTTCAATCTCGTTTCACGTGTGGCCATCTTTCTCAGCTTAGTCGCGTACGTCCTGTACGGAAACGTGTTCACCGCTAAGCGGGTGTTCATCGTGACCTCCTACTTTAACTGGCTGTACAGCTCGATGCTACACTTTTGGCCGCTGGCACTGACATCCGTTCACGAGGGACTGGTGTCGATAAGACGGATACAGGACTTTCTGTTGCTGGACGAGCGAAAGTTTAGACGGGTTCGGCCCCAACAGACGGCGGCAGTACAAGAGACAGTGGTAGATGAGGGTGCTTGCGAGCTGCTGCCAGAGGCAAGGAATGGGAATGGAGTGGACAGCACGGCGAATCCAACACCGGAAGGAAATGCCGGTAGCAATGTTAAGCGACCGCCTCACAGCAGGCGCTTCATTAACAGAAAAGCTGTTACGCGGCATGGAATTTTTATGCGCAACGGTACCGCGCTTTGGGAGAAGGACTTGCCAGCATCCAACGGTGAAGTTAATGTACGAGGTACGGTAGATTTTGGCACCCTGGCTTTTAAGCTGGTCTGAGAGGAGGGCGAGCAGAAAAAAAAAATCTTAAAAGCATGTTACATCATTTCACTTTTATTTGCAGCTAGCGGAATCAAACACGTGACGCTAACCGTAGACAAGACGAAACCGTGCGTAATTGTCGGTTCGGTAGGGAGCGGTAAATCGACCATGCTCCAAGTTATCCTCGGCGAGCTCGAGCTGGACGAGGGCCGGTTGGAAATCAATGGCAATCTTAGCTATGCATCACAGGAACCCTGGCTGTTTGAGGGAACGGTGAAAAACAATATCGTCTTCACAGAGGACTACCAGGAAAAACGCTACCGGGAGGTGGTGTCCGTTTGTGCTTTGGAACGCGACTTTCAGCTGCTCCCGAACGGCGATCAAACGATCGTGGGTGAGCGAGGCATCAGTTTGAGTGGAGGGCAACGGGCTCGGATCAGCCTGGCGCGAGCCATTTATCGGCGGGCCGACATTTACCTTCTGGACGACCCACTGTCCGCGGTGGATGCCCACGTAGGCAAACATATTTTTGAGGAGTGCATCGTTAAATATTTAAAGGTGAGTGATCTATTTTTCTGTTTGAAGCTTACAGTTGAACCTACAATTGTAGTTTGTTGTTTCGGTAGTTGATTCAATATTATCCGAAAATGAAAATTGCCATTTTAATCATACAGGTCATTCCCTGATTGTCAGATTGCTTCTCCCGTGTCCTCAAAATTTATCTTTTCATACTTGCATTAGCCAAAGCAATTCAGGACTTACTCATCAGGCGCTACAACCGCTTTGCGTTCTTGGCCTGCCGCAGCAGAGTCCGGAACCCCTCACGGTCCCGCGCCGTCGTCCGCCAATCCGTTGTCCCGGCCTTAATGACGGATGATTCCACGCCATCCTTCCACCTCAATCTGGGCCTACCATGCCTCCTCTGTCCGTGTGGACGGCCTAAAAGGACATGCGTATAACATGGTCAGCCCATCGGAGCCTGGCGAGCCTAATTCGCTGCACGACAGTGAGGTCGTCGTACAGTTCGTACAGCTCGTCGTTATGACAATACAGGACAGAGAAATAAATAAGCTCATATTCTTCTTCTCCTTCTTCTTTTTGGATAAACGATCGGTCACGCCGACCATCGAATGACTTACTAGATTTGCTGATACCACAGAGTTTGTTCTTTATAATGTAAATAGTAATGAAAATGGCGTAGCTGATCTCTTATTATGTCGAGGGATTTTAGAATTGTTTTTCAAAATGGTTTGTTTAAAGTAAAAATGTTTCAATGTAATTATAGCATCTAGGTCTTAAAGTTTTATATAAATATTTACGCCGAATTTATGAACAAGAGAATTGGGAATCCGTTTTCAAAAATTGCGATTCATTATTTGTATAGATTTGCCAGTAACCCAAATATCTGTGTTGTGAAATCTTGATCGCTAAAAGAGGCTTTCACGGTACATCGGTATATTGATCGTCATTTAAAAAAAAAGTAAATTAAGTTCGATTTATGTTACTAAATTAGGGCGTCGATTTTATATTACTTGAAATCAAATCAACACATATTTTTTGCACAGCACAAAAAAGGGACGCGTGGTTTGCCGACATTTACCAAGCAAAAGCGTGCCGAGCGCAACTATTTGACTCATAATTTTGCTAGACGATTCGCTACAACTTCTTTGTTCACCACACTGTACGGGAAGCGTCGAACACTCTTCGTTGGTTAAAAAGCACCTGCATATGTTTCGTCTCGCACGGGGGCTCATAAACCATCTACCAACGGTAGAGTTCAGATAGAAAAAAGGTTAAGTGAGGCGTAAAAACGCTTTTCCACGTGCGTTTCTCTTTCACCATTGGTGTTTGAACCACCGTCAAATAGCAAACGTAAAAAAAAAGCACAATGCCGCAGTAGTAGCTTACACACAAATTTTCAATTGCAGGAAAAAGTTTGCGTGCTAGTAACGCACCAGCTTCAATACTTAAAGGACATGGAGCATGTCGTGCTAATGAATATGGGCAACGTGGAACAGCAGGGACCATTCCGCACGCTGGCAGAATCGGGGCACTTTGCCTCGATGAGCGAACAACCACACCGCGAAACCGATGGACGGGAAGAACAGGAACAACAAAGCAACGCACCATCGCCGTCTGATGACGCGTCTACCCCAGCGCCCTCAACGTTGAAACAGCACCCAGACAAGGGCCACGGACAGCAGCTACGAAAAGTCGATAGTGTCGCAAACAATGGGATTGAATATGATACCGCCATCAGCATTGATATCAATAGTAAAACCGAGACGACACATAGAATGACGGTAGGTCTAACATGCTATTTTTGCCCAGTTTTTATCTATCTACCGCATAGCGTTCATTCGGAGTGGCCACTGGATAAGGCCATGGTAGCGTATTAGGGGAAAAAAAGGAACCACTTTCTTATCCGAGTTTAGATCAGTGACCGCATCATGCCACTACTACGGGCGTGCGTGTGTTTTTTTAACATTTCAAAATTGAAATGAATTCGATTTCACTCATCCCGCTAAGGAGCGGCAACACTGGTATTGCTTTCCTGGGACTCGTTGACTCACTGTACCTGTAAAAAGGTAATTTGAATAATTTATCACGATAACTAAACGTGTGCTAGCAGCGAATGTACCCACCCGGGGATTTATAGTGATGCGTTTATTGAATATTTAAATGCACAACAGAACCATAATTGTTGCAGTGTAATGTGCTATTATGT
Organism: Anopheles maculipalpis; assembly: GCF_943734695.1. Lineage (NCBI taxonomy): Eukaryota > Metazoa > Arthropoda > Insecta > Diptera > Culicidae > Anopheles > Anopheles maculipalpis. The sequence continues at coordinate 51,938,720 of NC_064871.1, forward strand.
GGCGTAAATTGACGCGGTGTGTAACATCAACACAACATACAACAAGTGACTTTGAATTGCCATTTTTTTCACCCTTTGCACATCATCAGGAACGAAGGTTTTCCATTCATCCAACGCCAGCACAACATCAACCGGCGCATCAGCAGCACCAGTCCATCTACCAGCCGTCCCCATTCTCATCCAGCAGCATGGTTTTTGATGGGTACGATGACCGCGAGGAACGCCGTAGTACGAAAAAAAAATCCGCCCCATCTTCTCAAGACGACGGTACCACGAAAGACGATCCAAATCACCTTCATAAAGAATCACAACTAACCGGACGTATCGGGTGGCGCGTGTACAAGAGCTTCTTCGTGGCTGTGCAAAGTAATCTTCTGCTAGTGCTGGCAGTCGTTCTGTTCCTATTGGCGCAGGCCAGCATGAGTGGTATCGATTACTACATCTCTCAGTGGTAAGTGTAAATTAATATCAATATTAAGCTTAGCAGAAGCGAAAAAAAAGGAACTGCAAAGCTTTAAGATGTTTGATGGTACGTGTCGATTGGCGCTAATAACCAACCACTACCAGCCGGAATGAACACACGGACACTGCAAAAAAGGATGTTGGCAAAAGAGTAATTTAGTGATGAACGTGACCATTAGGCGACGTAGTAGTTGGTGCTTTTATTGGAACCCATCACAGTCTGCAGCGATGGACGGCCATCATCTCGTTTTATCGATTCGATGTTGGTCATTTTTTTTTTGTGGTATTAAAAATTCCTTTTCCACATTAAAATTGTTTGCTCACTTAAACGCAATTTGCTAAAACAGAGCTCTTTTAACACTTCCACATTATCCCCATCGTTGTGCGAAAAAGAACAAAGAAAAACGAAATACAGTTGGAGTGCAATTTAGTGAGCTCAGCCATCTTAACTACCATCATACACTTGAAACGTGATGTTCATACGGTGCGAAAGGATTATTGTTCTTTTTCACCTTCGTTTGGTGTTGTACTGCATCTTCTCTACGTTTCCTTTCTTTTCGCAGGGTAAACTGGGAAGAGTACTCCAGCGCTCTTGAGCGGTTGAAAAGCAATCGAACCGAGATGGAAGCATCCGCCCTTAACAGCAGCGACTGGGAGGCTTTGCTTCCTATCCCGCCAAAACTGCAAGGAAGCATCTTCACGCGACTGTCCCGCCATCAGTATATACTGATGTACGCGATAGCGATGCTGTTTATGTTTGTACTCTCCTTGAGCAGATCCTTTCTTTTCTTCTACATTTGTCTGCGTGCCACAGTACGATTGCATGATCGTTTGTTCCGCGGCATTACCCGCGCCACAATGTATTTCTTCAACACAAATCCGTCGGGACGGATATTGAACCGATTTTCACGCGATATTGGTTGCATCGATACCTTCCTTCCGTTTGCGATGATGGACTGCATTCTGGTGAGTACGCACAAAGAGACTTGCAATTGCATTTACACGAATGGAATATGTGACCCATTTTAATTTTATTTTCCATCAGTTCTTTGTGGAGTTTTCCGCGATCATTGTGCTGGTAGCGGTGGTGAACTACTGGCTTTTGTTGCCAACGCTTGTGATGGGCATTGTGTTCTACTTCTTGCGCCATATTTACACCAACACTGCCCGCAGCATCAAGCGAGTGGAAGCTTCAAGTAGGTTTGGCAGAAAGAATCTGTAAAACATGGACTTCTCAAAGTGATTTCTTCTATTTTCCCTTTGTTCTCCTTTCCCAGCTAGAAGTCCCATATTTTCGCATGCGAATGCGTCTTTTCAAGGTCTGAGCACCATCCGTGCATTTGGGGTAGAAAGAATTCTGGCGGACGAGTTTGATAAACATCAAGATCTAAATACATCGGCCTGGTATCTCTTTCTGGCCACAACACGCGCCTTTGCCCAATGGTTGGAACTGGTATGTGTGCTGTATATCGCCGTGGTTACTTTAAGTTTCCTGATGGTGGAAAATTGTAAGTGGTGCATAAAAGTAATGTTTCGTTTTTCCTAACATCCGATCGATCATTATAGCATTTTTTTTTTTCATTCCCTTTCGTCCTTAACATGGTGTAGCGATGAGCGGCAATGTGGGGCTAGCTATTACACAAGTATTTAACTTGATCTTCATGTGCCAGTGGGGCATGCGACAAACGGCGGAGCTAGAAAATCAAATGACATCCGTCGAGCGTGTCGTCGAGTACGCCGAGGTCGAACCCGAAGCATCGCTTGTGTCAATCGGCAAGCACAAACCGCCCGCCGACTGGCCCGCACAGGGATCGATACGTTTCGAGCACTTTTCGTTGCGTTACGCTCCCCAGTCAAATCTGGTTTTGCGAGACCTCAATATGTCAATAAACGCGGGCGAAAAAATTGGAATCGTCGGCAGAACGGGCGCAGGCAAATCGTCCATCATTCAGGCACTGTTCCGATTGGCGGTTAATGAAGGAATAATACGGATTGATGGCGTTGACATCGGTACGCTAGGATTGCACGATCTGCGCAAACGGATTTCCATTATTCCGCAGGATCCGATCCTGTTTTCTGGTACGGTTCGGGAAAATTTGGATCCTTTTAAACAGCATGCCGATGACACACTTTGGAACGCTCTGGAGTATGTGGAGCTGAAAGAGGTGGTACGGGCAATGGAGGGCACACTCGATGGTAAGATGGCCGACGGTGGTGCAAACTTTAGTATGGGCCAGCGGCAGCTTGTTTGTTTGGCCCGAGCAATTCTACGCAACAATCCAATCCTCATTCTGGATGAGGCCACCGCTAACGTCGATACCGAGTATGTATTGCAATATTTTAATTCCGAATTCTTTCCCGCACACATTTACTTTCAATAAACTGTGTTTTTTTTTTTTTTTTGCAGAACCGATAACTTAATACAAAAAACCATTCGAGAACGGTTCGAACGGTGCACTGTTCTAACAATCGCCCATCGTTTACATACTGTAATGGATAGCGATCGCGTATTGGTGATGGACGCTGGCAGAGCCGTCGAATACGCGCATCCTTATGAGCTACTGCAGCGTCCCGATGGTGTTATGAGACAACTAGTGAACAAAATGGAAGAGTCTACCGCACAACAACTCACTGCTATGGCTTATCAAGCCTACACGAAACGCGATTGACGCAAGCGAACGTACCGCAAGCTGAACGATTGTACGGCGATTGGGAACTTGAGTGTGAAGATACAGGAGACGATTAATTTGGATAAGAGTCGATAGACTCCGCATCCGCAGACGGTCGATTAACCAATGTACCTCAACTAGCATATACCAACCGAATGTAATGGTCGCATAGATCATTATTACTTATCAAGTAATAAATAAATATCATAGCTTTGTCAATTTTGGCACGTTTCTCTGATTCCCCGTTGTCTCAAGACACGGCCAGCTGATAACCACCGGCGTTACTCCGATAGTGATACGCGTGATAGCCTGTATCAGAGCAGATACTGGTCCGCAGCCGTTAAAACATTGTAAAAGAAGTCTCGCGAAACCCCGTTATCACGCGGCCAGACGAGACTCCAGACACGATACGAAAATTCGATTGTAATTTTTAACGCCCGATTTGTTCGCTAACGTCAGTCGAAGGTTGGACACCTTTAAGTTTGGATGCAATCAACCGGGTCGGATTGAGCGTGATTGATTTTTTTAGTTTTAAAAATGGAAACTTCCGAAAAAATCGACGCACCGGACATCAAACATCCACAGACGAACGCACATCCGTATGCTTCCTCCAACGCAGTTTCACGTTATTTTTTCTGGTAACTTTTTTTTTGCATACTATTTCGATGAATGTTTTACAAAATTGGTGCACAAAATTCCTTCAAATTTCTTTCTTGCTTACTGTATGTAAAACAACCAACTGTGCATGAAAAAGGTGGCTCCGTGACTTGCTTCGAATCGGCGTGAAAAGACAAATCGTTCCGAACGACATTTATGACACGCTTTCAACACATAAGAGTGCACTAATCGGTGCATCATTCGAGCAGCAATGGCAACTCGAAACTTCGCGCCACAATGCCCTCCAAAACGAATCAATCGATGATGAGTGCAAAACAAAAAGCAGCGACACGAAAAGTGAAGCACAAACAGTGAAGGAGAGTAAACGGCCGGCGCCACGATGGCTCCTGTGGACTATATTACGCATGTACGGAGTCGGAGTGCTAGTGTTTGGATTTGTTTACAGCTTCATTGAATCAGCCTGCAGGTGAGCGATATAGATCCCTAGATTTCTCTGGGAAGGTGTACATATGTGGTTCCTACCAGTCATCTGCATGTCGCAACTGTTTTACGTTTTCTTTTCGTTTGTATTACGATTTTTGGGGAAAACGATACTAGTGTACTGGCGCAGAAAAACATCGTCTTTGATAGTCCAATAAACGTGGACAGCATGCTTTGGTGTGCTAACGAGATACTTAAGTCCACAAAGAAAACGCAAGTGACGGGAAACAGAAGGTGAAAATCAAAAGCAACGGAATGATTCGATTCTGGGAAGGTATCATTTGCGGTTTCGTGTTGGTGTTTGAGATTTTCGTGCCCTACCCCTTTTGGATGTTTGATGTTTTTATCATATGCTGCTGCTCGGAACGAGTGTCATATATTTTTATGAATTTCATATTGAGCTGAGGAAGGTACACACTTGCGACAAAATAAGTAAAATTGCCATAGTGAAATACAGGCCGTGGAATCCCAATAAAACAGTGGTGTGGCTGTAAGGCACTGGATCACAGCGTGGTAGTCTATCCCTGAACCATAGCATCAACCACAGTCAATAAGCGCTAAATCCCACGGTGACTTTTCTAAGTCTTGTTTGAATAAAAACTCCTTCTCAGCGGTACGAAAGCAGCTGATACGAAATTCGCGTTTTCCGACGAGTTCCAAGTAACTTGAGGAATCATATTACAATGATTGGATCTAAAAAGCACACAAGTAAAGTTAGTTCAATCGTGTTCAATATTCTCTGTAAAGCGATTGCAAAAATGTTCGCATAGCAGAAGGGCTGATCATCAAGTTTAACAAAAGGGGGAAACCTTTTATGACCAATTCTTATTTTATCCACTTCTATTGATTGATTCACATGGGATGTAAATAGCAAATAATAAAATTTTGGCTAGCCCATCTAATGCATACTTTCTTAATATGGATTTCTTGTGATTTCTCTACTTCGAAAAATCGATAGGAACTCGTCTAAGGTGTAAGCATCGAAATGTAACAATGTTTTTCGTATTATTACAATTCTAGAATAGGACAACCGTTCCTTCTCGGTCAACTAATCCTTTACTTTGATTCACAACGCGCCACAACGACAGCAGACGGCGCATCGGAAACATCGCTAGGAGCAGCCTACGGATATGCCGTGGGTATTGTTATGACTGTGTTTGCCCCGCTAGCAATCTTCCATTGCTATCAACTGTATCTGCTGCAAGTAGGCATGAAGATTCGTATCGGTTGCTGTGCGCTGATCTATCGAAAGGTAAAGCGATAACGCAGCACATTGTTGCAGATTTTACGGCAAGCGCATTTTCATCCGCTATCTTCTCGTTTATAGATACTTAGCTTGAGTAACACTACCGACGGATTGTCTGGAACGGTCATCAATCTGATGGCAAACGATGTGAGCCGTTTCGATTATGCGGTAATCTTTTTCCACGATCTCTGGAAAGGCCCGGTGGAGCTAGTGATTGTCGCCGTGTTGGTGTACCGTGAAATAGGTCCCGCCGGACTGATCGGCATTGGGTTTTTATTACTGTTCATACCGATTCAAGCCTGGCTAGGGAAGAAATCAGCTGGATTTCGAATGAGGGCGGCAATGGCGACCGACGACCGCGTACGCTTGACAAATGAAATCATTCACGGTATTCAGGTTATTAAGATGTACGTATGGGAGCAGCCGTTTGAGCGGATGATGCGCAAACTGCGACGCAAAGAGGTGCAGGCATTGCGTGGTAGTGCATTCATCAAGTCGGCCCTGTTTGCGCTACGCATTGTTCCAAAGGTGTCCATCTTTCTGACGCTGGTCGCATACGTGTACTTTGACAATGCGATTACGGCCCGTCGGGTGTACATGTTAATTTCATTCTTCAGCGTTATCCATCATTCGATGGTCGAGTTTTGGCCGCTTGCTGTAACGTCCGCCGCGGAAGGTTGGATATCGTTGAAGCGAATACAAGAATTTTTGCTTCAAAAAAGTGTGCAAAGTTTACGCCAAAAACAAGGATCTCTTAAACTAAGGATGCAAACCACCAACCCGTTTGTCGAGTTTAAATCCGTTCACAGTACATGGCCCAATTCAAGTTTCTCACTTCACGACATCTCCTTCAAGATAGACACTACGAATCACCGTACGGTAGCAATCATTGGTTCAATTGGTGCCGGAAAATCGACCCTGTTGAACTTGATCATCGGAGAGCAAAGTGTAACTAAAGGGAAGATCGAGGTGAATGGTACCATTAGCTATTGCTCTCAAAAACCATGGTTGTTCGAGGGTACCATTAAACAGAACGTTATCTTCCTGGATCCGTATGATGAAACGCGATATCGCACAGTGTTAAAGGTGTGCGCATTGGAGCACGATATTGATGTATGGCCGCACGGAGATCAAACAATGGTTGGCGAACGTGGATTTAGTTTGAGCGGTGGACAGAAAGCCAGGATCAATCTCGCTCGTGCATTGTATCGCTCTGCTGACATATACCTGCTGGACGACCCTTTGTCGGCCGTGGATGCTCACGTAGCGAACGTATTATTTGAACAGGCTATAAGGAATTTTCTGGAAGGAAAACTTTGCATACTGGTAACTCATCAACTAAAATACATCACCCAGGTAGACTACATCCTTATAATAGAGGACGGTAAAATTGCTGCCCAAGGCAACTATGGTACAGAGCTATCCGAATACTTCCCAACTAACCATTTCTCAAAGTATGAAGATGCGCCGGAAGAACCGACATCAGAACTTGGACCGAAGGATGAACCAACGTTCTCCAGCAAGAGTCAAGAACAACCATTATCGGCCGAGGGCAAAGAAAAGGAAGGACAAGAAGATGGTACTGTGCAATTTCAAGTATATCTAGACTTTTTGAAATCTGTCAATAGTATTTCGTTCGTCGCCTTCACGGCATTGCTAATGATAGGATTCCAAGTCGCTTGCTCGGGAACAGATTATTTCGTATTCATATGGTAAGTGAAAGCTGTACGGCTAGTTTTAGGCTCCAAAAAAACTTAATGCATACTTATCTTTTCTTCCTGCCTTTCAGGGTGGATTGGGAAGAAACGGTTGCGAACACGCTTGCAGCCCGGTGGACAACAGACGATCATGTCTTGTTCTACGCTGGTGCCATAATCATCACCATTTTGCTGACTACAAACTCGTTTGCCTTCTTTGAAATGTGTCTTAAAGCATCGCTACACTTGTATGCCGCACTCTACCGTGGAGTGTCCGAAACATCGATGCTTTTCTTCCACCAGAACCCATCGGGCAGAGTGATGAATCGGTTCTCGAAAGACATCGGACTGGTCGATACCAGTCTGCCCACCGTCATGATCGACAGCCTTTACGTAAGATACAGTAGCAGTACCGTTCATAGTTGACGTATTTCGATCCATCTAAGCTTCCCACGTGTGTTTGCAGTTTTTTCTCGAGCTTGCTGGTATCATAGTGATAGTGGCATTGGCTAACTACTGGCTGCTGATACCTACAGCGATCATGGGAGTCGTCTTTTATATGCTACGGTTTGTATTTCTTAAAACAGCGCGAAATGTAAAACGTGTAGAGGCCATCAGTAAGTGTTTCGATCGATCGATTAAGTATGAGCCATGGGTGAACTGAAACGATGCATTTCGATTCGATTCGATTACTCCCGCACAGCCCGTAGTCCAGTGTTCACGCATACCAACGCTACGATTGATGGGTTAACCACGATACGTGCATTCGGTGCGGAACATTTTCTGGAGGATACATTCCACCGGTATCAGGATCTCAACACTTCAGCTGCGTTTCTGTTCGGTGCTACGACACGTGGTTTCGCCTTCTGGCTGGACGCGATTTGTCTGCTGTACATTGCGTCAGTTGTGCTGAGCTTTCTGGTGATTGGGAATGGTGAGTAGTAAGTTTGGGGCAAAAGTTTCTCTTCGCCGTGTGTGCAGCTGTGGTCAGTTTTCTAAAACTCTCCTTCGAAACGCTGCACTATCCATACAGACATCATTAGCGGCAACGTCGGGCTAGCCATCACGCAGGTGCTCAACCTCATTGGAATGTGCAACTGGGGCATACGACAAACGGCCGAGCTGGAAAATCAAATGACATCCGTGGAGCGTGTGCTTGAGTACGCCCAGCTCGTACCCGAAACGGGCCTGGTACCGGGTGTCCAAACAACCGAACGCACTGAAGCGTGGCCCGAAAATCCCGGCATAACTTTCCGCCAAGTTTATCTACGCTATTCGCCCACCGCGGAGCCAGTCCTGAAGGGGTTGAGTTTCGACATAAAACCCAAGGTAAGCGTCACACCCGGTTAAGCAATCGATTTCCATACCGTTGGGATCGTGGCAGCCATGCGACTGGATCCCATTAACCACCACGGGCCGAAAGTTCTTTCGAACGAAACGAAACCTAACACAAATAAGTTGCACTATTTTACGTACACTGGTTCAAAATGCTTTTATGCCGTGTATAGGATGTAGTTTATCGGGCGTTATTCGTTAGACAGGTGGTATAAAAGAAATGGCAATATCCTGAATAGTTTAAAACACCAGCCCACTGTGTGCGAAGGATTGTTTTTGCACACGGGGGTGCGAGTGTGTTGTCCTTGGAATGTCTTTGATTTATAATTGAAAAGCACGTACACATCTCGGCCCGAAAATGGGCGCGTGTGATTGGCCCCGAATTGACTCACTTTATCTTTGGTTGATTAAATTATAGCCATATCTGTCCCTTGGTCCCTTGGATCGATCCAATTTTTACTATCCCCCAGTCCAGCTATCCCCGGCTGCATGATCAATTTTCGTCGACGTTATCGCACGATCGTTTGCTTCCCTTTTGTTACTTTGTCGCACATCCAAAATGATTCGGGTTTGAGGTGTCGGCGCTTGCTTAAAATAAAACACATATCAATTCTTTGACTTCGGCTCATTTCCACCCTCATCAATGTATCGCCCTTTGTTGCGTCTCCATTTGAGAGCATTTTACGTAAACGAAACAACAGCAAAAAAAAACCTTCCTTTTTGCATTGTGTGGCGCAGGGTAGATGAAATAAAAAGTACCGTCATTTCATCACCGGTCATGTTCTTTCTTTCCGGTAAATGTTCCCACTCCGGCAACTAACCAACCGTCCAACCAACCTGCCGCTTGGTCGTGAAACTGTGCGTAGGAGCATGTAGGAATCGTCGGACGTACCGGCGCTGGGAAGTCCTCAATAATTCAGGCACTCTTTCGCCTAACGCCGTTGCACGCCGGCGATGGTATCATCGAGATTGACGGAATCAATATCGGTTCGGTGCCGCTGCGGCAGTGTCGTGGCCGCATCTCGATAATACCCCAGGATCCGGTCATATTCTCAGGCAGTTTGCGAAGCAATTTGGATCCGGACGAGCGGTTGCCGGACGAGCAGCTGTGGAAAGCGCTCGAGCAGGTAAGCCACCCGGAGGTTGAATATTTAATCATAACACATTTCCTCACCAATTTGAACGTTTAGCAGACTTTTTGTACAGATCCGCCAGCATCGCTCTCCTTCAACACCGCATTTCACCCTTTTTCGGGTTTCATTTTATTATTGCTTACTCCCTTTTTTTTCTTTAATCTTTTTAATGAACATCCCGTTTCTCGGCATAAACCGACCGGAATCGAACAGGTTGAATTAAAAACCACCATAACCTCACTTGCCGGCGGGCTCAATACGAAGATGTCCGAGGGAGGCAGCAATTTGAGTGCTGGCCAGCGGCAATTGCTCTGTTTGGCCAGGGCGGTGCTGAAAGGCAGCAAGATACTGATACTCGACGAAGCCACGGCCAATGTGGATCCCAAGTAGGTGCAACAAAACGGTTGAAATAAAGTTTCATTGCTTAATTAGCCATCACTCTTGCAGAACTGACGCATTGATTCAACGTACGATACGAACGCAGTTTCACGATTGCACCGTGCTAACGATAGCTCACCGTTTGCACACGATACTGGACAATGACCGTGTGTTGGTTATAGACGCCGGCCAAATGGTAGAGTTTGACAGCCCGCAGAAGCTGCTCCAAATCCCAGACGGATTTTTCCGCAAATTGGTTGAAGAACATGGCCAAGAAGGAAAACTCCACAGCAGCAAAATGGACGGATCAGCAATATCTTACAAGCAGTAGCTTTTCGTGCTTACGTTTTATACGAACAGCGATATAGTATTCGGATAGAGATAGGGGTGGTTGTTTGAAAGACTTACTTGCTGAATAAGCGAAGGACTACGCAAATGATGATAAACATGACTGCCATTGCCACCAGCACACCAATCATTGCTGGATCGATGTACTTTTCCGGTTCTATCGGCTTATTGATCGGGGCTAAAGATGTTCGAAATGAAAAAGTGTTGCAAACAATTAATAATTAGAGCCATAAATCATCTTCACCATATACTACCTCGGCACTCGACGCTTCCATCCGGTTTGAAGAAAGGATTCATCTCAAACAGACAGATGCACCGCCCATCGCGACATTCCGTCTGTTCTGTCACCGCTTCGCATTGTTCACTGAAGAAGCATGTTTCGTTCACTTGCCGCTCTAAATAAATCGAGAAAAAGAAAGTTTAGAATGACTGGATTGAACAACAAAATGTTTGTGAATTGTAGTAAAATGAAGAGAAAATATTAGTTTGCTTATCTAATTTATCCTGCTACTATTGTTTTTCAGTGTCTCACACGGGTCGGCAGTTTATCAATATTTGGATGGTGTAAAGTCAACAATGTACAGAAACAATAATAAAAAAAAATTCCCTCTTTTCTTATACACTGTTATCATCCACACGCAGCGCCATGGTGCGGTGCGTAACAACCGATATGGAAGTTTATTTAAGTTTATCTTGAAGGAACCTTTCGATCCTGCACTGCTTTCTCCGGGATTCTTTCACTGTGAAGAAAGTGCTGCAGGGGACACTTTTGTGAAAATGTCCCATCCCATTTCCCTCCCGCTTGTTTACACAAATGTTTACTTTACCTCCTGCCTTGCAGGAATCTGATTTTGAACACGCAACCTCAAGCGAACCGTTCATTCTGCTGTGTTGTGTCCTCCCGCCAGGTCTTGCTGTGTTGCCTATATTTCAAAGGTTTGGAAAGCTCGTGTTCTGCTCGATGCGGGATATTTTCTGTCTTGATCGCTTGGTACATCGTAAGGCTCTTGATTTAATCTCCAGCATGGTTAACGATTGGGATAACACATTGAACTCTCCACATTAGTGGCGTAAAGCGTGATAAGAAAACAGTTCGCATATGTAAAACTTTGTCTTCAAATGATGTTTGATTTTAACATCCTGCAGCGAGGCACATCCCAGTCAGAGCATCAATTTTCCTTCAACAACCAATTTTTGCAGACGCATTAAATACGTTAGTTCTAAAATGTCGGCCTTGTCAACATGTTGGATGTTACTTAAGAACTTTTTTTCAATAAAGCAATTCATACATATTTTATTTTGGAAAAATGTAACATGGTTTATTCAAATGCCAAAATCGATTGACATGATGAGCCCCGAACGTGGTTGAAATAAGGACTTTCCCACTACCGAGCAGCCAACAAGTACCTACCCTTTTGCTTAAAAACGAATACATGTAAAGCAAGCAGGGGTAAAACAAAAAACGAAACAATCCCAACACCGATAGCGATCGATGTCACGACACCGGCAGCACGATAGTTTAATCGTACGGACGTTAAAGCATCTTGTACCAAACCAAAACTGGGGCGGTCTGCGGTTCTCAGCAGGAGACTAGTGAAGAGTCCTGTCGATCAACCACAAACAAAACCCCACAAGCTAGCTACCTGGTTGTTCTGCTTGGCTTATTTTTAACTCTGTTTCTGTTCACATTTGCCTCTCACCCTTTCAGTACAGTACAAGTGAAGGAAGTAAGACAAGTTAATTAGCTCCAGATAATCTTGTCTCGAGTCAATACATTTTAACATCGATTCTTTGACAAGCGTTGCGCCACTCAAGCGAAGTAATGACTCGAGAAAGGAAATGCTGGAAAGCTATGCTTTGTGAAATGGTGCAATGATTGATCTCTTTCATTAAATATTTTGTTTAAAAAGTCAAACATGATAAATCAATAAATTTACGTGTCATTTTCGAACATAAATTATACAAATATATTTTGTAGCAGATTCGTTCATTATTTCATGCTTAACTAAATATGATTTTGCTTTATATCAAACGCAATGATTTACACGTTAGAATTTACCTGTAAACTTATGTATGGTATATTATAAAAAAATCGTATAAACTAATAGAAAATTCATGTCACGATTTTGTCACAATTTTACACGCCGTAAATACATCGACTACGACAGTGCCGGAATTGGATAATCGGTAGCGATTTTTGCATTTCCTACAATTTTCCACATACATGGTGGTCGCTTCTACGGACCAGAACGTTGCAATATTTATAACACACCGGATGTGTGAGGCCGCACTACCGACAGAGCGGTTATGTTCGTGTTTAATATGCGACAGGACAATTTCCAACAGGGATTTGTCGGTATGTCCGGCAACAGACATAAACCGACGCATGGACATAAATGATAAACGAAAACCATTGCAAATAGCAGAACGGTATCATCGGTATCACCAACCAAAGGAGAACTGAATTTTATAAACCTTTTATAATATTTTTTTATACATTTTTCACGTTTGTACGTAATAATTCTTTTTTTTTATTCGTTTACTTCCACTATAGATATAATTAAAAATACAAGAGCTATACACACTCCAGTAAGGAATAAAGGACATCAAGAACAGAAGTGGCTATGATCGCAACCATACCGCTGCAAAAAGTGTCCTTTCGGAAATTTATTATCCTTTTCAATGATAACCCGCTCTTGCAAGGTATATGAAATGAATCTCTTGTGACACTCTCGCGTGATAATGCATTTATTGTCAGGCAGCACACCCAACAACTGTTACCAGATTTATCATTTCCTCCTTCATGCCAACATCCGAATGCACACAGGCAATGTAGGTAAAGTTGTGTTTGACAAGCACACCAACTACATTGGCAACACAAAGCAGAGGCACGGCACAGAAGCATGCAGATTGTAATCGAACGTGTACAAACTGCTGGTGCATAATAGTATCAAGCCGCAAAAAAAAAAATCAAACAGAAGATATATATTGAATTGCGCATAGCAACGATTATGGGTAAAACCTGGCCTGAAACCGCATATTCCTAGTACAATCTGAAGCGTTAAATGTCTGCAAAAATGTCGATCATGCAACGCTTTCCACTTTCCTTACATACATAATCCCGAGATAGTGGGAACAAAAATAAAGCATGTCTATTTTATCACACACAGCTTTCAGTAATGATGAATGAAGCAGGAAACTGAATACGTCTAAAGCGTTGCAGCATCCGGGAGGAGAGAAGAGTTTCCTTCCATTGGCCGATAATGGTAGAGCAATGTTGGCAATGGATGAGAAAAAAGAAAATCTATTTTCAAACAGCATGACGCTGTAGTTTATGGACCATTATCGACAGCAACGAAATTTTTGCTTGGTTCATTTAGCAAATGCAATCGCTATCTGTTACGAGAAAGAATCATGTGCAGAACATGATTCTTTTTGGATTGAAAGGATTTGAGCAAGGTTTTACGAAGAACAATTCCATGTGAGACATGGGGAATTTATGCTTCGATGTTAATTGTAAACAACCATCTGAATTGTCTTTAACCGCTAGAGGAATATTTTTCTACTTACTTTTGCCACACTTGTCAATGTGATTGGTTGCTGGTAAATCGACAGTACACTGACATGTATGCTTCTTCGGATCGCAGAACGATCCGGCGAAGCCACACTCAGTGGTGCTCTCGCATTTATCACCAAACTTTTTGCTGCCACGGATTGATGCATCTGCAAATAAAAGAAGGTAGATAAATGTATAAGAAAACAGTAGTAAAAATATAATACTACAGCAACATGGGTACATTATTACATAGCACAGAGCACACCCCTGTATATATTCCTCGAGTATGAGGTAGTAGATGTGTACTTACTAAGCAGTAAACTCTTACATTTTCGAAATAATCGTAAACGTTTTATTGCGGCATAAATGAGACATGAGGAAGATATTTCCAACAAAACACTCTGCGAGTCCTAATTATTGCTGTGAACTACTAGGCGTCTCCATCAGAAGGGATAATATAGGACAAATGGAGAAGCATGATCAAGTGATGTAAAACATATCGAAAATCAAAAATCGAGAATGAAGACCTCAAAAATGTACTACGAACAGCACTATGAACATTCTTTCTATACATTTTATTATGAACCGATATTAAGACACAATAATGGGGGCAGCAACTACATCAGTAACAGCAATAGTGCAGAAGACGAAATGCCTCCGCCATCTCTGGATGAGGTTGCCAGCGCCATCAAGCAGCATAAAAGCTTACCGTCGAAATGCACAAACTGATCACGAGAATCTGGAAACAGGTGGAATTACAGGAAGAATCGAAACTGGGCGTTATTCACCCAGTCTACAAAAAGGGGGACAGACTGGAATACTCTAACTATCGTGCCATTTCAGTCCTTAATGCCACTTATAAGACCATGTCCCAGATCTTGTTCTGCAGACTTGCCCCCCTTGCTACAGATTTCGTTGGCATCTACCAAGCGGAGTTTGTTGGAGGCACATCTACCACCGACCAAATCTTCACTCTTCGGCAGATCCTCCAGAAGTGCTGAGAGCGCCAGATCCCTACCCACCACCTGTTTATCGATTTCAAGGCGGCCTAGATACCATAGACCGAAATAAGCTATGTAACATAATGCAGCGGCACCACTTTCCTGGAAAGCTGATCTGGGTGTTAACAGCCACCACGAATGGGGTGCAGTGCAGAGTGAAAGTATTGAACATGCTGTCGGAATCGTTCGAATCTCACCAGGGTCTGAGGCAACTGGGTAATTCTCTACCGGTCTCTTCAATTTCTTGGCATCGCGGATGACATTGACATCGTTGGCAAGACGACAGCGTAGATGTGTGAGGCGTACACCCGATTGAAACGTTGATTGACGTTGAATTGATGATCAATGCGACGAAGACGAAATACCTGCTTGCCGGAGGCTCTGATCGTGACAGATCCCGTCTCGGAAGTATCAGTTGACGGCGACAACCTCGAGGTAGTAGAGGAGTTCTGCTATCTTGGAACTGTCGTGACTTCGGATAACGTTGTCAGCAGCGAAATCCGGAGACGCATTGTTCAGGGGAATCGTGTCGACT
Organism: Anopheles maculipalpis; assembly: GCF_943734695.1. Classification (NCBI taxonomy): domain Eukaryota; kingdom Metazoa; phylum Arthropoda; class Insecta; order Diptera; family Culicidae; genus Anopheles; species Anopheles maculipalpis. Next base: position 51,954,178 of record NC_064871.1, read on the forward strand.
GCGGCCTTCACCGTCTGCTGAAATCCAGAAGACTTCGAGACCGCCCTAAATGTGAGATATATCGCACACTGATTCGCCCGGTGGTCCTATATGGCCGCGAGTCTTGGACCATCCGAGCGGAGGATGCAAATGCTCTTGGCGTGTTTCAGCGTCGTATCCTCCGGACCATCTTTGGCGGTGTGTTCGTGCATAGAGTGTGGAGAAGAAGGATGAACCACGAGCTTGCTGAGCTATACGGAGAACCGGACATCCTGACGGTAGCAAAGACCGGCAGGATGTGATGGCTATGATAAGATGCTATGAGGATTCATAACGTTCGTTGGCTGGATTAGGTGAAGGGTGACCTGTCGGAGATCGGGTGCCTACATGGATGGGAAGCTGCAGCCAGGGATCGAGTTTCCTGGAGATCTACTGTTGACTGGGCCATGTCAAAACGACGTGCTCTTTAAAAGAGCAGGCCAATATGAGTGCGATAGTGAGTGAGAGTGAATGGGTGCAGCCCGGTCAACGGCTCTGATATTCACACCTCCTTAGTGAGAACTGGCTGTCCAACTATTTGATATCGGTGTCCTGGTGATGTAGACGACAGCAGCGCCGGTTTTCAAACGACACGACCGGGGTTCCAATCCCATCCGGTCTGTCCCCCCGTAGTGAGGCCCTGCAGTGACTGACTAACCAACTACGTGGTTGGTATCCGGCAGCCTATACAGCCATTTGGATGGCCGGCTTAGAGGACTAACGTCCTCTAAGCTTAAGGACTAACGGCCACCAAGAAGAAGAAGAAGTCTTGTAAACCATTAGGTGGCCGGTGTGACCTACAAAGTCGTTAAGCCAAGAAGAGAGAGAAGAGATGGTAAACTAAGTGGCTTCTTCTCGGTTGTGGCTAGCTATTACACCCTTCACCCAGTGAAGCAAGATACTCTAGTTTCAAGCACTCCAAGTACGTACCTGAGGAGATTATGCTTGTGGTACACGGATACCCACAACTTGTGCGGTAAGAAAGCTTTTAGCAAATGTTTTATTTGCAACCATGGCATTTGCATGAGACACAATTCACTATTCTACTTTGCCCGTGCATTTTGCGACATAACTTGAGGTGTTGGGAAATGTTGGTTTTTGTAAAAAAAAATCAAGAAAAGATTTAAAGGAAAACCAAAGATTGCAAACTTTTATAAGCTTACACAGCTGAACCCATAAAGTGATGGTAGCACATAGTGCAAATTAAAAAAGACACAAATACAAACTTATACATGAATATGCTGCAGATAAAACCGCATATTAACTGCTTACAATAAATCAAACCACCCGTTTAAAACAGAAAATAATGGATACCATACAATCTAAATCCACTCGAGCACGAGAAAAGGGTTCAAGATTCAGGAAAGACACACAGCGAGGAAAGTGTAGATATCTAATTAAACTTTAATGAAGCAACGAGCGCCTTTTCCTAACAATTTATGTAGCCGGCTAGACTTTATTTAAATATTCATTGGCTGAGCAAACTTCACACCATGCTTATAAGTTGATAGGACATAGGAAACCAACCAAACCAACTAAAGAAGCTCTCGAAACGATCGAAGCAAATCATCTGCATCGACAGTGTCCAAAATCCCTCGATCCCTTGGTCCCATAGCATCGGTATCGGTAATAACTACGAAATAAACCATGAGCATGTATAACATCGAAAACGTACGACGAACACAGCATGAAAAACAATCAAAACAATTGATCCAACAACGAAACCAAAAACGAAATGTAAATAGTGTAATTGCTGCAAGTAATAAACGGCTTTTTGACACTCGAAATAACTGCAGTAAAGCGTGGCTGAAGAACCGATTAAACACTGTTTACATTCGGTTGCTCCAATAACTTGCCCCTTCATTAGTCTGCATAATAAACAGCTCTTTGAGGCTTTTATGAAACTCCTCCAATTAACTAGAACAAACTGAACGATCGTTAAAACATGCTTGACGGCTCCGGTAATGAGACCAAATGTAAACCAAATCGTGTAAATGGTAACTTTCTGTGGTTTGATAGCGCAAATAACTCTGCTCCAGCTGCGGCTGCTTTTACCAAAACTGAACCATGCGTTTTTGTTGGAAAGTCGCTAAAAAAGGGGGTAATCGACGAAAGTTACTAAAAGCACGTCAAAGTTCAAACGTCTAAGATGTGTGCACAGGCGAGGGTAAATGAAAGTACTTAGTTTTAAATATTTAAGGACGTAACAATAGTGATGCAAAACGTACGGCGGGACCCATCTCCCGGGAACATGGAAAGTGAAAAAGGTAGAAACAATAAGATCAACATCAAACGTGCCCAAAGCGATAGCTGTAATCCCATGTAAATTTCATGGGAACCGTTCTGTTCTTCATGTAAAAATCTGTGGAATTTTGAAGAAACCTTACTCTACGGACTTTCCACATTTTGCTTTCATCTCTGTGTATGAAAAAAAAAACGCACGGTCAGGCAATATCCGTTAGCACCCTCGCGTGGCTATCCGAAACACACACACACACACACACACAAACTCGGGGTCGGAGTTTTCATCCCAACACCTCCTAAGTGTTTCCATTCCCTTTGGCCTTAGCTGGAGTTTGGAGGTGCCAAAACCAGCAACATAATCCTCGGCAGTATTGACTCACACGTGCTTAATTCGAACACTCGGCTCCTACACACACGGCACAAACGGACACATACACATGCATATACACAGCAAGATACTTCCCAGCTGTGTACTTTTTATTTGTTTTTAAACCATTCAAACCAAAGCATTTTCTGGAATACACTCTTCGTGGTGTATCTTTCCCTCTAATAAGTCCCGCACGCGTTCGCCCAGGATTCGTCCGCTCGCCCCTCAGAGGGTAGAGCAAATTCAATCTACCAAAGTGTTAAGCGTAGCCCCTTATGACTGAAAACTAAAAAATGAATCCATTCCCTGCCCGTACCTACGATTGTTGCTGTGCTCTAGATAAGAGCTTGCGTTGGTTCCTGTTTTTAAGTGGCTTCAGTTTTTTCTGCATCAATTATTAATAGTTAATATTGTGGCTCAACGTGAAGAAACATGACACTAGCGAATGCGGACTAATGTGTATCTGTGCTTTGGGCGACAATAGGAATTTCTTACCTGCCACGATTCGCGGCCCTACCACCGGTTGTGAAAACCTTTCAAAATTTCCTATATTGCAAGCAATGCTTTTACCCGTAGGTCAATAGTATTGGCCCTAACATAAAGCATAAGAATATTAATGTTTGCTCTGAGCACAAGAGATGCTCCGGATCAGTAAAGTACCGATGATATTTAACTGCGTAACCCCTTAAGAGGAACAGCTATGGCCCAAACTGTCGAAGCATTAGTTTAGAAGAGTTTTTTGTATCATTAGCTCTTTGCCTGACCAACAAATTTTGAAATAATGAGGCACTTCTTCTTCTTCTTCTTCTTCTTGGCTTAACGAACTCTAAGGTCATGCCTGCCATCGAAATGGCTTTCTAGACTGCCGGATACCAACCACGTAGTTGGTTAGTCATTCCTCACTACGGGGAGACGGTCCGGATGGGATTTGAACCTCGGTCCCGGCGTTTGAAGACCGGCACCGTTGTCGCCTTATTATCTCAAATTATGGACGATTTTACTGTTCTAAACCGGTTTTCGAGAAATGGCATAGTATTACATCGGTTAAGGCACTGTTCTCCCAACCTTAGGTGAATAATAAATAAAATAAACTACACGTCTTACCGCTAATAGATGATTGATTATACAGTAAGACTAAGAGGCGAATGTAGCCTTAGAGACTTTAAGCCTAAACAAAATCAGTAAGTAAGAACAGTTGGGTGATAACAACTTATGAGGATATTGCGAACCAGAGAAATCTACGTACGTACGTAGAAATACGATTCCTCCAATTCAATTTGACATATCGATAATACTTTTCATTCAATTGAGTTTTAATATCTGCGAATCAAACAGCATTCTAAACAGAGATTTATTCGTTTTTTTTTTTTTACAAATCGTAGGACTTTGGCATATTTAATAAATATTGCATGAACTCTCTCACTTTATGTATGATATCCACACAAATTTAACACAGTTATAATTGTTGATTGAACTGTAGAATAAAATTCACACCACAGATTTTAAGTATTAACAAAATTAAAAACCTGCGTATATCCAAATCCATTTAAGTTGAGCAGCGTGTAACTCCGGTACAGACTGTACATTGCTTTACTTCCATTGCGAAGTTGTACATTTCTGATGGGACTCGTTAAAAATATCCTGTTGCCAGAGGCCGCATCGTCGATGGAATAGAATCCAAACATTCCTCAGCAGAGGTCAAAAGATTTTTTTGTTTGTTTGGCAAACCTTAGTTGTTAGTCAAACCTTCATTTGACCTGTCAATTTGTTGCCAACAAGGTGAAGCAACTCGTTGTCTTCACCTTGATGTCTTGAAGGTATTCAATTTTATAAAACCCAAAATCCTAACTAGCTGTCGAAGAGCCGTCCGGAACGGGGTGGTAATATTTTCAAAGAATGTTCCTTAAATGTAGCATTCAAGCAAAAATGTATTCTTTTTCCATTCATTATGACCACCGGTATGTGTCATAAATCTTTTCATACATTTAACATGTTTAAAATAAGCGTATTTGAACATAATAGTAATGTTGGAGCTAGTGTTGGGTCAAGCAGCTCTTTTGCCTGAGCGGAGCGAGCCGCTCGCACTCGCCTCGAAGAGCGGTGAGCGCGAAATAGCTCAGTATTGAGCGAATTGCGCACTGAGCGACGAGCGCACTGAGCGACGAGCGAAACGCGCTGAGAAGAGCGCATTTAGCTTAGAGCATTACGGAGTGTGCTGAACATTCAGCGCGTGCTGTGCGAAAGTGTGCAAAGCAGAAATTTACTCATGCCTTACGAACGAAGCATTTGTGAATTAACCTCTTTTCAGTTCGACCTTTGGCCTTACGTGTACGAGTCAAACAGATTCCGATTTTTTATCAGGTTTAGTAACCGCAAGACCCTTTGCTCTCCTCTCTCTCTCCCTCCCTCTCTCTCTCTCTTCGGTACCGTACTGGCTATGTTAGACTGGTTTATACATCATGTAGACGCTTAGTTAGCTTCCTTCCACAGAACTTAGAACAGTCTCGATTGGATGTGATACCGGTCGGCGTGGCCGCTGAATCTATCGAATACCCAATTGGACATTTATTGTTTACAAAAGGTCAAAAAGCAATTAGAAGCATGCGTATGTTCATAATAACCATCAATTTGAATTTTCCGAGGTTTGCACAAACAAAAGTAACTTGATAGTTCTATCAATTACCAACCCCAAAAACAAGGCGTCTTTTCAGCAATGGTGTCATCACACCCGATGAAGCAATTTCGATAACGATGAATCGTAATGCAGCTAACAACTTCGTTTGGATCGATAGTAACATGATTTGTATTGAATGCGACGATGATCGAACTTTGTCGCCTTCGTTGTATAGTTCAAGGTTTATGTGCTAACGATATTAGCTGCAGATCGATGAATAAAATATCAGACAATGTGCCCTTTGCCAAAAATTACATTACAACCATTATGAGCAATCGTTTTTTTTCAAGCAAAGCTCCATGTACGAATCTCACCATCAGAATTAAAAATATATGTCCTTTCAATCATTGCCTCAGTTGACATCATTTTGGTGCAATAATACCACCAGCGCAACAAATAGCTCACACCAAATCGTTAACGAGCACGACATAGCAGTATGTTTACTTCCCGTTGAAGCCTGCATCAGCAAATATAATTACAAAAGCTGCTATTTGGTCACGTTTTTTTTTTTTGCGAAATCGAGAGGAAATGATAAATACAAACGATAAAACCACATTTTTATCACCTTCCCCGGTAAATGATGCCTGCTAGGTGGTTATCAAACATGCTCGCGTAAACGATTGCACATGATGCGCTGAATCCAGCATTATATTCCACCCTCACGCCTTGATGAAGCCTTTTTGACGCCATTCGCGCCAAACTTTACTGCTGCATCAAGGCATGGTCTAATTAAGTTACAAAACATTTTTTTTTCCTTCCGTGGGATTAACGCGAGTAAACGTTCTGTTTTTTTGTGGGGAAGTACATTTCCTGCGGCCCGGCTTGAGTCTCGTCTATCGATACCACCGATTCGGTAACACTAACCTCTTCTTCTTGGCCTTCCCCTGTGCCGTATGGTAATACAACTTGGTCGCTTGGGGAATGAAAATTTTAAATTACAACACCCTGCCAATCCCAGCAGTTTCAAGAGCCACCGTGCCACCTTCCATTTGCAGTCCACGAACGTGTCGAAAGCTTGATACAACGTGCTTTGGAAACTCATGCCAAAACCAGTCAAGTGGTGAAATGGTGTCGAGGGAGACGGTTTTGCATCGTGATGAAAATTTATGTCCCTCCACAAGCATACACCTGGATGGACGAGACTTATAGCCGCGGAGAGCTTACGCCACATTTATGGTAAATTGAGGAAAACGCGAAAATTCGCTACCCGGTTCTGCACCACTCGCTGTTTCATCGTCTTATTTTTGCTGGTGCGTTGCCGTACTACGGGGCAATTATTTAATATTTCTAATGAATTTTCCCTTCATCTGCAGACCCACCAACGTTAAACGGATTTATTTGCTTCTCCGCTGCCAAAATAGAAGGAAAAAAGATCGTCGAACATATGGTGGCTTGAGGTTTTGCGAAGTTTTGACCAATTAAAGAAGTTGCAGAGAAAATTATGAGGCGTGTTTTGTAGCAACAAATCAAATTTTGTTCTAAGCGTGAAATTAAAAAATGTGAAATTAGATTTTTTTTAAACAAATCCTGACATATTTAGAGTTATTGATTGCATAGCCTTTGAATGTTATCCTGAGCATGCTGTTCTGTGCTGTATGCTCGGCAGTCGTGCACTTATTTAGATACAATAATTTGACTTCAGGGACGGACTGGTGCTAAGACAACGGCATCGGTATTCACACGGCAAACCCGAGATTCAAATCCCACCCGGATCTTTATCTGACTTCGTGGTCGAGACGTTTGATCTATATTCTAAATAGATACCATAAGGAAGTACAGTAAGACTTAAGTGTTCTAAGAATCGCTAAACTCATTTGGCATCTGAGGCACTAAGCGTAAGATCCTGTTCATTCTGATCTTCTATTTCAGTATTCCGCTCTAGTCGGTCCTGCTCCTCGGAAGGACGGTACAGATGAGATTCGAAGCACAGTCATGTTGTGTGATAATCTGACGGTCCCAATAGATCACCAAGTGGTAAAATTTAACGGACGGACTTTAGTGGTAAAATTCGTGTTTTCCTTTGCTGACGTTACATTGGGTACAAAGTCAATTACATTTAAATAAATTCTAGCAATTGTTTTAGTATCCTTAACTAGTGCATACCCTTTCTTGTACCCCAGGGTACATCATAGCCAATTATGAGAAAACAATATGTCAACATGCTTCCCGCGCCGAGTAAACATGCTCTTGTTACTGACAGACTGTCCTTTCTATTTCAATTCCTCGGTAAGCAGGAAGGACCTAATTGTGTTCACGTATGACACGTCAATCTTTACAGCCTGGATGTATGTGCTGCTCTTTCTGATCGAATTATTGATTGATGTGGCAAAAGATAATATTTATAGCAAATGTAAAGCTTCCAAAACACAGCTCATGGACCAAATTCGGTGAGGGATTGTCCCACACCACAAAACGGGCCGGTAGAACTGCTTAACATAAATAATGCATTAGTTTTGGCGGTTAATGTGCTCACAATGTTCACGAATCATCGATGATATTGCGGTAAGGTAATTGCTGACTCATTTTCCCGTTTCCCAACCATTGTTTACCGGGGCGGATATCTGTGGTTTAATTGAAATTAGATTACTAACCGCCCTTCGAAAGCAATCCCTCGTTTGACTAGGAATAAATTTTCTCATGCATTTTATACTGATGGCGGAGATGAGTGTAGGGTTGCCGTTCGTTTCAGTTGCTTAAAATTTTCATAAGACAAAAAAAAATTTATACATAAATCATATCAAAAGGCTCGAGGGATATCTACTAAGCGCTTCGATTCACTAATAACGTCATATTCGACGCCCACGTACCGTCGCAACACAGAAGAACGGCGGAATGAAACAGATCGAAGGCGCTAAATGGTTGTAAGAAGCTCACTGCACGATGCGACTTATCATTAATCATTGCCTTCGCACCGGCAGTGACACATAACGAAGAAATACCTTATTTGCTAGGGAAGGCATCCTCGCATCCTAGTATCGTAGTATCGTACTTACCGAATGGAGCTGCCTCTCCTGTGCCCACGTTTTCGTTGTTGGACGTGGTCCATGTTTCTTCGGGCGGAGCGGTTGTCACTTCATCGGCCAGTACACCGCCCCCATCGGTATCGCCGCTCAAATAGGCAAAATCGCTGCAGAACGCTATCAACAGCAACACGATCGGTACGGTCGGGGACAGGTGGATGGCGAAGAAGCGACGTGAAAGAAGTGATCTTCCGGAAGGTCGCTGGATCCTGCCGCACGTCATGCGAGCGGGTTGCGGGATCCGGCCGCCGGTCATCTTGGTGCCTCGTCTACTGCTGCTAGTGATGCTGGTGCCGGACCGAATCGGTGTTCGGTCGCTACTGCTACAATGGCTGGTGCTGCTACTAAATCCTGTGTCCGGCATTGCCCGCGGCATGACACACGGACGCTTCCACGTTGGGGGCTCTCGAGCCCTCACTCGATTGCTCATAGCTTCCGTTCCAGCTCCTCATCCATAGCGGATAATGCCGCTGTGGATGGCCTGGGAGAATTGTGGGTTGACAATCTTTGTTTTACGGTTTCTCGTTTGGACTCTCCTTCGCTTGCGTGCGCCACTCTTTGCTTGATGTGTTCCTTGCTTTAGCTCCGACCTTCTGCTCACTCGGTCAGAAGATAATAGGTTGCTCCTGTGACCGGTTGGTTACGTCCACTTGGTCCAATCGGTTAAGGCATGCGACGAAAATCGCTCTAATGGTACGGTTTTCTCGTACGCTAGGGCCGCAGTTTGGGCTGTAGAAATACAGGATTAGTGAGATTTAATCTTCTGAGTTCTCTTTGCCTAAAGTCTCAAGGCAACCATGTTTTTTTTTTCTTGCAACAAACGCGTGGTCCCGATTTCCTTTTCGGCACTTTACACTTCCAGTGTAATTGTTGATCTCACTAACCCCCAGTACGTTGCTTATCTGCGAAACAAACAAATAAAAAAAAATACAGGAGAAACATTAAAAAGACCGATAAAACTAACGGGAAGCGTAAGTAAAGCTAACAATAAAATACTACAAAAAAGAGAATCGCGTTTCAGTGTTCTGCCTAGTGGATACATTATTTAAATATCTGTTTCTGCCTCACCTAACGTCAGTCATAGTCTTTATGCCGTGTTTTTTTTTTTTTGCTAAATTTTATCATTTCTAATGCTTTTTCACAGTTACACACGGGACTTTGGTTACGGCTGTTTTAAAGGTGCGTGCCGCTCGCACAGAAACTTTGAAAGCAACGAAAGATCGACCAAGTTTAGGGAGCTAGTGAGCGTAGCTCTTAACAATGGAGCATTAACCAACTCTCGGAGTGATGGCAATGGCACTTTATCACGCAACCACGCGCGAACCCTTGTGATCAGAAGCCGAATATGAGACTCAAACTGGGTTACCACATGCAGCAGCAATCCACACGAACGCTTTCTCATGCTGGTTTCGGCGGTTAAATTCCTTGCAGTCCCACTTAGAACGAACGTTATGTGTTGACATATTCTTACGAATTTTCTACTGCTCATGTTAAATTCAAAATAGGACTATATGTACGATATTTTAGCAATATACTGGGGAAAAAATTTCAAAATGTTGTCTCTTTTTGCACTACTGACAAACAAGACAATGTAGCTATCGTCGTAAATCTACTTTTACATAGAGGGGAAATCTACTTCCAAATGCAAAATAAATTAAAAACGTTGCAAAAAAAGCAATTTCTCCGATCCACATTCGGAAGCATTTTTGACTGGTGAACAATGCATCGAATAATTTGTCGTCCGTTAGTGACAGTGACACGGATGTTACGAATAAGTACTTCCAATCCAAAACTTTCTCTTCTATCCATTGCAAGCATGCTGTCAGGAAGAGGAAAAACTAGCACGGGGAACATGCTCCTCTAACATGCATGCATTTTTGGAGCCATCTCTCGTTCCTTGCACCGTACGTCCTTGCTTTGGTGGGATTTCCCATCAGCATCACACTTGTTCGTTGTTCTTCCTAAGAAAGCTGTCACTTGAATGGATATCTTCCACCGTCGCTGTTGTTTCCCGGGGGGGCCGAAAGTGTCCCTGTATAGAAAGAGCTCGATTCAGACACACTTTGTATACATCGCCCAACTAGCGGCGCGAACCGTGCTGCGTAGGCGCCTGCACGACTTTATATATATTTGGTATTCATGAAAAGCAAACAAATAAAACGGTTTCCATTCGCTTCATAGAAAGCGTCAAGTTTGATTCTCTCTCTCTCTCCTTCTGTGCATCCCTTAGCCCGCAATACCTTCGGGAGCTTTTGTCAGTGCGCAAAGAACCAAATAAAAAAACACACAAAACAACAACAGAGTTATACATCCACCCTCCAAATAGTCGGAGGCCTACAACGGCACAATAAGTTCTCGGTCGGTTCCGAGTCGAGAAGACGGTGCTGAAAAGCACCTTACCGGAGTTCGAAAAGTCCGCTGTATAAAGCGGTTCAAGAAAGTTGGGAGTACACTGCCACACAGCTGCTACAAAAGGTCAGCGGCTAAAGGTGAGATTAGCAAATTGAAATGAAATTTCGTCGCTGTTCTTAAATAACCATCAACTCACTCGCCCCGCTCAAAGCTCTTCATGTTTTACTTGCCCAACTTTGAACTGTCTAAACACAGTCTCATGTCGTGTGTGATACCCACAAGCGTAAAGATATTTAATATCTGCAGAAAGTTTTGTCTACCAGTGAAGATACTGTGTTCTTTCGCTTGATCTTCGTGATTCTTCGACCTTTGATCCACTTGCCTAAACTATCCTATCTTGTTTGCTGTTTGTGGTATGGCAAATATTTGTTATATATAATTGATGATTAATTTTATTTTATTCGAGCATGACAGCTCTATGCCGTATTGTCAAATAAAATTGAGAAATAAGATAATTTTAACTAGATTTTTTTTACCTTAATGATAATAATACTATTCTAATATTTGCTTCATATAGTGGAAGAAATGAGCATTAAAAGCATAACTCTCTTTAATCTAATTATTCGCCCAAAAATTATGTCATCACCGAGCACCGCAAATCGACCACATTGAGCATGTCGATAGTGCAAACTGGTGTGTGACACCTCCAGTGGGTAATGAAAAATTAATTTCAACCCTACCCTCGCGTTGCCATAAATCATCACACAAAAACAAAAACGCACGTATTTCACCATTGACCCACGCGGATCCACACTGTACTGGTGATGGCACATTGGTCCGAATTGGCACGCACAAACACCAAACAACCATACGCAAGGGGATTCAATCGTACAAAAATGAACTCAACACTAAACGCTGCTGCCGCTACTGGTGTGATCTACGATGTATAGGTGTTTCTGTATGAGACACCATCCAATCAAAAACGGTGCTGTTTCGCACTTTCTAAGCAAAAGGCATGCATTTCTCGTATTCTAATTCCCCCCGAGTGCAATGATTTTTCCATTTCCTTGACATTGTCCAATGTTTTCCTTTTTTTGTTTCTTGTAAGGATTGTTCGATGTTTACTACCAGTTTAGTATTCGGTCCACGCCATTTCACTTCTATTGTTTATGGTCAGTTTACAAGAAAGAAATGTCTAATAAAAAAAGAAGAAAATAAAGAAGAAGTGGCTTCTTCTTATACTCAACATGGGTTTTTACCTTTATCTTAAGTATCAGCAGATCTAGTCGAATTTGTGTCTGGGTTTTCAAGCAGTAAGAACAAGGATAAGCTTGCAAACTGCAATTAAAACCGGTCTCAAACAAGACTTCTTTTTCTTGGATTAACGCGCTACTATGTCATAACGGCCATTGAGTGGTTTACTAGAATTATAGATATTACATATTGGTATATCACGATATAAATACACCATACTCAATATACGCGAATTCACTGTACGTCATTGTTTCAAAAATTTACAGTTTATGTTTGTTTTTACGAAAAATATTTTTTTCTCTCAGGAACGGCCTGGCCGTATTGTTTTGCTTGACTTATTAAATACCACGTAGTGAGGCTATTCAGAACTAACAACTGGGGAACGATCCGGATGGGATTTGAACCCCGGTCCTGCCGTTTGAAGATCGGCGCCGATGCTGACCCATGAAAAATATTTTATAACATCCACAATATATTTATATAATTGTACAAAATAGTTCCAAATATATTGGTTTTCAGGATGGACCATCAAATCAACCGAGTATGGCTGACACATCAGTAAGAGGAAATGCCTACTAAAAACACCAGTGAATACTAAGTCGAGAACAATCTCGGCAATACGGCACGCTCGTAATAATAATAATTAATAAATCAGATAAACATATTGGTTTTCGTAGTATGCCCGGCATAAGACCAAGGAGGAAACGCCTTCCTAATATTTTGTATGTTACACTTAATCATCACAAGCGGTGGGGACAATATGGCGGTGATCCGTTATATGAACTAGAATATAAATAAATAAAATAAATTTTCATTTTTCAGTAAGTGATATTATATGGATGACCAGCGTCTATTAGGGGCGGCCCGGTGGTATAGGCGACAACGGCGCCGGTCTTCAAACGGCAGGACCGGGGTTCAAATCCCATCCGGACCGACCTCCCGTAATGAGGACGGACGTACCAACTACGTGGTATCAGCAATCTAGTAAGCCATTTTCGACGGCCGGTATGACCTTATAGGTCGTTAAGCCAAGAAGAAGACCAGCGTAACCTGAAGGTTGATATGTTAGGCCAAAAAAAAAAGACGAAACTTTAATTCATGAAAAAAATTCATATGCATAAACACACATACAACTGGCATAAGCAGCATTCTTAATACTTGAAAATTCGCTATACGCGATTACGTAGGCTGCTATTTATATTTCTGGCCTAATAATGAAAATTCCACTGTTTATCATCAAAAAGTGTTTTATTGTTTTTCAAAGTATTCTATAGCACGATTAATACACTTTTGCATACGCCTAAACCAATTGTCGAAGCACTTTTTCCACTCTGATTAAGATACCTCAAAAGTGTGGTTTTTGAACGCTTCAACAGTATCTTCTGGGGACAAAATTCGTTGACCACGCATTTTTCTTGATGTGCGCGAATAAAAAGAAGACGTTGGGTGCCAAGTCAGGCCTATAGGACGGATGACCCTTCAATTCGACGTTTTCACCGGTCGAATAAGCGATGGTTTGAGCCGATGTGTGAGAGCTCGCATTGCCATGGTGAAGAATGATCCGTCATCTGTTGTTAATTTTTCGAATTTCTCCGAAGACTTTTGGCAGAAAAATTGTGGTGTACCATTCAGATCGTCCTACGTTGCTCAAGCGGAACAGACGCCACATGACCAGTTTTGCCGGAGAAACAGGCGATCAAGTGATTCTTCCACGGATAACTTTCGTTGGATTTGGCTCGAAGTTGAAAACCCACACGGTCGATTGTTACGTTGTTTCGTGACGATCTTATAAACATCTTTTGAAGCACCTTGATCGTATTTTTTCGTTTTGAGCGATTGTCAACATGTGCCGGGATCCAACAACAACAAACCTTTTTTTACGGCCAGGTGTTTGTGCTGGTGGACGAAATACCCAAAGATGCCTCTATCTCACGGTATGTCACATGACGATCTTGTGCAATTAAATCTCGAACAGCATCAATGTTCTCAAACACAACTTCTGTTTTTGGACGATCTTCTCAAAATCCGTCATTGAGCGAGCGTATATCACGATTAAATTCATTATATCTGTTTTAAACAGTGCTATAGGATGGTGCTTCATCGCCGTACAAAGATTTGAGTTCACCAAAGCAGTCTTGTCTTGATAGTCCACGTCTAAAGATGCAAAAAATCATCGCACGAAAATGTTCACAGGTCAATTCCATTTTTTTTGGCGAAACTGATTTGTTCAAGTCAATGTAAACATCATAAATGATGGTCGTACGTCAAAACGTTGTAAGTGTGATTATGCTGCAAAATGTCAAATTTTCGAATAAAAATATCAGATTGCATCTGGAAACACTTCTTGTGGCCTAGGTCGCTAGAAGTCCTACCATGTAAATGTCGGCCCTACTGTCACTTCACCACCGGACTGCCCCGGTAAAGAAGTGTTACATTTTAAATTTTTGTTTCGTTACAACGAACAGGTTGGTATAGTATCTGGTTGTAACTATTCGTGTTATTAAATAAACAATTAACAATGCTTGGCCACGATAAACCCATTCTTCATAGTCCATATATAGATATTACTGTTTGTGACGTAAAATTACAAATGCGCTTATTGATCCTAATTGCATAAAAACTCTGTCTCACTGTCAGGTTCAGGTTACCCTGTAGAGTTCTCATCATTTGTATCAAGTTCTTATATTGATCACCAAATCAATCAGCTATGGAGTGGAGAAAAGCACCAAGAACTATGATCAAGTACGCTAAAAGATTCTTTAGATGGCTCATTAGCTATGAGATAACGCACTGAGCTAAACACGTGCTGCAAGGCTTCCTTCCTTACAATAAAAAAATCTTAATTTAGGGTCAAACAGATGCTCTTCAACGTATTGAGAAAATTAATTCCATGAATTTGTGTGCAAAGTTTTTGTTTTCGATGAATTGGAATTTTATGTGTTGTCTATGAATCTTGGTATAAAAGCTAAACGTTATTTGGTTTTCATTTTTATTAAGAAATCAATAGTAAAATTGTTATATGAGTAGATGAGATACATTTCTTTCCTTTTTTGTAATGAATCTTACTGCAGTAGATATAGTTTTCAAACAAAACAAACAAACAAATTTACCTATCATTATTTTGACTCATTGGTGACTTAGAAATTGGTAGCTTTCAATTTTACTAAGTCATGCGACTTATTTTGCTACTAACTAATGATTACAGTATTTGCAACTTTACAAACAAACCACAAACACGTCCAACGCGACAGTATAGCCGCATTTGTTTGTATGAGTGTGTTCTAGGTGAATGTTACTACTTTAAACATGCTCGAAAGGAACTGTTGTGTTTCCTTCCCAAGCACAAAGAAAATGCGGTTTTACACACATACACACAACGTCAAACTCCCAATGCCTCTAAAGCCACAATAGGATATAGCAGGAGGAAGACAAAGGACTACTTTTTGCGGTTGCTGCCCTCGCATAAAAAAAAATCCAAACTAAATCGCATGCTAAACCTTCTCAAGCAGTTGTTACATGGGAGGAAAGGTACCATTTATTCTATGACGTTACTGGCAACCACCAAACAGCCGTCCCAAACCTAAAGTATAAAGCTTGTGGCCTTCCCGTGCGGGTGACACGGTGGCCAAAATTTATGCGGTTGCATTTTAAAGCAGTACCCACATACGAGCAACTACGTGTAACATTCCTCCATTCCGCTCCTGATCATCTGGGACACTACAAAGACATCAGGCTACCTTCTCGTTTACACACTACCCGTTGCAACTCTAGCAGTGATCATAATTGGAGTAATATCGTGCGCTTGTTTTAACACGCCATGGCATTAAATCATGTCCCGCCACCAGGATTCGTTCGATTGGTGGAAGTAAAAGTCAAAACTACACGACGTCCGTCAGAGTGTTTTGATGGTGCAGATGAAGCAAAAGAAAAAAGGTGGAGTGTTATGCATATTCAATCAACCGGAAATTGTAAACGGTGGATTTGATCGATGCCATGAGATCTTCGACGATACAATGCGCTGTTTGTAATGATTGCTTCTTCTTGACTTAACGACCTTCTAGGTCACGTCGGCCATCGAATGGCTTACTTAATTTATCGATACCACACAGTTGGATGGGCAGTCCGCACTACGAAGGACGGTCCAAGATGGGATTTGGACCCCAGTCCTGCCGTGTAAAGACCGGCGCCGCTGTCGCCTAAATCACCCTACTTTAATCTTGAGATGAACCAAAATAGTTTTTTTTTATTTACCTTATTTCTTCACATTAGGAGAAAAAATGTTAATACTTCATGAAAAATGGTGCTCTTCTAATATTTATTGCGAAAACTTAGTTTCTAAAGCCACACATATTTCTATCAGATTCAGTAAAAAACAAAAGATTCATTTTGTTTATTTTTTGTAACAAACGTCGTTGTTTCCGCTAGATTTTGAATTGAAGACACAGTTTTAAAACAATCATTCAATTTTTATTTCCAATTTCAACAACTACTCCCAACCGCTATTGATTATTGAGGGATGCAACTTCGTTCTTACAGCAAAATATCACTCGGTGAACCTAAGATCCAACACAATCATACCAAAACAATCATTGCCTTCCATAGTTCAACTGCAACTATGCGAATAGCTGCTTTGACGTTTTGCATCGGTTCGAGGAAATCCGCAATCCGGCAAGGCTCTAAATCCACAACCACCAGTACGTGGCTATCGATTAAATAACCATGTGCAACCATGTGCCAACTCGGCGTGGAGCACAAATCCTGACCTCAGTCTTTCGGTTTTGCGCCAAATTTTTTTTTTTTTTTCGTTCTACCATAGCGTAAGCGAGTCAAATTTCACGCGTTTTGTGCCAAGCGATGTAGCACAGCCAGGCCCGCGTATACACAATGGGGGAAATTTCCTTCCGGTTCGATCGATTGGTTTTGGTACGGTTCAGAAAGGCACAACACAAAACACACAATGGTTGGAGATAGAGTTCTTCATTTCAATTGGATGCGTCACACGACGCGAACAGCGAGCGAAACGCAAAAATTTGGCTTCATAAGGAGATTAATTGAGGACGTGGGGAAAAATATTTCCCTCGATGGAAATGATCATAAGATACATGTCTTCATTGGCGCACATTAGGGCGTTTTTTTTTTTTTGGTTTTTGCTTCAGGGTTGCTTCACCGCATATGACCAATTTCCTGGATCAAACAGTCAGAAGCGCTAGAAGCATGCAAAAATGCTAACACTAATGTTACCTCTCACCTTATTATTTAGCCTTGCTTCCCCACTGGCGAGTGATTTATGTTCTGGCGCATTCCCATTTCTTGATGCTTTCGACCCATCAAACAGAACCCGCGTACTTTCGCGTGCACTTTGAGCATAGCAAATAAATGTGTAAACTCCAGTCAGTGGAGGTTCGTGTGTGCCGCGTGCAAAAACTGCGTATCGCACACATTGCGTGAGTAATGGTAACTAATATTGCACATAATTCGTGACACACGTAATCGCTTTTCGATGGCGCACTTATGGACACCGGGCACTAGTTGATAACTAATTCGTTTTTGCCTTTGAATTTTATATCAATTGAAAAGCTTATTTATAGCACACTATATGCACTGTTCCACGGGCTTGCGTTACAGCTGATTAAGCTGCTAACTACTTATAAACAACGTGTTCACATATATAATAGGAGGAAGGAATCTTTTATTATTTTTACGTAAATTTTTATTCCTTTCCAACCATTGGATTGGGAATATATTCGGCAGGAGAGCCAATTTCCGAAGCTACCAAAATTGAAGCCAAATTGTTGCCAACATTTCAACACCTAATGTACATCACTTGTTCTTGACATCTCCTTGGCATCACTACTTGTCTGCAGTTGGCTTCCAATTGTGCCTTTAAATTATTTTTTTTTTCTTGATAATACTCATAGCCTAACGGCTGACATTTATCACAAAAGAAGACATACACGAGAATGAATGAACCTTTATATCTTTTATGCTTATCCGAAAAAAAAATCGCAACAAAAAGGAGAGCATGGTGGGGGTGTTACTGATTAAAATATTGACTGCCTGCTGTTGCCTGTTGGACAACGTGGTATGTAAACCGATATTGTAATCGATCCAAGCATTTGCTTCGGTTGGTAGGATGGTTACGATTGTTAACCTGACACCCAATCCCAACATTCCTTCTAATGTTTCCCATAGGAGTACATGGAAATGAAAATATGTACGACGGCTGAGTTGAATGGAAATCTTATCGAGGATAGTAGCACCAAATTTCATAATAATGCCCATAAAGTCAACCCCGATTGAAATGGTTCCCTGCGGGCGTATAAACATTACTAACACAAACCTTTCTTATTTTCCCATCACAACTGTATAAACAATCGGGTGTAGAGATTACCTGGGTGTAATTGATATTTGTGTTTGATTAAAAAACACTATCTATTTTGCAATAATATGTATTTAATAGTATTTTAAATGATAAACGAAGCGGTCTGGTGAAAGAGACAATAGTGGCACCGGTCTATACTCGCAAGGACTGGGGTTCAAATCCCATGCGGACCGTAACACCGTAGCGAGGATTGACTATCCTACTCGATAAGTTAAGTAAGCCATTCGATGGAAGGCCTGGTATATTTTAAGGAATACAAGTATGTAAAAGCTATAGCCAATAGGCAATCAAAAACTCATATAGACTGCACTGGTGTATAACTGATTTTGAGAGACCATTAGACCTCACTCGTCCCTTACTGCATGAATTTTGGTTAATCGCTGCGATTATTTCTCCAACAGCTCTGCCACAAAGCATCGTTTTCCTGCCTTTAGTGTTTGTATCGAATCGAACATAAACACACACACACTCCTAAAGCAATCAGCGTAAAACTCTGTTGTTATATGGTGCAGGTGGAAAGAAATATTTAGAACATTTTAAGGTCCTCATTAGAATAAAGTTATACACTTATGCATCATTTCCAATGTATGTATATGCGCTGTCATTCGCAATGTGAGGAAAAATAAATTCTCCAGCATTTATTAACCAATTCTTGCAGTTGGTTTAGTCATCTACCAGTGTGTGGACTAAACCAACAGCATTGCTATGTGACTTTCAAAAAGATTTTACAAATTATGACAAACAAAAATACAATAAAAACTTCTAATACCGAAACTCAAAACAGTTATTGTGAATTCTACAAACAACAGACAATTCCAAATACAATCTAGAAAAACAGCAAAATGGATCTAATCAAATAGCAATGCGACGCAGGTAAACTTACTTCTCCAAGAACCTAGGTCCAGTTCTTTGTTGCAGGTGTTGTGTTGTGTGTGGCTTTCTGGGGCTTTTTTAACAGAATGGAGACGCCTGATCGTTGTAGACACCGCACGCCGTTATCTTGATGGCGACACTAACACTACGGCGATACCTAAAACCACTCGTCGACACTACAGCACAACACGTCGGTTCGCACACTCAAACGTAGGCATGTCAAAACGCAAAACACAGAGGTCGCAACTAGCAACTAAAAAAAAACAACGGGAAAATACGTTGAAGCTTTTGCCAACGGAAAGCACCTAACAATCAAATATTCAATCTTTTGGGGCTAGAAAAGATTGAGAAATTACACAGCAACAGTATGGGAAGATTGAAAACACAAACTTTGCTCTTGTAAATAGGTTACCGCATAAAATACAAAATACAAAAATCTGTGAGTTGTACTCGTACGTTGCACCCAAAACTCATTCGTACTAGTTTGTTGTTCTTCAAAATCTCTCCAACCATGATGATTCTGTAACTCACTGCTTCCACAATTTGATCGGACCAAAACTAAAATATCGTTTTATTTTATTTTATTTGAGAACATATTTTCTAAGTTCCCCGCTGATTCAGAATGCTGGGAAGGTGTTTGCTCTACGCCTAGGACCTATGAGTTACATGGCCATACATGTCACACACCGCAAAAGCCGCAACCGTGTAACTCAAATGGGTCGAACTATCGCCGCTATCTCCACGTACAGAACGCGTTCGCACTCAAGAATCCTGCCCAAGGTGCTCAATCGAAAAAGCAGAAGGCTACAGGGACATAGCACATTGAAACACTTAACATCTGCAGAGAGTTTTATCACTGCAGCAAAGTAAACTGTGAAAGGCAGCAGTATCCCCTGGTTACGTTTTTGTTTTTGTAAAGTTCCCTGCACTTGCACTAGGATTTGGCCTCGGAAGCTCGTCTGGAATGTTTCGGTTCACGTCGTTGGCGTCGTTGGGTGGTCACTCGGTAGTATTCTTGGTTTTTTTTTTTACTCCTTTTTGCTGCGTCACCAGTGCGGCCACAAATACAGCCACCGATCAGGTCGCGTTGCCGCCGACATTCAAACTGACAAAGCAAGTAAAGCGATTTATATTGACCCCTCTACTGCACTGGTTTCGACAGATTCCGGTTCAGTTCACTGTGATGCAACTCGCCCGAAGCTATTAGTTATAACTACAACACAACATTAACAACTGTACCGTCACCACCATTCAATGCATTCCTGCAGCTTTTAAGGGCTAGGACGGTCTTCCAGGACTGCACAAACACTGGTATGATTTCTTTGTTTGTTGCGGTACAGAACAACAGCCTGCCACGAATGGGCGAGAGAGAAGACCAACAAAAAAAAAATCACACACATTTGGATTTTCTGCGGCAAAGCACTCTTCCCAGTCAAAAGGGACCCACTTACCGCGGCTGTTACGTTGACTACATGAGCGATGGAAACAGTAAGCCCGACTGAATGAACAATTCCACCATCGAGCGGTCGAAAGGCGCCGTTTGCCGAAGCCTTCGCAGTAAAAATACTGCAGCGCTGTAGCAAACGAACGGACGGCACACCGAACAGTCCCCGTACCACGCATGCGTTCTCTCAACCAAAGCAGACATTCGGCAACCAATAGTGCTATCGTAGGGGCACTCAGAAAGTTGCTCACCCACTCACCAGCCACCGGGAAACGGAAGGTGCCAAACGGTTTAAAATCAAGCCCGAACACCGCGGGTTACCTTGCTTCACGCACCCGAAAGCCCGGTGGTTTTGATTGTTTGGCAACGATGTAATGTGTGGTTGTGTATCGTATCCTTTGACCCACGTTGTTTGGGCACTGCTTCCCCGATAGCTGCTAGCTCGAGTTAGGAGTCATCATCATGTATGCGTTTAAAGTTTTCCTTCTGAGCGCGTACCGCACCGTCTGGATGGCTCCACACGTCAAGTATACATTTAGCCAAGTTAGTCGTTACTCTCGTCATCGTTTTCGTCGTCGGTAGCAATGAATGGCATAACCGACGTGTCCTTTCATGTAAAGTCATCATTTTCACAACTCATCTAGTGTGCGTGAGCAGCGTTGGTAGTGTTCCCCAAAAGCTACCCAACCTACAGAGCAAGCCTCACAAAACTTGCTTCTGTGGTAAGCCGCGACAAATATTGGGTCGGTTGACACAAATACGTTGCTCATTTAATTGCTATGTGATTCTTTTTTTTGGCACGTTCTTGAAAACGCAAAACAAAGTGTTGAAGTTTATGTCAAGTTAAACAATTATTGTTAGAAATGCAAATCGAAATCCTGATCATTGGAACAGATATACGATTAATGTAAGCAATTTAAATTTGATTAGAAGAGTCTTCTCCTTCTTGATTCACTGCAGTACAAAGGCAGGGTCCAGATCACGACCCATTCGGAATCGGAACTTCCAAACTTGGCCTCGTTTTCTACGAATACTGCTGTTGAGTTGATGCGTTACAAAACACGAGAAAAAGCATATAAAAACATCATCGAAAGCTTCACAAGGACACTAAAGCCATGGCTATATGATCGCGATCGTCGATAATTCAATAAGCTTAAGCAGATGTAACAATGGTTTAAATTTGAACCAATCCAATAAACTTTAGTTATTTGTTAGTCCCAAGCACTGAGCATCACACTAGGGCAAGCATCATGGGAACTCCGCGTATCAGTTACGGACAGAGACCATAACAATAGCAGAATACAGTATAACCAGTGTAATCCGGAAAGATTGTTGCGACTATAAACGTGAACTACGCACTTACGGGAGAAAACGTAAAGATGTGGAAGGAATCACGAGATTTCCATGTAAATAACCGCCTGTTCCCTAACCAAGAAGTGTACCATGTAGAAGAGTAATAATAGCAACCAGTTCGTTGACTGGGGAAAGTAAAACAGAAATTGTCAGCAACACTGACCAACAAATTCTACGAAAATAAGTGATAACGTTGGGGTTTTTGTGATTAGTATAAAGCTATGGACTTCAAATTATGGCACGCAGTCCACATGTGGTCCTTAGCAATCTTACGACTAACTCTAATCAATAAATTATTTGCTCATTTATGTTATATTATTTACGTGTGTGAACTGCCAGAAGAAAACGGACAAAGGATTGCATAAATCGAGTTTGCTTAAAGGAATATTAGACAGTTTACCTTACAAAAAAAGATAATTGCTTTATAAAACATACATTTCAAAACTATTAATTCCATTCTAAAAGCAAGGTAAGTAATGGTGAAAACATCAAAAGAAATTGCAAAACGGCCGAAAATAACAAGAGAAGGATGATGATCAGCTCGAATCAAATTCAAAAATAATTGCTTTGTTTAACAATAAGGCATCCTTTAACCGCTGTCTTAGATTCGCACTAGGGAGCATGAAATCTACACACAACATGTCCCTAGAAGTGATGACCGGAGTGATGCCGCTCAAACTGCTTTTTGAAATTGTTTGCTGTAGCTTCGCCTTCCAGTCCGTTGTTCAGTATCAAATCCCTTGATTACAGAAAATTTTGAAGCACTTCTAGAGACAGGTTCTAAGAGCACAAGTGCATCCTCAGCGCTACAGGAATTTAGACCATACCGAATGTTCTTCGCCCGAGGGTAGTTCCGGGCATTTTCATGAATAAGTATGGTCAGTTAGACCAAATAAGCTAGTACTACACTGATGGATCATCCTCTGAGGAGGGCACTGGCTTTGGTGTTTGTAGCGAGTCCACCGAAGCTTTTTTCAAATTGAGGCAGCCATGTAGTGTTTACACCGCATAGCTAGCCGCAATATTTTACGCACTAATGATGATCTTCACTGAAAGCCTTAGTGCTTTTGAAGCACTGAGATCTCCGAAGGCTGTTAAGAGTCAGGATTTCCTCGCCAACAAAATCATTGAACTGCTTGGCTCAATGTTCGATAAGGCGTTTAGGATCTCGCTAATCTGGGTCCCTTCTCATTGTGGAATTCCCGGCAATGAGAAAGCAGACTCACTGGCCAAAACAGGCGTCCAAGAAGGCAGAGCATGTGGGAGGCGGATGAACTGAGGCGTTTCCTTTTCTCCTTCATCCGCAAGTGTCCCTGCGGCCTTGGTTCGATGGGCTCTCTGTAGACCGGACGACATCATACGAATGATGTCTCGACTGATGTCGAATCATTTTGCGTTGAATGCTCATCTACAGCGTATAACTCTGGCTCAAACAAAAGTGTGTGGCTGCGGTGACGGATTCCACGATGTGCCTCTCCTTCTGTGGTCCTGCGTGGAATTTGAAACCGCAAGACCCTCCTTGTTGAGCGCAGTCGAGAATGTCGGCAGACGACCGGGTACTGAAATTAGAGAAGTGTTGGCTACCAAAGACCTCCCCTACATGAGGATCATTCACCGATTCGCCAGAGACAACGGTCTTGTCCTATGATACCGCATCCCTAGTATACTTTCAATCCTTATTCGTAGTGCCACGGGTGTTCCAATGTCTGGGCAACAGGCAGGCTGGCGTTGTTGAAAGTACAGTGTTCTCTACTCCAGTCCAGCTTTGACAAAAAGAGTTTGACAGCGTTGGCGTCGGGTTCGGGGTGGTTGGTGGGTTCAGTCTCGAGAGTAGTGAAGTCGCTTTCGCTGCTGCGGGATAGAGCTTGTCGATCATCCTTTGATTGAACGTTGACTAGATTGAGCTTGGAATGTCATTGCTGGACTGCACTGGAGAACAGTGCACGCAGGCAAAAGAATGTGTGTACTGTCCTAACATTTTTTTGTTTGTAACAGTCCCGAATGGCCAAAAGTCGACAATAGCCAAAACATCAAAAGCCGGAAACAACCAACCAGCCTTCACAATAGCCACAACAATAGTACCGGACCAACCATAATAGTAGGACCAACCATAATTACACCCATCTGAACAACCAACATGCAACAGCCAAAATAGGACTGGACATCAATCATGAACTACTCACCCATCCACAACCGAGTATGCCCGGGATAAGGCAAAGAATAAGGAGGAAATGCCTTACCAATAAGATCGTCAACACAAGCGGTGTTGACAATACGGCACTGGGCCGTCATAATCAATTGTAAATAAATACATAAGGCATCCTTAATCGAGGTTTTTTAGGCCGTTGTTAGATCGAATCTTTAAATTTTAAAATCAAAATGATCTTCAAAAAATTCAGATAGGTTTTCCAGAAATTATAGGATAGCCGTACAACACCATACAAACGAAATCAAGCTATGGTTAGATTTATGCACAATATTTTGGATAGGTTCGTCACCTTCACCTTCAATTTAGCCAGGCGAGTAGCAATGAATAGAGCTAGCACGAAGAGACCGGTATCGAATTCCCTCTGGATCGTTATCTGTTTATCGACTTACGAGCAAAGTCATGACAAAAAATTATCTCTAATTAGATTGTAGCTCTAAAGAGCAACTTAAGTCACAAACAGTCAACATAATAAGAAAAACCGATGAATATCGACGCAGCATTCGGATCACAAATAAATGGTTGATTTTGAAGAACATTATATTTTAGTATACGGTATATTTACAGAAGCACCATTTTGGTCCTGCTTGAATCAGCATACTACAGATGGCGGCCTAACGCACCGGGTACGGCAGCAATCACATTAGCCCAGTAGGTACCATAATTTTTCACAATTGTTCCGCTGTAAGAAAAATAATAGAATTACAACACATTACAACATCAAGCATTAGTCAATCAATTCCCACGTTTTCCTGCAACTTCTCGTAGGCTTGTATATCGTCTACCGTATGCAATGGCACACAGTTATGTTGATTTTGAAGTAGTGCAAATGGTGGATTATAAATAGGCCACCGAGACGATGATTTACGGCCAACACGCAGAAACCAGTTTTCAATGATAGTTGTCACCGATTCGTACACTACACGAGGCCCGAGTTTACCGTGTCAATGACCGTTATGGAAGTAGATTTTTTGTCTAGCAGCAGCAGCAAAATGTTTTCAGCCTCTCATCTGAAAGCAACGACAAAGCCATTGCATAAGCGTTGTGTGGAATTGATGAGAAGACACTGAATCAAATGTAGGACACAAAATGCCAAGTTCGATAGTCCCATAGGAAAGGTTCAATAAATAGTTTTTTAATAGTTGTTTTTACACCACATCGCTTTTTCTAGTGTTAGATTGTTCAACTTCGCTATTGAACTGTTATGCTCCAAAGCCGCAATGTCTTGCATTCTTGCCATTAGTTGAACCGGTTGCGAGTTGCTTATTAGAAATGTTATTAATGTCACTTTTCCATCTGACCCAAATTGACCCGCCATTACTAGGTGCAATGATCACCCTTTCGTTTGGCTCCCCCTAGTGTCGATCGGTTGTCTGCACAGTATACGGTCTCCATATGCTATGGAAAATCTCAAATTAATTTACGTGAAAACACCTCTCCGGTCGCAAACGCCCATTTTGCATGCGTTTCGCATCGACCGGAACACGCAACTCGCAAGGGTATCTTTTCCCCGCGACAAATCGCTCCAAATTATACCACATCTTGGCGGTTGGCTTCGGACTAAAGCACTCTCCCAGCCCCTCTCTTTCTCTCTCTCTCTCCATCTCTCTCTGAATAGCAGGTGTCGCCCTAGACGTAACATTGCACTAGCACTTACGTAAAGTACACCTGCCCTTGGCGGTCCTTTGGAGCCTGCCAGACGAAGGTGGCCTGTTCCTTGTCCCGGTTGTCGGCGTGCGTCACCGATGAACACTCTGGGATGGTTTTCGTGTTTGGCGTCTCGTACCACGAACCAATCCATTCATTCGTCTGTGCATCGCGTGCCTGCAGGAAAAATCCCCGGAACACATCCTGGTGTCCGTGTATCGTGACCTGAATCTGGGTACCGGGACCGTACGCATTGCCGCTTGCCGTCACCTGATAAGGTAGCGACGCCTGGCTTTGACTGCGTGCTGCACCATGGTTCGGTTCGTTGGTACGACTTTTTACGCACGTATCGGCCGGAGCACCATCGGGGAACCCTTGCGTAGTCGAAAGAAAAGCCAGCAAACAACCAATAACCGCCAATATGCAATATTTTCCATTTGAGGGGTGCATTATGGTAATCTTGTTCACAAAAAAAAAAAACAGCTAAGCACACTATGCACTTTGTGCAACACCGCACACCGTAGTCAGCTTACAAAAGATGATCGTGGACTAAACGTCCAAAAAATCCATCGCTACTTCTTTTATATTACCGACATCTCCCTTCTTAGACCGCTTTCCAATAGACAACATTCAAGAAGAGAGGGATTCTTTGCACACGTCAGGGGAAGGGATGTTTCTATTACTGCTTGAAACCTCGTCACACCCGGTGGGGGCAAAACAATTATGTTTCGCTCTGCCAAAGTACACGCACTACTGCAGGCGGGTTATAGAGTGGATTTGGTGAATGAACTGCTGGAGATTGAAATTATGTCTTTGCCCTTTCCCCAACTAATGGTTCAACTTTCCGCCAGTGCGTTGTATTCACCGTGATGCTTGATCAAGGGCGTTAGTAACCTTCAACTCAGGGTATAGGATCGAAAGTGGGACCACACAGAGGGGCTTTTATTGGGCTGTTTCGAGAAGGTTTCAATTTTCTCTCTCTCTCTCTCTCTCTCTCCCTCTTTATCCACAACCGCTATTTAATACAAGGTTCAATAAGGCCAAGAAGATAGTTTATACTGTCCATAGATCTTCTTTCACACCTTTCCATTTGAAGATTGATGCACCATCAGTGTAGCAGAGTGAAGATTATTAAAAACAAACAGAGGCGAATGTAGTTTCAAAAACTCAAAGCCTAAAAATAAGTACAAACAAGAAGCATAGTCCGCCAATAAATAAAAGAAGTTAGTTATTTCAGGCCATCTAGTACATTGCCGGACTGCCACATGGTGTACAATGCCGGATGATAGAATAAAACTATTTAATTTTGGGAAAAGGAGGGTTGTTATGTCGAAACATAACGAGTTATTGAACCAGTTTGGGTTCTTGTTGGTTTACTTGTTACATTGATCTTAGTCTTCTTATTGGCTAAACGGCCTCTTAGATCATGCTGGTCATCTTATGGCTTACTAGAATAATCAATACCTAGTAGTTGGATAAAAAGGAAATCTCGCAATGCGGGAACGGTCCGGATGGGATTTGAAGTCCCGTCCTGCCATGTGAAGATCGGCGCCACTATCACTGATGTCTTTAAATCAGAAATGAGAAGATATTTTAAGATATCCGATCTTCCAGAGTGTAGTTTTGTTTTTAAAGTCCTTTATGCGTGTTGTGGGAAACCTGAACCTTTAGCAACTTGGTAGCTTCACACGACAGCACCTGAAGCAAAAAACTTATCAAATTGTAGAGAATTTAATGCGTAAAAATTATCTCATGATGCGAACGTGGAGACTTTCACTTACTTCATTGTCATCAAAGGATTATTCTAGCTCTACTGGCGATCCGGTGGTTATGCGACAACGAAGCCGGTTTTATACGGCAGGCCCGTTGTTCGAATACATTCCGGACCGTCCTCCCGTAGTGAAGACTAACTATCCAACTACGTGGTATCAGCCGGTGGCCGGTATGACCTAGAAAAGTCACAAGCCATTTGACAACATTTATAGGCTTACAGAAAAATCCGTCCATACCCCGCGGGGCGATGAGTATATGGGGCCCTTGAAACCTTGAGGCACAAAGAATCTACTTAATTAGTTCATCCGATGATCTGCCTCTGATTGTTAGAACCATTTAAGCTCTCAACCGACAAGAGGAAATACAGAGCACTTCGAATAACATTAGAATTGATTAATTGAAAAGAATAAAAAAGAGTTTGATTAATCGAAGATCTGTTGTACACATGATACATTAATCTTATAAAGTACATCGGTTGATCCACAAATTATTATATGCTAAAATTGATTTAAAAATGCGAAAAATTGTAAACATGCCAAATAAAACAACACACAGAAGTAAGACACAAACCCTGATCCGGATAGTTCGTTGTTTCTTTTTTCGCACACCGCAGTGTGAAGCAAGTTGCAAGTAGTAAACAAGTGAGTTGGGTTACATACTTGAGAGCATACTTAATCCATGTACCCCATCCCGATGCAAGTAATCTAATCTGTACAGCAGTGGGTCCGGCAAACTTGTTTGTTGCCGATTGTATTCTGTTGTCACGGGCACTTACATCGGTCGCGATCTTCCAACCAACAAACATACGGCATATTTATGATCTTTTGCCATTTACAAACACACATACAAAAGGCCGTGAAAGCCCGGTTGATCTGTTTGTGTTATGCGTCAATGCTGCGATTTCTGGATATTTATTTAAAACGGCCCATGCCATCAAAGCTTCAACAAGTCTGTTATCGGCAAACAGAAATATAGCACAAAATCATACCGAAGGAGAACGAATCTTGAAAGTGAACACTAACCAGTCGACAATGACTGATAAGGGTGCCGGCACATCGCGCACGATCCAGCCCGATCGAGCGAGATGGCAAGTACTT
Source organism: Anopheles maculipalpis (assembly GCF_943734695.1). NCBI lineage: Eukaryota > Metazoa > Arthropoda > Insecta > Diptera > Culicidae > Anopheles > Anopheles maculipalpis. The sequence goes on from NC_064871.1 coordinate 51,982,882, forward strand.
TCACGAACTGAATATGCATTACTGCTGTGCCGCACCATGTTTGCGTACTGTGGATCCCTTCCCCTTTCCCTTCGCCTTCCTGTCCCGCCGGTCGACCCTTTCTTAAGTGCTTCCTTTGGCTCGTTGACAAACGGGTCTTCTTTGCTGCCATCGTCATTGTTGCCCACGTTCTTGTAAACCGGTTAGAACAGGCTCATCTTACGAGCCAGACCGATAGTGCCTTGCACCGTCTTTGCGGCGGGTGTCGAGACGGGAGTGATCATCGGGTTAATTTGCAGCGCGTAACGGCAATTTTGTTGCCACCGCTGAACACATTCAGGAACGGTCCGGCGCGCGATACAGTCGATTACAGGCTGCACGGTTCGTGTTCGATTACACAGTGAAAACAGTGGAGGTCACACGGGGAACGTACGGTGTGTGTGTTTGATTTAGGCGCAGCAATCATCCTCAGCTAACCGGTGCAACAATGGTCATCAACTTTGGGGCAGGTCCGGCAAAGTTGCCTCGCGAAGTGCTGTGCGAGGTGCAGAAAGATTTGGTCGAACATGGCACGAGCGGTATGAGCGTGATGGAGATGTCCCATCGAGGTAATGCATACGTTGCATTACACAACGATACACTGGCACTAGTGAAGGAGCTGCTGTAAGTATTGTGTGACCATTGTTTCAAAACGACGTCAACATGTGCACATTCTCATCGGCTCTTCCCCGTATTCGATTTGTTCCAGTGACGTACCGGATAACTACAAGATTCTGCTGATGCAGGGCGGAGGAACGGGATTGTTTGCTGCCGTTGCGATGAATCTAATGGGCAAAACGGGCAAAGCGGACTACATCGTCACGGGCAGTTGGTCGTCGATGGCCGCCAAAGAAGCGGCACGATATGGAACCGTTAATTATGTAGTACCCAAGCAGGACAAATACACCGGCATTCCCGACCCGAAGCAGTGGAAGCTCGATCCAGAAGCATCGTACGTCTATTACTGTGACAATGAAACAATTGGAGGCATTGAGTTTGATTCGGTGCCAGAAACCAACGGCGTACCGTTGGTAGTCGACATGTCGTCGAATATGCTATCTCGAAGAGTCGATGTGAAGAAGGTTTGTATTGGTGAAGGGATTAGTTCAATTTGTTAACGAATATCTTACATTGTGTTATATTTGTATCCATCTACAGTTTGGCGTTATATTTGCCTGTGCACAGAAGAACATCGGCCCATCCGGCATTACGCTAGTACTCGTGCGGGAAGATCTAATTGGCCAAGCAATGCCAATCACTCCAACCATTTTCGATTTCTCCATCATTGCTAAAGCAAATTCAATTAGTAACACGCCGCCTACATTTATGTGAGTATATTCCTTGTTTTTCCTATAGATAATAATAGTTCGGTTATTGCAACTTTAATCTGCTATCATCAACAGTGCACACCCTGCGCTGTTCGCAGTCTTATCGCTTGTCTGTTAACTCTTCTGCCTTTTCCTCCTCTTGCTACAGCATCTATGTGATGGGACGTGTATTTGCTTGGATCAAGCGTAACGGCGGAGTTGATGAAATGTACCGCCAGTCGATGGTAAAATCTGACCTGATATACGACGTGATTGCCAAGTCCAACGGGTTCTATTACTGCCCGGTCGATAAAAAAGTGCGCAGCCGGATGAACGTACCCTTCCGCATCGGTGGTGCGACTGGAGACGAAGAGCTGGAAAAACAATTCCTTAAAGGTGCCGAAGCGCTAGGCATGCAGCAGCTAAAAGGTCACCGATCGGTCGGCGGTATACGTGCGTCCCTGTACAACGCGGTAACGGTCGAGGAAGCGACGGCTTTGCAACAGTACATGCTGGAGTTTTTGAAGAAACACCAGAAATCTTAAAAACCATCGTTCAATTTATTGCCATACCTCTTTGCATGGTACGCTATTTGCTAGTTAAGTAGAACAATGTATTTTAATTGACATTCTCCTGCCGAAATATATCATCCAATATAGATTCCAAAGCTGCGTTCGTTCCCTTCAGATTGTCGCATACTTTTTTTGCCCAGCAAAAATATTCCCGACATCGACCGTCAGTCCAGTTCTTGGGTTTCGATCGTTGAAGATCGCGTAGATTATAAATTTTATCAGCAAGTTTTACTAATTTTGCCTGATGAGTTTTGCCAGCGGCACGTTCTATCTGCAACCGTTTACGCTCCTGTTTCGGTAGCGATTTATCATCCGTTACTTCCTGCACAATCGAACGCACGTTAGCACCAAACAAGGATTCGATTTCCTCCAACGTGGTGTCCGTATCTTCGACCGTATCGTGCAGGATAGCAGCTTGCAGTACTTCTAGATCGGTTATTCCTGCCTCAGTAAGAATGTATGCAACCCCTGAAAAAATCATACATTATACACATTGAACATGAATTACTCGGAAGGTATTTGCTTGTTCACTTTCTTACCGATCGGATGATTGATGTACGGCGTTTCAGCAGCATCCAGGCGCCGTTGATTTCGATGCTTTTCAGCGGCAAAATTCACACATTTTGTGTACACGCTTAATATTTCCTCAGGTGCGACTGCTTCTCTCATTTTTTTAATTCGAAAACAACTTTGTTTACATTTATGTTATCAGCTGAGAGCAGCGGATTCCATTGTCAGTTTTTCTTTGACAGATGATTTATAGTGATGGGCAAACATGTCACTTGCGGAACACCAAGTTCTTTGCAGGGGTTTTCTGGCATTTCGGTATCGATCGTTTGTGATTTGAGCATTTAAAAAGTATTTTTGTAAGTAATATCAGTTTATTTCATTCTAATATGAAAACTAAATATTTAGAACAATGGCACAAATCACAAACAAATCACCAGATATTGCGAATATTGGGGAGCCACTGTACCGTAGCCACGAACAGTGTAGCATGCGTGCGTTAACATTTTCCGTGAAGCGAATATTCTTGGGGTCGGTAACTAAATTTGAAATGAAATTTCGACAAATCTCAGTCATACATTTTCAGTCAATCATAACCTTGAGTAAATATTTGGCAAATGTGTGCGTGAAATGATTTGCTTTTAAAGGTAATCAAATGACCTCTTGCCACACTGCGCATAACGGTCAATTAACATTTTAAGCATACGTTAACTACCTTCTAATCTCGGTTTCATGATGATGCCTATCTATGTGTTGTTACTTTACCAAACAAGCGTAAATCAAATAATTACTAACCAACGAGCAAATTAACCATGTATGGTCTACCCAGTGAACAGTGAAAGTTAAACTTTCTTCGGCAATGACAATGTTTTTTGCGGTGATTTTTGCAAACTATCAAAGCATCACAGATCACATGTTGCTATTTCGATGAGATTAAAGCGAAGAAAGGAAGTATTCCAATGACGAAACAGATCTACTAGCGGTGATCATAGGAAGGTCATGGAGGACGATGCAATTTCTGTGCTAACATTACGAAAAAGCTGATTCGCCCATACTCTGCTCCTACTATCTCACCCAACTCAGCCATCCTGTCTCCCGTTCTCTCACACTATGAATGCTCGTCATATCAGCCGTACAGCTTGTACTAGCCAATGCTACGACTCCTCGGTGTGACGAGATGCGTCCGCAATGATGATAACTCTCAACGAGTCGTGCTACGCCCGTCATTCTGTTGACTGGAGCTCACCCAGCAAGTTGTAAACGTGTCCTTTCCAAAATCTGCAACTTTCGTATTTTCTGTGTGCTTCAAGTGTTTTATCCCCCAAATACTCCAATCCAGCTACCCATATTTCCTTTTCCGGCTAGGCGCTAATTTAAAAGCAAAGTAAGTAATTTCGCTTTCGTTACGAATCGGAACATTCTGGCTAAAAATATCGTTATCGTACACAACAACCGCACCACACCAGGTGTATTTTGTTATGCGTGTGAAGCAGTAGCTTTTAGAAGAATTGTTGTGAAAATGAATGCTTTTTTCATACAAATCACAAAACCCAGTGACTGGCAAGAGAAGGAATAAGTTCCGGTTTAGGTGTTTTGAGTTGCATATTGGCGCGATTTAATAGTTTCAAACATTATTCACTCGAATGACCTCTGACTGACCTCCCCGTTCTCGCATCCAGAGAACGACGCGTGTTCCACTCTCGCGATTACGCCATGCTTCGCCTGTTCCGTACGTGAGTGTGCGTGCTATCTCTAGCGACCGGCTTTCTTGATGTTGTTTATATGGACAAAATGTTAACAAAAACATTCGCGTTACGCTACTGCATTGAACGGTAATCGTGACCCAATGCGATCTGCTTCCTGGATGATTATCCAGCAGCGACTGATAAGCAATGACAACATTACATTCCAGTCCGGAATTGGCTTGCGGGGCGGGCAAAAAGAAACGGCTGCTAGGGGGATCTAACTAACTTCTGTATCTTACAAACACATGTACATCGCGCGCATACACGCTGACGCACCACCAGCTGGTTTTTTTTTTCCTTTCGTTCGCCGGAATACGAACGCCGGTGAAGCAGAACCATCCAACCAACCCATCGAAAAAAATTGTTAGTTTCTCACGTGCCTACCTTACTGTCTGTCTGCGTTCGATTTTGGCATTCGGTCGTTGCGTGATCTTGCGGAGTGTTGTTTCCCCCGGTGTACGCGTAGTTCTACGACGGCGTTTGTGAAGATTGGTGGCGCAGTGTGTGGATTTATTTTAGGAAGTTCGTACTAAAGCGGAACTTTCGCCACTCTATCCTAAAATCCAGCAACGCTGCTGTTATCCAAGATTGTGTTTGCTGACGGACAGTTTGTTCCTAGTACCCCGGAAATACGATGGAGGTACGGTAGACTGTTCTGACTGTTTGGCAAAGGCTTACAAGCAAATTAATATTTCTACTCGTGTGTGAATCGTCTATAATGTTACAGAAGATATGTTGATGTGGTAATTCCGAGTAATTTGGTGAAATAATTGCGATCAGTTTAAGATGCTATGTATGGAAAAGTTCTGCACAACGCACCAACACACAGAAATTGACACAGACGGTGGAATCAGATGATCGGAGTATCGTCAGGGGTGCTCAACTTTCGCTAAGGACGGTGGAAGTGTTTTATCAATTAATAAAATTACAGAGGATTCGAAGTTATAATTGACACTTTTTTTTTGGTGAAAATATTGATTTGTATATGAGAATCGCATATTTTCTATCATAGTAGCTCAAAAGACTGTAAGCGTTGCCTAGGCATACGTGTTGCAAAGACACAGTTGATTTTTTTTTATTCATAAGGGTTGACCTGGCCCTATTGGTATTTCGGTATTTAAAAATGTTAAGTTAAGTTGTTAATGTTGTTGATGTTGATGTCAAAGATGTTAATGTTAAGAAATTATGTAAAAATAATTTAACAAAACTACTTGGCACATTCAATCTGTTAGTGACGAATATAGTTCAAATATGCCTTTATAAGTCTCATAAACTAACCGACCAATATTCAAACTTTCCACTCATACATACGTCTTTTTAATTCTCAAATTTCGTACAACTACATAAACCCACCCTATTGACAAAATTGTCTTAATAACCATTGCTAAGGGTTTTTTCAATACCAATTTGCCTTATTTGGCGGTTTTGACAAAGATTTTGTCAATAGGGAAAACACTGGTAGTATAGCTGTAGTGCTCAAAATGTGCCTTTCAAAAGAATGATTTTGTTGTGCATCAATTCTCATGTAGCAATGACCTTGAATCTTATTCCCGAATCATTTTCATATTTGGAATCAATTATATTTAAACACGCATGCGCTTTAATTTTCGGTCTCTTCCTACAAAAGCCGATGGAATAGATGAATCTAGAGAAGGATGTTCATTTTGGAACATTTTATGCTACTACAGGTAAAGTTGATCCTCGGTTTTCCTCTTAGCACTACATAATTTTCAAAAGGTGCCTACAAAGGATGCAAAGATCTATTTTTAAGATTGAACCCGTGGAGGGGGCGTAGAATGAAAATCAAACGCAAAAACACGCGTAAAATGCCGTATTCGTTTGAAAACTAACTGCTGCAGTCGAAATGTATCGAGTGAGCAGAGACAACTTGCGTTCGTGACGATAACTACTAGTTTTCCGTTACTAAGGCGAAAAAAGTTTTGTTCTACCTTCGCGCGGTGTTTGTTGATTAGCGATTCCTACCCCTGAACGGTCAATCGGTTGGTGTCGCATTTGGAATAACCAGGAAATGAAATATCGTCCCCTGAGCCTAATTCTTTGCTAGAACTCGATAAAACATTCATAGAACTCAAAATGGACCGTTTTTTAACCAGTCCAAAAAAGAGCTTTATCGGTTGCACGCATCAAATCAAAGCCTTAATTCATTGTCACCTGCGACACGAAAGGATGCACCGGCCATGGTTGCTGCAATGGTCCAACTTCTCACGAATTGTTGTCCCATACTGGCACCGCTATCGTTGGTTCATCGGCGGTGGCGTTCATGCGCCGATTCTGAATTCGTGGTTAAAGGATGGCATTTTTCCAACACATTTGCACTGTTGTGAGCCACAAACGCGTCGTAGCCATTCATTTCACTGCCGACCGTTGAATCGTGCAAAGCTCGCCAAAGTTCCACCAACCTTTTCCGCGGGCACGATTTTACTATCGATTGCTGGTGCTGCTAAGCAACCGTACGCCGTCGTCGCCTGCTCTTTTGCTACACTGTGTAGTGGAACGTTCTCGTCAGGGCGCTATTTCATCGCACTGCGTGCATCTGGAAGGACGTGTCCTGGGCAGCAGCAGTTTCTACCGTTTCCGGCTGCGAGAAGAAGTGTAATTGGGCTTCCCCCTCAGACAGGGACTTTCTTTCATTTCCCCTCACTGATAAGTACCTTTAACCGTTCAGGGATGATGGTGTGGGTATCCGACTACGATTTCGACCCCAAGGTAAGCCGAACACAGGCGAGCATTGGAGCAACGTAACCTGCATGTGGAGGCTGCTGTATCTGATTGTGTGTGTCCTGTTGTATCCTGTATATAAAACTGTGGAGTTACTTGTGAATGTGCTAACAAATATCTACCAGCTGGTCAAAGTTGGAGGCATCGAAGAGAACGATCGAACAATCATCGGAACCGGATTGAATGATTCTGCATAATAGGTTATGTCTACGATAAAGGAAACGCACGATGAAGCTACAGAGAACAAAGAAGAGGAGGGGGGGGGGGGAGGGTATAAACGGTCAAGGATGAGTGTTTTCGGTGGTCATCGATGTGTGTTGGGAGTACATACACATTTGCCAAGACAGAGGAAAAGTGCGCCTAGAGAAGCAGAAAGCTAAAAAGTCTCTATTTATACTCTGTCTATTTTCGCTAAGCCCTTTCAATCGTACATGCCACAATGCTATAATAGTTAGAAAAAAGGGAGTATCGTTATGATACGTAACATCGATAGAAAGATTGAATGTTTATCATGTGTAGGTAAACATCAATTATCGTCATACGGCACCACAAGAAAAGTTTAAGAAAGGAAACATCTATTCGATTACTACCGGGCAAATCGACCGGTATGCCCTTGACCAAGGACAAATGAAAAGTGGTTTTCCCTCATATATTTTGCCAGCCGACGCTGCTGCTGCACTCGCCCATTTTTATCGTTGCGTTGAGACGCGTTAAACAGTTTTGTGAATGTGACTGAGTGTGTGTGTGTGTGTATGTTGTCTAAATATTGGACGACATCCCATTTATTGTTGGATGGTGTATGGGTTTGATAGTAAATGTTTTGCACAGCACGTACTCTTTGCTTATGTATGTTAGAAACCATACAACACAAGGGAGATGAAGTATATTTTATTTAGTTCGCTAAGATTAGCTCATCATCAGCAAATGATAAGTATCTTGAAAGGTTCATCTTGTTCCGGTGTAGATTGGCACCTCTGTTGGCATTGAAAGCCAAACAAGTGCAACGTAATGAGATTTTCTTTATGGGAGTGAAGTAGTGAATGCTGGTTAGCTTATATTTATATGTTGTTTTAGAAAATGCAATCGTCACACACTAACGCCAATACGGTGCATTGTGTTTTGCATTGATTACATAAACTATTGATTTTTTCCAACCCCTAGCACTAATACGACAGGGGTAGGGTGGTACACACACTGCGGGCTGATTACCTATGGTGGTTGCCTTATCAACAATAAACAATGGTGCTAACTTTAGCGTCGTGATACAAACATTAAGTCATCCAAGAATGCCTCAACAGTATCGTGCTAATTGTAGAACCGGGCATCTTTTCAATGCAGGTACGATAGAGCTGCACCGAACTGACAATAATCGCTTTGCTCTAATATGATTTTGCCAAGTGTTTGAACGAAGTAAGCATTGAAAATCAGTCGTACTTTTCAACGAATAATTTTAGTGGTTTTACTGATCTGCTAGTGAGACATGAGATGATTAATATTCCCTTTTACTAAATAACGCATTGATCGATTTGGTCTGTTTGTTTTAACATCTTTTTTAGGGTCAAAAAATGAATCCCGAGGCCGTTTCGCATTTAGAGCACATCTGCTCGCTCGACATTGACTCGAAAACTCCGTTCGTGCGTCTGTCCGGTATCATCTGTACGATTGGGCCGGCCTCGGTGTCGCCCGAAATGCTGGAGAAAATGATGGCAACCGGCATGAACATTGCCAGGTTGAACTTTTCGCACGGTTCCCACGAATACCATGCCAACACGATCAAGAACATCCGCGAGGCGGTCGAGAACTATTCCAAGAAGCTGGGCAAACCGTTCCCGCTGGCCATTGCGCTCGATACGAAGGGTCCCGAAATCCGTACCGGGCTGATCGAGGGCAGCGGAACCGGTGAGGTCGAGCTGAAAAAGGGCGAGAAGATTCAGCTGACCACGGATAAGGAGCACCTGGAGAAGGGCAACAAGGACAAGATTTATGTCGATTATGTGAACATCGTGAAGGTGGTTAAGCCAGGCGATCATGTATTCGTAGACGACGGTCTGATTTCGCTGGTTGTGGATAGCATTTCCGGTGATACGCTTACCTGTACGGTCGAAAACGGTGGCATGCTAGGTTCGCGCAAGGGTGTAAACCTTCCGGGTGTCCCGGTGGATCTGCCGGCTGTGTCGGAAAAGGATAAGTCGGATTTGGTGTTCGGTGTAGAGCAAGGAGTGGATGTCATTTTCGCATCGTTCATCCGTAACGCTTCGGCACTGAAGGAAATCCGTGCCATCCTTGGTGAGAAGGGCAAGCACATCAAGATTATTTCCAAGATTGAAAATCAGCAGGGCATGCAAAATCTGGACAAGATTATTGAAGCCACCGATGGTATTATGGTCGCTCGCGGTGATCTCGGTATCGAAATCCCGGCGGAAAAGGTATTCCTGGCACAGAAATCGATGATTGCACGGTGCAACCGTGCGGGCAAACCGGTAATTTGTGCCACGCAAATGCTGGAATCGATGATCAAGAAGCCTCGTCCGACACGTGCCGAAATTTCGGACGTTGCCAATGCGATCATCGATGGTGCGGATTGTGTGATGCTGTCGGGTGAGACGGCTAAGGGCGAGTATCCGCTTGAGTGTGTGCTGACAATGGCCAAAACGTGCAAGGAGGCCGAAGCTGCCCTGTGGCACCGCAATCTCTTCAAGGATCTGGTTGACACGACGCCAACGCCGCTGGATACGGCCGCTTCCATCGCTATCGCTGGCGCGGAGGCTTCGATCAAAAGCCGGGCCGCTGCTATCATCGTTATTACCACCTCGGGCCGTTCGGCACATTTGATTTCGAAGTATCGACCACGCTGCCCGATCATTGCCGTGACCCGTTTCCCACAAACGGCACGCCAATGTCATCTGTACCGAGGCATTTTGCCCGTCATCTATGAGCGTAAGTTTTGGGCGTAAATTCTAGTGCAGTGCAGCGCACAACAAATAAGGTTGTTGGTATGTTTCTCATTACAGAACCCGCATTGGAAGACTGGCTAAAGGATGTCGATGCACGTGTCCAGTACGGTATTGAGTTCGGTAAGGAACGTGGATTCCTGAAGCCAGGCAATCCAATTGTCGTGGTTACGGGCTGGAAACAGGGCTCCGGATTCACCAACACAATCCGTGTGATGTACGTATACGATCACGATCACTATGGCTAGTCCATCGAAATGGCCTTTAAAATAATTTCGACTCGGTTTTCTATTTTAGCAATGTTGAATAAATAAGTCACAACGTATCATCAGGGCGTCATCTAGGGGTGTGGTAAAATGTCTCGTCTAAATCTACCAACAATGGCCTCGGAGACAGCAGTCCAGTATAGTGTCTATAGATGTGGTTAACTGGGAACCTAGTATTTTATAATTTATTATTCTATATAAATTACTAAAGGTTTTCCAACTCATAAAAGTGAATAACACAACCACCACAAACACACTCACATCCTACGACATTCAATGTCCGTTCTCTTACGCTGTTTATTTCATGCGTTCAGTTTATTTATTGTAAAGTCTAAATTATTTTTATTTACGCTGAACGAATTATGTTGTCTTTGTGGTTGGATTGGTCTCGGTCAAACCAACCTCACAAGCATCATGTTGGCCAACTATTGGCTTTAAATTATGAATTTTATCACTAAGTGAGATGAAATAAAATGAAACACTTAAAACACTAACCAATGTAAGCGTTCGCATGAAATGAACAAGGATATTTGAAAAAAAAAAACACAACCAATATCTACGTGTGTGAGTAATGGGCCACATTTTCCACACGCCAATATAATCATCATGCGCAGCATAAACATCGTTGAGTACTAGTTACAGGTTAATATGCGTCAAAGTGGCGAATAAAAGTTATGACACTTAATATGTATGAGACTGCTTTAATAATGTTATCCGAAAGCATGACATAAAAATGCCCAGTTTTTTAGCTACCTTGGGCAAAGTTCGGCAGTACTTAAGTACCAATATATCTATAATACTGTTACTACAAAGTAAAAAAATACTCATACTTTGTTCTCAAAATTTGATGCAGAAATCGTATAGATATCGACTGAATTCTCAGAAAAAAATGATTAAAATAAGAAAATGCAATTTTTTTAGTAGTGTCGAGTGTCTTGTTGGTTAATACTTACCTTTTACTTTTTGTGTATTAAATATTTACAAGGTAATGATACTACACGGTACTTAAATTTAATAAATTTTAGTAAATCAAAGAATATCTGAAAACTATAATTATCATGTATAAAACGATAACTACAGCCCGGAAAATATTCGCGGGGGTTTGGAAAAAAGAAAAACGTATGCGAAACCGAATGCAGATGAATCGCTTCCAACACATTCGCACATAGGTTAGCTTGTGTGCTATGCTTCATTCTCAGCCACCTGTTTTGATTCGCTCGTTCATTCGTGCGAATGAACTTACCGCCACCTATATTAGAGTAGCGGTACTAAATTTGTTTTGCGCTTGAATTTGAAGTAGCTATGATTATATTATATCCACCAATCGATACAGAACCCCGCAAGGAAAAAGGACTTACGATTGGAGGCTCGGAACCTGGAATTGTAGATCCCTTACAATGGTGCGCCAGTACCGTAGCAACTGCACAATCTGACCAGCTGACAAACGACAACGGCCTCAGGCTTATCAATTTTGCCTCTTCCAAGCACATGAGCATTCGCAGCACCTTTTTCCAGAACGCACCTCGGTTCAGCTACAACTGGAGAACACCACTACAAAGCTATTCCCAAATCGACCACGTTCTAATAGACGGAAGGCACTTCTCGGATATTATCGACGTGAAAACGTACAGAGGCGCATACGTCGGCTCGGACCATTTCCTGGTAATGGGAAAGCTGCGCCAGAAACTCTCCGTGGTCAGCAACCAACGGAGCAAGCCTACCCCAAGGCTCAATCTGGGTTGACTGAGGCAAGCTGATGTGGCAAAGGGGTATGCGGCAGCGCTCGGGGAAGCGCTCTCGGACAACAACCCCGCATTGCCCCTAGGAGACCACTGGCGTATGGTGGAACGAGCCATCAGAACCGCAGCCGAACTGAAAATGGCCAATTTTCAGTTCGACGTCGACGACGACGTTTCGCTGTCTGCTTACCACGCAGACAGCGAAAGGAATGGTTCGACGAAGCGTGCACTTGTGCACTATCCTAGAAGAATGCAGCACGCGCCCTCATGCTTCAGCATGAAACCCGTCAGAACGTGGAAAACTACAAACGACTGAGCAGACGCTACTGTTGCAGGACAAGAAGCGCCGCTTTGAAGAGTCAGATGAAAAGCTGCTGGAGCAGCTCTCTCAGTCGGGGGACGCCCGCTCGTTTTACAGGAGGTTGAAAGAGGCACGGAGTGGATGTGCTCCTAAAACCGCGATGTGCCGGGACGCAGACGAGCGGAAGGTGATCGAAAGGTGGAAGTGCCACTTCGAAGGACACCTGAACGGAGCAGAGACAGGAGAGGTTGATGCAAGTAGCAGAACAAGTCAACAACAGCAGCAAGAACATCAGTGACAGCAATAGTGCAGAAGACGAAGTGCCTCCGCCATCTCTGGATGAGGTTGCCAGCGCCATCAAGCAGCTTAAAAGCAACAAGGCTGCTGGTAATGAAGGACTGGCGGCCGAGCTCTTCAATATGGGGCAGGAAAATCTTACCGTCGAAATGCACAAGATGATCACGAGAATCTGGGAACAGGAAGAATTACCGGAGGAGTGGAAACTGGTCGTCATTCACCCAGTCTACAAAGAGGGCAGCAGACTGAATTGCTCCAACTATCGTGTCATTTCAGTCCTTAATGCCGCCTATAAGACCCTGTCCCAGATCTTGCTCTGCAGACTTGCCCCCTTTGTTACATAATTCGTCGGCAGCTACCAAGCGGGGTTTGTTGGAGGCAAATCGACAACCGACCCTACGCACTGTTGTTCATTGACACACTACCTGACTTCAAGGCGGCCTACAATACCATAGATCGAAATGAGCTATGGAACATAATGCAGCGGCACCACTTTCCTGGAAAGCTGATCCGGCTGTTAAAGGCCACCATAAACGGGGTGCAGTGCAGAGTGAGAGTACGGACGGACTCTGCTGTCTACTGTTCAATATAGCCTTGGAAGGTGTCATACGAAGCGCGGAGCTAGACAACGATATCCGTGGTACGATTATCTACCGGTGTCTTCAATTTCTTGGCTTCGTGGATGACATTGACATCGTTGACAAGACGACAGCGAAGGTGTGTGAGGCGTACACCCGACTGAAACGTGAAGCAGCAAGAATTGGATTGATGATCAATGTGACAAAGACGAAATACCTGCTTGCCGGAGGCTCTGATAGTGATAGAGCCCGAGTGGGTAGCAGCGTGTTAGTCGACGGCGACAACCTCGAGGTAGTAGAGGAGTTCTGCTATCTTGGGACTGTCGTAACATCGGATAACGATGTCAGCAGCGAAATCCGGAGACGCATTGGTCAGGGAAATTGTGTCTACTACGGCCTTCACCGTCTGCTGTGATCCAGAAGACTTTGAGACCGCACTAAATGTGAGATATATCGCACACTGATTCTCCCAGTGGTTCTATATGGCCACGAGTCTTGGACCATCCGAGCGCAGGATGCAAACGCTCTTGGCGTGTTTGAGCGTCGTATCCTCCGGACCATCTTTGGCGGTGTGTTCGTGCATGGAGTGTGGAGGAGAAGGATGAACCACCAGGTTGCTGAGCTATACGGAGAACCGAACATCCTGACGGTAGCAAAGACCAGCAGGATGTTATGAGAATTCATAACGTTCGTTGGCTGGATCAGGCGAAGTGTGACCTGTCGGAGATCGTGTGCCATGGATGGATGGATGGGAAGCTGCAGCCTGGAGATCTGTTGTTGACCGGGCCATGTCACGACGACGTGCTCTTTAAAAGAGCAAGCCAACATGAGTGAGTAGGTGAGTTAATCGCTGTGATAATCTTGCGGTAAATGAAAAAAGAAACACGCGGATTAAAATGGTTTTGCTTATTTTTATTAATTTCTGATCATTGCAACCAATTCAGCCGATTGGTATATCTAGTTTTTTTCCCCCATTTTAAAAGTACATGATTTTTCCTTCCCTTGCTTGCCATCCATGGGAGTCTTCTATTCTTGTTCTCTAGACTAGTCAGCTAAATACTTTTTTTGGTATGAGAGTAGATGCACTAGTGTATGTATGTATGTGTGTGTGTGTATGTATGTATGCTGTCCCATGTATAATATGAATCTCTGAAATGTAGATGTTTGTGGATGTGTGAGTGTACGTATGTGTGTTAAAGTGAACTTTTCCTAACAAAATGTCTCTGGCTTCGTGAATGATTGAAGTTTTTTTGTTTTGTTTTGGCTGATTTAGTGTACGTACATTCGTCTGTATGCGTGTAAATTGTGTTAATTAAATTATTGTTTGCTGACATAGCGCTCACTCTTGTGGCTATTCCGGCTAAACTTTTGTAATCTTCCTATAGCGCTGCTGTTCTTTCCTGGAGTTATTCGTAACTGTTTTATCTACACAAGGTGATTTCCTTTATTAATCGCACCTGAACTTTTCGCGCAATTTCAGCACTTTTGCCAACCCAAAAACACAACGAATCGAATGTTCCAATTGATGTAGCTTGTGTCAAACATAAATAGTAAAACATTCTATACACTACTTTATAATCATAGATACTTTTCATATTGAGCTTTCCGATCTACTAAACCATTTTCGTATTTGGTAGTTTTTTTTTGTTTGTTTTTCATTGTGTTTCCCATTCTACACGGAATTGATCATCTGTTCGTAAGTCCTTCAACATAGATTACAATAATGTGTACACTCGCGCCAATCGGGGTGCAACCAGGCACGCCACCCAGTCAACGAGGATTTCAACGAAGAATGATCGTCTCTAGGTTTTTTAGCAACTAGCCTTGTAATTGATCTAGGATCTCCCACACTTACACTAAAACACTTCGTTCGGTTGTGGTGAATAGTTCGGTTTCATGAGTGTCTTTAGTGGTTGTGTTTTCCTACCTAACCATTTTTCCTTTTGTTTGTTGTCTTCTTCGTCTACACGATACTACATTTGAGAGCAGAGGAGTTTTCGTTGCGCCCACATTTTTTCCGTACAGCCAAACTCTGTACACACGATTGTATGTTTGTATCGGGATGACGTCCCAACTCCAATATGATACTCCATACAGTAAGAACTGAATATTATCGATGAACAAGTGCTTTTTTTTCGTATATTGAGTTACGTCCACCTTTTCGTTTGACTTAAAGATAAACTGCTGATAAATGCGCTGCACGATTCGTGTTTTCGTTTCGTCGAGTATGTTTTTTTTTTGTTTCGATACCCAAAAAATTACCTAACCCTTGCTAACACATCTTAACGGTTCCTAGTGGTCGTTCTGGGAGCCCGTTGTTGACTCAACATAAAAGTTCCACTGTCAGTTGCTTGCATTGACTGTAGGTTGTTCTATAAAGCGAACAATAATTGAATAAAGTATGTTTAGTAAAACAAAATAGATACATTTTGCTAAGCAAAACTTTTATTCCACGGTCATGCCTCTTGGCTGCTTTCAACGATGTAGATCTATCCTTTCAACAAATTAATTGTTATTATTTTTACTTATTCCCAATATTCCCAATACATATTCATTGTGCTGTGGGTTTTTTTGTAACGGGATTTCATAACCTAATTGTTAGTTTTTTCTTCTTCACTTTTCCCGTTGTAATGTTGCAAAACTGCTTCTAAACTTAAATACATTTTTTGTACCTAAAGCATCACTCTTTTTCGTCTTTCGTTTTTGCTCTTAATGCGTGTGCATTTTTTTTTTTTACTTACTATGACGCACCCAAATCGAGTCACTAATAAGAAAAACATCCACCGAGAAGGTTAAAAAGATCGAATGGAAATTTAAGTGTCAGTGCAATGAGCGTATATGTGGTGTAGGTTTATCGTTTCAAACTATTAGGAGAACAAATTAGTTCCAGGCGTTTCTGTACAACTTTCCGGACTGTATTGCGATTGGCACAATCGACCGTGCATGCGTTTAACGTGCCTGGCCTTGTATGTAGCTCTTTTTTCCTTCCAATACTCAGCTCAAACGCTTCAACACTCGCTCATCTGATCGTTTCTTTTAGCAGTAGTAGCTCATACTAGACCACATTCACCTGGTCACACCAAATACACAAATGATGAGTATTCGGTTTGGCTATCGATGAGCCACTTTTAATTAATTCTCAATTCATATGGAACCCAATTTTTCGTCATTCGGGGTTTCGTTTATTATTTTTTAAATTATGGAGAAAATTTTTGTTCAGTAACTACTGCCGTGTGTCTTTGCAAAATTTTCTAGAATTTTTGCAGAATGTTCTTCGAGCATTGACTTGAAATCGTTTACCACCTTCATACTTTTTTATCCGCTCTTTCGGGGTCTGTTTGCAAAAATAAAAAGGGCTACTTTTACAAAACTTCAAAAGTGGAATGATTTCTTTTTGTAGCCTCATTTTATGTATACCTTTCAGCATATTTGATAAAATAATATATTACAACAAGGTCTAAAAAAATCATTGGTACAGATGATGCCCTTTTTCATCAATTTAACTTCACAATGGTAGCTTTGCTGAAGTAAATAATCCTATTAAAAACTACTGACAGCATCCGAAACGCTAGGAACTGATTTTATCTCCTAATAAGAGTCACTTGCCAAATTGTTAAATTCTCTGTGCAGCCGTGGTTCGGTTTTAAACGTGCAAAAGTATGATTCGTCATGTGTTTTGTGCATATGAGAATGAATGTGATTATATTCGATAAAAAGTGTGAGCAAGGTGTGTCGTTAAGTTTTCTTTGCAAAGTCAATGTACGCAAAACGCAAAAGTGTATGCCCATGTCCGCTGATTGTGTTATCGTGTGCGTGTAGGTGTTTGTTGTAGTAGGAAGACGATTGTACTTATTTCATCAACTTTTTCAATTTGTTTAGTTTAACGTTGCATTTTTTTTTTCTTCCTCCCGGGATTTTCGTCTTTCATCCGCTTCCAATTCCCCCCCCTCCCCCCTCCCCCTCACTTATTAGCTAGAACGCCGCACCGTCTGAGAAACATTTCACGCTAATATTCCGTCTAACTTTACAGGAGAGCAATACTTGTTTTTCAATTCGTTTCACAGTAGCCAGCCGGGTTTTGGGTTGCCATTTGCTTTGTCTACAAGTAATGAACGCTCGGAACGAACACAGTCTGGATTGATTGATATAATCGTTTTATTTGCACACATGTATTGACTCGTTTTCCCTTGTAGCTTTTTGTTTTCGCTCGCTCTACACTTATCCTATCCGGGAGCATTTGTCGCTTAAATTGAAAGAATGTGCGTATTCGATCCTTAGTTATTCTGGTGTGATCTTTCCTGCCTTTTCCTGCCCGAGTGATTTGTCTTACGTTCTATAGCTGTGAGCGTAATCTAGCCTGGCCTGCTGGTGCCATTCGTTCAGCTGCCTACGTTCTAAGTTGTCGAAAATGTACCATTAGCCTTAAACATCGATTCGATATGGAGATCGTTGAACTGCGGAAATGAGAGTTTGAAATCTGGTTCAGCTAAAAACATCATTCAACAACACGTAGTAGTAGTTTTGGTGGTAGTACGTCGAAAACCCAAAACCACAAACATAACATTCAGATGCGTGGAACCATTCTAAACGCGCACAGGCAGCATCGTGTATGTGAAGGAATAGCTTGTTACAATAATTACACGCTAGAAGGAACCGCACGGGATCCTCCGACATTTCCCCATGGCTCAGGGAACAACCTGTCCAACCTGTTCTCTCCTCCCTAGCTTGCCGGCATATGCTGCCGGCTAAGCACTATAATTGTTTTTTTTTTTAAATCTATTGTCATTGTATGCTTTCACATAAATGAACAAATTCAACTGGTTTCATTGCACACTTTTTTGTCTTTCACCTGGACTGTAACCGTCTACAGTAACTGTAACAAAAACACTTTTGAGTATCAAAAACGTGTAAAAATGTGTGTATGTGTGTGTGTGTGTGTGTGTGTGTGTGTTTGCTTGTGAACCTTGTATTTGAAATTGTATACACGGATTTTTGTTTTTCTTTGTGCTTTCCATTTTTACAATAATGCAATGGACAAAGAGTCTTGCCAGGTTAGTTGGCTCGTTGCATTGTTTTTATTTATTTTTTGTATTTATTTATTTTTTTTTTTGCTACCTCTGTCCCACATTCTAACGATCATACTATCCTAAACTTCCTTGCACAGGGTTTAAATTGCTAACAGTCACAATTATCAAAACAATCTATCCTAAAGTTTTGTTTCATTATTATTATTATTACGCGCTTTGTTTTTACGTTTTGCTTTACATGCCATTTCTGCCCTTCTAAATGAACCTACGCCTAGCACTTCTTGCTTCGGTTTCACGAATAAAAGCCTCTTTGTTACAAACACTCACCGGACATTCGCACATGGCGGGAGCTACAGTGCCTCCAAATGGAAGTCCATGGACAGCTTGCAATCGAACATTTGCACGGCTTTGAGGATGATTTTTTGTTTTAGTCTAGGGGTCAATAATCAGAACTGTTTTTTTATAGATTTGATTTGATAACTTAAACAAAAACCTGGTATTAAACTGCACTAAAAATTAATTGCAAAGCAGCCAATATGAATGAAAGAAAAGTTGAAAAAGAAAGGCAGAGTCCTATTTCTCATCAAATGAAACAGAAAAGTATGGTCACTATGGTAGAAATAATTGGAATAGAATAGAAATAATGGACTCGACAGCCCGAGCTGTAGCACAAAACGTATTGGTTGTTGTGAATATTTGCGGTTCTGATGAATGGTGCCCCGATCTGATGTATGGCAGGCTCCTCATTAATTCATTTAAGGCTCCTCTATGAAAGGGCCCCAACACCATCTCCGCTTAAAGCCTCAGAAGGGTTAAGTCCGCTTCTGCTTGTCATATATTTTTAATGTAATTAAAAATCCAATTGTATCTCCTTTCTGTTAAACTATTTTGGCCAATTCATTAACCAGAAATTGGGAATCCTTCTGCAAATTGAGAAGTTATTTTCTGACCTTATGGAGAAGAGTAACGCAATAGTCCTATTCATGATAATCAAACATGTGTTCAGGATTTTAGTACTAGTACAATGCAAAGTCGCTTGATAATCCCAAAATATCCAGACCTTTAAATATTTATTTTTACACAAAAAAGAGACCAATAACACCGAAGTACAACAATCACTTCTCAGCAATGGTGGTTGACCCAAAAACGGACACACGCTCTGAAGCGGTGGGTGGTCTTGAACCTGGTGATGTGTATGGGGTAGATTGCTTTTGAGAACATTCAAAGATTATGTGGCTCCCTAATCCATGCATGTTGCCAGCACCGGGGTTGCCGATAGCAGACTCCCAGCTACGCTAAAAGTATAGATCTGTTTGTGCACAACAAGGAAGAAGATCTATTTCGCCCTTGGAAACTGGTAGCAAGAAAAAGAAACGATCGAAAGACAACATCTGCACCACACCAAACCAGAGAAAGACATAATAACAACTGTTGGATATTTAACACGCCAGGAGATAGGCAATCCGCGTTACACGAACTACACAAACTAACGCCATCTATGCGCAAAAGTAGGAACTACCATCATTACTATGAATTAAGTAACACAAAAGTCGCTCGACTAGGAAATCGATGAAATAAATGAGTTTAGAGAAGATTGTTGAGCAAAAGGCTTTTGAAATAGAATTCATTTCATATCCCGGGTCTGCCTAGTTCTGAATTATTATCAAAATCATTGGCGGGTAGCCGAAGTAAGACACTTCAGAGCGTTCTCCGGCAGTGTCACGAAGCTTGAGATGGGATTCAAATTCTCTTCCCGGAGTAGGCCGTTGCATATTCCTACAATAACTAAACTATTAACCGAGCCGACCCGATAACTGTTAGATATA
This sequence comes from Anopheles maculipalpis, assembly GCF_943734695.1. NCBI lineage: Eukaryota > Metazoa > Arthropoda > Insecta > Diptera > Culicidae > Anopheles > Anopheles maculipalpis. Next base: position 52,002,755 of record NC_064871.1, read on the forward strand.
AGCTTAGTTTTTAAAGTTATACGAAGTGGCCGTTTTTCAGTGCATTAAAAAAACGCAAAACAGTGTTTTTCAGATCCTAAGGCCAACACATAAACCAACTCCTTCGACTACTTCCAATAGCATATGTATACGAAACTTCTCCCCTGAACAGCTTCTCTAAAAGTTCATGCCGGTCATCGAAATGGCTTACTAGACTGCCGATACCAAGTAGTTGGTTAGTAAGCCCTTACTATGGGTCGAGGATCTGGATGGGAATTGAACACCGGAAATGATTGAAAAGAAACATGTCGAAAGAAAGGAATGTAAATGTAACTATGATTGTTTCACCCTGGGCTAAGAAAATTATCTTCAAATTCAAGCAATTGCTGGATTTTACACTGTCCAGATTTCCTTTTGAGGCACTCTATTACGCATATGGTAAATGTAATTCTAATCGTTTCGCTTCCGTACCTTCATGAAATCTCACCATCTTACAAGAATCAACAGGTGGAATCTCCGGTCTATGTTTGCCAATTCCTTAGCAAACTGCTATCATTGATACCACCACACTTCAGCATATTTCAACGATTTCACGACACATTTCACATCTCCACTGTAGTGAACGTCAATGAAAGTACACTAACAACAATTAGTGATGAAGGAAAACGGAACGAAACAAACCATCTGCACAGGTAACTCTACGATTTAAACCAAACCCCACATCCTTTCGTGCTGCGCTGCTACTGCAAGCAACCGAAGCTAGTCAAGACACAAACCACTTTGCTTTGCTTCTTCCCTTTCATCACGAAAACATCGTATGCGGATCACGGACCCGGGTATAAAGTACCTTCCTTCACTGTACCGCTCTGGTGGTACTCCGCCAGAGCAAATACGCAAAGTACGCTGCTAAGGGCTGCATCTTTCACCCCTTTTTTTCTTAGTTTCGCGGCACAAATCTCATCACGAAAGTAGAACTCGCGAACTCGCGAACACTTTGCCGCTGGCGGGGTGCGTTTTATGCTGCACGTTGGGCTTGGAAAGTTTACAAATACTCAACAATATCACATTTAATCGATATATTAGGGCAACTGGCGCCTACCATATTTCTAGCTCGATACCTAGACTCCTTTTCGTTTAGCAGCTTGCGGAAGATGGGCAGGATGGCCGTCTCGCCATCGAGCAGCTCCGATTCGGAGCATGCACCGTACAGGTTCGGCTTGGAAGCGGAGCCCTCCTTCTTTCGATGCTTGCTTATGTGGCCACCGCCAACATTGCCGCCCGTGCTGCCATCGGCCGTACCGCGTGAATCACTCGACCGGTGCTTGCGATCCATCGTGCCCGCCCGCTCCATGCCCGGTGCCACGTTGGGCGTCGAATGGTGGTGCGAGTGCTGTGACTTTGTCAGCCTGCGTGACGACATCTTGGTGGGGGTGACGTACCCACCGGCACTGACACTAGCGCCACCGGCCGTACTGCCCACCATCGAGACGGTCGCGGTCGAGCTGGCAGCGGTGGAGCAAATGGACGACGAGAACGTCTGATAATCACGCTGCTCTCGTTCGCTGTCGGTTTCGCTCTGGCACGCCGTACTCTTGTGCTGCTGTTTGTGCCGATGTTTGGTGCGGTTCTTCTCCGAAACGCTTCGCTGGATCGGCCCGGGGGAGGTGGTTGCACTATTGTCGTAGTCGTATTGCTGCTGAGCGTGCAGTTGCTGTGGCTGTTGCTGCTGTTGCTGTTGCTGTTGCTGAGCTTGATTAAGATGGCCGTGATCGGGGCACCGGTTCGAGCCCTGGTGTGAACGAGGCGATTGTCGTTGGTGCTGCTTCGCATGAGACAACGTGTGCGTGTCCCAGAGATCGCTTTGAGAGACGACAAAGTTGCCCTTCAGCGATGAGGACATCTGTACACTGACGCGTCTCGATCCATCGCTACTCATATCTGCAAAGTGTGAAATAGAAGAGAAACATAATTGGAATGGTTTCATTGTGTCCGCGCAACTGTTTCATCTAATTGTTTAATTATCATGCTCTGTGCTCGAATCTAAAGCATGGACAATTTCAAATATTAAATTACTTGATAACATATCATTTATTTTTCATTGTTCCTGTTTGTAGATCAATCTTGAACTACTACTGATCTAGTTATTCAGCCTAGTTATCTCTTCAATGATTTCAATGAGCTCAATTCTACGACGAAATGAGCTTATTTGGAAGCCCGCGCAACAATAAAGGCTTGTAAGAATGACAACGACCATGTCAGACGAAGGTGGATGAAAAGATCTCCAGGGCTCATGCTGCCATACAGGATCAGCGGTTTTAGGTGGGGTTACCAGGCTTCTCTTTGCCTGACCCAGCACTAGAAATGGTATTTCTTCTTCTCTATTGGCTTAACGACCTCTAAAGGTCATGCCATCCATGCCGGCTATCGAAATGGCTTACTGGACTCTTCTCCCGATACCACGTAGTTGGTTACTCAGTCCTCACTACGGGGGGACGGCCCGGATGGGATTTGAACCCCGGTCCTGCCGTTTGAAGACCGGCGCCGCTGTCGCCAACACCACCGGGCCGCCACTAATGATATTCGTCAGAAATGGTATTTAGGCGCACTAAAAAGCACTTCGCGGACGTCTTCGGCAGATGAAACTGGGACTGTACAGAACATTTATAGTCCTGTTACTCACAAACGCCGTTGAGACATGAATCAAAACATGGTGGAATTAGGATGGCATCAGACGACCTAACTAGACGACCTAACTAATAAGTTTCGTAAGTATTTACGACGTCTTTAAGCGTACGACTTCTGACTGACCGAGGACTATCTTTCGCTATTGGAGATCAAGTCATGACTCGTATACAAGCTCAATGAAGTAGGCCAAAAAGAAGAAGAAGAAGAAGTAGAAGCTATTACAGAACATATATCAACTATAATCAAATGATAAACTAGAACTCGATCCGTTTAAAAATGAATAAAGCCTCAAAATATAGATTTGAAGTTGGCTGTGAACAAAATGAAGCACATTTTTCGATGACTCTTTACTTCTGCTTTTTGTTCAGTAATCATGGAATGATTGTAGTGATATTAGTGTATTAGGTATTTTAATTAAAGGTCATAGTGTACGCAAGCATTACGCAAAAATCAGCTCACAATGTTAAAGAAAAAAAAGCTAAAGTTTCGACACGATTTTGCTCTGATCGAGCACGCCTGTTGCCAATCTGGGTAGAATGTCCTACCGGTAACCTTTGACCATTTTACTGAGCATTAATTAATTACCTCCTCTACTCTTACTACTCGCTTTCGAGTGATGGCACAATTGATTTAGTTCCGTGTTGGAATGTGTGATTGAGGTCGTGGAACTGCTGTTCGCCTGCGTGCTAAACTTCGATCCGACCGACGTCGGTCCGTTTGTCGTGCGCTCGTCCTCGTAGTACCGTGGATGCTGTTCCTGCGGAGCGAGTAAAGGAAGAAAAGATTAAGAGATTATCAAAGACAAATGATCGCTCATCGCAAACTACCACCATCACGTTGTTCCAACATTCGGGTTAAAAAAAAAAGGGCCGATTGCTGCTAGAGCGAAGTTAATGCGGCTTAAAAGCGCCAGATAATTATTTGCGAAAGCGCTTTTCAATGGTATCGTACTGCGATTCTTCGACAAACGATAAATTGTTTGAAACGGATAAACAAAATGAGGACACCGACTGGGCTTTTGGCATTTCGCCTACCGTTTTGGCTTGCCTGTCGGTAATAGAAAATTAATAAGCAAACGTGAGAAGCAACAACTGATCTCCAAACCGAGCCAAACGCATAATCCCACGGCCGTTTCCCGCAGGGCCGGCACAATTGGGCATAATTCCAGCACCCACAGGGTGCATTATTTCCCAACTCTACGAATCTGCAATAGGATGCAATTATAAATATGTCTCTCAATAGAGCGCAACAACAGGAAAATAAAAAAAAAATCTGTCATCAAAACAAACGGTGGGGGAAACCGCTTTCGCGCAGGCAGGCACTCTTACCACTGTTTGCGTTTGCTGTTGCGTTTGATGCAGCGACTGTCCCGGTGACCACTTTGCACTGGTCGCCGACAAGGACTCCCGCCGGACGTCGTTGAACATTGGTTTGCTCGGATCGACCGGCACGCTCGTACTGACGTTGATGGTCTGTGCTGCGGTGGCCTGGGTCGACTTGGCATTATTTATCGCACCGGTGGCTGATTGTGTTGCTGCTGCTGCTGCTGCTGCTGCATTGTTGTGCACGGTGTTGGTAGCCTGCGTTGCCTGATGGGATTGCACCTGTCCGACTGCGACGGTCGTTGCCGCCGCAATAGAGGCAACTCCAGCTCCGGCACCGACTGCCAGCGTTGTAATGGCCGTCGCCAGGTTGGCACGCGATCCAGACGTTGCGACTGTGGCCGCTGGTAACTCTTCGCCGGGTAGGATCAGGGTCGTTTTCTTTTGCTTTCGACTAATCATGACCATACAGCGCAGGTAACCAAATGTGTAAATAGTGCAAAGAACAGTGCGAAAGAGAGTAAGTGTAAATGAAATATTTCGAAAACTTCCAAAACGATGCAATTGCACGCATGGTTGGTACGGCCCAACAATCTCGCTGGTATTGAATGCACTTTTATCATTACCTTTCGGGTCCTGCTGAATCCAGTGTGTCATTGCTGGAGCCGACACTACCGATGGAGGTGAAGTCAGTTCCTTCTGGAATGGAATCGGTTACGTACGGTATAAATAATTCATTTCTCTTTAATCGCTCTGCTCATGGCACCCAAAGTGAATGCAGTCTATGTACGACGTACATAAAAACGAACGAACGAACGAACGACTGGAAACAATTATAACGCCAGAGAAGTAAACATGTGTTTGCTTTGAATAAATCAAATCAAATCGTGTCTTGTTATGATGGTACTGTGGATTCTTGATAATTTTACTAACCGAGACAGCCGAAGATTCGATATGGCTTAAAAAATTATTTCATTTGCTATAAAATAAACTTCATGGGCAACAAATCGAAATCGGTGCTCTATGGAAAATTAAGTTATTGCAATTAATTACACATGAATACCTGCCAACAACCGGCAAAACGACTAGGTTTGGAGAAATTTAATTAAGCAACCACCTTCACCAACGGAACGCAGTTTCCGAGCGCAATAATGTAATACAAATGGCAATAGGTTAACCATCGCTTTGGCGACTCGGAACGAGGAATGCTTCATTTTAACGTCGTTGTCGTTAGTTTTTAGACTTCCTAACGATTATGGCGTCGTTTGCGAGTGGTGATACGGAAGGGCGTGTGTGAGAGAGAGTAAAATGCCTCAACGACATGTAGTGAGAAATTTAGAAAATTGATGATTATTGCAAACTGTAATGCGTTCGCGCCTTCTCGTATCCCAATAATTGGAAGGGACAATCTTCTAGAAGCATATAATTACAGGCACAAGAAAATGTCTATCATGATAAGCAGGTTGTTTTCATTTGTTTGTAAATACATGTCTGTATGTGTGTTGTGTGCGCTAATAATGAAATACATAAATCGGTTTATACGTACCACTGGCATAATCCTTTTTAACCTGCACCTTAACCGATTCCTTGTTAATGTCCGGCTCGGACGAGGACGCTTCCAGCCCAATCCAGGCACGCGCTTCCGGTCCGAGCCGCTTGATGAGGGCTTGCAGCTCCGCTTCCTTTTCCATCAGCACCTTCCGGAAGCGGCAGTTAGTCTGCTTAACGTCGCGCATTCGCTGCTCCAGCTCGCATACCGACGAATCCCGTCGGTTCTTCGACACGGGACGCAACGTGGCACGTACCTTTTTATCTACCACCCCGCTCGGGTTACGTTTCAGTTCCACCAGCTGGGGCCAAAGCAAAAGTGTAACATAAAAGGAATGTTCGAGATAAAACCCCCACGATAAAGCAACACCTTTCAGGGTGAATGCGTTCGAAACCCGTCCCGCATCCTTACCTTTGGCACAAACACCAGACAAAGTGTGGCCGTCGTGCAGAAAATGATGAACACGGATATCAGTATGAACATGGCGTCCTTGCGGTCGGACAGTACGAGCGCGATGGCCGCCCCCATAACGCACATGATCACACAGTTGTACACGGACAGACCGACGTGCTTGGAGTCGTTCAGTGCCGGTATAGACACATGGCGAGTTTCCCAGGCAAGAAAGGCACCGAAGATTAGCAGCAGTCCTTTGTACGCGTAGATGACCCCGATAAAGATGGTCATTTTGCTTGACTGGCAGTATTCATTCTCCTGCACGATGATCACGTCCTCGAGCGTCGGATGTTCCTGCGTTGCGTGCATGTGTGCATGTGGGTAAAACCAATCAATCAGCGGGGCACTTTAGCGATAACATCTCCCAGCCCCAACAACACCTACCGAGGGTTCGATGTATTTCGTTTCGCGGTAGAACGGGTCCGCTATCTGCCAGGTCGTCATGATCGCCAGGTCGATCGCAAGCAGCACACCGACCACGATAAACAGCTGGTAATCTTTAATCACCTTCTTGTTTAGCTTCAAGTCGGTGAAGATGGAGTGGACGCGCCACGTTTTGGAGAACATCGCACCGAACGCTAAGCTGAAGCCGGCCATCAGTAACCAGGCCCTCGCCGTACAGATGTACGGGAAGGCGGCCACACTGCTCAGACCGCTGTCCAGCCCGAGAAATATTACGCTCAGGTAGGTAAGGATGCAACCGATGATGATGAGATTGTTCAGATGTGGACTGGACATCTTGATGTACCTAGAGAAGATACAATTGGAACCATACATACGCATGGTAATGTGTAAAAGGATGCATTGTCTGCTAACTTCACTGATTTCCACGTGCTCACCTTTGGTTGCGGAACTTGATGTTGACGGCGAGAAACACGGTCGCCATTATGATGCCCACGCACGAAGTGCTCGCCAGCACGACAAAGATGGTAATGTTCACCTGACTGTGCTCTATGATGCGTAATGTTCGGTCCTTCGGTGGGCTACGACCGACCCATTTCATCGGATGGCCCAAACTAAGATCCAACCGTCCGGTGAGTGAACTGTACTCCCCAATCTTCACCTCCGCCCCGTTCTGGAACTGTTTCAGCAGAAAGCTAGCTTTCCGTTCGTTGTTGTAGAATCTCACCGGTCCCTGAGACGAACAGGGGAAAACGAGCGAGGGAGAGAGAGAGAGAGAGAGAGAAAGAGATGTGAACGTGTCGCGTCAGCGTTAGGTCAAGTGGCATAGATGTCCAATGGAGCGGAAAAACGATACGCCAATGGGGACGAACGAACGGATGTGAAAACGACCTAACAGCACCATGGCCAAAGACAAACATGATGGTGGCGTTGATGGTGGTTTAAGATTGTTATCACTGTGCTGTATCGACGTACGGGACGGGCGTCGGCTGTCCGTTGTGTGTGTGTGTGTGTTTGTGTGCTGAAAAGTGGCCGTTCATTCGTCCATTTGCTTTTCGCATCCACATCACCGGTTGAGTGCTGGCATTGTCGCTACTATCAATATCTTGTTTGGCTCGGCCTGTTTCTACCCAAAGTGAGCTATGCCGCCAGGAATAGGAATTCTGACAACCCCCAGGTACTTACCGTAACTCCTTCGAAACTGGTGTTCTTGAGCGCTTCTAAAAATATGTCCTCCCAGTCCTTCACGCGATACTCGAAGTGTGTTAGGGAGTGTTCCTTACGCTGGGACACGTATTGAATGGCGCTGGCAACGGCCCAGATCCCGTCGTAAGTGTAGCCGTGAAAGCGCGAATATTCACCACCCCGGCGGCTGTTGTACTCGGTCAGATACTCGTCGGCCGTCTGAAGGAAGAAGAGAATAAACAAAAAAAATGTTGCAGGAAACGAACCCAATCAGCAGGGATGGAAAGGGAGGTAATTAGCGTCATGCGGCGCTCAACAGGTCGCTTCCGCTCGGTATAACACGTACAATGCCGGAAATGGTGATGTCCCCGCTGGTAGACAGCGGTAACAGGTCCACAAGAATCGTTGACTCGAGCGCCGTCGAGACATGCTCCACGGTACAGTCGGTATCGTTCTCTGCCCACCACTCGTTCCCGTACGTGCCCATCACGAGCCACTGATAGGAGCGCCCAAACATGTCCAGCTTGAACGCTTCGCAGAACACGCGGCGTGCCCAGAACTCGTTGAAGTTGCCGTAAATGATGCGGACATCCTTCTCGCGCAGCTTGCGTAACGATTCCTCCACATCGTACACAAAGCTCTGCGTCTCGACCACATCCAATCCCATCGCGTCCAGGTCGGCCACCATGTGATTGTGCGGCAGTGAGAACCGCGGCTCGTTCTGGTAGATGGTGCCGATGCGCGTCCAGTTAAACTCCTTGAGCAGCGCCAACCGGGGTGCATTGAACGCGTTTTCCGACGGTACCACGCGGAAAAAGTTCGGAAACGCATCCTTGGTGAACATCGGATGCGTGTCGGCGTAGGACAGCTGCGTCAGGTGCCAGTGTTTGCTGGCTTTGGCGATCGGGTCCGTCACGTGGGTGCAGGCAGCCCCGAACAGCATCAGCTTGTGCGGTCCGGAGTGCATCATGTCGAAGAACGATTTCATGCCCACCGCCGCATTGCATTCCGTGTCGTTCCACCACATGTGCAGCCGATAGTTGCGCAGTATGGTCGAGTGCTCGTTCACGTGGTCGAGCGCTAGCTTCACGCTCGGCATGACTCCGCGTCCCGTTTCACCGTTTTCGACACCTTCGCCGTACGGGAAGAAGCCCGCTATGTAAACGTCCAGTCGGTGGCTGGAGCCGGGCCGCGAACCGGTCGCACCCCGGTCCCCAACGAACATAAGCACGATTTGAGCAAATGTCAGCACCAACACTAGCGACGATGGATACATGGCCACGGGGCACAGAAGGAAAGGGGGCGGGCGGGGAGGGAGAGATTCCGACAGTTGAGTAAGTAAGTTGAGCCGAGTTTGATTTAATTTTATGATAATCTCTTCCACCTTCTACCCGCCGGACGACGTGCCCTCCCCGCGAGCACTTTTGCGCGAGGCCACGTTCACGTCGTACGGTTCCCGGTGCCGTTGCCAAACTTGGCTTTTTATTATTTTGGTGGCTCGATCGATTTCGGCTTATGTTCGCGGCCGCTGGCGGCGGTGGGTTCGCCGTGTTTTATTCACTGTGTGTTTCGCTGAATGCGACAGCGTCCGTTGACGTTGATGCGATGCGACGGCTTTCGATGGCCGGTGCGGGTGGACTCCGGAATTCCGTGCGCGGCGGGGTCCTGTTATTTATTTTGCTTTCGATTTTTTGCTGCTGCCGATGGCTGTGTGCGTGATTTGTGGTGCGCTTCGGTCCGCCCTGCCTCACCCCGTTCGTACATTTAGTGATTGGGTTTCACGCCTTCGTCCTTCGCATCCGCCACAAAACCCCTTTTACCCTGCCTTGCCACGCCGTCGCCGGGCTCTGCGATGGGGTAAACAAGCAATCATCCGGCCGTGGGCTGCAGGGCGAGAAAGTCGATCTGATACATGTATGGAAAAGAAAAACAGAAATCCATCACTACGCGTTGAATTGCGAGGAAAATGAGAACACAAAGCACACGGTGTAGAACGTGGTAGGATAGTGGAGGGTGTGCCACAGTTTGGATGAGATCTATTTCCAAATTCGTGCTAGATACGGCCGGATGTGAAGCCAATGCGTCGAAAATCATCCATCACGAACACATAAATCTTCCCTGCGGAACAGGTAAAAGCATCACTAAAGCCACCGCCATCAATGCCCACTGCCCACAATTTGCCTGTTTTTCCGCGAAGCTTTTTATGTTTGGAAGCAGCATACAGGTGACGGCTGTATGCGTTACTCAGAACGATCGTACAATTATACAGTGATGGTTTACGACCATTTGCAATACTTTTCGCAAATGGTTGTTAATCCATGAAACTTTTATTTTCGATTCAACCCGTTTACATCTGTCAAGTGCTGGCATAAAATTCTTTTTTCATGGAATTTCTCTTGAAAAATGTAGCTCTGTTTATATACTTGTAACAAGAATAACGTCTAGGTTCTCATAAGTAAGGAAATCGATAGAAATGCCAAAATATATTTACTTGAGTATATTTAGTATTAGCTCGTGCTTTCAAGTTGATTCAAACAATCAACTGATCTCTTATCTACCTTATCTACTTATCTTATCATCTTATCTACTAAGTATCGTAGGACTTAAGGCAAAATTTTGTTAATATTCATTATTTATTCGTCGAGAATGTGTGATTCTTCTAATTAATTATCTCTTATTTAATAATAGCTTTTGCTTAAAGACCTAATAATATATCGTTTTCAATCGATTTGAAGCAGCTTGGGCCAACTGGTTGATGAACTGCAGTTGAAGATTTGTTCGTACTGCGAGTTCTATAAGGAGGATAAGGGTAATAATCGTCACTCGATGGTCTTTTGGAAAAATATCCATCGCAGATATTTATTGAATCAACTTATAACTTTCTTAATATTTTGTTCATGAAACTTTTATACTTCCTAACTATACATAACTAAGCAAGTCCAGAGTAACAAGAGCATGGTTAAATTTGAAATAAATAAATTGAAAAGAATAGTGCTACAAGCGGGATTGAATGAAGCGGGATCGAATCTTCGAACCAACGTATTAGCAATTTATCCACGAAACTAACCACTTGGTATATAAAAAGACACTTTCATGGTCTCGTAAATCGACATTCGGACTGCATATCGTGTATTAAGTAGCATTTTGGACGATTTCCCTAGGAATTGAACCCCGTTTTTTTTTCTATTTTATATTCACACTCTTTTGTACTGAGCTAGAATGTAATTGAAGTTTCTATTTTAACTTTAGCATGTCTACCCATCTGCACGTGTTTTTTTACAACACCTGAAAAGCCAGTCCTTTCGCATTCAGTTCAGCTACAAAACGAATCTCAAATTGATTGCTAGTAAAACCGTAAATTACAAACTCAACTGAAGAATCGACCATTAAAAAGCTGCTTCAATTGAGAAAATAGTATGCGATTTTGTTGTTGTTGTTGTTTGGCTAACGGATGATGAATTGAAGCACAGAAAGCAGGTTTTAATTTCTTTCGTATGGCTCGTATTTCCGGGAAGCATCGGCATCAGCTGAGTGAAATGAAGTTCATCAGTAATATCGACAATTTTTCAAATGCTTTCATCCAACATCTGCAGAAAATTTCTCACCGGCACAGCACATGGTGCAGCAACCTACGCTACGCTACGGTTAAGTCTGATTTCAATTTTCCATGATTGACTGTTGGCGAGTGTGTCTGTTTTTCCCCTGCCTTTTTTTTTTTTTTTGTGCTCATCTTTACCACACCGTCACGTTCCAGCGAAACCATCAGCAGTCGTTGTTTCGGTCGAAAGGATATTGAAAATATCATACACGTACCGTATGCTGTACCACGACGTACTGCCGTGAACCAGCACCATGTTGGGCGTTGTGTACGAGGAAATAAATATTCATCAAAGTCATGAGCTGCCCGGTTTCCGTGGGAAAAAATATTAATTAAGATCTGCTTGTGATATTGAATCTCTCGAAATGAATATATTCATGCAATTAACGAATAGCATCTTCTAAAGGACATATTCGCGTAGCACGATTTTATGTCGATATTGGTACAGACATATCAACGGTTCGATATTCTAACCATTAACGGATGTATGTAAGTATCTGTTCAACAGTTTTACTCATATATTATTGCTACTCATTCTTATCTCAGATAAAAAAACATGGAAGACATTTTTTTCTTGAACAATTCTTATTAACATAATTATTGAAAATTACATTACATCATTAATATCACAGGATGGCAGGGTGGGTAAACAACAATGGCGCCGATCTTCACAAGCCAGGACTGAGTAGTGAGGAGTGACTACCCAACTACGTGGTATCGATAGGTCTAGTAAGCCGTTCGATGGCCGTCGTAGTAGGACGTAAAGTCAAGTAGAAGAATATTACAGGGGTTACCAGATCATATAATAAGTGTCCAGGCGTTTCCAAATCAGTGTGGATAAAATAAATAAAAGAAATTTTGAATTCATTTAGTAGGAGCTAGTAAATATCATTGAATGTTTCATTTTAATCAATGTAAGCTGAATGATACGTATGGCGGATGAGCCTATGGATAGTGGTGACGACCACCAAGGACCTCACCGACCCGGGGGGTCTCCTGTGTACTTCATGAACACCTCTTCCACGAACACCACTGATATTCATAAACACTTCGAAGGACACCTGAACAGGGCAGAGACAGGAGAGGTTGATGCAAGTAGCAGAACAAGTCAACCACAGCAGCAACAACATCAGTGACAGCAATAGTGGAGAAGACGAAGTGTCACCGCCATCTCTGGATGAGGTTGCCAGCGCCATCAAGCAGCATAAAAGCTTACCGTCGAAATGCACAAGCTGATCACGGGAATCTAGGAACAGGAAGAATTACCGGAGGAGTGGAAACTGGGCGTCATTCACCCAGTCTACAAAAAGGGCGACAGACTGGAATGCTCGAACTATCGTGCCATTTCAGTCCTTAATGCCACCTATAAGACCCTGTCCCAGATCTTGTTCTGCAGACTTGCCCCCTTTGTTACATAATTCGTCGGCAGCTACCAAGCGGGGTTTGTTGGAGGCACATCCACCACCAACCAAATCTTCACTCATCGACAGATCCTCCAGAAGTGCTGAGAGCGCCAGATCCCTACGCACCACCTGTTTATCGATTTCAAGGCGGCCTACGATACCATGGATCAAAATAAGCTATGGAACATAATGCAGCGGCACCACTTTCCTGAAAAGCTGATCTGGGTGTTAACAGCCACCACGAATGGGGTGCAGTGCAGAGTGAAAGTATTGAACATGCTGTCGGAATCGTTCGAATCTCACCAGGGTCTGAGGCAAGGGGACGGACTCTCCCGTCTACTGTTCAATATTGCCTTGGAAAGTTTAATGCGAAGCGCGGGGCTAGACAACGATATCCGTGACACGATTCTCTATCGGTCTCTTGAGTTTCTTGGCTTCGCGGATGACATTGACATCGTTAGCAAGACGACAGCGTAGATGTGTGAGGTGTACGCCCGACTCCAATTCTTGCTGCTGATTTCATCCAAGCAGCAAGAATTGGATTGATTATCAATGCGACGAAGACGAAATACCTGCTTGCCGGTGGCTCTGATCATGATAGAGCCCGAACGGGAAGCAGAGTGTTAGTCGGCGGCGACAACCTCGAGGTAGTAGAGGAGTTCTGCTATCTTGGGACTGTCGTGACTTCGGATAACGTTGTCAGCAGCGAAATCCGGAGACGCATTGTCCAGGGGAATCGTGCCTACTGCGGCCTTCACCGTCTGCTGAGATCCAGAAGACTTCGAGACCGCACGAAATGTGAGATGTATCGCACACTGATTCGCCCCGTGGTCCTATATGGTCACGAGTCTTGGACTATCCGTGCGGAGGATGCAAACGCTCTGTTTGAGCGTCGCATCCTCCGGACCATCTTTGACGGTGTGTTCGAGCATGGAGTGTGGAGAAGAAGGATGAACCACGAGCTTGCTGAGCTATACGGAGAACCGGACATCCTGGCGATAGCAAAGACCGGAAGGATACGATGGCTGGGGCATGTCATGAGGGTGCCGGACTCATGCCCCGCCAAGAAGGTATTCGTCAGCGACCCCCAGTTCGGCACGAGGCGTCGGCCAGCAGCCAGGGATCGAGTTTTCTGGAGATCTATTGTTGACTGGGTCATGTCACGACCATTTTCTCAAATTGTTAGAATTTTTGTTTCTTGTTTTTTGTTATTGATTCACATGAAATCATGCTAAACGTTCATTTTTTAAATTTTCTTTTGAAAATAAAATCATACGGAATGAAGTAAAAACTATGTTGTAGGCAATAGATGACCTATAATGAATTCAAGATGCTCGTATCATCGTAATATGCATACTGCTGGCTATAACAGATGGGTAGATAAGTTGTAGTCCTGATGTATAGATTAAGGCACAAAAAAAAATTGTTTCACAGTTTTGGCCAACCTTAAAAACACACATGTACGAATTTGATAGCTGTCAGTTGATTAGATAATGAGCTATAGTGTTTTGACTGGAGCAACTTGCAAGCACTGATGTGGTGCAAAGCATGGATTAAAACAAATATGGTGGTCTGAACCAAAATTGATTTTTCATGGGTAAAACACTGTTCAAACTAAACAATGGCTTGATTAGAATGACCCAGACTCTGCACAATTACCTACAAACATTAAGTATTTGTTTTGTATTGTTCAGTCGCTGCTAAACGTGCAAATGCCCGAACGAGGTTACCTCGCCAGAAAATGTTTAAAAAATCCATAACCAGATTTTGGATAACGTCGAACAAAACAGATGAAGATAGCAGAATCCCTGTCGATATCAAAGGGACTTGTGTATCATATGCGAACACATGGACATTGAGGAAATAATAGGAAACAAACTATTTCCTGTTCGCAGACCTGAAAAGAATTCTGGCTGGAAAAAAATTGAGGTCCAATGCTGAAGCAATTACTGAAACAGAGGCCTAAATCGAAGCTAATGACAACCTATATTTTTAAAATGGCAGCGAAGAGCTCTCTCCAAAAATAAAGTTGCATCGTGGTTAGCACTAAGACTCATCAACACACCTGTTACATTCGTATTCTGACACATCTAAGCATCAACTTTATTTTTTTATGAAAAGTCATCGGATTTAGATTTTCAATAAAATGTTGGTTCTGTGCTTTTGTAGGGATGTGAATGTCCTCCTAGCAACTACAGCTTTTGGCCGTAAGCTTGCTTCTGAGAAAGATTTCTGGTAAAAACAACATTAAAGCAGTTATTACAAGCGACAATTTCGGTGGCCTGCCGAGGAGAACTCCCTATTTGGCAGCTGGCCATATTAATGCAGGCGCAACAATTTCATAAAACATAAAAATGGTTTTGTCAGAATTTGTTTGGTCCCTTTGTCGTTACTTCCAAAATACCAGTTCGTTTCTTTTAATTGAAAATTTTACTGTGAAAACCATTTTTTGAAAACCACAACTTCCTCGAAGTTTGGCTCTCAAATAAATTTAGTTATAAAAGAGTTTATTCTCATGAAAACTAGTTCAGAGCTTTTCCCTAATACAGACTACCCTTTTATACTTTGAAATTCAAAATGGGCTATTTTGATCCATTCTTCAATTTCTGCAAAAAACAAACATACCGAAAAGTTAACATAAAATGCGTATACTCGATCTGATTGAGTATATTTTGAGGAAAAAGCATAAGAGCACATTGTTTAATACTTGTCCACTTGTTAAACAAACGGATCAAAAGGCTTATATTTACACGTGAAGGCACACAGGATTTCAAATTACGGGATTACAAATACAAAAACCGGCAGCAGAAAAAGGTTCACTTTATTTAACAATTCAATACTCGCTTGCCGTAGTCCAAATCGCTCTGAATAATGCATCCGCGAACCGCAACAACGACAGACCGAAGGGATCTGTTTTTTTTTTTTTCTTTTTTTGTTGCTAAATGATGCTACTGACATGGGGTCTCATATAGACTGTGACACAAATTTGACGACAGGACATCTATAATGCATTTATCTTTATGTAGCTCATTCTAAGCTCTTGCTCCACCGTCCCGACGGCCGGTATGTACGTTAATATAAAGCTTTCAAACAGTGAGATGGACAACGCTGGCTAGCCACAAAACCACAAACCAGGAATCACTGCTGCTAGCAGCATGTGCAAAAATCTACAAAAATATCTCATCCCACCAATATTTAACAGAGTGGTTGAAAACTGGTTCGAATGGTCCAAAAGGAGCACACGAAAAAAAGGAGCTAACAAAACAAATCCAGCTCAAAAATAACTCAACAAAATCCCAATCACTGGGCAATAATAAATGGCTGCCTCGCTGCAAGCTCCATACTTCGTGCTTTCCACCGTGCTCGGCTAGTGTGGCCCAGCGGGTTGGATGTGACCCACTATGAAACGTTATGATCGTTTTTTCGTTTTCGATTGTCCTGTTCTCGAGCGCTCGGTCGCTGCTTGACCGAACGAGGTGCTCCAAGTGAAGAACAATCGCTGCTGACCTGTTCGTATTTTGCTTCATTTCAACAGCGGACGCGTTTTCCGCCGGGGGTTCGCTTTTATGTAATTTTAGTTCGATTTATTGCTGTAAACGGTTCTCAAATCTAAAACCACCGGCATCCCGGTAGAGCTTTGCCTGAATCGATTTCCGGTGGTACACGAAGAGGAAACGAACGAAAACCGAAATAAACGCAAAAGGAAGAAAGGGAGCTAAAAAAAAAATCTTCCGGAATGTCAGGAACCAAACGTTAACGGTTTTTTTTTGTATTTTGTTAGTCAGCGATTCGCTGCAAAAATTTGGCCCTGCGTACGAGAGTTAGTTTTATTGACGAACGCTGGTAGTTGGGATTTTGTTATTCTTTGGCGTGTTCCGTCCGTTTTTTTTTTTGTTTGTGCTTAACCACTACCCCTGAGCTTTGGGCCACACGAAACTTAAAAAAACCAATTTGCATTTGCTCCGATGGCAAGTGAGGATTCAGTTTGAACGTTTTGGTTTTTCCTCTTCACCGACGTCAAGTGAATTTCTTCACTAGCCAAAATTCATGCTTCCCACACACACACACACACACACACACACACACACACACACACACACACACACACACACACGCGAGCATTCATAGCCCACACAAAATAAGTTATGCTTCTTGCGAAGTGTCTTTGATTTGATTTATGGTGTCGTTCACGGTGGGCGAAGGTGGTAAAAATGTGAAAATCCATTTCAAACCGTGGCGCAAAAAAAAAAACCAATGCAACCGTTCGACAATAAAAGCAACCGCCACCTATCATGAAAAGTGAAATGAAATTGTTCACACCGACGGGTATGGAAACAAAACACAAAATAGCACCGTGGGAAAATGGGACAGCTGGAAAACAAGCAAAATATAAAGAAAAAATGATCACACTTTGCTGCATAAAATCAACGATGGACGCGAAAACTGGCGACGCGCAAGCTTCTACCGGATTTCTTTTCCCCTTTTTTTTCGATTGTTAGAACTTTCGCTTCATTGTGAAATGTCAGTCCAGGGTGAATGTTTAATTGCGAGAAAATAATTCTCATTCAAGTATCACCGATTAGCTCTGCCTGGACAGTACAACTGTACACGAAGGCTGCGAAAGGAAGCTCAAAAAGCATGGACGGGCAAGCAGAGCCTACAGAACAAATAAAACAAAAAGGAAATCAAACTGCTGACTTGGGATTCTGCACTACCCTGCCCGGATGGGTCAAAATGGAATTTGACATACCGCTTACCGTATAAGGAACAGTAGCAAACAAAAAGTGGAAGTTAAAAGAGCTCCAAGCGCTTCAGGAAGTAGGAAACAAAAACCTAGCAGCAAAAAATAAACGGCAAAACATTGGTCGATCGAGCAGCAACGTTGAAGGTAGCTACCGGGGAGGCCACTTTGGCCCTGGATGTCCTGTTTTCCTTCTTCTAACAAACTGTGTGTGTGTGAACGAGCGCTGTGCGCATTTCGACTACCTTTTCGGGGAGGATGTTCGGGGACTTACAATGCCAAAGGTCGCCCATATTTTAAGTTAGAAACCATCCTGCCCAACCGACGACACGGTCAGGACAGACATTACAGGGTCGGGGACTCGGCGGGCCGAAGCTACTGTGCCTGCCAGCGGCACCGGCATGAAAAGGTATTTTGAATCTTCTACCAATTCTCCGGGCGTACGAAACTCCGGGGGCTCCCCAAACCGTCCGTCCCGTCCAAGTCCGGTGGATGAAGCGGGCTGGGTGAAGGTTCGCGCGCGAGCGTGCGCAGGGCAAATGATAATAAATTTCATAAACACACCATTGCCCTTGAAAGGAGAGAAAAGAATGGCACCGGGGTACTCGCACTGGGGAACGGATCGGAGGCCCACGGAGAACCACCGTCACCCAGTTATTAGCATTATTATTGTTTGTTCTTCCACAGCCCATTTGCGAAGACGAAGACCGGGACCAAGGTTTTGTGGTACTCGCAATCTCGTACGGAAGAAGGTTTGCCGGTTTATGGGAAGGTATGTACACCCTCGATGACAAGTGAAGAGAGTGCTATAGGAACAAAATAATAAAAAAAATCCCAAACAAAGCAGCGAGGCCAGCATAAGAGAGTGAAGGCGACAGGAGCGCATACATACGGTGGGACCTATTCGTTTGGCATTTCCGCTGCTTTGCAATTATACTCCCTGCTGCTGGTTGGGAGCCACGGGCAGACCGTTCGGCACGACGGGAAGGACAAAACAATTTCACAGCCAAACAGTGTTTCCAGTCATTCGCACTCGTGCACTTCTTCATGCGTTGTGTGTTGGAAAAGGAATCGTTTGTTTGATTGCGCAACGGTTAGAGAAACAAGAAGCTCAAGAAGTTTTCCCGCGACAGCATGGGGAAGGCCTGAAAATCGCTCGAAAGAAGTGAGCTCCCGGTCTACTACTTCCTTACGATGCATTTCCAATCGCTCCTGATGTGCGATTCCATATTCGAAATTAAGAGAATGCTTCAAGAATTTTAAGTGCCTAAGGATTCAAATTTTGGGAAACAAAAGGCCTGATTGTGGAAGCTAAACGAAAAACGGAAAGCAAATTTGTATTATGGTCACCCGTTAGAGTCGACGAATGTTTCGTCGACTTTTTGCTTACGTTCATATCTTTACGGATTGCTTTGATCATACATTCACAGATGATTTCATTCGAATTAAACCTGTCCTTAAATGCTAATTTTCACTAGAATCAGTAACTTATGAATCAGTTTGATTTAATAAAATCCTTTTGTATTGGATTTTTTGGACTCTTGTGGTTCTTGCTACAGAATAATTCCTGTAAACCACCAAATAAAATCACTAAAACGGCTTCAAAATGATTGTCATAACATATCCACGTAAAATATATACACTTTTCAATCTATTTACGCTTAAACATGGTTTCTATGAATGCAAACTAGACTTTCCGTAGCACTTGACTGACGGAAAACTTTCGGTATAAGCGCGTTTCCGTTTGCTTCAGGCAATGCAAATTTTTGACTTTCCGTTCGACAAACATCTGTCATCGACTTTTAATCGTCGACCAATCGGATTGCCAAACGGAAAGTCATAACACCAAAGTGACAATTATGTGACGTTTGAGAAGACGTTTGCGTTCCACAATCAGGCCTAATATTAAAGAAAACAAATAAAAACAAAATGGACGATCTGGAGAATATCTCCAGATTTGAATTACACAATTGAAAAAAAAAATGAAAGGTTATTAACGACTGATGACATTTTTTGTATTATCCGGTTTCATGGTCAATCTGCTGCAGAAGATCTCACGGTCGAGCGTCATAGCCTGCCAATCGAATATTCCGACTTTTGTGGCGGACGAATCTCAACTATGAGCCACTACGCCTCTGCTGTCTATACGAGCGTTCTTAAATGACTTTCTAGACTGGGTCATCTAGTGCTATTCACATGACGTGAGCTTTGCTTGACGACTCTAATTGCTCAATAGTGATATCTCCGTTCAATTCGTAGGGCTTGTGGTTTTACTGGCTCCCCCATTGTCCTCCAATACATTCGAGGAATTCTGATGATTTTTTGCTTAACCATACAAAACAAATTCGTCAGCTCCCTAATGTGACTTTGTACATTTTGTTTATACATTCAAACAATTTGACTCTGTACTTGCCAGTAATTCGTGGAGCTAATTAGCTTACATACAATCAAACAATTACGTGGAATGATATCAGAATTAAGTTTCAAGTATTTAGTTTTACATTCCTATGGTATATTTCGAATCACGGAAATCCCAAAAACCATTATGAGTACCTGCAATTAGATGGAAGTTTGAGCTCGTGCCCTGCAGTCTACTCATTTCACAGTGCCGATTGGAAACTTGTCGAATGGTCGCGTTACGTACGGCAACTAACTAAGCGCCACCGTACGGCCACGGCGGGCGCACACGAAAGCACAGGTCTCAGTGCTATTTATAAAAGGGGTTTGCCATATTTATTTACAACGGAAGAACCAGTCGACTCCACGGCCCAGTTACTGATTCATGGAAAATGTTCGATCGGCTGCAAATAACGGCAGGCGACAGTCGCGGGCCGGATCGGAAAGAAAAGACACCGGGCAAAGAGAATCGGTGTGTTGTGACAAATTATGCATTTTCAATCGGAAGGAACAGTGCTGTCATCGAGCCGGAACGAGAAACTAAAACCGGATGCGACGGGTAGAATGCAGTCGGCAAATAGGTACAGGGCAAGTTCGCGGAACAATCCGACCCCGGAAGAGCTCGTGCTGGTGTAGAAAAAGCACAATATCCGCCATTAAGCCATAGCAGACAGACATTTTCACTGCGCTTCGCAGGGTACGAACGATGGATCAAACCAGCCGCCAATGAAAAGGATGTACACCTTCTGGTACGGTTGGTCGCTCTAGGCGGTGCGCATCCATTCCACGGACGGATGGAGAAAAAAAACATTACAAAACGAAGCCAATGCAATATGAATGATTGAAGTGCAATAATGGTTCCTCGTGTTACGCCAGGAAGTAGTCATCCATTTCCTGGTCTTACAGGTAGTGAAAGGGGACCGAAGCTAAGAACGGCTTGGCATGATGTATCACGAATGCGTCCTTATCAGCAATCGAGTTGAAGCTCTGATTTTGTTGGCCTGCTCTCGTGAAAAGCCTGCCGCAGCATGATGCCGCCCCTAAGGTCTGACACTCACACGCAAATCCAGAGCACCCTTGTGCAAAGACCGGCCCGAGCGGGTAAGTAAATGATCCAGAAAATTGATACGCCAATCTCTCTACTACACACCTTTACAGCGCATCATCTTCACAGGGCGACGCATCTTCTGGGACCGTTTGGCTTATCTTTGGCTTGCTGTGGCTGGTTAGCTGGAGGCTTCCTGCAGCTTTCGAAGTTCGCTCTTCCTAGAGGGTGCTTATTCTGATGGGATTCGATGTGTTCCCCTGATACCGCTTCCCTGCACGAATTCAATTGGCTCGTTTCTCGGGCCATGTTGTTGGCTGCGCCTGCTCTAGCCACAAAACTCCCACGGCTTGGATATGGAAATCGTGCAGCAATCGTGAATATGAAATATCATTACCTTCACCATAGGCCGAAGCACTCACTTCGGGTGGAATAATTCAGTTAGGAGTAGGAACGTGCCGCCTCCAGCCTGGGAGAGGGTGGATGAAAAAAAAACATTCCCATGATATAGCGAGAATGAAGAAAGAATTGCTCTGCCAGGCAAGTGAGGGAATGATGCCAAAGAGAGAGAGAGAGCGAGTGGTCGCGTGCGCAGGGAAAAAGGGAAAAGGGTCCTTAAGGTAGAAGTTGATTGCCGTTATGGTGGTACTGCGAGCCAGTAGTTTCGATGACCTTATTCTCGCGCAATGTTCTTGAGCAATGCACGGGTAGCGAGCAATGCACGGGGAGTAATGATAAAAATAGTAATAATGGTAATCATAACACTACTTCTTATATAAAGCAAAAAAAAAAAAAAACAAACGAACCGGGGGTCTCTGGGTTGCATGAAATATTCCCTGGCACAAACGAGCACCTTGCTGCCTTCTGCTTCTCTACCCATTGGCATTCACCACGTTGGGGCACGTTTTTACATAACGTCTTAAGATCTCTCAGCTGCTGGGAAGCTGCCAACATGGAAGCTGAAGTGTGCCGTGTGCACGGATATGCCAAGGATGCGATGCCCTTCACACCACTGTTTGCCCTACTGCTCCATTTGCTTCATCTTGTCTAGGCACTTCTTTGGAGAAAAGCTTACGTTTCTTCTTATTAAACGCTGTTATTCATTCGCAGACTGCCTGTGGCCAGGGCAGGGCACGACTAGCAAAAGACAAACTTTTCCTCTTCTACCTTCTATTCTACTCACGTGTTTTTTTTTTTTTTTTTGTTGTTGTATATGTGTGTGTGAGTAGGCTAGTGGGAAAATAATGGGTAGGTGTGTGGACAAGAAAGGGAAAGACATAAAGTGAAAAAGATTTTCCAACCACACCGTCATGGAAGAAAGAGACAAAACTAAACCGAAATTGTTGAGCAATGACTGAGAAACCTGGTGGATAAATTGACGGTTTGAGATTGAATGGATGGGTTGCGAACCGGACGCACCGGCCAGGTTGCGGGTGCCTGGTGAATCGCTGGAACGCAGGTTGTTTATATCGAGCGGAAAAAAAGCGCCACCGGTAGTAGCGCTGTGTGCGTGGTACCACCGTCAGCTCCACTCCTGTGTGGTCCTGTGTGGTTGTGCGTGGTGTTTTTTTGTTGTTGTTGTTGTTAGGAGATCCTGTTTGCTGCCTCACGTTGCTCACGTCGGCACAGGATGTGAGGAGCAATTCTTATGCTTCTGCTTAAATATTCATGAGCGTAATAATTCGACTTCGTCAGAGTCGGAATTGAAAATGAAGATAAATGCAGACAGAACCGCTGCTTCCATAACCACACCTCGCCACACACACACACACACACACACACACACACATGTTACCACTACCGAAAGGGAGAATCTCACATAAAAAAGTAGAAACGGTTAGAAGGCCGCTTCACAAGAACCAACCAAGGTATGTAAAGGGTCGGCAGCAGCGGCAGACGAAGGAGAGATGGATTGACGGGTACATTTACCTACCCGGTTACGTATCTCTTGCAGTGCAGCAGCTGGAACGAATGTGGTCCCGCTTCTACTGCTGTTGCTGCTGTTAAGTACCGGTAGTATCGGATGTGGCCTAACCAGGTTGCGGATGTGGATGTAACGAAGTAGAAAAAAAGTATGCGAAAACCCAATGAAATCATGGTGCTGGAGTGATTTGGAGTTTTCAAACACGGTGTGCACACCGAGATGAGAATGGTTTTTAGCAGCGCGCGCGCGTGTGTGTGTGGTTCTGTATGTGTGGCGTATCGAAACGAGGCCACAATAAAAGCAACAGCATCGACAAAAGTGCAAGCTACACGATAGCTGTGACGTAAGCAAACGTTATAACAAAAATGGAATAATATCTATAAAGCCATATAGAGAGAGAGGGAAATAGAGAGAGAGAGAGAGATGGGGTGGACAAAATAACAAGGGGAAGGGAATTAAAAGAAGTGGCAAAGAGGAGCAATTCAAATGAAATGAAGAAATCCTTAGCAATGCGGGTCAGTGAAAGATATGGAAGGCCCAACCACACACACACACACACAAAACGATGAAAGTATTTAAGGTTATTTTCCCTCGGGAAATTCGGACCGAACCGAAAAATCGGGTAGGTTCAAGATTCGTTCTAATATTCGCTTAGAATACAAAAACAGAGGAATAAAAGAGAAGGTGAAAGAGATGGGAAGTAACTAAAAATATAAAACGATTTCACTGTGAGCAGCGCTCTTTGCTAGAAACCGTACAACAATGCCGAATCTCAACCTAGGGCAAGCCGTGCCGGGAAGATTGGCACTTGTAGGGTGGAAATTGAGTTAGTGGTTTGATTGCCAAGTCGAGTCGTGCTCGAGAATTGGCTGGTTCTAGCCTTTATTAAAACTAACTTCGTAAGATCTAAACGACTACGATTCCATCCGTGCGTCTGTGACCTGTGAGTATGGTTCGTTCGAGGCCTCACTGTACTAATCGAGGCTCGAAGCTGTATGCTTCCCCACCCCGCAAACCGGAACTAACGCCCACGCAAAGCCACCCCGGGGAAAGTGGTCCAAATTTGGGGTAATCATTTCTAATTTGCGATCAACGAAGTTGAATAGTTTTGCGGTTTGACCCGCAGCTAACTGCTTTATCGGCTGTGCGGGCCGTCCCCGTCCACTACCAAATGCGCCATCGTTGTCCATTAGTGCGCGGGGCCACCGATCGATAATTGCTGTCCTTCCACTGAAGCTGCTGCTGCTGCTGCTGGACAAACACTAACCACTTTACTCGCCTGCCGCCGAGCGGAAGGAACAGCGAAATAGCCGGAAAGTTCAAGAACTTTAACAAGCTCTTTTCTCCGTTTAGGGAACTTTTAGCTCCACGCACAAAAGAACAGTGCGGTGCGGTGCGGTGAAACAACGGCCTTTATTTGTTCCGCACTAAGTTGATTTTTACCTTCCTCGCTTGCTTCTGCCCCTACGCGCGTATTCCTCGTACTGGCCTTGTGTTGTGTGGTGATGATCACAAAGCATAGGGACAGCAAATAGCACTGAGCGTCTCAGTTTCGCCCCTTCAACAGCCTGACGGAGACGTGGAAAAAAGTATTAGAGCTTCAGCGCCCAGCGTTGGTATTACAGCGAGCAGAGCAGAGCCCCAAATAGCAATGGGTCGGATCTGCTGCTTGAGTGGAATGAATCGCAATGAATAATAGCGTAGCTTCCGCTAGTTTCTACTTCCTTATGACTAAAACCTGAACACACATACCCATTGGGTCGTTTCGATGGATGCCAGATAGCCAGAATCCTTGGGGAGGGGAGGGGGGGGGGAGCAAAAGAACATTCCAGATAAAAGCTCTCGCCGGCATTAATATTTCGTCCATAATATACAAGCCAGAACACGTGTTCCTCCGCAGCATGGATCCATCAATGCCAACGATGCAATCATGTGCCGTTGCTGACGGCACAAGTCTTCCGCCAGGAAGGCCCGCGGATCTCTTCATCTCATCGGGTGACGGCGAAGTCGGTTGCAGCGACTCAATGAACGACAATTTCTGTCGGCTTAGATTACTGTGCACTGTGCCGAGTATGAATCAATTATACGACTGCTAGCTCTCGAATTCATCCAGTCGACGGCAACCCTGCGGGGAAACACCCGTAACAGCAACGAGGCAAGGTTGATATGATACATAATTCATCAAGCGAGCGTGAATAGATTGTTATTGGAAGCAGCTGGAGGGAAGTGCAGTTGTTTCCATGTGTTAAGAGAAAGGTTTTGTAAAATTGTAAACTTGCTTCATGTAGCCCACTTTCCACTGCCACCTTTCTTCATTTCACTAATGAGAGATCCTTGCCATCGACCCACCTAGGCACTGTGCCTGATAATTTCTGCACCGGTTACACTGTGGCGCTATAAAACAAATTCAGTACAGCGTTGGCTTCCCGTGCATTTATCCATCCCCCCAATCCGTGGGTTTGAGCTGAGGGTGGCTGAAAAGTCACCGCTAGATGTTTACGAGCGGTGTTGTATGCCTCATTAAGAATTCTTTCTAAATCGAAACTTTTGTTCGGTATGTGTCGTGGTAAAGCTGGGCGATCTGACGCGCATAGAACGCCGAATCCCGTTCCATTTCACGTGGCGTGGCGACGTTGGCTGTTAGCTGGGGCGCATGTGTGTGCCTTGTACAGAATGGGAAAACCACACACAGCACATACACACATACACGCCTCGGAGCGTTCAAGCGAGGCTGGAGATTCTGTGAGAATATGGCTCATCTGTTGTCGTTGACTTTCCTCCGGACTATCATGGGGTTGCGTCCCACGCTAAAATAAACCGTAGAGCTGGGTGTTTCCCTTCGAGCGGTCTCCCTTCTATCATCCCTGTCCCAGTCCTAACTCCATGGTCAACCCCCCCCTTCCCGGTTTACGTACATACCCATGTTTCAGACGACCCTCTATAAAGCTTTCAAAGTTTTGCACTAATTCTAGGAAGTCCCTGTTAATCGACCATTTTCGATGGGAAACAAAATTAACGAAGCAAATTTGTTGCTTTGTCGCTTTGCACCACACATACAAACACACACACACACACATTCACACGTGAGTGTGTCTGTGTATGTGTGTACCAATTACTAACCCATCCAATCAACCTTTCGTCGATCACGTGCAAAATGGTTGTGTGTATATGGTAGGAGGAAAAGAAAGGCATTTCAACAGCCCGTTTCGAACCGTCCGATTTGAAACGCGTACCACGATTAAGTCCTGTTCTGACGCTGTCCAACAGCCACTTTGCACCAAACCGAGAACCACGTATGCAGAGGGAGCTGGAGCAAGGGTTTTTGTGGCCAAAAACAACACTGGAACGAAAGGTGAGTGTTTGTGTACATGGCATAGATTGGGCAGGTCCTAGGGAAATCAAGCTTTCGAAACGACAACGAGTGAGGATCAACACTCCTGAGGTTTTCACGGAGGTTTTGTGTATTCGGTGCACCCCACCTTCGTTACACGTTCACACTGCCTTCATCCAGATTCTGTTCGAATGAAATCTTTCGCGCATTCACGTATGTTCGTGTATCGTGATTGTTGTCGTTGTGTAAAGGGACGTGAAATAATAAATCCCCTCAAATACTAGCAAATTGATGATATTTATTCTAGTCATTACAAACAAATGTAAATATTTAGAAAAATGTACACACAGCATCGGGCATTGTTGTAATGTAGCATTTTATTCATTTAGCTCATTGCCGTATGGTCATAATTTAACATTTATACAACAAAAAAAAAAACATTCTCTTTCTTTTGTAACAGAGTTTTCACCACAGCGGTAAGAATAAGATAACATTTTAGATTGAACTAATTTTGGAAGGTTTAAATTATTCATCTTCAAGCGCACGTTTGCTAGAATTGGTACTTGTCTAAGTCGTGTCTCGAATACGTGGGATTGATTATTTATCTCTAGAGAACACAACGTTTTAGTTTATTTGTTTTATTAACTTACAGCAGCAGAGGAATATAGGAGATGTAAGTATGTGTTATATCTTTTTCCTTCTGTTTCCTTCTGTATTCTGTTCTGGTCAGTAATTTCGCTTCAGTCTTCTCTTGTACTGTCTTAGCTAGGGCTAGGATTGATTTTTGTTGTAAGAATTAATTGCCTCATCTCAGCCTTAGCGGAAAACAATGAAATAGTAATAATAACAATAATATTACATTTTTTATAATTGTTGGGTAACTCCTTTTCACATTTTTCAACTCAAGCATCTGTTACTCTGGTGGTTAAAAAGGATCTTTCTTTTGTAACAAAATTTTCAAATCTTTCGCAAAGATTTACAAACTTTTAAAAGAAAAACAAATTGTGATAGATATTTAAGGCGCTGATGAACATTCCTCCAATTGTTGATAAAGATTAACTTAGTAGAAGCATCGAAAGCAGCAGTTTGAAAATCGCGCATAAAAGTGGTCTTAATCTATTGTAAATCTATTGTAATCTATAGGGGTCTGAGGCAAGGGAACGGACTCTCCTGTCTACTGTTCAATATAGCCTTGGAAGGTGTCATACGAAGCGCGGGCTAGACAACGATATCCATGGCACGATTATCTACCGGTCTCTTTAATTTCTTGGCATCGCGGATGACATTGACATCGTTGACAAGACGACAGCGAAGGTGTGTGAGGCGTACACCCGACGCACACGTTGCAAAGCAGCAAGAATTGGATTGATGATCAATGTGACAAAGACGAAATACCTGCTTGCCGGAGGCTCTGATCGCGATAGAGCCCTGGTGGGAAGCAGCGTGTTAGTCGACGGCGACAACCTCGAGGTAGTAGAGGAGTTCTGCTATCTTGGGACTGTCGTAACATCGGATAACGATGTCAGCAGCGAAATCCGGAGACGCATTGGTCAGGGAAATCGTGTCTACTACGGCCTTCACCGACTTCGAGACCGCACGAAATGTGAGACATATCGCACACTGATTCTCCCGGTGGTTCTATATGGCCACTAGTCTTGGACCACTCGAGCGGAGAATGCAAACGCTCTTGGTGTGTTTGAGCGTCGCATCCTCCGGACCATCTTTGGCGGTGTGTTCGAGCGTGGAGTGTAGAGGAGAAGGATGAACCACGAGCTTGCTGAGCTATACGGAGAACCGAACATCCTGATGGTAGCAAAGACCGGCAGGATACGATGGCTGGGGCATGTTATGAGGATACCGGACTTATGCCCTGCCAAGAAGGTATTCGTCAGCGACCCCCAGTTCGGCACGAGGCGTCAGGGAGCACAGCGAGTTAGTTAGCTGGATCAGGTGAAGGGTGACCTGTCGGAGATCGGGTGCCTACATGGATGGGCAGCTGCAGCCAGTTTCCTGGAGATGGACCGGGCCATGTCACGACGATGTGCTCTTTGAAAAAGCAGGCCAACATGAGTGAGTGAGTGAGTGAATCTATTTACCGTTGGTTTAAATTTAATATGTCTGATTTAAAATTTTTATTTCGAGTTCTATTAACAGCCTTTGATTCTTTTTTCATTATATTAAATATTAGTCGGAAAGGAAAAAGAGATTTGCTTTAGTCCTTAATAACTTCACTATTTCCTCACTTATTCTGTCCTTTCCACAAAAAAAAAAACACAGTTCATCAAAACATCTCCTCTCCAGCAATACCAGATATTCGGCAATCGATATTAGTTCGATGTACAACCTGATACATCGCACAATGATTATAGTCCACAGGCTTGTAAATGGATATTTATATTTATATTTTTAAAGGAAGAGCTGTGTATCAGCGCTACACGAAGAAGATGAATGTCACTAGAATTTCTAGAACTAGAAAATGTTGGACGTCGGATTCCAGAATCTTCTTATTTTACAAATGAATAAAGTTGTATAGCTGATTTACAGCAAATTTTAGCAAAGTGAGGATATCATTTGAATTGAACTACATCTATAAACTTTTTTTTAAATTTATTAAGAGTACGATGGCTTGCGCTGTGTTGCTAAAATATGTGTAAATTTTGTGTTAAAAATGATACGTAGGTATTAGCCATCTTAAATGCTCGATTAGAATAAATTATGGGCTAGTGAAGAACTGAATTTTATTCTGTATTTCCTGTATTCTGAAAAATTCAAATATTTCCTTGCACTCACTATATCACTTGAAACCAGATCAATGGGATAGAAGGTCGCTTGAACTCGACCTCTTCCACGAAGCAAGAAGCTTATATGTTGAGACCGCTTAACCTACACCTTTCCCCAAAGGCAAAAGACTGCAACTGTGGACTACAGACATCTTGTTTTTATTAGCATATGTATCGTTGATCCTGTGGTCCTGTTGGTCGTAGGTATGCCTGTGCATCTGTATCCAGAGCAAGAATAAGCTGTGATGATATGCCTAAGGATCATCATCACCAGTTCTACGCGAGCTTTAATTCCTTCAGCCTTATTGAGGTATCCAACAGTAACGACATACAGTGTCAAGCAGCAAACGTGACTGTTGTATTTTGAGGATATTAATTCTCTCGTAAAGAAATTCCCTTCACTCAACGAACAAGTTTACAGAAGAGTTTAGTCAAATAGTAATAGAAATTACACAAAAATTCAAACGATATTCACAACAATGATGGAATACTATTGCGCATGTTTCCTTTTTTTTATATTTCACACATTTACTAGCTAACTTTTTGTACCTGTAAGCATGTCCGTGCGACATTCAGCCATGCTTTAACGTAATGAGACTTTTAATGTACAAATCATGTTTTTTTTTAAGTATCGCGGTGGCAACATGTTTTTTGAAGGGTAAAATAATGATATGCGAATCGGTGTCTTCAGCGATAAGTGCAAATTTATGTCATTCTTTATCAAACGCTCTGGAAGAACGGAAATGTATGCAAATGGTAAGCATGTAGGTTTATTATTGCTCCATGCTTGGTTGGTTGTAGTTGTCCAGAAGTATTTTAGATGAATAAAATGTCATTTTCCGATCATAATGAAGCAGTATTTCAAACATACTCAACGAAAGTGAATAATAACACTACAAGTGCGTAACAAATGGACGTTTTACTTGACTAAACATGCCGTTTGTTGGAAAACAAATCCAACCGATTTAGAATTTTAACTAGCATCTTATCATTGTAAATGAACAGTTAAAGGGCCATTTGCATTGCCAAAGAGTTGGCATTCTTAATTATATAATTTATTGACCGAAGTGAAAAATAAACCCAAAACTCCCTGCTTGCTAGTTCTTTTATCCTCCGTCGGTCCTTACGATCCTTTGAGGTAGTAATGGAACCATTCTGTGGGAGCAAATTTCTTTGCATACAATTTATTGTTCATCGCATTTGACTGAGGCGTTATTTACCATCAGTTTGGCCTGCTTCTGGCACTCGACTCTCCAGTTTGTATTGTGGGGGTGATTTGATAGGTAGCAGTGGTGTCCAGAACCGGTCTTGTGAACGACCAAACTGAACGTCTTCTTCTCCTTCCATCATCGTCGAGCCACGTCCTGAATCTACGCTGTTGAACCATTCTATTCTAATGTCAATCAGCGTCACCCAACGAGCTGTTTTGCACCAAAGCATTGGGCGAACGGAAGCTAGGTGGAAAATTAATTATTGTGACGCATCGTGGAGTGTTACATGCGACCGTGGCAGAAAGAATGCAATGGAGGCTGGAATGGTTTCGGTAGTGTCAGCCAATTGTTACCTTCGGTTGGTCGTCCAACAGCAGGCACCTGACAGCCAAAAAGTGAAAAGGGATGAAAATGGACTAAGGTAACACCGGGAAAAAAAAGCATTTTAAATACCCAACACTGAACGCTAAACCAGAAGCAAACGCGAAGCTGTAGCAATTGTTGCGAGGAATTTAAACCTTTAAACAGCAGCGAAAGAACGCGACCGTACTGTGCCGTCACATTGCTAAAGTAATTGAAATTTAAGATAATATCATCTCATTCCGGGTAAACACAAAACCATCATCATTACGCCGTCCGGCGTTCCGAGTGCCGCAACCCTATCTTTCTCTCTCCTTCTCCAGAACTTGTACACCTTCCTCGGCATTTAGGAATGATTCGATTTCGTTCGCTACCGTTTAGCAAACAGCCAACTTCAGCACCTGTTGGGCGTTGTGAATATGACGCAAGTCGGTGTGCTCGGTGCCCGCCAATCTGCTGGAGTGTGGCAAGCGTTAGGCTACACCAATTCTGCTTCGCTGTGCCCCAGATGTGTTGCTGTGTTGTGTGCTCTATGATGGATAGTGTGTGTGTGTGTGTATGCATCATGATGTACATGGGCGTCTAGGTTGATGGCAAATGTAGTGTAACAAAAGCAAGTTGTGCTAGAATTTCCTTTCGCTGCACGGTTTGGTGTGGGTAGCGGAAAATTTCCGGTAGAAAACCATTATTAGTAGATGGATATGGAGAAACGGATAATTCCTGCCCTCACCTGACACCTGCAATCTCACCTGTTCCTCATTGCAATAAGATTAATCTAACCAGACATGGGGAAAGGATGGATGGATGGATGTACCGGGGGCCTGAATCCGAAAACCAGGTACAACTTGGGTATTACCTTACCACCGTTTAGTTGGGTTGGGAGAAATAGTTTAAATTTAACCGCGTTCTGTTCTGTCCAACCACTTTACCGTTCGTTCCACGCGTCCAGAACCTTGCGTACACGTACGAGAGAGGCACACATACATTCGAATGTAGTCAAAATTAGTTACTGCAGAAATGAAAAGCTAGCCTTTTCTGATGGCAGACCAGGCAGCAGGCAGCTTTCATTTGTTTCATCAAGTGGTTCCTCCATCATAATCCCACGTCCACACAAAGTTGCTCCACCGCAGCCAAACCAGTTGTACGTTAGCTTTCCAGGATGGAACGCGTGCGGCTCGTTACGTTTCATTACGCTCCGGACGCGTTTGGGGGTGTTTAAATTTTCACCCCGCACAGAAGGGACGGTACGGGACGCAAGCGTGGAAGGAAGCTAGGGCTGAAAGGATCCCCCTTAGTCCCTCAATCCAGCACGGGCATGTTCGTGAGGCGCACATTAAGTATGTAAATTAATTCCATGTGGCTTCTTTGGGAATCAATTTAATTTCCAACCAACC
Source organism: Anopheles maculipalpis (assembly GCF_943734695.1). Taxonomy (NCBI): domain Eukaryota; kingdom Metazoa; phylum Arthropoda; class Insecta; order Diptera; family Culicidae; genus Anopheles; species Anopheles maculipalpis. Next base: position 52,034,514 of record NC_064871.1, read on the forward strand.
AACGAACCGACCTATCTTTTTGTCTCTCTATCATCCGGCATAAGCGTGATCTTTTAAGCGGGACGAACGGAACGGATCGGATGAACATAATGATCGTCGAGTGATGGCGGGACTCTCGGTCGACTCCTTTTATGCATTTTTCGTTCCACTTTAACGGGCGAAAAGGGCGAATGGTGAGAATAAAAATGAAATAAAATGGAATGAAATTTTTGCCAGATAGTGCCATCCATCCTCACGTCAGCAGGCACATAAGCGTCTTCCATGCAGAAGCAGAAGAAGCTAGTAGCTTGGTTTGTTTGTTTGTTTGTTTGCACAGCGAAAGCCGGAAGCAGGTTCAATATTGAACAAAGGCTTAACATTCTCCATGCCGAAAAGGAAAACTTTATCCATTCTAGCTACGGTATGGCTGGCTAAAACCGTTACCCGTCACCGTTACCACGCGGGGGACGCAATCTAACAATAATGCTGGCAATGTTCGCGGTGGAAGATTAATTTACCCCTGGGGGAGCTTATGAATCAAAACCCATTTTTATCTTCACTGCGATGAATCGTGCTCGTAATGGTTGCTGGATGCCAGGCTAGCTTGTTTCCTTCCTTGTGTGTCCATGCGTTTGTTGGCTCTTGGTTCGGTAATTCGCAACATTTCTCTTGTTCGCACTCAACTACACACGCATTCACACATGCCATTAGAGCGGTTGTTATCAATGATACGTTTACGTATTCGTAAGAGATGTTCTTATTCACTTCATCGTACATCTTGTGCATCTTATATAGAAAGCGATCCGTTTTGCGTCTCCATCGCACAGTGGGCATTTGTCGAGAGAAAAAAATCATAATTAATTTAGAGTTTTCGTTTGTTTAAATTTTTTATCCCAAAGAAAGATTGAAACTAACAACAACCGAAAATATTAGACACCTATTCTTGACCAAAAATGGATAAGAAAAAATCGTTTTGATTTTTCTAAGCAGTACTTTTTCTTCTTGTTGGCTTAACGACCTCCTGGTCACGCCGGCCTTCGAATGGCCTTAATAGACTTCCGATACCATGGAGGTGGATGGTCAGTTCTCACAACAGGGGAACGGTTTGGATGGGATTCGAACCCCGGACCTAACGTTGTCGCATCACCGCCTCGGGCCGCCCTAAATCTAACATACTCTAGAGTTTGAATTGTTGAAGAGAATCGAATCAATATTACTGTTTTTTTTAATTTATAAACATTTTTGATATATTGTATTGTGTGTATTATTTTAAGTTGTCTGAAAAATGTTATGACTCTTGTCATTTTGCAAAAATGGGGAAAAAATATTCACATTTTTTTTTACATTTTTGTTTAGTTTATACGTTTGGCTACTACTGACCACTAACCAGTAAAAAGAAAAAGTGTAAAATACTTTACTTTTTCTACTACAAAACAACAAACACAGAAACAAAACTGACGATGACAAAACTGCCCGAGAATTTCTCGGGCAAAACAACACAAAAGCACACCCCTTGTCCAAGATGGTCTCAAGTAAAACTGTAGAGGGGTTACAAAAAACTATCAAGCTTCAACCTTCTATACAGCAAGATGAGCTAAACGGGATACAATACACTTTATTGTCATGTGAAATCCTACGTTGTTATTGACTCCCTTTTTCTAAATTACTATATTTTTTTTTATGTAGGACGGCCAGGCCGTATTGCTTCTATTAAACTACTATTTACATTGATTTTTCTTCCTCTTGGTTTCTTTCTTCCTCTTGGCTTAACAACCTTCTAAGGTCACGCCGGCCATCGAATGGCTTATTAGACTTGCCAATACCACGTAGTTGGATAGACCGAACGGGATTTAAACTCCGGTCCTGCCGTTTGAAGACCTCCGCCACAGTCGCCTACGAATATCGAATAGTGAAATCCAAAAAAGAACATTTTTTACACATATCTAGATGAAACCTGTGATAAAATGTTATATAATGTAATAAGTACAAAAAGACGTAAACATAAATTTTAGCCTCAAATTTGTTCAAACGAACGCCCAATGTGCACCGCGTACCAGCTTGATGTTATCATCAAGTTCTTATCCTTTCTTCTACTTTACTCACTCATTCGCAGATGTGTAGTATGCTTGCCTGCAATGGGGATATGTAAAGTAGATGTGAGGCGTGTTTTTGCTGATGTTGTTTGTCTTTTCGTTTTTGTTTCAAAGTAACATGAAGGAATGCTTTGTGGAGCTTACCAACAAAAACAACAAATGCTACAGTGCCAAAGCGGAATGCTTGTGCCTGCGTTAATGTATCCACACCAACCGGTAACGATCGGATCATGATGCTTTCGATTGCTCCAGTTGTTTTGTTTCGGTCGCATTTCATCGTTCCCTTGTTTTCTAAGAGCTCGTACATTTTTGTAATACGTTTACAATGACTGCCGATTCCGGGGCTTACTTTCTTACACTGTTTGCCCAGATGAATGGCGAAAAAGGAAGAGCTAATGAGAAAGAGAGAGAGAGTGACAGGTGAGGTTTCAGTAAGCGACGTCCTAGCCCGAAACTGACGCCCATAGGAAGGGACGATTAACATCGGCACGACTGAAAAATGTCGGAAAAACGGAACCGGAAACGGAAACATACAGCATCGGCGCAAAGGCAAACACAAAATGGATTTTTGCTTTTTTCCACATAACCAAGCCCTCCCTCCTATTGCGCCACTGGTACAGTAAAGTGTGGCAGCCACTGGACCAAGTGACAAAAATCACACACGCACTCACACACATACACGCGGCACCAAAAAACGGATCAGAACAGGACAGTCGGAAGAACGTGTTTTAATTTCTACGCGCTTATCGCCGCACCGAAATCGTAATAGAAATGGAAAAAAACCGGATACGACCCGGTTTCGAGTGTGTGTACTGAACAGAGGTTTTAGAAAACTCTCTTAATAAGTGTTAGTATGGGGATGTGTTTTTTTTTGCCACATTTCGTCCCTTTTTTGTGCTGCTCTGCTGAAGGTGTGTGTGTGTGAAGAAGGAAAAGGATCGTCACACCATGACCAACACCACCAGGTTTGGTGGTATCGCACCATCGAGTGGCAAACCTGAGCACGTGCAAAGGTTACGAGATTTAGTGATTAGAAGCAACAAAAAAAAAGTTCCGTTCGAACCAGGGAAACGGTGGTAGGCTGGATGGTGGAGCCACAAAAGCGTAAAATCACGTCACATGGAGATACTCACGTACATATACCTGAGCTTCTGCACAGTGATGATGCTTTTGCAAGTGATTTGGGGTTTTATTTCACAGCCTGTCAGTTGTGCCCGTACCTTAATTTTCCATCAGAAACCATCAACGAACGTAAACCGCGAGGTTTTTTGTTTTCGGGGCGGGCAGTTTTGCTAGGCCATAAAATTGTCATCTGCAGATATGCTCAGGCACATTGTCTCTTTTCGCTACCGCATCGTTGAGATGTACAGGCATGCAGGCAGGTGGATGTGCTGTTTAAAAGAGCAAATGTAATTTCAAACTCGTTCCCTTTGTAATGATATTCCTTCGTATTTACTTTGTTATAATGGATAAGAACCGTTGTCTTTCTTGTACGCGGGGGCAGTACCTTAGAACGAACGTAAATGAAAGGTGATACAGAGCTCCGGAAGATGAAAATATAATTTATGTATAACACAGCAAAGAGTTAGTAAATGTTAGTTTAGTATATTACAACTTGTATGCCTTTTTCGATTGAATTTGTTTGTTGAATGTTTCTTGCGATTAAAACTGAATTTGTTACAAGTAGACCTATTTTTCACCATGCGGCAAATCTTGAAGAAGATGGCTGAATAGCAGTTGAACACGTACCAGCTTTTCATAGATTTCCAAGACCGCATATGACAGCATAACCAGGGTAAAATTTTCTTTGGAATCCCAACCAGACTGATCAGGCTTGTTAGAATGACCATGACCAACGTCCAGCCAGATGATGGTGGATGGAAAATTCTCAGGGTCCTTTGCTACCACCAAAGGTCTGCATCAGGGAGATGGGAGGTGTAGACTTTGGGAATCATCTTCTATAAGTCAACCCAGATCCTGGCATACGCTGATCATATAGACATCATTAGTTCGGACCCCTTATGTCTGAAAGCTGTTTACTGCTCAGTAGTTTGGTCGCCCCTAGCGAAGACGCATATTGAGCGTATTGAGCGGGTGCAGCGTTCGTTCACCAGGTTTGCAATACGCAAATCACTTGGTGAGCTTTCCCTCCCCCTGCCTCAGTACGAGTCCAGGTGTCAGCTGCTGAAGCTGGATTCGTTGGAAATTCGCCGTTCCCAGGCCCAATCAACCTTTATTGCCGCTCTCCTTTTCGGTCATACCGATGCTCCTGCTTTGTTATCATGTGTTCCATTTTACATCCCTTCTCGTGTCCTTCGTAATCGTCCCCCTCTTGTTATCCCAAGTCGTCGTACCTCAGCAGGGCGCAAAGACCCCCTCGTGTGTGCTATTCGTCAATTCAATTCCGTGGCCCATATGTTCGGCTTTCACCTAAGTTTATCCATCTTCCGGTCCCGTCTTAAACATTCTTCCCACCTTTCTTCCTCCCTTGTATCTTAATTCCCTGGCGCTTAGCAAAGTTAGGTTTAGGTTTAGGTTTAGGTTTTAGCGAATAAGTCATTTCTGTAAACCCGCGAGGCAACGGAACTCACAATAGAAAATAAAAAAATAAATAAAAATTAGTCTGCGGCTTTCCTAGGTAGCAGAGGTCTACCAAAGGATCGAGCAGGCGGCAGAAAACCTCGAGTTCCAGATTAACGAGGCAAAGATCAAATTGATGGTGGCACCATCAGCAGCCCTACTAAGAAATCTGGAACTACATGAGGGTGATGTACGGCAAATTTGAAGTCGTCCAAAACAGCATAGAGACGGAGTTGAACGCTAGGATGCTGGCGGCCAGCTGGTAATTCTACAGCCTAAGGAAACATCCCACCTCAAAAAACCTGTCGCGACGATCGAACCTGGGACTGTATCGTACCTTTATAGTCCCTGTACTCACATACGCCTCTGAGAAATCCAAAACAGACGAAGCCTTCTTAGCCGCGTTTGATAGGAAGATGCTCAGAAGGATTGTTGGCCCCTTATGTGTGGAAGGACAATGTAGCAGCCGCTACAACGACGAGCTGTACGAACTGTAAGACAACCTCATCGCCATGCAGCGAATTAGGCTCGTCAGGCTCCGATGGGCTGGCCATGGGCTGGCCTTACGACCCAGCTCAGAAAGTCCTTTTAGGCCGTCCACACGGACAGAGGAGGCGTGGTAGGCTCAGATAGAGGTGGGAAAATGGCGTGGAATCATCCACCATCAATGCTGGGAGCGGGACCGTGAGCGTTTCCGGATTCTGCTGCGGCAGGCCTAGACCGCAAAGCGTTTGTAGCGCCTGATAAGTAAGTAAGTAAGTAAGTAAGTAAGTATTATTCTTTGATATACCTTTGTTCACGTACAACGGTGAGACAGAAACTTGACGAAGAGCTGTTCGTCAAGTGAGTAGTGAGTTCACTACAGTGAGTATTGCACGAGTGTCACTGGCGTGAGTGACACTCAGCAAATTATAAATAGGGCAAATTTTGATAATAAAAACCTCTTGCACTTTCAACACTAAACACGACGACTACACTTGGTGACTTTAACGCCGCGAATTACCATCCGAAACCTCCGCGAATAAACAACCTTATTTTTATGTGTATAACAAGAAATTTTCTTTTTCATAGTTTTTTTTTATAAAAAACTAAATAAGGCTTTATTCAAAAATTTAAAAAATCATGCACATCCCAAAGTATAGGAAGCCCAGATAAGGACTGTTTTGAGGTTGTACAAGAAAAAAAGATTATCTTACTCTCCATAACATAACTATTTGATTTTTACAGATCGATTGGAATTGTGTATATTGCGTATCAGTAACAAACCTTTGTGCCCATGGATGTTGATGTTGATAAATAAAGCAATTTACGGCACGCGATAATTTGATCAGACCAAATCTGTGCTCATAGCCAAGGCAAACTGGTAATATATTCAATAGGATGATATTGAATTTGCTTCTTCTTCTTCTTTCGCCTTCAAGAGCTTAATTTTTTTTTCACACCGTTCAAACAACGCCGAACTCAATTACGTCGCTTGCTATGAATATCGGTCTCAATATCTCGAAGGCTTGACTGAATGACACTTGACGTGAAGCCGGTTGATCTAAGGAGTCTTATAGTCCTCTTTCACCAAGACCATCCAGTCGTCGAGGGTTATTGAGCTTACGTCAAAATTACAATTAAAAAAAAGCATAACTAAGGATTAGACCGAACGTAATTTCAACAATTGGTTACGATATCAAAACAATCGATTAAGGTGGAAAAAGAATGTATTTGTTTGGTTCAGAACAGCATCTTTATTATTATTTAAACTTATATTTGCTACATTATCTATCACACTCGCAAATTTAAACTCGAATTTTTTGTTAGGTGTCAAGGAATCCATTTTTTTCTTCAATGCAATAATTGGTATTGCACAAACCTGTTTGTACTACGAGTACTAAAAAACACGTTTGTGTTTCCAAGCTTGCAAACATGGCACGAGCGTGTTAACCAGCCTTTACGAGCAGCTGGAGAAAATTCTAAAAAATAGGAAATAATCTCATATTATTTTGAGCTCGTGATTGTATTTGTGTTCAGGATTGTTGTTCCTATAAAATGTAACGAACATAATATATTTCACACTTCTAGAACAGAATGTATAATTTCAACTCTTTCGAAATTCTTGCTATTTATCACAAATATCTATTTATCTATCATTCCTACATGGATAGTTGTTATCTGTTGAAAAACTTTTTTAAGGCAATTTAAGGCAATCGCTTTGCTTTAGAAGGTTTTTTTCCTGATGTCAACGAAAGGAGCTAAAATGTTATTTAATAACTTTTAGTCTATAGTTGTTATGTATGTAAAATGAAGAACACAAAGCAGCGTTACACGATTCATGTCATAAGTTTTGGGAAAAGAAGAATCGAGAAGGTTGAAAAATCTTCAAAAGTTTAGGTAAGTATTGCAGTGTGTGAAGCTGCATTATACATTCATTGAAATGGTGCTCTTATTCATAATTTTACTCAGAAATGAATAATTTATTAAGAAAACTAACTATAAATCATACAAAAATAACCAAATTTAACTACGGTTAAAGATTCCATTCAATCTATATTTTAGCCGATTTTTCTGTGTATTTCAGAGAACCCGATTGAGCGAATTAACTTTCAATCAAAATTGTTCTTAGCACTCCGTATTACTGAGATTTACGGACGGTAGTTTGAGACCGCCGACAGGCAGATGAACGGCATAAATTTTACACGCAATCATCTTAAAAGTCAAACTTTAAAGTACGAATCAAATTTGCATAATAACTGCTACTGTTGTGTGATCAACACGTTAAAACAAAAGTTAAACTAAAAATTATTCTTGATATTTTACAATCCATTTACCATACCGGTTTCGCAACGCTCGCACCTTAAAAGCAAGCACTTGTACTAAATCAACAGTTGACGTTTCACATTTGTATGTAAATTTTGGCCGGAATTTCCATTGCATGGCAAGAAGATAGTAGATTGTATTTCCGTGAAATAATATTACACGCCTTCGGCAAATTACCAGTTGTCAGTCAGTTAGAAATGAAACATTTCCTTCCATTTGCATGTTGATTTCCCATCACATGAACCACCAGGCGTCTCCATCGGAAGGTGGCCATTCTCGGTGGCCGAAAGATGTTCTTTGAATTTTGAGTTAATTAAACCACTTCCCAACACAAACACAGCACGCAACACACCACAACACCGATACCGAGTTGCACCGAGTCGCTTCAAAGCGAGCGGATAGTTTGCATTTGCCGCTGGTTGCGTCTCGATTCGTAGTGTGGGGATGAGCGTGTGTGTGTGTGGGGATAATTGGTAGCCAGCAGGTAATGAAATTACATTCAATCGCGAAAGCTTGTGCATTAATCAAACATTCCAGAAGACGTGGCATTTACCCCATTCTCCCTTGTCTATCGAATGTGATAGAAGGTTGTGCTTGAGAGGATGTCTCTCTTTAATCATTCTTCGGAAACATAATTTGGTCGAACATCGGAACGCACTTTAATGTGTTCACGTATGAGCAATGCAGCAACAACAAAAAAAAAAACCACAACAATCTTCCAACATTCCATACAGACGGATCCATAATTGGGCGCCACTATCGAGCATAAAAGCTTAAACACTGGGTGTAATTTTCGGTGCCACAGTCAGTAACGTAAAGATCGTACGCTCGTTGCCAACGCAACTTCGGCGAGAACGATCCAATAATAAGCACAGTAATCAAATTAAGGGTTAATAAACACCATTTTTTGTTGACTGTGTTGAGTTACGCACACATTCTGGTGGCAGCCAGAAACGTTTGCGTAAGTGTGTGGCGAGAGTGGTAGCGAAAGGAAAACAGAGCTGTGGTTTAGTGTAACCGTTGTTCATCTGCTGGCAACGCTGCAATACCATAGGTTATGGGTAATTGCTGCTGGGACTACGCCATAAAGCAAAGAAAATCCTTGGCTCACTCCACTTCGAGCCCTCCCAGTGCTTGGGCTCGCAAGACACACAAACCTTCTTCAGATAAGCAGCTAGTGGCCACCAAAGCTGAACGAAATATCGCATTTCGAGTCCCGGAACGATACACCCCTCAGTTTCTGTACGATGCCGACTAAATGGGGCTAAGAATACTGTGACGACCGTAACGTTAAAAATCTGAATCCCAGAGCAAAAGTGGCCTAAAGCGAGAGATTTCCGTAGGAGGTATAAGAAATGGAGAAGAAGAATTTGGTTGTGATTCGTTTGGGTTTTATTTTTCAAGGACTTTTCGCAGCAACGAAATTGACTGGCTCGCAAATTCTTTGCCCCTTTGTTGGGTGGTGTGGGTGGCGGTGGTTGGTTGCCACAACACACCACCAAAGACTACAATCGCTTTGTGATGCTTCTTGGCGAGTGCGATTGCTAGCGCGTTCGGAAAGTCGAGAGTCCTTGGCCACCAGAAATGAATAGGCCCTCTTAACGGAGAGCAGTGATCCCTACTGAAGAGCATCGTATCCGAAAACGAAAATTATCTATTTCGACAACTTCGCGGAGCGACGTATCTACCTTCTGACCCTGCAACTAAGGGAAACAGGAGTGATACACTTACAAGGACATTTTCTATTGGTTGTCCGTTGCTGCCATCGAACGATAAAAGCACATTAGTTTGGATGAAATTTTTCCCTCCGTCATTGAATTAAGTGATAACATCGTTACACTGTTATTACTGGCTTATCTCTAAATTTGCTACCGAAACTAAGACTAAGAGGTCCTATCGCGTCTATCCAGTATACACCGGCGGTATTGTCAAGATATTGTTCTTGAGCCAACAGTAGTGGCGTAACAAGAAATCTGCTGATGTAACATCGACGGCGTGACGGCGCACGATAGATCGGCCATCTATCCATTCATCCGTCTGTATCCATCCATTCCAGTGAAATATTGAAAGCCAACTCATGGACGAAAAAAAGCCATAATCGAGTATGAGCATCCCAAAAAGACGGTGAGAACCATCAAACGTTATCGTTCAACGAAAGTAAATTTTTTCCCCCAGGAGCAGGACCAGGTCTGTGGCAGGAATCGTGTGAGTAAAGCAAAAAAGGCTCTAGAATAACAACATTCATCCGTACTATCCGTGCTGAACGTTCCTGACCATTGCAGATGAGCTACGGACCGGGACGCTTCACTTACCTTGATTCAATTTGTGCCGTGGACGTCGCCGGTGGCCGGTGGCAGCCGGTACGTTCCTTGCTTCGTCGCACAATCGTATGTCTTCACGTACCACCCACAACCACTACTATTCTGCCCGGTTCTTTCTTTACTCGCTTCGTTTTTTGCCTCCCAACGTGATCAAAAGATAACGTCATCAGGTGTATACAACTCGCTGGAGCGCATTTCGCCCATGTGCAACGATGATGAATTGCAGCTATCTCCACCACTGCTGCACCACTGCATCCACTAAACACCACTGCTGCATTCTACCGTGGTAACTTTCTTCACTGCTCTGCTCTAACAGCACACGGGACGAAGCAGGGACTTCGTGCACTTCGTGCTCAAACCCTTCAGTAACAACAGTGCACTTTTTTCATCCCTTGGCAGAATGCAATTTTCCTCGCTACCTCGTTGCACAGGGTCGGTTTTCACGGCTCAGCTTTTAGATCCCACGGTGAACCCACCACCATACCACATACAGCGTGCGCATCGTACACGGGGAGCAGTAGATCACATTGCTTGTGCCATTCGCGCCGAGGGCTCGTTGTTTCGGTTACTCACTAGCGATAGAGCCGCTCATAGACACACACATACACTTGCACACACACACACATCCCGTTTCATACGCACACATGCACACGTGTGCGCAGGCACTAGCGGTAAATAGACACACTAATGCATTCCTGATCGATCCTCCAAACTCCGATTACGCCACTTTACTTCAATGTGCACCCTTTACTGCTGCTGTTGAGCGCCATGATGATGATATGCCACTTCACTCTAGTGACGGATGGATGTGTTTTGGGAGCTTTAGTTGCGGAGCCATCGTACACACACACACACAGACGCACACAACAAACACATTCACCAATGCAGTACACTCAATATTTCCTGTCTACACCGGAACCGGGAAAAGTAAGCATGCCGACCTGTGCCGCCGTAGTCAACCTGTGTAAGTCGAACCCATCGGAACCCACGTTAATTCGTTGGTTCGGAAGAAACTGCCAGAGTTTGTTTGACGATGTGACTTAATGGAGATGTTTTTGTTTTGTTACCATTTTATTTTTATACTTTTTTATTTTTTATTTTTTTGCTCAGTTCAAACCGCGTTCATCCTCCACCGTCACAGAGTCAGATTTTATGCGCTACCGTGCGCTCTATTGTGAGCCGTTTTGTTTCCATCCCCGTGTTTCTATGGCAGCACTTTAAGCGAGCTCCATTCCGAGTGCTTGGTGGACGGTGGCAGTGGGAAGGGGAGGTGTGCAGAAATAACATCAGCCCCCTCGCACGTGGTACGATGTGAAGTCGCGGCTGTCGCGCATTCACTGTGCGTTACTGCGGGCATATTATTCTAAGAAGTATTTGCCATTTGTGTTCGCGCTGCTTGTTGCAAAGAACACGAATTTCGACACATCATAGGAGGATGATTTTCACATCTCATCATAAAATAGCATCGTTCGTGTGTTGGTAGCCTGCTCCGATTTGTAGCTATATGGCCTGCCTGTACAACACTTTTGACAGTTGTCCTTGCTGTCTCTCAGCCCCAAAATCGATGTGCCACGGCGATGTGCCTCGAGCGTGCACTACTGAAGCGACACAAATTTGTGTCTCGTCATTGCAGGGACAATATCCGTGTAATACGGGATAGATAATCGAAAACACAAGAGCTTAGTTTAGTGCTAAGCTTCCCCATGCGCTGATGATAATCATGCGTGAAGTGGAAGACCACAAATTCTTACCATTCGTAGGCAATGCTCCGCTAAACATGGTTGGATGTGCTTTGCTGCTGTGTCGGTACACTCCACAACAGTGGATTCCGATTTCAATGTAAGTATTCGAAAAGCATCCAAAAACCGCTCGATATTGGGCACGGCTTTTAGTAATATGTCTGTATGTGTGAGTGTGTGTGTGTGTGTGTGGTTAGCATGTATCGCATGCAAGTGAAGAAAAACGTTGGCACGTTAGCAAAGCAACACTACCCGCATGAACAGGTTCGCAGATATCTATCAATAATTAACGTTTGATTCCCGAGGGGTGCTAACCCATTCGGACATCCGTCCATTTTGATTTTCTCTTCCCCCAGCCGGAGTACCGGCTTTGCAGTTCACCATTTCTTTTGACTTCCCTTGACTTGTGGGTGTGTAGTTCCATTACAGCGAACGGAGCCCTTTTTTCCCCGGCCCACGTAAAGCAATTGCACGTATCTCACTCACGACACGTCTAATGGTCCTTCATGTTGCCCCGTACTGCTGGCCATGGCGATTTGGAGGTTTTTGCTGATTGTAAAGCGCGCCGTGGTGCCGCTACTTGTGAAGTTTTGTAAGCATCGTAAATACGAACTGTCAAAAGTAATACAAATTGATATTTAGCGAAGCCCTTTGGTTTTACATCACCCGACGCGGTGAGCTATGGTTGCCACTCTATTGGGTTCGCGTTTTCGATTTTTTACTCCCATCGTTGTTTTTTTGATACAGTTTTCCGATTGATTTACACAGCCCCCTGCTCGTCGAAGGCCACCAGGCTTAGTCGCTCTCTCTCTCTCTCTCTCGCTCTCTCCCCCTTTCTCTCTCAAAGGGTTCTCTTTTTGGCAGTCGGCCTGCTTTGCTCTGTCTGTATCTCTCCTGCCCTGAGCCAGTCGCAGTATACTTTCTACCTTCACCTTACGGCGTTTGTGTTACATCACTATAAAAAGCCATGAACCATGTGAACCAGGCACAGGAGCCAAGTGCGTGAGCTCTGCAATTTCGGTATGGCCTCCTGCATTCACCGCCCGGAGGCCACAAACGCTTTGTTGACCCGGTTTGGCCCTTAGCCCGCCGCACATTACTTGGCTGCCAAGGATTCCAAACGTGTGCCGTGTCTACCTTTTGCCCCCGCAATCCCCCTCCTGTGATCTCCTCTTGATCCCAGTTTCAATACAAACCTTCTACCGTTCTACCGTGCGACCTTCATTCCATTTTGTTTCAGTGAGTTCGGTACGGCTGTGTGTTAAGGGTGTCCACTGTTTATGAGGCGTGGGGAATGGACAACTTTTTCTTCAACTTCTTTCGTAGCCCTCAAGCCACATGTCACATGAATGCACTAGTCCACGGCAAATGATAGGCTGGGGGGAGGGGGGGGTGGAGAGAAGAACGAACGAAAGTTTCCTAGATATCTTGATCCAAAAGCTATAGAATGAGGTTTACGTTTTTACGATCGTATTTGTCGGCCCGGTCTGTTGCATGAGAAGAAAGTCATTTGCAGCCAAGGGATGTGACGACGATGATGAAAATGACATCCTTCGAGAAAATTGTTTATCTCTTAAGAACATCAAGAAAACGCTGTAAAACGTAATGATCTTCTTTCATTTTTTTTTTTTTTTGCATTCAAGATTAAATGTGTGAGAGTTTACTGGGACGGCAGCGACGTTCGTCTTTCCAAGTTAGCGAACGTTCCTGCCTGCTCGAAACGCTTCTACTGTTGCTTCGAATGTTGCAAACTCATTATTTCTACACCGAATTGTGAACGAAATTTGATATGTAAACTGCACTATGGTAATCTCTCATTACCGAGTTCCTGGAGACGAACAAAAGTCATCAAACGAAAAAGGGAAAACTTTCCACTTGTTAGTGAGCGTGATTTACTGACAGACGTTCAGCTTGCTTTGCAGCAGTCACACTCGGTTCTATTCGCACGATCCCACCACCACGGCTGCCCTCCGCACTATTACAATCGTGCAATCGTTTACAGCTATATGGAAACAATTTGCAAAACGATAGCGCAACACCTAGCGGAAAATAGTGAATGACACAGAGGGGCTAGAATGACACGGTGGCTGTCAGGAGCTTGGAAGATACGCCGTCTGGAATGATGCTGGATGCTCGCATAGTGAAGGACTCTTCATACTGTCCACGAGAATGACAAGTGGAGCACTAGCCAGCACTTATGATGCTGTGTAATAGTAGTAGTGGTAGTGGTAGTTGTAGTAACAGTTGTATGTGTACCAGTAACGTAGCGGCGACAACAGCACCACAAGCAAGTAGTGGTAGTTGTGTACGAAAGAAGACATATTACAGTCGGCATGTGCGCTTTCTACGGGCACAAAAATTGACCTAATCTTGTGCAGTACATAATTTAACCGTTCGTTTACTCAGCTTTACCACGGATGCTGCCACTCTCGCCAGCTCTCACACACTGTTGGGGTTGTATCTGTCTGCAAACGTTTGCCGTTTAGAAAGCTTTCCCCCATTCGTACTGGAGGTGTTCCGCAACAGCCGCCCTCGGGGCCCTCCTCACACACATGTATAAGGGACGCTGTACGGTCGTAAAAAGGAAAGCTTCATATTTGTGTAACGTTTGCGTTTGTGTAATAATTTCGAGGAGAAGGGTGAGGATACCATTCACACACAAACACCCGTGCCCGATTTGGGAACTCGGACTGTGTGTGACACACATTTTATGACGTTTTGCTGAAACGTTGCCTCCCATAAACAAGCAAAAGGGTGGAGTACGGCAAAATGCTCCCGATACGGCAAGCAAGGCACTACTGTCAGTGCTGCTAACGATGTACGATGAACGGCCGAGAGAAAGAATGTGAAGTGAATTCGCATTTTTGCTAATAGAAACAAAAAAAAACACGCACGCACACGAGTAAGAATTTCTGTTTTTAACCACTGATAATACATCCACTACCAACACATTAACAGAATAACACACCACTTTCTGGACGGTACGGAATCCCGTAGAACGATTCGATATCGACGGATAAAGAGCCCACTGTCACTTTGGCTTGGCAAGGACCTAATGGCGAATCTGGAATGCTAGCTCGTAACACTATCCTACACCGGGAATCTGCTTACCCGTACGAAACTCTCTCTCTCTCTCTCTCTCTCTATCTTCTCTCTCCGTCTCTCGCTCTTTTGCAGTCTCTCAATCTCTTCTCATTTATCTCTGTTCGCCAGGACATCGGGTATTTCGTCCTACGCGCTACGTCACAACACGCTACACAACAACGAGTGAGGCTCGTTTGAAGACTGTCCCAAAACCTCAACCAACCGTTCATACCGTTGTCACCAAATTCTCTCGCCGAGAAAAACGCACATGGAGAGAGCGATTTTCCCAATCCGAAGAAACCGCTTGAAATGAGCAACAGTGGATGGCCGAAAAGGCATCTTGGCTGCCTCGTGGCTGCCAAGCCGGAGAGTTTCAACCAACTTGAAAAAGCATCGTCCAGCCAGCCAGTCAGTAACAGCAAAAAAACACCTACACGCGTCAAGCGAAAGCACTTTTCGTCGTTGTTGGAAAGCTTACCGCCTTCGTTCGTGACCGTGTTGTGCTCGGCAACTCGGCAGCCCCATCTAGCTATCTGTCATGCGCGCAGATTTCGTACGAATCGATGCGTTTGGCGAGAGACCGGGACCGTCAAAGCTTGCCAAAGTGCCTCGCCTCGACCGTGCGAAAGTGGTGTGCAGAAGCCTGTTGGAGACTGACTTCAATCCCACTAATAGACTCACAACCCAAAGATTTCCTTGCGTTTGTTTGTGTGTGAGTGTGTCGTTAAACTAGACTTAAACCAACTGACACGACACTCCGACACAAGACTACATCCAACATGTTACTTGAGCGATGATAATTTTTGAATTATGAAGGTTAAGATTCAACGGGCCTGAGGGCGTGCGTAGAAAGAACTGTTTTCGGTTAAGAATTTTAATCTTGCTTTTTTTTAACTCCCTCTAAAGCTTCAACACTATCGATCGTTAAGCATCCACCCGAACACCATTTGAAATGATTAAATAGCAGGATTGCTATCAGCTCGTGGCTTTGTTGTCTATGAAAGCGAACCGCTACTGGTTCACCATCTTTCTGTGAGACAGCCTACACACCTTCCAGCCTACGGGCCATACGTTCTAAATCTTTACCGTTCCTGTGGGAATCATTATCACCGGAAGACTGAATAGTTGTTGCGTGCGAGACGCAGAAGAAGCTAAAAAATGGAAGGTAGTATAATTCCCTCATGTGAGTTGCGTGGCAAGCAACCATGATCTGTGTTCTGCCATACCTCACACACAGTTTTGTCCCATACACAGCACAAACAATGATGCAGGGGTTTCCCGTAGGTAAAGCAAGATAAGCTACTCTTATCCTAAAGGCAAAATTTTTATGGTTAAAGAATGGACGACTGTCTTTACAGCGATTCTGAATAGATGACACTCAATCTCAGGAGATTTAAGCTTGATGTTTCTAGGCTTCATGACTTCATATTTTAATTCGCTAGCAGGATAGACACACGATCCTGCTTTGTGAAGGACCGGCGCCGTTTTATGTGGAACTCGCGATTTACATGCATGAAATG
This sequence comes from Anopheles maculipalpis, assembly GCF_943734695.1. Taxonomy (NCBI): domain Eukaryota; kingdom Metazoa; phylum Arthropoda; class Insecta; order Diptera; family Culicidae; genus Anopheles; species Anopheles maculipalpis. The sequence goes on from NC_064871.1 coordinate 52,050,635, forward strand.
TTGGATTTAATTTTCCTTCAAGACATTTACAACAACGATCGAGCAGATCTACGAGAATCGGCAAAAGACAGCTTTGTAGTGATTGGTTTATTTTCAAGAAATTGTTATCAACTTGTTCGTAGCACGGTGTATCAGCGTGTTCATAGTACAATTCCGTTGTTTCGGCATTCGAATGGATAATTTTTCCTTTTCAAAAGAAAACCCCTGGTTAACGGAAGGCAGCATCGGGACAAGAAGCTCAACGCTGAGAAAATGCTAAGTTATGACGGACGCTCCCACCAGCTTCATTAGCCTGCTATCATCAACGGCTGTATGCCGGAAAGGCGGCTTGAGCATCTGCATCCATCCCAACAACCGTAACCGAAACATTCAGCATGCAAACGATCGTCAAACTGACGGTAGCGTCAAATCATGTTTAACAGCGTGGCCGTATCTCCCACAGCAACCAATAAATGTGACACGTTCTCTAGAGACTGGGAACGCATTGATATGCAGAGCGGGGTAGACTAACATACTCCGCTCCGCAAAGATTCGCTTCGGCATCACACAACACACCCACAATGCTAACCCGGCCCGATACGGCCCGAGCGGTGACGCTGAATCACACCACACCGCGAAATCGAGCATTTGCATAAAATGACTTTTTAAGCCGGAATTCCTCAATAACGAAGCAGCTCCAAAGTGGCCTGTGGCTGGCGCACGATACATTTCAAGGCAATTTGCGGTTTCGTGAGACGCACAGACAAGTAGCATGTCCCGAAGGGCAGGGAAGCAGCAAATAGTGCACATTTCTATGCGTAACAAAAGGAAGAAATGATGCAAATTTGACAATCAACCTATACTGTTCCGTATCGTTTGATGATGCTGAGATTTAAATTAAGGTATTCGCCGTCCAACTGGCATTAGCAACCGAAATCTTTGCTCGCGACACTGCCCGGTAGTGCTACCGTTATCGCTTAATCTATTAAACAATAAGTGATAGGAATAATTAAAACTGTGCGAGTGGGAGGAGGTCATCGGTCCGAAATGGGATAGTAATATCTATATCAGCGTAACAAGTAAATTGGTACCGGTTTGAATAACGTTCCAGATCGTTCCAACGTCTGCTCGGTAATGGAAATAATCGGTTCAGAAATGGCACAGGCACAACATCCCAATTCACTATGGGAACTTGTAACGGCTGTTCACTGTGCCCGAAAAATAAAGTGACTTTGCGTTTTTTTCTTTAATGGTTTTTTTATTAGGCCACCTTCGTAGTAATCCCCTTCCGATGCAATGCACCTCTTCCACCACTTCTTTCACTCCTCGAAGCAGGTGGAAAATACAGATGCTGGGATGCCCTTTAGTTCCGCCGTCACTGCGGTTTCTATCTTCCCGTTTTAGTTTGTTAAAACAGCCAGAAGTCGGCTGGGGCCAAATCTGGCGAATACGGCCAGTTGTTGTGAAAAACGCCCTCAAAATGATGGCCGTATGGGAGGGAAAATTATCGTGGTGCAAAAACCTGCTGTTGTTTTTCCACAAATCCGGCCGCTTTCGCCGGATCCGAAAGGTCTCGTATCGTCAACCGACGATTGTTGACCACCAACTCCCATGATTTGGAAGACGTGGGCGTCGTCGGTTGTGGTGGATGGTCTCCCCGGACGGTCCTAGTCTTCGACCTTCTCACGGCCATTCTTGAAATCACTGTACCATTTGTACACATTTTTCTTACACAAAGATTCTTCCCCGAAGGCTTTTTGTAACATCCACAATCTTTCCGCAGCGGTTTATTCATTGAGCAAACAAAATTTGATACATTCGCGCTGCTCCACAAACTTGGACAAGGTCAATATGGACAAAAACTGTTGGCGCAACTCCGAAAACAAATTGTCACTCCTAGCCGGGTTGATGTTGTGACATGAAACGTGGCAGAACTGTCAAAAACAAGGGGCTTCTTTTGGCGCGCGAAATTTGACATCCAATGTCACCTTACTTTTCGGACACAGTATTATTAAGACCGGTCGAATAAATCGACTTTATAAGTTGAAGCCTAATATATTCACCTTGTGGATGCATGTGCCTTTTGTTACCCATCTTTTCCATAAATTTGACGCGGCATTCAGTAAGAAACCGATCGACGAACTCCTTTTGATTCCTTACGAGAGTGAATTCCTTAAGAGAGGATTATTACCGTGAACCAAAAATATTTTAACGCATGGAAAACATTCCCTAACTGCTCGAAAAACATGTTACAAGAATACGATTTTAGTCATTTCGTACACCCCCATTCTCATTTGGTAAGTGAAACTGGATAATCATACCAAAAGACCAACATCATGGAGACGCCTGGTATTTAACAGGTTGGCTGATAAGTCCCCGGTCTAACAAAGAAAAACACATTTTTTGTCAAAATTCGTTTTTATTATTCAACATAGTTCCCTTCAAGAGCGATACAACGATTATAACGACCTTCCAATTTGTTGATACCATATTGGTAGTACTCCTTCGGTTTTGCCTCAAAATAGGCCTCAGTTTCGGCGACCACCTCTTCATTGCAGCCAATTTGTTTCCCTGCGAGCATCCTTTTGAGGTCTGAGAACAAGAAAAAGTCGCAGGGGGCCGGATCTGGAGAATACGGTGGGTGGGGAAGCAATTCGAAGCCCAATTCATGAATTTTTGCCATCGTTCTCAATGACTTGTGGCACGGTGCGTTGTCTTGGTGGAACAACACTTTTTTCTTCTTCGTTCTTTTTTCGTTCGTCAAGCAACCAAAAGTTGCTTGACAAAAGACGCTCTGTCTCACAAACTAATTGACATACAGACGTCAAATTTTGACACGAATCATTTGAAGGTTGGTGCTATATAAAAATGATATGCATTTAATACCAGCGGCGCCATCTATGTGTCAGACCAGGGACTTATCAGCCAACCTGTTATCGTAGCTATTGAAGGGCAAAAACATGAATAATTTTAATAATGTTATTTATGTATTATCTTTAGTCATGAGAAGCGTCCTGGCGGTATTGATAATTTTATTTACATTTTTCTTCTTCTATCTCTAAGGTCATGCCGGCCATCGAAATGGCTTACTAGACAGCCGAGATACAACGTAGTTGGATAGTCAGTCCTCACTACGGGGGGACGGTCCAGATAGGATTTGAACCCCGGTCCTGCCATTTGAAGACCGATGACGATGTCGCCTATACCACCACCAATTTTAACATAGCGTATTTTACAGTAACAATGAAATATATCAAAACAAAAATCTTCCCCTACAGGTGCATATTAGATGAAAAAGCGATACAGTTTAACGTTGATTAACAGTTTTAATATTTCATAGGATGATCCTGCAGTTAAAATATATTATTACGATTTTCTGCCAGTTGTAAAAGTGAAAGTTTTTAGAATTATATCCCAATAAATTCCCATTGTGATATTGTGATGTTCATTAGTGCCTGCCGCCATGTGTTTTGCTCCTCCGGCTGGTAAGGATTTGTAAGTGTATAAATATAAAACCAACAGGTACGCACGCACATACCTCATTATCTTTTTATCTCTCAGCTGGTCTGCTGGAAAATCGCACCGAAATAAAGGAAGAAATCACAAACACACAAGACAAAGTGACCGATCTTTGCACGTGCTCGTGCCCGAGAGTGTTCCGCCTTGTAAAGCCTAGTTGGCCAAGCACACTTCGCAACTAACGTGACGCTGGTGTTCGGCAAGTGCAATAGACGCAGAAGACATTCTCGGCCTTTTGGACGAATTGCCGCATCACGCATATTCGGCACCCCTCTCGCCCTCCCACGGAATGACAAGCTGACAGACGAAGACAGTAAAACTTTAATTCATTAACCCTTAATTAGGTAATTAATTAGCGCACGCGATTCATCTTCTTCGCATGAATACATTCCGAATTCGAAATATGCTCCTTCAAGCGCTCGTTTGGCCCAGTCCAGTGCTGTTAGAAGCCATTCCATTTCATTGCAAGGGTGAGCTTCTGGTGTGTATGTTCGGGACCATCCATCCATCCGGACCATCCCAGCGCTGTTTCCTGGTTGCGATGGGAGGATTTACAGAAACACTTGCCAGGCAGCCATCCTTTACCAGCCATCCGACGAAACCTCATTTTCGCAAGTGCCCCGCCCTGTAGAGCCGAGCCTGGTTAGTAAAGATTACCGGCTACAACCGTGGTGCCAGTGTACAGCTGCCGGGTGCAGCAAAGGCTGATCTCATTAGAATATCAAAGCATTTCCAGCGATGAACGATCCACCGAGCTGAGCAAACTGCCACCGAGAGCGCGGGTGGAAGAAGATAAGTTTCAATTTAGACTTCAACCGTAATGAGTCTCGCCCCGGTAAGACGAATGAAAAGTCAGACCTTTTGATCATGCTTTTACAGCGACGTGCGCGAGGGAACAACTTGGTTCTCCTTATTTCTAGCTGTTGTGTTATTCGTTTTCGACCCTCTGGTTTTTTTTCTTTTTGTTAATCTTCTTCCAAAATCGAAATCCGGTTCTGCTGCTTGCAGACGAAAAAACTCGCGGAAATGAAGGCTCATTCTATCGAAAAATTAATTGAATGCCTTTACACTATGCGCATCAATTTTTATGGCTGAAACAACACTTTACTCTGCTACTCCTAGGGAACCCCTCTTGCACTACCGAAGTGCCAAATCGAAGTGCCAATCGTTTGATAAGCACAAAAGCGCTTAATGCCATCAAATGAAAAAAGTTTATGGTCGCTTCAGAAGATTGATACTATGTAGCAGGCGCACTTAATGATGCTTACGGTTGTGCATGCTAAAGGAGCTGTAAAATTTGGGCGACATTTAACGCCGCACACCGAATGACAATTTAACGGCGTGGGAGAGAGCTCCTCCTCTGCTCTTTCTGCTGAAGAATAAAGTTTATAAGAGTTACATTACTGGAGCTATAATTGAATATGCAAAATATCAAAAAATGATCCACTTTTTTCTATGTTAAGCAGTTGGCAATTTTACAATAGCATTAAGTGACTCTCGAAACCAAATTCCAGGCTCAAAACAAGCATTTTTTTTTCCTTATCTCTCTCCGTATTGACCGAGATGTTTAAGATTGGAATTAATTGCTCGAGCGCTTTATGATCAAAAAGTATGTTACATTTATTGCTGTTAGCTGCCAACAATGTTCATATGATTGTAGTCCTTTCAATGCATTGACGATCAGGTGCCATTCCTGGTCTTGGTAGCAGATCGAAAGATCAATAAAGGCACTCTGCCCGATGACTTTTGAAAACGACTCTATAAGCCACTACTGCGAAGATGTTTGTGTCCTTTCTATCATACACGCATTTTTCTCGTTAACAATATTTTGTTCATGAGAAGCCTTAGAAGTTTCTTTCAATATTTCTTGAACACATAATGTCATTATGTCCAGCACTTTCTACATAATCGATACGCATGTCTTGGGACGATGAGTTGAAACGGCAAGGTCATTATATTTGCAGTATAGAAACAGGTATTTACATCCAAGAAATTTTTCCTAACTTTTAGCACTTACTTGATGTTGATTTATTTATTGTTTATTTAACAAACTATACAAATGATTTCTCTACGGCAGATCCTCCAGAAGTGTCGAGAGCGCCAGATCTCTTCGCTCAAGGCGGCCTACGATACCGTAGATCGAAATGAGCTATGGAACATAATGCAGTGGAACCCCTTTCCTGGAAAGCTGATCCGGCTGTTAAAGTCCACCATGAATGGGGTGCAATGCAAAGTGAGAGAATCGAACACAGGGGTCTGAGGAAAGGGGATGGACTCTCCTGTCTATTGTTCAATATAACCTTGGAAGGTGTCATACGAAGCGCTGGGCTAGACCACGATATCCGTGGCACGATTCTTTACCGGTTACTTTAATTTCTTGGCTTGGAGGATGACATTAACATCGTTGGCAAGACGACAGCGGAGGTGTGTGAGGCGTACACCCGACTGAAACGTGAAGCAGCAAGAATTGGATTGATGATCAATACGACAAAGACGAAATACCTGCTTGCCGGAGGCTCTGATCGCGATAGAGTCCTGGTGGAAAACAGCGTGTTAGTCGACGGCGACAACCTGGAGGTAGTAGAGTAGTGCTGCTATCTTGGGACTGTCGTAACTTCAGATAACGATGTCAGCAGCGAAATCCGGAGACGCATTGTCCAGGGGAATCGTGTCTACTGCGGCCTTCACCGTCTGCTGTGATCCAGAAGACTTTGAGACCGCACTAAATGTGAGATTCGCACGGTGGCCTATATGGCCACGAGTCTTGGCGAGTTCGTCCGAGCGCTCTTGGCGTGTTTGAGCGTCGCATCCTCCGGATCATCTTTGGCGGTGTGTTCGAGCGTGGAGTGTAGAGGAGAAGGATGAACCACGAGCTTGCTGAGCTATACAGAGAACCGGAGCCATCCTGACGGTAGCAAAGACCGGCAGGATATGATAGCTGCGATACGATGCTATGAGGATTCATAACGTTCGTTGGCTGGATCAGGTGAAGGATGACCTGTCGGAGATCGGGTGCCTACATGGATGGGAAGCTGCAGCCAGGGATCGAGTTTCCTGGAGATCTATTGTTGGCCGGGTCATGTCATGACGACGTGTTTTTTACAAGAGCAGGCCAATATGATGATGATGATGATGATGATACAAATGATTGTTTGTTAATGCTAAGTAAAAAAGTTGTCTTAATTGTTTAACAATACAATGAGATATGCGATTCGAGCTTTGAGCAAATTATTTTAAGCAAATATTATCGATCCTAGGAATTCCTACGAAAGCCTACGAAAGATTTGCGTTCCCTGTTCCTCAATTCTCGTACTCAGCCAGTGAAAAAAAAAGTTTGATGTCTCTTTCGGAAATTCAAACTTTTGCTACGCCCCAACGGCTGGCTTCATCTCCGTCCTTTATCAATAATATCCATCCAATTCTCTCATGGGACGGGAGTATTACACTCGAGAAGAATTATGCGTTACTCGGCAATGTTCCACATTTCCACAGCTCTTCATCCCATTCAAACGGTTTGTGTGTTTAAGGGCGAAAAAACTATTTACCGAACGTAAAATACCATAGGGAAATATCGAAACAAGCCATTTGTATTTCATTGGGAGTTGAATAAATGAATGTTGCCCTCCCTTGAGAAAATCAACATCTTTTGACAAGTTTGCTCAACATTCGACAGGAAACGGAAATGTTCCTCCAAGCGATGGTACACTCGATAGCACAAGAAAAAACACATCCACATGCTAAAAGTATACACCAGCCGTAATGCTAACGCCGGTAACATACGCAAATGTCGATCGATATCTGTTTGTAAATCCTGACCAAAAATACAATTTTGTACAATTTCAATATATATTTTATTAATGCAGAAACACTGCAACTTAAACCAATTTCATTTCAATACAATTTACAACCATTAAGGATATGCAAATAGTGTTTAAATATTTATGAGTCACCTATTGTTTCGGCGGGTACAAGAAGCGAACGCTTGTGGATATGGTTATGATATTAATATTCTATCAATTTCAGCACCGCCCACATTATTAGCCCACAAGCGACCAAAGTTATGTTTACCCTCCTTTGTAAATAGAACAACAACAGGGGCAAAAAACATGTTAAATTTATCACGATACAACGTCTTCCACTTCAAAACGCAAGCAAAAGAAAACGGCAAAAAATGGTCAATTTTCATTTCTAAAACAGAATCTTTGGTCTTCATCATTTCATCACAGATCTCCTCCATCAGATATCCGCTCCATATCAAACCGGCATGGAAGAGCTTGTAAAAGAACAGACAGACAGCGGTTGCCCTATAGGCAACTGGGGGAAAAGATTAATTAAAAGTGCACGGCTTATGACAAAAAAGTGAATTTTAAGCTGTTGATCGCACAGTGCCCATTGAGGCATATTTTGAAATATGCACTCACACAAAACGGAAGTTAAAATGGGATTTTTTATGGATTTTTTTTAATAAAAGTTATGATAGAAAAGTTGGACAAACATTTATTACATTTACATTTATCTCATTGATATGGTTAAATCGCATATCAAAGAACAAAAAAACCCATATTTGTTTAAAAACACTAGCAAACATATAAATATACATCATTACTTTTCACTTACAGGAAACCGAAGTACACATTAGTTCAGCGTTCGAATTTGTTTGCCAACACACGATCTGTATCTTTAGCACGAATTTGTACTTTGTTTCCTGCAGGACCGTAGAGTCCCATATGGCCTATTATAACTCACAAAGCATACACATTTTATTCTTTGTATCCTCGAAACCAGGGGAAACACATTATCCCTAACCTGATAAATACACCTGTAGATGTGGAAAAAAGAGTACAAAATACAAATCGCAGATGTGTAAAGGGCGCTAGAGCAAGCGGTTCAGTGAACAAAGAGGGCGCAAATGCAAACAGAAGAGAGAGAAGGATAATGATCTTGAATTTCGAATACAACAGTTCAAATACACCGACAGTATAGCCTCCCGGCACAATCGAGGTGTGCGAACATCGCAGCAGCGCCAACCAATCGGTTGTCAAGGGTTACCGAAAATAACAAACAACGTCGCCCATTAATATCACGGGTTGATGTTTTTCCTTCGTCGCTGCGTTAGTATGCGTTGGTCCGCTGGCGTGTGTGTTACGTGCTAGCGCATGTTTGAGTGGTGGTTTGCCGCAGTCGAAGGTCTAGGTTGAATTTCAGCTCAACCCCCGAAAAGAAACCGCCGCATTTCACAAGAACTCCACTGACACTGCTCGTGCTCCGTACCCTTGTCCTGTGTCCTGTGCGGTATGATTGGCCGTGCTGTCCTGTCCTGTTTGTGTGGAGGCGGCGGGTTGTTTGTGCGATTTTTTATCGCTCGACACTAATTAAAAGTAAACATCCTGGGTGACAGACCTTTCGGTGAGTGTGAGGGCAACACACCAGCAGCGGCAGTGAAGTGGAAACGCAACCATCGAATCTTCCTCGATCGGGTGAATCGGGTGGTGTGTGGTCCACAAGGCTGGCAGTGGTGTAAAAGCCGCAATCTTGGGCCTTTTTCCTTAGCAACAGAGAAAGAAAAACAATCGCATCAGACTTCCGCCGTAATCTGACTGTGTGCGGCATCATTGCCAACAACAATGGACGATTATATGCCGTCCCGCTATCAGCTGCTCGGCAGAATCGGCGAAGGAGTGCACGGTGTCGTCGTAAAAGCGCGGGACCTGCAGTGTGATGACAAGATGGTGGCCATCAAAAAGCTATCGCTGCGGACAAAGTTTGGGGTGATATCGCTAAACACAGTCCGGGAGATCCGTGCCCTGCAGCACTGCCGATGTGACAATGTGCGTAAAACGTAAACACACAAGCAACAAAAAAAAAGGCGCTAGGCGCGCCATTTTATTGGTTGTTTTGATTCTGGTACAGTTTTAACGCTTTCCGTTTATCTCATTCGCAGGTGTTGGAGTTGCTCGATATGTATCCCGATCTGGCCGGTATTTCATTGGTGTTCGAGTACATGCCACACACACTGTACAGCAAGCTTAAAGACGAAGAAAATCCCTTATCCCGGGCAACCGTACGGCGTTACACGGGTATGCTGCTGAAAGGGCTTGCCTACCTGCACGGCATGCGCTTGATGCATCGCGATATTAAGCCGGCCAACCTGCTCATCGATCGGCACGATGTACTCAAAATAGCCGACTTCGGGTTGGCCCGCATCTACACCGAATCGAATGGACAGCAACCGGCCAAGACCTATTCACCTCAGGTTGCCACCCGATGGTACCGTGCGCCCGAAATTTTGTGGGGCTGCCAACGGTACGGTCCCTCGATAGATCTGTGGGCTAGCGGAGCCGTGTATGCCGAGATGCTTCGGGGCGTTCCGCTGTTTGCAGGTGCCACCGACATCGAGCAGCTGGCGCTTGTTGTCCGTACGCTCGGCACACCAAACCAGAAGGATTGGCCCGAAGTGCGAAGCCTTCCGGATTATAACAAAATCCGCTTTCCGAATGCGCGCGGCGAACGATGGGAGGACATCTTTCCGAGCTGTACCACTCGCGACGAGATCAACCTGGTCGATGGGCTGGTGAGGTATAATCCTGCTAAGCGTCTCACGGCAGAAGAGGTAGGTATTTTAACCTTTTGTGTGTGTTTCCGGTCGTTCCACAGCTATAGTCCTTCCTGTTTTACATCCTTGTGAAGATTCTTTATTCTGCCTCCACCGGCAACTCCCCAAACTGGCCGGCTCGTGAAAGAGCAATGATGCATTGCAGGGAGCAACATTTCAAAATCATACTTCTCTGAATATCTCTTCTGAGACTGATTCTGGCATCAGTACTTGTAAAGTCCACGTTACTAGTCTTCTCTCACTCTCACTTTGTGCCAGTACACTTTTATTTGTCTTTTCCCATAATCTTTATACTCATTCATTGGCCAACCGTTTCCTTCTTCCTATTTTGCTTTGTCCTTATCTTGCTGACCTACCGTTGATCCCTCTCCACTCAGCTACTCTGGGCCTTTAACTATCACCCACGTATTTCATTCGCTTTATTCCCGTTTGCATGCTTTTCACTGATTATGTACGGTACGTAGGCTTTACTTCATCCCTACTTCACTGACGCAGCGGCGAGTGAAAATTAATTCGCAACAGGCATTCTGCATCCTGCCGGCCTCGCACACCATCAACGCTCCCTGGACATGCAGGATTTTAAACCCTCAGAAAATGCTGGTCCTTCAGGGAGAATGGATAAAAGCAGCAAAATCCCGACAATTTCTATTCCAACGTTCCGCTGGAGACAACGGAACAGCAAGTTGAATTTCCGGAGGCGATTCTGAAGTCCTAAGCGTAGGAGCTTTTTACTCGGTGCCAGCTGTGCAATGTAATGGGACGCAGCACACGCAATGTGGAGACCCCGTGTGTACCGAGAATCCGTGCGTCAGTGGAGCCTCATCAGGCACCGAGAAACAATAGGCAGGCAGGCTCATGTAAAGGAGGGAAGAAAAAACAAAAACAAATAATACGAAACTCAAAGATAGCACACTCGGGTGCGTCCGTGTTCCGGGGGCACAGTTCGCGCTAGTTGGGACACTGTCTACCAGCAACACCGAGGCAAGCGTTCTTAGCTTCATGCAATCGGTTCAGCTTCAACGCTCTTTCCATTAGTTTTTTTTTTTTTTTTTGTACTTTGTTGGTGCTCCTAACGCAGACAGTGAACCATTAAACGACAATGAACTTTCTCTCACTCTGTTGCTCCCAATTACTTGAGGCGTGATACGTGGTACTCACTGGTTGGACTCTGCGAAAGGTGAAAGGCGTCTGCCAGCCTGCGGGAGATGCTGTACGTCAGAAGTGCAACCGACGGATGAAAGTGGCTACTGGCTGTGAAGAAGAGCACTAGACTACGGCCCTGTAACACCAAATCCACGCAATTATGCCGAACTTTCTCGCCACCAGCCATGCCAGGAACATCACATACTACAGCGGTAGTGTTCGTATCGTTATCCCAGCTTCGGTTTGAACATGCTGTATATAAAGTAAAATTATTTCAATGTATCCTAATCCACCAGCTAGCATGAACCATTTCCAAGAAACGTATCTTTTTCTTTTTATTCATGAAGAATGGCCTGGCCGTATTGCTCGGAAGCGTATGTATGTTTCTTTCCAACTTTCAATACTTTATAAATCAGAAAGCAAAAAAAGCAAGGGAACGCGCCTGTAAAAGATGAGATTGTCAATAATTGTAATACGCCCCGAAATGCTCCTTTATATATTGAATTTATCACTGATTAATGCTCAACGATCACGTTCAATTAATTCAGGAACAACTGCCTACAAATACGCACTGAATTCAGCATCTTAAAACGCTCACCAAGCCTACGCGTCCAATAGCAGGTGATCAAGCCATTAAGTTTCAATAATTCAATTTTTCATTCATTGTAAACGTATTGTACAACACTCAACATGCTAAACACGGACAGCTGCTTTCACTTGCGATGGGATATCTCAATTTCAGTTGAGTGAAAGTTATCTACGATACGTTCATTTATTTTCATTGGCACGTTCCAAGAAATAATTCTAAGCTCTTGACGAGTTCTCTTCGAAAATCTCTTATACATTATGGACACACAAAAGCACGGGATAATTCAATATGAATAATGATCCTATATCGATATAGAGGGCCTCACAAATTAATTGTTACCCGCTAGAACGTAATTAGTCCTTTTGATGCGTATTTTAAAACGTTTTCTTAGACAAAAAAATATTTTTGGATAGTAAATAAGAAAACAGAACAACAAAAAATACTTGCCTAAGGATTTTCGGGATTTTTTTTTTGTTCTCTGTATTGTTAGTGTTTGATGGGTTTTTGCCTACAAACTCTGGTCAATTTATCTCTCCCTCGAAAGACCCGCAGGTCTAAATCACCACCGACTTGGGATGATAAAAAGTTGAATTATTAATCATGGATTTTACCTTGTCACACGGAATCTGTTTCCTTCGCGAATCCCTTTTTGGGGTGCGTACCACCTGCAGAAGAGTTAGTATACAGCCTTCCACAAACTTTTCTTACGCATCCGCGTCTTTGCGCGTGTAGATGTGTTTGTGTGTCTGCGCACCGCTGTTTTTCCAGTTTCGTCGAAACGCGTGAAAGTGGTTTCGGTGTTTCTGTGCACACAGATGCTTCTTTTTGCTGGTTTGTACCGTTTGTACCGGTTGTGCATCGAATTAAGCACCACTGACTGTGTAGTTGACGCATAAAAATTAAATATTTAACCTCAAAATGGTGTCGTTTAGCGCCATTGTTTTGTGGCCTGTGTCTGTATGGGCTGGACTTTGATGTTGCTTAAACTTCATGCCAAATGCTAGCTTGTCTTGCTTTTTTTTTGTGGATCAGACTATGGTGTGTAGTAGTACAAATGTTCATAAAGAATTGAATTGTTTAAATTTACTCCTTGTATGATCCAGTTGTGTCCTACTGTACTGTTGACCGATAGGACTGCCATACTATGTTTACCAACATACTAATAATGTCGGCTGAACGCCGTATTGTCAGGGTATTCCTACTGTAAAAGACTAAAATTAATCAGAATGTTAACTAAGTTGACTATTTATGCAACTATCAGTACTGACTATTCGTGGTATCAGTAAGTCTAGCAAGCAATTGAACAGTCGGAATAACCTAGCGTCGCAGCGTTATTAACGTTATCTCATGTGACTTACATATCCTCCAGAATGTAACCTATGCCTAGTGAACGAAACAAGGGCCGAGTAGAATCATTCACTTTTCACAAAGCAATTGAACAAAATTAATATAAATGATAAATACATACAAGAAGGGAGATATGTTGGACTGCAACAACTACAGGGGTATTACGGTGTTGCATACCGCCTGCAAAACATTCTCCCTAATCCTTCAGGAAAAGCTTGTCCCATTCGTTGAACAGATAGTTGGAAACTATCAAAGAGGATTCCGAAACGGAATATCTACCACTGACCAGATCTTCATCATGCTTCAAATCTTGGAGAAGATGACTGAGCAGCAGTTGAACACGTAACATCTCTTCATAGATTTCAAGGCCGCATATGATAGCATAGCCAGGGTAAAACTATATGAGGTCATGAGCTCTTTTGTAATCCCGGCCAAACTGATTAAGCTTTTTAGAGTGACCATGACCAACGTCACATTCCAGGTGAAGGTGGATGGAAAACCCCCTGGGTCCTTTTCTACTACCAAAGGCCTGCGTCAGGAAGATGGGCTTGTCTGTCTCCTATTCAACTTGACGCTAAAGAGGGCCATCCGTGACTCGGAGGTGGAGACTTCGGGAATCATCTTCTATAAGTCAACCCAGATCCTGGCATACTCTGATCATATAGACATAATTGTTCTGCGGCTTTCCCGGGTAGCAGAGGCCTATCAAAGGATCGAGCAGGCGGCAGAAAACCTCGGGTTGCAGATTAACGAGGCAAAGATCAAATTGATGGTGGCACCATCAGCGGTCCTACTAAGATATCAGGAACTACGTGGGGGTGATGTACGGATAGGTGATCTCAAATTTGAAGTCATGTTGCGCGCTAGGATGCTGGCGGCCAGCCGATCTTTCTACAGGCTGAGAAAACATCTCACCTCAAAAAACCTGTCGCGACGATCTAAGCTGAGACTGTATCGTACCTTTATAGTCCCAATACTCACATACGCCTCTGAGACATGGACCCTGTCTAGAACAGACGATGCCCTCTTAGCCGCGTTCGAGAGGAAGATGCTCAGAAGGATCGTTGGCCCCGTATGTGTGGACAATGGAGGAGCCGCTACAACGATGAGCTGTACGAACTGTATGACGACCTCACCGTCGTGCAGCGAATTAGGCTCGCCAGGCTCCGATGGACTGGCCATGTTATACGCATGACACCGGACGACTCAGCCCAGAAAGTCCTTTTAGGCCGTCCACACGGACAGAGGAGGCGTGGTAGGCCCAGATTGAGGTGGGAGGATGGCGTGGAAACATTAGCCATCAAGGCTAGGATAACGGATTAGCGGACGACGGCGCGGGACATTGAAAGGTTCCGGATTCTGCAGTTTCGGAGTAAGTAAGTAAGTAAGTAGCTGGGCTCCTCCATTAATACATTTACGTAAAAAATGTCTGAAACTTTCACAGTATGTATTCTTTTTATTTCCCCGTCTTTTAGTTTTAGAAGATCAATCTGGATATATTGCGAATCTGTTCTTCCTTGGTATTAATAGAAAATGGCAAAAAACCTTGTTCAGATATCTTGCTATCATGGCTTGCAGCAAAATTCCTAGATACGCCTGATGATCGAGCAGCTTAGTTGCCTTTCGCTGGTAGTCCTTCTCGAGCAGCTTAGCCGCTTTTCTGGCGTATGCATCGATGCTAACATTCCATTTCTTCCGTGTTGACAGCCTAAGCCGTTTTCGGGATGGGTCGTTCGGAGACTTTCTCATGACATTTCCAGCCCACCGAAGTCACTAGTCATTTGACTCGCCATCAAAATAGCTTCTCAATTTGTGAGACTATTCGTACGACTCAATGAGCACGTTATTGCAGTGACACTTTCATAGTCTTTGCACACACATGAGACCAAACATTTTTCTCAAGGTCTGCTTCTCGGAAGTGACGAAGAGTAGTTCATCTAGGTAGTGAGCACTTGGACTATCAAAGTTCTGTATAGGTGGTGCTTCAGATATTTTATTTTATGTCTATTTTAGTTTTCACTGTTTGTCTTACTTGAGTATTTAAAAACTATTTCAATATTGTGTTTTTTTTTGTTTTACATTCTCATAATTCTAGTTTAAACTATCCCACACAAAAAAATATTACATAAAAAACAAACCACCTAGCTATCTCATTTTGAAATTGCCATTGTAGATGTCAACAGTATTTTCCAAAGTAATATAACTTTATCTCCATCACTAAAACCGTGCCATGAATCTCTGAAAAAATTATCTCATTTAACACCTGGATCATTATACCACTTTTCATCAAATAAATCTAGCTGGTCTTTTTTATTGTCTAACATTGTATGCATATGTCTGCCACGTGTCTCAAAACCAGGACGAGTAATGCTATTTATTAGCTTTTTTTATTCTTGTTTTTATTTTCTTAAACGGTCAACTATTCACTGTGGTCAAAATCAACGACCCTCCAAAGCCATAGTGGCAATCCGGCAGACATTGATATTTAAACTCAACCACATTTTGCTACCCAAACAGTGGAGCGCGTTTTTTTCAGTTTCTCAGTTCACTCTCATGACTTTCCACTCAACATTTCCCAGAAGTGTCATTCTGGGTCGCGTTGAACGGTTGCTTTCATTTCTTTCCGTACATTTCTGGTGCTCGAATGAATTTTTTGTTCAACATTTGGTGTATTATGGCTACGTTTGTAATGTAGGTTTTGTTTCCGATGCTGCTGCTTAGCTGTTAGGTTAAAATCTGTCGATATCTCACTAAAAAAAACATCTTTTTACGATTTTATTACATGACGCCGACTTTGCTTTCACACCACCCAAATAAATGTGTATCCGGTATGCTTTTTTTCCGGAATTAAAAGCTCTTTTGCTTTGGTCGGGCCCAAACCGTACGCTATAAAAATAAACTGACGATTCTATCGTCCCAACAAAGCATGATTAAGCACCAGACGTAAGTCGGCCAGCAGTTTCTCTGCAGGATTCGCGAGAAAAAAGGCACAACGCAAAAAGTCACAAAAGATCACGGCAACACGATAGCATCCGTTTGATGCCGAAAGGGAGAAGACACAAAAATACTTAAAAATAAATTAAATGATTCCATTCGATGGAGATACGATAATCGTGACATCCATTGGCTGCGAGGAAACGGATTCGATTTCACCAGACCGTGGCCAATGAGGAAGTTATCCAAAACGCCCCATGGTGTATACGCATCAACGTTTGGTCCCTTTTCTCTTCCTGATTGTAAGAATGCGAAGGGTTAGCCACCAAAAAGTTTCCCAGCTTCAAAAAGAGCCTCAACACTTTTTATTGTCTTTCGGTGTGTTTGGGTTGTGTTTGTTGGATATACTTTTTGCTTTTTTTTATTTATTTTTTTTTTCTAATGCACAACTCACCACCAAAACACACTAACACTTTCGAACACTAACAAGGACAGCTTGGACAATAGCGAGTTGATCGCGAGTAAAATGGCGAATGGCAAAAAAAAAAACAAAATGGCATACACATAAACCCCCGGGTCCGATATCTGCGTCTGGGAGCACCATTAACGGACAGATGTTATCCTTTCGTCCTTCAACGGACAAGCAGATGGTCCGATTTTATTTCCATTCTTTGTGCAGTTTTTTTTTTTTTTTTGTCGCGGTCACCATCGCCGCCACACCCTGTGACCAAGCAAACGCGTGCACCTCATAACGAGCAACGAAGCCCTTGAGTTTTGGATCAAATTCGTTTGCCAACCCCCAACGCCGAACCTCTGTTGAGACATTTCGTGGTAATTCAATCAGCAATCACTTCCCCGGTTCGTTCATTCGAGAACTCTTGGGATTCGATGCATAGAGTGCGATTTTGTGCGAGATTTTACATCTACCGACCGTTCGCTACCGGGGAGGCAGCCTCGATCAACATCATGGCTTACATGCAAACTACGCTCTAGCGATGAAAGCGAGCGTGCGAAACGGTCAGTCTAATCGACCAAAGCCCCCAACCATATAAAGTTGCGCTTATCTATCTATGGACGGACAAGTTTAAAGCATGGAAAAGTAAAAAAAACGAAACGAAACAAAAATAAGGAACGTCTTCAATATTTGATATGCTGTCCAAACACAGGAAACAAAGTTTGTCGAAAGCTTCTTCGTGAGTTTATTTCTTGATTTTCAACTTTAAAGTTAAAGTCCGGGCTTCTGCTTCAATTCGGCCATGAAAGCCCACACTGACTTTTCCTCGAAATTCATTAAGTAAATGCGGAGAGGCATATGGACGATGTGGGGGGTTCTTGCAAACGGTACTTAATTTCTTGTTATCCAGCAAGTGTGTGTTTGTGCGTGTGTGTGTGTGTGTGATAATTGGAAGTATTTCAAAGAATTTTGAAAATGAAAAACGAACGCATCGATGATGCTAATTGGTTCTGGTGAAATTGCACTTATAACTTTGCGTGAGATAATCCAGTATTTGTTTAATAGTTTGTTCATGGCCATTGTGAACTGTTCCTTCTGCTATTTATATTTATTTTTTTAACTATTGCAATCAATGGAAAACTATTTCTTTAACTATTGCAACCATTGATGGAAAAATAGATAGAAATTCAAACGGAATGGAGAAAAAACTATTTCTTTAAGTGTAGTAGCGAACATGTGTCTATAGTTTATTTGTTATTTGTTATTTTGTTTATTAAAATCGATGGACCATAAAATGGCTCTAGCAAAGGTTACCTTAAAGCTAAATCGATGTACGTCGTGATTGTCAGTAAGAGCAAGGACGCACAGGACGTATACAATTTAAAAATTCGAGACACGACAAGTATGGTTCGAAACGATCACAAACAGCATTGAATTCTCGACACATAACCAGTAAGGGGTTCGTGGAACCAAACGGCGGGTACGACGTTCCTCTACGTCAAGTAATAGACTAACCCGGAGTGATCTAGGCGAAACATCAAGGCGGTCAAAATGTCCCGCCACAAACAGTCTCTGTGCGTTGCAGTTATGCTACTTCAACGATTCGATGCCCAATACCATACAGTAGACCATCATACCACGGACGCAATATTCCAGACGAGGACCGCACTAATGAGCAATACAGCGTCTTAATCGAGACCGGGTCGTCGAGACCTTGCGCTGATTGTTTCATTGATTCCCCTTGGTCACGATCGATACGATCGATCAGGAAATCTTATGTCAGCTTGTGCAGAAAATCCGAGAGCTTAGAATTAAGCTAGAAGAAATGAGTGGGAAGCTGTCGAAGGCTGCCTTAATGTACACGGCTTTGACCTGTAGGCCCGTGTCGATGCTCCTGTGACATATGCTGACAAATTCGACAAGGTTCGTGGTGGTCAAGTGTTCTGGGTCACACGCCCATGTCGCGTGAGGCTAGGATAGTTCGAGGCATCGTTGGGTTTAAATCTCAATCTCACAAACCTGCTATACATCTTGACAATATTTTATTTTTGGAGACGGAAGCTCATAGAAACAAACTTATTTAGAAACAGACAATTCATCTAACTCAATCTGTCTACATTTAGTCAGAAATAGAAGAAATGCACATTTAGACTTGCCCTCCTTGCTACAGATTTCGTCGGCAGCTACCAAGATGGGTTTGTTGGAGGCAAATCCACCACCAACCAAATCTTCACTCATCGACAGATCCTCCAGAAGTGCTGAGAGCGCTAGATCCCTACGCACCACCTGTTTATCGATTTCGAGGGCGGCCTACGATACCATAGACCGAAATGAGCTATGGAACATAATGCAGCGGCACCACTTTCCTGGAAAGCTGATCTGGGTGTTAAAGGCCACCACGAATGGGGTGCAGTGCAGAGTGAGAGTATCGAACATGCTGTCGGAATCGTTCGAATCTCACCAGGGTCTGAGGCAACTGGGTAATTCTCTACCGGTCTCTTCAATTTCTTGGCTTGGCGGATGACATTGACATCGTTGGCAAGACGACAGCAAAGGTGTGTGAGGCGTACGCCCGACTGAAACGTGAAGCAGCAAGAATGGGATTGATGATCAATGCGACAAAGACGAAATACCTGCTTGCCGAATGCTCTGATCGTGATAGAGCCCGAGTGGGTAGCAGCGTGTTAGTCGGCGGCGACAACCTCGAGGTAGTAGAGGAGTTCTGCTATCTCGGGACTTGGGTCGTAACTTCGGATAACGATGTCAGCAGCGAAATCCGGACACGCATTGGTCGGGGGAATCGTGCCTCCTACGGCCTTCAACGTCTGCTGAGATCCTGAAGACTTCGAGACCGCACGAACTTTGAGATAAATCGCACACTGATTCGCCCGGTGGTCCTATATGGCCACGCGTCTTGGGCCATCCGAGCGGATGCCCCGCCAAGAAGGGATTCGTTAGCGACCCCCAGTTCGGCACGAGGCGTCGTGGAGCATAGCGAGTTCGTTGGCTAGATCAGGTGAAGAGAGACCTGTCGGAGATCGGGTGCCTACATGGATGGGAAGCTGCAGCCAGGGATCGAGTTTCCTGGAGATCTATTGTTGACCGGGCCATGTCACGACGATGTGCTCTTTGAAAAAGCAGGCCAACAAGAGTGAGTGAGTGGGCACATTTAGTTACTTTGACCAAGTACCCTTTAAAATACACTAAGATTCGGCTAGCGAGTGGCGCAATTCGAAACAAATTCATAACAACCAGTGCACCAGGCACCGGCTGGTATGCGAATACAGACTATAGTCAGCAATTATACACAAAACAAATAACTTCATGCATATCAAATCGTAGCAATCAGATCGAACAAATGTAGGATAATATCCCGCAGGAAGACTCATCAACCGATCGCACCTCGAACGATCAGTACACAAGAGCGACACATTTTTTGCAAGCGCAGCAATCGATCGCACCACGATCGATCAATCCAAAACAAATGGCCAACAAAGTAAAAGCAAATAGAAAACCCAATTAGGAACATTTTTCGGTTACAAAATATGCTATAAAAACAATTGTAAGAATTGGCTATAAATATAGTTGTCTTTTCAGTCACTCAGTCTCTAGGGAGAGGACGCGATCAGACAGTTGACAGATTAGACTAGCAACTTAACGATCAATTTTCTCTAGAGGATTGAAAGTTGCCCTACCCAAGGTAATGCCTCAAACCTTCATCATGCATTTAGAGGATATTTATTCCATCGATGAGTATCGAAGGTCCCGCTACCAAAGGTATGCTTCCGATATCTCTAATGTTCCAGTAAGGAAGTTTTTTGTCTGGAACCTTCATAATGCCTGGACAGTCAATGATGAGAAATATATTTGTTCATTCAGTCAGCACCATATTGTTTCGATTTCATCACGTCAAAGGTCCGACCTTTTTGCCTCTACCACTTGGCAACCGTCCGATCCGTCCTTCTACAACGATCTTTACGTAAGCTATGGATTCTTTTACATGACTAACGGTCGAACGTCAGCAGAACATTTGGTCTCAATAGTATCGGAGCCCAGTGCTGGTGCCAACCAACAGTGCCTGCCAACAGTGCTGGTGTTCCACATAGGAGTGTCCTAGGACCGCTCCTGTACAATTGTTACACCACTGATGTCCCATGTTTAAAACGACACATACATCTTGCACATTATGCAGATGACACTGCAATTTTGTATAGCTCTTCGGTCTATGAAAGGCTTCATTCTGGCCTCCAAAAGAATGTGGATAGCTGCCTAAATTTTCTCACCGACTGGAAAATAATGGTTAACAGAAGTAAAACGCAAGCTACTGTTCTACCATATCGAAAGCGCACTTTGGCTACAATTCAACGAAAAGTAAGACCTGTACTAATCAACAACAACCCTATTTGCTGGACCCCTACGGTACGTTATCTTGGCGTCACCTTAGACAACCACCTTACCTTTAAAGCAAATATTGAAAACATCAAATCCAAAACATGTGGCCTTCTCCTTAGCCTGTAGCCTCTCATCAAGCGACGGTCCTCCCTTACAATTGATAGTAAATTAATCCTGTATAAACAGGTTATACTCCATGCAATCTTATATGGATGTAACATCTGGGAGTCTTGCTCCAGCAGGAGTAGGCTTGTTGTACAAAGGATTTCAAATAAATTCCTTAAAACGCCTCAACCACCCTCCAAGGTATAGCACTGCACAGCTTTTCAATAAGGCTGGAACCCTGCCTATCAGGAATCAGATCACAAAAAATCTTGAAAAGCTTAAATCTAAAAGTCTATCATCCGAGTTTATGCTAATCCGATCCCTATTCATAGATGCGCAGATAGTAGAGAGAAATTTGTAAATATTGGCATGTTGTAAATAAGATAATATATATTAGACAGTTTAGATAGACTACGTAGGTTAGACAGTTTAAATAACATTTACACTACAAAATAATGTGTGGGATTATTCCACTCATGAAGGCTTTAAGATGACCTTCACCATGTTTCAGGAAAAAGAAAAACTAAATTCAACCTTTTGTTGAATTTTCTCTAAATCCAAAAGATTCCAATGAAAACCACAGTGTACCACACTTACGAGGAGGAAACCTGAGTACTTGTTCAAATTGAGCTAAAATATGTAAATTGAATTATTGTTAAATAAACCCTATTTTTGTTCTTGAAAAAAAAAAAACATTACTAACAGTTGTCTTTCGAAATTCATAAATTTTGTTTTAGTTCAGATCTAAGGTCCACAAGATTCTTAGTATGACTTGTGAAACCTTTTGGGCTAGATGATGTTTCTGGATTGATGATTGTTCAAGTATATAAACGGGTTCTTATGTGCAACAAGATCCTTGTGCCTCTTGGAAAAGGAGATCCTCTGAGATGATAATAAGACAACGAATTTCCTGTAGACAAAGAGGTCTCCTTACACATGTAAAACCTTTTAAACTAGCAAAACCATCAGACCTTCCTTACAGAAAAAACCCTGTAAACGACTACGTCCCATACTCGTCAAATAATAGCAAACTTGAATCATTTCTACCACATAGCCAAATAATCATTGCTGTAAATAAACGACCAGGATGAGATTTAATGGAACCTTTATTCTTGGCTTAACAACCTACTGGGTCACACCGTCTGTCGAATGGCTTACTAGACTTGCTGATACCACTTAGTTGGATAGTCAGTCCTCACTACGGTGGAACGCTTCGGATGTAGTTTGAACCTCGATGCTTTCTACCGATTCCTCCAATACCATTGAAGGATTGGCACAATTGAATGTAAATGGTGCACAATTAAATGTATTATTTCTAGCAAGCAAACCCGATTTCCTTTTTTCATATTGTGTTCTTGAACTTCAGTGCCCTATCGCAGAACTTTATTGCGATGTAAATGAACAAACTAACTGAGTAAAAACAACTCTCCAAGCTAGAATTTGGTTTTTATTCACGCAGGGCTGCCTGATCTGGTATTGCTAAAAGTTAAGATTTCTAGAACAAAAACAAAAATACGCTCGCTACTTAAGACTACGCGAATGTCAACAAAAGTAGAATAACGATAAGTATCACATAATGAGGTACCGAAAACGTACTGTCTCTGGCCACCAGTAACCAAAGGGACGAGTTTTTTTTTGCCGCATTTCACTGTACTCAACTTTTCGCCACAGCAGAGCAATTCGAAGCAATCAAAACGATACTCGAAAACATTACCATTTGGCAGTGTGTACGCCGCCAGCTGTACGAACGCTTCACGTCGCAGCAATGCTTTAATGCTCTACGGTGTGTTTTATAGTGATTTTAAGATGAAAAGCTGCATCATAAGACGGTAACGGACAAACTCCCCGTGGACGAGCGTGCAACAGTATTGGGACGATTTTTTTTGCTTATTTTCCATTTTCATCCCGTACAAGAATCGGGATGTTTTGTGTCTTTCTTTACCGCTCTCATATCAATTACCCATCGTCTGAGACGCTAGCTTTAGACTTGCCAACAGAACAGTAGCAACAAAAATGCGTTTTTTTTTTAAAGCGCCAACCAAGAACAGGATCAAGCAATATGAGAGTCCATCAGCTCACTCGTCAAGGGATTTCGCGTCGACGGATATAATTTTCATCATTTCATCACCATCCGGCTTTGACGGTCGTCCCGCTTCAAGGAACACAGTTGGAGGGCACTTGCTGGAAAATGCTCAAGGGGATTTTGGTCCTATTCCTTTGGTTATTTGTCTTCTAATAGCCTGGTTATAATTCGCTACAATTTTACATTTGTCCCGGTGGAACATTTAACGAGACAAATGAAAACAAAAATGGGGCTTCCTCATCGTTCATGACTCAAGTGAAAAATTTACTTTTACGTGCGTTTTAGTAACAATGTTGAGAGGCATATTTTTCTTTACGTTGTGTCGTTAGTTTTTGTTTATAACGTAACGTGTAACTAGCAAATTTAAATTGAAAGTAATTTGAATTAACAAAAACTCGAAAAGTTTACTTACCGACAAAAGGTGTACTAAATGTATGAAACAAACATAACTTCACATTACACTATGTTGCATCGGGAAGCTTACATTATCAACTCGCCAACGCTACACGGAAGCAGACTAGGGTGAATATTACCCCGGGCCCATTATGTTTCATCATAATAAACCGAGCAACAAACGAGCCTTTATTGCAATTATTAACCTACCCGTTGCTGGAAACAACGGAAACTGACGATAATCAGCAAGAATAATGTGTAAACTGTAACCATTCCAAACTTTTAAGATGATTAAATTTCGTTGGGTTAATTTTAATTTCCTTCATTGCTCCTGGCTTAACGTTTTGCGGTACACACTGATGCGTACAGCCCTGGTACTGGAACTTTTGAAGATAAGTTCACCAGCTGCAGCTGGACGCCGAATGTACGTGTCGTACCGAAATTCTGAAGATGGATGAGCTACAGGCAAAACTTTATTCAATATGAAAAATGTGCAGTTTGAAGAAAAAAAAAAACAAGCAAAGTAAAGCAGTTATAATAATTTTAAACGAATGCAGATCTTAACAGATGAGCCTGTAACAAAAAGTTTTTGCATTTCTTTGAAGCAAAAAAGTGCGACAACATTCTAACGAAAAAAGGCAGGCAATTACTCATCTTTGATTAATGAAAAGTAAATAGTTACCAGAGGGTAGCCATTTTACACCTAACACTGTGAACAAAGTGATAATACTGTCAAAAACAAATACTACGAAGGTTTACTATTAATTTAAAGATATTTTAATGCATAATAGAACATAAATCATTGTTACAAGAGCATCAAAATCATGTTGAAAAAACCGCTTGAGAAATATGTAGATGCTTGATAAGATGTAGATAAAATACTACAAAACAACATCCTAAACCTCACAAGGCTAAGCGTTCGGGATAATTTTGACAGATACATTTTTGTTTATAACTCGTGATGGAGTTGCCATGGGAAAACAAGCAATACGTCATTCGACAGCTAAAAGTGTACGGAACAAGTATCAAAAACATCCCGTGATTAAAAAAATGCCAAAAAAGAGTACATTGTGGAAGCGGATCACATGCATCATGATGATCCGCGCCGGACGCGACAACCGCCGACACGGTTAACACCCAGAACAACCGGTGGCTGGCTTACTGCCCGGCGGACGTGCCACGGGTGCCGCAAACCAAGTTCCCCCAGACGGTGATGGTGTTTTCCTGCGTGTCATCGGAAGTGGACGTGATGCCGCCCCTCTTTTTCGAGCAGGGGCTGAGGCTGAACGCGGACGGGTACATGTCCATGCTGGACACCGTCGTAAAGCCTTGGATCACGAGAGTGGCCAACGGCAGACCGTACGTGTTCCAGCAGGATTCCGCTCCGTGCCATACAGCCTCCAAAACGATAAAGTGGTTAGCGGCCAATTTCAACGACTTCACCGCGCCGAATGGATTATTTCGTGTGGGGCGCGGTGGAACGGGACACCAACAGAACCTCCAGCAACACCAAGGCGGAGCTGAGGTCCGTTTTCGCGGCCCTACCCCGCGAAACTGTCGCCAGGGCTTGTTCCCGGTTCCGGAGACGGGTGGAGGCCGTAATAGAAGCAGAGAGCGGATATTTTGAATAAAATGAATAAAATACATGGTAAGCTACTATTTCTAAAACAAAAAAAATTTCCCTGACGATAAATTTTGCCATAAATTTTTTTTATGGCAAAATGTTTTTTATGGCTCCGTAGGTGACTGTCAAAATTATCCAGAACGCCCTGTAAATTCCTCCTCCTCTTGGCTTAACGACCTCTAAGGTCATGCCGGCCATCGAAATGGCTTACTAGACTGCCTATAACCACGTAGTTGGTTAGTTAGACCTCACTACGGGGGGACGGTCCGGATGGGATGTGAACCCCGGTCCTACCGTTTGAAGACCGGCGCCGCTGTAGCCTACAACACCGGACTGCGCCCGCCTCAAATTATTGAGTACGAATTTGAATAAAGCTATATTCTAACTATAACCTTAGACCGTTCGTTGAATTTGAAGGCATCCTTCTTCTTCTTCTTCTTGACCTGCTCAGGATGGAGCACGTCGAGTCGGCATGGCCAGGTCGCCAATCAGTTTCCAGGAAACATGGTCTAGGGCTGCAGTCCTCCATCCACTGCTGCATCCGATCTCCGACAGGTTTGACTTCACTTGATCCAGCCAACGAACTCGCTGTGCTCCTCTACGCCAACGTACCCTTCCAGCTTTGACTACCGTCAGGACATAAGCACCGCCAAACAGCTCAGCTAGCCCGTGGTTCATTCTCCTTCGCCACACGCCCTGCTCGCACACACCGCCAAAGATAGTCCTTAGAACCCGCCGTTCGAAAATGCATGTGCATTGACGTCCTCCGTCAGCATAGTCGAAGACTCGTACCCGTAGAGGACTACCGGACGTATCAAGGTGCGATAAATCGTGCATTTCGTGTGTTGTTGGAATCTTCTGGATCGCAGGAGTTTGTGGAGTCCATAATAGGCACGATTGAACAGAACTCTTCTACCACCTCGAGATCGGCGACATCGTCGCCGTCAATTGAAACTCTGCTTCCGAGTCGGGCTCTATCACGGTCAGAGCCTGCGACAAGCAGGTATTTTGTCTTCGTCGAATTAATGCTCTATCCAATTCTATTGGCCTCGTGTTTCATTCGCGTCCGATGATGTCGATGTCATCCGTGAAGCCAAGGAATTGGAGAAAACGGATGAAAATCGTGCCCCGGATGTCGAAGTCCGCGCTTCGCATGACACCCTCCAGACGAAGGAAGGCATCCTCCGGTCTTGAAAGCTTGAGTCAGAGGCATCCTTCGCTCTCAATCCGTTGATCGGGAGACAAAAGCCCGGCTCAACAACAAATCCTTATAACAAACGACAAACGAGTCGATCAGGCACATAGTTGAATGTGTTTGAATGTGTTAAAAATATAGCAAAAAACATCCGAAACATTGAACAACTGTAATAATTCAATAACAACAGAAACTTGGACAAACATTTTTTGATGTTTTAAACAATAAAGATTCGAAAAAGTACTGTCGGCTGATTTGTTCAGTAATACCAGTAGGTATCCGACTTTTTGTCAGTTATTGTAAAAAAAGGATGAGTTAAAAAATAATTTCAAATTCAAATTATCGAGATTTCCTGTTAATTTGGATATTTGGGCATCGATCATACAAGGATACACAATGTCTCGATGTACATAAAGAAAGAAAGAAAGGCAGGAAATAAAGGTCGGTTCTTCAACATGCGAACAAGTAGTACACTTTTCGCTTTCCAAAGTAGTTATCGAAAGTAGCCTAATATTGAATAGCAATAATAATAATAACAGTAATAATAATGATAATGACGCTACGGGGTAGAAATATCAAGCATCATTACAACCGCAACATGATCATACCGTAACGATACCTACTTTCCGGTTACACGCAGCAACTTCAAAACAAAACAACAGCAAAAAAGGCGAAACAAAACAATAGCACAAAAATCACCATGCGCCTCCACCATAATACTTACCCCACCATACACCCAGAGTTAGCCGCACACCATCTCGAAGTCGTTCTTTCCTTTCCGCACCGTATTTGAAGGCGTAATGTTCCAACGACCGAAAGAAGTTGAACATAAAAATATACGATACTATTGTCGTTTCGTTATGATTCATTTCTTTTTACAACATTTGCTTATCGAGGCGCACCATACGCAGGCAGCAGCGCAAAAGAAAAGGCCTCGGATTCGTCCCGTTTGTTTCTTACGGTTGCAGCATTGCTTGCTAGTATCTCGACTTTACTTTGATGTTACCATTACACGGGTCGATGTTTTTTCGCCTGCCACATTCGCACAATTTGTTTTTTTTTTTTTTGTTTCGCCCGTCCGTACTACTTCTACTACTATTCATCTTCGCCGTCTCTATTTTGTGCTTGCCATTATTCTGCACACGTACTCATTTACTCTTTTTTCGGTTTTCGGTACACACACACACACACACAAACAAAAAATGCTTGCCTGAATTTGTGATTGGATGATCGACCGAGAAACGGACGATTCGCACCAAGCGTTTTGGTGCGTTATTAAACCATTCTGCTGCTTGCCATTGATGCTGTCTGCCGGTTTCAAAAAACGAGAATTTTCCAATTCGAACACGCATCGTTTCATTTTTCATCACATCGTATGTTTTCGTTATATTTCTTCCATTATCGGTTTCGGTTTTCGGTTTTTACCCTAATACAAATACAAATATGTACCATAAAAATGCTCAGCCATTCCATTGTAAATATGTGTCGTGTATACAATTGTTGATTTATGTATGTATGTATGCAAGTGTATATATTAGTCCGTTGTTTTGCTCACACACACACAAACAGAGTTTGTTCTTCGTTCCAGTTAATTCCTTTTACTAATGCACTCGGCAAGAAGTAGGTTAACCGCTAACTTGAGAAGCAAAATCTTCTAACAACCGCATATTCTCTCTCTTGCAACACTCACACAGCGACATAACTGCCAAAAAAAAAAGGTTCGAAACCTCTTCGATGGTAGACCACTGTTTCCTTCGTGCGCTTCTGTTTATTATGACATTTTTTTCAATTGAAATCAACAACAGGCAAGAACACAAAAGTCGATTGCAAATGCTCTAACTTTACCTCATTTTCACTACGAGAAGCAACGGAAGTCGGGATATCACTTCAGTTCGTTAAGACAGTTTACTCAAAACAGCCAATGTAATTGGAGTAATAAATTATTCAATTCCTATCGATTTTCCTTTTACAACGGAGTGGCCAATAGAAGCTGTCTTCCAACTTCCGGCGAACGGTTATGGGCAAAGGCTTTGATGGACAAGACAAGCAGTGGTAAAAGAAAGCTCAAAGTAGTACACGGTGAAAAGCAAGTAACCCCCGCGCTGCAGTGCAAGAAACCAAGAGCTATCGAGCTATCGTTACCAAATGCTCATTATTATTCCTCGTTTGCCAGTAGACACGGGACAGCGCCGTGCATAAATTATGCATTTTGGATGCAAGAGAAGAGGAAATGAAAAGCTGGCTCTATTTCCCCTCCGGCTACCGCACTCGACGATGCAATGCCCATCGCACTGAGGTCAAAACTCTGAGGTCTACACTACCAAACTGGAGACTACCTTGACGGCAACGTTTGCAAGTGTAAAATGCAAAACAAACGAACTTCACTTTCCACTACAACGCTTGGTCGCTCGAGTGTTGGTAGTGTGAGACGATGGGTGGTGAAAATGTAAGAGCATCGGAACACTACTACACTACTGCAGCTTGCGCCATAAATATGAACAGCATTCAACTAGTTGATTGGGATCTAGAGTAACCATAATCATTAGAAAAAAAAAAGTTGAAACAGTCGTCCATTTCATGTGCAACACAAAACTTAAATACCGTTTTTTGCAGCGTTGTTCTTGTAAGCACAAAACACTAAACTGAAAGCTTTTGTTTCCTACACTCATCCGCCTATTGCACAAAAGGATTTTTTTTTCATAAAAGTATCACGACCATCACAAATGTTTAGCATTGCATCATTCACACTTAGATACAACACATTCGCTCTGCGTTTCTTAATAATTCGCCTCAACAAACAAACAAAGTTCCCGTTTTCAACAAGGAACGTAAATTTCATCCGCCTAATATTACACCTTCAACATCTGTTGTTTAACTTAACACATTCAAACATGCTGTAAATGAAAGCATTGGCAATAAGCGCAATAATAAATCAAAACGATCATAATTGATTGCATTCGTTCGGCCACATTCTGCTTACTACTGCTCTTGCTACTTTGCGCGGAAGCTTATTTAGCTAAATATATAAAGATATATGCGTATGCGTGTGTTTGTGTGTGTGTCTTCCCGTATGCATACATTTGGTTGGCTAATTTTCGTTATTGTTGTTTGCTTCACTAACTAAGTGTATAAATAATAAATTATCACCCTAAAACGAAAGAATGGGGCCATTGTGCCGGAAGAGGATGCGTGATGTTCCTTTTTGATGTTTTCCTCTGTTTTGTTTACTTTCGCTCATTACAATCTAACCGAAATGCGCTGCTTGGCCAACTTCCGCTTTACTCGTCCTAGCATTGTTTCATGGCGGAGAATTTGCTTGCTAACACAGTTGATGGAGGAGGTGTGCACAACAAACTCGGACCATCAAGTTGAAGTTGATCTTCGTTTTCTGAGAACTGGAACGTCACAAGCAAAACAAAAAACAAACAGGGCCAACTTCCGCTGTGCAAGGTTTCCATTCAAAGCTGCTCCATCAACGTTTCCGCTTACAGAAAAACAGAGGAGGAGAGTAAACTGAATGCGTGGACCCCATGGGAAGAGAAAGTTTGAGGATTGATTGGTCGCCTAGCATAAGACCAGTACGTTCCGCCAACACGACACGCATCGGCAAAAAAGAAAGGAAAAAAAAGGTCAAACGATAAGCAAAAGATGATACACAGGCAGGCGTGAATAAACTCTCGAACGAATGTCAGCGAGGTGACGGGTCGATCGAACGCGCAACCAATATTTGAAGCCGGTCGGTTGGCCCCGGTGCACATTTTCTTGGGCAGGCTAGTAAATGGGAAACAAGATTAACAGTCGAGCTCCAACACGTTTGCTGGAAGCTTTAGCTAATACACACACACGCGCACACACACACATACAGAGAATAACGCGAAACGATGTACGACCTCAGTATCCATGCTCCACCAATGTTTCCCGGCCGGTATCTAATCCTAGTCCGCCCGTCGCTTGGACGGTGGCACCAGGTGAAGTGGCAAGGCCGTAGGTAACTCATTGCCATCCATTTTGACGTTGATTAAATGCATCGCCAGAGCAAACTCTTCGATGTCCAGGAAACCGTCCTGATCGTAGTCGGACAGCTTCCAAATCTTGCTCAGCACATTGTTCGGTAGCTTCGATTTGATCAGCTCCGATTTAGCCGCTGCGGAGGTAAGAGGTTTGGTCCCATTCACACGGTAAGTATCGGCAGTTTATCACAGTACAGCACACCCCATCAAGAACAGCAGCGAACCATCATCAGCATCGCCATCATCATCATCCAACCAAACGAAAGGAATTAATGTTGGCGCACAGGAAAGGGAAGAGAAACAGAAATCAGAAATCATTAGTAAACGGTACCCTATATACCCATCGACTGATTAATCGATTCAGAGGGCAACACGCACAAAGAAATACAATTTCGAAAGAATAAAAAAAAAGCCTGCTGCTACTGATTGAGATTGACCTAGCGCTGACGAAGATATTGAACGTGAGGCTGACTGAAAAGATGATAATGATACTTACCGGCACCGGAAATCTTTCCATCAACCGGTTGAAGTGACTCAAAGATGGGATCCGTTCTGGCACGATCACGATTACATATCCAATCGACCTCCCCGTACCCTGCATCGATTCCTTCGCCCTTCCGGTAACCGAATGGCGATACGACGTCTTCCACTCCGTCGAATGCGCCACCTAATAATGTTCATAGCGGGTGAGCGAGAACATGTAAAGGATAGTGAGAAAGAGAGAGAGAGAGAGAGAGAGAGAGAGAGAGAAGAAAAAACATTTAGTATATATGAAAACTAACTTATGAGACACACCAACAATGAGGAAATGGAAAACAGAGTTTTTTTTTATTTCCAATATTTGCTTGAGAATAGTATTTTTGTTGTTTCTATAATATATAATTCATTTTACTTTTGAGCAATTTTCGATTTATTTTTCTAGCATTTTCCCAGACATAATTTATACCTAATAATGTGTTTGACGAGTATCTTAGCATGAAACAGTATGTATGTAAATAGTAATGTGCATCCTGAGATTTAAATTTTTCATATACAGTTTAAGACAGCCAGGCCAGGCCAGGCCGGTCCTGTGAGAAAAAAGAAGCTTAAGAATGAAACAGGACAAAATCACCCACGCATGGACACAAGTTTCATATGAATGACGACAATCACTCACACACTTGCTTGCTGCTATGAAACCCCATAGTACATAAACCTGTGATAAACCACAATGGGGAAAGGGTTTCCTTGTAGAGATAATAGTGTGCTGTGCTATTGATGAGGTTCCTAGACACATGTAATACATAAACACCGGCCACCACTAAGCTTAAAGCTTATGTTTTCAAATAACAAAAAAACGACACAGACATTTGCGTATGAACACGTTGAACAAAATAAATACAGATAAACGGAATGAACCCCCGAAACCAAGAACGGCAAAAATAAAGCAAAAATAAAGCAAAAATAAATGAGTGCACAAGCTAAATCCAAGTGTAGAACATATCGCAAGTACAATGAAACAATAAAAATGAACTCAGGAATATAGGAAAAAAAAGCGAATCAAATGGTACAGTGTAAACATTGGTAGAGAGAA
This sequence comes from Anopheles maculipalpis, assembly GCF_943734695.1. Taxonomy (NCBI): domain Eukaryota; kingdom Metazoa; phylum Arthropoda; class Insecta; order Diptera; family Culicidae; genus Anopheles; species Anopheles maculipalpis. Next base: position 52,082,588 of record NC_064871.1, read on the forward strand.
GAAAAGAAAAAAAAACATTCGAACCTTTCAGCAGAAGAAGATGGTCCAAAAAGTTTGTTTCCATTGTCGAGCCATTGGTTTGTCCTAGAAGCCGACGTGTTTGAAAGGTAGAAAGCAAACAAAAACATGTAAACGTATCTCATGTCCCGGGTGAGTCCGTGTGTGTATGGTTGTGTGGTGGTAATGACATTAAATGAGCTTGTTTTTATAGCAAACAAACATACACTTTTTGCATGCATTTTTAGCACACTGTTGTAATGCTTTTTGCATCCTACAAGAACAATAAGTTAGAGCTCTTGGTGCGCTATTGTTTTCAATGTTTTTTTTTATATATTTTAAAATGGATTAAATGATTTACTTCCTATCTACTTGCTCACATGTATTTAATTATGTGTTATAAAACATTTACTGTAAAAGATTTATTTTAATTACTTCCATCAAAATCTATTTGCTTAATTTTGATCGAGGAATTCGATTTTTACACTACAGGAATTTATTTTTACACTCTCCTGAATATTGTAGAATCTTTTCCATAGTAATTCACATTTTCATGACAAATTTAAAGTTTTTTATGCATAACAAAAGAAATTATACGAAAAAACATCAAGATAAATTTTAAAAAAAATACATTACGACGTAGAGCCGTCATACTAAAATAAATAAATGAAGAATAAAAATTTATTTTAAAAATCCCCCCTTCTTTAAAAAATCTACCACAGCTTAGGGACAGCAGTACTCAGGTATGCTATTTTTCTTTTCTTTTTAATCCGCCATCCCAGACTGCTCGTCAGATTCTAATTCCCTTAGCAGACTTGGAAGCAAAGTGCAGCAGGTTTATGAGCAGAGCTGAGCCGTACAACCGTGTTCAAATAGACGGAAGTTGAATTTGACGAAATGGTGACAAGAATCAACAAATGCAACAAATGACCTCGAAAATAAATGAAAACATAAACAAGGCGCCGCTGGTCCGTTCTTTCGTCACCGGTAGGTTTTTGGACAACGTTTCAGTGGTGTCCTTAATGCGAATCTGATGGACGGTAGTTGGCTTTTTGTTCTTTTGTAAATTGGATCGTTTGTGTTTTTGTATTCGCATTTTAGCTAACGTTGAATCTATTTTTTTCGTAATATGGAATGTTGTGATAGTATTTTACTTTGTTTTATTTATTTAAGGTATGCCTCACACATAACTGTTTATTTAAACTAGATTTACGGGGCATTTCCCCGGCATGTTTGGTTATGTTGTGATAGTATATTACAAAACAAAACTGTATCAGAACATAAAGGATATGAACAAGAAATGCATGAATCAAAATAAAACAAGTGGAACAACACATATGTCAATCAATTCTGAATTATTATGACCATGATCGACACTTGTCACTTGGCAACAATTGCCAGCGATGTGACGCTCGTTGGAAGTTGATTAAACCCGAGGACTGACGGAAAAAAGTTCATATTGCGTTATGTTTTTCTGTGTATGAGCATGTTCAATTTGATGTTTAATGTTTTGTCGAGCTTTGGGTGTTGCTTTGTAAAAACACTGCTCTAAACAAGCAAATGCAACCGATGAATCATTCCAAAAAGCTCACACAATTACGTATTTAACACGCAAAGTACTATCTACATCCGTGCTAAAATGTACCTTTGCAAAGATTAAAGGCAGTTTTGGCTAATTTTGTGTGACACTAATAAAAAAGGTGGACTAAAGACAAGCTACCTTCGTTCACTCGGAACACGTATCGGCGCTATTGGTGTGATTTAACATTCAGCCACAGTGGCTAATGAGGGATCGCAATTTTGGACACTTTATAATAAGCCCATTTAATTAACACCCTGTCGTATACTGTGCCGGTTCCATACTGCTTAATGTTCTGTGTGAATGGGAGAGTGTGGCGACAAAAACGTTGACTGCTGCTACCAGCTAAACACGTTCATTGATTTATGGTCGATAAATGATTCGGTGATTAGGGTGGCTTGCTGTGTAATGAGCTTGGGTGCTGATTATGGTGGTGAGTATTCATAAAAAGTATACTATAAGTACCTAATTTCATTCACTGCACTGAGCCAGTACGGAACGCCATTTTGCTATAATGGTTTTTTGTGATTCTAATGAAATCTTAACTTAAAAATTAAACCCCACAAACATTCTAATACGATGAAATATTTAAACCAAAACCAGCATATTGTGTACCACATTTTTCTTATTTAAATAAGTGAAATGGCCTAGTGGCATGGCCACATAAATGCACTAGAATTTATGCGAACACACGATAACATTTTTTCCAACAACTTCAAGCATTATCTTCAACTACATAACACATAATTTAAAATATTATTTTAAAAAAAACCGTACATAACACATAAATATGGTTCCAATTTGTGTTTACATAACCGTCGGTACACATCCTTTGCGAAGTCAAATAATTCGTCAACCTTTCTCTGTCTCTCTCTCTAGCGATATTTATGATTCCGTGCAGTGACTATCGGATGGCCTTGCAAAACTGTTTGTAGCTCAATGGTAATATGAGTAATGGAGTGATTTCATTGTTGAAGTAGCAGTTGAGCAGTGCGCTAGTTTTCATACACTTCAAACTAAAGAGCTTCAGTATTTATTACGTTGAGTGTAACTATTCTTTGCGTAACAGCAAACACCCAACGCTTGGCCTTTTTTTATTGTGAATGATTTTATTCCGCTTACTGCTGCAACACAAATCACAAATAGTATCGAGACCGGGCGAAACATACAACTCAAAAGGGTTTGCTTGCTAAGTGAACAAAAAAAACATTCATTCGCTTCTGTGACCATTCTGAGACCGATTAGTATAATGGTCCACTAAACGAAATGAAGCACTAACAAGAGTTGTCCATAAAAAGCAAGGTGATTTATGTTTGATTAAATGAATATCTATCAACGGTATATTTCAAACGATATTGATCAGCACCACCATAAAATAGGGTTCAAATTCAAATTACTATTTGACCTGATAAATCTTTAATTCTAAAATCCTAATCCACGTAACGTAACTTAAAGCGTCTACGCCGTATAACAGGCCCATTTACCGTAAACCTAATCTTTCGTCATCTTTTCGTAATTACGATATTATGCACGGAATTGTAACAACGGTTCTACCAAACCGATGATATACAGCACCGAAGGATTAGTCATAAAGTTAACACCGTTCCAAAGTAAATAATGTCCTCGGGGTTTACGTTTACCCGCCTGTCGTCACAGCCGGTTTGATGTACTGACATTTTGATCATACGCTTTACGGAACACGCCATACCTTACGGAAACCATATATCTCATTCTCAAAAATCATGTCCTGAATTATTAAAGGCAACACGATGCCGGCATTCCAAAAACATCCTGAACCAGGCGTCATTGTCTTGTTTTATTGATGTAAACGTTCACATTTGCAGATGGGTTTACGTTGTATGAGAGCAACAAAAAAAAACGTTGGACGTACAAATTTTCCACATCATTGGCGGTTGCGATATTTTAAGGTGCTGTTGTATTGGTGGAATTTGACGTGCAAAGCCAAAAAACGACCCAATTTTACTTAAATTACCTCATGCGATCGTGTGCGAATGCTAATGTCAATTGAAAACTTCTGATCTCCAGATTCCTGTTCCATTACTGTACCGTTCTAGTGGCTTAAACCTTCCTCCCCTGACAACACGCCTGATTCTGCATGAGCGCTGCTATAAAAGGAATCTCAAGCAAAGCGTTTTCCCACATCACACACATCGGTTCACACTCGTGACATTGGCTGTTAATGTCGTATTAGGGTTTTTGCTGCTTGTTCCATTCAAAATAGCTTAGCACACAGTTTCGGAGAGTGAAGGAAATTGCTACAAAACACAACATCACCGCTGCCACCGCGGTGGTGTCTGGTGGTTTACTTAAACGTGTGCTGCCGCGGATAATAAGACACCCATTACCTAACGAGAAGCGATGAACACAACCTCAGCCTCCAATCCCTATCCACTTTCCCACATCCTCCTTCAGCATTGGTTATGTTCTTCAACCATTTTTTTTCCTTCTCAACCATGCACGCGAGCTACGCACAGAAGAAGGGAAGCCTTAACGAAAATTGCCAATCAATCACGTGCGTGCAACGTTCTCCACCAGTGTACTACAATGGCGTTACGTGGCTCCCATAGCACTCCTCGAGCGCCACACACCGTCTCGTCCATCCAGCAGCTGCTTCGAGCCCGTTTGATTTTTATTGCAATAGGTTGGTTTACAAGAAGGAGAAAATAAAGGAAAAGTAGAATTGGTCGACATTCCTCTTCAGTTACAATTGCAACAATCAAAACTGTTTTCATCCATTTCATTTTTATTTCATTTGGCGCTTTCTTTTCATCGGTATGTGTTGCAATGCTTCACGAGCAATTCTATTCTGTTGGCTATTACCATAAAATGGCTTTTTTCCGGAATCGTGAAATTGTTTTAAAAATATTCCCTTCGATGCTACCTTTGCGTACATCAATCGATCGGATTCGGTGATATGTGTTGTTGTGGGCGATTTCGACTGGCTTTTTGATTTGCCTAACCGTTCAAAGAATAAAATGCGTGTCTTGGAAATTTAAGCAGAGAAGTGAAACATATATTTCCCTCAAGTGTTGTTCGCTTTATGTTCAGAACAAAGCATACGACAAATTTTGCTCTTACATTGAATCGATTCTCTCCCCACACTTATACTGAAGTTAATATGCTTGTCACGATCTCTAACGCCAAGCGGTGTTTCCACAAAAAAAAAACAAAAAAAACAGAACGACAGTGTGAACGCAAAACAAATAGCCCCAAGTGACAGGTGAATACAACAATTAAGCGACTTACCACAGTACGAGCGTTAAGGCGGCAGCAAGGAATTAAGCATTAGAAAAGGATACAAAACAAAATCCCAAACCCGGGGACTCATGGACGTTATCGTTGCTGCTATCAAAAGCATTCCTAAAAACCGCAAGCCAAACGACAGCACAGTGTGATGGATGCGTGTTGTTTGTTCTTTTGAAGGAAAGTTAGAAATGAAACCTGATAAACCGACGGGTTGTCCGAATACACCCAAAAGTCTCCGAAACTGCGAAGCGTCTCAAAATTGACAAGTGATTCCTACTGCGTGTGCGAATGGGTGGGTGCGCAGCAGCACGGTTCGATGCTCCATCTTGAAGATGTCGAGATGGGAAAACTTTTGCTTTTCGTTTCGTTGTTCACCATTTACAGCTAAATAAATGTCTCCAAGCTCCAAGCTTACACATTTCCATAATTATCCAATGTCGGGCGTGAGAGGTTCACACTCATGGTGTATGTAGGACACTAACTTTACTAGAAAAGTTTCAATAGATTGCATAAATTTACAGCATTTCGTGTCTCACGTCAGCAACTCCCTATAAACACAAACGATTTCAAATGCATGAATATTGTTCTATCTTTTGTAATATCCGTTTCCCTAAAAATACGTTTCTTTATCTGATTTAAGTGCTTTTAATAGGTTTCAACAAACAACAGAAAACAGTTTTTTTTAAAGAATAGTTTATTACAATGGATCATCAACCAAGTTTTGAAAATGGCGGGGCTAACAGAAATTTGGGTTTGATTGTGCATATCGAAATGTGTGTTCAAACACGTTGGAAAATACTGTGACTACATTGTTCTAAGAGGCAAATGTAGCCATATGGCTCAGGGCTTATATAATAAAAAAGAAACATTTCCCTGCCCTTCGTAAACGCCATAACAATCAAAATGAATTAGATAGAAAAAAACTAAGGTATGGTTGAAGTTCCATATCTGACGCCGTTGTAAAATAATCAAAGGTTTTTTATTCATACGACAGGGTAGAGAGACATACATTTCTGGCCTAGGCCACAAGAAGTGTTGCCAGATGGAATTTGATATTTTTGTTCGAAAGTTTGACATTTTGCAGTATAATCACACTCACAACGTTTTGACGTACGACCACCATTTGTGATGTTTACATTGACTTCGCGGATGACATTGACATCGTTGGCAAGACAACAGCGAAGGTGTGTGAGGCGTACGCCCGACTGAAACGTGAAGCAGCAAGAATTGGATTGATGATCAATGCGACGAAGACGAAATACCTGCTTGCCGGAGGCTCTGATCGTGATAGAGCCCGAGTGGGAAGCAGCCTGTTAGTCGACGGCGACAACCTGGAGGTAGTAGAGGAGTTCTGCTATCTTGGGACTGTCGTAACTTCGGATAACGTTGTCAGCAGCGAAATCCGGAGACGCATTGTTCAGGGCAATCGTGTCTACTACGTCCTTCACCGTCTACTGAGATCCAGAAGACTTCGAGACCGCACGAACTGTGAGATTCGCCCGGTGGTCCTATTTGGCCACTAGTCTTGGACCATCCGAGCGGAGGATGCAACCGCTCTGTTTGAGCGTCGCATCCTCCGGACCATCTTTGACGGTGTGTTCGAGCATGGAGTGTGAAGGAGAAGGATGAACCACGAGCTTGCTGAGCTATACGGAGAACCGGACATCCTGACGGTAGCAAAGACCGGAAGGATATGATGGCTGCGATACGATGCTATGAGGATTCATAACGTTCGTTGGCTGGATCAGGTGAAGGGAGCCCTGTCGGAGATCGGGTGCCTACATGGATGGGAAGCTGCAGCCAGGGATCGAGTTTCCTGGAGATCTATTGTTGACCGGGCCATGTCAGTGAGTGAGTGAGTGAGTGACAATGACTTGAACAAATCAGTTTCTACAAAAAAATTAAATTGACCCGTGAACATTTTCGTGCGATCATTTTTTGCATCCTTAGGCGTGGACTGTCAAGACAAGACTGCTTTGGTGAACTCAAATCTTTGTACGGCCATGAAGCACCATCCTATAGCACTGTTTAAAACAGATATAATGAATTTAATCGTGGCCTACGCTCGCTCAAGGACGGATTTCACCATGGCAATGCGAGCTCTGACACATCGGCTCAAACCATCGCTTATTTGACCAGTCAAAACGTCGAATTTAAGGGTCAACCGTCCTATAGGCCTGACTTGGTACCCAATGACTTCTTTTTATTCGCGCACATCAAGAAAAATGCGTGTTCAACGCATTTTATCCCCAAAAGATGCTGTTGAAGCGTTAAAAAACCAAGATTTTGAGGTATCTCCATCAGAGTGGAAAAAAGTACTTCGACAATTAGTTTGAACGCATGCAAAAGTGTATTTTATTTGTGCTGGAAAACACTTTGAAAAAGAATAAAACACATTTTGATGATAAATATTTGCATTTTCATTATTGGGCCAGAAATATCAGCCAGCCTACGTAGAAACAATATGAATAATCTTGTGGAATGTGAACATTATCAAGTCTGATAACGATGTACATTTTCGATGCCACAATATTGAAACACTTGCCATGGGAACTGATAAACCGTGAAACATCCTGTTTTCCTTTCCTGATTTTTTGCCTTTTATGAAAGCATCATAAGAAACGATAGTCGACAATGTGCCTAATCATATGCTTTTCCCTAAAACTACAAACAAATACGTTTCATTGCTTTAAATCCTTGAATCGTTTCGATTGCCAACAAAAGCAAGATGCTTCGGTGAACGATTTAATATGCATGAAACGTGTACACTATCTTCACCAGCCAAGAGCTGGTGCAAACCTGCTGTTAATTATCGTCACATACTTTTGGAAGCTAAGAAATCGTTGCCGTAAACAATGAACTTCCACTAGACTTCTTCCACCAGTGAGCCGGAATTAATATTGGAACAAAATGGCTCCGAAATGAAATCCTCACTTAATCACATATAACCCCCGAGATTCTTCTTTCCCAAGTACGGAAGCTGTCCGAAAGTCGACAAACAGATCGTCACGTACGAAAACATCTCCCCACAACTATTACGGTAGACAGACGGACGGACAGACAGACACACAGACCGACAGACGCCAGCATCAAAAGAAATTCGCACATCACAAGACAAACACACACACACACACGTAAGGCACGGAGAGCAGTTGCGTACACCCGCTGCAGTAAACAACACTACTAACATGCATCCTGTGAACCCCGGAATCGGGACTCGCGGTGTATCTGGGTGATATGTGTGGGCGCAGCACTCCGGACGAATGTGCTCTAGTTCGGAGTTGTGCGGTGCGATGAAACAAGGCAGTGAAAGCAAATGGTTCATGACAAAAAGAATGGGGTCATTTTTTTCTCCTCAAACGAAAAAAAAAAAATTCAAGCAGAAAACAGCTCCGAGATGAGCCAAAAATTCGCTCTATTGCTGAACCCGTACCCGAGACCACCCGACGGCACACCCTTCAACACAAATATGGCCAGACTTTCTTCCACACAAATATGGCCAGATGACCGCTAAAACAATATTCGCATAACCGGAGTAGCGTCGTACGGTAACGACAAAATGTTTTTCTTAGCTCCCTGGTACCGAACGAACGAGTAAAGCACTGTTTGCTTTAGGTAGAGACACGCCCGAAATCGGACCATCGCGGACAATGCTGGAAGATTCATGGGACGGTCAAACTTCATCAGCATGCAAACAGCATATCTACCCGTCAGCTTTGTACTAGCGTAGGTCCGTCCGTCTGTCGGTATGTAGGTAACACACGTTTGGTGGTTCGTTGATGGGGAAAATTGAAAAATTACCCCCCTGCCGATGACGGGCCGGCCCGGTACTATGCTACTACTACAGCTTTTGTCAGCTTTTGAGGTTTCCCAAAAAATTGGCTTTAGTGTGCTCTTTGTTGCCCTTGCATATCAACCGACCGGGGGTGAACTTCCTTCTCCGGAGGGATTTGAGACTGGTAAAGTTGCCTTCATTGTGCTCAAAATGGAGCTGAAAAAGTGATACGGTACGGTAGTAGTAGTAGTACGGCAGGAGGAAATTAATGAAATATTATGAGATGGGAATAAAAAAACCGACACTGGCACACTGTACTGAATAATTAATACCGCAAAATCCACCCACCCTAGGCGCGCCAGTTCCCATAGCGATCGTAGAGAAAATGGTGCAAAACACATAACCGGTAACTCGTCCACTGGATGCCCTTCTTAAATATCTTCTATTCTTCTCATCACCATTAATTCTAGCCTTTAGTCACGGTGACAATTCTTCCCTATTTGCCTGTTGCCGCAACTACCCAGCATCCGGTAGACATTTCCGGGCATCCGGGGTTGGGAAGGAACCATTGCGCTAATGTAGAGTGTTTATGTAATTTAAAACAAACACACACACACACTTACAAACACTCTGGCTCTCTTTCTCTCTCTCTATCACATTCTACTTATATTTCGTCGAGTCTTCCTAAAAGCAAAGAGAGCGAAGTCAACAACAACCCATTCGGAAGAAAACAAAAGCCAACAAAAACTGCAAGCACGAGCAAAGTATAATGCCCGGGAAGCAATTCACTTTACTAGAACCATGCACCCAAACAAGGCGCCCTTGCCCTAGATGACAGTTTCACACTATGAACGGGAAGACAAATTTTATGCGCGAACATGTGGCATCCGCCGATCTCGAACGTGCACAACAGCTTGCCCCAGCTACTGTGCTATTATGCCATGTTGTTACATGGTTCCATGGCACAAGTGGTGCGCAAAAACACACCCATACGCATACAATTTTTTCATTCTTGTTCTGGGAAAAAGTGCAGTGCAAAAATGCTTTGCACTCTCGCGTTTGTTCTTTCTACAGGATTGCATTTTTGACTTAAGCTTCCACGGCCATATTGCAAACATCACTTCTAGAGCACACAAACACAAACAAAAATACGCAATGCTTCAGCACTGTTTTGTGATGAAGATTTTTTTCCAAAGCAAATTATACTACAATTGAAGTGATAGGCCTGATAATCACATACAATTTGTCAAGACAAGTTATCAAAAACGGAAGATTCGAATTATGACAGCCATTTGTGTTGTCAGTTGGAAAAAAAACTTAACGAAAGGCAAACTTATAAGTACACTGTCAAGAATTTGTATTCTCTAACTATAACGGAGACTCGTATTTGTCGAACTATTTTCCGTCACCTATTCGAAACGGGAGAGCGCCAAACTCACTCAGTCCTGTGTGTTTCCAGTTCGTACAGTTCCAACCAAAATGTGAGTATTTTACTTCAGAAAGCTAGGGATGCCGCTATGGGGGAAAAAATGTCGCCGGGCATCTTGCTGCTCATTTGGTTCCATTTCTAATGAAATGTTTTTCGGCAGCAAGGTTTCTTTCAAAATATTTAGACACTTGGTAAATGCCACGGAGAACGTTGATTGAGCAAATGTTATATTAAATCTTTCCCGGTTCCATTATGGTAACTCTCCTCCGCAAGAAACCGCCGCGTAGCACCCATCATTTCTTTTGGCGTGAATCCTTTTGCCCTTACAGGCGGAAACTTTGGCTCAATCTCATTAAGAATATCGAGGAAAGTTTCCTTTTATACGAGAACATATCAAAAAGGTTTTACACAAAATTTTCACGGGTTAAACTCACGCTTGATTCATAAGTTCCAAGAATCGAACATACATCATCATCACTACTGCTATCATCGCTCACATGATTTGAAAAAAATCATTTTGATATCCTAAATATCAAGTACAACACAAAATATCTTCTCAACAAGAACACTTATTTACACTTATGGTTTTGTTTTTGTTGATTTCATCTCTTTTACAGATTGATTTTTTAAACATTTTTTAACAGATTGAGATTTAACGAATAAAATGCTTAACGAAGCTTGCCTGTCACAAGAATGGTTTCATAATGCAATATTGTTTTCCATTCGCTTGTCTAGAGACTTTTCCGTTTGTAAGAGATGATCAGGCCTTATGTCAGGCTAGGATACAGGGAATTATTCGAAGACTTGATCCGATATGTGAGGAAGGAAAATCAAGTAATCGTAACAATAATCATTTTCATCAAAAAATTCAAACCACCAAGTAGATTTTTGGATCGTCCGCTAGAATGCAACAGAATATTTCGAAATAATAGCTAAAAATTTGCGGTTGTCATGCTTTGGCAAATATGCATGATGCGGCAGTAAAAAAAAGCTGTACATCTCATTGTACAGCTGCCTTTGCCAGGTTCCTTGTTTTTCTTTTTGGCTTAACAACCTACTAAGTCATGCCGTCGGCCATGTAATAGTTTGCTAGACTTATTGTTACAACTTAACTGGATAGTCCTTACTAGAACGGTGTGGATGGGATTTCAACCCAAATTTCAATTTCAATGTCAAATTTCGCGCGCCAAGAGAAGCCCGTTGTTTTTATTTTTCGTTTGTCAATGTGTATGTTTTTGACAGTTCTGCCATGTTTCAAATCACAACATCAACCCGGCTAGGAGTGGCAATTTGTTTTCGGAGCTGCGCCAACTGTTTTTGTTCATATCGACCGACGACGCCCACGTCGTCCAAATCAAGGATTTGAGTGGATAACAATCGTTGGTTGACGATACGAGACCTTGCGGAACCTCCATCCGGTAATTTTTCCCATTCGGCCATCATTTTGAGGAAATTTTTCGCAACAACTGGCACTACGCAACAACTGATCACTATTTTGACACTATCGAGAAGATACAAGCCGCAGCGACGGCGGGAGATCCCAAAGGACATCCCAGCATCCGCGTTTTCCACCTAATTCGAGGAGTGGGATAAGCGTTGGAAGAGGTACACATTGCATCGGAAGGAGATTACCTTCTTTTGGCCTAATAAAAAAAAAACGCAGTCACTTTATTTTTCGGGCACAGTAGAAAGCCGTCATCGCCTCTACCACCGTAGGCGTTCTACACTTACTTACATATATGTACTATTTCATAACATTTGATTTATTTATTTACAATTAATCATGACGGCACAATGCCGTACTGTCTATAATACAATGCGTATAATGATAAGGCATTTCCTCCTTATTCTTTGCCTTATCCCGGACCTACTCGGTTGCAAAACATTTCATTTGTTATAGTAAAAAATGCTTGCAAAGCGTGTAGGATGTCATTTGGATATAGTTGATTGGACAAATAATAGTCAGTGGATGGACTAAATAAAAGTTTCTAGAAGCCACTTCTTTTAATTCTTGCCTTAACGACCCTTCTAGGACTGAAATCAGTCGCAAACGACTCGTTGAATTATTCTATGTGGTATAATTGAAGACCAGACATCTGCATCACATCATGCTATTGTGTAAACTATGAAGTATATTGTAACACGGACTTGGCAATCAGATCGAAGTATTTCCACTTTTCCGTCGATCGAATGAAGACGACGCAGACACGTCTTGAGAACGGTAATCCACCAACCAAGAAGCTTGGTTGGACTGTGCCCGGAAACGTTGAAACTATGAATTTGAACAGATAATTTTTTTTGTTGAACTGAATTTTGTAATGATAAAATTCAGTTCAACACATTTTGGTTTTGAGTCAGCAATAGAATTACACTCTACAAGGAAAACGCAACGTTTGCAGGGCGGTGAACCAAAACTTTGTTTATTATCGCGCTAAAAACTCAAGAGGAAAGAATTTCCATACTTGGAGCTTTGCTGTTTCATTGAAATACTACAGAAAATAGTATCTTCTAATAAGGTTGGTGTAATATTTCCACGGTGTAACAAGTGCTGTCCTGACTGCCAATCCGCCAAAGGGAATGCATTATTAAATTCCATCCAACTTTAGTTTAGGACATTACCGAACTTTCAGATCAACTATTTTACGCTCATGCAAAAATATAATATGTCTTGCAACATCATGTCTATATTATCTCGTTCAAAAATTAAAAAAAGAACACTTTGTCTTCGAGCTATCAAATTACATAAAAGTTTCCATCAACATAAAGTCAACCAAACCTCTTTCTTTTTGCTTTTATGAATTACACTTTGTTTGCCTTTGCGTTTGCCTGGACGTCTTATTTCACATAGGTTTTCTTAAAATATCAAAACCACCAGCCAACCAGCATGGAACACGCATAACCGCCAACAGGGATTTGAACCGTTTCGGAACGAGAAAAGTAACCGAAAACTCCCAAGGGCGTTCTCCACCAAACAGTTCGATGAAGAAGCATTGCGCCATAACCATCCTACCCAACCTAGTCCCAACAGCAGCAGCAGCAGCAGCACAGCAAAAGTAAAGATCGATTATTATATTCACTGGAGGAATCCTGATGGTTTTTACCACGATAGGACATTCGTTTCAGTGTTATTTGTTCACCACTGCCGTACAGGCCGATACCTACACCGCATTAGAAATGTGTAACGACTAAATTTACGGGTCACTTGATATGTCCTGCCCGACAGGATATGGTTTTTTTTCGGAGGGGGTACGGGGGGACGGTTATGAACTTAGCTTCAACGTTCAGCGTCACTACGCTCGGCACACAAAAATCAATCCGCGCGCCTGTCCTGAATATCCATTCAGGGCCGAGCACACTGCAGCAGCTAGCTAGGATGGGCGATGAAAAAGTGGCGACAATTGAAAAAGGTACGATAAACGAAACGAACAACAAAAATAAAATAAGCATCCTCTGTCAGCATATCCATCCAATAACCTACAATTTTGACAAAACCCGACTCCCGAGCAGCAGCAAACACGATAAGATATCATAACGACGGTTGACATTGGTTTCTGCTTTTATTCGGACCCATGAATGGGAGAAACAGAAGAGGACAAACCAAAGTGAAACCTTCGGAAGCAAATTTTCTTCACATCTTGAAGCAAAAAGTTTCTATTAATGTCCTGTTATTACATTTTCTTATTTTCGTTGTACGTAGGAAAAAAAATGCTTGAACGAAAAACATAAGGAAATGCGATGGATCGAAGCACCAAATTGATTTAAAAAATGTTTTGGCAAATATAATGAGGACGTGAGCTCGGTTATTTCATTCCACGGGTGAACTACTTGTGTTGCAAAAAAACGATTTTCCAACTTTATTTTGCAGCAAGTTAGGCAAACGATGAATATTTTATTATAATATAAAAAAACTAATAGCAGATGGATTAGCATGGGTAAGGTTTTGATTTACGAACCACACGTTCCCAAAAAAAGCCGACAGTTGTCAATATGCAACGTTACATACGGCTGTAACATACAATCTGACATAAAATCTACCACCTATCACAATATTGTGTTGTAGTTTAGTAATACATAATGCTCATCACGTACTCCATTACCATACAATGTGGAGCTAGATAATATGCGGACAAGCCAGGAAGGTATGGAAAGGCAAACACAAATTGCATCAGCTGAAACAGGCTGATACCGTGCTCTGCTCTGCAACTTACACCGGCAGTGTGATAAAGCTACTGCCTTGTCCTTGTGTCACCCTTAAAGAATCTCTTCAACGCTAAACCCTGAATGTATTACTATTTCTTCCACAGTTTTGATCTTCCATTTCTGCGGCAGACATTCTTCATACCTATCCTTATGACAGAGTATAAACGAAATGCTTGAAACAAGTGCCACTAACACGGCACGCACGATGCCGGCAACACGTCGATGATGTTGGGGATTTTTTGGATAGATAATAAAGGCAAAAAAATAACACCCAAAGACATCACGGGAAAATGTTAACTACGGATGAGAGAGAAAGCGACATTCAAGAACAGTGTGCTTTTGTTTGCTTATCTTTGATTTTTTCCAGATTGTTGCATACACTTGGTAGCAATGATAGGTACAGCAAACACATATATCCTTACTCAACAATTGAGGGGCTGATGGTGCAACGAAAGCAACACGATAATAGAACATTTCATTTCACGAGGTTTTATATCACTTTCCTTCATACAAATCATCAATTGCAAAGCGAAGCAGACGTTTTCGTTTGCATTCTTGAATTGATTTCGTTTAAGAAATAATGAAGAAACTAATTTTATTTAACTCTACACTGATAAACTAGCTTCTTTTTGTATATTAGACATAACTTATACATAGCTGTTCAACGCACAGCGCCAGAATAAAAATTCCAACCACCTGTTGCTTGCATCGCTTTTTGACGCATTCAACGTCAAACTACAACGAAACAACATTAGGCTAGATCAAGAACATGGGGCTCGCGCGCGAGACACATATCTTTCAGGGCAAGACTAACAAACATACGCACGAAAGCAAACAGGCTGCCCGGCAAGCAAGGGGACATGTTTACTTCCCTATACGTAGGACAAGTAAGCAAAGCAACTGCAAACGTACGATCGTCAGGCGGGAAAACTTACTCATGAAACATAATTCACTTCCGTATTTTGCACCATGAAGAGGTGATTTGAATAGATGCTCAATACAACTTCGAAACGTTGTTATCATAGACAGCCCCCGCCATTGGACGCACATCATTCATAGAAACCGACTTTCTGTACATCTTCTTGCTCCAATTTGTTCTGCACTTGACAAAGTTTACCGTGGGGAAACACGTGCCTTATTGCAGATAGAAAGTATTTCCCTTTGCCACGGTTGGTCGGTGTATGAACGCCCTGTTAAAATACCCCGAGTAAAATCTCCAGCAGTGCAGAGAACGTCCGACATGGTGACACTGTAGCAAATCACTGCTTGCTGTTGTGCTACTGCCGCGGTCACAGGTATAGAAACATGCATTCAAAGATATTCTCTAAGGTACTCTAACTGCCACTGGTTGGCGCTTAGGTTGTGTATTCTCCATCCTATTTACCATTATAATATCAATAGATCTCACGTCAATATCCCATTGGACACACACCATATGGCGATAGCAAGTGCTTCAGCCGTGATGCTCCACTTAAACGCCACAAGTGGTATAGGATTTTTTTTCTTATTCTGTTCGGAAAACGAAACATGTGTTCATGCCATCCTCAGGGATAGTTCCTTTTTTTCTATTCGTTTAGTTCTGGCTCTGATTGATTTGGCAAAACTCTTATGGCGACAGTAATTGCAACAGATAAAGGAGGAGCTAAAATGGAAACGTCACAAGCATAATGTTAAACTTGAATAAACGCACGTTCATTACAAGAAACGAAACAACATGAACCTGCACAATTCGCTGAAAAGATGCGAAAAACAATTGTACAACAGCAGGATGTTTGAGGCACTTCTTCGCAGCTGGTGATGGGATAAGTTAAGAACAAACACCTTCAACACGCAGGTTTGCGCACGCTTTTTACGATATGATACATCTTTGTTAACACTTTTTCTAGCCAGAATAATGAGAGTTTGTCACGAAATGAACTTCCACACAACAAATAGCCCTCACAGCCACAATCAGAGAACCGAACCGAACTAAATGGAGGAGAATGTTATAAAGTATAAATAGAATTATGTTGTTCTGAAAAAATCTTCTTTAAACGTTCACAGCTGCAAGTCTTTCGTATGTATAATCGAATTTTGAATGGCATTAAATCGGTAACTGGGAACGAAATAGTGAGTTAATGTAAGTAATGTTCCATCCGCACAAAAATACCCTTCAAAAGCATCGCACAACGACGCACCATTTTGAAGGGGTAGTCGACCGTGAAACTTGGCATTGACCGATAACGGGCTGTTAGGCTCGCCTACCAAGTACACGTCTGACCAGTTAAAGCCGACAAAGTTTAGAAGAACTTTCAAAGCTATTATCATTTTGGGATTTTTCGCCACTTTGTCACAATGATAAAAAGAACATAATTGTTTCCGCTGTGTTGAAATCGTTGAGCAACACCACACACTTAACAGACGACGACTGTAGCGAAACCGTTGAACATACACAACATATGACCGCTGTATAACATCACCATGTTACTCATCGGGCGTTATTTCAATGGGACACGAAGCAAATACTGTGAATCACGCCTTCTTCAAAAATTCAATCGAATGTAGTGATGCAGCTATCTTCAATTACGTTGTAAAGATAAGCAAAAAAAGAAAGTGATCGAATTTTAAATTGCAACACATGTTTACCAACACGACTATTGAACAATTAATAAATCAAAAATCCAATGACTGATTAGTGATTGATTTCTTCATAACTGGAAAACGCGGATATCTTCTAACAAAAGAGGGTTATATAAACTAGACCGTCAAATCATATAATAGATTTTAATGAAGCAATTATAATGAGGCATAAGAAAGACCATCTTCTTCGCTTATGTTATCTTAAGGCTATTTGGTGTGCTAATCATCTATTTCTGTCCTAACGTATTAACCGCTAACGGATAAATCCCCTGTTCTAATGTACCATTACCTGGGTCAACTTGTGTGATGGGACAGGCAATCCTAAATGTTGTTTATAACATTTACATCTATATGTATAAGAAGGACATGAATTCAACAACTAAGTGAAGTAAAAAAAAAGAATAATAAATGGAAACTTCAATAATATCTCTTGCTTCAGAAAACTTCAATTGAAATTGATTGAGACGCCAGTCTTCACACAACAGGACCGTGATTTATACTCAATCTCGTCCGTTCCTCCGAAATTAAGACATAGAAGATGATATAGTAGATCGTTAAACCAAGAAAAAGAACAAAAATTATTGTCGAATTTGAAAAAATTAGCAAACGATCATCGCACGGAACATAGAAAGCACGAGAAGGCCGATGAATAATACATAAACTGCAATTAAAGTCGTCTACGACTATTATTACAAAATATCACATTAAATTACTGCAGCTCCATACTACAAAAAATAGTCCAGCATTATCAGAAAAAAACTACAAACGAAGACATTAGATAACGATCATGTTTGATGTCATCGGCACAGAAAAGTACGGATTAACTATTATTGAGATTTTGTACTTCCATGAATATACATAATTCTCCACTTCTCCACAGCTTACCTAAGCGACATTTTTGTTGGTAATGATGAAAAAATAGTTTCCGCACAAGATAAAGAAAATCCTCTCAGAAGTGTGGTTTTATAGAGGATAAAACATTACTGATAATAAACACTTTGTAGATACCGAGGAACACGAGAATGGTTATTTTAGTACTGTTCTAAAATTCATACTAACAGCTCGCTAATCATTTGATATAAAGTCTCCACAAAAGCAAAAAAAAAGGTTTTTGAAAAAGATGGAATACCATCCAAAGATGTTTTTCCAAACACAGCTATTATTAACAAATGTCATCAACAGAAGTATATATTTTTAAATATAATCGTCGATAAAAAAAAACACGTTGGATACATGAATGAACTTCCTCAAACATTCAATTGTTCAAGACTGCATGCAAAAACTGGACACAGCAACAGCCATTGAGCAATTTATGCAATAAATTGCTAACGAATGTGCGCCACTTGGAAGTGTTTTCCATGGACTCGCGAAACTCTCCTTTGCTGCCTTTTTAGCAGCCTTCAGACCTGATCAAGAAGTGTCCGGTTCTACTTTCATGCAGCAATGATAAATCGCCAAGTGCATCTAAACAAGCCAGCCAGCCGTCGGCATAAAACCAGCGGAGGTGGAGACAGAGATGAGCTGAGTAAACTCCCGCCGCCACTTATGTGTCTTCTACGGTCGACGACAAGTTAAGCAAAGTTGCAAATGGAGCAAAACATAACCCAGTGAGCGGGCCCAATGCTGACCGATAAACAGTCTAACCACGCACAATGTCACATAGCCACCATACAATGCTAATTGTGATCCAACGATCTATATGCCGGCATGGCTGTTGGTCTGAAATTAACATCATCGGTCTAATCGTCGATGCTCTTGCACCCTGTAAGTACGACGAGTGTTGGTGGACAAACGGCTGGGCGGAAACCGTAATGTGGCAGGCCGGCAACACAGATCTGGCTATGATAACGTCATACTACTCGAGCAGAAGTAGTAGCAGATCGGCTGATTGGCAAACGTGTTGGATAATTCCCGTGCATTAACATATCACAGAGTAGAGAGCCTCAACACACGAATGCATTGAAAGGAACATAAATCCAGGGCATTGGCTAAACCGGGGGTGCACAATACTATGCCATTCAACAGACTTCTGAAAGACATCAAATATAAGAATTAGAAACATAGTAACCTTCAAAACGACATGAAACAGATACATTAAATTCCTTTTCTAGCTTAAAAAATACATAACCTTGCAGCTTTCGCTCTCGTCCCTCTCAAACTGTCGCCATGAATCAAATACTTCCATCAATGAGTTACTGTGCTTATCTTCCCATTTTCAAGTGGCTCAGTCCGTCAAGTGAGAAGTCCATGAGGTTCAGCCAGTATTAAAACGCTTACACAATATCTAATTGGTTTTCTACAGGGAAAAAAGGTTTGCAATTAACTTGCCTTTTTCTGATATGGAATTCAATAACAAATAAAAAAAAAGTGGACTGTAGTCTGTGTAAACTCCGTACGGGTTTGTACCCGTCGACTTTGGGTGCAGCAATGACTGAAACCGGTTCCGACTATGCTGACGCCGAATGATGATAGCCTGCACTCAGTTGTGCTGTATCGTAGAACCACGCTTCGTGCTCAAAGTAGGCTATGCTATTATCAGTGACGAATGATGCATTGGCCTTGTTGCTCGACATAAGGGTAAATACATTGTGCTCCTTCAACGCTGCTGTACTTGTCGCTGCTCACAACCATGCTGTGTTGCGAACGTGGTACGAAATCTGTGTTGCTTCAAACAGCTCCGGAGAAAGATTAGATAAAAAAGGATTGAACTTCGTCATATCGCGCGTAAGCGCGCGCGTACTACGCCCATCAAGTGAAGTGAGGATTGCGTAACCGTCGTCGGATGCTTGGAAACATGTGGTGGATGCGATGTACGAAAGTAACCTACCTTTGACAAGCGGTTCCGAAACCAGCTGCATCTCCTCTTGTGGAATCATGCTCATCAATCGAGCAATATCCACCGACAACATGCGGTCCACCACTTCCAGCAGCGGCATTTTAATCGAATGGAACTTGGTAAAGTCCTGGTTGGCCAACACTTCTTGCATTTTCTTAATGTCGGGCAGATCGCCGATCGAAACCTGATGCTCCCGGCATACGCGATCGTAGATGGTGCCTAGATTTTTAATCAGCTCCTTCTTCTTGCTATCCTTGCCGAATATTTGAGGCATTTCTTTCCGCAGCTCCGCGATCAGGTACGCATGTACCTTCGCTAACCTTGCCCGTTTGATGAGATCGTTCAGTTTGCGCAGTGCGGCATTACGGGGTAGCGATTGCAAATCGCGGAACAGATCTTGCTCCTCGTCCTCGAACAGCCTTCGGTTCACATCGTACCGCAAGGGTTGATCCCAGAAGGAGCCGATGTAAACACGTGCTACCTCGGGCGTTTGCAGCACCTTCCCGAGGGACCACATTAGAGCACCGTACACGCGCATCAACTGCTGATGATCGATCATGTCCGCCTTGTTCAGCACTATCCGAATCTTGTCGTCATGTCCGCGCAGTGCTTCGATCGAGCGTCGGAATTCGTCCGAAATGTCCAGCTTGTGCGCATCGAACAGCAGTATAATGCGATCAACGCGCTCCGCAAACCATTCCAACACGCCGGTGAAATCGTACCCTCTGTCCACACGTTGCTTCTCGCCGGACAAAATGCCGGGCGTGTCAACGATCGATATCGCTCGTAGCACGGGCGACGGAACGTGGGAACACTGGAAACGGTTGAGGAAAGCGTTGCCATACTTTTCCAGCGGACGGAACTGTTTCTTCGGATCGACGACGAGCGCATTGCCGGGAATCATGCCCTCCTTATCGTCGTACATGACCGCGATGAAGCGATCCGTCGTCGGTTCCGGCCCGATCCTAATACCGGGAAAATCGCGCTCCAGCAGATACCGGATGAAGGTGGTTTTACCAGTCGAGTACTGGCCAACCAGCAGAATCATCGGCTTCGCATCAAAGTCCGAGTCCTCCAGCTTCGGCGAGTGGAAGTCATGGAAATTGTAGTGCTCCTCCAGCGGCAACAATTTACTGCGATAAATCTTTTTCAGCTCACCCAACACATTTTCCACCACCTCCTCTGTTTTCGTTTCTCTTTTCAACCAACTGAACATTGTCGAGCCTGTTACAAGGGGACCGCGGCGCGACTATCCCGTAATACACTTTCTACCGTGATAAAAATGCACTCTGACTCATCAACGGTACGCAGGAATCGCGAACTAGGTGGCGCACGTTATACGTTCACTTGCAGAGGCTGATCGGCAATGCAGAAAGACTGTACAAACTTTGATCTAGCACTAGTCCATACGCTTTCTTCGGTACAAAGTCGTTCAGGAAATGGGACTCCACTTATGAAATAATTATAGCAATGAGTAATGAGACGGGTCGAAACGTTTGCCTTATCTAGATAAAAAAAAGTCGGCAGCGTATACCGTACGTCAGCGAAACACAAAAAAAAGCTGTGAACGAAGAATAACGGGTGAAGTTCTGATTCACGACTACTGCACTTAAGAACACGGCAAGAGAATTCGTACGCTTAAAACGGTAAACTCCGGGATATTGGTCAGCCGCTATTTGCAGTTTTCTACGTGAAAAAAGAAATCCAGACACATCACATTTGTCAAAACTTCCAACGAAGGAAAAAAAACAAAAAATTGCTGTCAAAAAATGTAAACTTTTCGCCCCAAAATCATGGATTTCGCCCGATGCCAGCATTTTTTTTGCATGATTCACAAAAGCCTTTTTGCTATGAGCGTTTTATCTGCCGATCGCGAATGGAGCAAGAAGATATGCTATGAATGAATTCATGTAAATAACTGTTTTTTCTGTCTTAATTTACGTGTTTCAGTCCAATTACAAAATTAATATTTTTGTTCGAACAGCCTCATTTCGAACTCTACCGCTCGACAACAAGAAAAGCCCATTGAAAGCGTTTACATTACGGTGCTTAGTTCTTAAAGAAAATTCGATCCTCTTTGAATTAAAACTTTGGAACTCTGCAGTTTTGTTAATTAGCCAGCAATTACTAAAACAACTAAAACACATTTCAATTTACATGATTGTACAACAAACTGTCCAGTTCCGCTACAAACAATCGCATCTAATGTCAATGTTGTTCCACATTCGATGACCGACACGCATCGCCTATTGTGCCCCTGTCAGAAGATGAAAAAGAAGATTCGCTAGATCAGATTCTTCGCAGCAAGTTGCAGTACGAACGTGTGCGTGTGACGGTGAAAAATCTGTGGATTTGTGAACCGGAAAGCATTTCGATTGGCAAATACCACGTTTGATATCGATTTATTGTTCATTTGCCGCTTGTTTGGTGTAACCTTCTACCAGGTATGTAAAAATCGACGTGGCTAGTAAATAGAATTCGATGAAGCTACCGCATTTTTTACCCGGCATAAAATGCCATCGTGTGCCTCGCTGCGGCTATGCGGAAAACGGGTTGTAAAGCCGCCATGTTTGATGTTCGCGTGACAAATTTATTTATCGCTGCATGGCTTATTATTTAGCTTAAAATATGTGAGAAAAGTGTTTTTACCACTTTCTTATTGATTTATTGCACACAGCAAGGAGTTTGAGCGAGGTACAACGAGTAATGGTCGGCTCACGGGTGTATGTAGGCGGTTTGCCTTACGGCGTCAGGGAACGCGACTTGGAGCGTTTCTTCAAAGGTTATGGCAGAACGAGGGATATTCTGATCAAGAATGGTTATGGCTTCGTTGTAAGTATAGCTTTCTCTGCTGAATGCTCAAAGCACATGTTGAATTGGTGGAAATATTGCATTTTTTTTCTTTTTTTTTAGGAATTTGAAGACTATCGCGATGCGGATGACGCCGTTTATGAGCTGAACGGGAAGGAACTGCTAGGGGAAAGGTGTGTACTCATGTTTTGTAAAATACCTAATGCATCTCGCTAATATTACAGCGGATTGCTCTAAGAAAAGAAAAATGCTTTTTTGGTGTACCGTTTGATTGTGTATTATTTGTCTTACGTTCATTGTATCCCCCAGAGTCGTAGTGGAGCCGGCTAGAGGTACTGCTCGTGGCCCTAGCGGTTACCGTGAACGGGATCGTTACGATAGGGACCGCCGTGGCGGAAGGTTTGACAAGTAAGTATGATCAACGTGATGGGTGTCAAATAACGAACCCTCCGATTAGTATTAATAACACACAATCCCTTGAACTGTTGGTTTAGATATAAAAGCAATTCCAGGAACAGTTCCCGCTATGGACCGCCGCTACGCACCGAATATCGTCTGGTGGTGGAGAATTTATCGACCCGCGTCAGCTGGCAGGTATGTAGCTTTTCATTCCATTTACATGTTACACACAGGGGGGAATTTTCATGCAAAATATAAAAAAAATGAACTTACTTGTTGATGGATGGGGTTTGTAATTTCATGTTGATACGGTTTTATTTGATATTTAACAAAATAAGAAAGGAATATGCAGGTGCATCTCCTTTAACATATAATTCGGCTTACAAATCTACCTCTCAAAACTTCTGCTGGAGTAAAATAATGTTTGATAGATCAGATGAGTTACAATATTAAATGTGTTGTCGATAAAGTTTGCATTTGCCTCATGGATTGTGATATTTTTTTGTAATTTTACATTTGTTTATTATTCATTTTTAATCACATTTGTAAAACTGATAGCTTTTAAGTATATGATGATACATGTTTTTATGCTTAACCGAAGTGTGTTGCTTGTGATTTTTATGAAAGGAAACTTGTAGTTTCCATGCTGTTGATTAAATAGCTGATTAATAGTCCAATTTTCGCTGATGTTTAGTTGTGTGCAGTTGCCGCCAATAAAATAAGACCACCAGCTATTGCACATCAGGTAAATATGAGTTTGCGAAGCCTACTTGCAACGGATAGAGGATTTTTTGGTTTTTGTAAAATTGTGCATTCTGAAAAAAATGTTCCTATAAGCAGAAATAAAACATAACATCGATTCTCAAATCTTTCTATTTGGACGAAAATATGGCCTTAACATATAAGACCATTCATCAATTTTAAAATTCAAACAAAAAATCTTAATAGTTTTGGGCACATGTTGCAACTCAAATTTCTGATTGCTTTATTAATACACAATCATTGATGAACTTTAGGATAAAAACAAAGATGCTATAGATCAGTTACTGATGATAATTTTACCGAAAAATTGGTAAAGCTATACCTAATCGAAATATCGAAATCAGCTTTTTGACAAATGAACATGTAAAGGTAGTCTTATATTATTGACGGTCACTGTACAATCGTCGTCGCTACTAATTTCACTCTATATTATGCTAGACAATTTACGATTGGTTTATCATTCTTGAAACAGTGAAATGTACAAGCACGTATCCTGTTTGTAAAACGAAGAAAATGATTTGATTGAACTAATAGCATCTAACTTGAAAAATGTTCAGGATATAGAAAAACAAAATGATTGTTTAAAGTATTGCAAACACTAACAAATTATACAGCATTTGCTATCTATGTTATGGTTTAATTGATGTTATTAAATCGTAATCAACCAGTTGCACGAATGTGTTCTTCTTGTTTTCGGAAGATTTTCGATTCTAAATAACTATGTATTCCTGCTATCAGGATTGTCAGTTACTTTTTTCATTCGAAAATATATGTAATAAGAAGATGGTTCATAAATGCGCATAGAAGACGACATAGGGTACGTTTTAGCTTGCTCTCTAGCAGGAAAAGGTGCATTGCAATATATGTGACCAATAGCAAAAATTTCTATCCTAGAAGCCAGCATAACAAATTTAAGTAAATGTAGTAAAATTGTGTATATATTATATTCTCTTTCTGTTAAGGCGGCTGCCCTTATATCATGATGAGAGAGGTCGTAGAACTAGGGTTTACACAATAGACTGTGTGGTAGCGCCTGTTGACGAAAGCAACACTGCAAATGTGACTAGGGAGAGCCAATCTATGAAACGATCGGATGAGGGACCACTGGTTTAGTGAATCAGCAACTGTGCGAAGGACGATAGCCCCAACATGGAGGACCTTTCCTATGGTCTTCATGTATGAATCAGCAACATCCGATACTTGTGTGACAAACACCACCACCACCAACACCAGAGTGCGATGAGGTTGGCGGCATTTGGTTAGATGGCCAAAGATGGATTCAGTGCATTGCCTGCAGACCAGAAACTCAACTCGCACGTTAAACGATCATCCTACATCTACATACTAGTCCGCAGCTTGTGTCAGTTTATGAGGAGTTATTATCAAAAGGAACCTTACAAGAACGCTAATACGGTGAAGACGGGAAAAAGCCTTACAAGGACAGTCCACGCTCATTCCTCCCGGTTCAACACAATTCAGCCTCATTCTCTGGACACATGGAGTTAATGGGTACATTGGAGAGCGCACGGGCAAGCTGTGTTGTTGTCCAGCAGCAAAGCAATCAATTTAGAAAAAAAGTACCGTTGAAGTTCCTTTGATTTTTCTTTCATTTACTTCTTTTTCTTTTCTACACAATCTCTTCCTACCTTTTTATCAATGGTACACTAATTCTTGAAAATTTTTCACATTGATTAATTTTGAAGATTTGTGCGCGAGGCCCAAGGATCGATCGGCTGCTGCCCCTTGGTCTGGTCTGATCGTCTGATGATGAGCGTAGGAAGGGATGACGTTGTGGATGTCTGGCTCTCAAATCGTGTGACCGATGAGCTTTCGAAAGGACGATATTCGCCCTCGATCGTGCACAATAAGACAACGCAGTCCGAAATTGCTTTAAGGAATCCTAGGCCTTTGCGTGAGACGATGTCAAATTCTGCTCTCTTCAAACCTTCAAAACACGGGGTACGAGTCCCTGAACCGTCCATAGGGGAGGAAGTGACTGTGGTGGATCCGGACAACTCAGCTCCCATGATGAAGATGATGATTTTTTCCCCTTTGCTGCAACAATAAGCCATTTGCTGCACCAACGAGAATCCTCGTCACAATTTTATGTGCTTCATGTGTTCGGCTCTTGAGACGATGTGCTGCCAAATAAGTACTGCGACAACGCCAGCTGACCATGATGAAGATGATCCAAATGATGCCTCTCAAAGTAAAGTCATGTCCTTGTTATGTCCCGCTTCAAATGGCCCGATGATTGAAGCCCTCCAACGAATGTCTCCGAGACATGGTGGTGTAGTTCCGATAAGATGATGATGGACCAAAGAAGGAAGTGAACGTTTTCTCGCGCCGCAAATGGAAGATGCGGATCCGGGCTCAACTTCTTGGAACTTCGGCGATGTCATCTTGGAACCCGTCCACAGCCGTACGCGCGCGTAGACGCGTATGATCTATTCCTTTTTTCTTTTCTATTTTCAAGCTTTGACTGCTTTCTTCCCCTGCCAAATGCGTATTTCAATCCATTTCATCCACTCGAGAACATGGACACACTCTCACACACTCCTGATCGATCGATGGTGGCTGGAGCGAAAGACGACACTCATAGCATGATGCGAGATTTATTCTACCGGGGAAGGATGATACCTGGATGTTGATCGGAAACTCTTTCGTATCATCGTCTATTCTTTTGATCTCAGTGGCAAATGGTGCGCAGCCCGTTACGCATCCTTCCGTTTTCGATGTGTGTTGTTGGTCGGACGTTTTGGAAGATGATTATTTCGTCAGCAGTGAACAGCCTACTATCGCGTCACGTAGTAACAATGGAAAAAGTCTCCGAGCATCGCTCTGATGATGATAATTTGCGTTCATCGGGACGCCCTTATTCGCTACTCTGGGTATCGTCGATCGCCCACCGCATTCCCTTCCAAAAAGGGAACCTTCTCCGCGTCACAGAAAGAAGTTTCAAGCGTGTTATGTGAAGGAATGAAGCTCTCCACCCCCTCCTTTGGCATTTTGGCGATGGTGTTTTGCAGCACAGTGTGACGGTTACGCCCGCGCTCCAAATCCACATTAAACACACACATGCATGAAGCAAAGGAGAGGTCAAATCGGTGATTCTGAAAGAGACATGATAAAGGAAAGATGATGATTCGTTGACTGTCCCAAAATACCAAAACACTGTGTGTGTGCCCGGCCGTCAAGGTAATGGTCGATTTTTTTTAGATTTTTGTTTATCTTCTTTTTAAATTAAATCGTATTTCCTCTGCGAGTGTGAGTCTGTGTCGAAGTTCTATCTAATCGATGGTTTTACCGTTTACACGAGAAAACTATCGAACGCGCGTGTATTCCTGTTCATTTCGTTTGATGTTCAGGTTTTCTTTTGTTTCTCTTTACACAGAGTAGCGTAGTCAATTCAATTGGTTTGAATGCTAGGTATAGGAGAAGTAGGCGAGTTATTAAATAGCGCTACGCAGCAGGGGATTAGGCGAGCCGAAAATGGACATCCCTTTCCATACTTATCTGAACGGAAATGATATTGCTGAAGGACATAATGAAAAGAATCATAAAGCACCGGAAGGAACCATCAAGACAACTTGTGAAATGGATTCAGCATGACTCTTGGGACAAACTAAAGAAATCAAAAGATAAATGCGAAGAGAAGCAGCCAATAACATGAAAAAAACCCGCTCAATGAATATAACCACCGAGACTGGAAAGAGATTGCTTGACTGTGACCAACATCCGGTGCGCATTTGAATCGTCAACTGGAGGAAGAAGAGGACCAAATACCAATATGATCGCCAGATTAGATCGTAAAAGCTATTGAAGGAAGGAAGAAAAACTTCCTTAAGAACGTCGATCGTATGTGCTCCCAATCCCACTTGCAAAAAAGCAGAAGACCTGCTGCACGGATGATTCTCCAAGGCCCACCATGCTGTTGCATTTTTTGTTGGAGAAACCACCTCGCTCATCGCCGCCCATAACCTACGGAAATCGTATCAATGATTCTTTTCATTATGCCTGCCCTTTTTTTTGCAAATCGTACAAAGAGAAAAAAGTCGATTATCTTCTGCTTTTGTTTTTGGATATTTTGGAAAAACGCGTTCTGTTATCAGAAGAAAACTGTGATTGGTCTGTACAGCGTGTTTGCTGGTAGTACCTGCTGTTCTTTTTAGTTAGCCAATCCATCTGTCGAGATATGTCCCTTACTATCAAACAGGTTTTACAGGTTAACGAGAAAGTAACTATTTTCTTCGTATAAAACAAAAACATTATACTTAGTTTTTTTCCAGAGTATTGCACTGTACTTGTGGATTAATATATATTAGTGAACATTCTTGACTAATTGTTTGTTTGCGTTTATTTTCTCACTTATTTTGGGTTCTAAAGGATTTGAAGGACTATATGCGCCAAGCCGGAGAAGTCACGTATGCTGATGCCCACAAGCAACGCAAGAATGAAGGGTAAGTGAATGTTTTACTGCAATTGTTTCTTTCGATGTGACTGTACTAATTGTGTTTTATATATTTTTGATTGTAGCGTGGTAGAATTTGCAACTTTATCTGACATGAAAACTGCTATTGAGAAGCTGGATGATACCGAGTTGAACGGACGGCGTATTCGTCTGGTCGAGGACAGAGGACGCAATGGTCGCAACGGACGTGGACGCTCGCGATCTTCCAGCAGCCGCTCGCGATCACGTTCCCGTCGCCGATCGCGTTCTCGTTCTCGGTCGCGCCGTTCGTCACGCAGCAGGTCCAAGTCGCGCAGTCGCTCGAAATCAAAGAATGGATCGAAATCGCCGGAAAAATCTCGCTCACGCTCACGCTCAAAGTAAGCTATATTGAATCGTGCAAATTTCCCATTACTTAAACGCGTGTTTTTTTTTTGTCAACTCTTTACAGCAAATCGCGCGATAATAGCAAATCAAAATCACGTTCCCGCTCACCGAAACGCGATCGCGATGAGTCCCGTTCCCGCTCACGGTCCCGCTCTAAATCCCACTCCCGTTCGCGCTCCAAGTCTAAGGATAACAAGTCACGCTCGCGCTCCCGTTCCCGTTCCCGTTCGCCACGTTCCCATTCACGATCGCGTGATCGCTCGCAGTCGCAGGACAAGTCTCACGACAAGTCCCGTTCGACGTCACCTAAAAATAACGATCACTCTCCAGAGCGTAATGAAAGTATGGAGGATTGAGGCGCAAGAAGGAACGGGCGTTCGGACTTTTAAACAAACACTTGTATTGTAAGGACGAAGGCGACGAATGCGTTTCCAACGCTTGCACCTCTACTTTATCCAT
The DNA here is from genome assembly GCF_943734695.1 of Anopheles maculipalpis. Lineage (NCBI taxonomy): Eukaryota > Metazoa > Arthropoda > Insecta > Diptera > Culicidae > Anopheles > Anopheles maculipalpis. The sequence continues at coordinate 52,111,558 of NC_064871.1, forward strand.
TTTTAAATATTAATTATATGCATTAACCTACCATTTATGCATACCGCGACCATTCAATTCCTGATTGGTGAGACAGCAGGCGAATTGTGAATGTTCAGAAAATTCTCTCTTCATTAAACCTCCAACCATCTTTCTTTTTCGTGCGGACGGAATAGAACAAAATAGCGCGTACAAGTATGCATTGGGCCATCTTCTATGGAAATTAAGAATTTAAGCAATACTTGGGTGTAAAATTAATTTACCCAATACGAAGCACCAGCTCTGTTTCCCTGTATCTCGTTTTTCCATGGCGGGATTGTTGCGGTATGTGAAATGTACAATTAAATGAGTTTTCTGCCAGGATGGATACTTTTTTCTCTTTTGGTAATTACTATCTTAGGAAACAGGCAACGAATAGAGTGGGGCTCTATTTTTATCTGTGCACAGATAAAAATGTAGTTGGTACGGAAACGGTCAAAATGGTAGAATTAGGTTTCATCTGTGTAGTGCAGTCAATCATACACGACGCAGATTCTGTACGTTTTTCATAACAAGTTGGCTGAAGCTGGCTAATGATTGATGATTTTACATGTCCAATAATAAAGTAAAGTACACGAGCAGCTGCCTGTATATGCCGTGCTTGTCTGAAAAGGATAAAAATTACGCAACGTTTGGTTTTCTTAACGCCCCCCTCCTCCCTTCCACCAACAAAAGAAATACCAGAAATCGATGTATGCACGCGTGTGGATGGTACCTTCTACCAAGGAAGTTGCGGAATTTTGTCCTACAATATTCTACGAAGGAAATGCATTTCGAGCTATGAACAATGGTCACGTAGATTTACTTAGACTTATGAACTATTTGCTCCACAGATCGCAAAATCTATAAACACCCTTCGTTTGACATTTCCTACTTCTTATTCTGCCCTATAAAACTTATGTGTACAAAAAATAAATATTTGAGTATCTTGTCTTTAATTAAGACTTGTTTTTTTATGATTCTGGTGGTAGCAACTCGTAACTCATCGCATGTGTTCAATTTGTTCATCGTTTTCCAAACTATTAGCTTCATTTCTCGTAGTCTGCTTTCTCACGCCGATCATCGAATGGTTTAACTAGACTTGCCGATACCACTTAGTTGGATTGTCAGTCCTCAATGCGGGGGAACGGTCTGGATGATCTGAAAACCCCGGTACTGCCGCACTGCCACCGGACCGCCCCAGTCTTAGTCTTAGTCGATCCGAATACTTAGTGTCCATTCTAGAGAGTCATTCAAAATTCTGTGGAGAAACCTTCGAGACAATCATCTGTTGATCCAGGATTCAGACTTTACCTGAATTTGTAGAAAGATATCATTGGTTGGTGTATGGCTATCTTAGGTGTCGTAGAAACTAATACCGCACCAGACTCCACACTGCGATGGAACAGTTGTTAGATGAATGATCATCAATCAGTTCATTCCAGGTGCAGGGCGATGCAAAACTTTCAAGAACGTTTGTAGGTTGTCGAAAAGACGATCTGATCTAGGTAGCAAATACTGAATTTCGTAGGAATGGAGTCATCGAGAACTACAAATGTTTAAAAGTTAAAACTCAACATCTATAACAATATAAATGGTGATGAATGCACTCAAGGGTACTGGAGGCTACCAACAGGTTACAGTGCAGCCTGTGGAAACTTATCAACACAAAACAACTTCCGCGAAGATCATATCATGAGAATGACTGGATGACCGTGTGCGAAACCTTATTTCAGATCGTTGACAAGAATAAAGCAGACGTAATGTGCATTATGATCACCGTAGTAAACCGCGAACGTTAGCAGAAAGACATGGTCGAACCTAAGTACATTTAAGGAAAAACTTTAAATTCTATTTTTTTCCTAACCCTGACGGCGTATCTGTGTTTTCGTGCCAGTCCAATTCCTTCGTAGGCTTCTCCGAAGTTCCTCAAGGAAGTGTCCTTAGTCCTCCTTTATGTACCCTATTTGTCAACGAATGTACCTCTATCTCCACCTGAGGATTCTTGCTCTACGCTGATTTTCTCAAGATCTTTCTTCCTGTGTCCTCGTCTGCTGACTGTTGTATCCTCCAAAACTTCCGCAATTCCTTCTCTTTGTGGTGTCGCTAGAATAGCCTAGATTTCGTTCACCAGTTCCCATGTGATTCAGTTCATGTACGCTTTCTGTGATACAGTTATATGTAGGTCGTGTAATTTCTGTAAAGGATCTAGGTGTGTGGCTTGGGGAGACACTTTCATTCAACAAAATGTTGATTATGTTATCACCAGAGCTAACAAATCTCTGGGCATGATTGTTAGGCTATCGTCCGATATCCGCGGTCCCCTCTGTCTGAAGTCTCTGTATTGTTGTTGGGTTCGATCTTCCCTAGAATAAGCAGCCTGTATAGTCTGTAATAGTCAACTGCGATGACCAGACTGCAGAGCGTTCAACGCAAATTTATCCGTTCCGTTACCTTCTTGGGGTCGAGCCCATTGAACAAAAATATTTCCACATCCGTTCTAGCGTCATCGTAGGTATCTTGTTAAATGAACTTGATGTCCCTCCTCTCCTATCAGCTATCGCCCTTTACGCCCCTTCTCGTCACCTTCGCGATAGACTTCCTCTGTATATCCCATCCCGCCACACACACTACGTCTCGAACGACACACCGTTTTCTTAGGGCTCTATTGGCTTTCGCCAACCTGTTGCCTGATCGACTACAATGTTCCTCTGTCTCATTTTCGTGAATCTTCCTTTTGTTCATAATAATAATTTTAATATCTTCTACTTCCTCTTCCTGTTAAACCTCTTTGACGGACAGTTTACTAAAACCAATAAATGAATAAAAAGTATCTGTTATTAACTCTCAATAGTGATTGCTTCATAGGACATCTGCAGTGGCTCAAGACTACGAAGTATTTTCTAAACACTTTATTTATTAGAGTAACTTGAAAATTCAACAAAATAAAAATAAACATTTTAACGAGGCCACTATTTAGAATATGGTCACAAATGAGATTGTCTTTTTGGCATTGTGTTTTTCCTTGTTCCTTCCAACAGCTACAATTCATCACATGTATCTTATATTACAACAATGTTTAGGATTATCAAGACACTTTTCACACTAACTGACACGTTTCGTCGTAATTTCTCAACCTCACCGTGTCCATCACTTGCTCAAACTTGGTCAACGAACAAGGACTTTCACAGTTCGGTATTTCGATCTCCTTCGGATACTTGTCGTCGCTGTTGAAAAAGTACACCAACTTCACCTCAAAATCATCATCAAAGGTAATGCTGTGGTGCAGCTCGAACACGATCGCAGCGGAAAAGTCCGGCTTGCCAGTGGTCTGTTCGATTACATTCAGCGCTCGCATAAAGTTTACCAGCGTTACGTCATGACCGGAATAGATGAAAATGTTACGTTCCGGTATCAGTATACCGGAACGTCGCCGAATTGCATTGTCCAGCAGTTCGGCCACGATCGCACCGCCTTTAATTTTCTTCATCAACGGTAACTCGGTGATCAGCGCCAGACTACGCTCGGCAATCGGTAACATTTTTTGCGGGAAAATGCCTTCCGTCCAGTCGGGCAACTCCAGACCAGCCGCCTTTTCAATCTCGAGCGTGTTGTACAGCAGCTCCACATCGAGAATGGTGCTTATATTTTGGCCCGTCCCTTGGCTTAACGTACGAAAGAGTGCCGCATTCTTTTCGTACAGTTCCCTAACATCCTTGGGCGGATAAGCTAGTAAGCGTTGTTTCGATTGGTCATACCTTGGACAGGGTTGCTTTTGAGCTAAAATCTGTTCAGCGAAAGTGTAAGAAAAATATTATTTATAAAGTAGTATGCTTTGCACTCCAAATCGGCACAATTACGTACCGTGTCTCGATCGCGTGGTAACACATTAACAGCGGCTGGTTGCCATGGTATCGGTAATGGATTGGTGTTTTCCAGCGGTGGAAGAAAACCGGCTATAAAGCTCTGCGCGCTCATTATACATCGCTCTGCATAGCTGCTTACTATGGTCATGTGTTCCTTGGAGTATAAACCGTTCGGGGGAAGCAGACGATAATACCGTGGTCGAAGCAACTTTCCCAACTGGTACATCTGCTGCGATCCTTTCTATGAATGTGTGAAAAAATAATGAATTTACGATGACTTGGCATTTGCGAATAGTACCATGTGTGTAAGTACCTCAGATAGTGCGCCTAAACCACCCGTCCAGTGATGATTCCGGTGCGGATCGTTCGGGTAGAAATCGGTCGGTGAACGGTCACCGTGGCGGAAAATGATGCTCACCATACGAAGCGTTCGCAGGCCCGACTCATCCGTACTGTCACCGAAGGCCAGATAGGCTAACATTACGGTTAAGCATGCGCCACCAAGCACTACGACCGATACCGTAAGGCCACGCTTGCCAGGCTGCATACAATCGGAACCCATTCTGGGTTTCTGGGTGTCCCCTGGGATTGGTGGGAAACCTGTTGAACGGTTGTGGCAAAACGGAATGTTCTATTATTATCGTTCAACAGTACACATTAAACTTTACATAATGCAATGATCAGCGGGAACTTTAAGAGATGCGTTTACTTAGCTTATTGTTGCTATCGCAATATTTTTTTAACTTTATCGCATACCTGCTTTAGAAACCCCTTTCGGGAAGAGCACCAAAACGACAATTCAACCTTACAAAGTAGTTTATCAGCGCCGTCCCCGAAGGGCACATGAACAATAACGACGACGAGAAGAAAAATCTGATTGGACATAAACAAACCATCCGATGCCACACAATGACAGCACGAAGAAGCACACAAACATCGACGCAACGTTGCACAATTGATGCTCGGCGCGCTGTGTAAAATACGATCAACAGACACGATGATCACACACAATGGTGTAATCAACGGTCAAACAATAAGTTAGCGCTATACTATGGCGAAAAACACAATGCACGAAAATTAGAGGAAATTGCTAAATGGGTTTAATGGCAAAAGTTTTGCATTTTATTAAAAAATACTATTTTAACAGTTACTTTTAAGTTAATAAATTGAAGAACATTTTGAGAGGATCGATGCAACAACGACCAACTGCCAGCTTACCTCTGGCTCTGATCGTGATAGAGCTTGGATGAAGTTAAGTTGACCGCAACGTTGTTGTCCCTATGGACAAAAACTTTGAAAATCCGCCAACTAAGGCACTACTAAGACAAATTTATATTTTAAAAATCCATAGTAGTGGTTATTAAGGCAACTTTGTCAGTAGGGGTGGAGGAGTTTTGCTACATTGGTACGATCACCTTGACTATGCTGTCGAAGGTACTAAGGGGTATCTTTAGCGAAGTTTGCGAGCAGCGAGTATCGATCGTGGCAATCAAGCTGAACTGTTATCATGCCATGCAAATATCCTAATGGTGGAGCATGTCATGAGTTATAAGGGCCGTACTCGTCAGCTACTGGTAGGGCGGCATGAAGGGTACAAAGATCCGTTTTCTGTCCGTTAAAGTCCGAAGCCCATCCGATAAATTTTATCCCTTGTACGTTACACTTACAGAAAGCCCGCTTGCGACTGGTCCCTGAAGGTATACGTAAAAGTAAGTTAACCCCGAAGGTCACATTCCTTTTTCGCTAGCTGTTCCATCTTTTGGGCTGCAGCACACTTTAAACTACCCTAGGTGATGTAGCTGACGGAACCATCAGCTTCGTTTCCGACTTGCCCGGAAGAAATAAAACTCAAATAGTGATTTATTTTTGGAAACATCATGCCAAATATAATAGATAAACCTGTCAATTTCTTATGTGCCGACGATGCTAGCAAACGGCTAAATCTCAACTGTGTTTCCTCTGGCGAACGAAAATTTTGCAGGAATGCGTCGTCATTGTAATTTGGAACCACGTGGTGTACGTAGTCTGAAATATGTATTGAACACTGTATCAACAATAGTCGACGGGATCGACTAAAATGATAGTAGGGACCGCAGTGGTGCTACCAAAAGCTTTAGTAACCACTCCCCGACAGATGGCGGTGTGCGCGAATGATCGTGCGTTGTAGCAGCATTAGTGCATGAAGAGTAGTTTCCCGAGGAAGTAGGCGTTGTCCTAGGAAGAAAAGTTTATGCCCTGACACGGTTATGAGATTAGGCAAATTGTCGCGATTTTGGACAGGGAAATTCATGCCCATTTGGTCATGAACATGAGAAACGCCGTGGACAGTAGCCTGGCGACTAGAACCAGAGACAACAAAACCATAGAAACTGTTATCCCGTTAACATCAATAATTGAAGAGCGAAATATTCGTAACCAAGGCAAAGAGAATGAACAAACTTGCGATGGAAAGAGTGTGTGGAGCTTATAATATATTCGAAAGGGTCTGCTAGCGTTAAGGGCAAGTTACCGCTATAAAACCGCTGTCTGTGGAAAGTTGATTCCGGCTGTGGTGATACTAAAGGTGGTTCACCCAACAAATAGACAAATAAGGGTTCAATATACCCAACAAATAGACACATTACAAAATACAATTAATTTGTTGTTTTGCATATACCGGCTTGTCGTTGCTAGAGACTTGCAGTAATGTAGAACATCCATGTTGCTGTAGTTGATTTGAGCATTCGCCAAGGTTTTCTGGAACAATAAATCTATGCCATGAATTGTTTAGTATCTATTTTTGAATATTTAAACGTACCTTCAGCAAGTTCCTTCCATAAAAAAGCCTCTCAATAGCGCCAATCCTTACTGAGGGTTTGAATTCTCGATACTTATGAAGGCTGTTGGTGGTTGTTTTAGTTCACCGGTCACAGTACGATTATTTCACACCAAAACGCAATGGCCCTATTTTCAACGTCCTGCTACACCATCATTATTTGTCTCTGTGCCTGCTACATTTAAACATTCAACGAAACAGACACAATCGCTAGGAGATTGAGAAAACGGTGATGAAAACAACCTATTCTCCTCGACGCCGGCTTCAATTGAAATGTCAAATAAACAACGAAAGACAACAACAAACTCGGTCGAACTCGGTGCAGGGTTAGTGTAGCAAACTATGAACGGAGGAAGCAACCAAATCAAAGATACACAATTTTTGTCAAAGCTTACTTTATGATTGTGATATGTTATTTTTTTAAATCAGAAATAACTGTGGCACATCCATGGAACACTTTCATCGTGGTATATTCTATTGGATATAGTGTACAATTTTTGTAGATTTTCGGCGTAGGTTCCTCTACGTTCGTTGAGCAGTACACATGTAATACGACTTAAGTTTTTGCTCGTTTCTTTAAACACTTTGCGAAGTTTATTGTAAATATGAAATCAGACACGCATTTCTACTTCGGAAAACTATTTCCAAATGCATCGTAGGATAAACTACCCTGCACCCCTTTCAAGAGCTCAACAATTTCAAGCAGTTATTTTTATCCTCCTTTTCTTCAGCGCCAAAGTTCTACACGCTCTACCGCAAACCATGAGCAAATACGCGTGTGTGGGGTGCAGCATGTGCTACATTTAATCATGTGCGTATCATGTATCCGCATTTATATTACTTTAGCATGTCTAAATAATAAATAACATCAGCGTTTCTTATGACCTACAGAGCTTTAACGATACACAATAATCAACCAGACGAAGAATATACTAAATACATATTGTTCCGTATACCCGTTCATTTCGCTAACCCGTCTATCAACCGTCCGCACTCTTAAACATCCAAATTTTTTTGGTACTTTTGTTGAGCGTAGGACGTGACCCGAAAATGTTAATTGCACTGCACAGCTTGTACCCGAGCTTGGCGTAAAATGCTTGCTGGTCGATGGTGGAAAGGTAAATTTTCTTCATATGCAAATTATCGAAACAATGTTTTTCCACCTCCTGCATCAGGAGCCGCCCAATGCCTTGGCCGCGACGTTCGCGTGCCACAACGACGCTTTCTACAAACACGGCGTCCCGATCCGCCGGGATGGGAGACAGTTTGGCATGGGCCAGTACGATTGTTTCACTTTTCACACCCGTCGTAAGTACAAAGCTAGTCGGTAGCGTTTCCTTCGACGACTCCAAACTCCAGAGCCGAGCCGTGTACGAACGGGGCCATTCAGCGTTAATCAGTGCAATGCATTGATCCATCAGCTCCCGGTGCTTATGGATCGGAACCACTCGGTATGGTTCGGTAGGTAAGGGTTGAGGTGGAAGCGTCATGGTTGAATAAACGCGGCACACAGTCCAGCGGCTGGAGCAAATCTGAAACAATAGGCCAAAGGTTGTATTGGATGCGCTGGAAGCAAAGCCAATACCAAAACTAAAAATGCTTTACTTACACACGGGTTTTTCTTAGGAAAGGAAGAAGGATATTCCCACGGTATGCGAACGGCGCTACATCACAGATTCATATGGTTTCTAAAAATAATTGTACGCACCTTCCCGTGTGCCCTGAGGCCCGGCCATACACTTTCCTGTGAATTGAAATCGATGAAATCGTCTAAAATTATTACCCAATATTCGCCCGTTTTGCAACGGTTACGGTTACCATCAATACACAATCAGGGCACAAGAGCAGGTTTGTGTGTTTTGCTGCGCGGAACAAATACACTACATTCGATGCAGCATGGACGGACGGGTCAAAACTGCGGCTACTGAAATGAAAAAAGAAAAACACACGCACACTAAACATTCATAACAAAACAAATGCAGCTGGCCAGTGAGCCGCAGTTATGAAATGTCAGACATGTATGTTGCGTGTATGGCATGTCGGCGTAGAACCAGACGCAGGACACATTTCTTCACAATAAGCACATGAGTGCGAAAAACTACTGATCAATGGTTTTGATAAACATTTTATTAACACATTAAAAATGCTTATAAATTCATATTCATCTAACGCTTGCCAGCGTTGTACTTTAGGCTTGTGGGACAGAACCAATGTTTTCGTTGTAGTATAAACTCTAGAGATCAGATGTATTTGAATGAGAAAATTCATCAAACAAACAATTCTTCGTATTTCTCGGATACTGTACTAACTAGTTTCTAGAACGTGGATAATTTGAATTTTAACCGAACCAACAAAAAATCTAAACTACCACAGAGATGCAAGAAAAGTATTTTAAAATTAAATTGCATTCAATTTTCAAGATAGCTGCAATTTACTTTATTAACCAGTGCTGCGTCAAGTTACCGCAACTACATTTAATATCCGTACTTTTCATTTAACGAGGTTCTACCATCACCAGTCTGACCGGATGGCGGTACCCATTCGACATTTTTATCCTCGCTTGCCATCTCTACCGTATCGTCAATATCGACATTTTCGCGAGTTTTCTGACCTCTAAGACGGGTCCGTTTTTTCTTACTATCAGCAATAGACGTGCTGTCGCCATGGCCACCAGCACCTGCAGCTTCGGATACAACTTTCGGCTCTGCACTCGCCGCCAACGATCGTTTCCCCAAATTGTGTTTACTGCTGCTCGGCTCTCCTAACTTTTCTTGCTTTAAACGATTAATTGTGTCATTGCTACTTGCAACATTGTCGTCCTGAGGTTGTTTGGGAGACTTTTCTAGCACTGGAACGATTGAAGAAGCTGGCTCTGCCGGTGGAGGATCGAGATCAGCATCCTTTTCAGCCTTAATACTTGATTCCCGGATGCCGAAAGTGTTGCTGAGCTTGGTTCGCTTACCGAACAGTGGCAACATTTGCCGCTTGGTATCGGAGGTACTCGGCTTATTCATTCCAATCTTGTCCAGATCGACCGGCTTTGTCACTTCGATGAGCTTCTTTATCTTTTTAAGCTCGCTGTTTAGCTTCACTTGCTTCTGGCGCAGCCGTCGAATTTCAAACTTGTCCACGGTTGTGTCTTTAGCGAGATTGCTTAGAAACTTTTCCACGTCGTCGTCGTTCTCTGGCAAGTGTGTTTCCTGTTTTATCAGGCGAGCATTTTGTATTTTACATTCATTGGCCTCCAGACAGTCGAGAATGAGAGCTTCCTTATGGATCTGTAAAGATGTGGCTTATTATTTTTCTTTTATTTTAACTAAATGCTCAGACACAATCGAAGAAGTATCCTGTTAGCCTTACCAAATCTGCAAATGTATGTGTTTGCGGATTCATTGCTGCTTGTTTCCGCTCTCGCCGTTCCTCGACTGCTCCCGTCCGATCCATAAAATCGTCATCATCATCTGAATCCGATTGCTTCCGGAAACGTCGCCGCGGTTCTGAACAAAAAAAAAAGGTTTTTATTGTTGAGTCTGTGTCCCAGAGAATAAATCGAGCATTTTGCCTACTTACCATGATTTGCCTGTCGCAATTTACCGTACCGATCTAGTATGCGACACGCTTCCATAGCACACTGGATGACAGCTTCCTTCTTTTTGCCCTTGTGCGTTGCCTCGGCTACGAGCGGTTGCCCATCAGGACCGTCTATCGGCAGCTCCACCTTGCAACGGTACGTGCCCGCCGATAGCTCCTCAACGTTGTAATCCAGTTCGTGGCCTTCCCGTTCAAAGTAGCCGCGCAACGTTTTCTTTGGGTCGTTCAGAAAAAGCTCTTCGTTGTTTGATGATGCGTACGGATTTTCGGTCAGATCGGTTTCCTCATCGGCGTCCTCCGCCATACCCCATGTGATGCCTTGCTCTTCCTTCAGCTTTTCAACGCGTTCCTGTTCTTTGCGCGTAATTTCATCGATCTCTTCACGTAATTCTACCTGCTTCTGTCGGCGAACTTTCATCTCCGTGATGGTGACATTGCGCGACGATTCCTCGTCATCTTCGGAAGGCCCTTGGAAGATGTAGGTACGCGAACTCGACCCTAGCTTTATCATGTACCCGACTCGAACACGAACGTACGTGCGTACCGGGATTTGTTGTTTGTTTAAAAACGTACCATGCGTACTGTTCAGATCGTACAGATACCAACCCGGTTCGATCGATGCATGTGCCGGACGATTTGATTCTTCCATCTCCTCCTCCTGATCCTTCTTTGCCGCAGCCGTACTATCTGTGCCTCGGTACTGGAGGATGGCGTGATACCGGGATATGGTCGGATGGGCCATATTCACGTCACAGTTCGGCAAACGGCCAAACAACCAAAACGGTTTATGCTGTAGCTGTTTAATCTCTTCGATGATGACGCCGTTTTTTTCCACCTCGAAGCTGTACTCTTGCGCCGGGTCACATTTGCGGGACCATCTTGGTTCTTTGTACGGTACGGGAGGAATTTCTACCGTGTTTTGTTCGAATTGTTCCACGCTTTGTGGTTCAGCCGTGGTCGGTGGCGGTATGTTTACTTTCGGAACCGACGCTGGCAACACCGGTTTTCGGAGCTTTGTTAACAGCTTTTCGTCAACGCTCGGTACCTTGAAGGCTCCACTTTCTGCCATTTTGCACCTTACCAACGGACAACTTGGAAAACCGGAAAGGTAATGTTTTCCCGATTCCGGAGAAAAAAAGTACTATGCAGCTTAATTGCGCCGGAATGCTTCCCTTCAGAAAACAATACACAGCGAGCAAGAAAACAACACTCGTCGTCCGTTTGTTTAAACGCCAGTGACAGTTGAAATCTGACAGACAAGATGGCGTTAAAGAAAGAGAGAGGGAGAGAGATGAACAATGTGTGGTGTCTATTTCAATTTTATATTTTGTTTTCAATTAAAAGCAACATCGCAACATATTATCAATTATAGTGCTTTGGTTTGCATTTAATGTTTTTCCATGTAAAGCATAAGTTTGCAAAAGCAATTTAATGGTGTTGGATGTGGATTGTAATTTGACCCGTGAGTCCGCACACTGTGACAAAAGCGATCGTGCACGCAGCCTGCAGTAGGATATTTGCTGGAGCAGAAGAGCCAGTCAGCAAGCGGGGTAAAAAGTGAAACTACACCGATCAAGTGATGAACTATCCAGAAGCAAGTGTTAAGATAATAAACTTTCCGTGAAAACTATTCTCCAATGTGTGCACCAGTGTGATCGTACCCTGTACAAATTTCACCGAGGAAGCTAGTGAACAGAAGCTTTGTAACAGCGAAATGGTGCTACGTTTTCAGCTATGCAGTAGTGTACGCCTTTGATGATTGAAGCATCAGCTTTACAGCAAAACTGTAAAGAAAGCTACAGTAAGGTAAGCTGCGCACTGTTGGCATAACATTATTGAAGCCAAATGGGCACTGTGTAACGTTTAAAAAGCGAAGCATGTTGCCGTTCTGTGCATCATACAGTTGCAGGACCAAAATGCCCATACGAATGTGCCACTAACAAAGAGAATCTTGGTCGCCAGTGTTCGCGTTTTATCGTGCTATGGAATTGGGTCCAATAAATGTCAATAGGCGCGTATGGTGTCGTGAAAATCGAACGCCATGAACTCTGGCAGAAGCAAGAAGCGATGATCGTGTGAAATCGTTGTGTTTTATTTTCTCATGCATTTCCATGCGTATCGATCGGGGTGCTTCCTCACTTTATTATGTTTGGTTTTTTTTCTTTTGATTTCTCACAAATTGTTATTAGTCCACCCTCGGTATATTGCAGGCAAAATCCTAATTGAAGCACCCTACAAATACACAAGAAGGCTCGAAAGAACATGTGAAATTATGAAAACATATCGTTTCCTTTGTGCTAACATGTACAAAACACGTCTTATTACTGCTGGACAAGGTTACGTCCGCTATAAATGTACCGGTGTCCGTACGTGCTTCTAATGTCTTCTTCGGTAGCCCTCCGTTGAAGGTTTATCCCTTCCATTTGTTCTATACGTTTAATAAGTGTTTCCCCTAATTTGTAATTTTAGGTATAGGAAGTGACGCATTTCCAATCCACAAAGCTCGCTGCCAAGTTGATCTTTAAACACCCCTAGGTAAAGTGCCAGACGAAAGCCAACCGCAACCATGAGCCTAAAAACACGCAGCATCGTGTTTGTAACGTTCTTTACCAGCTGCCTGATCGTTGGACTGCTTGTGGCCAGTCTCACCACCAACAACTGGATACAGGGCAGTGCTAAGCGGAGAAATTTTACCGAATCTAGCGGTCAAATCAATTTCGGACTGTTCCAGGGCCATCGACGTTTGAATGTTGGGTTTGGATTGAGGGATTACAAAATTGATGGTAAGGATACACTTGATTAAATGCATTAAATCTACCGACAATAGTGCGTTGATGAGCATTTTCCCTTTTCATTCTTTTCATTCGTTAGTCCCGGCAATGATTCGCAATGAGCCGGATGTGATGAGTTACTGGTTATGGCTTGGTTCAGCCCTTGGCACCGGTTTCGGTATTCTAGGAGGCGTGATCACAGCGATCGCATCGGTACTAAAGTCAGCATCCGCTTCGAAGAAAACCGGCACCATGGTAGTGTTGTTGGTGAGCAACCTTTTTACCGGATTCTCCCAAACAATCGCACTTGTTTGTTGGCTCGTACAGTTCTACAACTATCTAACGCACAACGTACTGCTGGCCGAAGATCGTAACAACAACTGGTACAGTACAGGACTGACGATGCTCGGATCAAGCTTTTACTTCATCCCTGCCGGAATTGTGCTAGTTGTGCTGAATTTGATCTTACTTATTGCCGCCACACGGCTCGAACACCGCGAAAGGAAAAAGTTTTTGAATCCGCCTACGGACGATAAAACACAGGGGGCTATTATGCTGTACTGAAGGTGCACACGTCTGTTCTTTAATTGCTTCCTTTATTATTCCTTCTCTTTTAATACTCAACGAAGTGAAATTTACAAAGATAGATGAATTTGTCCTCAAGTATGTAATTACGGTTCTTACATCATGCCATAAGCTGAACTAAAGAGACATTATGAATTCATTGCACGTGAAAATGGGTTGCGTTTTTGGCGATCGGAGCCTCATAGAACAAACCTTTTTAGTACCGTTTTTTTTTAATTTACCATATCAGGGCATGACCTGGATTTAAGCTAAAAGTAAGTTGTAGCATAGATAGAGTTAAGATTTTTTACCACTGGAATTAGAGTATGCTTTTAAGACAAATAATTGCCACCTACTTATAAATTATGAAATAAATGGTAATAATTTTTATTGCTTGCGTAGCTTACTTAGTTGTTCTGAATATAACCTAAGTTTTTCTTTGTATTTGTTCCTCTGTTGGAAATGCGTTTGAGAGTGTTTGCCTTTTTCCTTTCACTTTTGACATGAACGAAGGACTTCAATGATAGGCGAGTAAGGAGTTCTTGAATTGTCCTCGTGATTGTTTCTCTTCCTGTATGTAAAATGTTTCTAAACATCATACAAATTTCCAGATAGAGTACATAGATACATTTCTATGTTTTATTTTGGGCTTCTACATGAATTGAATCACGCATCACTGAATCACGGCACTAATTTTAAATGCAAGTTTATCTTACAAAACGCTTTTGTTTTCAAAATTTAATAAAATCTGGATAAGTAGCCTGCTATTTTCATTTCTTTGATTCCGTAATAAATCTTTACCAAAAGTTAATTTATGATAATTATGGCTTTTGGAAAAAGAAAGTATCGGTACGCTCTTCATCAGTTTTTTTTTTGCGAATTGAACTGTCAAACAGTTTTACCTACACAAGATCCTAGTGTGCCAGTGGTTGCCGTACGTCAAACATACGAAAACAAAAACACGAACGCAATCCACGAACCGCAGAAAGCACAGGAAATTGGGCCCGTATTTAACCTACAGCTTGATTCTGTCTACAGTCAGCATTTGCCAACATGTACACACTACTCAGTGGATTTTACAAGTACCTCACACAAAAGGACGAATACTGCATATTAATCCTTGGCCTAGACAATGCTGGCAAGACGGTAAGCTTTTGTATCGTTCTATTGCGCGTGAAAGTCTGTGTTCATTAACATATTCGTAACATTGCATTTGTGTTATTTGATTGTAGACCTATCTGGAAGCGGCAAAGACAAAGTTTAGCAAAAACTACCGAGGGATGAATCCGAGCAAAATTACAACTACAGTTGGGCTAAACATTGGCCAAATCGATATCGCTGGCATACGGATGAGCTTCTGGGATTTGGGCGGCCAGCAGGAGCTGCAGTCGCTATGGGACAAATATTACTCGGAGTCACACGCCGTCATCTACGTGGTCGACTCGAATGATCGCACACGGATGAGTGAATCGAAGGAGGTATTCGATCGTATGATCAGCAATGAGTATCTGTCCGGGATTCCTTTACTGGTGCTGGCAAACAAGCAAGATTTGCCCGATTGCATGGGTGTGCGGGAAATCAAACCCGTCTTCCAGGAGGCTGGCCATCTTATTGGACGCCGCGACTGTTTAGTGATGCCCGTATCGGCGCTTACGGGGTAAGTGGAGAATGTTTCGCATATGTTGGCCATGCTTGGCATGATGCTACATATTGCCTCTGTGCGCATTGTTTGTTTTCCAGGGAAGGTGTCGATGAAGGTATCAAGTGGTTGGTCGAGTCCATCAAGCGAAACTCAATCGTTCGCCCTCCAAAGACGGAAGACACCTGATCATAATTGGATTTGTCGATTAGCTTTGATTTGCACTTACGTATTTATATTTGTGATATATGTGCATGATGATTAAAAGAAGAGAAGCATACATAAAACCATACTCACGCAATTCTTATTCATTCATTTTATTTGTATTACTACACATACCACATACATATTACTACACACTTACCTATTTTTCTAGTGTTATACTTGCTTATACGAAAAATGTTCAAAACGTAAATATGTTACTCTTTGCACACTTCATGTATTTCCGAAAACGTCTTATGTGTCGAAACGAAAACGTCAGTCGTAAGGAGCATACAGAGGTATGAATTACGTCGAGAACATGCACTATCCAGACTGTTTCTTTCCATGCAGCTGCTGCAATAACGAGTTATAACTTGTATTTACGATCATCGCATCATTTCGCAGCGAAGGGGACTTTCCAGGCTACAAATGGACAGAAACTACGTAGCAAGCTCAAAATTCAATGGAAATCGAATAGTTTTGACAAAATGTTTTGCTTACTCACTAATCACTATACCATATCCATCGTGACTTTCAAAAGCTATCCCTGCTTTTCACAGAATTCATACTTACTTAATTACTTATCTTAGAGTCTAATATTTTTCTTAATAGAATTGAATTAATTTATTTTAATAGAATGTCATCATAAAACATACACATGTCTGAGGAAAGGTACGTAAACAAACCAATCATACTGAATACCGAATGATTGAGTCACTGACATCCGACTCATTCATTGGCGAATGGTACGAAAAGGGG
Source organism: Anopheles maculipalpis (assembly GCF_943734695.1). Classification (NCBI taxonomy): domain Eukaryota; kingdom Metazoa; phylum Arthropoda; class Insecta; order Diptera; family Culicidae; genus Anopheles; species Anopheles maculipalpis. Next base: position 52,127,761 of record NC_064871.1, read on the forward strand.
TGCAGCAAATTTTGGATTAGGTGGAAGACGGAAGATCTCCAACAACTCCAGGCGAGAACAAAGTAGAAAGGCTCAGCGACATCACTTGTACCCGGAATGTTGGCCTTATTACGGGAGGACAATGTACCACCAACAACTTGGCCACTCGCGAGGATGGCAGAGGTACACCCAACGGAAAGGAAATTAAGAGACTGGCGGTCAAAATATGCATTATGCCTGTACAAATATGAACTATATGTAGGTAGTTAGGGAAGGCAAAGCATGGTAAAGGAATTCAATTGTTGTAAGAATAATATTTTGGGAATGAATTTGCATTTGGTATTTGAATTTTGAAGTAATTGTTAACTACTAACTATGAATTAAATACTAAATACTTAGTTAAATACTAACTATGAAAAACATGAACTATGAATTAGATAGGAATAAGAATTAGGGTTTAGTTAGATAGAAAATCATGGATTTGAAATAACGATTTGGAAGATGGATAAAAATAAGAATTTTTAGGTGGTCGGTAATATTTGCACCTATGAGTAGGCAACCGACAAACATAGGGTTAATGAGTATTAGTGATAGAATTAGGTACAATAGGACATAGTGTTAGTAGTGACAGTACTTAAGCAAACTACCAATCGAGCAAGAGTGAATCCACCAATGATCCGAAAGAGCTGAGCTGAGAACAACAAGATTACCGTGTATATCATAACGGTGAAGAAAAGTGAAGTAATGGTGCGGTAGGATTTCGCCTCAGTACGATAGCAATACCGGTGAGGGCAAAGAGAAGGCATCAACTTCCATAAAATCGCTAGTAAAGATACAAAAAGAGATACGGGACGTTATGCGACAGATTATTGCGTCGATCAGCTTCCTGCCGTGTCTGGAGGAACGCTGCAGCTTCGACATAATGATGCATACGGAGAGAGACGTTTTCCAACAAATACCCGACAAATATCACTTTATTTAAGATAAATAGAATGTTTCCTCCCTATTCACAAAACTGCCTTAATAGTGCCTTAATTACCTTAATTGGCGGATTTATGTCGATTTTGTCAAAAGGGCTATGAAGCTTATACGTCTGGAAGCTGGAAAATCCATATAAAAAATGCTGGACTGCAACAACTACTGGGGAATTACGGTGTTGAATATCGGCTACAAAAAATTCTCCCTAAACCTTCAGGATAAGCTTGTCCCATTCGTTGACCGGATAGTTGGAAACTATCAAAGAGGATTCCGAAACAGAAAATCTACCATTGACCAGATCTTCACCATGCGGCAAATCTTGGAGAAGATGGCTGAACAGCAGTTGAACTGCACCATCTCTTCATAGATTTCAAGGCCACATATGATAGTACAGCAGAGCATAGCATGAGCTCTTTTGGAATCCCGTCCAAACTGATCAGGCTTGTTAGAATGACCATGACCAACGTCACATGCCAGATGAAGCTGTCTACTATTCAACTTGGCGCTAGAGAGGGCCATCCGTGACACGGAGGTGGAGACTTCGGGAACCATCTTCTATAAGTCAACCCAGATCCTGACATACGCTGATGATGTAGACATCATTGGTCTGCGGCTCTCCCAGGTAGCAGAGGCCTACCAAAAGATCGAATAAGTATGTTGAATGTAATAGAGAAAAATGTTAAGAACTGCAATAAACAAGAATTCATAGAAGGATATACTGTCGGAACAGGTGCTCGATACATGCAGAGGACACATGACATTGAGAATCTCTTAGAAGAGAGACACATCTGAGATGTTCGAACTGTAAACTACATTTAAACAGTAAACTGTAAGAGCATGCAGTAAGTGTCGTTGTGAGTGTAGCAGAGCAAGATGAAAAGCACACAGGGAAGTAGTTACATAAGATTTAGCGAGAAAGATGAAGGTATTCAAACGATAAATCCCATTACCGTTATAAATTCTAGAACGGCCTTTAGCAGAATGAAATATGTCGATCGTTTGGGGGTGATATCTTATCAAAAATGGTAAATTACAAAAACACCATGTTTGAAGGCTACCTTCAAGTTTCAAAACTTTATTTTAATTTAATTTACATCACTGTTTTTTAACATTACTATTATTATCGTTTCGAAATCAATGTAACAAAAATCCGAAGTACGTTAGGCGCTTATCCGTTTGGCTATTGATCTGTGTTTCATATATTCTTTCTCTTTCTCTTTCTTTCTCTCTCTCTCTCTCTCTCTCTCTCTTTCTCTTTCTCTCTATCTTTTTTTTTTCTCTTTTTTCTTTCTTTAAGACTTTCATACACCTTTATAAAACTTTTGTAACGTCCTCACTCACACTTGTGATAAATCCGTCAATCTGAATACAATCGGACATCGCGATGGTGAGCTGTCGTACTTAACATTAAATTAAATGTGCTACACTAACTCCCTCGTACTTCATTCTACAACAAATCTGCGGCTAATCGACTAAATCGAGGCTGGACGAGATCGTTTGACGTCGATATCATTCGGAGAAGTCTTTATCTTGCAAACAGTAAGTCACATACAGGTAAGCATCTCATTATCTAAAGATGGGTCTTCCACCAGATCCGGGAGCATGTACATCATAATTCGCAAGGACAAGAAGAAGATCGTCAAGGACTTCGTTATGCAACGCCAATAGTATGCAAACACCAGTATAAGAATTGCCACCATCGAGAGCTACAATGTTGATAGTTTTAGGTTCTCGCATATGTTGCTTCTGCTTCATGCGGTGGTTTAGTGCTACTTACACCACCTGCCCTCATTCGAGTGAGTAGAAATGGCGAGAGCATCAGATCCCCACGCCATTGACTTCAAGAAGGAAAACGATTCCATAGATCGGACCGACCTATGGAACACCATGTGGCAGTATGGAATGCCTGGGAATCTGGTACGGTTGTTGAGGGCCACTCTCCTGTATGCTGTTTAATATCGCTCTGCACGATTTTCACCTTATACCTCAAATTTCCTGGCTTCGTGGATGACTTTGACGCAACGAAGACACTCAGAGATCTTGCTAGTTCTGACCGTTATAGAGCCCGACTCGGAAGCAGAATATCAGTTAACGGCGACGATCTTGAGCTTGTAGAGAATTTCTGCTACCTTGGTACGATCGTAACTTCGGACAGCGTAAGCAGTGAAATCGTGCCTATTACGTGTTTCATAATTTTCGGCGACCAGCAACACACGATATATCGCAGACTGATATGTCTAGTAGTTCTCAACCAGTACGAATCCTAGAGTATGCTGACGGAGGACGCCAACGCACTGATCCACAAGGTAGCTGAGATATCGTGACGGTAGTCAAAACTGGAAGGATATGATAGTTGGCGCATGTCATGAGGATGCCGAACTCATGCCTTTCTAGGGTCGAGCTTGTTAGCGACCTGTTCAGCAGCGATTGCATGCAGCCGTAGATGGAGGTGCTACCCCTGGACCGTGCCTTTTGGAAACGTATCAGAGACCATGCCATGTCATTACGACGTGTTCAACTTTGGTCATAACGAAGAAGCATGCTAAATTCATCGCTCTTCAAGTAAAGCGGGAAACATGATGTTTGCTTTTCCATTTCCTTTCGTGGCGTGCCCTGAGGTAGTAGCGAGGTAGTAGGTAGTATCGCAGTACTGGATGACAAGTTGTTAAACAACAAACACAATTTCGATAAAAACTTCTCCTTCACCGAAAAGTCAGCATTTCCAGTATCCTCAAACGATATGCGACCGGTATTGCTCAGTATTGATTGGTTGGTTAGTAGGCACAGCATTACGAACTAAGGCACGAACTTGGTATGATTAATCAACAGCGCCTGCAGTAGTCACAAAACTATCTTCTGCACTACATGCAATCCATTGTCGTCTGGGCGGCTGTCCCTCGTCAAATAGCAGAAAGCGACGAGTTCACCAATGGCAGCGGTTGCACTAATTCGTTCGTTTATGGAATCGTCGGATTATAGATAATGATGACACTGATGACAAGTTCGAAGTTTTTTTTCGATAGGAACAATCACGTGTTCTCGGTTGTTGCAAAAGTGCGAGAATTATACAGTTAATTATCTGCTTCGAATTATCCTGCCGATGAACTTAGGGTATGATGCAGTCCCATGTTGCAGATGGCACTCCAAACATGAAAATTCAGCGATTGTGGCACAACTTCCGTGTCAAGGAATCTGCTGCCAGGATGATGTGTCTGGTGTTTGGAGATCGATATCCGGTTTTGTGTTACCATAAGTGACTTCATATATCACGGCATCATACGATCTTACGCCCTCTTCTTCTACCGCTTTATAAACCTCTCTCTACTTCTGTTTCTCTCTCTATTTTTCTGTTCCTCTTTCGTTCTCTCGTTTCCTCTTAACTAAAAGGTAAAAGCAGAAAGGCAATATACTTCTTGCGATTTTTAAAAGATTTTTTTTTAATTTTGTGTTGTTTTGTGCTGCTGCTGCTTTTGTGTTGTTTTGTGCTGACAACTGCTAACTTAGTTAGCAGTTGTCTTTAGGTTTAACGTTATTAAATACGTTTCAGTTCTATTTTATATTTCCACGTGATGTAAAGTTCCTAACGCATTTTTCTCAGTTTTTGTCTTGCAATAGGTCCTGTGTAAACCAAACAATACATTTGTGATTACTATTTAAATGCATTCGAAGTATTCCTATAGTTTTCCTGTAAACATACATTATGGATGTTTTGTTAAATATTCGATAGTTTATGATAGTTTCAAAATTGTATGTCTTCTGTTCATTAAATAGCATTAATTGAATCAAATTAACTAATTCTAGAAAGAAGCTAAGTGTATGGCTGAAGTTTGCAACAGTTAAATATAGATGTTTATTTTATTTTCTTGTTTTTATTTCTTGAGAGACAGTTTTGCCGCACTGCAATGTTAGTTTTCTGGTTTTAAATCCAGGCCATACAATTCATTATTTTTAAATTAACAATTTAAAATTATAACAAGACAAAAAACTACAGCCATTTTAAAAGAATAGCCAGAAATGAGACCACAAACGAAAGCATGAATTTAACGCCCAATCATAGAGCTTTTTTCACAAATCTTACGTGTTTTGGCACACGATTGGATTATTTAATTTTTTTGTTGCTGTTTTTATAGAAGCTTTGGGTCTCTAAGACCTCATTCGCCTTTTTGGTCCACGTTCAGCGAACTTGTGAAGGGTATTAGGATTTAATTGTGGATAAGGATGGACATCGCCTGTCGCCCGTCGTAGTTCGCCATTAATAATAGAGGAGCACCGTGTTAGGATAGCAAACCCTGCAATGTTTGACATTTGCCACCATCGTGGACTCCACTGTATTTCCTTCCTTTGTATTGGCAACACTGAAATATATTAATTCCGATTTGTGCATCTAAAGCGGCAACACGTTTTTCTTCAGACTGCATCACTTTAGGTTATGGGCCCAGAGTAACAAAATGGAGGACGACAAACACGATAAGTTTCTGTTGCCGCTGTTTGATGGCTCTAACTACAATGCATGGAAATTTCGCATGCGTGTGGTTTTGGAAGAGCGCGATCTTACGGTGTGTATCGAATCGGAAGCGGCTGACGTCGAGGAGCTCCATGATGCTGCAGGAGATTCGACAGAGACGAAGGCGCAAAAGGCATTGGCTCGCGAGAAAAGGCTGAAGATGGACAAAAAGTGCAAAAGTTTGTTGGTGTCCAGGATCCATGATTCTCAGTTAGAATACGTGCAGGATAAGGCTACACCAAAAGCTATTTGGGACGCTTTGATTTGTATCTTCGAGCGGAAAAGTATCGCGAATCGGATGTACTTAAAGCGACAACTGGTCGCGTTGCAGCATGAATCAGGAAATCTACAGGATCATTTCCTGAAATTCGATCGCGTAGTGCGTGAATACCGTGCGACAGGGGCAATGATGGACGATATAGAAGTGGTGTGCAGTTTGCTTCTCACTTTAGGGCCCAAATACGCTACGGTAGTGACCGCGTTGGAAACTATGTCCGCTGAAAATCTTAGCTTAGAATTTGCAAAATGTCGTCTTTTGGACGAAGAAATAAAGCTAAGAAGTATGGGTGTGGAACCAGCAACGGGTCAGAGTGAATCATCGGCATTCATGGGTTCGAAGAAACCAGTGAAAAAGAAGAAGATTCTAAAGTGCTACGGGTGTCATCAAGAAGGACACAAGGTATCAGAGTGTTCTAAAAGGAAGCCAAAAGTGAATTTGGCAAACACCGCAACAATTTCTTTCGTCAGTTGTGCTAATTACAATGAGATTCCAGAAACAAACCAAGTGCAGTGGTTCGTGGATTCGGGTTGCTCAGATCACCTAGTGAAAGACAAAGACCTTTTCGAATCGTTAACACCGCTAACAGTTCCAGTGAAAATTGCGATAGCAAAAGATGGCGAAACGATCGAAGCTCGGCATAGTGGAACAATACGGCTTTATTCTGAGGTAAATGGTGTGCGTGTGCCATGTACTGTCAACAATGTGCTTCTTGTTCCGAAACTGCGATTCAATTTGTTCTCGGTATTGAAAGTCGAACAGAAAGGTATGAAAGTAGTGTTCGAGGATGGAAAAGTGAACATATGGGATGATACAAGACTTGTCGCAACCGGTTCGCGTCGTGGAAACTTGTATAGTTTAGATGTGTTCAGTGAAAAGAATAACGAGAACAAATCGTTGGTGGCTTGCGGTCGAATCAAGAAAAATCTAGATCTGTGGCATCGTAGATTCGGCCATTTGAACAACCGACAGCTTGAGCAGTTGATTAGGAATGATTTGGTGAAAGGTTTAGATTCTGTGGATTTAGACAACAAGGACAAAACTGTTACGGTGTGTGAAACGTGCATTGTCGGCAAACAGACGCGTCAATCTTTTTCGACATTCGAAGGAAAGCGTTCATCGAGAGTATTGGAATTAATTCATTCGGACGTGTGTGGACCAATCACTCCTACTGGACGAAACGGCGAGCGCTATTTTGTGACGTTTATAGACGATTACAGTCATTTCGTCATGATATATGTAATGAAAAGTAAGGACGAGGTTCTGGAGTACTTCAAGGTGTATGAAGCGTTAGTGACGGCTAAATTCTCAACAAAAATATCGCGTTTGAGGTGTGATAATGGTGGAGAATACAAAAGTCGTGCTTTTGAGCAGTTTTGTCGTCAGAAAGGGATTGAGATCCAATATACAGTGCCATATACCCCCGAACAGAACGGTACTAGTGAGAGAATGAATCGGACATTAGTTGAACGTGCCAGATCGATGTTAGAAGATGCGAAGATTGATAAACAGTTTTGGGTGCAAGCGATAGAGACAGCTGGATATGTGGTTAATCGATGCCCGACAAGATCGAACGACGGTGATAAAACTCCAGCTGAAATATGGGAAAACAAAAAGCCTGACGTGTCATTGCTACGTGTTTTCGGATGTTCGGTTTTCGTGCACATACCGAAAGAGATCCGCAAAAAGATGGACGCAAAAGCTTGGAAAGGAACATTCGTCGGATATGCACCTACTGGCTACAGAGTATGGAATCCAAAAACGAGATCAATCGTTGTAAGGCGAGATGTTGACTTTTCCGAAATGGAGGCTATAGAAGACAGCAAAAGGGGTGAGTTTTCGACACATTATAACGAAAACGATTTTATTGTTTTAGGAAAAGAGCAGACTGAACCAGCAAAAAGCAACTACGATCAGGACATAGTGGATGTCGTCGATCAGGAGAGCAATGCAAGCGAAGGGCAGTATGAGACTGGTGAAGAAGAAACAAATGAAAATTTACCAGATACCAGACCAGTTCGACAACGCAGTGCTCCTGTATGGCATCAAGATTATGAGGTTGATGCGAACTTTGCTTTGAATGCTCTATCCTACGTGGAAGATACACCTACATCGCTGTCGGAGATTAACGAACGAGATGACCGGACGTTGTGGCAGCAAGCGTTGCAAGAAGAGATCGATTCTTTGGAGAAGAATAATACTTGGACGCTGACAAAGCTGCCAGCAGGCCGAAACATCGTATCGTGCAAATGGGTTTTCAAAGTGAAACCTGGCGACGACGGGCAGCAACCTAGATACAAAGCCAGGTTGGTTGCCAGAGGATTCAGTCAAAAACAAGGTTTTGACTATACCGAGACATATTCACCGGTAGCTCATCTGGATACTATTCGTGTGGTTCTTGCTCTGGCAAATCGAAAAGACATGTATGTAGGTCAAATGGATGTTAAGACCGCGTTTTTAAATGGCAGATTGACAGAAGAGATGTACATGGAACAGCCAGAAGGGTTCGAAAAAGGTGAAGGTTTGGTATGCCGTCTGAATCGTTCTCTTTACGGCTTAAAACAAGCGTCGCGGAAATGGAACGAACGATTTGATGAGTTTGTGAGAAGACTTGGTTTTATTAGAAGCGTAAATGATCTTTGTTTGTATACTCGTGGCTCTGGCGAAATACTAGAGATTATTCTCATCTACGTAGATGATGTCTTGATAGTTAGCTCATCAGAGAAGAGGGTGAAAATAGTAAAGGCTTGTCTGGCGAAAGAATTTCAAATGACAGATGTAGGCAAAGTTGGAAATTTTCTAGGCATGAAAATAGAAAGAAGTTCTGACAAGAAGATTATGCGAATCTCTCAACGTAGATATTTGGAGAGCTTACTTTGTCGTTTTGGAATGGAAGATTGCCGACCGATCGCCACGCCTATTGAGCATAGACTCAAATTACAAAAGGGAAATGAATGTAACAGGACTACTCATCCATATCGTGAACTCGTAGGTTGCGTGATGTATGTAGCGTTAACAACTAGACCGGATTTAGCTGTTGCTGCAAACTATTTTAGTCAGTTTCAGGCATGTCCCACTGACGAACATTGGGCACATTTGCGTCGCATTCTACGCTACGTGAAAGGTACATTAGACTATGGTTTAATCTATTGCGGAAATAATGATGCACCAATGTTAGAAGTATACTCAGATGCGGATTGGGCAAGTGATATTGTCGATCGTCGTTCTGTATCTGGTGCACTTTTCAAAATGTTTGGAGCAACCATAAGTTGGAATACAAAGAAACAAGCGACAGTATCTTTGTCATCAACAGAGGCAGAGTTGGTAGCTCTATGCGGTGCTGTACGTCACAGTCAGTGGTTGATACGAATTTTGAAAGATTTAGGATTGAATGTAAATCATCCAGTATGTTTTCATGAGGACAATCAGTCCACTATCAAGATTATTAAAAACCAGAAGGATTCAGGACGTATGAAGCATATCGATGTAAAACATTTTTATGTGCGAGAACTGCTAGAAAAGGGTAACATTGAGATAGATTATGTTCCAACAGAAAAGCAAGAAGCGGATGTATTAACGAAGGGTCTTCCTGCGCCAGCTTTCAAGAGATTACGCGATAGTCTTGGATTGTCCGAGCGAAAAGTTTAAGCGGGCTAGTTAGGATTGCAAGAATTAGGCAGAAGTTTAGTAATTGCAATGTTTGAGTGGGCGTGTTAGGATAGCAAACCCTGCAATGTTTGACATTTGCCACCATCGTGGACTCCACTGTATTTCCTTCCTTTGTATTGGCAACACTGAAATATATTAATTCCGATTTGTGCATCTAAAGCGGCAACACGTTTTTCTTCAGACTGCATCACTTTACACCGAAAGCTCGTCGGCAATATCGAATAGAATAGAGAAACTGGGTTTGCCTGAGATTGATTACAGCTATGGGAGGAGGAATACAGTTCAAAACCAAACAATATTTGCAGCACTGATAATTATGCCTCGTATCGGCAGTCCTGTTAGTGAAAACTAAATTTTGGTGGATCGGGCGAAAAACCGTACTACAGGAATACTGAACTTGCGGTGTGATGGTGATTAGACTGTTTGGCTCAACATAAGAAACCGCTTGCCATTACAGTTGTTATGCCATCTGGGCATAATGTGTCAACGCCGGGGAGGATGTCATGCTATCTGTGCATAATGTGTCAACGGTATATTTATTGGGAATGGTTTTGGACAAAGAACAGAAATGTCACACAAACATGGAAATAAATAGAAAGCAAGTAGTGAACTGAGCGAACGGACGTGTTCTCCTTTTGCTCCGAAATTCCTCCTTTTTTTTCTCCTAATACAGTCCACTCGAAAAGGACATTGTGGTCCTACGGAACCGCGAAAGAATGCGGAAACCAGTGTAGTGTTTCGCTTGTTATCGGTGTATGGAACATCCGCGATCGGGTGTTAGCGGCGTGACAGTGCGTCGCTACTGTGAAAGAGTAGCACTAGCCGGAAAACAAAGGGTTGATTCGCCGGCATTCCTCTCGATAAAGGCATTCTGCTGATCGAAGGTAATCCGCTCAATAAAGGAACATTGAAACATTCTCGAAAACGATTGGCGAAACACACGTGTGATTGGCGTAGCGTTGGTTTGCCAAAAGCAAATGGCGGACCGGCACAAGTAAAGGTGTGGGAATAAAAAGACAATGCAATCAACGTTTACTCGGTCAAAGAAAGTGAAACGATCACCTGTAAAACGTACGACTCCTTCAACAATACCAACACAGTCGCAACAGCAAGAAGTGGAGAAGGTTCCCAACAAACTACAAGCTTTGGTGAAGCAACGAGAGGGAGTGCGCAACAAGCTTAGTCGTGTGTGTGCATCCTTATGTGATAGTGATAGGGAACCGAATACCAACGTAAAAAATGTGCGCTTCCTACAGCGCAAAGAAAAGGCTTTGGCAAACATGTACAATGAGTGCAACGAAATACAAAGCAAAATCTACGAACTGTCCCTCTCGAAAGAAGAAGACAAACAGCAGAAGAATCTCTACATCGATTTTGAGAGAAAGTTCAACGAAGTTTCGTTGAAATTAAGTATGTGTTTTGATGCCGTGCCCAAACGTGAAGCAACTCTTTCAGTTGTGCTATCGACCTCGCATGAATTTTCGCCTTATCTGCCACCGTTGAATGTTCCCTTACCAACATCCGATGGTTCATACGAGAAGTGATACTCATTTAAAGCAATGTTCACTTCTGTGATGAACCGATACAAGCATGAGGAACCCGCGCTGAAACTGTTCCATCTCCGGAACAGTCTTGTCGGAAAGGCAGCAGGTATCATTGACGAAGTTGTGGCGATCGGATATAAACTGCGATAAAAAGTTCAGTAGTGGAAATTGTTTGTGAAGTGGAAGTGCAGTGTATTTTTCTCGTGAATTCTACAAAACTTTGTGTGATAAATCTATTGAAAAGTGCAGTGTTTCCTGGGCCGACACTATGTCAGGCCCACCCACCCTTGAGAGGGACTTTCCCTCTCTTGGCTCAACAAATAGAGACAGAACAGTGCCCCGGTGGATGGACAAAAACAATTCAAATGGTGATCTAAAGTTCCTAGTGCTCGAAACAAGTGATGGTTCAGTGCTCCCCAAGAATCCCTTCGTCATCGGCAAGTCGATCCATAGTGCAGTTGGTGAGCTCGCAGAACCTGGACGTTTACTCGACAACGGACATAAACTTCTCCTCAAGACACGTAGCCTTCAGCAGTTCCAACAACTACAAAACCTGACAAAACTAATTGACTCAACCCCCGTAAAAGTTACTCCCCACCATACCCTTAATAGTGTACAATGCGTAGTTTTTTCCCCGGACCTTAAAGGCATTAGTGACAAAGAAATCCTGAACGAACTCAAACCCCAAAACGTAATCCACGTCCGTCGTTTTACCCGTAAAATTAACAATGAAATCCTGCCCACTAACATCTTCCTTCTCCGTATTAACTCTACCAAAATCCCGCAATTCATTCGTCTTGGCGCGCTCCAAGTTAGTACCCGTCCCTACCATCCCAAACCCATGCAGTGCTTTAACTGTGGACAATTCGGACACACCAAACTCCATTGCAAACTTTCCCAAACCTGTTTAAGCTGTGGTACACCAGCGCATGGAGAATGCGTTGCTGACCCATGCTGTGCCAACTGCAAACAAAACCACCATACCCTATCCCGCTCCTGTCCCCGCTATAAGGAAGAAGAAGCTATTATCCACTATAAAGTAGACAAAAACTGCTCATACGGTGAAGCACGTAGAATGTTATCCTCTCCCGTAACTCCTTCCATCGTACAACAACGACTGACATACGCGCAAGAAACCACACAAGACGAAAAAGACACACTTATCGCTACGCTACAAAACGCACTCAAACAACAAGAAGCCACCATCACTAAACTAAACGAAACAATGGACAACATGAACAAACAACTACTCGAACAATAAAAACTTATCAAAAACTTGATTAAAGCAAACAATAAGAAAAACTCAGACAGCACACTTGGATCCGACACAGAGACGAACTCTACACTAACTGATTCAGATGAATCAATTACATCCACTGCCTCCTCCCTCTCCCGCAAACGAGCCCGCAACAAGGGCTCCCCTTCCTCGGAAGAGGAAACCCCCCAAACCTCCAACCCTTCTCCCATCTCCCAAATTATCCCTTCCTCCATCCCAACCCAAAATCCCATCCCGACTCGCAGCAAGAAGAAGAAAAAACCCAGCTAAACCTCACACATACAACTAGACCCAACCCATGCTCCTGACTAATACCTTTCGATCACCACCTCCCCCTAAATCCTATTCGGGTCACAAAATCTAAATAGCAACCATCCCTCAATATTTGCACTATCTTGGAACATCAGAAGTATGAAAAATAACATAGAAGAACTTAGATTATTAATAACCCGACATAACCCTAACATCATAACAATACAGGAAGTTATCACCACCCCGGCTCTCAATAGCACCCCGTTTAACAAGTACAATTGGTTTTTTAATCTCTGCCCAACCAACCCCTTCCATAGCGTTTGCATTGGCACCCTTAAAAATATCCCAACCAAAAGAATCAGTCTTACAACAAACTTACCTGCAATAGCTGTGAAAATTAAATATTCATTACCCGTCACCGTTCTTTGCCTCTACCTACCACATAGTCTAACAAATCCAATCTTAAACAGTGAACTTACCCAACTAATACCCCAGCTTCCCAACCCTCTCATTATCCTCGGTGACCTTAACGCACAACACAGTTCCTGGGGTGGTTCTACAACGAACAGCCGCGGGAACAACCTCAACAATATTTTTGTATCCTCTGACCTAAATGTCCTCTCTAACCAAACTCCTACCCATATTTGCCTTAAAAACGGTACAGGAACAATCATTGATCACTGTACCATCTCATCCTCTGTCGCCACCGCAAAAAACATTATATAAAAATGCGATCAAGCGAGCGGCAGATTGAAGTGTAGAATTGCTGACCGCGAATGGTCAGCAATAAAGACAAAGTAATATGTTGCTAGGCGCCCAAAAGTACGGGTAAATTGCTGCCTTCAATTTGGTGAGCAGTATTTAGCGAGAGACAAATGCGACGAAAGGTAGGCGCGACAACAGGAAATAAGAAACTCATATGCAAAACTGCTGACCACGATCGGTCAGCAATAATTAGGTATAAAACGGATACGCTATGAAATAAAGGGAGGCATTTTTCAACCCAAACGAAACGAGTCAAAACTTATTGCTCTCTAGTCGGCGTGACCTGCGCCTGTCTAGAGAAAAGCGCCGCGAGGTTAGCTTCGCGCACACAACAAATGGTGGCTCCAGAGAGGAACATCAAACTCTCCCTTTGACTCGTTTCCTTGGCCTAAGTTCTACGCCAGTTTGGTGAAGTGACTCACCTCGGACGGCCCGACAAAGTGTAACGCGTAAACCGTGAAAGTGCAAACGCAACGCTAAGTTCTGCCAACCGAAATCTACGCGATAAGTGAATCTACGGACCGCGCGAAAAGTGCGACAAATAACCGTGAATAGGACGACCGCAGTTCGAGAACCAACTTCTACGCGATTTGTAGTATAAACGAACGGCCCGACAAGTGCAACGTGTAACCGTGAAAGTGCGACCGCTGCATGAAGTTCAGCCTAACAGTTCGTGAGTGTTACGGTAAAAGTTCGGTATCAGTTCAAAAGACCGCAACGACGGCACAATAAGACCTCACAAGCGGCAAAGTAAGACCGCAAAGACGGCAAAATAAGACCGCAACGACGGCACAACGACGGCATAATAACACCGCAACAGCGGCATGCAACGAGGCGGACGAGGTAGAGCGGACGGCTCAACCTACAGCTGGCGGACGTGGTAGAGCGGACGGTTCAACCTAGATCGTGAAGCAGTAAACCATATTCACGTGGACGAACGGTCCAGCGAGCATCGCGTCGTGAAAGAGCAACAGCTGAGGCGGAAGACTCCTCGGTGGACGTGCTATACAGAGACCAGAGAGTTTATAAAAATCTGAGTGAGTAAAATGGAATATAAAAATAATCCCAACGGTCACTGCAAGCTTTGCAGTGACCCAGACGAAAAGGCTAAGATGGTAGGATGTGTATTGTGCGACCGATGGTTTCACATCACTTGTTTAGGGATAAAATCTTCACAAAAAAACTACCAGTGCCCCAAATGCAAGGAGGGAGAATTAGAAAAAGATCGTACACGACAAGCGTTAAAGGACGCAGAAAAACTCTTAAAAGAGTTTACGGACGAAAGAGACAGGGCACTGAAAAGGGAAGCTGAGGGGGATAAAGAAATAGAAAAGCTCAGAAAAACGTTGGAGCACGAACAAACGATAGAAACACAAGACACTAGCAACTCACAAGACGATATAAAAGAGCTGACAGAGAGTATAAGCTCAATGGTTAAGGCCTGGACAAATTCGCCAAAAAAGAGCCTAATCGAGCTTCCCATATTTGATGGAAACCATAAAATTTGGCCAAGATTTAAGATTACTTTTGCTGAAACAACAAAAGCTGGCCAATTTTCTAACCTTGAAAATGTTAACAGGTTACAGAAATATTTAAGGGGCGACGCTCTTAGGGCTGTCGAGGGTTTATTAATAAACCCCGAAAATGTTGACATAATCCTAAAACGTCTGGAGAAGCTTTTTGGCAACCCTGACCAAATATATTCGGCTCTCCTGAAGGACCTATTTAAGGTGAAACAAGTGACAATGGAACAGCCATCCACAGTCATTGATTTCACAAACGCCCTTCATAACATGGTCGACAATATGACCATTCTCAAACATGAGGGATACTTAAACGACCAGAGACTCCTAAAGGACCTAACGGCTAAACTACCTTCAAATATTAAAAACAAATGGATCACAGATACCATTAAAACTCCAAGGGCAATTAAAAACATTAAAGGACCTTTCAGAATTCCTCAAAACGTATGAGGATCTAGCGGCAGCGCTAATGACAACAGAAAATAAGTATGATAAACAAAGCAACCATAACTCTCATCACTCTGTGGTCAGACCATTCAGAGAGAATTCTTGTTTAGTCTGCAATAGAGCGCACGAAACCACCTCTTGTAGACAGCTGATAAACAGTCCCATAGACGAGAGGTGGAGAATCCTCTCCAGAAAGAGAATTTGCACCAATTGTTGCAAATACATGAACCACACCGCAGAAAGATGCCGCCTAGCCCCACAATGCACGATTGCGGGATGTGGCCGAAGGCATAACACGATCTTACACAATAATAGATTTTCTGCCCCTGTCGAAAATCGTTTGAACTACCACCAGCACTCGGCCGACTACCTTTTTCAAATAATCCCTGTTACCTCGTACAGTGGAAATAGCGTAGTAAAAACATATGCTTTCATCGATCCGGGATCTTCTACCAGTTTAATATCTGAAGAGATCCGACTTCGTTTAAACGCGCAGGGACCAATAAAACCGCTAACACTCGCTTGGACAAACGGACATAATCAAGTTGAAGACCAAAGCGTGACCATAGCCCTTCAAATCCAAGGGACAAATGGAAGACTGCTAGATATCAAAAACGTGCGCTCAGTAAGAGAATTAGATCTTCCGAAGCAGAGCATCAACACGGCTGAACTAAAGAAGAAGTTTGGGTATCTAAGAGGAGCATTCATTGAAAGTTACAATTATGCCACACCGACGATCCTACTCGGATTACCACACGCCTATTATACTCAGGCGATGCAATGTCGCACTGGTGGACCTGATAACCCCGTAGCATATCTAACACGACTGGGGTGGGTTGTATTTGGCAAAACTGGTAAAAATAGCGAACCAAAGAATCACCATCTTTTTACCGTGGTGGAGACGAAGGAAGAAGAGGAAAAATCAATCAGAGACCTCATGAAGGGGTTCTTCTCTACAGAAGAGTTTGGGGTAAGAGCGAATAATCACCCATCAGGCTCAAAGAATGACGAGCTTGCCACTAAATTGATGGCAGACTCTTTGAAATACAACGGAGTCCAATATGAAATAGGCCTACTATGGAAGGACCCGAACATTTCACTTCCTAATAGTTACGATCAAGCTTTGAGGAGGCTGAAAGGTCAAGAAAGGAAAATGGCTGAAGATAAAAGTTTAAAAGAGTGGTACTGCAAGCAAATAGCAGAATACGTCGAAAAAGGGTACGCCCGAAAGGCTACTCCCTACGAGCTGTTAGACACCAGTGGTAAAATAAACTATATACCACATTTTGTCGTAATTAATCATAACAAGCCGATACCTAAGCCAAGGCTAGTATTCGATGCCGCAGCAAAAAACAAAGGTATCTCATTGAACTCACAATTATTAGCTGGCCCAGACGCTACATCATCTCTCTTGGGCGTCCTAATACGTTTTAGAGAATTTCCGGTAGCCTGCTCAGGGGATATACAGGAAATGTTCCATCAGGTTCGGATTCGCGATGAAGATCAATGCGCGCAAAAATTCCTATTCAGGAATTCTCCAAGCGACACTCCAGACGTCTATGTGATGAACGTAATGACGTTTGGAGCAACTTGCTCCCCGGCATGCGCACAATATGTAAAGAATCATAACGCACTAACTTTTAAGGAAAAATACCCCAAAGCTACAAACGCAATAATAAATAATCACTACGTCGATGACTACTTGGACGGTTTCGACTCAACAGAAGACGCAATTAAAACCTTAAATGAAGTATGCCTCATTCATGATAAAGCCCACTTTTTCATGAGGAATATTATATCGAATTCCCAACAAGTAGTGGAGAATATTCCAGAAGGTAGAACAACACAGAACGCACTCTTCCCGATCAACAATAAGGAGTAGAACTTTGAAAAAGTCCTAGGACTTTACTGGGACAAACACGATGATCTATTACGATATAAATTAAAAGAATTTGCGTCACCCAAACGCTCGAAAAGGGAAATGCTTTCATATATCATGCGCATATATGACCCTCTCGGGCTCGTTGCAAACTACATAATGGAGGCTGTTGAGGCGTTCAGGACCTCTGGAAGGGCGAAACCGCTTGGGCGAAAATGTGTCACGGGTCGGGGCTCGAAAGCGACCACTGTGAGGCAAAAAATAAGATATATAATCGCTACGGGAGCAAGAGAAGGGGCCTTTTCTCGTCACACACTCTATCAAGTAAGGTCAGCGGACCAAATTTTGAATTTTTTATTCCTTTTTACTTCTACTTCTTCTTCGTCTGTATAAAATAAAGCAAAAAAAAGGGAAATTACAAGACTTCCGCGCGACTGTCCGAACAATTTTCAAAATTTGCGGCTGATAGAGTGAAAAAGAAATCGCCCATGTGTGATCAGTGAGGTTCCCGTGACAGGAACTAATTTTGGCGAAAGCGCCTATATGTGAGTGAGTGAGCGTTAGCTACTCTTACAAAGAAAATCCCGTGGCTTGAACGCACAAATTTCTCGTGTGTCAGAGTACAGGATATAGTTTCGGCGAAAGCGCCTATAAGTGAGTGAGTGAGCTACTCTTACAAAGAAAATCCCGTGGCTTGAACGCACAAATTTCTCGTGTGTCAGAGTACAGGATATAGTTTCGGCGAAAGCGCCTTTTGTGAGTGAGTGAGCGATGGTTGCTTTCAAAGCATAGAAGCAAGTCCTCTGGCTTGAACTCGCAAGCACATGTTGTGCACAGAATTGTGCAAGCACAGTGAATAGAAAAGTATTCCGGTGAAAAACGTCAGTTTGAACATGATCGAACGCGATCTGTGTTAGTGCATTGGGACAGAGTTCAGCGAAATTGTCGCGCTTGAACACGAACGAACGTGATCGATGAGTGTCTGTGCAAGGACAATAGCACTACGGTACTGTGAACACGGAAGGTTGAGTGTGCAAGCTTACCGCGTGTACAGTAAAAAGAAAAGTTTCGTCGAAAATGTTGTATTGAGCGCGATCTGTGAGTGTCTTTACAGAGAATAATAGACAGCTTTGGTGAAACCTAGCGTGCTTTACGTGCATTAACTGTGAAAGATCGCGGACATTTTCGGTAGTATTTCGTGCAAAAATTTCGCGTACAATCTTGCACACATTTCGCTGGTGGTTCGTCTTTAAAACAAAGTAAAGTGGTATTTCTGAGAAATAGATCATTTGTTTGTGATAAAACCTAGCTCAAAAATGCCGAAAACAAGAAGATCGACTCAGCGGCTAGTGCACTCGACTGAATTGGAGCACGAAAAGCAATTTACCATGGCGGAAATGCAGAAGGAACACGATAAAAGTCTGTCGATGCTTCAGGCGCAACATGAAAAGGAAATGGCTCTACAAAAACAACTGTATGAAATGCAAATTAGCCATGAAAAGGAGTTACGCATGTGTGAAGTCCGTTTCAAAGAAGAACTAAATAAGGCGCAAAAGGAATCTGGAAACGCCGCTGTATCCACTCCTAACGTAACAATTGCTGATATCGACGAACTGTCACCAGCACAGTCTGCTGCACGAGAAGTAGTTAACAAGAAACTGCCAAAGTATCGAGGAGAACCTGATCGTTGGCCATTGTTTTACAGCAGTTACGTGAATTCAACCAAAGCCTGCGGTTATTCAAACATTGAGAACCTCACCCGTTTAATTGAATGTTTGGAAGGAGAAGCTTTGTAATCCGTGCAAGGGTACCTAATCCGGCCTGAATCAGTTCCAGAAGCTATGGAAGTTCTCAAGGAACTCTTTGACAATTCAGGAAAAATATTGAAATCGCTTCTACATCAAGTGCGTCAACTACCGGCTCCAACTGAGAAAAATCTAGAATCCTTCATAAAATTTAGCTTGAAGGTTAAGCAGCTGAACGAAAATATTACTGCTTGTGAATTGACGGAGCATGCTGATAATCCACTACTGGTAGAGGAATTGATCGTCAAACTACCGATTAGCGACCAACGTGAATGGGTTCGCTACAGGAAGGGCAAAACTGGACACCGGCTAGCGCTGTTTGCGAGCTATCTTCAAGAAGTAATGCGAGAAACCAACGAAGTGCTGAGCTTCAGATCGACACCACCAGAACCGGCGCAAAGTACGTCCAAGAAACGAGAATGTGTACAGGTACACAACGCAATGAACGCATCCGTATGGAAATGTTGGGTATGTAAAAAATCCGGTCATGTTCTAAAAAACTGTTTCACTTTTAAAAATATGAGTATTGCAGAGAAGATCAAAACCAAGGATATTTTAGGAATCTGCGAACGGTGTTTGAGAAAAGGATGCAACGAAACATGTACTACGTCCCGTCGTTGCAATGTAGCTGGATGTGCGGAGCTGCACAACCCATTATTACACCGAGTAAAAACAGTACTGCAAGTTCAGAACGTAAGTGACTGCATAAACAATCCCAATATTATTTTTAGAACCATACCGATAACCCTATACAACGGAAGTAAACAAGTTAACACCATGGCGTTCATCGATGAGAGCTCGTCGGCTACGCTTATAGAAGAAAGTTTGGCGGACGCACTACATGCAGATGGGAAAGTCGAGCCTTTGGTAATCTGCTGGACAAACGATGTAAATCGCCAAGAAAACCATTCGAAGAAGCTGCAACTTTCTGTGTCAGCTAGAAATGCTGCTGAGAGATTCTCTCTGAGCGACGTGCGAACAGTGTCCCAACTTCAACTACCGGAGCAAGAGATTTCTATATCTTCTTTAAAGGAGCGATTTGGATATTTGCGGGATATTCCGGTTGATTATGATGAGACAATCGGTACAAAAATCATTATAGGACTCAACAATATGGAAGTAATAGCCCCACTAGAATCTCGCATCGGCCGCAAAGGCGAACCAGTAGCAGTAAAATGTAAGCTCGGATGGACTATCTATGGAGCCAATTCGCAGCGAGGAAAAGGTAAAACATATCTACTCTTCCACCATGTGGAAATGACGAATCGACAACTACACGATGCTATGCACGAACAATATCTGGCCGAAGAAATGATAACTGCAGAATGCATCATCCCAGAGCCCGTGGAAGACAAAAGAGCAAGAGAAATTCTTGAACACACCACCATCAGACTGGGAAAACGTTTTGAAACAGGTTTGTTGTGGCGAAAGGATTTACGGAATTTTCCTAACAGCCTTCCGATGGCAGAACGAAGAATGAAATCCCTAGAAACGAAACTTCAGAAAGATCCTGAATTGCATAGCAAAGTACATGAGATGATTACTCAATACCAACTAAAGGGTTATGCTCATAAGCTAACTGATGAAGAAGCAACGCAATATCCAGGTAATGAAGTATGGTACCTTCCGCTGAACGTAGTTCAATCACCAAAGAAGCCTGGAAAAGTCCGTTTAGTCTGGGACGCTGCGGCCACAGTAGGAGGAGTGTCTCTTAACACGGAACTACTGAAGGGACCAGACCTGTTGGTACCATTACCAAAAGTGGTAAGTCGATTCCGTGAGAAATCTGTGGCGTTCGGTGGCGATTTGCAGGAAATGTTTCATCAGCTGTTGATCCGAGATGCTGATAAACAAGCTCAACGTTTTCTGTATGGAGCCGAAAAGTACGTGCTAGATGTAGCTACGTTCGGAGCAACTTGTTCGCCATGTTCGGCGCAATACGTGAAAAACCTCAACGCGATGGAGTATTCGGACAGCTTCCCGAGAGCAGCAAAAGCTATAATAGAACATCATTATGTAGACGATTACTACGACAGCATGGATTCTGCGGAAGAAGCTATAACCCTGGCGAAGGAAGTAAAATTCATACATGAACATGGCGGATTTCATATACGAAACTGGATGTCCAATTCCAGCAAGTTCCTAGAAGCGATGAACGAAAAGACTGTTTCAAAGACTCGCCTTTTCATCGATAAGGCTGCAGAACACGAGCGAGTGTTGGGGATTGTATGGAATCCTCAAGATGACATGATGATTCAGAAACAGAATGAAGAACATCCCTTTGAAGATAACACCCCTACCAAGAGAAAAGTCTTTAGCTTTGTCATGTCGCAGTTTGACCCAATGGGGTTCATTGCACCAATAACGGTACGAGGAAAGATGATTATTCAAGAGATATGGCGCAGTGGATGTGACTGGGACACAAAAATCGATAAACCGACACACAATAAATGGCTTCGTTGGATACACCTGCTACAAAGTATTGAATCTATGAGTGTCCCAAGGGCATATTTTGGTAACGCTCATACTTCGGAAGTATCCGACATCCAACTGCACATCTTCACTGATGCCAGCGATTCAGGCTATGGATGTGTGGCATATTTGCGAGCAGTAGTTAGAGACGAAGTGAAATGCGCTCTTGTTATGAGTCGCACTAAAGTCGCCCCAATTAAACAGATGTTAATTCCCCGCTTGGAGCTACTGGGGGCTGTATTAGGTGCAAAGCTAGGACGAGCAGTGAAAGAGAACCACAATCTCAACATCGTCAAAGAAGTCTACTGGACAGATGCGAAAGTTGTCCTATCGTGGATACGATCAGACCAGCGACGCTATAAACAGTTCGTCGGGTTTCGTATAGGCGCTATACTCAGCATGACGAATGTTTGCGATTGGCGGTGGATTCCAACGAAGATGAATATAGCGGATATATTAACCAAATGGGGCAACGATCCGGATATGACGACGACCAGGGAACGTTTGGTGCGATCCGTGAAGACAGCGATGTCCGTGTTAACGACGGCCGGCGACTCACTGATGAAATCCTGCAAACAGTGATCGTAGAGGCGGAGGACATGATCAACTCACGACCCCTTACGACGGTTATTCAAGGAGAGGGAGAAGAGGTAACGCTAACACCAAATCTTTTTCTCAGGGGATTTTCATCCAGTGATACACGAGAGATGCCAGCGACCGACCTAAAAGGGGCTCTGAAGGACGAATATTTACGAACTCAACAATTATCTAACGAGCTTTGGAACAGGTGGATCAAGGAGTACGTGCCGAACCTCAACCCAAGAACTAAATGGTATGGTGAGACAAAGCCACTGGAAGTTGGGGACCTGGTCTACATCGTGGATGGTGACAACCGCAAGAACTGGGTCCGTGGCATCGTAGAGGAACCTATCATAGCGAAAGATGGAAGAGTACGCCAAGCTTGGGTGCGTACTAACAACGGCCGGTATCGTAGAGCGACGAGCAAACTAGCGGTCCTTGAACTCGGCAGAGGGTAACGCCAGTCGGATGCCAGACTGTGTTACGGGCCGGGGAATGTTGAGGCGTTCAGGACCCCTGGAAGGGCGAAACCGCTTGGGCGAAAATGTGTCACGGGTCGGGGCTCGAAAGCGACCACTGTGAGGCAAATAATAAGATATATAATCGCTACGGGAGCAAGAGAAGGGGCCTTTTCTCGTCACACACTCTATCAAGTAAGGTCAGCGGACCAAATTTTGAATTTTTTATTCCTTTTTACTTCTACTTCTTCTTCGTCTGTATAAAATAAAGCAAAAAAAAAGGGAAATTACAAGACTTCCGCGCGACTGTCCGAACAGAGGCTAAAATTATACTTCAAGAATTGTGGAAAACGAGTCAAGACTGGGACAGCGAAGTGCCAGCCAGCGTCAATTTACAATGGAAACAATGGATGGGTAGAATCAAGGTCGTCGAAAGTATCAACATTCCTAGATGCTACTCCAAAGCCACAGGCATTGAAAAAAGAGAGTTACATGTTTTCACAGACGCTTCAGAAAAAGCGTTTGCAGCAGTCGTATATCTAAGGACCATATATCAAACAGGTATCGACGTTAACATAGTCGCCGCTAAAACTAGAGTAGCACCCATTAAGCCGCTCTCAATCCCAAAATTAGAGCTCCAAGGAGCAGTACTCGGAGTCAGACTCGCCGAGTCTGTGAAACAACAATTGAGAATTAGAACTGCAAAGGACTATTTTTGGACTGATTCCA
The DNA here is from genome assembly GCF_943734695.1 of Anopheles maculipalpis. Taxonomy (NCBI): domain Eukaryota; kingdom Metazoa; phylum Arthropoda; class Insecta; order Diptera; family Culicidae; genus Anopheles; species Anopheles maculipalpis. The sequence goes on from NC_064871.1 coordinate 52,150,897, forward strand.
AAACGGTCTTAGCGTGGTTAAACTCCGACGCCCGAAATTACAAACAGTTCGTGGCTGTTAGAGTTGGGGAAATTTTGGAATCCACTAACGTCGGACAATGGAACTGGGTTGCCTCCGAGAACAATCCCGCGGATGAAGCAACCAAAGTCGTTATGGGAGAGTCAAAATGGTTGACAGGTCCGCGAATTTTAAAAAATCGCGAAATACAGACTCAAACTCAAAAGTTGCATACCACTTTCGAGGATGTGAAACCCGTGATGACTCACAAAACTATAAAGAGAACAGATTGGACCGTCATTAGTACTGCATGGTGTTCAAATTGGATACGGCTAAAAAGATCGCTAGCAATAGGCCTGAAATATATAGAGTGGCTCAGAGGCAAACCAAGTGAAACACCATTTTCCTCCTTAATTAGCAAGGATACCTTGGATAAAGCCGAACAATATCTGATAAAAAAATCACAATGGGAAGTATACTCCGCGGAAATGCTGAACCTCGAATTAAAAAAGCCGATAAACCAGAACAGTCCAATACGTGGACTTTGTCCAACAATGGACAACGAAGGAATCATGCGTTCAAGAGGAAGATTAGAGCACGTTCAATACCTTCAATACGATGCAAAATATCCGATCATCCCCCCAAAAAACTCATCACTATAGACGCGACTCAAACATTTATAGCGATAAATGAGAATAATTTTCTCTATCCCAAAGAAACAACTAAACTAAACGGAACCCACTACATAACTACAGAAACAATCATTCAAAGAAAACCAGATTGTGTTGCGTCAGTATTCCTCCATGAGAAAAGCGATCAGAACTGTAACGTTAGGCAAATCAAGACAGATATCATTAATATTGTAAAATTCAAACAATCAAACAAATTCCTCTTTTTTACAACAAATACAAGCGAAATTTTCATAAAATGTAACGAAACGCTCACTCACCCAACCTACAACGTTGGAATAATACTACTAACGCAAGATTGCAAGATTCAAACGCCTCAAATAGAAATTCAACCAACACTGGTAGTTAAGGACGAGCTATACGGGAATTATTTCAAACCTCTAAGAAAAATTATCCCAGATACCGAAAAAGAGCACGACAAAGGAATAGAACAGCCTTTAATTATACCCCTGATTATCGCCCTATCAATTGCCGCTTGCAGCCTAACGCTTTCAATAAGCTATATCATGTACAGATTTTTTACCCATAAGCGTGGACCCCCCCCCCCCCCCATTCAGAACATCAGAAGAGATTGCATTGTAACACCTCTACGAGGAATTACGGGGGCGGGGATGTCGCCACTGCAAAAAACATTTTAAAAAAATGTAGTCTTAGATGTTCGCCTGCCGTATCAAGCGAGCGGCAGATTGAAGTGTAGAATTGCTGACCGCGAACGGTCAGCAATAAAGACAAAGTAATATGTTGCTAGGCGCCCAAAAGTACGGGTAAATTGCTGCCTTCAATTTGGTGAGCAGTATTTAGAGATAGACAAATGCGATGAAAAATAGGCACGACAATAGGAAATAAGAAACTCATATGTAAAACTGCTGACCACGATCGGTCAGCAATAATTAGGTATAAAACGGATACGCTATGAAATAAAGGGAGGCATTTTTCAACCCAAAAGAAACGAGTCAAAACTTATTGCTCTCTAGTCGGCGTGACCTGCGCCTGTCTGGAGAAAAGCGCCGCGAGGTTAGCTTCGCGCACGCAACACTCTGGATCTGGGACTTCGACGAGCATTCCTGTGGAACTTCGTGATAGCGGACGTAGGCACAGCTATCCTTGGTGCCGATTTTCTTCAGCATTTCCATCTTCTGGTGGACCTTCGCCACAAGTGCCTGGTGGATGCCAAGACTAAGCTGTATACATCTGGAGAGACAAAATGTGACCTGCAGGAGCCCACCGTCAAGGTTTGCGATAGAACGTCACCTTTCGCCAACCTGCTGAATGATTTTTCGGGACTAACTACACCGATTGCACCCGGAAAGCTCTTACGTACCGACGTCACACATCGTATCGAAACTACAGGACAACCAACCTTTGCACGCCCCCGAAGATTGTCTCCCGAGAAATATGCCGCAGCTCGCGCGGAATTTGAGTCCTTGATGCAGCTGGGAGTATGCCGTCCTTCAAATAGCAGTTGGGCAAGTCCACTACATATGACAAGAAAGGCCGATGGAACTTGGCGTCCCTGCGGAGATTACCGGGCCCTCAACGCGAAGACGATACCGGACAGTTATCCTTTGCCTTTTCTACAGGATTTCACGATGCAGTTGCAGGGAAAGATAATTTTCTCTAAGATCGACCTGCACAAGGCATATCATCAGCTCCCTCTGCACCCGGAAGACATCCCGAAGACGGCTATCACTACCCCTTTCGGACTGTTTGAGTTCACAACGATGCCCTTCGGCTTGAGGAATGCTGCACAGACGTTCCAGCGACTTATCCATGACGTCCTGCGAGGTCTCGATTTCGTTTTCCCCTATATCGATGACATGATAGTCGCCTCGGCATCACAGGAGGAACACCGCGAGCACTTGCGCCTACTATTCCGACGTCTCGAGGAACATCAGCTAGCCATAAACCCAGCCAAGTGCGAGTTCAGACGTAGCGAAATCACCTTCCTGGGCCACCTGGTCAACGCAGAAGGAATACGTCCTCTTCCCGAACGAGTAGAAGCTATAAACGGGATAAAACAACCAACGACCGTCATGGAACTTAAACGTTTCCTAGCCATGGTGAACTATTACCGCCACTTTCTACCACACGCTCTGGAGACACAAAGCATACTGCTGGAGATGACTCCAGGTAACAGGAAAAAGGATAAAACTCCACTGGTTTGGACGCCTGAAGCCACCGAAGCATTCGACAGCTGCAAGATACAACTGAAAGAAGCCACACTGCTAGCTCACCCCGCAACAAGCGCAGAGCTGTCCCTCTGGACCGACGCCTCGGATTTTGCCGCTGGTGCTGTTTTACACTAACTCGTCGATGGTCAACTCCAGCCCCTAGGATTCTTCTCAAAAAAATTCGAGAAAGCACAGCTTAAATATTCCACATACGACCGGAAGCTGACAGCCATCTACCTCGCTGTGAGACATTTTCGAAACCAGTTAGAGGGTCGTGAGTTCCGTATCTATACGGACCATAAGCTTCTAATCTATGCTTTCCGGCAAACGCTGGACAACGCTTCACCGCGACGAGCCCGACAGCTAGACTTCATTGGGCAGTCTACCACCGACCTTCTTTCACGCATTGAAACGGTACAAGTTAAGCCTACGATCGACTATGAGAAATTGGCGGAAGAACAAGTCAACGATCCCGAACTAGCAGATATATTAACTGGGAAGACACCATCCGACTTGTACCTTCAGAAGACGCCGATCCCCGGAAGCTGCAACTCCCTATACGCTGACTGCCCTTTTGGAATAATTCGTCCTTATATCACGAAATCATTCCGCCACGAACTTCTTCACACCGTCCACGACCTTAGCCACCCTGGAGCACGAGCTACAGCCAAATTGATGACTCAACGATTCGTTTGGCTGGACATCAACAGGGAAACCCAGGAGTTCGTGAGGAACTGTATCGCTTGTCAAAGAGCGAAAGTAGGACGACATACAAAAAGCCCCCTGGGAGCTTATCCAGCAATCGCCGCAAGGTTCGCTCACATCAACGTGAACATCATCGGACCTTTCCCCGTCAGCAACGGCAACCGCTACTGCTTGACAATCATCGACCGTTTTTTCCGTTGGCCTGAAGCAGTACCGATTCCGGACATTAGGGCATCAACTGTCGTTTCGGCACTACTTTATCACTGGATCGCCCGATTTGGAGTTCCGTCGCACATAACTACGGATCAAGGAAAACAATTTGAATCTTCCTTGTTCAAGGAGCTAACGCGAGTACTCGGCACAAAGCATATTCGAACGACCGCATACCACCCTCAGGCGAACGGACTAATCGAGAGGTGGCATCGCACCCTGAAAGCAGCCATCTGCTGCAAGGAGAAAACCAGATGGAGTGAACATCTACCTCTTATTCTGCTTGGACTACGCACCTCCTATAAGGAAAACATCAAAGCATCGCCGGCAGAACTGGTCTACGGAACAACACTCACCATCCCCGCGGAATTTGTCGCAGAGAAGCCACCGCCGGCCGACCAAACCGACTTCGCCAAAACACTACGGGAAGCGATGAGCAGCATTCGGCCAACAACAACCGCCTGGCATACCAGCCGATCCGCGTTCGTACACGCCGATCTACACAAATGCACCCACGCGTCCGTACGTAACGACACTGTTCGACCCGCCTTAACGACACCCTACCAAGGACCATACCAAATACTGCAGCGAAGTCCGAAGTACTTCCAGATTCTGGTGAATGGACAACCTTCGACGGTATTCATCGACCGTTTGAAACCAGCATACATGGCCGCAGTTCCACCTGAGCCAAATCGAACACGAACATCAGCAACGAATCAACCGCCTGCAGACGAGCAGCCACATCTAACCCAAGAGCCAACGACCAGTCCAGCATTATCGCAGACACCCGATCCAACCTCCAGCCGGAAACCACTTCCACCGATCTTACGACGAAAGACGGACGACAACTTTTACATTTGTAACCGTGCCAACGAACCGCATGGTTATACCACGTTAGGTCAGTTATGTAAACAAACGACTGTCAGCTTGAGTCCGCCTGTAAAGATCTTGGTAGTCAAAGTGACAGTCGATACGTTTTCGAAGATAGGGGAAATAAGGGCAATGATCGCGATGTAGCGATGGCACGACGGCCATTGCGGGAAAAAAGGGATAAGAGGAACGCGCGTAGGTCACGTTAGCTCTCTACGTTTTATACCGTGATAGAAGATACCGCGTTTTTAAAAACCCCGCTTAAACTTGTGAATAGATTCGCTAATAAAGAATTGTAATAAACGCAAGTACAATCGCGTCGTTATTTGAAAGGGTATTACGGTTGTCGAGGAGCCGACAAGTTGCATTCGCAACATTTTTTTTAAAAACGCGTATAGTTCGTGAATACGTCGCGTAGTCAATTGCCAACGGTAAGGCATCGTTACAGTGTCGCGTGTGTAAAGTGAAGCTTGCAGAATGTCCCGTACACCGATCCCGCATCAAGAAGAACCTCTTCGCGAAGGGCTGGAGCCGCTTCCCCCCTCCGTGAACAGGCCAAGCAGCATCCGTGGATACGGCAGGAACAGCACAGACCCAGTGGCCAACTCTACAATCAGGTCAATGGAAGCTGGACGGGCTGTTAATTGTAAGCAACGTTTGGCACACCTCTAGTATAGTGACATTGTTAATTATAAGCAACGTTTGGCACACCTATAGTATAGTTACATTGATGTGACATTTCACATCTAGGTTTAGTACATCTTGGTGACGGTCAGATGTATATATATATCGAGTATACAAGCAATTTGATTGCAGTAGCAACTGGACAACAAATAAAGAACAGTGTGAAAACCAGCAAGTGTCTTTTGTGTCATATTTCGTTCAACAGGTTATGGGCCCAGTCCAAGTGGCTTAAGAAAACAATGGCTTTCCAAATAGTGCTCCCACGTTTGGGAGAAGACAATTTTGAAATTTGGAAATTCCGGGTGGAGATGGAATTGATTCGGCAGGATTTGGCCAGCTACATCACAGAGGTCAAGCCGGAAATGCCAATTGCGAAATGGATAGCCGGTGATGCAAAAGCGCGTGCAGTGATTAGTTCCACGGTTGAGGACAGCCAGGTAGTGTACATATTAAATAAAACTACAGCCAAAGAAATTTGGGACACTCTTTGCTCGGTGCATGAGAGTAGCGGTCTGCCGTCGGTTCTATGTGTGTTGAGAAAATTGTGTACGTTAAGGCTGAGTGAAGGTGGCAATCTTCCTGCTCATCTAAGTGAGATGGTGAAATTGCACACGCGACTTGAGATGGTGGGCGAAGGGCTGAAAGATCGTGTATTCATGGCAATGATTTTGTCCAGCCTCCCACCGTCATATGGTAACTTAATAGTTGCTTTGGAAAATCGGCCGGAGGTCGAACTGACGTCGGAATTTGCGATGAGTAAGTTGCGGGAAGAATTCAGACGTCGAACGGAAAATGAAGTCGGCAGTGCGTCACCGGAAGTTATAGCCCTTCACACGAATTCACCAAAACGACACGGTCCAGTCTGCTATCATTGCCGAAAACCAGGGCATTTTCGGAAGGATTGCTTCTTGCTAAAGAAGCGTAAAACAGGACAAAAAGCCGTTGCAAATTTTTCGTCGGTGAAGTGCGAAAATGGTTGGGTCATAGATAGCGGTGCGAGTAGGCATATGTGTGGTGAACCGAATCTAATACAAGGTTTAGTGAAGCATCAGGCTAGTGATGTAGTTTCCATCACGTTGGCGGATGGGAAAATAATAAAATCCGCGGGAATCGGAAATGGTGTGATTCGTGGTATTAGTGACAAAGGAATTGCTTTCCAAATTGTGGTCAAAGACATTTTGTACGTTCCCAATTTGAACAGTAACCTATTGTCGGTGTTTCGTTTGTGTGCCGAATGCTATAATGTTTTGTTCACGAAAGATATGTGCAACATTATTAAGAACGACAAAATAGTGATGCAAGGTTTTTTGAACGGAAACAAACACGGAAACAGCTACAGCTACATCAAATATCTTCATGGAAGTATTGAGGAAGAAATATACATGCGTCAACCTCCTGGTTATGAAACGATCGGTCAAGAAGAAAAAGTTTGTCGTTTGAGGAGGAGCATTTATGGCTTTAAAACAACCAGCCAGGTGCTGGAATAAAGCTTTTTGCAATGTAGTTGTAAAACTAGTTTTGATTGAACAAAAAGTAGTGACCCTGCGGTATTGCCCTACTGAAAATACGTTGGCAGATATATTTACTAAACCCTTAGGATCGGTTAAGCATTCAAAGTTTTGTAAGGGTTTGGATCTTTTGTAGAGTGTGCAAAAGTTGAGGAGGAGTGTTAATTGTAAGCAACGTTTGGCACACCTCTAGTATAGTGACATTGTTAATTATAAGCAACGTTTGGCACACCTATAGTATAGTTACATTGATGTGACGTTTCACATCTAGGTTTAGTACATCTTGGTGACGGTCAGATGTATATATATATATATATATCGAGTATACAAGCAATTTGATTGCACTAGCAACTGGACAACAAATAAAGAACAGTGTGAAAACCAGCAAGTGTCTTTTGTATCATATTTCGTTCAACACGGGCATCATCGAGGCCATCTTCGAGAGCGTCATCTACGCGAAACGAGACCCTGAACGAATTGGTTACGAGAGCTCGCGAAGCCAAGCGCGAGCTGAGAGCAATCGAACGCGAAATAGCTGACGTTATGGTAGAAACTGTTAAAAATGTGACAATTGCCCACCTTTAATATGTAAACCTTTAGTGGATAAGTTGTGTCAATAAAAGCAAGGCTGACGCGTAGCAAATGCGCAGTCGTAGAAAGTAAGCCATAGATGCAAAACACGCTAGTGTCTTCCCTTAATTCTAACAGGTTATGGGCCCAGTACCCAGCTAGTGAAGTGTTATTCGAAAAACCTCAAAATGGCAGAATTATTAAAGAATAATTTTTTGGTGCCGGTGTTCGATGGCACAAATTACGCTGCGTGGAAGATTCGTGTGTTGGCGATCCTGGACGAGCAAGATCTCGTAGAGTGCATCACGGAAGAATCTCCAAATGAAGATGAAACCAGTCAGGAAGACTCAGTGTTGAAGTCTTGTGATAAATTAAGAGCAGCAAGAGTGAAGAAGGACAAAAAGTGTAAAACGTTGTTGCTTAAAAGTATGTCCGACGAGCAAATTGTGAATACGCAATTTTGCTAATCGGCATATGAAATATGGTCGACGCTTGCTTCGGTGTACGACAGAAAAAGTGTGGCAAAACGTTTGCATGTGGCTAGAGAGCTAAAATCTGTCAAGCAAGAAAATGAAACTCTTCACGACTTTTTTATGAAATATGATAATTTAGTATTTGAGTACAAACATTTGGGTGCACAATTGGCACAAATCGACGTGGTAAATGGTTTATTGTTGAGTATCGGGCCGCAATATTCAACAATAGTAACAACGTTGGAATCTCTACCAGAAGAACATCTAACGATGTCTTTCGTTAAAGGCCGGGTGCTCGACGAAGAGTTGAAACAAAACACCAATAGAAATGTGGACGGGCAAAAAGCCAAACGTAAACAATTTACGGGTTTTTGGTGCAAAGTGTTTTGTTAGGATACCACATCAACAAAGGCAAAAGCTGGACAGAATTTCAGTGGAAAATATATTCGTCGGGTACGCCTCAGGTGGATATCGTGTTTGGAACGGAATAAAGGTGATGATTGCGCGTGACGTCATATTCCATGAAACCGAGAATAAAGAATGCGTACAGCAAATAAAGCCTTGCGAAAAAGGGGAAGTGTACAGAAAACATCATTTGGCAGACAATATGGACGAAGAAACGTGCAGTGAATAAACATCAGACCAAACAACGGAACACAGTTCAGAGCCCGAGATGAAGAGTGAACAATCGTCGAAAAGCAGTTCACCACATGAGACGGATGACGAATCAGCATTAGAAGATGATTCCCAAGAAACAGATCCTACTCCAGCAACTAGTACCAGACCGGTGAGATTAAATAAAACTAAACCTCAAAGGTTTTTGGATTATTTTTTAGGCACGTCTGTATTGGTGGCAAATGAGCCTACAACAATGCAAGAAGCATTAGAATCACCGGAAAGCGAATCATGGAGAACAGCTATGGACGAGGAAATCAAAGCTCATATTGATATCGGCACATGGAAGCTTTTGTGTTTACCAGCGGGTAAACGCGCAATAGGATGTAAATGGGTGTTTAAAATCAAGCAGGATGAAACAGGACAAATCAATCGATACAAAGCACGTATAGTTGCTCAAGGTTATGCACAAATACCAGGTATAGATTTTGATGAAACATATGCTCCTGTCACTAGATACGCAACTATTAGAACAATCATGACGATAGCAGGGAGAGATAATTTGATATTAATACATCTCGATGTTAAAACTGCATATTTAAATAGTGAAATTGATGAAGAAATTTACATGAGCCAACCAAAAGGTTACGAAGTTCCTGGAAAAGAAGGAACCGTTTGCCATTTGAAAAGAAGCATATATGGGTTAAAGCAATCCGCAAGATGCTGGAATTTGAAATTGACTAATGTATTGAAGACTCTTGGCTTCACGAAAGGTAATACGGATGAATGCTTATTCATAAAAAATACACATGCAACTAAAATTTACTTAGTTATCTATGTAGATGATATTCTGATTGCAGGCGCTAAAGAAAAAGACATAAGGAAAGTGTATGATGAACTTAAAAAGCATTTTATGATAAATTGGTGAGGATAAGTAAAGTATTTCTTAGGAATTGGGATACAAAGAGATAAACCTGGAATATATAACATGAGTGTGAAAGGGCATATCCAGAAGTTAATAACAAAGTTAGGACTTGATCAAGCTAACGTAACCAAAAGCTCTATGGATCAAGGTTTTTTGAAGGATGAAACTGAAACTGAGTTGTTTGAAAATACTACAATGTATAGAAGCGCAATAGGAACATTAATGTACATAGCAAATACCACAAGACCAGATATTGCAGCAAGTGTAGCTATTTTAGCAAGAAAATTCAATGCACCTACACAGAAAGAATGGACAGCAACGAAAAGAATAGTACGATACTTGAAAGGTATCATTGATTGGAAATTGAAATTAGGTGGTGAACCTAAGAAAGGAATAGAGGCATTTTCGGACGCTGATTGGGCTGAAGATAGAAGCACCAGAAAATCGATAACTGGTTTAATTACATTCTATTCAGGAGGAGCCATAAATTGGATAAGTCGTCAGCAACATTGTGTAACCCTCTCTTCAATGGAAGCTGAATACGTTGCGTTAAGCGAAACATGTCAGGAAATTAAATGGCTTAAAAGTCTTTTAAAAAATCTCGATGAAAAAGAAACAGTAGCATTTGTATATGAAGACAACCAAAGTTGCATTAGTTTTGCGGAAACAGGTAAAAGGACAAAACGCTCAAAACATATAGATACAAGAGCAAGCTATATCCGAGATTTATGTATGAATAAGGAAATGATCTTGAACTATTGCCCAACCAACAACATGAAAACAGATATATTAACAAAGCCTTTAGGAGTGCCAAAATACAGAGAAATGGCTATTTCGTTGAACTTTAATATTGACTAATAAGATGTATATAAAGATATTCAAGGTGTAAACTGAGTGTTAAAAATGTGACAATTGCCCACCTTTCATATGTAAACCTTTAGTGGATAAGTTGTGTCAATAAAAGCAAGGCTGACGCGTAGCAAATGCGCAGTCGTAGAAAGTAAGCCATAGAAGCAAAACACGCTAGTGTCTTATCTTAATTCTAACAGAAACAACGTCATCGATTGCATTAAAGGAAAAGGACATAGATCAGTGGCTACGTGATACTGATCGTGTGGGGGAAGTGGATCAGCGTCAGCCTGAGGCTCGTACCCAAGCCCCCGCTAACAGGCCGACGCGTCCACAGAGCCACTTTCTCCCGCCTTACGCTATTGAGGTGCCGCCCGTGCATTCATCCTTAAGGACTCCCGCAGCGAGGTCTACTGCGATCGAGGATGAATTGCATAGAATAGACAAGCAGTGTGAACAACAGCTGCTTGAAGAGAGACTGCTTGCCGTTGAACGATGCGAGCAACGTCGAATGGCCGAGAAGAAACGGTTGCTGGAGGAATCAATACATCCTTCTACGAGCATCCCGAGACAGCATGAAGAGCCGTATAGGCCATCAGCTAGTTTTGTTCCCGTGCATACTGCAGAAACGACGCATCGACCCATGCATTATAACTCGACCGTTTTTCCGTCGTTTAACCAAAGCCAAATCTCGGCTCGGAAGTGCACGAGTAAGGAGCTACCAGCATTCGCAGGCGACCCCAAGGAGTGGATGGCTTTCATATCGAATTATGAACATTCTACCGCGATATGTGGCTACACGAATGGCGAGAACATGTTGCGGCTACAAGCCTGCTTGAAGGGGAAAGCGCGAGAAGCAGTTGGCAACTGCTTACTATATCCTGAAAGCGTTCCCGAGGCCATCGAGATCCTGAAGGAGTGTTATGGCCGTCCGGAGATAGTGGTGAACACACTGATGGCCAACATCAGACGCATGCCGCCCCCGAAGGATGACAGTTTCGACGCGCTGGTGAATTATGGTGTAGCAGTGCGGAACTTCTGTGCATCGATTACGGGTTCCGGTTTGCACAGCTATTTCGATGGAGGACCACTGCTGGAGGAGCTCGTGGACAAGCTGCCGACTTACGTGCGGCTGAACTGGTATTACTACCAAAACAGCTGCACACATGTCACGACATTCAACGAGTGGATGAAGGAGTTAGTCCGCTCAGCCAGCCGGGGAGTGAAACATACTAAGGAGGTGAAACATGACGGTAGCAATCGTCAGAACGACCGTAAGTACGCTCACCAAAATGTTCATTCCACAGAACCGGCCGTAAATACAGCACCCAAACCACCGATGACTGAGGGCGACATCAAGCGTTGTGTTGCGTGTCAGGAGAGTTGCGGAAAATCTGTCCGACTGCAGTAAGCTTCGTGCTATGAATGTCAACGCTCGTTGGACCCTAATAAAGCGAGAGGGCATCTGCCGAACGTGTCTTCGTAAACATCCCGGTTCTTGTCCTATTGATACATTGTGTGGGGTAAATAAATGGGAGCGTCGACATCATCGATTGTTGCACTCGCCGAGCAACAATCAGGTACCCAGCACCCGTCAGGAAGGATGTCCTGTCAACACTAATTGCAACGTACACTCTGTTTCGCCCGGGGGTGTAATGCTTAAGTACGTTCCGGTTACGTTGTATGGAAACGGTACGCAGGTAGATACGATGGCGATTCTGGATGACGGATCCTCGGCCACCTTCATGGAGCACGATCTATTGAAAGAGTTGGGCATCGGTGGCAAACCTCGCCCATTGTGCATTTCGTGGACCGGTAACCAGAGCAGGGTTGAGGACGAGTCTGTTGAGATATCCGTGAGGATATCTGGTGTAGGGGCCCCAGGCGTGTACAAAATGCGTGCCGTACACACAGTGCGTACTCTCGGGTTGAGTAAGCAGTCAGTAGCACCGTCGCAGTTAGCCGTCAAATACGATCATCTCAAAGGGCTACCATTACCATCGTATTATAATGTTTCCGCCAGAATACTGATTGGAGTTGATAACTGTTTCTTGAGCCAAACGCAGAAAACCGTTGAGGGAAGAGCGGACGAGCCAGCAGCATCGAAAACACGACTCGGTTGGGTGGTGTATGGTCCGTATAAATTCACATCGACAGAGGCGAATACGGAGTGGATTAAGTCCATGAACGTGCATATTTGTCTCACTGCAGTGAGAAAAAAGATAGTGAGATGGATCTGGCGTTGAGGAAATACTTCTCTTTTGAGTCGCTTGGAGTCTACCTTCCGGTGAAACAGCTGCGTTCTGATGAAGAAGAACGTGCGCTCAGCATTCTTGGATCCAGAGTACGGTTGATAGATGGACGGTATGAGGCTGGTCTTTTATGGAAGTACGAAACCATTAAGTTACCAGATAGCCGAGCAATGGCATTGAAGCGTCATAACTGCCTGGAAAGGAAGCTACGCCGTGATCCGGACCTGGCTAAGACAATGCATGCTAAGATCACGGAATACGAAGAGAGAGGGTATATACGGAAGCTTACCCCTGCTGAGCAAAGTATTAAAGAACCAAATGATTGATATTTGCCCATCTTTCCCGTCATCAACCCAAATGGCTACCAAGGCTGGTGTGGATACACTGATTAACGGTGTATCCAATAACGAATTGAAAATTATTTTGAGAGCTAACGAATTCGACTCAATTCAAAAAGCTATTCAAAAAATTAATGAATCGCAATCTGAACAGCCCCAAGTATATAGCATCCAATCGAGAGGACGTGGTAGAGGAAATAACTCTCAAACTTCCAATTTTTCGCGCAACAGATCATATCCAAACAATGATTTAAATCGTCCTTATCGAAGTTATTACCAAAATCAAAACAGACGTGGGAACGGAAGAGGACATAATAATTTTCGAGGTAGTTTCCGAGGAATCTACCAAAACAGAGGGAGGAATTCTTATCCTTCAAATAATTCTAACCAACACAGAACTGGACATGGGCATAATGTGTTTTACGCTCAAGCGGAAAACTGCCCAGTCCCCCAGCAAATGGTAGTTGGGGGAATTGTTTCGAATCAACCACAAACCACGCAAATGCAACCGAATCCACAGCAGAACACGCACCAGTGTGTAACGTTCAACAGAAGATAAGCAAAACTTGTTACAGCATTAACACAAATTGAACGAATTTTATAATAATTAACCTTGGATTTTCAAGCTCAGAGTGTACGTTATTAGTCGACTCTGGAGCTGAGCTTTCTATTTTTAAATTTAATCGAATCAACCAATCCCTATTTATAAACGGAAATGAAAAATGTACTATTACTGGCATAAATAATTCACCAGTAGAGACACTGGGCTCTACTGTAACAAAAATATTTCTTCCGAACAATGTCGAAGTCGATCACAAATTTCAGTTGATCGACTCTACTATCCCGATCCCAACAGATGGTATTTTAGGGCGAGATTTTTTTAACAAAATATCGTTGCGTAATTAATTACGATACATGGCTTTTATCAGGAGTTTTCAACTCTGAAGAAAATCATATCCCGATTGAAGAAAATTTGAATGGTGAATTCGTTCTACCACCCCGATGTGAGGTGTTAAAACAAATTCATTATGACGAATTATCAGAAGATCAGGTACTAATTTCGAATGAAATTAGTCCTGGCGTTTTTTGTGCTAATACCGTGATAAATAACAATAATAAATTGACAAAACTTATCAACACAACTGAAAATTTTGTAAGAATCAACAAAAACTTTCCTAAAACACTTATTCCTTTGAAAAATTACGATTGTTATTCCTTTGATCCAGCCAATGTCGATGATCGGACGAAAAAATTACTTTCTGAAATAAAAACTGATCACATACCACCTGATTATGAACAGAAACTTACAGATCTCTGTTTAAAATACAATGCCGTGTTTGCTTTAAAAGGCGATACCCTAACTTGCAATAACTTTTACAAACAATCCATTAATTTGAATGACAGTAATCCAGTTTACATTAAAAACTACAGGATTCCTGAAGTTCAGAGAAATGAAATTAGTAAACAAGTAGAAAACATGCTGAAAAATGAAATTATCAGACCTTCAGTCTCACCGTGTAATTGATCACTTCTATTAGTTCCGAAAAAATCTTCCACCGATAATAAAAAATGGCGCCTAGTAGTTGATTTTAGGCAACTGAATAAGAAAATAGTTGCCGACAAATTTCCTTTACCCAGGATTGATGACATATTAGATCAATTGGGTGGAGCTAAATATTTTTCTACTCTCGATCTGATGTCTGGATTCCACCAGATTGAGTTAGAAGTAAATTCTAAGAAATTCACCGCCTTCTCCACAGCAAATGGTCACTATGAATTTAATCGGTTACCGTTCGGTTTAAATATTTCTCCGAACAGTTTCCAGCGAATGATGACCATTGCACTCAGTGGATTACCACCTGAGTGTGCTTTTCTTTATATCGATGACATCATCGTCATCGGATGCTCTGTAAAACACCATTTACAAAATTTGGAAAACGTTTCTAAGAAACTTCAACATTTCAATCTAAAGCTGAATCTTGATAAATGCAATTTTTTCTGCGCTGATTTTACCTTTTTGGGACATCATGTATCTCAACATGGTATCTTACCTGATAAATCCAAACATGAAACTATCATTAATTAACCTACACCCAAAAATGCTGACGATGTCAGAAGATTTGTTGCCTTCTGCAACTATTATCGAAGATTCATCCCGTTTTTTTCAGAAATTGCATCCCCCTTAAACGCTCTATTAAAGAAAAACACCAAATTCGTTTGGAGTGAAGAATGCAATAATGCATTTTCAACACTCAAAGACAAATTGATATCCCCACAAATACTTAAATTAGCTGACTTCAACAAAAAGTTCATTTTATGCACTGACGCGTCGAAAAACGCATGCGGTGCAGTTCTGTCGCAACCATACGGAAATATCGACTTACCGATTGCGTATACGAGTAGGACATTCACCAAAGGAGAGAGAAACAAGTCCACAATTGAGCAAGAGCTAACAGCGATTCACTGGGCTATAACATATTTTCGACCATACCTTTACGGCAGACGATTCACGGTCAGAACAGATCATCGTCCGCTAGTATACTTATTTTCGATAAAAGACCCCGCATCAAATTTAACAATGATGAGAACTGATTTAGAAGAATTTCAATTCGATATCGAGTACGTGAAAGGAAAAGAAAATGTCGGACCTGACGCCATCGTTATCGACTCAGAAAAACTTTCAAACATTCTCGCTTTACCAGTCCAAACGAGGTCCATGACAAAACCAACAACGATTATAGAAAACCAGATGTCTAAGCCTAACGAGACTGATCACCTCAAGGCGTATGACTCTATTAATAACATCGATGCATTTAATTTGCCAAAATTGATGTTCACAATCCTGAACAATGACTTATACGTAAATATTATGACAAAAAATGTGAAAAAGGTACTTGCTCAAGCGCAATTTCCTTATGCATTGAAACGTTTTGATTTGAAAAAATATATATGTATGATAAATGAAATGGCCATAAATCTAAAAATACAAAAATTACCAATTGCAAATAACAACATTATATTTTCGCTGGTAGATAAACAATTGTTCAAAACAATTTGTAACGAAATATCAAAATATGTCGACATAATATTTTACAATCCAGCACAAATTATTACATGCAAAAACGAAATCAATAAAATTATCTCAGAAAGCCACGATACCCCTTCGGGAGGACACGTAGGTACATCGAGACTGTTGAAAAAATTAAGAAGTTCATTTTATTGGACTAACATGAAAACAACTATTAACAATTATGTTAAAAATTGTGAAAAATGTAAACAAAACAAACATACGCTAAAAACTAAAGAAGCGTTTGTTGAAACAACGACACCAATTCAACCATTTGACGTCGTGTCCATCGACACGATTGGACCTTTTACGAAATCCATAAGTGGAAATCGTTATGCATTGACTGCACAATGCGATCTAACTAAATTTATAATAATAGTACCAATTATCGATAAGCCAGCTAAGACACTTGCAAAAGCATTTGTTGAAAATTGCATTCTTGTGCATGGTTGTCCCTTACAGATAAAATCTGATATGGGAACCGAGTACAAGAATGAAATATTTCACAATATATGTAAATTCTTAGCTATAGAACAAAAATTTTCCACCGCTTACCATCCTGAAACTATTGGTAGCCTGGAAAGAAACCACCGAAGTCTGAATGAATACTTACGGCAATTTATAAACGAACAGCAAGATGACTGGGACACATGGCTACCATACTACGTTTTCAGTTACAATACAACCCCACACTCTACACATCAGTACGCACCATTCGAGTTAATATTTGGCAAGAAAGCTAACATACCACAGTCTATTCAAAATTGTAGTAATTTAGATCCAATTTACGGTTATGACTCTTATTTCACTGAAGTATAATTCAAGATCCAATCATCTGTAAAGAATACTAGAGAATTACTTGAAAACTCAAAAGTCAACAGAATCAATAAACAGCTTATAGAAACAAACCCTATTGATATCTCTGAAGGAGAAACCGTTTGGTTAAAAAAGGAAAACAGGAGAAAGCTAGATAAAGTTTATGTAGGACCATTCGAAATTCTTGAAATAGACCACCCAAACGTAATAATAAAAAATAAAATCAATAATGAAATCCAAAAGGTTCATAAAAATAGATTAATAAAATAGTTCCATTGCATGAACATAATATAAATGAATATAAACATTACTAATTATTGCAATAATACATTTATAAAACAAACATAAAACAATTGTAAAGGCGTCTGGACCACGCACATCTTGGAATGACTTCATTATATTACGTCATTCTCCTTAAAAGGGGAGGTGTCATAATGCAAACGCATCACCATTCCCACATTTGAATTATCCTAGAAACAGCATTATTCTAAAGAGGTTCGGTTCTCACGAACCATTTGAACCACATCTGCTTACCATACATTTTAAGTAACATTCAGTCATAAATCGATGGCACCATACTGCGTGCATCGTCCGGCAATCCTATGCTAGCAGGAAGGTCATATTACAGACCTCCATGCCTGTACCATACTCTGCCGTGGGAGCGCAACCGCTTTATGCATATGTTGCATTCCTTTATTTACAGTTCAAGTACATATCAATCACCAATACCCAAACGCAGTCCAGGCGTCTCCTTCTTATATTTTACATTCTTACTTTGTAGAATTGTGTAGACTTAAGTTAGCATTAAACCTTTCTGAATAAAGTCAAACATTCAATAATCGAGAGTCGAAGTGGAAGGTCGATGATTTTACGGTGATGACACGACCAACATACACCTATCAATTACCCGGCGATTACATCTCTTTCATTGCCAACATCTTCAATAAATGTTTAGAAATGGGATATTTTCCAAAATGCTGGCGATTTGCCAAGGTTGTACCCTTCAGGAACCCTGGTAAAGACCCATGCCTAGCATCCAGCTACAGACCAATCTCCCTCCTAAGCGTTCTTAGCAAAGTATTCGAGAGAATTTTGCATGCTAGAAGAATGGAAGATCATTTTGCTGGAAGATGGAAGATCATTGTGCTGTTAATAACAGCATAACTGAAATTCAGTTTGGGTTTAGAAATGGTCATTCGACAGCTCATCAACTTCAGAGGATGTTAAACATCATAAACGATGGTAAATCCGTCGGAAAATCCACAGAAATCACTTTGTTAGACGTAGAAAAAGCGTTTGATAATGTTTGGCATCAGGGCATTCTCTACAAACTTGAAAAACAAGGGTTTCCGATGTATATTATAAAAATGATACAAAGTTATGTAAGCTGCAGAACATCGGCGGTATACCTAGGCTCGATACACTCTGAACCTTATGAAAACAAGGCAGGAGTACCACAGGGCAGCGTCTTAGGTCCGCTCTTGTATAACTGTTATACAACGGACGTCCCCGCATTCGATAATACTCAGTTATCTCTCTACGCTGATGACACCACCATCTTATATCAACAGAAATATCTGGCATGTTTACATGGTGTACTGCAAAGAGCGTTAGAAAAATTTGTAAATTACCTTATTAAAAATTTGTAAAACGCAAGCTATTTTTTTACCTTGTAGAAAAAATTTGTGGCTATCCACCATCAGGCGCAGAGTCAAGTCCATAAATTTAGAAGGCCATGCGATCACATGGGACCCTCATGTTCGTTATCTTGGCGTAGTGAGAGATAGAAAATTATCATTTAAACATCACATCAATCATATAAGAACAAAAGTCCTGGGGACACTGATGAGCCTTTATCCTCTAATCAAAAGAAATGGAGGATTAACAACGGAGGAGAACAAACTCATTCTCTACAAACAGGTCATACTGCCCGCAATATTATATGGGTCAAATGCATGGGGAACATGCTCCCCTGGCAATATGCTCGTTATACAAAGAGTACAAAACAGATTCCTTAAAATGATCCTAAACTTACCTGTTAGATACAGCACCCATGACCTCCACAAATTAGCATAAATACCACTTATAAATGAAAGGATACGTACAGATTTGGATCGCTTTATAAATACCAGCTCGCAATCCAACTCCAAACTCATAAGAGATCTCTTCTTGTAAATATTGTAATTATTATCTTTAGTAATAGGATAAGTTAGTCAGTTTAATAATGTAATTGTTATGCAGATGTAAGATTGATCTAGCACTAGTTTTTAAGGTTTCGTATCATGACACAAGTCCAATATGAAAGATGATCTTCACTTTCCACTTTATAATTGATGATTAACAATTCCCAAACCGTTAGTTTACTCTAACCTTTCTTTTCCATTCTTAAAAGAATTTAATTCTTATCATAGAGTAAATACTTAGTAGTAGAAAACATATTCAGTACAAAGCACTTGCGAAAGTACATTTTTTTTTTGTAAACAAGGATTATTCATCAAATAAATTCAACTATTTTTTGTTCTTTAAAAAAATGCGAATACGGTGTCGCATTCTAACGAACCTATTGCATGGATTGTGGACAATGGAGGACAAAAAGAATGGTATATAGACAGTCGTGCTTCAAAGCACATAACATCTTGCAAGGAGTTTTTCGACAAATTAGAAACCACGTATGGTAAAGAAGTTTTAATGGCTGATGGTAAAAAGGTCGAAGTTGCGGGTTTCGGTAGTGGAAAAATCTATTGTCTTGCGGAAAATAATGAAATAAGAACGATCGAAATTTCGGAAGTATTGTATGTGCCGTGCTTCACAACAGGAGTAATTTCGGTGAGTGCGTTAACCAGCAAAGGGTTCAGTGTTGCATTCATGAAAGATCATTGTTTTGTTAAGGATATAAACGGAAAGTGAGTGGCTGTAGCTAAAGCTGAAGGGAACCTGTACAAACTTTGTACAGATGAATATGCGCTTAAAACAAATGATTGTGAACATACATGGCATCGGAAGATGGGACAACGTAGTATGCAAAGCGTAAAGAAGATCTTTAAAGAAGACGAAATGAAATCAAAGATATGCGAATGTAAACGGGAATTGTCATGTCGATGTTGTTTGAAAGGAAAAATGAATAGAATTCCATTTCCAAAAGTAGCAGAATGGAAGACACAGAACACGCTTGAGTTAATACATACGGATTTGAGTGGTCCATTTGAAAGCACACCAAGCGGTAATAGGTATTACATAACGTTTATCGATGAATATACTAGGATGGCGTTTGTTTATCTTTTACAAAACAAATCGGATGCTGCAGTAAAAATACGAGACTTTATATCTATTTGTAAAACTCAATTCAATAACATTCCAAAAGTAATACGCTCGGACGGTGGAGGAGAGTATATAGGAAAGGACTTACAAAATTTATTAAGGCAAAAAGGTATCGTAAGCCAATTTACTGCACCATACTCCCCACAACAAAACGGGATAGCTGAGCGTAAGAATCGTTATCTGAAGGAAATGGCATTGTGTATGCTAGAAGATCCACAGTTAGAGAAGCGTTTCTGGGGAGAAACTGTAATGACGGCAACATATATACAAAATCGTATCCCAACTTGTGCTACAGGTATTTCTCCTTATGAGAAATGGTTCAAAAGAAAGCCGTCTTACGATTGTTATATACGTCTGACAGCTGTCCATCGACAGAAACTGCTAGTTGGATAGCAAATAGCTATCAGTGGGAATAAACGGAACTCTGTGTCTGAACTGCGAACTAAACACATGTGTCTTCCTTCCAAGAGTTATAAGAATTGGCGACGAGTGACAAATTCTGAGAACCCTGGAGCGCTAGCGCTACGCAGTCAAAGAAGAGCTAAAACAAACGGGTATAAGTGGAGACAGTGTCATGGTCGAAGAGAAACCAACAAGCAGTGGTACAAAAAAGAACATCGCACAGAGTGAACAACGCACCACAATGGCAAAATTCGATATGGAATCTTTTAACAAAGGGCTCATGCAATGGCCCCGTTGGGTGAAACGCTTCGAAGGAGCGATGTCAGTATTTGAGGTTAAATCGAATAATAAAAAAGCATTAACCTCAAATAATCTGCATTACATGGGTGCTGATTCATACAATTTATTGTGTGACCATATTTCTCCGGAAGAACCAGAATCCAAAACATACGAAGAAATAGTGAAGTGTTTGGATGAGCTGTTCAACCCGAAACCCCTCGAAATGGTGGAACTATGGAAGTTTCGTCAACGAATGCAGAGTGAAGGCGAAACTATAACGGAGTTCATCACGGCTTTGCAAAAAGTGGCTGCTAATTGTGATTTCGGGCAATATTTGACACAGGCGCTCAGGAACCAGCTAGTTTTTGGTGTACGGAATCCAAGAATACGCAACCGGTTGATTGAAGAAAGGAATCTTACGCTGGAACAAGCTAAGCAAATTGCTTTAGCCATGGAAGCCGCCGGAGATGGAGCTGAAGTGCTGAATAGCAGAAGTGCTGAAGTGAAAGAAGTGAACATCGTGAGCAACACAACGAAGAAAAACGTCGAGTGTTACAGATGCGGAGAATCACATTTTGCATATGTCTGCAAGCACAAAAGAACCGTCTGCAAAAAGTGCGGGAAAATTGGACATTTGCAGCGCGTCTGTCGCACGAACAATAGAAGCAAAAGTGTGAGGTTAATTGACGAACAACATCAAGACAGCAAGGAGGACGAAGAGGTAAACTCAATTTTGATTAACAATTTACACCAAAATGCAAATCATACCGCAAAAATATACATGACACTAAAAGTCAATAATACTAAAATTCAATTTGAAGTAGATTCAGGATCCCCGTTTTCTATTATCAGTATGAACGACAAACAAAGATGGTTTAAAGATATCCCTATTAGAGAATCAGACATAAAATTACAAAGCTATTGTGGAGGATCTATAAAGTTGTTCGGTACAATTAGTGTTATAGTGGAAAATGCTAAAACAAAATTAACACTATTTGTGGTAGAGTCGAAAAGAGGACCTATTGTAGGAAGGACATGGATGCGAGATTTGAAATTTGATTGGAATGAATTATTAAGAACGGAAATCTCGTACGTAAATCAAATTGTCACTCATTCTTATACTTATCAAGAAGGGATAAAAAAAATTAAAAGAAGAATTTGAGGTGATTTTTTGTAAGTCATTAGGAGAGATTTCAAATATTCAAGCGTCCCTTATCCTCAAAGAAAAGGCGTTGCCAATATTTCTGAAAAATCGTACTATACCATTTGCATTAAAAGAATGTGTCGAGAAAGAAATTAACGATTTAGTAAATCAAGGAATTTTGGTAAAAGTTAACCGTAGTGAATGGGCTACACCGATAGTACCCGTTAAAAAATCAGGAAACCGTGTACGATTATGCGGAGATTATAAATTAACGATGAACAAAAGCTTGGTAATAGACGAATTTCCTTTGCCCACGATAGAAGAACTTTTTGCTAACATGGCTGGGGGAGAAAAATTCTCAAAAATAGATTTAGCGCAGGCATATTTACAGATGACAGTTAAACTTGAACATTAGGAACTTTTAAGACTGAACACTCACATGGGACTATTCAGACCAACACGGTTAATGTACGGGGTTGCTTCTGCTCCAGCCATATTTCAAAGAGAAATCACACAGATTCTCCAAGGAATTAAAAACGAAATTCCTTTCGAATGGAATGAAGGTTGCTAGGAGGCATTTGAATGGATTAAAAAGGAAATGCAATCTGAACGGGTCTTGGTACATTACGATCCTAGCTTACCAATAGCTCTAGCAGTAGATGCTTCGCCCTATGGAGTTTTAAGTCACACCTATCCAGATGGCAAAGAATATCCAATTCAATACGCATCTCAAACACTATCACCAACCCAACAACGATATACTCGGGTGAATAAAGAAGCATATGCGATTATTTTCGCATATGCATTTTCGCATTCAGCAACTCCCATGCAACATTACGCTGTATTTCTAGAATCATTCAATTTTGAGATTAGATACTGACCATCAAAAGAACACGGAAATGCTGACGGAATGTCACGATTACCAATCCGAGATATTCAGCTGGGGGATACAGAAGAACCCGATGAAATTGAACTAAATCAAATAGAAAGCCTTCCCGTATCAGTAGAAGAACTTAGTAAAGAGACTAGCAAAGACATAGATGTTCAATTGCTAATAGACGGTTTAAATTCAGGGAGAACAGTATCCGTTAACGATCGTTTTGGAATCGACCAGACACAATTTTCTCTCCAAAAGGGATGTCTCATGAGAGGCGCTAGGGTCTACGTTCCACCTCAATTACGAAATCGAGTCTTAAACGAACTTCATGAAGGCCACTTTGGCATATCACGCATGAAATCTCTTGCTAGATCTTATTGTTGGTGGAAAAATATCGATAACGACATAGAAAGATTATGTAAAAACTGTGTTTCTTGTGCAAAAGTAAGAAAAGATCCTTCTAAAGTACCAACTCATGTATGGAGGCGTCCACAATCAGTTTTTGAAAGGGTACATGCGGATTACGCTGGGGCATTTATGGGTATATATTTTCTGATTCTAGTAGATGAGTACAGCAAATGGCCTGAAGTAAAAATAACATCGGATATGAATACAGACACTACTATGGACAAAATGCGGGAAATTTTTGCCACTTTTGGCTTACTATCAATTCTAGTGACCGATAGAGGTACACAATTCATGTCAGAAAAATTTCAAACATTCTTAAAATATAACGGAATTCTTTAACAAAAATAAAGTAGAAACCCTGATACCTGAATCAGCATTAGCTTACGTGAAGACCAAAAGGAGAATGAAACAAGTTAAATCCTTTAAATCAATCAATTTTGAAAAGATAAATAAAACAACTGTTACTACTAAAGATAAAAAAGGGTACATCAAAATGATCTTAAAATAATTAATATCTGATACCCTGTTATATTACAGGATAGTGTTGGCAGTATGGGCACAGAATATTACAATATTAAGTCTAGAAAAAAACACCACTACTGGCTTTCGACAGATTTGTAGCTAGGATATCAATAGGTAACATTTATTATGTTCACCATTTTCGAGTAATCGATATTCAAAACGAAGTGGAATTATTGCATGCCGACTTCAAAAAGGTAATGGAAAACCAATATACGCATATTATTACGGAAGAATTCGATCAAATTATAAGCCAACTCAAAACCATTTTACCCAACCGTCAAAAACGATGGGACACAACAGGAATGGTCTGGAAATCTGACGCAGGTAATCCAGATGCTGATGATCTAAGACTAATTAATACTACTTTAAAAAATCTTATCCTAAATAATAATGTTCAAGTCAAAATAAATGAAGGTTTAGCATCTCGATTGAACGACAGTCTAGGTAAAATAAAGGAAGCTATTACAATTTTTAATAGCTCTTCCATGGAACTATAGTCCATAAATATTTTCTTTAACTTAAAACACTTATCAGAAAACGTAAAAATCATAATGGTGTAGTAATTTATAAATTTCGTGCCCAAACGTCAACCTCTGACAGCTGAGAGTGAAGCGAAGTGATGCAACCCGGTGACAGTTGTTATGTCAAATCGTAGAAATAAACCGGCTCAATTGCCACTTGAAAACCGAAAAAGCCAAACGTGTTTTCTGTGTGACCCCAAGTGTGAAGTGAGATTTAGCTACATTTACAATGGGAAGCATAACTTTAGCAAAATTAGGAGGAAGCAATATACAGCTCCTTAACAAAAATGAAATAGATATGATAGTAGCTGTAATATCCTGTAGCGTTAGGTCCACAACCGGTATCATTGTGAAGAGTTTGAAAACGTCAGAGTAGATTATGACCATTGGGCATGACAGTGTGCTGCGCAACTGTCATGCTAAATAAAGGACATTCGTTTTTGGATCGTTGTACAGACAACATCTACTGCCTTCTGTTCTTCCGTACTTCCGCCCTTCCGTTCTTCCGTTCAGTACTTACCTTTCCGATCTTCCGACGTTCGACTATCACGTCAATTTCTGATAGTGAGTTTATTCGATCCGTAATAACGGTGAGAAAGTGTCGTTATTACATCTCAGAAGTGGGATACTGCTCCGTGCCGCCGTTTGTGTCATCTTGGTTTACACCATGCCCACCCGTGATGAAATGCTGTGCGTTCTGTCGAACGCGGGGATTGTGGTTCCCCCTTCCGTTACCATCACCCAGATTCGGAGATTGTTTGCTGAGGCCATGGGGATTGAAACCCCACCGTTAGCAGACGAGGAAGCTTCCACTGAAGCGCTTTTGGTAGACACCACCAACACGTGCCCGTCCGCCATTTTGGACGCTTCCAGTGCTACACCCGCTAAGCGCGATGCCGCCATTTTGGACGCTCCAAGTGACGCGCCCGCAACGTGTTTCCCCGCCATTTTTGCTGATGCCACAAAATGCGATTATGTGCATGAGAATGTGGATGAAGAAAATAACTTGGTTAACAACCGCGACCCGGCTAACAAATGTGATTCGGCCGTTGTGCAAGATACCCCAGATGATGAAATTCGCCGATTGCAACAACGTTTGGAGCTGCTTGAGCTGCGTCGCAAGATTCAGGCTTTGGAACATCAAACTGAATGTGCCTCATCACCGGTCGCTGATCTGAAACTCGACAAAACCATCGAACCCTTTACGGGAGACGACGAGAGATGTATCATCCAATGGTTAGACGATCTCGATTACACTTTCTCCTTACATCGGGTTAAGGATGCTGATAAATTCGTCCATCTTCGTCGGCTGCTTAAAGGATCAGCAGCTATCGTTGCACAGTCATCTCGTGCTACTACTCTGGAACAGTTAAAGGAAGAACTCGTCTCAACCTTGAGTGTGCCGCCTACTATTGAAGCCGTTCTTCGGCAATTGCGATCCCGTCGTCTTTCTCCAAAGGAGACTGCCTTGCGCTATGTCCTGGACATGCAACGTATCGTCAGTCGCGCTCCCATTCCGGAACCCGAACTGATCAATATTATCCTCGATGGGCTGGATAGTCCATCCCTTACTGCCGGCATGCGGTTTATGGCAAACAACGTGGACGACCTGAAGCCGATGCTAAAGACATTCGAAACCGTTCGGTCCCGAAGAATCCTCAAGCCGACGACGACATCACCTTCTGTTCCGGGTAAGGCTGCTGCCTCGACTAGCCGAGAAGCAACGCCAAACATCAACCGGTGCTACAACTGCTCGGAGTACGGACATCATAAGAGTGCCTGCACCCGCCCCAACCGACCACCGGGGGCTTGCTTCAAGTGTTTCCAGATGGGGCATAATTACAAAAATTGCCCAAAAGCTGTCGCGAATGCTGCCACACATCCGGATACTACTGCTCGCGTTGTGACTGATGGTACTGAAGCTCTGACGCTAGACGAGTTACAAGAGGTGAGTGTCTCTTTTCTTAAATTAGGAAAACCGGTTGTGATAGTGAAGGGTATTCAATCTCTATTTGATACAGGTAGCTCCGTAAGTTTTATAAACGAGTCTATAGTGCCTGTTGGACTTTTAGCTGCGTTGGCTCCGTCTAGATTTCGAGGCCTTGGAAACTCTTTACTTTATACTCGTGGTCAGGTGACGTGCCGTATAAAATTCAAGCAGGTGATCCTCAATCACTCCTTTATTATACTACCCATGGATTCTATGGCCTGGCCAATAATTATAGGTAGAGATTTGCTTCCTTCACTTAACGTTTATCTTACGCACTTTAAGAATTATCTCTCTCTCACACAATCCCCTCAGAGGGGAATCGGAATTCAGAATCAGAATTTACTAGATGAAGCAACCAACGAAATTTCTGCTATTGATGTTTATGGATTAGAAACTGAACTTGATGTTGGTCCCACATTATCTTCAAAAGACTCCGCTATTGTCTTATCAATTATTAAAGAAAATTATCTTAACAATTCTACTCAGTGTACTCAGTTAACGAATTATAAAATGAAAATTATCCTCACTCATCAGACTCCTATTTTCACTAAACCTCGTAGACTCTCTTATGGGGAACGGAATCAAGTTAAGGAAATCGTATCGAAATTACTCGACGAACAAGTTATAAGACCAAGTCATTCCCCTTATGCTTCGGCCCTGGTGCTCGTTAGGAAGAAGAGTGGAGAAATACGGATGTGTGTGGACTATCGATCGTTAAATAAGATTACTGTAAGAGACAACTACCCTCTCCCATTGATCGAGACTTGCTTAGAGCATCTTAGTAACAAAAAGTTCTTCAGTTTATTAGATCTAAAAAGTGGATTTCATCAAGTACAGATGGAAGAATCTTCTATTCCTTACACTTCCTTTGTCACTCCTGATGGTCAGTATGAATATACGAAAATGCCCTTCGGCCTTAAAAACGCTCCCTCCGAATTTCAGCGCTTTATTAATTTGATCCTCCGCGAATTCATCGATGATGAAAAGGTAGTAGTCTACTTGGACGATATTATAATTGCTTCTGCCGATCTCTCATCCCACCTGGAAACCCTTCGATCTGTTTTGAGAAAAATCAAACAGTCCGGTCTTGAACTTCGGGTAGACAAGTGCAAGTTTGTGCATGAGAAGTTGGATTACCTGGGGTACCAAGCGAGTGCTTCGGGTATCCGACCTAGCGACAGACATATTGAAGCTCTACGAAACTACCCGATGCCCTCGAACACAAAACAACTTAGAAGATGCTTAGGATTATTCTCTTACTTTCGACGTTTTGTCCCCTCATTCTCTTGCATAGCTAAACCCCTTACCGAATTACTTCGAAAGGATGCTATCTTTAACTTTGATACTAGTTGTCGTGAGGCTTTTGAGACGCTTCGTGAGAAGCTCATTCAATCTCCCGTTCTCGCCATTTTCGACCCAAAAAGGGAAACCGAGCTCCACTGTGATGCCAGTTCGTTTGGATTTGGAGCTGTTCTGTTGCAAAAGCAGGATGACAAGAAATTTCATCCTATCGCCTACTTTTCGAAAACGACCTCGAAATAACGGTAACGGTGAGAAAGTGTCGTTATTACGTAGCAGACATTAAGCATAATAATCTTCCAATACATACAGTCATAGAATCCTTTTCTTACACGACTACAAAGGCTGCTGTTAGCAACTCAGAATTAGTTTTAATAATTATACTGTCCCTATGTTGGAAGATAAGATATATAAGAAAATTCAGGTGTACCCTGTTATAAATGGTAATAGAAGTGTCCATATACCCAGCCCCTAAATCCTATCCTATCAACACCATATCTATACCGTAGCGTCACTGGGAAAAGCCATATATCGACATGAAGATCTGCAGGATGAAGAGTCATCATGTGTTTCGGCAATTTTGAACCAGGAACAACCAGAATGAGACATGGTATATCAACCAACAATAGCAGAGGTAATGTGTTTGGCCATGACACATTTATTGGTTAATACTGCAACTACATTTGTTATAACAACCAACTGCGGTTTAAAAGAACGAGTTTTCAACGGGCCACTCCTAACAACGTATGCATCTTGAACGATTCTTATGAATGGGAAGGAAATTTCTAATAATCGCACCTGTTGCGGTGGATCGTGTCCACTGTGCGACCGCCAAGTGTCAAACAGTTTTGACAGAGGAGTTGAGGGCCCCTGACAGAAAGGTGGTACGACCTGGGACAGAGGCAACAGGCAGGTAGTAGGGATCCGGAAGCCGACCAGAAAAGTGCGGAATTATAAACTACGTTTGAATTATTATTTTACTTTAATATACACTTTACACCTTTATACCGTCTTACGTTACTTATTATTTCTTATAAACCACCAAGTGAAAAGTGAAAGTTTAATTACAAACCTTTATTTTTCTCGCGTTGTTGGACTGCGCCAACAGCACCGATTTACCAGGATCAATGATACATCTTCCTCTCTATGGTGTACAGATTCACTCAAAAAGCAATATAACTAAATTGAGTCTGGATAA
Organism: Anopheles maculipalpis; assembly: GCF_943734695.1. Lineage (NCBI taxonomy): Eukaryota > Metazoa > Arthropoda > Insecta > Diptera > Culicidae > Anopheles > Anopheles maculipalpis. The sequence continues at coordinate 52,179,594 of NC_064871.1, forward strand.
CTTAAACGACCTGCACATTGGAATGCGAAAGGAAATGTAAGCAATCAAATTAGAGTCAAACAGTTAGACGTGGACATGGTCACCTCCTCTCATCATCGGGTTACCATTCATCATTTTCATCGGTTACCTCATCGATCTGCAGCTTAAAAAGAAATCTAGCCGAATCGAAGTACAAGTTACCAGCCCAACGGAACCACCCAAATTCGAAAACCTATGAAGTTTTTGTAGCATATCTGCTAAACATCTCACTAGAGTATACATTATTTCGCATACAACAAGCCTTACGTAGCATTATACGGTGAGCAGAAGTTCACCAATTTAACAAATAACCTGCATTAGCCAAGAACGTAAGAAATGTACATTCAGCTATTTTGACCACGCGCACGCCTTAACATGAACATTCAAACACTTACCAGCGCACCCGGCTAGCGAGTGACGCAATGCAATATGATATCAGTTCAAAACAACCAGCGAGTCCAGAGAGTGGTCAGCAACACAAAACAACAAAACACAAACAAGTAACTTCATGCATAGCAAGCATATAGATCCAACGACGAATGATATCCGACACATTTCTTGCAAGTGCAGCAATCGATCGCACCGCGACACATTTTATGCTTACGTAAATATTTTTGTACTAAATGCAATAGCAAAAAGAACAACCACTAAGAAACAATATTGGTTACAAAAACGAGCAAAAACTATTGTAAGAATTGGGTATAAATAAAACGGTCTTGGAAGCCTTCGACACACACAGACAGACAGGCAGAGAGAAGGTACAACAAGCTAAACCTTGCGTTCAATTCTTTCTAGAGGTTTGAGTGTCCCCCTACCCAAGGTAAGGCATCAAACCTCCAACATGCCTGTAAGAGATATTCCTCCTGAACATCCAAAGTCGCCTGGCCGACTTGCTCCGCTGATGAGCATCGAGAGTCCCCCTACCAAAGGTAAGGCCTCGATGTCTCCAACTTTCGTGTAAGGAAAATTCTCATCTAGAATCTTCAGACTGCCTGGACAGTCAGATAAAAGAAAGATATTGGTCCGCACAGTTAGCAATCACGTTGTTCTGTTCTCGTCGCGATTATAAGTCCGAGCTTCTTCTTCTCCACCACATGGCGACCGTGAATCTCTTCTTCCCACCGCATGGCGACTGAGAATACAATTACTCTTCTTCCCACCACACTTTCTGTTGAGGAAGAATGACCACTGTTCTTTTGAGGAAGGACCACTGTTCGATAGCACAAACGTCAGCCTATGTGACAGTGACAAATAAAGAAATATTCCTTCTCTTCATCATCAACCATCTTGCTGTTAGCACGTGTTTTTCCTGAGCCGCATCCGAATTAACAGGTTATGGGCCCAGACCCAAGCTAATTCTGTTGTTCTATTTTTTTTTAGTTGAGAAATAATTGTGCTGAAAGGATGGATGTCAAGGCCTGCATTGAAAAGTTGAACGATCACAACTATGCAGTGTGGAAGTTTAAGATGCGACTGTTGCTAACCAAGGAGCAATTGTTAAACGTGGTATGCGAGCCAAAACCAGCTAACGCTGATGCAAATTGGTCGGCAAAGGATGATAAAGCTCAAGCTCTAATCGGTCTAGCTTTGGAAGACTCGCAACTGATACACGTGATGCAACAGGAAACCTCCAAAGGTATGTGGGAAGCTCTGCAAAGCTACCACGAACGAGCATCTTTGTCGAGCAAAATCCACGTCGTCCGCCAATTGGTGTCTCAACACATGCCGGAAGATGGAAACATGGGAGACCACCTGAAAAAGATGACAGAGCTGCGACTCCGGCTTACAGCGCTGGGTGAGGAGGTAAAGGACCACTGGTTCGTGGCCTTGATGCTGTCAAGTCTACCTCCATCCTATAACACCCTGATAATGGCACTTGAAAGTCGACCTGATGAGGTCAAAATACTGTTGATTTTGTGAAAGGAAAACTTCTGGACGAGGGGCGGCGTCGAATGGAGCAGATTTCGGGGATAGAAAATGCTTTGGCAACACGTAGTGTTAAGCCGAGTTACAAAACTACGTACGAAAAACAGAAACCCAAGAAGGATAAACAGTGTCATTACTGTAAGAAAGTGGGTCATATTCGGCGAGATTGTCATAAGTATGCGGGTGACAAACGAAACAGAATTGTTGGAGAAAATGCGCAAATGGCTATCGAATCAGATTGCGCGGATGTGTGCTTGCTTACTGGAAAAGGTAAAGAAGCAGGGCTATGGTATTTTGATTCTGGCGCTACGTCGCACATGACGAACAATGTTTTGCTCTTAGAGAAGTTTGACAAATCAAAGAAAAAGTGGATCAAACTCGCAAATGGAGAGACCATAGAGTCTACTGGCACGGGGCAAAGCAGACTGCAATCCGTGAATGGAGCTGGAACCAGACTGAACGTGAAGCTTGACAACGTGTACTGCGTGCCAACGCTTGCTGCAAATCTTCTATCCGTACCTAGAATCACTGATTTAGGGATGCAAGTGACATTCGATAAGTATGAGTGCAAGGTCCTGAAAGGCAATGACGTTGTATTAGTGGGTGAACGTAAGGATAACCTTTACCACTTGAAGCTTCTTTCAGAACAAGCGATGTTAGCGGAGACCAGTCATGGAGATTCGTGTATACATTTGTGGCACAGACGACTAGGGCATCGGAACAAAGAGGCAATACTCCAGATTTGCCGGGAAAATTTAGGACATGGCCTGAAATTAAAACGTTGTGACCATCAAGATGTCTGTGAACAGTGTTGCGAAGGTAAACAGGCCCGAGCATCATTCCCAAAAGAGTCACTATCAAAAACTACATCGATACTTGATTTGGTACACACGGACTTGTGTGGACCAATGGAAGCAGCAACAGTGCGAGGCAGCAGATATTTCATGACTCTTGTGGATGATTACAGCCGTTATACGGTTATTTACCTGTTAATGAACAAATCGGAAGCTGCCTAACGGATTATGGAATACTGCAACATGGTCAAAAATCAGTTTGGAAGGTACCCGAAGGTCATAAGATCAGACAATGGTGGTGAATTTTGCGAAAATTCTATTAAGAAGTTCATGGCAGATTGTGGAATACTGCATCAACGAACAGCACCATATTCCCCACAACAGAATGGGATAGCTGAACGCAAAAACCGGTACCTTGTCGAAATGACGAGATGTATGTTGGCAGATTCGAAGATGGAAAAGCTTTTCTGGGGTGAAGCAATATCTACTGCAAATTACTTGCAAAATATTCTCCCTCATTCAGCAGTAAAGTGTACGCCGTACGAAAAGTGGCATGAAAAGAAACCAGAGTATGGTTTTTTGAGAGTTTTCGGATCCGCTGCATTGGTGCACATCCCGAAAGAAAAACGTCGTAAACTTGATAAAAAGACCGAAAAACTGACTTTTGTAGGTTACGCGGAGGGACAAAAGGCTTACCGATTTGTTAACATGAAAACCAAAGTGGTAACCGTTAGTAGAGATGCCAAATTTCTGGAAGATAGTGTTGTTGCAATCGACGAACAGAAAACGTCTACTTCAGGAGGAGCAGTAATAGTGCAACTTGGTACAACTTCACCTAAAAGCAATGTGCAGCAAAACAACACATCCGATGAACAGGAAGTATGGCACGATTGCACGTTAGCCGAGGACGTTCGTACGTCTGCACGGCAGAACAAAGGTATACCACCAAAACGGCTTATAGAAGAAGTATTTTCTACAACAACCCATGATACAATAATAGAGCCGAAAAATCTAAAACAAGCTTTGGAATGCGAAAATAGTACTGATTGGAGAGTGGCGATGCAAGATGAATTGCAGTCTCAAGAGAGTAACGGAACTTGGGATGCTTTGGTAGAGTTACCTGCAGGACGTAAAGTGATTGGTAGCCGCTGGGTGTTTAAAGCGAAACATAATGCAGCTGGGGACGTTACCAAGTACAAAGCGCGTCTGGTCGCTCAAGGTTATTCGCAACAATTTGGTGAAGATTATGACCAAGTCTTTGCTCCAGTAACAAGCCATACTACTCTTCGCATGCTGCTTGCCTTAGCTTCGAAAACAAAGATGATACTTCGGCATTTTGATATTAAAACAGCTTACTTGTACGGCGACCTCGACCAAGAGCTATTCATGCGACAACCACCCGGGCACGAGGTGGAAGGTAAAGAACACTTAATCTGTCGCTTGAAGAAAAGCATATATGGCCTCAAACAGTCTGCGAGATGTTGGAACCTGAAACTACATTGTGTTCTGGAGAAAATTGGTTTCCAACAAAGTGATGCTGACCAGTGTTTGTACATGACGATGATATAAGGCCATAAAGTTTTTGTGTTAGTGTACGTGGATGATATGATGGTCGGGTGTGTTGACGAGTCTGTCATTGATTCTGTGTATGAAGCGTTAACTGAACGTTTTGACATGACTGACCTCGGACTAGTGAGCTATTTTTTGGGAATGGAGATAAAACGTACAAATGGTGATTACAGTGTAAGCCTTGAAGGTTATATCGATAGACTGATTTGCAAGTTTGGGCTAAGTGACGCAAAAGGTTCTAAAACACCTATGGACGAAGGATTCGTGAAATTGCAGGATACAAGTGAAGCGTTTTATGATCCATCTCAGTACCGCAGTCTTGTAGGTGCGCTTCTATATGTATCGGTGTGTACGCGACCGGACATTGCAGTAAGCACGAGCATACTAGGTCGAAAAGTAAGCTCGCCTACTCAAGACTGCTGGACGGCGGCTAAACGAGTCGTTAGATACCTGAAGGCGACTAAACATTGGCAACTGAGGTATAACGGATCTGGTGGTGATTTAATCGGCTATTCTGATGCAGACTGGGCTGGTGATGCCAACTCGAGAAGATCAACAACGGGATACGTGTTTTGTTATGCTAACGGAGCTGTGTCTTGGGCCAGTCGCAAACAATCTAATGTCGCGTTGTCCTCTATGGAATCAGAGTACGTCGCTTTGAGTGAGGCTACGCAAGAGTTGGTCTGGCTAAAACGATTGATGGATGATATGGGCGAACGTATGGAAGGTCCTGTGAAAATGATGGAAGATAACCAAAGTTGTATCCGTTTTGTGAATTCTGATCGGACGAATCGTCGGTCGAAACATATCGAGACCAAGGAACATTTTATCAAACATCAGTGTGCATCAGGACTGTTAGTGCTTGAGTATTGCCCGACAGAAGATATGGTGGCCGATGTTCTCACCAAACCCCTGGGAACTATAAAACAGCAAAAATTCTCAGCGTTGTTGGGGTTGACTACAGCGAAGTGATCATTCAGGAGGAGTGTTGAGGAAGAATGACCACTGTTCTTTTGAGGAAGGACCACTGTTCGATAGCACAAACGTCAGCCTATGTAACAGTGACAAATAAAGAAATATTCCTTCTCTTCATCATCAACCATCTTGCTGTTAGCACGTGTTTTTCCTGAGCCGCATCCGAATTAACACTTTCAACCACCCACCATCCAATATATATTTCGTACGTATCCTCAAAGCTAAGAAGGGGCGCGAGTTAAGAATCAACATGCATCGTTAGCATCATCGGTAGTCGTCGCTGTTTCCAACCGGGTAAAAATGCAGCATGAGCAACAAATTTGCTAATCTACGAAATCGACGCTGTCGATCTGCACACTCCCTCCCCTTCCTTCCTACCCATAATCCAAGCCAATCAAAGACAAGACAATAAAAGAACACTCATTAATCGGCACTCGACCAGTGAACACACTTCATTATTCCGTCCGAAATTTAACTCGCGCAAGGAATGGGCCTTCTACAATGCGCAGCGGATTAAGCATTCAAAGTAAATTTGATTTTTTTGTACATCGGAATTTATTTTTGTGAAATTGGCAAATCTGTGACATCCGAAAGGCGAACAGGAGAAGCTCTGTTGCTGGACGCAACAATGGTATTATAATGCAAACATTCATTCCATACACGCCACAACAAAATGGTGTCGCGGAAAGAAAAAGTCGGTACCTATAAGAAATGGTAACGGCAATGTTGTTGGGTGCGAAATTAGCCACGAAATTCTGGGGTCAATCAATCTTGTGTGCTAACTATTTGCAGAATAGACTGTTTGCTAGTGCGGTGTAAAGCACTCCCTAAGAAAAGTGATTCGGCAGAAAACCAAAGGATGATTATCTTCGTGTCTTCGGTTGTGGCGCATGGGTACACGTTCCAAAAACAAAACGAAATAAGTTTTCTAGTGTAAATAGTTAAAAATTATAAACCTTAGCCACCTACTAACCTGATCTATATAAATCTTGAAAGCTGACACGGTGAAAGCTCAACATTCGCCTAAACAACGGCACTGTGAATAAAGGACCAACAACACCTTCAGCCTTCCGTATTGCATTTTCTTCCGTTTAAATTAATTACATTTTACAACTCAGAAGAACTTAGATCATCATGCCTACAAAAGACGAAATGGTGTGCGCGATCGAGTCTGCCGGTGAAGTTGTACCTCCTGCGGCAGCAATTTTGCAAATTAGAAAATTATTTGACGAGATTAATGGTGCACGAGACGAAAAGACCACCACCATTGCTTGCACCGACGCCGCCGCCATTTTCGACGCAGGCGATTTTGTGCCTGCAGAAACCGACGGTTTCGTGCCTGCGATGCAACAATCGATCGTGCTTTGGCTGCCGCCAACATTGTAGTTTCCCCGACGGCAACCATTTCACAGCTCCGTCGCATGTACGATTAAAATGTAGTGAAAGCAGAGGAGTGTACAGAGAACAATGGGATCTCTTCCCAGGAAAACACGTGCATCGATGACGCCATAATCTTAAACGAAGCTTCGCCGACGGTCGACACAAAGATGGCGGAATACTCGCGAAACGGGGTTTGTAAAGATGACACCATTGTGAAAACCATTGTTCACGAGAAAAGCAGTGAAGCCAGCCTTCGTTCCGAATTGATAGCACTGCAGGAAAAAATTAAGGCAACGGAGCTACGACATCCCAATACGGACGAAAGATTGGCGCATCCCGAAGAAGTATAATACTTAATACCGGAATTTTCTGACGGCCTTGGTATCAACCAGTGGTTGAAAACTATTCGGCACAACAGTGAAATTTACAGCTGGCAAGACAGAACGAAATTGCTGTACGCAAGCGGTCGACAAACCGGAGCCGCTCGAGAATGGTTTGATGGTTTCCGCAACACAATAAAAACGTTCGATGAGTTCGCCGAAGAAATAAAAAAGGCATTTCCCGACCAAGCTAACGAAGCTCTGATACATAGTCAGCTAGCGTCGGTGTCTAAGAAGCCAAGTGAATCGTACAACAGCTATGTGTATCGTGTGAATGCACTTGGGAAAAAAGGCAGAGTGAGTGAGGAAGCCATAACTGTTGGCATGTACAACATCAGAAATATCATTATGCATGACAGTGCGATCTGTCAGTGAAATATACATATTGACATTAGAGAAATAAACGGGACGTTCAGGAGTGAACACTTGCAAGTGTATGTTTCAAGTTTATTCTCAAAAGGTTATGGGCCCAGCAGTGGTTCCAGGAAACAGTTTTGATTAATAAAGTCAAAATGAGTGAAAAAATAGAGCACAAAATTGTGAAGCTGAATGCTACCAACTACGATAATTGGAGTTTCAAGGTGAAACTGCTCCTCATAAAGGATGGTTGTTGGGAAGTGATCAGTGAAACAAAGCCAGAGGTGGTGACTGAAAAATGGACAAAGAAAGACCAAATAGCAATGGCCACGATCGGTTTATTGGTTGAAGATAGCCAACTATCGTATATTAGAAACGCTGCTTCAGCGAAAGAAGCATGGAACAATTTGGAAAAAGTGCATGTGAAACGTACGTTGAATACAAAGGTGTCGCTAATGCGAAAAATATGTCAGACTAGGTTAGGGCAAAACGGTAATATGGAAACACACATTGCAAATCTGACTGATTTGGTGGCAAAGCTGAACAATGTGCAAGGTAACGCCGTGCTTGACGAACAATGGCTCGTCGCCGTTTTGTTCAACAGCCTAACTGAAGAATACGAAACGCTGATAACGGTATTAGAAGTGAGACCCGACGCGGACTTAACAATAGATCTGGTTTCGGGGAAATTGATCGATGAGTGGTTAAAGCACTCGAACCGACAAGAAGTGAAAATGGAAACTGCTTTACATGCTAGCTCAAAGGCAAGCAGGGATGAAAAATGTTATTTTTGCAAGCGTCCTGGAAACAAAAAGGCAAATTGTGTGAAATGGAAAAAGTGGAAAGAGAATGACCAAGAAACGAAAAGTAAGATATCCGATCACAAAGTGAATAGTGCTGTTCATGGTACAAAGCCTAATTGGGCGTTCACTACTACAGACGAAATAGGTGCTGATGTATGGATCTTAGATTCTAGTGCAACGTGTCATATAACGAACAGAAGAGAAATTCTCGAAATTTTTGACAGCAGTGTGAAGGTAGTGATTTGTGTTGCGGATGGTGGAAAAGTAACGTCAATTGGAAGAGGATCGGGCAAATTTATTGTTATCGATAAGAACAATAAGTTTCATACGATAACAATTGATAATGTGTACCTAATTCCTGAAATGAGAGCGAATTTGCTATCGGTACGGCAGTTAGTAGCGAAAGGGTACGAAGTTAATTTTAATTCGGAAGGTGCAACTATCGGTCGAGATGGGGCGATTGGTGTCATTGCACAACCTATTAATAATCTGTTCGTATTGAAGCTGCATGAGTGTATATTGTATGCTGTTACCGAATGTATTCATGATTGGCACCGCAAACTTGGTAATAGAGACATTGCTGCGTTAAAGAGTTTTTCGGTTCCGGGAATGAACATCAGACCATGTAAATGTTCAGATGTATGTGAAGTGTGTATACGGGGAAAAATGCATCGCGTGACATTTCTAAAGGTGTCAAACAGCAAGACAACAGAAGTAATGGAACTGATTCATTCGGATGTCTGCGGTCCTATGCGTACTGAGACATTAGGATGAAAAAGATACTTCTTCACGTTTATAGACGATTTTTCAAAGTACACGGTAGTTCATGTTATTCATCGTAAATCGGAAGTACTAGACAAATTTCGAGAGTATGTCGAAATGGTGAAAACCAAATTTGGAAAGAAGCCGAAAGTGTTCAGATCCGACAATGGAGGAGAATATACTGGAGAAAATTTCAAACATTTTCTGAAACAGAACGGCATTGTTGGACAATTCCGACCGTATTCGCCGCAACAGAACGGGACAGCGGAGCGAAAGAATAGATATTTGGTTGAAATGGCTCGCTGTATGTTGTTCCAGGCAGGATTAAAGGATGAATATTGGGGTGAAGCCGTAGATACTGCAAATTATTTGCAAAATCGTCTCGAACTATATCTGCTACACCATATGAGCTTTGGCATGGAGTTAAGCCAAATATGAGTCATATACATCCTTTCGGTGCTGATGTGTATTGCCATATCCCAGCTGAAAAACGTGGTAAGCTTGATCAAAAGGCAAGAAAACTCAAGCTCATGGGATACAGTGAAAATTTTAAGGCCTACCGCTTGATCGTCGTGTTGACATCAAAAATAACGATTAGTCGAGATGTACAATTTTTGCAGTGCAACGAAAAGACACAAGTGTATAATAGTACAAATGCAATGTCGGAAGATAACGAGATTTCCATTCCGTTGTTCGAGTCAACAACAGACGAAGTGCAAACTGTCGATCCAGATGTACATCCAACTGAAGTGTCAATAGATACTGCAACAACGGACACTAATGATCAAGACGATTGGGAAGATGCTCCTGTAGCAGATGAGGAGATGCTGAGGAGATCAACGCGTGCTACTCAAGGAAAACTACCGATGCGGTATGTCTGTCTAGCTGAGACTGCGCTTCAGGAGGAGCCGAAAAATCTAGCAGAAGCGCTGGCGAGTCCTGATAGCTGCAACTGGAGAAAGGCAATGCATGAAGAGCTCGAGGCCATGACACGTAACGATACTTGGGAACTAGTCAATGTCCCAAAAGGTAAGAAGGTGTTGGGTTGTAGATGGGTTTACACATTAAAGCAAACACAAAAGGATACGATTTATAGGTACAAGGCTCGTCTTGTGGCACAAGGATTAAACCAAAACTATGGCATTGAATATGAGGAAGTATTTGCACCGGTCGTTCGTCAAACGACATTTAGGGCGCTCATGTCTGTAGCAGCTAAACATAAAATGATAGTGCGACAATTCGACATAAAGACGGCATTTTTAAACGGAGACTTTGAGGAGGAGTTGTATATGAAACAGCCGCCAGGTTTTATCATAAAGAACAAAGAAAGCAAGGTCTGTCGTTCAAAACGTAGCATTTACGGCTTAAAACAAAGTGCTCGCTCATGGAATATCAAATTGCATCAAGTTTTGGAAGGTGATAGGTTCAAAAGGAGCGAAGCGGATCAATGCTTGTACAGAAGGCAAGAAAATGACAAATGGTGCTATGTATTAATCTATGTAGATGATTTAATAATAGCCAGTGAAGATGAGAATAATTTGTCATCCATAAGCAAGACAATATATAGAAATTTTGAGGTAGTCAACTTAGGGGAAGTTAAAAATTATGTTGGCATAGAAGTAGAATATGATGGGAATGGAGATTATCATATTTCTCAACGAAGATATATTGAGGACATATTGAAATCAACAGGATTACAAGATGCGAAAATATCACAAATTCCTATCGATGTGGGATATTTGAAGCCAACGGAAGAAGATAAACCACTTCCAAATAATTACGAATATCAGAAGCTTATTGGAAAATTATTATATTATTATTATTATTATTACACTTTATTCATTGGACAATAATAGTCCGGATGATCGTATCTTAGCCTAGCGTGTACATAAATACTTAATTTTTTTAACACTATTCAATTCGTTCGCCTTGAGAACAGTTGGCCCTTTAAATATTTTATATGTTGCATGTAATAGTAGACCTGATATTGCGGCATCAGTATCAATTTTGAGTCGTAAACTCGTCAATCCTACACAGCGAGATTGGAATGAATTGCGAAGAATTGTTCGTTATTTTAAAGGTTTGGTAGATCCCAAACTGAGAATAAGTAATTGCTTGGACAAATCAGGATTAGTAGGATATGCGGATGCTGATTGGGCTGAATGTACAGTGAATCGTAAGTCAAATAGCGGATTTCTATTCAAATTTTGTGGAGGTACACTATCATGGGCATGTCGCAAACAAACATGTGTTTCCTTATCAACAGCAGAGGCTGAGTTTATAGCGTTAGCAGAAGCTACTCAAGAAGCAATTTGGCTTCAACGTTTGCTTACGGATTTAGGAGAGAATGTTAAGGTTATACATCTTAAAGAAGATAATCAATCGTGTTTGAAAATGTTAAATGCGGAAAAATTCAGCAACAGAACGAAACATATAGACACAAAGTACAACTTCGTTAAAGATCTATACAGAAAAGGAAGCATCAAGTATGAATATTGTCCATCAGAACATATGTTGGCGGATATGCTTACCAAACCAATCGCGCGTATTCGCATTGAGTATCTAAGAAAGCTAAGTGGATTGGAAAAATAAGTAACTGATGTTGAGGAGGAGTGTTGGCATGTACAACATCAGAAATATCATTATGCATGACCAGTGGGAAGTAACTATGTGACAGTGCGATCTGTCAGTGAAATATACATATTGAAATTAGAAATAAACGGGACGTTCAGGAGTGAACACTTGCAAGTGTATGTTTCAAGTTTATTCTCAAAAATAATCACATACGCCATCAAAGGGCTGTCTCGTGACCCAATCTACAACTGCTTGATCACAAGAGATTACAGTGATATCTATGAGGTAATAGATTTCATCAAACGTCGCGAAACGCATTTTCTGATACGCAAAACCCAAGATACTCGAAACCCATCCTCGTACAGAGCAAATGCTTCGAAGTCGAACACAGGCAAAGAGATGGCGACAGAGCGAAACGGACAGAGATGTTACAACTGTTCGGATTTTGGGCATCATGCATCGCAATGGACAAAACCACGTCGTACTCCAGGTTCCTGTTTTAAAAACGGAAGCACAACTCATATCATCCGCAATTGTCCCGAGATCACCAAACATTCACCAACAGTAGCTGCAGTTCAGGATAATGAGGAAGTTGGAGATTTTGAAAAGGATGGAAATATTGTTAAGCTAGATCCCTTCCAAGAGGTGAGTGTTGCTTTTCCAAAGACCAAAGTTTGTGGCACATGGTTTAAGACAACCTGTCTTTTTGATTCTGGCAGTTCTAGGAGTTTTATCAATGAGAGCATCAAATCGATTCCGTGGAATAGGAAACATACAACTAGAAATTCTTGGAAAAATTTAACTACGTATACGCTTTCGAAATGAAATCTTCAATCATATTTTTATTATCTTACCTAAAAATTCCATGTCATTACCCTTGCTAATAAGGAAGGATTTATTATCTGAACTTTTCTTTTTTCTTGCTCAATTTCGTAAAACTTATACCATTACTGAACTGATGAAATTAAATGTGAATAAAACTTTGAATACAATAAAGCCGGTTCTTTTCCAAAAGCTTCAAACTGTAATATCCTGTAGCGTTAGGTCCACAACCGGTATCATTGTGAAGAGTTTGAAAACGTCAGAGTAGATTATGACCATTGGGCATGACAGTGTGCTGCGCAACTGTCATGCTAAATAAAGGACATTCGTTTTTGGATCGTTGTACAGACAACATCTACTGCCTTCTGTTCTTCCGTACTTCCGCCGTTCCGCTCTTCCGTTCAGTAGTTACCTTTCCGATCTTCCGACGTTCGAAAATCACGTCAATTTCTGATAGTGAGTTTATTCGATCCGTAATAACGGTGAGAAAGTGTCGTTATTACATCTCAGAAGTGGGATACTGCTCCGTGCCGCCGTTTGTGTCATCTTGGTTTACACCGGTCCCACCATGCCCACCCGTGATGAAATGCTGTGCGTTCTGTCGAACGCGGGGATTGTGGTTCCCCCTTCCGTTACCATCACCCAGATTCGGAGATTGTTTGCTGAGGCCATGGGGATTGAAACCCCACCGTTAGCAGACGAGGAAGCTTCCACTGAAGCGCTTTTGGTAGACACCACCAACACGTGCCCGTCCGCCATTTTGGACGCTTCCAGTGCTACACCCGCTAAGCGCGATGCCGCCATTTTGGACGCTCCAAGTGACGCGCCCGCAACGTGTTTCCCCGCCATTTTTGCTGATGCCACAAAATGCGATTATGTGCATGAGAATGTGGATGAAGAAAATAACTTGGTTAACAACCGCGACCCGGCTAACAAATGTGATTCGGCCGTTGTGCAAGATACCCCAGATGATGAAATTCGCCGATTGCAACAACGTTTGGAGCTGCTTGAGCTGCGTCGCAAGATTCAGGCTTTGGAACATCAAACTGAATGTGCATCATCACCGGTCGCTGATCTGAAACTCGACAAAACCATCGAACCCTTTACGGGAGACGACGAGAGATGTATCATCCAATGGTTAGACGATCTTGATTACACTTTCTCCTTACATCGGGTTAAGGATGCTGATAAATTCGTCCATCTTCGTCGGCTGCTTAAAGGATCAGCAGCTATCGTTGCACAGTCATCTCGTGCTACTACTCTGGAACAGTTAAAGGAAGAACTCGTCTCAACCTTGAGTGTGCCGCCTACTATTGAAGCCGTTCTTCGGCAATTGCGATCCCGTCGTCTTTCTCCAAAGGAGACTGCCTTGCGCTATGTCCTGGACATGCAACGTATCGCCAGTCGCGCTCCCATTCCGGAACCCGAACAGATCAATATTATCCTCGATGGGCTGGATAGTCCATCCCTTACTGCCAGCATGCGGTTTATGGCAAACAACGTGGACGACCTAAAGCCGATGCTAAAGACATTCGAAACCGTTCGGTCCCGAAGAATCCTCAAGCCGACGACGACATCACCTTCTGTTCCGGGTAAGGCTGCTGCCTCGACTAGCCGAGAAGCAACGCCAAACATCAACCGGTGCTACAACTGCTCGGAGTACGGACATCATAAGAGTGCCTGCACCCGCCCCAACCGACCACCGGGGGCTTGCTTCAAGTGTTTCCAGATGGGGCATAATTACAAAAATTGCCCAAAAGCTGTCGCGAATGCTGCCACACATCCGGATACTACTGCTCGCGTTGTGACTGATGGTACTGAAGCTCTGACGCTAGACGAGTTACAAGAGGTGAGTGTCTATTTTCTTAAATTAGGAAAACCGGTTGTGATAGTGAAGGGTTCAATCTCTATTTGATACAGGTAGCTCCGTAAGTTTTATAAACGAGTCTATAGTGCCTGTTGGACTTTTAGCTGCGTTGGCTCCGTCTAGATTTCGAGGCCTTGGAAACTCTTTACTTTATACTCGTGGTCAGGTGACGTGCCGTATAAAATTCAAGCAGGTGATCCTCAATCACTCCTTTATTATACTACCCAAGGATTCTATGGCCTGGCCAATAATTATAGGTAGAGCTTTGCTTCCTTCACTTAACGTTTATCTTACGCACTTTAAGAATTATCTCTCTCTCACACAATCCCCTCAGAGGGGAATCGGAATTCAGAATCAGAATTTACTAGATGAAGCAACCAACGAAATTTCTGCTATTGATGTTTATGGATTAGAAACTGAACTTGATGTTGGTCCCACATTATCTTCAAAAGACTCCGCTATTGTCTTATCAATTATTAAAGAAAATTATCTTAACAATTCTACTCAGTGTACTCAGTTAACGAATTATAAAATGAAAATTAACCTCACTCATCAGACTCCTATTTTCACTAAACCTCGTAGACTCTCTTATGGGGAACGGAATCAAGTTAAGGAAATCGTATCGAAATTACTCGAGGAACAAGTTATAAGACCAAGTCATTCCCCTTATGCTTCGGCCCTGGTGCTCGTTAGGAAGAAGAGTGGAGAAATACGGATGTGTGTGGACTATCGATCGTTAAATAAGATTACTGTAAGAGACAACTACCCTCTCCCATTGATCGAGACTTGCTTAGAGCATCTTAGTAACAAAAAGTTCTTCAGTTTATTAGATCTAAAAAGTGGATTTCATCAAGTACAGATGGAAGAATCTTCTATTCCTTACACTTCCTTTGTCACTCCTGATGGTCAGTATGAATATACGAAAATGCCCTTCGGCCTTAAAAACGCTCCCTCCGAATTTCAGCGCTTTATTAATTTGATCCTCCGCGAATTCATCGATGATGAAAAGGTAGTAGTCTACTTGGACGATATTATAATTGCTTCTGCCGATCTCTCATCCCACCTGGAAACCCTTCGATCTGTTTTGAGAAAAATCAAACAGTCCGGTCTTGAACTTCGGGTAGACAAGTGCAAGTTTGTGCATGAGAAGTTGGATTACCTGGGGTACCAAGCGAGTGCTTCGGGTATCCGACCTAGCGACAGACATATTGAAGCTCTACGAAACTACCCGATGCCCTCGAACACAAAACAACTTAGAAGATGCTTAGGATTATTCTCTTACTTTCGACGTTTTGTCCCCTCATTCTCTTGCATAGCTAAACCCCTTACCGAATTACTTCGAAAGGATGCTATCTTTAACTTTGATACTAGTTGTCGTGAGGCTTTTGAGACGCTTCGTGAGAAGCTCATTCAATCTCCCGTTCTCGCCATTTTCGACCCAAAAAGGGAAACCGAGCTCCACTGTGATGCCAGTTCGTTTGGATTTGGAGCTGTTCTGTTGCAAAAGCAGGATGACAAGAAACTTCATCCTATCGCCTACTTTTCGAAAACGACCTCGAAAGAAGAAGCGAAGTTGCATAGCTACGAGCTAGAAACGCTTTCCGTTATCTACGCACTTAAGAGATTCCACACTTATGTCCATGGCCTTCCTTTAAAAATATACACGGATTGTAACTCATTGGTTGAAACCCTAAAGAATCGTAATGGGTCTGCGAAAATTGCTCGATGGTCCCTTTTTCTAGAGAACTATGAATATACCATCCATTATCGTTCCGGAGCATCTATGGTTCATGTGGATGCATTAAGTCGAACTGAAGCAGTGGGTGCGATTAGCGAATTGGACCTTGACTTCCAGCTTCAAGTTGCTCAATCGAGAGACCCTGCCATTGACTCGATTTGTCTTGCAAGATGGGATGGTCTATCATCAGTCTTCCTTCTATCCACTTCAATTATATGTACCTCGGGAAATGGTGGATAATGTCATAAGATATAATCATGAAAAGATTGGCCATCTCGCCACTACGAAGACCTTTCACACTATACGGCAGCATTATTGGTTTCCGCAAATGGTGTTTCGTATTGACAACTTTATCAAGAACTGCATAAAGTGTATTGTCTATTCAGCACCCTCTAGGACAAATAATCGTAACCTATTTAGCATCCCGAAAGTACCACTACCTTTCGACACTTTGCACATAGACCACCTGGGTCCATTGCCTAACACTGGGTCTCGCAAGAAATATGTTTTAGTCATTATAGACTCCTTTACTAAATTCACAAAGTTATATGCTACCGCCACCACTAATACTCACGAGGTATGTGATGCGCTCAATCAATACATGACCTACTACAGCCGACCAAAACGGGTTATTAGTGATCGAGTAACGTGTTTCACTTCAAACCTTTTTAAGGAATTTCTCGAGTCTCACAATATATCTCATGTACTCAACGCTACAGGCTCGCCCCAAGCGAATGGCCAAGTAGAACGCGTTAATCGTGTGCTACGTCCCATACTAAGCAAACTGTCTGACCTTACTGATCATTCTGATTGGAGTTCACATTTACGATCTGCCGAATACGCTCTTAATAATACGGTCCATAGTTCCACGGGTTTCCTTCCATCTACTCTTCTTTTCGGTATTGAGCAACGTGGCTGGGTCTTGGATGAGTTACGAGAGTTTCTTGATTCCAAAACAACAGATGTTAGTCGTGACCTTAATCGTATTCGTTCAGAAGCACAGGAAAACATCAAGACATCCCAAGCCCGAAATGAGCAGTATTTTGCAGATAGGAACAAGCCAGTTCCTAATTTCACTGAGGGAGATTTAGTCGCTATCAAATATACTGACACGAGCGGTGTCAACAAAAAGCTCAACTGTAGGTTTCGCGGACCCTATGTAATCCATAAAGTTCTTCCCCATGACCGATACGTAGTTAGGGATGTTGAGGGATGCCAAAATACACAAATGGCCTACGATGGCGTTCTAGAAGCTGATAAGCTTAGGAGATGGGCCAGCAATATGTAATCACGATATCGTTAAGTCAGGTAGAATTGAGGTCAATCCTAGGTCAGGATAGCCGAGCTGTAATATCCTGTAGCGTTAGGTCCACAACCGGTATCATTGTGAAGAGTTTGAAAACGTCAGAGTAGATTATGACCATTGGGCATGACAGTGTGCTGCGCAACTGTCATGCTAAATAAAGGACATTCGTTTTTGGATCGTTGTACAGACAACATCTACTGCCTTCTGTTCTTCCGTACTTCCGCCCTTCCGTTCTTCCGTTCAGTACTTACCTTTCCGATCTTCCGACGTTCGGCAATCACGTCAATTTCTGATAGTGAGTTTATTCGATCCGTAATAACGGTGAGAAAGTGTCGTTATTACAAGTTATTACAATTCAGAAGTGGGATAAGAACTCATTTATTTGAAAATATGCCGACGAAGGACGAAATTTTGTGTGCTTTGGCTGCCGCCAACATTGAAGTGTCCCCGACGGCAACCTTTTCACAGCTCCGTCGCAACAATGGGATCTCTTCCCAGGAAAACACGTGCATCGATGACGCCATAATCTTAAACGAAGCCTCGCCGACGGTCGACACAAAGATGGCGGAATACTCGCGAAACGGGGTTTGTAAAGATGACACCATTGTGAAAACCATTGTTCACGAGAAAAGCAGTGAAGCCAGCCTTCGTTCCGAATTGATAGCACTGCAGGAAAAAATAAAGGCAATGGAGCTACGACATCCCAATACGGACGGAAGATTGGCGCATCCCGAAGAAGTAAAATATTTAATACCGGAATTTTCTGACGGCCTTGGTATCAACCAGTGGTTGAAAACTATTCGGCACAACAGTGAAATTTACAGCTGGCAAGACAGAACGAAATTGCTGTACGCAAGCGGTCGATAAACCGGAGCGGCTCGAGAATGGTTTGATGGTTTCCGCAACACAATAAAAACGTTCGATGAGTTCGCCGAAGAAATAAAAAAGGCATTTCCCGACCAAGCTAACGAAGCTCTGATACATAGTCAGCTAGCGTCGGTGTCTAAGAAGCCAAGTGAATCGTACAACAGCTATGTGTATCGTGTGAATGAACTTGGGAAAAAAGGCAAAGTGAGTGAGGAAGCCATAACTGTTGGCATGTACAACATCAGAAATATCATTATGCATGACCAGTGGGAAGTAACTATGTGACAGTGCGATCTGTCAGTGAAATATACATATTGAAATTAGAAATAAACGGGACGTTCAGGAGTGAACACTTGCAATGGGTATGTTTCAAGTTTATTCTCAAAAATAATCACATACGCCATCAAAGGGCTGTCTCGTGACCCAATCTACAACTGCTTGATCACAAGAGATTACAGTGATATCTATGAGCTAATAGATTTCATCAAACGTCGCGAAACGCATTTTCTGATACGCAAAACCCAAGATACTCGAAACCCATCCTCCTACAGTGCAAATGCTTCGAAGTCGAACACAGGCAAAGAGATGGCGACAGAGCGAAACGGACAGAGATGTTACAACTGTTCGGATTTTGGGCATCATGCATCGCAATGTACAAAACCACGTCGTACTCCAGGTAATCGCAGTAGGGAGCTGTCACTTGGTGGTGCTTGGCAGATGCATAAGCGGTACGGTGTTTGCTTATTTGGCGAAAAATATATATTATTTGCAACATTTCACATTGAAAGTAATGTGTAAACACTCATAAGACAATTAAAAAACAATCGGACGGTGGTTTACTGCAGGCGCGTGGTGAAAAAAAAAAAAAATATATATATATATATTTATATATATATATATATATATATATATATATATACAAATAACAAAAACGCGAACACCAGTGGCGTCAGGTGTGTCGTCGTGTGCGGGTGTTCGCTGATACGTCAGTTGCTGCAGTTGTAGCAGTGAAAACATTGAACAGCGCCCCCTGGAGGCGAGAAACAGCCAGGACACATGCGTGACACAGTTCAGAGTACCTTTAGCGTTCAGGTTGCATACAGGCCCGGCGCTTAGTGGCAAGGGCGATGAACATGACGGAGCAGCGTACTCTTCGTCCGAGGACGACCAGCGGTGACCAGCCGAGGGTGACTGCAGGCCGCACTTTGACAGCGACAGAGTCGCGGGTGCTCCCACCAAAACCAATGGCCAGTGCCGCGACATCGAAGTCGGGAGCGGTTACCAATGAGGAGCTTCGCTGCCTACTGGAGTCTTCAATGGCAGCTAACGAAAAGCTGCGGCAGGAGATGAAGCTCCTCCGCGTTCAAATGCAGGAGGACGCCAAGGCGGCCAAGAAGGAGGTACAGGCTGCACGCGAGGAGGCTCGATATCGCGAGGCTTGCGCTCGCGAGGACGTCGTGGCTCTTCGGGCTGAGCTTAAGGCGGAGAGGCGGCAATTCCAGGAGCTATTGGCGCAATTGCTTGGTGGTGATGGCAACCATCAGTTGCAACGGCAGCAATGTGAGCAGGATAGCCATCAGCAGCAGCAACAGCGGCCAAAGGAGCAGCAACAGCAGCAGGGCGTACGGCAACGGGAGCTCGGATCATCGGTTGCCATGCCTTATATCCAGGATGGTGGTTCCTGGGCAGAGGTGGTGCGCCGAAAGCCGCGAAACCGTCGCCCGGAAGAGCAGCAACAGCAGCAGGTGAAACCACAGCATCACCAACAGCAACAACAAGTACAGCTGTCCTGGTCTGGGGAACAGCAACAACAGCAGTCGCAGGGACTGCATCAAAATGAACAGTGGCAGCAATGGCGGCAGCATGGCCAGCTGTTGCAACAACAACAGCGCCAGCAACGGCTGCAGCAGCCACCTCAGCAGCAGTTGAAAAAGTCGCGAAAGCGGCCAGACGCCATCTTGGTTGTACCGGCAGAAGGAGTTAGTTACCTCGCAATGTACGAAACTATTCGTACAAGTGCACAGCTCGACGGCTTGCAGGACAAGATTGGAGTGGGTAAGCGCACTCCAAAGGATCATCTGCGGATGCCAATTAGTCGAGGAGTGGACAGCGACGATCTGTGCCAGAGGATCCAAGAAGCGCTCGGCGAAAAAGGAGTAGCTTCCATTGCTACGGAAATGTCGGAGATTTTGGTGACAAACATCGATCCGCTGGCTAATGAGGAGCTGTTACGAAAGGCGATTCTCACGGCTCTCGAGAAGTCATCCTCGATGGCCTCCATAAGACTGTGGGAGCGGCGTGATGGAACTAAGCGCGCCCGTGTTAAGCTCCCACGGACAGAGGCCGAGCACTTAGTGGGAAAACGTCTCTTGCTGGGCTACACCTCCTGCATGGTGTTTGATGCACCAAAGACTCCGCAGGATATAAAGCGATGCTTTAAGTGTCTTGAGCGGGGACACTTTGCTAAAGATTGCCATGGGGTGGATCGATCCAAGGCCTGCATCCGGTGCGGTGCGGAAGGCCACAAAGCAGCGAGCTGCACAGACGAGCTGAAGTGCCTTTTGTGTGGCGGCCCGCATCGGATTGCCTCCGCCTCCTGCGCTTCGCATGTTCGGAACTAATGGAAGTCCTCCAAATTAATCTCGGAAAATGCAGGAGTGCGCAGGACTTAGCGCTACAGTACATGCGGGAGGAGAGAGTAGATTTGCTGTTGATATCAGAGCTATACGCGGTGCCTGCAAACAACGGCAATTGGGTGGCCGATGAGGGGTTGAAGGTCGCTATAGTCACCAGCGGCCAGCGTTATCCCATACAGCGGGTGAGAAGTGTCAAACACCCTGGAATCGTGGTGGCCGAGGTGGCAGGGATAGTGGTCATCTGCTGTTATATTCCCCCAACTGTCGGACTGTTAGAGTTCGAGCAGCAGATGGATCGAATCGAATTGTTGGCGAGCGAGCATCCTCGCGTGTTGCTAGCTGGGGATTTCAACGCTTGGCACAGTGCCTGGGGAAGCGAGCGTGTGAATCCGAAGGGTGAGGCGCTTCTTCAGACCGTGCAGAGCATCGGCTTGGACGTCCTAAACAGAGGACACGAGCCAACCTTCCTTGGCACCGGAGTGGCTCGGCCAAGCAGGGTTGACGTAACGTTTGCTAGCCCTTCCATTAGCCGGCCCGATTTGGCGGCAGATCCAGATCGAGGATGGCGAGTTATGCAGAGGTACTCGTACAGCGATCACGCTTTTCTGCGGTATGCGGTGGGAGAGGTCCAGCGGCGTTCGGCAGGAGGGAGAAGACGACAGAAACTAACGTCGGTACGTGAGGCCGGGACGAGGTGGCGGACCCGTCAGTTCAGCCCTCGGCGTTTTGGACTGGCACTTGATGGGACACGTTTCGCAGAAAGAGTGACAGACGCTGATAGCCTGGAGGGGGTGTTGTCGGAGGCATGCGACGCGATTATGTCACGTATCTATCCTTCGCAAGGCCACACGAGCACACACGTGTACTGGTGGACACCAGCCATTGAGGAATTGTGCGAGAATTGCCGACTGGCAAGAGCTCGGCAGAGCACGGCCTCGGACGAGTTGGAGAAGTCCTTGGCATCGGAGGAACATCGTCTAGCTCGCGTCGCCTTACGAACAGCAATTAAAGAGAGCAAGGGAAGACAGTTCCGGGAAATGCTACAGGCCCTGGCCGATGATGAGACGGGACAGTGGTTCCGGCAAGTCCTTCGTCGGTTCCAAGGCAGCAGGACGGCGCGTGAACGGGACCCAGCGGTGCTGCGACATGTAGTGGATGAGCTGTTTCCAGAGCACTCTCCAGTTGATTGGCCGGATATGGATGTTCGGGTTGAGGAGACACCGGTTCGACAGGTTACCACCGAGGAGCTGACGAATATCGCGAGAGAATTACATCCCCGGAAGGCTCCCGGTCTGGATGGTCTGCCGAACGCTGCGTTGACGGTGGCCATCCGGAAGCATCCAGAGACCTTCGTAACGGTGTACCAGCGGTGCCTCGAGACGGCCAGCATGCCGAAATCTTGGAAGCGACAGAAGCTGGTTCTGCTACCCAAACCAGGAAAGCCGCCGGGGGATCCTTCGTCCTGTCGCCCGGTGTGTCTCATCGATAACCCGGGCAAGGTGTTCGAGCGGCTAGTGCTTGATCGCCTTAATGAGCATCTTGAGAATCCGGAATCGCCTCAACTAGCAGAGAACCAGTTTGGTTTCAGAAAGGGTAGATCCACCGTCCAGGCGATCCAGCTGGTGGTGGATGCGGGGAGACGCGCCATGTCATTCGGCAGGACAAACAAGCGGGACAAACGCTGTCTTCTTGTCGTGGCCTTGGACGTCCGAAACGCCTTTAACACCGCCAGCTGGCAGGCGATTGCTGTGGCCCTGCAGGAGAAGGGTGTTCCGATGCAGCTGCAACGAGTCCTCCAGGACTACTTCACCGACAGGGAGCTCGTGTACGACACCAGCGATGGGCCGATGACACGTCGGGTGACTGCAGGCGTTCCACAGGGGTCAATTCTTGGCCCAACGCTATGGAACGTCATGTATGACGGTGTGTTGCAGGTCCAGCTCCCTGAAGGCTCCAGTATTGTCGGTTTTGCTGATGATTTGGCGATACTCGCAGAGGGCTGCACACCGGAGGAGGCGGCGTCGGTTGCTGGAGCGGCAATTGACGTGATTATGGATTGGCTACGAGGGCGCCATCTTCAACTTGCTCCACTGAAGACCGAGGCGGTCTTGGTGTCGAGTCTGCGTCGAGGTCTGTTAGAGGTTCCGATTCGTGTCGGAGAGGTGGAGTGCCTCACCAAACGGTCCATACGCTACCTGGGAGTACGTATCCACGAACATCTTTCATGGAAACCACACGTGGAGGCGGCCGTAGACAAAGCCCTCCGTGTGGTTTCAGTGGTTACCTCGGTGATGAGGAATCACAGTGGCCCCCAGGTGGCTAAACGGCGTCTGCTGGCAGGTGTGGCGGAATCGGTCATTCGCTACGCCTCACCCATATGGGCTGAAGCAGCAGACCTGAAGTGGTGCCAAATGAAGCTGGCACAAGTGCAAAGGCCGCTGGCACGGGGGATCTCCAGCTCGTTCCGCTCGGTCTCGTACGAGGTGTCAGTGGTGGTGGCCAACCTGGTGCCGTATCGCTTAATGGTGGCGGAAGACGCAAGGTGCCACAGGAGACTTTTAGATGCCAATGGAATCAGCAGGAAGGAGATCCGGATGTCGGAACGAATGGCCACGATCCAGGAGTGGCAGCGCTCGTGGGATCGGTCAGCGGCAGCAACAACGGCTAGTCGGTATGTGACATGGGCTCACAGAATGATTCCCGATCTGCATCAGTGGATGGGGCGGAAGCATGGGGAGGTGGATTTCTACCTCTCCCAAATACTCACGGGACATGGATTTTTCCGTGAGTATCTGCACGTGTGCGGCTTCACTACGTCCCCTGAGTGTCCACGGTGCATAGGCTTGGTCGAGTCAGTGGCCCACGTCATGTTTGAGTGTCCAGTGTTCGACGACGTCCGGCGAGAATTGTTGGGCTGGGGGACGAGCGATCCAATCCATTCAGACAATCTATCAATGAAATTGCTTGAGAGTCCAGAGTGGTGGGATCGCATACAACGCGCAGCAAAGTCGATCACAACGGTGCTCCAGCAGCTATGGCGAGACGAGGAAGCGATAATGAATGGGAGGACGAATGCTGCCTTAACAGAGAACGACGAGGTTGGGCTGGACAGTGTGGCTGCTCTCTTTGCCGAGGAGATCGAAGAGGAGGTCTTGCTAGACATTACAAGACGGGTCAACGAGGCACGAGCAGCACGGCAACGGTCAGCTCGCAGCAGACGTGGACGGGCCAGGGCGGAGGAACGTGCACGGAGAAGGCTAGCAGCTGATGTCGCAGCAGCATCGACAGCCAGGGAAGATGATATTCTGCGGGCAGCAGCGGAGGCAGAGCGTGCAGGAACAGCTCCACCTCCCATTCCCAGACGTAGCTACGGGCGAACACCTTCCCCCGAAACGGTGCGACTTCGGCATGAGCGCCGAATCTACATGCGGAGGATATGGAGAGCTAGGGTAAGGGAGGGAACACTTCCACCTGTTCCTCCCGGAAGGAGACGCCGTCGTCGAGAGCCTCCATCAGCGGCGGACTTGATTCGGTCCAGAAGGAATCGTAGGGCTAATGCTCGAGAGAGGAGGAGAAATCGGAGAGCTGGAGAAACTCAGAGAGTCCCCGAGTTTCCTCAAGTTAACACCGAGAGGAGGCTGTCGCTTACCCCAGCGGAAGAAGCCTCGCTTTAAGAAAACATCACTTCGGGACGTTAAGCGTGCAGGCGTCAGTGAAGGACGAAGATAACAGAAGCGATGTATGTGAAGTAGGGAAACGAGATAGCGATATCGTGCCGAGCGCCGAGTGAGCGAAGGGGGGTATTTAAGCGGCGCGCGCTGCTGGGTCGGGAGGTCAGTTGAACGCGAAATGTCGAAGGTGAAGGACGTGCGAATTGGAGAATAAATAAAGTGAACTAAACGAAAGCCACCCATCTTCTTCTTTTGATGTTTAACTGATTCTCACATGGGGGCTCGTCCGGGATACTGTTTTCCCAAACGAGTGAGGCTTTTGCGATGAAAGCAATCGGTGCGATATAGTGTGATGTTTCGTGAGGCTATTTTGTGATTAAATAGCAAAAAACTGTGAGGCTTTTTTATGAAGGCAAATAGTGAGACGTTTTGTGAAAGAGATGAACAGTGAGGCTTTCGTAGCAATCCGTGCGAATCAGTGAGGCTTGTGAAGCAATTAGTGAGGCTTTATTTTTAGCAACCAGTGAGAATCCGTGAGGGATAGCGAGGCTTTCCGAAGCAATCCGAGTGAAGAAATTTAGCGAGGCTTTACAGCAACCTGCCTGTGAAAATTCTGTGTGAATTTTACGAGTCAACTAGTGTGACATTTGTGCGTGAGTGCGGGAAGCCGCGAGAAAATTGTGTGGTAGTGTGTGTGTCGGCTTTGTGAGTGAAAGATAGAGAGAGATAGAATGGCAACGGTCAAGGAGCTTTGTGAAGATTTCACGAAGATTGGGTTGGTGCGCGAGTGTGAGAGGCTTGGCCTAGAAACCACTGGAGGAAAAGTGGAAATCGCGAATCGAATTGTGAAATACCGAGCGACGGTTGCGTCAGGGGACAACGCCGGTCCGTCCGGGAGTGGACACAGAGCAGAACCAGCTAACGCCATAGACGACGTCGAAAACTACGCGGGTAACCAACCGTACGAGAGTTGCGATGATGATTCCGAGGAAAAAGCGGATCTGGATCTTCCGGAAGAAGGTGATAGCTTTGTTGCCGAGGATGACGATGAAACGGAAGAAGACCCTTTTCAAACTGCTGTGCGAATCTCGACGCCTAAACGACCGCAACGCGTTTACGCATTTCGAGATGTGGAAGATAGCATTGAGACGTTTGGAGCAGAGGATGGGCACGATGTGCGTATTTGGCTGGCACACCTCGATTCCGTATCAAAGTCAGCAGGATGGAATGACGAACAAAAGCTAATCATGTTACGTAAAAAGATGACGGTAATCGCAAGAAAGTTCGTGTCGTCTTTGCGTAATGTGCAAACTTATGCGAGATTGAAAAAAGAGCTGATCACGGAATTTGCTCCATTTGTGAGGTCGAGTGATGTGCATCGGATTCTCGCAAATCGGAAGAAGGAAACGGCCGAGACGATGCGAGAGTACGTTTACGAAATGCAACGAATTGCTGCCCAAATTGATTTAGACGAACCAAGCTTGTGCGAGTACATCGTGAACGGTGTGACCGACGATGATTTTTTCAAATCATTGCTGTACGAGGCGCAAACAATTCGAGTGTTAAAAGAAAAGTTGCTCAATTTTGAAAAAGTGCGCATGGCTCGAAAGAAGAAAACGACAGATAAAGAAGAAAACAAACGAGTTTTGTCATCCAGTAGCCGCGTTGACAAACGGGCGGAGCAGCGATGCTACAATTGCTGAAACAAAGGACACCAAGCTCGCGCGTGCGCGCAGACACAGGGTGGTCCGAAATGTTTCTCGTGTCGTGAGTACGGTCATAAGGCGAGCGAGTGTGCGCGGAACAAAAGCGTCGTTCCTGCGAAAATAAACGTGACGGAAGAATCGGTGGGAATGGTTGATGTCGTGTTAAACAAAACATCGGTCAAGGCATTGTTTGACAGTGGAAGCAACCAAAACTTGGTGACAATAGGTTGTTACAAAAGAATCGAGGGATCGCCGCTGATCGATACTTCGATGTGGTTCCAGGGCTTTGGTGGCATGAGAACAAAGGCGATCGGCATGTTCACGGTGGACGTTACGGTGGATGATAACGTTTTTAGTGGTGTGCGATTTTTTGTGGTGCCAAATGAAAGCATGTCTTACGATGCAGTATTGGGCAGAGATTCCTTGAACTATTTTGAAGTTACGATGACAACGGCGGGTGTCAAAGTCAGGCCATATGGTTCAACGGATGAAATGTTTTCTATTGTGTGTGACAATGAAGACAATTTGGATGTGTCTCCTCGATTTTCGGAAAGAGTAAAGGCTGTTATTTCGGGGTACAAACCTGCGGGAAACGTGAATAGTCGTGTTGAGACGAAAATTATTTTGCATGACGAGACGCCTGTGCGTTCGTCGCCAAGGCGTTTTGCTCCGGGTGAAAAGGCGGTGCTGGAGAAAACAATCGACGAGTGGTTAGCCGCGGGAATAATTCGAGAAAGTGAGAGTGATTTTGCGAGTCCGGTAACGTTAGCGAGAAAAAAGGACGGTTCCTTACGCGTTTGTGTTGATTATCGCGAACTTAATCGAAAAATGATTAAGGATTGTTTTCCCATGAGGAACATAGAAGATCAAATCGATCGCTTGAAGTCAGCCAGAGTTTTTACCACACTTGACTTGAAAAATTCGTTTTTTCATGTTCCTGTGGAAAAGTCGAGCCAGCGGTACACAGGCTTTGTTACCCACACAGGCCAGTACGAGTTTCTTAGAACGCCTTTCGGGTTGGTCAATAGTCCAGCGAGTTTCAGCCGGTTTGTAGCGGATGTGTTTCGGGAATTCATCAAGAGTGAGCGTGTGTTGGTGTATGTGGATGATTTAATAATTCCTTCATTAGATGAGGAAAGTAATTTTCAAACGTTGAAGGAATTGTTAAATGTCGCGAGTGAGAACGGTGTGCAGTTCAATTGGAAAAAATCGCAATTTTTAAAGGATGAAGTGGAGTATCTCGGGTATGTGATTCGCAACGGGTGTTATCGCATAGCGCCGAGTAAGTTGCGATCGGTTCAGCTTTTTCCGGAACCGAAAAATGTGAAGCAGCTGCAAAGATTTTTGGGACTTACGAGTTACTTCCGAAAATTTATTGCTGGTTACGCGACAATTTCGAAGCCTTTGACAAGTTTGCTTCAGAAAGGTGTTGAGTTTGTGTTTAGTGAAGAGGAGCGTTCGAGTTTTGACGAGTTGAAACGGTGTTTGGTGACCGATCCGGTGTTAAAGATCTACGACGAAAGTGCCGAAACCGAGCTCCATACGGACGCGTCAAAGTACGGTTATGGTGCTGCGCTTATGCAGAAGAGTGACGATGACAAGTTTCATCCTGTTGCCTTCATGAGTCAACAAACATCAAACGCGGAGAAGAATTATAGTGCGTATCATTTGGAAGTGCTAGCGGTGGTTCGCGCTGTTGAAAAGTTTCGTGTGTATCTCTTAGGCATCAAGTTTAAGATCGTTACAGATTGTGCAGCGTTTGGGCATACTTTAAAATCGAAAGAACTGTCGGCAAGAATCGCGAGATGGGCTTTGATGCTCGAAGAGTATGAATATGAAGTGGTTCATAGGCCAGGTTCATCGATGAAGCATGTGGATGCGTTGAGCAGGGCACCGGTGATGATTGTGAAAAGCGATCCTATGATAGAAGCGATCAGAAAAATGCAACAAAGTGACGAGCGTGCGAAGGCAATTATTGAATTGTTAAAAACGCAATCTTTTGAAGATTTTGTCATGTGCAATGGGCTGCTGATGAAAGTAGTGAAAGGTAGGGAAGTGATTGTGGTACCATCGGGGATGCAAAGCGATTTGATACGTAGGATACACGAAAAGGGTCACTTAGGAGCTCGTAAGATAGAGGGTATTATCGAACAGGAGTTTTACATTCCAAACGCGAGTGAGAAAATAAAACAAACGATTGAGTGTTGTGTGAAATGTATCCTCGCAGAGCGTAAAAGGGGAAAAGTTGACGGTTTATTATACCCAATCGCGAAAGGTGACGTTCCGTTAGACACGTATCACGTAGACCATTTGGGTCCAATGGACATTACGGAGAAAAGGTATAAATATTTGTTTGTAGTAGTTGATGCGTTTAGTAAGTACACTTGGATATATCCTACTAAAACGACGAATTCATTTGAAGTAATTCAGCGATTAGCAACACAGAGCGAGGTATTTGGTAATCCAAGGCGTATTATTAGCGATAAAGGGGCTGCGTTTACGTCAAACGATTTTAAGCGGTATTGTGAGGATCAGGATATCGAGCGTGTGGAAGTTACGACAGGTGTTCCGCGCGGGAACGGGCAGGTAGAGAGGGTAAATCAAGTGATTATTGCTATGTTGCGAAAGATGGGTGTAAACGATCCTGCAAAGTGGTATAAGCACGTTGCCAATATTCAGCGGTGGATTAATTCGAGCCCACATCAGAGCATCGGTGTTACTCCTTTTGAAGCGATGTTTGGGGTACCGATGAGACACGAAGGAGATTTACGACTAGGTGAGCTGATGGAAGAAATTCGAGTGGCCCAACATCACGATCAACGAGAGCAGACTCGAGCTGGTGCCAGGGTTTCTATCGAGAAAGCCCAAGAAGAACAACGGAGATCGTACGACTTACGAGCGCGGTCGGCTACAACTTACCGCGAAGGCGACCTGGTGGTGATTAAGCGGACGCAGTTCGGGCCTGGAAGGAAGTACGCAGCTGAGTACCTTGGACCATATAAGGTAACCAGTGTTCGTCCACATGATCGCTATGACGTAGAAAAGATCAATGGCGAAGGGCCAAAAGTGACGTCGACGGCTTCGTCACATATGAAACCCTATCGGTTTTATTGCGGTGAGGATCCTTCGGGGCGAAAGGATCGGTCGAGGAAAGGCCGTGTGAAGTAGGGAAACGAGATAGCGATATCGTGCCGAGCGCCGAGTGAGCGAAGGGGGGTATTTAAGCGGCGCGCGCTGCTGGGTCGGGAGGTCAGTTGAACGCGAAATGTCGAAGGTGAAGGACGTGCGAATTGGAGAATAAATAAAGTGAACTAAACGAAAGCCACCCATCTTCTTCTTTTGATGTTTAACTGATTCTCACATGTATGCATCGAAAGACAACTAGCGGCGTCGGAATTACACTTGGTTTTTAATTAGTTATACTTAGTAAGTTTAATTAGATCTTAGGTGAAAAACCACGTAGCGTGGGAACAACCCCCCATAGGGAAAGCCCTTGCGGAAATACCTGGGGGAGGGAGACAGGTAAATAACTTTGTTTTAAATAAAGAAAACCTGTAATCGTTAAAAAAAAAAAAAAAAAAAAAAACCTCGTACTCCAGGTTCCTGTTTTAAATACGGAAGCACAACTCATATCATCCGCAATTGTCCCGAGATCACCAAACATTCACCAACAGTAGCTGCAGTTCAGGATAATGAGGAAGTTGGAGATTTTGAAAAGAATGGAAATATTGTTAAGCTAGATCCCTTCCAAGAGGTGAGTGTTGCTTTTCCAAAGACCAAAGTTTGTGGCACATGGTTTAAGACAACCTGTCTTTTCGATTCTGGCAGTTCTAGGAGTTTTATCAATGAGAGCATCATTCCGGGACAACAATTTGGTATTCCTCAACCGAGTAGATTCCGTGGAATAGGAAACATACAACTAGAAATTCTTGGAAAAATTAAACTACGTATACGCTTTCGAAATGAAATCTTCAATCATATTTTTATTATCTTACCTAAAAATTCCATGTCATTACCCTTACTAATAAGGAGAGATTTATTATCTGAACTTTTCATTTTTCTTGCTCAATTTCGTAAAACGTATACCATTACTGAACTGATGAAATTAAATGTGAATAAAACTTTGAATACAATAAAGCCGGTTCTTTTACAAAAGCTTCAAACTTTGGGTCTATTGCATGATTCGATCAAGAAACCAGTTGGGGTACATAAGGAATTTGTTATGTCTGATTCCAAGAATGCTACAAACTCCGATCTAATTCCAAAACAATGCGAACACGGAAAACAATTTATTGAAACTGTAGCGGTTCAACTCATGTAATGACAAGTATAAACGTACGGACTATCAGTCAAGGTGACACAAATTGGACAGGGAAAAGAAAAAGAAATAAAACACGAAAACGAGTGGCCGCACAGCGATCCAGGCACAGCGAAGGCGAATTCACGTAATTATTTTAATGCGCAAGGAAAACTCCAGATATATCGCATTATTGGTGACCCCGACGTGATCGCCTGCCTGAGGAAGATAAGTTATACTTATTCGGACCATTTTTTTTTCCGAAAAACATCTGCATCGCTACTCGCACACTATTGTGAGTCCACCATTTTGTTAGCAAAAGCTAACCCACGCGGCAACGGCGTCATCGTTTCATAAAGTGGCATCAGCTAAAAAAAGGCAATATCTCACAGCCAGTGCAGACACGTTCCTTCAGGATCATCAATCGCCTGAACGTCTCGCCGATTGTGATTATAATCCTGCTGTGATTTACCAGCCCAGTGATGCCAGTGATGCCCAACGACGAGAACCGGCCTCTACCAGTGACGGGCGCATCACCACCGCCGAATATTCCGATCGCCCCACCACCACAGAATGCTCCGATAGCAGCAACACCGCAGTTGTATGCGGAAGTATGTTCTCTCAAACTCCCCGGATTCTGGATGAGCGCACCCGACAGTTGGTTCATCCAGGCGGAGGCGCAGTTCGACTTGACGCACATTCGGTCTGAGAACACTAAGTACGCGCATCTTCTCGCGTGCTTAACTCCCAACGCGTTGGATAAAGTGATCGATGTCATCCGCTCACCACCGGAGGAAAATCGGTACACCAGCTTGAAACATGCGTTGATGACCAGACTCTCGGCCAGCGAAGAACAACGCATCGGTAAGCTGTTGTACAACGCAGAGATGGGGGACTCTAGCCCATCAGAGTTCCATCGCCGAATGACGCAACTAGTAGGATCGTCAACCGATGTATCGGAAAGGTTGGTAAAGCGTTTGTGGTTAGGCCGATTGCCAAAGGCAATCGAAATTGCGGTAATATCTTTAGGCGAGCGTCCAGTGCGTGATATAGTAGAAATAGCTGATAGGATTTGGGAAGCTTCAAAAGGAGCAACGGTGAACGAGTGTGCTGTTGTTTCGGGAAATTCTTCGAACCATGAAATAGCATCTCTACGTTGTGAAATAATGGAGCTAAAAAACCAGATGAAAAAATTAGCTCTATCGCGCGATAGCGGACGTCCTCATGGTCGGTCAGGGTGTCGTGATCGTAATGTAACACGTGGTCGGAATCGATCAAAGTCTCCTAACCTCAAATGTTGGTACCATACACGGTTCGGTAACGCAGCTACTAAGTGTGTTCCCCCATGCAATTTCAAACCAAGAGTGTGTAGTAATTTATAATTTTCGTGCCCAAACGTCAACCTCTGACAGCTGAGAGTGAAGCGAAGTGATGCAACCCGGTGACAGTTGTTATGTCAAATCGTAGAAATAAACCGGCTCAATTGCCACTTGAAAACCGAAAAAGCCAAACGTGTTTCCTGTGTGACCCCAAGTGTGAAGTGAGATTTAGCTACATTTACAACCTCAGAAGTGGGATTTACTCACGAAAATGCCTACAAAGGACCAAATGGTGTGTGTTTTATCGGATGCTGGCGTAGATTGTCCTGCCAACGCTACAATTAACCAAATCCGGAGTCTGTATGACGCCGTGATGCCGGTGCAAGCAAAGGAAAACAAAATGGAAGGCACACTGTTGGACACTGCTGAAGAATGTTCCGGTAATAGCTGTGCCGTTCAGAAGAAAATTGATCAGCTGGAGTTGGAGAAGAAACTGCTGACCTTGCAGAAGGAAGTTTCGGAGATGAAGCTGCAGAGTAATGCTGAGAAAAACCTTCCCAACCTTACGACGATTGAAAGCTTGGTTCCGTCGTTTAGCGGACAAAATGGCGTTGACATCTCTATGTGGTTCGAGGAATTAGAAAGAGTCTTTCAATTGTTCAGCATCGACTTAAAGCAAAAACTGGTGATAACGCTTCGACTGCTTTCCGGGACAGCTCAAGTAATAGCTCGAGCTTCAGGTTTATTAGAATATAATGCTCTGAAGCAAACACTCATCGAAACATTTCAACAAACATATTCCGTTGAAAGTGTTTATCACGAGCTACGCAGTCGCCGCCTTTCTGCCTCCGAATCGACCATAACATACTTCATTGACATGAAGAATATTGCCAGGAAAGCGAAAATTCCCGAGGGTGAGCTTGTTGACATCATAATCGAAGGTATAAATGATCCGGTCAACACCGCCGCTATGCGTTATGCTGCTCGTCAGATGGATGATCTCCTACCCTTGCTGAAAAGATATGAAGAGATGCGGACACGTCACCAGCCGTCAACATCTGCACCCAAGGACAGACGATCTACTCGCGACGTACCCATGAACATCGAGCACGTGAAGTGCTACAATTGTCTGCAACAAGGGCATTATCAAAGCCAATGCCAACGACCCCAACGTCCTCATGGATCGTGTTTCCGGTGTTCGAAGACGGAACATTCACATCGCGAATGTCCGAACCGTAACAACGTACCAGCCGCTGCGGTGCATTCAATGGATATGGAAACGGGTTATTTACAACAAATTCCAGCCATGCAGGAGGTATGTGTGACGTTTGTAGAATTAAGTGGGCCGAATAGTTTTCTTCCACGTGTGTTTTCTCTTTTCGATTCAGGGAGCCCCAGAAGCTTTATAAATGAAAATTTGGTGCCCATAAGCCTCTTACAAAAACCGGAAAATTCGGGATACTGCGGTTTAGGAAATAGTGCGTTACTGTCACTGGGACGAATTAATTGCCGAATCAAGTATCGGAAAAATGAAATAAAACATGAATTTATGATTTTGCCTAAAAACTGTATGGCATGGCCCATTATTGTAGGTAGAGATGTTATGCCAAAATTGAAAATTACTCTAGCTATATTGCAACATCAAATTTATGATAAAAGCACATTATTAAACCATAAATTGAGTTCCATAATACCTCCCCTGAAAACACACGTGGCAGAGAAACTTCGCGATCTAGGCATTTTAAAAGAGCTAGGAGGCGATGTACAAGTAGGTAAAAAATTGTCGACTAAATTATTGACCTCTCCTCAAGATGAGGGCACAATCAATACATTCTTACAATTGTGCGCTATTGATACTTCGTCTGATAATGACACTTTATTTGACATAGGTAACGATCTCCTTGATGAACAAATCTCGTTAGTAGCTAGAACTGTTGAAGAATCTTACTGCAAGTTTCCTTTAGAGAAAATTATTCCACCGGAGTATGGTATGAAAATTAGCTTAATGCACGATACTCCAATATTTTCCAAACCGAGACGGTTGTCTTACGCCGAACGGAACCAAGTGAGAGAGATTGTTAAAAATTTACTCGAAAAGAATATAATCCGCCCAAGTAATTCACCCTACGCATCGCCCCTTGTGCTGGTGAGAAAAAAGAACGGAGAAATCCGAAAGTTTGTAGACTACAGGCCTTTAAACAAAATTACAATCCGTGATAACTATCCTTTGCCACTGATCGAAACGTGCCTCGAGCATTTAGGGAACAAGAATTATTTTACGTTTCTTGATTTGAAAAGTGGTTTTCATCAGGTTAAAATGGATAAAAATTCGATCAAGTATACAGCTTTTGTCACGCCTGACGGGCAATACGAATACCTACGTATGCCATTCGGGTTGAAAAACGCGCCGGCCGAATTTCAAAGGTTTATAAACAACGTGTTGAGAGATTTCATTGAAAAGGGTAAGCTGGTCGTATATATTGATGATATCATTATAGCATCAGTTGATTTTTATGAACATCTTGATATCATTAAAGAAGTTTTATATAGAAGTTAAGCGGAAAAATGGATTGGAATTGCGTTTGGATAAGTGTAAGTTTGCGCATGAAGAATTGGACTACCTAGGCTATCGTGCAAATGCTGCTGGTATACGCCCCAGCGATCATCATATAAAAGCAATAACTAATTACCCACAGCCACAAAACAAGAAGCAATTGCAGCAGTGCATAGGGTTATTTTCCTTTTTCCGTCGTTTTGTCCCATCCTTTTCTATACTGGCCAAACCTTTAACCAATTTGTTGAAAGACAAAGTTACCTTCGTCTTCGATAATCAATGTGTTACAGCTTTTGAAACTCTGAAGAAAAAAATGGTTGAAGCACCTTTATTATCTGTATACGATCCTGCAAGAGAAACAGAACTGCACTGTGATGCTTGTGCGATAGGCTTTGGCTCAGTTCTATTACAGAGGCAAGAAGATGGAAAACTTCATCCAGTTGCCTACTTTTCGAAAACAGCATCTTCAGACGAGGCAAAATTGCATAGTTATGAGTTGGAAACATTGTCCATCATTTATGCTTTGAAACGTTTTCATGCCTATGTTCATGGAATACCATTGAAAATTGTCACCGATTGTAACTCCTTAGTAGAGACTCTAAAAAATCGAAACACTTCGGCAAAAATTGCTCGCTGGTCGTTGTTCTTGGAGAACTACGATTATTCAATAACACATAGACCAGGTAGTTCGATGAGCCATGTCGACGCGCTAAGTCGTAAACAGGTAGCGATAGTAGTCGATGACAAAGATATTGACTTGCAGTTACAGATCGCTCAGTCTCGTGATTCATACATATCAGAGCTGAAGGAAAAAATAGAAGCGAATTCAATTGATGGTTATTTGATAAAAAATAATGTAGTGTACAGGCAACCTTCCCAGGATAAATTGCAATTACTGGTACCCAAAGAAATGATCAATAACGTCATTCGCAGTATTCATGAAAAAATGGGTCATTTAGGCGTAGACAAGTGTTGTACTTCAATTAGTAGACAATATTGGTTCCCTACAATGAAGGCACGCGTTGAAAATTTTGTAAGAAACTGTTTGAAATGTTTAATCTATTCTGCACCTGCACGTAAAGACCAGCGAAATCTCCATAGCATACCAAAAGTTCAACTTCCTTTCGACACTGTACATATTGATCACTTGGGCCCTTTACCATCAATCGCATCGCAGAAAAAGTATATTTTAGTTGTGATAGATGCATTTACTAAATTTACAAAGCTTTATGCAGCAACATCAACTAGCAGCAAGAGCGCATGTAGTGCTCTAGAGCAGTACTTCTCATACTATAGCCGGCCAAGACGAATCATTAGCGATAGAGGGACATGTTTCACATCGAACGAATTTACCAAATTTTTGTCGAGTCGTGGCGTTACCCATATTTTAACGGCCACTTCATCACCACAAGCCAATGGCCAGGTGGAAAGAGTGAATCGAGTATTACGACCCATGCTTAGCAAAACGACTGACCCATACGATCACTCAGATTGGAGCACTAAACTTCGTGCGTTGGAATTCGCGTTGAACAACACAGTACATTCTTCAACATGTTTTACCCCTTCAATGCTACTGTTTGGAACGGACCAACGTGGTCCCCAAGTTGATGAATTAACAGAATTTCTCAAAGAAAAGTCGACCCAGGTACAGGCAAATCTAGTTAGCATACGACAAACTGCGTCAGATAACATTATTCAATCACAAATAATCAATGAGGAACAATTTAGTAAAAAACATCGCCCACCAATTGAGTTTCAAGTAGGAGATCTTGTAGTCATCCGCAATGTCGACAATAGCACTAATGTAAATAAGAAACTGATAGCTAGGTACAAGGGACCTTACATAATTCATAAGCGGTTGCCCAACGATAGATATGTAGTAAGGGACATTGACGGTATACAGCACACTCAAATTCCGTACGACGGCGTACTAGAAGCTGACAAATTGAGAAAGTGGATCTCGCAAGAAACAGATCCTGCTTCCGACTTAGGCGAAAGTTAATTGAGGCCAATTAAATGTCAGGATGGCCGAGCTGTAGTAATTTATAAATTTCGTGCCCAAACGTCAACCTCTGACAGCTGAGAGTGAAGCGAAGTGATGCAACCCGGTGACAGTTGTTATGTCAAATCGTAGAAATAAACCGGCTCAATTGCCACTTGAAAACCGAAAAAGCCAAACGTGTTTCCTGTGTGACCCCAAGTGTGAAGTGAGATTTAGCTACATTTACAAACGGATTTATTATATACAAGCGAAAATGTCCGGAAATACACTACAAGAAAACCTTCGTGCAAAAAGTGACGATAATTGGCAATGTTCGAACAGAAGAGTGCATCGTATAACATGGAAAAATAAGTGGAGATGGAAAATATATCGGACTAACGTATAACCTATTGATCGAAAACTTTTGAGAATTGCAAGTCTGCAAAAACTGCATAGGTATGAAAAATGAAGAT
Source organism: Anopheles maculipalpis (assembly GCF_943734695.1). NCBI lineage: Eukaryota > Metazoa > Arthropoda > Insecta > Diptera > Culicidae > Anopheles > Anopheles maculipalpis. Next base: position 52,216,369 of record NC_064871.1, read on the forward strand.
GTCCAAGCGTGTATCATCCGACGATAAAAGAAATTACGCACACCGCTAAATTGCTAAGTCGCGTGGTGGTTATGAAAAATTCTGAAATCATCAAAATAACGCGAACTCAACAAAAGTGATGTACACAATATATGTAGCAGTAAATTAGTATTGAGTGCAAATAATGATAACAGAAGACAGGCTGAGAATAATCTAAGATTATCATATGGAACCTTTGGGACATATAGGCCATTATAGACTCTTTAAGATAAAAAGTGAAAAGTTAATTCACATAAAAATCCACAATAGTGTTCAACAAAACAAGCACATAACCGACCAAGCATATTAAAGGAGTGACAAGAAGACGCAACCGCAATGATGATTCATGATAGTGGATGGCGAGACCACGGTCACAAAAGTGAACCGGCGGGATCTAAAGGGACAGGAGTCTCCAACGTAGAAGCCTAAGAGCTAAAGTCTCAACAAGGATCCTAACGGACAGGAGTATCTACTAGAATGGAAACATACAGGAGTTTCAACGTAGACGTGAACGACTACAGGTATCAACGTGAGGTGCTAACACAAACGATTACGCGGCAGCCGAGTGTTTCAACATAATTAACGGTATATAAGTACATATTTTTAAGACAAATCAAGATTCATTAAAGTAAGAAATAACAAAAAGAAACATGAAACATGTAAGAAATATTAAGACAAGGAAATGATTAGCCAAATAATACAAGAATGAATAATCGCAAAAACACAGATAACTTTTTTATATAAATGATCTTGCTACTCTAAAATATTGCATATAATGCCAGAAATGACAAGGCTACAGTACAGACCAAGCGTATTTACAACATTAAGGGATAACATTAAGGAAATATACGAAAAAAATACAAGAGCTCCCAAGATAATTGTGTGTAAACATCTTAAGGTTACAATAACCTTAGGTTGTGAGCATCTTGGGTTTTTGACACATACGATGAGCGAAGAAGAGACAGTGTGCGAGCTGTCAAAAGAAGAGAGAATAAAATAAAACCTGTGGAAAAGAACATCTCTTAACCTCCTTGCGAAAAATTTACCGAAAACCCTTGTGTTTACATGTGGAAAATCATTTATTAAAGAGAAGTAGAAAAACTAACCGTGATAAAAGGGCAAGCACTATAGAATTGTTGAAAAAACTCAAATAAAACATGTACCCTTACAGGCATAAGCGAGGGAACAGTGACATCACTGGGAACCGCCCACTCGTATATACAAATAGGAGGAGCCAAGGTCAGTCAGGACTTCCACATCGTCCCGGAAAATTTCCCTCTTCCATTGGACGGCATACTCGGGAAAGATTTTCTAACCAAATATAGGTGTAACATCGATTACGACCTGTGGATAATAGGAGTCCGCCATAATGGGGAATACCCCGAAATACCGATACAAGACAATTTGAGAGGGTAAACACTGGTACCTCTCAGGTGCGAACTCATAAAAAGAGTCACATTTCTAGCACAAAGAGCATTTAATATAATTCAAAACAACACTAACCCACATAAAGCTAGGTATGAAGAGTTACAGCAATTAATACAAAGGAAAACATCTCCGAGAAAACGGAACAATCTTTCCAACAATTGCAAACGGAATACAATGACATATTCCATTTACATACAGACAAATTAACAACTAACAACTTCTACGAACAAAAAATTAGGCTAGAAGACAAATCACCTGTGTATATACCGAGCTATAAGTGTTGAAATGTGTTAAAAGTAAGAATGACTACCTCAAGTCTATCAACCTTTGCTCGTTGCCAAATTTTGACAACCTGATGAATAAAGACGGTACTCGTTCCTCTTTTCCGTTTCCGACCGGCGTGCTTAAAACAGTGAAGTACAAAAGTGCATTTTTCTATTAATTTCCATGATGGGCCAGGACGGCATTAACTTCGACAAGTTGGACGGTCGGTCTAACTTTTCGACATGGGAAAAGAAAATGGCAGCCTTTCTACGTACAAAGGATTTGTACAAGTGTGTTCTTCCAGCATCACAGACTGAAACGGATGAAGATAAATTGTCGAGAGCTGAAGGATGGATCTTCCTTGCTTGTGAAGATCACATCACGCACCATGTCGGAAAGGATGATGCGAGGCTGCAGATCTGGGAAGCTCTTCGGAAAACATTTGCTGAAACCGGTCAGGGGCTACATCTACATGCAGTGATGACGCTTTCGCACACATATAGGGCCAATTGTGAATCCAACGATGAGTATGTGGGGCGAATGATGGAAGCCTGGAGACGCTGTACCGATCGGAATCATGTTTGAAGACAACATAGTGGCATTGTTCATGATCGGCAATTTGGGATCGCAGTATGATTCATTCCGGCAGAGCCTTATCGGAAGCGGCCAAAATCAAGTAGCAGTCACAGCATACTACAGCGGACCGCGCCCGCATAAAGAATCACACAAGAGACATGTCGAACGGAAGGTGAATGTGGAGGGGTGCGGTTCTGCAGTGGTGGTAATTGGCGGCAAACACTTACTACTGAGAAACGTCCTCTATGTTCCCCAGCTGAAAGCCAGTTTGATCTCTCTTGACGTGGCATCGCATACGGGTCATCGTATCGTGATTGAAAATGGCGTGTGTACTATGATCAAGAAACGATGTGGCAGTGTTTTTCTTAAAATTCCGTCGATAGGAGGAATTTTTTTTAAGATCGATTCAAACCACGTTAAATGTTTGCTGGCAAAGGATGACGATTTGATCGAGTGGCATAGGAAAATGGGCCACATGGGCTACAGCGGTTTGAATTCCGACCATTGACTGCACAAAAATGAAACAAAATCTACAGACCAAATCACAAACAAACAGCGCCATAGTCAAAAAGTACTTCAAAAAGTTAATCAGGGAGAAATACCAGCAATATCACCACATATTCACCGATGGATCAGTTTTAATGCCCACAGTGGGTTGTGGTATCTACAGCAAATCCACAAACTGTAATATTAAACTTCCCGACTGCACATCGATACCATCAGCCGAAGCAATAGCCATACTAATAGCTGCCGAATAAGACACATCCGAGCATCTTCTAAACGTCATATTCACCGATAGTGCCAGCGCTCTGATAGCTCTCAAAAAAGGATCTCAAAGAAATCCACACATAAAAGCAATTGAAGCCTTGCCAGACATCAACCGGTTAACCTTTTGCTGGATACCTAGCCACTTTGGCATCGATGGAAATGAGCAAGCTGATAAGCTGGCAAACATAGGAAGAAACAGTACCAGCCCAATACAGGCTCCAATCTCCAAATCCGACGCAGAAATCTGGTTCAAGCAACACATAACCAGCAAGTGGGAGCAACTATGGAAAAACTGTCAAAGAGAGCTGCTACATATGGTAAAACAATCTACAACCATCTATAGAGACAACAAAAACAATTCTCATCAGCGGAAGCTCACGCGCTTACGAATCGGGCACACACGACTCACTCATTCCCGTATTATCTCCAAAGAAAATCCTCCAATCTGTCCATATTGCGGAACCAACACAACACTACTTCATCTTTTAACCTAATGCAGAGGAACAGAAAAGAAAAGGAAAAAATACAACTTCAGTACCGACATGACACAATTCCTCTCCAATTACGTTGAACAGGAAGCAATAGTCATCCGATTTCTCAAAGACACACAATTATACAACGAAATATAGTTCACACCAGCTACCCAGTAATAACGTAAAGAGACGAATGAAGCTTACGCTCAAAGCCTCCAAATCCAATTTAAAAAAAGGTATTTCCAAGCCACAGGATCAACAACGGCAACAATAAAAGAAGTCTGACTCCACTTCAATGGTGACCCCGACGTGATCCAACGTGAACGTCGAAGGCGGCAAAAACAGTCCTTTTCAGTTCTCGAGCTACTTTCTACGCTAATCTTCTTTTCAGAATTAAACCTTCCTTTTGATCACTTTCCGTCCCATCTTGGTTATCATTACCCTCTGAAGACGTTTCAACGGAGAGCAGCATCGTTCCAGAATATCACCCGGTTGCCAACCTTCTCAGTCCGCGACCAAGTCAAATACATGAAGTTCATCAAATTCATGACGCAACGTGGAAGTTTTTGTCGTTCAGTAGACGCGTGTGAATTATTATGTAGTGTGTGGACATTTGCAAAGAGTATAGTGAGAAAGTTCCTGCGCAAAAGTGAGATACTAAACAGAACGCGCGTGTGCAAGTGAAGACGTCTCTAGCATTCGGACAACGCTCATCTCACACTCTTCAGATCGGCGTCTTAGTGTCGTCGTGTCGTCACTCACACCTTGGGACGCTTGATTCGCACCGCACCGCACGGTTTGCCTGCCATACCTGCTACACCGTCAGCAAGTAATCGGGACGTAAGTTCTTTCGATGCTAAAAACCCCGATGAAAACCATGGCGACAACCAACGACGAAGATCAGTCCACGCAAACCATTCCGCTACACGATGGTTATGATGAGGCAACCATCACCACGCCGCCGATGACGCCACTACCAAGAGAGAGAAGTTCCGTCGTCCAGTCGCACACTAGCCGCGATGTAATCAGTTCGGTCAAACTGCCGCCATTTTGGACCAGCTCGCCAAATACCTGGTTCATACAGTCGTAGGCTCAGTTTGAAAACGCCGGAACGAAATCAGAGCGCACCAAATACGCTCATCTTCTGACTGTGATGTTGCCGGAAATACTCGAAAAAGTGATCGACATCGTCCAAAATCCTCCAACCAATAATCGCTACACCTTCTTGAAGGACGCTTTGCTGCAACGCCTGTCGATCAGCAAAGAATAACGGATCTCCAAGCTGCTGCACAACGCCGAGATGGGAGATAGCAGCCCTTCAGATTTTCATAGACGACTGATGCAGCTGGCCGGATCTACCGAATTCTCAGATAAGTTGGTTTTTCGTTTATGGTCAGGGCGTTTACCGAAATCAATTGAAACTGCTATTATTTCCATTGATAAAACTAACATTGCGTAAATATTACCCATTGCTGATAAAATTTGGGAAGCGTCGAAAGGAGCATCGGTTAGTGCGTGTGCCTTAAAGCATGGTCAGAATGAAATCTCGGAGCTTAGAAGTGAACTGTCGGAACTGAAAAATCTTGTTCAGCAAATGCATGTCTCACGCGGTCGCGATCGATCAGTTCCACTTAAAGAATTCCGTAAGCGCAGTCTCTCGCGAGGAAGAATGCAAATGAAAGGGAAACAAAATTTTGTTGGTATCATAACAAATATGGTAGTGCGGCCACGTAATGTGTTAAGCTTTGCAGTTTTGTAGCCAATATGGCTGACAAGAAATGAATAAATTTCACGGGTACCGAATCTGTTGGAGAGTTCCCATATTCAAGCCGACTTTTTCTTCATGATGAAGTTTCTAAATTCACTTTTCTCATAGACAGTGGTGCCGATGTATCAGTGATTCCCAATTCCGTTTTTGGAGTACTAATATAGTCTAGTGATATTTTGGTTGCAGCAAACGGAACTCCTATTCCAACGTGTTGGAAATAGAAGATGAAGGTAAGCAATCCGCATAACACCTCATGTATTCGCGATCACGTCACGCCATCTAGTGGCACTTAGCAAGGCCAAAGGGAGGAAAGGAAACGATAAGTGGCTCCCTCGATGATCGATCGAAGAAAGGGGTGTTGTCCGAGATTTAAAGGACTAACTAGTATAAGGTGCGCACTCGAGGGAATAGTTATCCATCGCTAACAAATCGTGTCGAGTGGCGATCAGGACCCTCCAAAAATAAACCAAAATTAAGTTCAACTTCAAGCAATTGAGTAGATATCGTATTCACATACACATTCGAAACTCTCTTGCACAGTCCTACGACTGTAGGTTTTACTTCATCTCCCAGGTTGGTTTGTTGGCATGTCCATCAACCGCTCCTGACATCCTTCCCCTTTCATCCGGTTTAGTGTGTTTGCTTGCCCATCGACTACTCTTGGCTTCCTTTTCACTCTCCCTCAAGGTGGTCTGTTGGCTTGCCCATCGACTACTCTTGGCTTCCCTTTTACTCTCCCTCAAGGTGGTCTGTTGGCTTGCCCATCGACCCATTGGTTCCTCATCGACGCCCAGTGAGCGAGGGAAGCTCCAACGCCAGCCCTCCAGCTGCGGCCATCCCACGGAACAACCGGACGGGTTGGTTCCTCATCGACGCCCAGTGAGCGAGGGAAGCTCCAACGCCAGCCCTCCAGCTGCGGCCCTCCCACGGAACAATCGGACGGGTTGTTTAGTAAACTGTTATGCGAACACGTCGTGGTAGCCGATTAGCAAAAAAATCAGCAAGACGTGACAACGAAACGAGCCCGATGCCAGTCACACGTTCACCGCCTCCAGAAGAAGAATCGTTTCGTATCTTCGAAGAGCATCACGGCAGACAGATGGAACAAACGATACCTATGGAGCCGCATCCAGAACTGCGACAAATGGCAGAGGTCAGTCATCCAGCGATGTACCACCAGTCACAGTCAGGTCCAGTCAAGTACATCCTAAGTCTGAGAACCAAGCAGAAGCTAGTGCAACGCAAACTGGTGAATATGAACACCGAGTCGCAGGATTTTGAGCTATCCCTAGTTCAACGAGGTCAGCTACTCGAGTTGAAGGAGGTCCAAAGCCATCTCATGAACCTGGGAAAATGAAAGCGGAAAAATGGAGATATCCCGCTTGCGCAGCCGGGCCGATCAAGCGGCCGAGCCGTGCCTGCCATCGCATATTCCGCAGCCGTCCAGTTCGTGCGTTCCGGTTACTACATTTTGGAATTTTCGTGAACATCACGCCACATTTCCTCGAAGTCGACGCCCAACCATTGCGTACCCAGCAACCGCTCCAAGTACTGGTGAGCTCGTTCCATCTTTTTGTACATTTGCGTAAATTCACGAATTAAAAAAAAATGTTAGGGACACACAGTAGAACCACACAGGAACAAACATGTCAAAGGAAGAAACAAACAAAAACCCGTGCGCACAGGGTAGCGGTACCAAGACTCGGTCGTCGGGTCAAACAGCTCCCTCCACTTCTACAGAAAAATCCACAGTTCCTCCTCTCCCTACTCCGTCCATAGAAAAAGTGTCGATAAAGCTTCCGTTGTTCTGGGAAGACTCGCCCGCTGCATGGTTTGCTGCCGCAGAGGCCGAGTTCGAAATTTCGGGAGTTATAAAAGAGCGCACTCGTTACTCGTACCTAGTAAGCTCACTGCCAAAAGAGGTTCTGCGAAAGGTGATGGATATCATCACCACGACACATCGTGAAGAGCCATATTCCACCTTAAAATCACAATTATTAGAACGCCTTTCCATTAGCGAAGAACAACGACTTTCACAGTTGTTGTATCATGTGGACATGGGTGATAGAAGCCCATCAGATTTTTATCGTTATATGGTGCATTTGGCGGGCAATTCTGAGAACTTGTCCGTGGAACTAATACGAAAACTTTGGCTATCCCGTTTACCCAAGACAATCGAAGTCTCCCTTATAGCAATAGGAGCCCGTGATATAAACGAGCTTCTCAAAATTGCAGATAGATTGTGGGAGGTGACTCAAGCGGGACATGTGACAGTGCTCGAAAGCAATAGCCCTCAAGCAACAGCAAACTGCCCCGACAGCACAGAAGCGCTTAAAAAATAAATCGGGGAATTAAAAGAGATGGTCAAGAAACTTGCGTTGCAGGCTGGAGAAAACTACAACTACTACAACGCATAGTTGGCATGATTAACTATTACCAACGATTTTTGCCACAAATTTCGGACAAATTAAAACCAATGTATGGGCTAATAGCAGAACACGGCAATAAAAAACAAAAAAAAGAATTTATTTGGTCTCAGAGATGCGAGCAAGCCTTGCAAGAAGTAAAAGACCAACTTTCCAACGCCGTGATGCTGGCGCATCCCATACCAGATGCAACTTACTCATTAACAACTGATGCATCTAGTTTCGCAGTTGGAGCCGTTCTGCAACAACACAATCAAGGAAGCTGAGAACCTTTGGCGTTTTTCTCAAAAACGATGACGCCAACTGAACAAAGGTACTCCACCTTCGACAGTGAGTTGCTTGCCATTGTCCTTGGCATCAAACATTTCCATCACTTCCTTGAAGGCAGATCCTTCACCGTTTTCACCGACCACAAGCCACTAACTAGTGCGCTTACTTCAAAAGCCGAAAAATCTCCTCGTCAAAACCGACATCTTGAATTTATATCTCAATTCACATCAGATATACAATTCATAGCAGGAGAGAGTAACACAGTTGCAGACACTTTATCGAGAATCGGTGAAACCGAAGCGATCACGCACATTTCATACGAAACCATTGCGAAAAGTCAACATGAAGACAAACAGTTAGATCAACTCTTAAATGATGCAGCGCAACAAGACTCCAAATTCAAATTAGAGCGACTAACATTGGACAACAATATTTTAGTTTTCGAATCTTCAACCGGGAAGAATAGACTCTATGTTCCTATTTGCCTCAGAAAACAAGTTTTTGAAAATTTACATAGTCTATCTCATCCAGGAGTACGTGCGTCAAGAAAATTATTAACGGAGAGATTTTTTTGGCCATCTATGAATAAGGATGTTGCCAATTGGGCTCGTTCTTGTTTTGGCTGCCAACGATCAAAAATCGTCCGCCATACTCGTTCACCCGTAGAGAAAATACCTATTCCTCAGGGTCGTTTTGATCATATCCATATGGATATTGTAGGACCTCTACCATCCTCCGAGGAATACGCTTATCTACTTACAATAGTTGATCGATTTACTCGCTGGCCTGAATGTTTTCCTATAAAAGATATATCAGCAGATACCATAGCAAAAACATTTGTCAGTTAATATATTTCAAGATTTGGTTGTCCTTTAGTCATAACCAAACAGAGGCAGACAATTTGAATCATGACTTTTTGCCGAATTAAGCAAATTATTAGGCACTCATCACATCAAAACTACTGCCTACCACCCACAAGCAAATGGAATGGTGGAACGATTTCATCGCCATTTAAAAAATTCGCTCAAAGCGTGTGACGATCCGACTCACTGGATAACACATCTGCAGATGATTCTTTTGGGTATACGGGTGGCTTTCAAGAACGACCTCAAGGGTTCTTCTGCAGAAATGGTGTACGGACAAAGCCTTCGGCTTCCATCCGAAGTATTTCTACCATCGCCTCATAGTTCCCCTGATGATGCACCAGACTTCATTATTCAACTGAAGAAAGCGTTCAAATCGGTACAACCTACTCCCACCAAATCAAATAATAGCCAAAACATTTTTCTACCAAAGCTACTAGAAACGTGCAGTAAAGTTTTCGTGCGTGTTGACAAAGTGAAAACGGGACTTCAAGCACCTTATGAAGGACCGTACGATGTCATACGACGGTGCAGAAAATTTTACGTACTCAACGTAAAAGGTAAGAACGAATCGGTGGCAATAGATCGACTCAAACCTGCATTCGGAACAGAAAGCCCAGAACCGAAGCATTATCGACCCAAAAGACACGTACACTTCAAACTGTAAATTGTTCCTTTTACGTCCGCTAAATGCGTTCGACATATTTCGCGACTTCCATATTTCATATTTCCGTCACTGGGGGGGAGTCCTGTAGTCCGGGCAGTTAGCCCATCTCTACCTCAACTAATAGCGGACGTAAGTTCCTACTCCTATCACTATCACACTATCAACCCCATTCCTACTCCTATCACTACCACAAACAAATCACAAATAACGGGAGGCAATAAAAGGAACCAGTATCGAAGCAAACAGGACACACGATAGCCAACAGCCGACCCGGTAACACTGAATAAGTTGTAAACGCGCGAAAGATCACGAAAATAAAGTGACGTTCAACCTCAAACCTCGTCAAACCTCATTATCGAGCAAATGCCAGATGACGTGGAAGAGGACTTGGCTCAAGATGAAGCATTCCACACCCTGTATGCTACAAAGGCAGCAAAGGTTGTTGTCATCGACAAGAAGCCCACACCAGAAGCATCACCACCCGTTAGCATGCAACATCATCTGAGCATCCCCATGCCAACATTTGACGGGCAATATGAACATTGGCCAAAGTTCAAGGCCTTGTTCTTGGACATCATGGCTCGAACCAATGAGTCTGATGCCGTCAAACTTCATCATCTGAACAAGGCTCTACAAGAAAAGGCAGCTGGTATCCTGAACGCTTCACTCTTGAACGGCAACAACTTCCAAAGCGCGTGGGACGTTTTGGTGAAGCGTTTCGAAAACTCTCGGCTGATCGGCGAGAAGCACATCGCTGGACTACTGCAGCAGAAGCATGTTCCCAAACAGTCCGCCAAGGAACTACGGACGTTAGCGGAAACCTGCAAGAGCCATGTGGACGGATTGGTTTTCATGAAGCAATCCATTGACAGCACCAGCAACCTGATCATCACTCACCTTCTAACATCATGCTTGGGCGCCGAAACCAGGAAAACATGGGAAAGTTCGCTGGAAAACGGAAAGTTTCCTGATCTCTAGAAAACGCTCGACTTCATCCATCGTCAGTGCGAAGTGCTCGAAAGCTATGCATCCCAGGAAAAGCCCTCTCGTAAGACAGTGAGTACCAACGCCCTCACCTCTACCACAGCGGCCTCTACGTGTGCGTAATGCAACGACAACCACCCACTTCAGAGATGCCCGGATTTTCTTGCGTTGTCAGTAGCGGAGAAGGTAACCAAGGTGAGATCATGGAAACGATGATTCAACTGTTTCGGCGCTGGACACAATGTCACCCAGTGCCCATCCAAATGGTTGTGTCGTGTCTGCAAGCGACGTCATCACACCCTGCTGCATAAGGAGGAGCCCCGGGCAGCATCAGCGTCAGTTCCACGAGTTGATGTCCAACAGCCATCATCCAGTGAGGCATCTACAACATCTCTCACAACAGCAGTGCCATCTACCATGCTGTTGTCTACCGTAGTGCTCAACATAACGGACAGAGCAGGAATCAGCCATCCGGCAAGAGCTCTCTTGGACAGTGGGGCGCAGTTCAACTTCATCACAGGAAGGATGGCCCAGTTTTTGGGTTTGTCCAGGAAACTGATTAATCTCCCGTTGGCAGGCATCGGTGGCAACACAGGGTCAAATGTGCGACATTCCGTCAAGACCACCATCCATTCGCGATGCTCAAGCTACGCTTCTTCGTTGAGATTGCTTGTGCTGCCGAAGTTGTCTGTGGACATGCCGACGCATGCAATCAACGTCAGCCATTGGAAGATTTCTGAAACCTGCATCCTGGCCGATCCATCCTTCAATCGACCAGGAACCATCGACATTAATTTGGGAGCAACACACTTCTTCGAGATTCTGAGGACAGGACGGCTCTCCTTGGGTGACAACATGCCAACTCTTCATGAAACTGAGTTTGGCTGGGTCGTCAGCGGCAGCACTACCATTGCCGCATCGTTATCACCAGTCATTTGTGCGATGGCTACAAACACGAACGAGTTGGACAACCGAATGAAGCAGTTTTTCGCCATCGAGGACCTGAGCAACACACCCAACTGAGCATCGAAGAGCGAGCATGCGAAGAACACTTCACTACAACTACTATCAGAGACGAAGACGGTAGGTACGTGGTTCAGCTTCCACGAAAGCCAGAGATGATTGGCAAGCTAGGCGACTCGAGGTCAAGCGCTCTACGACGGTTCTTAGCGATAGAACGCCGACTTCAACGGGAACCGGAAACCCAGTGGGCATATATCGACTTCATGGATGAATACCTTCACTTAGGCCATATGAGTATGGTGGCAGATTCTTCAGTGAACGATGAATCGTTCTATTTACCTCACCACCCGGTCTTCAAGTCCGACAGCACCACAACTAAGTGCCGCGTAGTGTTCGATGCCTCCAGCAAATCATCAACGGGAGTCTCATTGAACGACACACTGATGGTCGGACCGACCATCCAACAGGACGCCACTTCCATCTTGATGCGGTTCCGGAGGCAGTCCGTAGCACTCACCGCTGATGTCGCCAAAATGTACCGGCAGGTCTGGATTCATCCAAAAGATCGATCGTTGCAACGCATTCTCTGGCGGAAATCACCCAACGAGCCTATTCAGGAATACGAGCTCAACACCGTAACCTATGGGACTGCATCCGCTCCGTTTTTGGCTGTTCGATCGTTACAACAGACAGTAATGGACCATGGTAGTGAGTTTCCGGCAGCAACACTGCGTTCCTGTGACTTCTACGTTGATGATTTTGATTCCGGCGGCCAATCAACTGAAGCTGTGCAGACGTTGCGGGTCCAAACCGAGCAACTTTATGCGAAAGCAGGATTCGAGCTACGGAAATGGGCTTCCAGCGAACCATCCATACTGAAGCACATAGACCAAGAGAAGGTAGCATCCAGCCCTTATGCTACCGGTTCAACAGCGGGAGTTCTCGCCACCCTTGGACTTATCTGGGATCCATCATCCGACACCTTGCAGTTCAAAATCAACTCCCCATACGTGGTTGGGGAAATTACCAAGCCTAAGGTCTTGTCGTGCATCGCCAGAATTTATAAGGTGTTATGAGGATTGCCTACCTTCATCCTCTATTTCCAACACAACGTTTGGAGTAAAGTTGCTAAATGTTTCACTTGGATTACGACGATCTTTTCCTCATTCTTTTGTGCTTGCTGCAGTAAACTATCCAATAATTGGGGCAGATTTTCTTAAGCGATATGGTTTATTTTGGTCGATCTACGCAATAAACGATTGGTGGGTCCACTTACAAATCTCTCCACAAAAGCAAGTATAGCAAAGGTTGATACACCATCGCAAAAATTATTTGCTTTTAACGATGTGTATACAGGTTTGTTGAAGGAGTTTCCATCGCTATTGAACTCCCCGGATTTCAACAAACCGATTAACCATCAAGTTGTTCATCACATTCATACCAAGGGAACACTTCCTATCTCAAAACCCAGGAGACTCGACCCAGTTAGGCATATGGCTGCCCACGCTAAATTCTAGCATATGCTGGAACTAGGCATCTGCCGTCCATCTTCGTCGCAAGTGTCATCACCTTTACATATGATGGCTAAAACCGATAGTGATTGGAGACCATGTGGGGACTATCGTCAGTTGAACGCAGTTACTATCCCTGACCGATACCCAATCCCACTTTTCATCGTTTCGTTAACTCAATTTTTCAAGATTTGGTCTATGTTTTCGTTTACATCGACGACATTTTGATAGGAAGCACTTCACAAGAGGAACACATACCACATGTGAGAGAAGTCCTGAAAAGGTTGGCGAAGAACGATGTTAAATTTAAACATTCTAAGTGTGTATTCGGAGTACCCCAGCTCGAATTTTTAGAGCATCATATTGATGGCAAGGGTATCCCAACCAAGGATAAAGTTGAAGCAATCAATACTTTTCCTCAACCAAACCATTGAAGCAGCTACAACGTTTTGTGGGAATGTTGAATTACTACCATCGGTTTATTCCACGAATCGCCGAAATAATGAAACCGTTGCACAAACACATTGCCATCCACACCAAGTTAAAGTCAATCGCTTGGGATTGGTCTCCTTCCATGAACTTCCTTTTAATCTGTTGATTGTAGTGATGGGAAAAGTAACGAAAATTAAGTAACGGACCGGGACTTGGCTGATCAGAAAATGTACCGGTACCGAGTACCTGGTTACTGTGGACCTGGCTATCGATTGTTGGTAGGTTATTGGATTGGGAGGGAGGGGGGGTTCTGGGGGGTTTGAAATATGTTCGAAGAAAAACAATATTATTTGTGCATTATACTATCTTATTTATTTCATGCAACACATAACTCATTCTTCTTTTCGGAAAAAAACAACTTAAACTTAAAGTTCTGGTTCAACCTGAATCTTGATTATTTCATACATATTACGACAGTTTTGAGAGTAACGGCTGGTGGTGATTTGAATCTGACAGCAGAAGTAATTGACAGGAGAAATGACAGAAACGGGATAGGGGAGAAGGGAGAAGCACGGAAACAAGGACGGTAAAACAGTGCACCGATTTTAAAGTTGAGTTTTGATTTTGGATTTGTTTGGAATTTGGTGTTGGGCAGTTTAAATTATGTTCGGAAAATAAACGGTCCCGGTAACGGCGGAATCAAAACCTTCTACAAAACACTCTATCAGTTTCACGGCTACATTTAATCCTTCAAAATCGCATCCCAAAACGGCAAGATGGGACCCAAAAAGGAGTGTTGCATGGCGTGCGGGAATAAGAAGAAGGAGACAACATTCGTCCGGTGTGATGAATACAGAAAAAGCTGGCATTGTTCTTGCGTAGACTGGACGGACAAAGGAGATTCAGAAAGTGCGTGGTTGTGTGAGATCGGTGTAAGAAATGATCTCGCTGGGCTCGTGAAACATTCTCCAATGAAACACGCGCAGGAACAAAGTGACGCCGTGCAAGATAACCTCACTTTGCGTGACGGATCTGACAAGAAACAGGACGGGACGGCTATACCTCGACGGCACGAGGAGGTCGCACTTGCGGAAGCTTTGAGAGCTAACCTCACTTTGGTCGGATTTGCTAAAGGCGGCCGGTAGAATTCGACCATGTTATGGAGGAGTGAGGATAGAGTTCAAGGCGAAGCGGTGGTGGAAATACCTTCGGTCGGCGATACTAACGGCGAGGGGTACAAATCGATCCAAGCAAACAATCGCGAGGAGACTGCGATGTACGATACAAAACCTAACCTCGCATCGGGATACGGAAGGGACGATGTGGGATATAAGCTACAGGGTGTGCGGGCTAAATTTGACACCTGGCCTTTGGGCTTATATCTCAGGGTTGAGTTGACGTATCGAAATGATTGATATGTCATTCGATTGCTAAAAGTTGTGCGAACAAGTGTAAAAAATGTCTAGCTCCGTAAATATGTGGAACCCGTCCGAATTGTACAAGCGCGTAACGTGTGTTATGATGGTTCGTGCCGGCCATACGAATTCCGAAATTCGGAAGGCGGCGATGTGTTCGCTGAACACCGTAAAAACAATACGCGTACAGCTCGAGGAGTGTGGTGAAGACGTGGATAGTGTTATTGTTCGCAAAAAGCATAGCAGGCGGTCGGATTGTGTGCGGACCGACGCGTTCCTGGCTGGATTGCAGCAGCGGACGACGGCCGATCCCGGCGTCGGCATCCGGGCCCTGGCGCGAGACGTTGGCGTGGCCCCGAGCACCGTCAAGGTGGCGTTAAATGAGGACCTGCGGTACGCGTCGTACAAGCGACGTGGGGGACAGCTCATAACACCAAATACGCGCGAAAAGCGGCTTGCCAACGCTAAGCGCTTGCTGAGCTTGCTGAAGCACCCGGCGCAGCCATGCACGTTGTGGTTCTTCTCTGACGAGAAGAACTTTTGTCAAGACCAGAAGCACAACGTGCAGAACAACCGCTGGCTCGCTTACTGTGCTGCTGATGTGCCCCATGTGCCGCAGACGAAGTTTCCTCAGACGGTGATGGTGTTCGGGTGCGTCTCGTCGGAGGGAGACGTGATGCCGCCTCACATCTTCCCCCAGGGCCTGCGGCTGAATGCTGACGGGTACATTGACCTGCTGGCTACCGTGGTGAAGCCGTGGATTGAGACGGTGGCCAATGGGCGGCCGTACGTTTGGCAGCAGGATTCTGCACATGCCATAGGGCCGTAAAAACACGCCAATGGCTCACTGCCAATTTCGACCGATACACCAGCACCGACGTTTGGCCACACAGCTCCCCTGACCTTAATCCTATGGATTACTTTGTGTGGGGCACAGTTGAGCGGGACACCAACAGGGCGTCCTGCAATACCAAAGCGGAGCTGGTGGCCAGAATAAAGGCCGTGTTTGCGGCCATCCCCAGAGACATGGTTATCCGGGTTTGCTCGCGGTTCCGGAAGCGGGTGCAGGCGGCCATCGACGCGAAGGGGGGGGGGGGGGGGGGGGTACTTCGAATAAAAAATGCGGCAAACATGGTAAGCTAAACTTTGTAGAAATTTTTTTTTAATATTTAACATAAATTTGATTGAAAAAAATCCTTTCCTATTCCCTCAGAAGCTGTCAAATTTATCTCGAACACCCTGTATAAGTCTCCTAAAGCGTCGGCAGGAAGCGGAGCAGAAAAGACTGGAATTGGAAATGCAATTAAAGTTCGCGAAGGAGGAATAGGGGCTGTTGGTCGAGGAGCTGGGAGCTGTGGCGTTAACCAACGCATCGAGAGATAACCCTTCGTATCAGGTGAAGGGGTCGATGGACAGCATTCAGCCAGAAGATCCAGAACTATCGGCGAAACAACTAGCTGTTAGGCATTCGGTTCCAAAGGAGCTTCCAATATTTTCGGGAAACCCCGCCGAGTGGTCTTTGTTCATTTCCAGTTACGAGAACACCACAAAGCTTTGCGGTTTCTCCAATTGGTAGAACATGATTCGATTGCAGAAAGCACTGAAGGGCCCGGCATTGGATGCAGTGCGTAGCAGATTACTGATGCCGGAAATGGTGCCACTGGTTATTAATACCCTACGAACCCGGTTTGGGCAACCAAAACACATCGTAAACTGCCTGATTGAGAAAGTGTGTCGTTTGCCAGCTCCACGTATTGCTCGGCCTGAGTCAATCATTCAGTTCAGCGAAGCATTCCAGGGTATGGTTGCGCACATGCTAGCAGCTCGACAACATGCGCACTTATCCAATCCAACGTTGTTGGACGAGTTGGTAGGCAAGCTACCCATCGAGCAGCAATACGCGTGGGCACACGATACGCGGGGCAGCGATGAACCGGATTTGGTCACCTTTAGTAACATCATGGATGATCTGGGTAAGGACGCTACAAAACTAGTAGTAATGGACTGCTCTCTTTTAAGGTCAAGTGAAAAGAACGCAAAGTACCGGGGTCACGTGAATGCACATTCCGAAGACTGCAAGCCATCAACATCCCGAAGCACAAATTACACCTGCGTAAATTGCAATAAAGGAGGTCACGATGCGAAGAAATGCTATCAGTTCAGAGCAATGTCGGTGAAAGAGCGCTGGCAGAGAGCGCGTGCTCTGATGTTGTGCTTTACCTGCTTGGAAAAACACAGTTGGCAGACGTGTAGAAACAGACCACGTTGTAGCATCAACGATTGTTCCTACAGACACCACACATTACTGCACGACGACAGCGAACATCGCGAACCTTCCAACACACCCTGGCAGGGCGGACAGGGAGCTTGTAACCAAGTCGCTGAAAATCACCATCATCAGTCACCAGCATCAACAGCGACATCCTTGTTCAGAATAGTGCCAGTGACATTATATGGACCGAAGTCAACCGTGACCACATTTGCCTTCCTTGACGAAGGATCATCGATGACTCTCAATGATGAGGAATTGGCGGACCAGTTGGGAGCAGAGGGAAGAAAAGGACGGTACCGAAGGACCGCCATCAGGACCGTACCGAAGCTCAACCTCCTTCGACAGTCTTTCCAGAGATGTGGTAGTTGGAAACATCTTCATGGATTGCCGATTGTTGAATATAAGGATTCTCAACCGAGACTTCTGATTGGTTTGGATAATTTGCGTCTTGCAGTTCCCATCAAAATCCGGGAAGGACTGCCTGAAGATCCCGTTGCAGCGAAAACCCGACTTGGTTGGTGCATTTACGGTAAACCGTCAGCTTCAGTTGGTGAAGGATTGTTCCACATATGCAGTTACAATGAAGCGGAAACTCTGCAAGAAGCAATTAAAAAATTCTACGACATTCAGCAACTGGGCAACGTTGCGAATGAGCCACGCGATCCACAGGTACGACGCGCTCTCAACATCTTAGAAGCGACAACGGTTACACTGGCGCAGATGATTCGAGGTGTTACCAACCATCGCTAACATCAGGATACCGCGATGCTATTTCGTGGATGCGACAGTGACGACATACGACAACGCGGAATGGCACCTATTCGTGGACGCTAGTCAAAATGCGTACTCCTGCGTGCTTTACTTGCGGACGGTCAACTCTTCGGGAGAGGCTCAATGTTCTCTGGTCAGTGCCAAGGCGAAGGTGGCACCATTGAAGCCACTTTCTATTCCCAAGTTGGAGCTTCAGGCGTGTTTATTGGGATCCATATTGCTGCAATATACACAACAACATCATCCACTCAGTGTCAAAAGAAGGGTGCTTTGGACAGACAGCTCGGTTGCGTTGGCATGGATAGGAGCTGACCCGAAGAACTACAAACCATTTGTTGCGCATCGGGTGGCGGAGATTATGGAACACACGCAGGCGAATGAGTGTCGATGGGTTCCGACGGATAAAAATCCCACTGACGAAGCCACTAAGCGGAAAGGCCGACCAAACCTGGACTGGGACGGTATTTGGTTCCAAGGGCCAGACTTCTTACGTCAATACGAAGATACATGGCCGGTACGCATCATCATCAAGCATAGCCCTTTAGAAGAGATGCGTCGATTGAATGTGCATGTGGAGGAACCGGTCATCAGGACAATTTTTGTCATGGTGGAACGCTTTTCACGTGTGGAAAGGCTATATAGGACCGTGGGATGGATTTATCGGTACATCGACAACCTACGCAGAAAGGCACGAGGACAACCTCGGCTAAAGGGACATCTAAGGTAAGAAGAGCTACATAAGGCGGAGGTTATTATGTGGAAACAGCCGCAAACTGAGCACTTTGAGGAAGAAATACGTACTCTCCGGACGAAGGAAGGCGACGGCAATAACGAATGGCGCACGGTGGCTAAAAAGAGTCCTCGCCAGTTAGTACAACGGAACCGTGCACGGTTTTATCGCCTCTACCACTCTCCCAGGTGCAGGCGGCACCCCCGGAGGTCCAGCATCGTAGAATACGCTCACCTCGCCGGTCTTCTAGAAATAGAAGACCTCCGCGAAGATTCGACGCGTTAATACTTTAAAGGGGGTTGATGTTATGGCCCAACCTGCCTAGCGTCTGAGGGCAATCACCGACGACAAGCAACGGTCTTCTTGTGATGTGTGAATGAAGGAGGTTGGGTTAGATGAGAGGGCTCATTCGGGTGAGTGGCAAGTCGGCTGTGGGCTACAACACGGGCAAGAAGAATACGACGAATACAGCCTTACATAGTTTTACTGCATCAAACCAACGCGTTAATTATTGTGTAGTAACCGCGTAGCGATATCACAGCACAAGAAATGCTGAAGGTGTATTTAATCTTGGAGTGCAAAAACATATCGAAGAATTGATTTAAAAAATCGGATTAGATAATGCAAAGGTGGCAAAGACCACCATGGATCAAGGATTCTTACACGATAAAAAACCAAGAGCTGTATTGAAAGATGATACGCAATACAGAAGCATTGTAGGAAACTTAATGTTTATTGCGAATTGCGCTAGGCCTAATATTGCGGTAGGTGTTGGTATACTCGGAAGGAAGTTTAGTGAACCAACTGAAAAGGATTATATAGCGGCAAAGCGAGTGGTGAGATATTAGAAACAAACAAAGAATTGGCTCTTACATCTCGGTGACAAAACGCATCTAAATTTTGAAGCGTTTTCTAATGCAGATTGGGCAGGGGATGTTAGTAGCAGGAAATTCACCACAGGGTATATGATTCTTTACGCAGGAGGAGTAGTATCATGGGCTAGTAGATGCCAGAATTGTGTAAGCTTATTGTTAGGAGAGCGATCCTACCCGATCCATCGACCCATCACTAACGAGAGTGACGTAAGAAGAGTAGGGATGGACGGGTGAATAACTCTCTTCCTCATTGACTGCCAAAGGCGACGGATGTGCGTGTGCGTGTTAGTACCGATATTATATTTATATATATATATATATATATATATATATATATATATATATATATATATATATATATATATATATATATATATATATATATATATATATATATATATATATATATATATATATATATATATATATATATATATATATATATATATATATGTGAAGTAGGGAAACGAGATAGCGATATCGTGGCGAGCGCCGAGTGAGCGAAGGGGGGTATTTAAGCGGCGCGCGCTGCTGGGTCGGGAGGTCAGTTGAACGCGAAATGTCGAAGGTGAAGGACGTGCGAATTGGAGAATAAATAAAGTGAACTAAACGAAAGCCACCCATCTTCTTCTTTTGATGTTTAACTGATTCTCACATGGGGGCTCGTCCGGGATACTGCTTTCCCAAACGAGTGAGGCTTTTGCGATGAAAGCAATCGGTGCGATATAGTGTGATGTTTCGTGAGGCTATTTTGTGATTAAATAGCAAAAAACTGTGAGGCTTTTTTATGAAGGCAAATAGTGAGACGTTTTGTGAAAGAGATGAACAGTGAGGCTTTCGTAGCAATCCGTGCGAATCAGTGAGGCTTGTGAAGCAATTAGTGAGGCTTTATTTTTAGCAACCAGTGAGAATCCGTGAGGGATAGCGAGGCTTTCCGAAGCAATCCGAGTGAAGAAATTTAGCGAGGCTTTACAGCAACCTGCCTGTGAAAATTCTGTGTGAATTTTACGAGTCAACTAGTGTGACATTTGTGCGTGAGTGCGGGAAGCCGCGAGAAAATTGTGTGGTAGTGTGTGTGTCGGCTTTGTGAGTGAAAGATAGAGAGAGATAGAATGGCAACGGTCAAGGAGCTTTGTGAAGATTTCACGAAGATTGGGTTGGTGCGCGAGTGTGAGAGGCTTGGCCTAGAAACCACTGGAGGAAAAGTGGAAATCGCGAATCGAATTGTGAAATACCGAGCGACGGTTGCGTCAGGGGACAACGCCGGTCCGTCCGGGAGTGGACACAGAGCAGAACCAGCTAACGCCATAGACGACGTCGAAAACTACGCGGGTAACCAACCGTACGAGAGTTGCGATGATGATTCCGAGGAAAAAGCGGATCTGGATCTTCCGGAAGAAGGTGATAGCTTTGTTGCCGAGGATGACGATGAAACGGAAGAAGACCCTTTTCAAACTGCTGTGCGAATCTCGACGCCTAAACGACCGCAACGCGTTTACGCATTTCGAGATGTGGAAGATAGCATTGAGACGTTTGGAGCAGAGGATGGGCACGATGTGCGTATTTGGCTGGCACACCTCGATTCCGTATCAAAGTCAGCAGGATGGAATGACGAACAAAAGCTAATCATGTTACGTAAAAAGATGACGGGAATCGCAAGAAAGTTCGTGTCGTCTTTGCGTAATGTGCAAACTTATGCGAGATTGAAAAAAGAGCTGATCACGGAATTTGCTCCATTTGTGAGGTCGAGTGATGTGCATCGGATTCTCGCAAATCGGAAGAATGAAACGGCCGAGACGATGCGAGAGTACGTTTACGAAATGCAACGAATTGCTGCCCAAATTGATTTAGACGAACCAAGCTTGTGCGAGTACATCGTGAACGGTGTGACCGACGATGATTTTTTCAAATCATTGCTGTATGAGGCGCAAACAATTCGAGTGTTAAAAGAAAAGTTGCTCAATTTTGAAAAAGTGCGCATGGCTCGAAAGAAGAAAACGACAGATAAAGAAGAAAACAAACGAGTTTTGTCATCCAGTAGCCGCGTTGACAAACGGGCGGAGCAGCGATGCTACAATTGCGGAAACAAAGGACACCAAGCTCGCGCGTGCGCGCAGACACAGGGTGGTCCGAAATGTTTCTCGTGTCGTGAGTACGGTCATAAGGCGAGCGAGTGTGCGCGGAACAAAAGCGTCGTTCCTGCGAAAATAAACGTGACGGAAGAATCGGTGGGAATGGTTGATGTCGTGTTAAACAAAACATCGGTCAAGGCATTGTTTGACAGTGGAAGCAACCAAAACTTGGTGACAATAGGTTGTTACAAAAGAATCGAGGGATCACCGCTGATCGATACTTCGATGTGGTTCCAGGGCTTTGGTGGCATGAGAACAAAGGCGATCGGCATGTTCACGGTGGACGTTACGGTGGATGATAACGTTTTTAGTGGTGTGCGATTTTTTGTGGTGCCAAATGAAAGCATGTCTTACGATGCAGTATTGGGCAGAGATTCCTTGAACTATTTTGAAGTTACGATGACAACGGCGGGTGTCAAAGTCAGGCCATATGGTTCAACGGATGAAATGTTTTCTATTGTGTGTGACAATGAAGACAATTTGGATGTGTCTCCTCGATTTTCGGAAAGAGTAAAGGCTGTTATTTCGGGGTACAAACCTGCGGGAAACGTGAATAGTCGTGTTGAGACGAAAATTATTTTGCATGACGAGACGCCTGTGCGTTCGTCGCCAAGGCGTTTTGCTCCGGGTGAAAAGGCGGTGCTGGAGAAAACAATCGACGAGTGGTTAGCCGCGGGAATAATTCGAGAAAGTGAGAGTGATTTTGCGAGTCCGGTAACGTTAGCGAGAAAAAAGGACGGTTCCTTACGCGTTTGTGTTGATTATCGCGGACTTAATCGAAAAATGATTAAGGATTGTTTTCCCATGAGGAACATAGAAGATCAAATCGATCGCTTGAAGTCAGCCAGAGTTTTTACCACACTTGACTTGAAAAATTCGTTTTTTCATGTTCCTGTGGAAAAGTCGAGCCAGCGGTACACAGGCTTTGTTACCCACACAGGCCAGTACGAGTTTCTTAGAACGCCTTTCGGGTTGGTCAATAGTCCAGCGAGTTTCAGCCGGTTTGTAGCGGATGTGTTTCGGGAATTCATCAAGAGTGAGCGTGTGTTGGTGTATGTGGATGATTTAATAATTCCTTCATTAGATGAGGAAAGTAATTTTCAAACGTTGAAGGAATTGTTAAATGTCGCGAGTGAGAACGGTGTGCAGTTCAATTGGAAAAAATCGCAATTTTTAAAGGATGAAGTGGAGTATCTCGGGTATGTGATTCGCAACGGGTGTTATCGCATAGCGCCGAGTAAGTTGCGATCGGTTCAGCTTTTTCCGGAACCGAAAAATGTGAAGCAGCTGCAAAGATTTTTGGGACTTACGAGTTACTTCCGAAAATTTATTGCTGGTTACGCGACAATTTCGAAGCCTTTGACAAGTTTGCTTCAGAAAGGTGTTGAGTTTGTGTTTAGTGAAGAGGAGCGTTCGAGTTTTGACGAGTTGAAACGGTGTTTGGTGACCGATCCGGTGTTAAAGATCTACGACGAAAGTGCCGAAACCGAGCTCCATACGGACGCGTCAAAGTACGGTTATGGTGCTGCGCTTATGCAGAAGAGTGATGATGACAAGTTTCATCCTGTTGCCTTCATGAGTCAACAAACATCAAACGCGGAGAAGAATTATAGTGCGTATCATTTGGAAGTGCTAGCGGTGGTTCGCGCTGTTGAAAAGTTTCGTGTGTATCTCTTAGGCATCAAGTTTAAGATCGTTACAGATTGTGCAGCGTTTGGGCATACTTTAAAATCGAAAGAACTGTCGGCAAGAATCGCGAGATGGGCTTTGATGCTCGAAGAGTATGAATATGAAGTGGTTCATAGGCCAGGTTCATCGATGAAGCATGTGGATGCGTTGAGCAGGGCACCGGTGATGATTGTGAAAAGCGATCCTATGATAGAAGCGATCAGAAAAATGCAACAAAGTGACGAGCGTGCGAAGGCAATTATCGAATTGTTAAAAACGCAATCTTTTGAAGATTTTGTCATGTGCAATGGGCTGCTGATGAAAGTAGTGAAAGGTAGGGAAGTGATTGTGGTACCATCGGGGATGCAAAGCGATTTGATACGTAGGATACACGAAAAGGGTAACTTAGGAGCTCGTAAGATAGAGGGTATTATCGAACAGGAGTTTTACATTCCAAACGCGAGTGAGAAAATAAAACAAACGATTGAGTGTTGTGTGAAATGTATCCTCGCAGAGCGTAAAAGGGGAAAAGTTGACGGTTTATTATACCCAATCGCGAAAGGTGACGTTCCGTTAGACACGTATCACGTAGACCATTTGGGTCCAATGGACATTACGGAGAAAAGGTATAAATATTTGTTTGTAGTAGTTGATGCCTTTAGTAAGTACACTTGGATATATCCTACTAAAACGACGAATTCATTTGAAGTAATTCAGCGATTAGCAACACAGAGCGAGGTATTTGGTAATCCAAGGCGTATTATTAGCGATAAAGGGGCTGCGTTTACGTCAAACGATTTTAAGCGGTATTGTGAGGATCAGGATATCGAGCGTGTGGAAGTTACGACAGGTGTTCCGCGCGGGAACGGGCAGGTAGAGAGGGTAAATCAAGTGATTATTGCTATGTTGCGAAAGATGGGTGTAAACGATCCTGCAAAGTGGTATAAGCACGTTGCCAATATTCAGCGGTGGATTAATTCGAGCCCACATCAGAGCATCGGTGTTACTCCTTTTGAAGCGATGTTTGGGGTACCGATGAGACACGAAGGAGATTTACGACTAGGTGAGCTGATGGAAGAAATTCGAGTGGCCCAACATCACGATCAACGAGAGCAGACTCGAGCTGGTGCCAGGGTTTCTATCGAGAAAGCCCAAGAAGAACAACGGAGATCGTACGACTTACGAGCGCGGTCGGCTACAACTTACCGCGAAGGCGACCTGGTGGTGATTAAGCGGACGCAGTCCGGGCCTGGAAGGAAGTACGCAGCTGAGTACCTTGGACCATATAAGGTAACCAGTGTTCGTCCACATGATCGCTATGACGTAGAAAAGATCAATGGCGAAGGGCCAAAAGTGACGTCGACGGCTTCGTCACATATGAAACCCTATCGGTTTTATTGCGGTGAGGATCCTTCGGGGCGAAAGGATCGGTCGAGGAAAGGCCGTGTGAAGTAGGGAAACGAGATAGCGATATCGTGGCGAGCGCCGAGTGAGCGAAGGGGGGTATTTAAGCGGCGCGCGCTGCTGGGTCGGGAGGTCAGTTGAACGCGAAATGTCGAAGGTGAAGGACGTGCGAATTGGAGAATAAATAAAGTGAACTAAACGAAAGCCACCCATCTTCTTCTTTTGATGTTTAACTGATTCTCACATATATATATATATATATATATATATATATATATATATATATATATATATATATATATATATATATATATATAGTTATGCGCAGAATGTTTCACACGCTGAGTTGCATCCGACACCTTGGTCCCGTGTTGTACAACGTGACTTCCGAGCATCAGCATGTCATCTGATACTCCAGGAATGTCAGCATGCAACATGGTACCGTGGGACAAGCGGCCAACGGGAGAACCATCTAGCGCAGTCTAGCAGTCTTCGCCCATCGTGCAGCCGAGGTGTATCAGCTCTCAATAAAATATTAAAAGTTTATTTTCCGTAATTAAATCTGTTTTTATATTACAAAAAGAAAGATAACCATAACTGGCGCAGTCGGTTCGGTTCAGTTCACGTTCTTATTAGTGCGCATAAAAAAAATTAAAAAATCCAAAAGTGAAGAAAACTTTGTGCTCGCCCGGAACATACTCCATCACCCAACCCGCGGTCGATTTGCGACGAACACGTGTTTTTTTTCTGTTCTTGACGCAATTGTGACGAAAAGTGTTAAGTGACTTTTGGTAGTGCACAAAACAAAAACGTTTAGTTTCAACTATTAAGAACTGGAATCATAAGTAAAGCTTCTGGATCTGCAACGATAAAGACGACTCCCCAGAAGATCAGCTGGGAAAACATCCGATCATCGAACGTCCCAACCCGTGGACACCAAGAGAGCAAACGAAGAAACTATTCCAACGAGGATCACTGGATAGAAGAAGGACAAACATTGAATCGGGTAACAAAAAACTCAATCGAAATTCCTAATTTGTGAGTATAAGGTGAGTTATTTTAGGTGATTTTTTTACTTGATCTCCACACCCTTAGCGGCAAAAAAAGAAGGTATTTGATTGTGTTTCAATTCGTTCATGCCAAAGTTTAACCCTCTTTCTAAACCCTCGCGGTACAGTGATACGCAAAATAATAAAATGGAACAGGATCTCCATGCTTTAGTTAACTCAATGAGAATGCTTGAAGAACGCATTAACGCGCTTCAAATTGAGAATAACAACCTTCAGCAGCAGCAACGACAGCAGTTGCAAGCCCAAACGCCTCCATCAAGGAGCGCTGAATATTATAAAATTCCAGATCCTATACGGACAATTCCTTCTTTTGACGGAAATAAACGCCAACTATCATCATGGCTGGCAACTGTGAAAAAAACATTAGATCTGTTTAGATCTACTGTAGCCCCAGACCTGTTTGCAGTCTATGAGCAAGCCATAATTAACAAAATTGATGGTAAAGCTCGTGACACCATATGTGTTAACGGGAATCCCACAACTTTTGAAGAGGTTGCAGAAATATTACAACACGTGTACGGCGATCGTAACAACATAGCAACCTATCAAACGCAGCTGTGGACAATGAAAATGGATAGCAGTTTGCATATCCATTACAAAAAAACAAAAGATGTTATGATCAGCATGAAATCTTTGGCAAAACAAAACCCTTTATATGCCAAGCACTGGGATGCCATAGATCATTTTCTGGAACAAGAATGCTTAGCAGCTTTCATAAACGGCCTAAGCAAAATGTATTTTGGTTACGCACAAACCGCGCAACCAACTGATCTAGAAAACGCATACGCTTTTCTTTGTCGTTTTCAGTGTGCCGAAAAAACGAAATCAAATACTTTTAACAATCTTCAAGTAACACAACAACCTACGTTTAGTAAAAGTTACAAAAACGAAGGAAAATCAACCGTCTCGAAGATTGACCGAAAACCTGAATTTGGTCAGACAAAACAAAACTCCGAGAGACAGAAAATAACACCAATGGATATCGACTCTTCGATTAGATCCAAAGGTAAAATTTTCTGCCATACATTAGATCATGACCAAAAAAGTAACGACTCGGAAAGTGAAGACGAAGATGTCGAAGAAGTAAATTTTCAGATTTCCAATGCCGTAATCAATCAAAGATGAAAGCAACTAATGGCTTACCATATCTAATATTAAATGTGAATAATTTACAAGCAAAAATGCCCAACCTGATGCCACCACAAGCTCTGATACCCATGGTCAACACCTGAGCCTCGCTATTCGGAACCTTGCTGACCAGATCAACAGTCGATCGAGGACGCTCGACGCTTAAGGGGGGAGGAGTTATGCGCAGAATGTTTCACACGCTGAGTTGCATCCGACACCTTGGTCCCGTGTTGTACAACGTGACTTCCGAGCATCAGCATGTCATCTGATACTCCAGGAATGTCAGCATGCAACATGGTACCGTGGGACAAGCGGCCAACGGGAGAACCATCTAGCGCAGTCTAGCAGTCTTCGCCCATCGTGCAGCCGAGGTGTATCAGCTCTCAATAAAATATTAAAAGTTTATTTTCCGTAATTAAATCTGTTTTTATATTACAAAAAGAAAGATAACCATAACTATATATATATATATATATATATATATATATATATATATATATATATATATATATATATATATATATATATATATATATATATATATATATATATTAATAAAGGACAAATACAAAAGTGGCGACGAGATATAGAACCTGTTGCGGAAAGTGTGTAGAATCATCAAAAGTGCAGTATTAGAACATTGAAATAACGAATCAAGAGGATAATATTGGAGCGTCATCGAGCAAAGGCCGGCCGAGCGTCCAAAATGGCGGCTCCCATGAAAGCACATGGATTCGCGAGTTGTTAGAACGACAGCAAGAAATGTTCATGCAGCAACAACAGCTTTTGACAAATGTTCTTTTATCTATGAACCAAAAAAAATCGCAGTGTCCCGAAAGTGCGATGGACGCGTTAGCATCACAGATAAAAGAATTTCGCTACGACCTCCGCGAAGTGCATGCAGTCAGAGAAGACAGCCGGAAACAGTCACGTAACGACAGCAAGCCGAATGTAAAACTGCCGGTATCGTGTTGGTTATGTGTTGGCGGCCACTACGCTAGAGCTCTTACGAAAGTCGAAATGAACTACAGCCAGGTTGACAGGGAAGGGTTGGCGGTGATATTTGCAGTGTCAAAGTTTCATAAGATGTTGTATGGACGCCATTTTACCTTGCAGACAGATCATGCGCCGCTGATTAGAATTTTCGGATCTCGAAAAGGAATCCCGGTTTATACAGCTAGCAGACTGCAGCGGTGGGCGCTGACGTTATTGCTGTATGATTATTCGTTACTGCTGTATGATGGAATACGTAGCAACGGCGAAATTCGGGAATGCAGATATTCTTTCGAGGTTAATAAACCGTCAAGAGAAGCCCGAAGAAGATTTTATCATCGCTAGTATTCAAATGGAAAACGATCTGCAATCCCTGCTGACCACAACTGTAAAAGCGATACCACTAAGGTTTGAAGCCCTGGAACGAGGAACACAAGCAGATCCGGTACTTAAAGAAGTGTTCAAGTTCGTTCTGTCGGAGTGGCCATGTGTGAAGCGGAGCAACGAATATAAGCAACTGTACGAGCGTCGAGAATCACTGAGTACGGTTGGAAAGTGTTTACTGTTTGGCGAACGGGTGGTGAATCCTGAGAAGCTGAAAGGAAGAGTCCTACAGTTGCTGCACAAGGGTCATCAAGGTATACATCGAACGAAAGCTGTCGCAAGAACATATGTATACTGGCCAAACATAGACAAGGAAATAGAGAGCATGGTGCGATCTTGTCAATCATGTGCAAGTGCTGCCAAATCACCACCGCACTCTTTGCCAGTTTCGTGGTCGAAAACGAGTTATCCGAGGAAGCGTATACATTTTGATTTTGCGGGACCAATGAACGACATGTACTATTTTCTGGCAATATATTCCTTCTCGAAGTGGCCAGAAATAGTACCGACTACCCGAATTTCGGCCGCATCAACTGTTCATATCCTGAGAGGATTGTACGCTAGATTCGGTGTGCCAGAGACAATAGTAAGTGATAATGGGACACAATTCACCAGCGCCGAGTTTGGTGATTTTTGTTCCCGAAACGGAATTGATCACATCAGGACCCCGGCATATCACCCGCAGTCCAACGATCAAGCGGAGCGATTTGTAGACTCCTTCAAACGGGCGCTGAAAAAATTCGGGACAAAGAAGGGTCAACGCAGGCTGCATTGGATACGTTCCTGTTAACGTATAACAGGTTGGCTGATAAGTCCCCGGTCTGACTCATAGATGGCGCCGCTAGTATTAAATGCATATTATTTTTATGTAGCACCAACCTTCAAATGATTCGTGTGAATTCGTGGGACAGAGCGTCTTTTGTCAAGCAACTTTTGTTATTGTGAAAAAAATGGAAAAAAAGGAATTTCGTGTTTTGATAAAATACTGTTTTCTGAAGGGAAAAAATACAGTGGAAGCAAAAACTTGGCTTGATAATGAGTTTCCGGACTCTGCCCCAGGGAAATCAACAATAATTGATTGGTATGCAAAACTCAAGCGTGGTGAAATGAGCACGGAGGACATATGAAGAAGAAAAAAGTGTTATTCCACCAAGACAACGCACCGTGCCACAAGTCATTGAGAACGATGGCAAAAATTCATGAATTGGGCTTCGAATTGGGCAGAGGCCATTACTTTGCCAGCGAACTTTTGAGTCTTTCCACGATTCGGAGCCGGTTCACCGGTCGCTGTCCACTGAGCCGACTGTCGATTGGACTCAGGAGTGTAGTGATGGAGCCATGTTTCATCCATTGCTACATATCGACGCAAAAACTCAGGTGTATTACGAGTTAACAGCTGCAAACACCGCTCAGAATCATCAACACGTTGGTGTTTTTGGTCAAATGTGAGCTCGCGCGGCACCCATTTTGCACAGAGCTTCCGCATATCCAAATATTTATAAATGATATGACCAACACGTTCCTTTGATATCTTTAAGGCCTCTGCTATCTCGATCAACTTCATTTTACGGTCATTCAAAATCATTTTGTGGATTTTTTTGATGTTTTCGTCGGTAACCACCTCTTTCGGGCGTCCACTGCGTTCACCGTCCTCCGTGCTCATTTCACCACGCTTGAATTTTGCATACCAATCAATTATTGTTCATTTCCTTGGGGCAGAGTCCGGAGACTCATTATCAAGCCAAGTTTTTGCTTCCACTGTATTTTTTTCCTTCAGAAAACAGTATTTTATCAAAACACGAAATTCCTTTTTTTCCATTTTTTCACAATAACAAAAGTTGCTTGACAAAAGACGCTCTGTCTCACAAACTAATTGACATACAGACGTCAAATTTTGACACGAATCATTTGAAGGTGTGTGCTATATAAAAATAATATGCATTTAATACTAGCGGCGCCATCTATGTGTCAGACCGGGGACTTATCAGCCAACCTGTTAATGCTGAATAGAAGACCACGCACTTGTTTGGATCTTCTGCGACCATCAGTAGTGTCGACAACACCCGGACAGGATGGAACCCCTTGTAAGCGGCAGTTGGGAGTTAACGACCTGGTTTTCGCGAAGGAATTTCGCAAAAACGGGTGGAATTGGATCCCAGGAAAGGTTGCAAGGCGCTTGGGTCGTGTAATGTAGGACATCATCCTGAACTCGGGTAAGCACCTGCGATATCATGTCAATCAATTGCGGGCACGTCACCAAGGTGGCGAGCAGCTGCCAAATGTTTATTTCTCAGGAAATATTGGGAAACAAAAGATGCCCTTGGATGTCCTAATGAAGGAATGGAACTTGCAAAGACTACCAGAAGTTCTACCACCACAATCTAAGCCAACGATACAGCCATACATTGAAGCTTCTGTGCCACAAGAGGTTTCGCAGCCTCTTGCGAATAAAGGATCAGAACCACTGGTGTTGCGTCGATCGCAACGAACAAGAAAGGCACCAGAATGGGCTAAGCGATATGTTTTTTGAATTAAGGAGGGAGATGTTAGGAGAGCGATCCTACCGAACCATCGACCCATCACTAACGAGAGTGACGTAAGAAGAGTAGGGATGGACTGGTGAATAACTCTCTTCCTCATTGACCGCCAAATGCGACGTTTGTGGGTTTGCGTGTTAGTACCGATATTATATATATTAATAAAGGACAAATACAAAAAAAAAAGAATCATAAGTGGAATGGAATCAGACGAAATCATAAGTGGGATCATAAATAACTGTAAGTGCTTAGAGGCCAGAATACAATGGATCCCCACATAACCATCGAGGGTAATCAAGTAGCTGACGAATTAGCAAATAAAGGCACTAAAAGCAACCTTAAAATTAACAGTCTGATACGTTTCAAAGCTGCGTTATCTAAGCTACGAAAATAAAAACGATATAAAAATGCGGACCGATAGTACACAAACGTGTGTACAATCAAAAGAAAAAAATACGAGTAATATCACACGAAAATAGGAAAAAAAATGGAGCACCAAACAATGGAATTATCGCTAAAAGAGGTTAAAAATAATTAATAGACTGATCTTGGGACACGACTGATGTAACTACTGACTACACAAATTCAAAAAGAAGGGCGGCTATACATAACCTACAAAAGTCCAGACACTGGTCGACATAGAATTTTTCACTGCATGAGGCTCGGAACAGCAAGAAGAAAAGATAAACACAGTAGTAACCAAAAAGGTATTAAATTTCAAACAAGCAAACAAAATCAAATTTTAAACTTAAATCAAACAGAACAGACTAGGCCAGGAAAAAGAGCACTAAGAATATCAGTGGCAGATATAAACAGACCTACAATAAACCCGAGCGCGTGTTAACAATCAGCATTTTCCAATGTTGTTAACCGACGCCAGCAACGACCCTAGCAACAGCAACAGTAAACAGCGTCGATCAGCAAACAGTGTTGATCGATTGACCTAGTTCGTGTTACAAAAGTGAGGTGAAGCTATACTAAAATAAACCTGCACACGGTACATGAAGAGTGAGAGTTCCTGCACATCGTGACAACTTTCGCGATTGGCGCCGTGGACCAGTAGTTGATTCATCATCAAAAAAGACCATCCAGAGCATCCCGCAAGCTTTCATCCCAACACCGGATCGATACGAACGAGATATTCGGTAGTTGTGAGGGAATATCCGATTCCGAAGAGAGCGGAAACAAGCTCAAGACATCGAGGAAGCGGTGGAGGTTCGTAAGTCACATCGAACCCGCAAATCTCCATGTTGGCAAGAAGACTATTTCATGGGTTACACTGGATACGCCATGAATGCAACAGCTTTTGTAGAAAACATCCCAAGTTCGCTCGAAGAAATGAAGCAACGTCCTGATTGGCAGAAGTGGGAAGCAGCTATGCACGAGGAAATGAATTCCTTAGAGCGGAACAAAACATTGACGTTAGTGAAGCTTCCGGAAGGACGTGTGCCGATAACATGTAAATGGGTCTTCAAGGTGAAGGACAACGACGCAGATTGCGAGAAACGGTACGAGGCGAGACTTTTAGCTCGAGGTTTCAGCCAGAGAGCAGGGTTTGATTACGGGGAAACCTACTCTCCAGTGGTGCGGCTAGATTCTGTACGAGCAGTGTTGGCCATAGCTAATCAGCAAATGATAACAGTGCATCAGGTGGACGTCAAGACGGCTTTTCTCAACGGGGACTTGGAAGAGGAGATCTTCATGGCTCAACCAGAAGGATTAAAGAAAGATAAGAATCTAGTCTGTCGTCTTAACCGTTCTTTGTATGGTCTCAAACAGGCATCGAGAGCATGGAACAAGCGGTTCCACACATTCGTGGAAAGACTAGGATTCACCAGGAGCTTGAATGATCCGTGCCTTTACGTCAAGGGTTCTGGGAGCAACCAAGTCATCCTTGTTTTGTACGTGGATGACTTACTGATAGTCAGTCGTAGGCTGAAGGTGGTAGATGCGGTGAAGCGATGCCTGAGGAAGGAATTTGAAACGACGGATATGGGAGAGGTGCGTACATTCCTTGGTATGAGGATTGACCGGAATGTGGAAGAGAAAATGCTTGGAATAAGCCAGAGAGGTTTTCTTGAAAACCTGCTTCGTCGTTTCAACATGGCAGATTGTAAACCATCGTCTACACCGATCGAATACCGTCTACACCTGCAAAAGGGAGAAGAAGCTGAACGCACTGAGAAACCGTATCGAGAGCTGATTGGTTGTCTCATGTACGTGACATTGACGTCAAGGCCTGACCTGTGTGCAGCTGTAAATTATATGAGTCAGTTCCAGAGCTGCCCAACGGAACTGCATTGGACTCACGCTAAACGGATTTTACGGTACATCAAAGGGACTCTGGATTTAGGTCTAGTATTCTGTGCGAAGGATACGGTACCGGTAGTGGAAGCATACGCCGACGCGGATTGGGCGAATGATCCGCTGGATAGGCGTTCAATCAGTGGATATGTCTTCCGAGTGTATGGTGGTGTCGTCAGTTGGTTGACTAAGAAACAGTCTACCATTTCGCTATCTTCGACGGAGGCGGAGCTCGTGGCCTTGAGCACCGCAGTATGCCATGGAATTTGGCTGGTACGTCTGCTGAAGAATTATCGATAGATCCGGAGGGTCCTGTGGTCTATCATGAGGACAACCAATCCACGATAAGGGTTGTTGAAGAAGAACGGGACACTGGACGGTTGAAACACGTCGATGTTCGACATCGATTCATCCGTGATGAGGTTCAGCGGGGGCGTATAGTTCTTCGATACGTCCCAACCGGCGAGCAAACAGCAGATGTGATGAACAAGGGCTTGCCAACAGGTTTATTTCAGAAGCATCGGGCTTCTTTAGGATTGGCACATTCAAGATATTGAGCGGGGGTGTTATAGCACACAATATCTTATGCTTGAAGAAACGAATGTGGTGACATAAACGCGGTATGTGATTTTCAGTTGTCTGACAGCTTATAGTTTGAGCGGTATTTAATGGCGTCGCGTGTTTGTATAATAAACCTGTAGTATTCCGAACAGAAAACTTTATCCGCCTTTTATATTAATATCGACCTTCCTACTCGAGACACTACGTGGACATCGTTTCGATAACATCGCAAATTTTAAACCACTAACAGTCATGGAAGTTTTTCGTGCGGAGTCTCAAATTTAAGGGGGGAGAAGTTAACAATCAGCATTTTCCAATGTTGTTAACCGACGCCAGCAACGACCCCAGCAACAACAACAGTAAACAGCGTCGATCAGCAAACAGTGTTGATCGATTGACCTAGTCACCGATTGCAAAACAGCCAATAGCCGAATCAGCATTAGCGGGACAATGCTGATTCCTTTTCCCGTCCAATTCCTATTAAACGAATGTTAATTAATAATGAATAACACTTTACTCCGATTTTGACCGTAGCAAGAACAAGACTCGTTACTTCGTCAGTGTTCGAACTCTTTAGTTTTGTAACTCACGCGAAATATCAAAGCATCACATAACAAAGCAAAAGTAATACCGATTTAAAACCAGCAACACGGCCAGGTCGTTCCTACGAAAAACAAACAAAAAACAACCTAAAACCGCAAAAAAAGTTACTACCGAAATCATTCAGAAAGTAACAAAAGACAGGGACATATGACCTTAGCTGTCGTTTCTTGCTTACGCTAATTTACGAAGTAGCGCAGGAATGCCTAGGAAGCTGGATTTCACAGCTGGAGTTGTTTCACGAACCGTATCGTGAAACAACTCGTCTAAGAAAGAAGACGAAAAAGAAGTGTTAAAAACGCATCTTAACCGAATAAAACATTTTCGCATGTTTTGGCAAGGTTTAATATATGCAATCATAAATCACTTGAATCATAAATACCTGACTGGAGAATCTCCAATGTACCCACTTAATTATTTTTTCTCAATATTATATACCTAACAATTTGGCGTGTACTCTTGGTTTGTCAAAGACTGGAATCAGATTGGGGCGGTTGAGTAAAAAGCATGCATTGAAAAACAATAGATTGTATATATCACACATGAAAGCAAAGAGGTGAAAGTATACGTGAGATTCAACATGCATTCGGCATATAAGAGTTAGTGGGTAGCATATCGCACCGATGAACAAAATTTGTGGTTTTATCTCAAATCCTTTTTATTGAAATTCAATGGAGTGTTGAAAAATGATTGCCAATTTTTAGGAAATGTTGATGAAACAATATTTTAGTTCAAACTAAGACCAAATTCAAACAAAAAAGATGTAAAAGGGGAACAACACAAAACATTGAAAACCCCTTTGGTAATCATTTAGAATATTTTTTATTGGAAAATAAAAAAAGCACAAAAAGATGGTTTTTCAACCAAGCACGATGAGTAAAAAATGTTGTATGAAAATTAATTTTTACGGTATGGAAAATATAAAATGTTAGAAACGTAATGAAACTAAACATTCACTTTTGTCGTATACGCACAGTAAATGTCCCACAGCTTTATCGTACAAGTGAAAATAATAACTGTCCTACCTTATTATGGATTCAGTTCTAACAGCAGTTTAGAAAAATATGCCCTCATCGTCGTCGTCCTTTGAAAGCTGTACTTGGAACAGCGCATTGGAGACGTCATCTGTTGTGCCCCATTTGGCTGCTTCACCGCCTCGCACCGTGACGTTGTAGCACACATTCTCACTTTTCAATAAACTCTGCCGTAAAGTGACCATCTTATGCGAAAAGTCACGACTCCGTATCGCATTTACACGCAAGAAACCTTTATAAAGCTCTTGCATAAAGCGGCAGTGTTGGAAGCAACTTTCAGAATTTCCCGAACCGAGTGAGTTGACGCACGTTCGCATAATTTCGCCGCTAAGATCACCTAGGCCCAGCACAAAGTCCTGCGGGTGCAGCATACAAATCATCTCCGATGTTTCGCTTTCTTTCTTGGGCGGTGTAGTTGTGTCTATTATCGCGTTCTCCAACGGCGAATCGGAACAAGGATTTGTATCGTCCCTTTCTGTGATGCTTTCGGCATCACTTTGTTCGTCCTTTTGGCTTTTTTTGTATATTAGCTTTTTTTGAATAGCATCCCAGTTCGAAATATCTTTTCCACTACAGTATTCGTAGAATGTGTAAGCTTCAATAAACTCTTGCATTCCATTCGTATACGCCCGGGCATACTGGTATGGATCTTGATCCTTCAGTTCCTTTGCTATGATAACAAAATGATTGCGAAAAATAGCTTCCAGGCGTTCCTTCGCCTCCCCACAAACTTTCTGCAAATTGTTCTTCCTGTAATAGAAGTGAAAGAAAATGTTCACTCTTTTTTATCATACGTAAAAGGCTAATTCTTGTTTCTTCCAAATTGAGTAGTTGCTCAAACGAGTTTACTATGACTGAAGTTGTT
Organism: Anopheles maculipalpis; assembly: GCF_943734695.1. NCBI lineage: Eukaryota > Metazoa > Arthropoda > Insecta > Diptera > Culicidae > Anopheles > Anopheles maculipalpis. The sequence continues at coordinate 52,252,523 of NC_064871.1, forward strand.
AAGATACGAAGATACGAAGTAAAGAAAAACCTTCTTCCTTTTTCTTGCTAGATGGTATACCTGTCGTTTGGGCTGCTGTAAATTAATGCTACGTTGCCAGAAGCAGACAGTCCTTACTTCTGCTGACGGTGCTGGATGAGTTTTACTGGGTTTTCGAGAATATAATGTACAAGTTCGTCGAGATATGGATTTCTTCAGGTATATTATTGATTCAATTTGCGAGCTGTTGAATAGCTCGCATATTGGCGTTCGAGTGTCCTGCAGGGTTGTAGAATTACACATTTTCCATCCTAGTATCCATAGCTCAGGCAACTGTTCGGCTCGCCTGGACATTTTACAACACCGTTTGCTTAGTTAAAAAATGCGCGATTCTACAAAAATAGCGAACACAATCTGCACACAATAACACAATAGCTTCTTTACTAATATAATTTCTTAATGCATACATAGCAAAAACTCTATACAATGATAGCTAGGACCTTGTACCGTGGACGATTGACCAAAATACATAATGAGTGTTTACCATAAACCTTACTCTCTTTTTCTTTTTTTGATTCCCGGGGCTTATTGATACCAAGTAATTGGACAGTCAATTCTCAATACGAAGGAACCGGAGGGGAAGTTGGGGGGTGGCGGTGGATTTGAATTCCTATCCTGCCATGTAAAGCACGGTACCATTGTCGCCTATACCGCCGGACCGCCTATGTTTACCGTGTTGACTTACCGAAAATCAATGGTGTGCAGCAGAAAGATGATCCGCTTCGATTCGATCGTAATGTCGCGGCTGATTTTCACTATGCGTTCGTATTTATCGTGTTTTGCGTCTAGAATCGCCGCGTACTCACGGAAACACTGAATGACCGGGTTGTTCTCATCTACAGCTGCATTTTCATGATCCCTTCCACGACGACCACCGGCTTTACTGAAATGCTGACGCTTATGTCCACGGTATGCACTCATCTTTTAGCTTAAGTTCTTGAATAAACAGAATCTAACAAATCCAGCTAGGTTTTTACTACGCGTTTGCCGAAATGAAGCGCGCACGCGAACTTTTCCGGCGAATCAACTTGTGAATCTGTCAAAAATGTACAACGACGAAATACACCTCGTCATCGGTCAAATGTAATGACATTTGGCAGTTGGATTTTAATTTTTTTTTTATTCATAAGGGACGGCCAGGCCGTATTGCTTACAATAAACTTAAAATTAGTATACTCCTTTCCTCTTTGCTGGGAGACATTTCCTTCTCCGAGCTGTGAAAGGGCACCATATCCCGGGTGTGCTCGGTTGGGTTGGATTTTAAATTATTATTATTTGGATTTTATTAGTTGGATTTAAAATTATTATTATTTTATTTCTTGAAGCTGAAACAAAATTTGTAAATGGATTTTTCTCAAAATTAAAAACGAAAATAATAGCAAATAACAATTTTCTGGTTGCATACTTTGATATAAAGTATCATTAATACACGATAAAAAGAAAAATAAATTATCCATGCTTATTGAAATTGACAGCTACTTCCCACAGTGCAGCAAAATGCTAGGAGAAGAAAAAGATTAGAAAGTCCAAAACAAGACCTACGTACGGGCAAACGTCGTAACAAACAAAGCTGCTCACGGGGAAAGTGTTTTCGCGACCCATAATTACACCCGTCCTGTGCACAGTGAACAGTGAAGAGCTCGGAAAAACGAACGAATTCGGTTGGCTAAAAGTTGGTTAGTGCATAAAAAATTGAAGTCAAAGATATGTGATGCAGGTGCGGGTTTGATTGCAGAATTCTGTTTGTTGCCCTCCTTCGTAACAGAACCATTCCATTGATGTGGCTGATCATTAGGCACTAGCAAAGAAAAATAATTAGGTAAGGTGAAATACAAGCATTGCAAACGTGTCGTATCAACACACACGCTCTCTCGCATAGTTGCCCGATTTGTATGATAATTCAAGGCACATACAATTGTAGCATTTTTTCTGGTTCTTATTGCTTGTGAAGTCGCTTTTTTTGTCTGCCAATGATTTGCCCCAATAAGACTATCATGCATTCGGTTGGCTTCAATGAGTAAAGGCAATGATGGTCAACCGAGCATTACCAAACACACAAAAAGCCATCGAGATGTGTGTAGGTATTCAGGCAAACGATTGACGCAATGATTATTTTCACCAGCGACAATATGCTAGCCAATATGCTAGACGAGCCGGGGACAGGCGAGCGAGCGAGCGGGCGGGCGGGCGGGCAAAATCAAATAGACAGTCGAGTGTGCCCATGGCAAGGCAGCACATCTATGCTGATAATAGTTTACAATAAACCTAAGAAAACGAGGCTGCAGAACTTATTGCTTGGTGGACCTTTGACGACTTGTGCAGGTCGACACAACTCGTCCAGAAACTGGAGGGAGACGATTGGTATCATTTTTCTTATCAAGCTCGCTAAGAGGTCCGTTGATTGATCCGTTTTGTGCAGTCTTCCGTTACTGCGTACGATGGGCTTCTCGCTTGCAATCGACAAATGGAGCGCGTGATGAGTCATTCTTCCTTCCGGTCAATGTTCATTGCTCACCTTTGGCCTGGCGGCAAGTGTGAAACGTGGCGACATTTTAGCAATCATTTTTGTTAGCAAGCAAGCAAGCAAGCAAGCATGCAATAACAAAATCATATCTACGATAGCTATTTTTTATCGTTCCGTTGTTCGATGGCGATAAGGAAATATTTATCGACAACGTGCAGTATCCACTCGTAGCATTTTGCGGAACCCACTTGCCAAGCGGTTCGTTTACTTTCTTGTTTAAATCCAATTTCACTCCAACTACCATTAATTTGTTTAAATTGTTAAAATTCTTATGTACTTCAATGTGTGTCCAAAACATGCCACTCAAATCAAATACTTTTTATCTTACTAGCTTTAAAAGCAAATAATGAATTTCTGAATTCTTTTTCAAAATATCATATTGCATTGACCAAATACCCCGGCCGGCTCGTTGAATTATAATCTGAAACGATAAGTAACGGGGTGCGTTATCAAAAAACGTATTTTTTTTTTTTTGTTTAGTGAATCCTATCGCACCATTTGGTGACCATTTCGTAGAACATTCAAATACAGTTATCAGTGAGAGAATATCACGGACAGTTGTTCCTTATTGAGCGCACAAGAGCGACTAATACAGCAACGCCATCGAGGTGTGCTAGACATGTAACGCTACTATTTGGCTGTTAAATATTAAAATTAGTGCAATAATATCGTCCTGCTTACTGAAAATGCGGCGTTAAAAAAATAAACAATTGTCTTGCTTTCTCGTTTTAGGTAATACGGAACAAATACAGAGGACTTTTAAAATTTAAGCTAGCGTAAAAGGAGGAATAAAAACGAAGGACATATAGCAGCATGGATTATACGAATTTTCCCAACCTGACCAGCGTGTATTCACCCAACCGTGAGGCGTGTCTAGTGCTGAATAAGACCAAAATTTTGATCAACCTGTACGAAGGCATCCCGGAAACATTGCTGCTAAACGTGATAGCGTGGTTTTTCTTGATACTGCTGTTCACACTGCTCCGTCAGCAAGCCTGGGACTATGGACGGTTAGCGCTGGTGAACAGCCACGGAGAGAACAAACGCTGGACACAGCTATTCTACGCACATGGTAATGTGCCCGGCGGTGCCGGTGGTGCGATGGGTGGTTCATCCGAAACGTCGGACACGCTCAACAGTCTCAGCATTGATCGAGGTTGCTTCTCCTGGATATTAGCCACCTTTCGGCTAACGAAAGAGCAAATACTTACCCACAGCGGTCCGGATGCGGTGCACTATCTGTCCTTTCAGCGGCATCTCATCGTGCTGATGGGCATTATGACGGTCATCTCGATTGCCATTATACTGCCGATTAATTTTTCCGGCACGCTGAGCGGTGATAAGAACTCGTTTGGACACACGACAATTTCGAATCTGGATCCCGATTCCCCTTCGATGTGGGCACACGTCGTGTTTGCGATTGCTTACGTACCGATGGTGGTGCTGATCATGCGCCGAGCTTCGGGCCGGAACGCGTTCAAAACTGCGCCGACGCGTACGATTATGGCCACCAATATTTCGCAGGGTGATTGTAGCAAAACCATCATACGAACGTACCTGCAGCAACTGTTTCCGGACGTGACGATCGAGGACATTCAGCTAGCGTACAATATATCGAGCCTAATCAAAGCGGCCGAAGAGTACGAGCGGACAGTCGACGCAAGGATATACTGCGAAGCGCACCGCAATCGAGATGCGATTCAAGCTCAACCGTCCTGTTTCAGCTGTGAGAAGGTGGACGCTCTGGAGTACTACAAAGATCATGAGGCACAGCTAGCTGGTGAAGTTGCCCGGCTGCGTGCGTCGGCCCTGAACGAACCGCTCGGTATTGCGTTCGTAACTCTAAACTCGGCACACGAGGCACAGCATATGATGCTCCACTTTAAACCGGGAACGTACCGCGAATGGAACCTTTCGTTTGCACCGGCACCGTCGGATATCTTTTGGGAAAATCTCAACATCGATACAGCCCAGTGGTACTGCAAGTGGGCAACGGTGAACTTTGCGCTCTTTCTGTTTCTCTTCTTCCTTACCACGCCCGTCATCATCGTGAACCAGCTCGATACACTATCGCTAACGAAAAATACCACCTCGCAGATCAGCAAAATTAGCCCACTCGTTTCAGAGTTTCTGCCCACTCTGCTGCTCTGGTCGCTGTCCGCACTGATGCCGGTGATTGTCGCCTACTCGGACACGTGGTTGTCACACTGGACACGCTCGCGACAAAACTATCTGATCATGACAAAAACCTTTGGCTATCTACTGTTCATGATATTAATCCTGCCTTCGCTCGGACTGACCAGCGCCCAGGCACTGTTACAATGGACGATCGAATCGAACGACACGTACCGCTGGGAATGTATCTTTCTGCCGGACAAGGGTGCATTCTTCGTAAACTATATCATCACCGCCGCCTTCATCGGCACGGCACTCGAGCTGATACGCTTTCCCGATCTGATCTGCTACCTCTGGAAGCTGGCAACGGCAAAATCGCGGGCCGAAACACCGTACATTCGCAAATCGATTCTTATTACTTTCCCGTTCGGCATCCACTACGCTTGGATGGTGATGGTGTTTACCACCAGCACGGTATACAGCCTTGCCTGCCCGCTAATTATGCCGTTCGCCATGACATACATCACGCTGAAACATTTCGTCGACAAGCATAATCTCTTTTTCGCGTTCGCACCATCGAACATGATCAGTCAGGGCAGTGGGGGCAAAATTCACAGCACCGCCGTCACTATGACCAAATTTTCCGTCGTCCTGTTGCTGATCATTATGGCAGCGTTAGCAGTGGTACGTACTGGGCAGGTTGAACTGCGTGCCGTTGTGCTTATCCTGGCGCTGTGCGTTACGCTTTTAATGTTTGCGTGCATGTCACCGCTTAAACGGTGCACTACAACCCCGCTACGCATCGTGGAAATGGATGGGCCAGCGCCGATCTACGTGGCGGACGTGCTGATCAACCGGCGTATGGTGTCGGACAGTCCGTCCCATCTCAGCTACGGGTCCGACACGACCATGAACATTGTGATGAATGATGCGGGCGTCAGTGTAACTGCATAGACTGTGTTTCCGACCTCTTCCTTCCGTACCCTCCTTCCCCTTGCACACAACCGCAAGCATGGTCCTAAAGTGATATTAAATGTTAAGCCAACTCAGTTGCTTACGCGATACAGTATTCCGTGTCTCGGCATGAGTAAAATGGGGGAAAAACGGAACCAAACCAGCGCAGATTTTCTAATAACTACTACTAACCCCCATTCATACATCTTCTGTGGTTGTTAGTTAGGGATTTGAAGTGGAATCCCTTCGTCTTGCGGGTGTAAGCAAATGGGTCTGAACACACGGAAAAGGTTTGCGGGACAGTTTATTAAGTTTATTTGCTCTTCTTGCGTTTGCATTGTTTGACTGCAAAGTAATGTAATGAACGTTGTTTTACTTGTTTATTTTCTGTTTTAAAGAACGAATTTGCTGCAACGATAAGCCTAAGCCAAATGATGAATCGTATTTTTTGTTCGTTTTATGTTTACAACAATTTCACGCGTAACAATTATTAGCAAAATTATTAGCCCATTGACAATTCCAAGAACATGTCACACACTTTATAAATTATTTAATCCTAGAAGTTTAATTACTGATCCCCTGTGTGTATACCCAATTCGGTTGGAATGGATAAGAAGCAACTTTCCACTCCAAGTAGAAAATGTGATCTTGTGCAGAATAAACATTTCCTATCTCTTGCGAAGGGTTTGCGGAACGCAAACCCCGATATGTACGTTGTTTATAAGAGATTTACATAAATTTAAGAACAATAAAAACAAAACTAACTTTGATATATTATGAAAAGCATAGACAAAGTGAATTTTTTGTATTTTTCTTATAATTTTGAACGATCCGAAATTAATAAACGCACGACCAAAAAATCGCAATTATTCTAAACGATTTTTTTAGCAGCTCTTATGTTGATTGCTTCTAAACTGAGGTCATATAAGTGATTAAATAAAAAAAAAAGTTACTTAAACATAAATTGGCCGGAAGAAAAGTTACTTTTTATCATACTTAGGTTTTCAATAATTATTGCAATAATATTGTGTGAAACAAACTTTTTTTTTTGTTGCTTTTATTGTATCTTCAGGCGAGGCACAAAATCAACGCGCAAAAACACTCAACGCGAGCGCATTCGAGCGCTCTCGCGCACGTTCGAGAGAGCATTCGAGCAGTTTCTGGTTGGTTCGAGAGGGTTGGCGATGTTTCTAGAAACTGAAAGGTTTCATATATATAGCCGTGTTTCGAGCAGAGAGCGTCATTCAGAGAATAACAAATCGAGAGTGAAAAACAAACGAGCGCTAACTGTAGCAAGAGAAAATCCCAAGTGAACAAACTGTTTGAATTGTGAATTGTTCCACAAGACGCACAAAGCGAATTTATCGTACCGAAAGTGTTAAAGGTGAATAGAAGTGAAGTTTGTGAGGTGAAAAATACATATAGTGAAATAAAAACAGTGAGTGAAAATGCCGTCTGCAATTGGAATCGACTTGGGCACGACGTACTCGTGTGTCGGAGTGTTTCAGCATGGAAAGGTGGAAATCATTGCCAACGACCAGGGTAACAGGACGACCCCGAGCTATGTTGCATTTTCGGACACGGAGCGGCTTATCGGCGATGCGGCCAAGAACCAGGTGGCCATGAACCCCACCAACACAGTGTTCGATGCCAAACGGCTGATCGGACGCCGGTATGACGACCCAAAGATTCAGGCCGATCTGAAACACTGGCCGTTCACGGTGACGAACGACTGCGGCAAGCCAAAGATTCAGGTGGAATTCAAAGGAGGTCACGTTCGATCTCGACGCCAACGGTATTCTGAACGTGTCGGCGAAGGAAATGAGCACTGGCAAGGAGAAAAACATCACGATCAAGAACGACAAGGGCCGCTTGTCGCAGGCGGACATCGATCGTATGCTGGCCGAGGCGGAGCGGTTCCGCGAGGAGGATGAAAAGCAGCGTGAGCGAGTCGCCGCTCGCAATCAGCTCGAGGCGTACTGTTTCAGCCTGAAGCAATCGCTCGAATCAGCCGGATCGAAGCTGAGCGAAAGCGACCGCAAAACGGTGGAAGACCGATGCAACGAGACTCTGCGCTGGATCGATGGCAACAGTATGGCAGAGAAGGAAGAGTACGATCACAAGATGCAGGAGCTTACGCGAGCCTGCAGTCCGATCATGACGAAGCTGCATCAGCAATCGGGAGCAGGCCCGGCTCCGACCAGCTGTGGACAGCAAGCGGGTGGTTTCGGTGGACGCTCGGGACCGACAGTAGAGGAGGTGGACTAAGCAGAAGCAGCAACTGCCAACTTTGCTAGTGACCCAAGGCGAATAAGAAGACTGTGTGTAAATAGCTGTACATATAAATGTGATCAAGTTATTAGATAAGCAAATAATGCATTAAGGTTTAGAGATGTAAAGAACAAAGATACTCATCGAGAAACAATAAATTATAATATTTATTAAAAGAATGCAATATTTGTAGTTGAACTTATTTCCTGTTTTTTCAAATAATTTTGAAAGAATTGTATTTATTATAATGTTGAAAGAAATAAGTATGTGTAATGACCCAAAGAACTCAACATTGTTATTTGTTGATTATTGCCGTAGGCATGCCGTGGTTTGCTGTTTGATGTTCTTTCTTGTTTTCAAATATATCTTTGGAGCGTTCTTACTGCAGTTGCAGTGCATGATCTTTCCTACTACGTATATGTATAAATGTAAACGTATAAAATTGAGTAAAGCTGTTTGTTGTAAATGTTTGTAAAATTTGGTTAAGGTCCTTAGAAAACGGTAATATTAGAAAATTGACTCTGTTCCACTTTTCACCATTCTCACGCAAACATAGCCAATATGTAGTCATGTTCAGTTGACTAAATGCTGTGCAACCGTACTCATCATTGGGTGCGACGAAGGAACCGATGAGCAGTTCAATAACAGCCTTCGGTTGGTAATGTTCGAAATTGCTAAATATGTAAAACTGGGTCGACATACAATCTAACACAGGATAACTGAAATATCATGAAAGTTATGAGATATTGTTGTAAACGTAAAATATTATTTGTTTGAGTATTTTTTTCCTGGAAGCCATGTTTAGTTGCCATATTTTTGGCATATTAGGAAGGAGCACCCTCCCTTTGTAATTTATTACGAGCTTGAGACGTTTCTCAAACGAAACGCACGCGGCACGCACCTGTTCCATCGGTATGTCGTGCCAGATCTTGGAAATAACGTTCTTGAATTGATCGACTGTGTTCACTTTATACTCGCTTTGCTTGGCCAGCATGTATGATCATACTTAGTAATCAAGGGGATTGAGATCCGGGGAATTGGGCGACCATGAAATCTTATCTAGAAACCCTGTCAAATTCTCCTGACAAAATGGTTGGACGATATTAGCCGTGTGGGCCGGAGCGCAGTCTTGTTGTCTTGTTCGATTTTGAACATTGTGCGGCTGTTCGAAAACAAAGAGTTTCTCATAGGAAAACACGAACACCTGACCTGCGTGCCGCGAAAGTATCAATTTGCATCTGTGCAGCCTATTCTTCTTTGCAGCTTCCGTTACTCCATGTACTTTACGATTCTTGTACGGCTTGTATCCTAGGTCTTTCGTCATAATAGTGTGCGTCGTCCCGATTGACACATTCAGGTCAGCAGCAGTCCTCCGGATTGAGTGGGTCATTTTTCGACGAATCTGCTCCCTCACCACGTTGATGACTGCTGGCGTCCTCACCGAACCGACTGCCCGAATCTTGTACGGTCATTGGTCGAGCCTGTCTCCCGGTACCGGCGGATGGTAGTATAAATAAAATTCCGCTTCACCCCGTGAGATTTCAACCGCCGGAATATGTGCTGCCACCGGGCTGTTCACATCGGACAAACAATTTTACTAAAAGATCGCGATACTCTTTCATCGTGCACAGTGTTTACAAAGTAAGTGACAGTTAGTCGACACCACATGCAACGGTTAGCCTATACATGATACTACAGCTGACACCATCATTAATACACAGAATACACAGAGTGCACAACTACAAATCGATGAAAAGTTGTATTCGAACTTAATGAACACCCTGTAGATATAGAATTTATGTCCCTAATATGTATATCAAGAGTTGATGTCAGACGCGAAGCCAAGGAATTGGAGAGATCAGGTGAAAATCATGCCCCGGATGTCGAAGCCCGCGCTTCGCATGACACCCTCCAGAGCGATGTTGAACAACAATCAGGAGAGTTCGTCTCCTTGCCTCAGACCCCGGAGAGATACGAACGATTCCGACAGCATGCTCGAAACTCTCACCTTGCACTGCACCCCGTCCATAGTGGCGTTTAGCAGCCGTACCACCTTCCCAGGGAATGGTATCGTAGGCCGCCTTGAAGTCAATGAACAGGTGGTGCGTAGGGATCTGGTGCTCCCGGCATTTTTGGAGGATCTGCCGTAGAGTAAAGATTTGGTCGGTTGTCGTTTTGCCTCCAACAAATCCAGCTTGGTAGATTCCGACGAAACATATAGCAAGGGGTTCCAGTTTGCAGAAGAGTATTCGGGACAGGATCTTTTAGGCAGCATTCATGAATGTGATGGCCCGGAAGTTAGCACAGCACAGATAGCGGAAAACCTCTCCGGACCCATCTTGAACTTGAATCATTTCTGCTGTTTGATGGCACTGATGACTTCGTCCAAGGATGGCGGGGGTCCCTCGTCATCGTCCTACTGGCTGTCGTAATACTGCTCTCCTCTGCTTCCTGCGCCTAGATCGATGCCTCCTGCATCTGTTCCATTAAGGTGTCTGTCGAAGTAGCGCTTCCACCTGTTGATCACCTCTCGCTCGTCCGACAGGACATCTCCTTCCTCGCTGCGGCACACAGCGATCATGGGAGTAAAACCGCCCCGTACCGCATTCAACAACTTGCGAGTTTCCCCCGACTGGGATAACTGCTGCATCAGTTGTTCGTCCGGCGCTTCGAAACTCCGCTTCTTGTCCTTGAAGAGCCGAATCTGCTGCCTCCTTAGTCGTCTGTACGTTCTACCGGGTCTCGTTCCACGTTTTACCGGGTCTCGCGCTTTAGCATGCGAGTACGCGCTGCGTTCTTCTTGGATAGTGTTCGCCTGCACTCATCATCAAACCATTCTTTCCTCTGGTTACGTGTCACGCGGACAATTGTTCGCTCGGCTGTGTTGCTGATGGATTGCTCCACCATATGCCAGTGGTCATTGAGGGACACCACCACACTGTACCTGGAGCGAGTTGCGTGCTGGAAGAAGGTGCTGCGAATGGTCATGTGCTTTGAGGAGGCAAAGTTCACAAGCTGAAGCCCGTTGTCTCAGCTTCGTCAGCTGATGGGCACTGAAATTTCCTGTCTTGGGTTTAAATACCTCCTCCCGTCCGTCCCGTCCCGTTCGTTGCAATTGTATTAGGGGTGGCTTGCAAGGCCTCTCCTCCAACCCCCTGTCTCGTCGGAGGGCCTACGCATCCTAGCTGATTAAAGTCCCGTAGGATGCCAGGACAGAAGGACAACCAGCCGCCCCTAACATGGAGAACAGACGCTAGTTATCCACCATCCCCCCCCCCCCCCCCCTCCCCGTTTATTTTAGCTATATAACCCAGCTTCCCAAGGGGTTGGGTTTCCCCGTGTATCCAAGCTCACATATTTGCAGAGATATGTTACCATTCTGTACGCCGTGGACGTATTGAGTCGGAATAGGGTATGGAGATCCTTTATTAACATTCAAGAGGTGTCGGACCATACCCATATCAGTGCGTTATTGCTACATTCACTGACAACAGAACTTTCAGGTCGGTGTTGTCTACAGTGATTTTTCGTCGGCCTTTGACAAAGTTCAACACTTTTTTTATTCCCTTAGGACGGCCTGACTGTATTACTGTTCAACACTTTTTGCTTTTAGCCAAACTTAAAAGATTTGGGTTCTCGATCCGCTTAGGGACTCTTCTCGAATCTTTGCTTGTGGGTCCTCTACGTAGAACGTCAAGTTAGATTCATGTTAGATTCTCTCCATTCATTCGATCGTCGGGGGTCCTCAGGACAGTTTCCTTAGTGCTTTCCTTTTCTTTCTGTTTATCAATGATGTATCCTATATCCTTCACAACTCCGGACACTGTCCGGACAAGTTTGTACGATTACATCACATTTATTTTTATTTTTTATTATGTTCATGATGATGATGATGAAATGATGATTAACCTATAAGAAATTATAATAAAGAATAAGAATTATTATAAGCAATAAGCATAATAAATAAATTTAATTTATAAATTAAATTAATTGGCTGCTAATGGCTACATAAATTTTCATAATTAAATAATTGAAGACACTTTGATGAATTATTAATAATACAATAATATCAAACAACCCAACCATCGTATAATTTAATGCAAACATTTTCCAGCACGTTTCAATGCGTCGATTCTATATTTAGCTACGCGTCTAAAATAACGTCTCCAACAGGCGATACATACGTAATGAGTAATGCTTGGAAACTCATACCTGTGAGATGTGAGTGAGAACACATTAATTAGGCATATGCATTTTATATGATGCAATATACATTGTAGATGTTTGCAGATGTAAAATCATTCCTGTACTAGCGCAGTACAAACAATTAGTTTCGATTAGCACATAAAATAAGAATGATACAGCGTGTACGGGCAGGTGTTCGTTAACCATTACACCGTACCGAGATAGCCGAGACAATGCATTACATCCATGAAACGCGAGCGTATTCGAGCACTCTCGCGCACGTTCGAGAGAGCATTCGAGCAGTTTCTGGTTGGTTCGAGAGGGTTGGCGATGTTTCTAGAAACTGAAAGGTTTCATATATATAGCCGTGTTTCGAGCAGTGAGCGTCATTCAGAGAATAACAAATCGAGAGTGAAAAGCAAGCGAGCGCTAACTGTAGCAAGAGAAAATCCCAAGTGAACAAACTGTTTGAATTGTGAACTGTTCCACAAGACGCACAAAGCGAATTTATCGTACCGAAAGTGTTAAAGGTGAATAGAAGTGAAGTTTGTGAGGTGAAAAATACATACAGTGAAATAAAAACAGTGAGTGAAAATGCCGTCTGCAATTGGAATCGACTTGGGCACGACGTACTCGTGCGTCGGAGTGTTTCAGCATGGAAAGGTGGAAATCATTGCCAACGACCAGGGTAACAGGACGACTCCAAGCTATGTTGCATTTTCGGACACGGAGCGGCTTATCGGCGATGCGGCCAAGAACCAGGTGGCCATGAACCCCACCAACACAGTGTTCGATGCCAAACGGCTGATCGGACGCCGGTATGACGACCCAAAGATTCAGGCCGATCTGAAACACTGGCCGTTCACGGTGACGAACGACTGCGGCAAGCCAAAGATTCAGGTGGAATTCAAAGGAGAGCGCAAGACGTTTGCACCGGAGGAAATCAGCTCGATGGTGCTGACGAAGATGAAGGAAACGGCCGAAGCATATCTGGGCCACTCAGTGAAGAACGCCGTCATCACAGTTCCAGCCTACTTCAACGACAGCCAGCGACAGGCGACGAAGGATGCCGGTGCCATTGCGGGTCTGAATGTGATGCGCATCATCAACGAACCGACGGCGGCCGCGTTGGCTTACGGGCTGGACAAGAACCTGAAGGGTGAGCGCAACGTATTGATATTCGATCTGGGCGGAGGAACGTTCGATGTGTCCATTCTGACGATCGATGAGGGTTCGCTGTTCGAGGTGCGAGCCACTGCCGGCGATACACATCTGGGAGGTGAAGACTTCGACAATCGGATGGTGGCACACTTCGTGGAGGAATTCAAGCGCAAGTTTAAGAAGGACCTTTCAAAGAATGCCCGAGCGCTACGACGCTTGAGGACGGCCTGTGAGAGAGCGAAGCGAACGCTTTCCTCCAGCACGGAGGCAACGATCGAGATCGACGCCCTAATGGATGGAATCGACTACTACACGAAAATCAGCCGTGCACGGTTCGAGGAGCTGTGTTCGGATCTGTTCCGTTCCACGCTGCACCCAGTGGAGAAAGCACTGGCGGACGCAAAGATGGACAAGAGCTCGATTCACGACATCGTGCTGGTGGGCGGCTCTACCCGCATTCCGAAGGTACAGTCGCTGTTGCAGAACTTCTTCTGCGGCAAATCCTTGAATCTATCGATCAACCCGGACGAAGCGGTAGCTTACGGTGCGGCAGTACAAGCGGCCATTCTTAGCGGTGACAAGGACGAAAAGATCCAGGACGTACTGTTGGTCGATGTGGCCCCACTATCGCTGGGAATCGAAACGGCCGGCGGAGTGATGACGAAGCTCATCGAGCGGAACTCGCGCATCCCGTGCAAACAGACACAGACCTTCTCGACCTACGCCGACAACCAGCCGGGCGTGTCGATCCAGGTGTTTGAGGGTGAGCGAGCAATGACCAAGGACAACAATCTGCTGGGCCAGTTCGACCTGTCGGGCATTCCACCGGCACCGCGCGGTGTACCAAAGATCGAGGTCACGTTCGATCTTGACGCCAACGGTATTCTGAACGTGTCGGCGAAGGAAATGAGCACTGGCAAGGAGAAAAACATCACGATCAAGAACGACAAGGGCCGCTTGTCGCAGGCGGACATCGATCGTATGCTGGCCGAGGCGGAGCGGTTCCGCGAGGAGGATGAAAAGCAGCGTGAGCGTGTCGCCGCTCGCAATCAGCTCGAGGCGTACTGTTTCAGCCTGAAGCAATCGCTCGAATCAGCCGGATCGAAGCTGAGCGAAAGCGATCGCAAAACGGTGGAAGACCGATGCAACGAGACTCTGCGCTGGATCGATGGCAACAGTATGGCAGAGAAGGAAGAGTACGATCATAAGATGCAGGAGCTTACGCGAGCCTGCAGTCCGATCATGACGAAGCTGCATCAGCAATCGGGAGCAGGCCCGGCTCCGACTAGCTGTGGACAGCAGGCGGGTGGTTTCGGTGGACGCTCGGGACCGACAGTAGAGGAGGTGGACTAAGCAGAAGCAGCAACTGCCAACTTTGCTAGTGCCCCAAGGCGAATAAGAAGACTGTGTGTAAATAGCTGTACATATAAATGTGATCAAGTTATTAGATAAGCAAATAATGCATTAAGGTTTACAGATGTAAAGAACAAAGATACTCATCGAGAAACAATAAATTATAATCGTTATGGAGTTAGGTGTTGATCCTTCAAGTGCTGTTTTATGACTGTCCGGTTTATTCTCCTTCTTACTAATACATACATGTACTTACATCTAACGCTTCCACTATACGCTTACATACTACCTATACTTACGACACTACATTCTCCCCCTTAAACAAAGTTTACTTCTATCTCCGATACTTTAATCTAGGTTGTCCTTCCAACCTTTTCGACCGTCTTAAAGGTGGAGGACTAGACTCACTCCTTTTCCTTTTAAATGACTTATTTTCATTTCTTGGTATTACGACAACATTTTTATACATTCCTTTATCCTTTTTCCTTATTTGATTTGCATGTACCAATCGTACTACTCCATTTAGACTTATTAAATATCTTAGACTACTTATCTTCTTCTTTATTATCGCTGGAATCCATCTCACGTATTCCTTAAAGTGGTTTTTGTAATAGACTTCTTCTTCTTCTTTATAATGATCTTGATATTTCACCATTGGAACAAGTCTTCTTGACTCTTCTTTACTCGATGTTTGTCTTTCATGTCCTTTCCTAGGGTTTAATTTCGCTACTAACGTATGTGGTACGTAACAAAATACTCTTTCTGATGGCGTTACTTTGGTAACCGTACATGGACTATTTCTATAACTGATTAGAAGATGATTTAGCTTCCTTTGTAGACTTAATGGTTTCAATCTCATATCCAACAAATACTTCTTCAGCTTGTCTTTTACTGTCCTAACCGCTCTCTCGGCCAACCCGTTCGACTGTGGGTGGTACGGAGGAGACTTACTGATTTTTATGCCTTTTGCTCTTAAAAACAATACAAATTTTTCTGAACCAAAAGAAGGACCATTATCTCAATAGCTTTCACGCTGAAGTACGTGTTGGTACTAATATACCATCATCCACTAATTTATCTAGGTTTGCTTCTACTTTTTCTATTAGAGCATACGGGACTGAATACGCTTTGTGAAAAACGGGTGTATAGTTGGGTTTAACACTAAATTAGCTTCGAATCCTTCTATCGCGTCTTTATGATTACTATTTGTTAGATTCGGAAACATCTTTTTCATCTCATCATGCCATTTATCTGTATAAATTTGATTTAAATTGAAACTTTTTCTCCAATTTGGAAATAATATATCTAATGCATCACGACCTAGTAGAGGATTCCCTTTGTTTTCGGTTGGAATTACTGTGATTTCTAAACTGACCGTTTTACTTTTGGTGCTTACATTTACACGTATTTTTCCTAACGGTGTTAAACTTTGACCTGATGCAGTAATAAAACGCAAATGTGTTTGTTCTAACTCGATATTTGCAAATTCTTTCCGGTACACATTCTCCGGTATGACTGTATTACACGCACCGCAGTCTATCTCAAACGCAATGTTTATACCATTGATTTTCAATACGCACACTTCTGGACCACTAATCGCTCTATCTTCGGATATGCGTGTTAGTAACACATCCTTTTGTTCCGACCTCAAACTCTGCACATTCGTACTTCGGCAACACGACGACACATGACCATATTTTTTGCAGTTGAAACACTGCCACATACGCGCAGGACATGTCTGTGGATTATGTGATCTTCCACATCTGTAACACTTCATTTCTTGCTTGTGCGCTCTGCTCTGTTGGTGTAAAGGTGTACTGCTTCCAGGGTAGTAGTGCACTTTCGGACCGACGCTTCGTTTTGGCGCGCACTTAATCGCCGCCATTTCCCTCTGTTTCTCTTTCGATGTAAATGTTTCATTTTGTTCATCAGCAGCTTCCCACGTTCTGGCTATATTTTCTGCACTCACGAATGTTAAGTCCGATTCTCGTAGAAGACGTTTTCTCAATCCTTCGTCTCGAACACCAGCTACTAGTTGATCTCGCAAACTTTCCGCTAAACAACACGTGAACTTACACGATTGTGCAAGCGCTTTTAATTCTACTATGTACTCCGCAACCGACTGATCCTTTTGTAGACAGTTTCTGAAGTTGAAACGTTCCGCCACTATGTTGACTTTCTGTTCCAGCTGGTC
Source organism: Anopheles maculipalpis (assembly GCF_943734695.1). NCBI lineage: Eukaryota > Metazoa > Arthropoda > Insecta > Diptera > Culicidae > Anopheles > Anopheles maculipalpis. The sequence continues at coordinate 52,269,319 of NC_064871.1, forward strand.
TTGTAGCTTAACGCACAGCTTCTCGTAGTTTACCGTCTTTGGCTGTTCAGGTAACACTAGCTTTGATATAAGACTGTACAGCGACGCTCCACCCAAGGTTAACAACATTATTGTTTTCTTCGATGATTCGACTTCGTTCACTTGGAAAAAAATATCCATTCTTTCCAAGTACTCCTTGATGCTTTCACCCATGACAAATGGTTCGACTTCACCGATTAACGACATGACTAATCATTTGACTTTTAAGGTTCGCTTTATCCTCGTCGCCCACTGTTATGGAGTTAGGTGTTGATCCTTCAAGTGCTGTTTTATGACTGTCCGGTTTATTCTCCTTCTTACTAATACATACATGTACTTACATCTAACGCTTCCACTATACGCTTACATACTACCTATACTTACGACACTACAATAATATTTATTAAAAGAATACAATACTTGTAGTTGAACTTATTTCCTGTTTTTTCAAATAATTTTGAAAGAATTGTGTTTGTTATAATGTTGAAAGAAATAAGTATGTGTAATAACCCAAAGAACTCAACATTGTTATTTGTTGATTATTGCCGTAGGATGCCATGGTTTGCTGTTTGATGTTCTTTCTTGTTTTCAAATATATCTTTGGAGCGTTCTTACTGCAGTTGCAGTGCATGATCTTGCTACTAGAAATTTTGCAAATGTATAAAATTGAGTAAAGCTGTTTGTTGTAAATGTTTGTAAAATTTGGTTAAGGTCCTTAGAAAACGGTAATATTAGAAAATTGACTCTGTTCCACTTTTCACCATTCTGACGCAAACATAGCCAATATGCAATCATGTTTAGTTGACTAAACGCTATGCAACCGTACTCATCATTGGGTGCGATGAAGCAACCGATGAGCAGTTCAATAACAGCCTTCGTTTGGTAATGTTCAAAATTGCTAAATAAAACTGGGTCGACACCCAATCTAACACAGGATAACTGAAATATCATGAATGTTATGAGAAATTGTTAATACTTTTAACATATTGATATAGAAATAGAATTTATGTCCCTAATACATATGTATATCAAGAGCAGTAGTTTGAAACTGAATTGAGAGGTAACCTTATAGTTTTGGGCAACACTGCACGTGATAGTGTCAAGCGAGTGATGGACACATGATAAATTAATGAGTGTGGATGTTAAGGATCCATGGAAGAATTGAAAAACTTTCTAAGAGTGAAAGCTGTATTTTTGCCATGTTTGAGATGGGATTCTGGCTTCTAAGGAGAGACGAATGTAGTCTCAGAGACTCAAAGCTCCTATACACAAAAGAAGAAACATATATCGCTTCTGTTTTCAAAAACTGCAGCACAGCCTTAACCGCCTCTCTTTCTCAATTGTTTAACATATCTTATCCTTCCGGTGCCTTCCCTGACATCTGGAAATGTGTGTCAACGTTTTCGATATTCATAAAAGATTATATTTTGTACAAAGCTTGGTTCAGTTCAAATCAGCATGGTTTCTTGCCATGAGGATCGATTGTTACCATCCTAATCCAACTTGTATCGTCAACCATGAGCCAAACAGATTGTTAGTCGTCGACCTTTGACAAAGTTCAGCACTTTTTTATTCCGTTAGAACGGCCTGACCGTATTGCTGTTCAGTACTATTTGCTCTTAGCCAAACTTAAAAGATTTGGGTTCTCGATCCGCTTATTGACTCTTCTCGAATTTATTCTTGTGGGTTCTCTACGTACAACGTCAAGTTAGATTCATGTTAGATTTTCTCCATTCATTCGAACAGCGGGGGTCCTTTTCCTTCTGTTTATCAATGACGTATCCTATATCCTTCACTATTCCGAACACTATTGTACTCCAGACAAGTTTGCATGATAACACAACGTTTATTTTTATTTTTATTTATTTAATTATCTCAAATTATATTCATTTGCCATTGCGCCTGTACAAATCTTAAACAAAGCATAAACCTACCTTATATTTATACTTACAAAATCAGACCTAAGAAACCAAATACGAAAAAGGCACAATGAATATTTTTTTTCATTGTTGGTTAATTTATCCGTCCGCCATGCAGGCTTAACAATAGCATGGCACCTGAAACTGCGTTACATATATTCTTATTTTCTATGTCAATTTCTCTCTTATCCTGTCCTTAAAAGCTCTGATACTCAAGTTGTAGTCAAAGTGCCTTGCGTACTCGTTGAATCGACAGGTGCATTGCAATATTGACATCATATTTTTTCTCCCAATCTCTGGTCTGAGCGACTGTTTGTCGTTCCAATTGTACCTCGTCTCCTTTTCTCGTTGATGTTCTGTCAATTTTCTGCATATTTGTCTCAAATAATGTTCGACGATCTCCTTCACCTATCAAATTGAAAGATAATATCTATTACGGATCACCGGTAATGACACACGGATCGCTTTACATTTTATGAGATCACAGTGGTGTTTCTCATGATCTGCTTTGATCTGCTTTTCGTCAATTAAATTATTTTGCTGCAAGTGGCTACATAAATTTTCATAATTAAATAATTGAAGACACTTTGATGAATTATTAATAATACAATAATATCAAACAACCCAACCATCGTATTATTTAATGCAAACATTTTCCAGCACGTTTCAATGCGTCGATTCTATGTAGCATATCTGCTAAACATCTCACTAGAGCATAGATTATCTCGCATATGACAAGCGTTACATAACAACATGCGGTGAACAAAAGTTCAACAATTCAACAAACAACTTGCATTAACCAAGAACGCAAGAAATGCACATCTAGCAGTTTGACCAAGCGCACGCTTAAAACAAAACAACCAAACATTGACCAGCGCACCCAGCTATCGCGTAACGCTATGCAATACGATATTGATTCAAAAACGTCTAGACACTCACCTTTGCGAGTACAGACAGTGGTCAGCAATTAAACACCAAATAGATAACTTTAGGCATACCCAATGTGAATTTATTGGCGACACATTTTATGCAAGCGAAGCAATCAACCGCACCGCTGTTCAAACACATTACGTGCAAACGTAGCACTTCTCACAACTCATGACAAACAAGTAACAAATAACACACTAGCAATGAGACCCCAAAACAGGAAAGAACGTCTCCAAATACAACTTATTGCTAACGCTGAACCAAACTCGTCATGTTGGTTCCCACGCCGAACCGACTTTAATCAAATTACCAAATTGAACGGACGTCGACAGAAAACAAATAATTATTTCAACCCTATTTTTTATAACAAGAAAATTGTCAAAAAAAACCCAACAAAATTATGGTATAAATAAAAGCGAAATAGTTTTGGACGAGGATGTTCGATCGGACCGCCAAGACTAGAACAACCTATCCACAAAATAATTGCGTTTTAGTTCATGAGCTTCGAGAGTCCCCCTACCCAAGGTAAGGCCTCGATGTCTCCAACAATCCAGTAAGGGAAATCTCTTCCAGATTTCTATGATCGCCTGGACGATCAAAGGCGATACCGATTCGAAAGTTCCCACCTTGATTTCGGGAGAACGGACATTCCCTACTAGAGCAATGTGACCGCGCATGCAGCCGATGCAGTCCGACAGTGCGTGTGTGCGCGATCATATTACATCAATATTTAGCTACGCGTCTAAAATAACGTCTCCAACAGGCGATACATACGTAATGAGTAATGCTTGGAAACTCATACCTGTGAGATGTGAGTGAGAACACATTAAATAGGCATATGCATTTTATATGATGCAATATACATTGTAGATGTTTGCAGATGTAAAATCATTCCTGTACTAGCGCAGTACAAACAATTAGTTTCGATTAGCACATAAAATAAGAATGTTACAGCGTGTACGGGCAGGTGTTCGTTAACCATTACACCGTACCGAGATAGCCGAGACAATGCATTACATCCATGAAACGCGAGCGCATTCGAGCACTCTCGCGCACGTTCGAGAGAGCATTCGAGCAGTTTCTGGTTGGTTCGAGAGGGCTGGCGATGTTTCTAGAAACTGAAAGGTTTCATATATATAGCCGTGTTTCGAGCAGTGAGCGTCATTCAGAGAATAACAAATCGAGAGTGAAAAGCAAGCGAGCGCTAACTGTAGCAAGAGAAAATCCCAAGTGAACAAACTGTTTGAATTGTGAACTGTTCCACAAGACGCACAAAGCGAATTTATCGTACCGAAAGTGTTAAAGGTGAATAGAAGTGAAGTTTGTGAGGTGAAAAATACATACAGTGAAATAAAAACAGTGAGTGAAAATGCCGTCTGCAATTGGAATCGACTTGGGCACGACGTACTCGTGCGTCGGAGTGTTTCAGCATGGAAAGGTGGAAATCATTGCCAACGACCAGGGTAACAGGACGACCCCAAGCTATGTTGCATTTTCGGACACGGAACGGCTTATCGGCGATGCGGCCAAGAACCAGGTGGCCATGAACCCCACCAACACAGTGTTCGATGCCAAACGGCTGATCGGACGCCGGTATGACGACCCAAAGATTCAGGCCGATCTGAAACACTGGCCGTTCACGGTGACGAACGACTGCGGCAAGCCAAAGATTCAGGTGGAATTCAAAGGAGAGCGCAAGACGTTTGCACCGGAGGAGATCAGCTCGATGGTGCTGACGAAGATGAAGGAAACGGCCGAAGCATATCTGGGCCACTCAGTGAAGAACGCCGTCATCACAGTTCCAGCCTACTTCAACGACAGCCAGCGACAGGCGACGAAGGATGCCGGTGCCATCGCGGGTCTGAATGTGATGCGCATCATCAACGAACCGACGGCGGCCGCGTTGGCTTACGGGCTGGACAAGAACCTGAAGGGAGAGCGCAACGTATTGATATTCGATCTGGGCGGAGGAACGTTCGATGTGTCCATTCTGACGATCGATGAGGGTTCGCTGTTCGAGGTGCGAGCCACTGCCGGCGATACACATCTGGGAGGCGAAGACTTCGACAATCGGATGGTGGCACACTTCGTGGAGGAATTCAAGCGAAAGTTCAAGAAGGACCTTTCAAAGAATGCCCGAGCGCTACGACGCTTGAGGACGGCCTGTGAGAGAGCGAAGCGAACGCTTTCCTCCAGCACGGAGGCAACGATCGAGATCGACGCCCTAATGGATGGAATCGACTACTACACGAAAATCAGCCGTGCACGGTTCGAGGAGCTGTGTTCGGATCTGTTCCGTTCCACGCTGCACCCAGTGGAGAAAGCTCTGGCGGACGCAAAGATGGACAAGAGCTCGATTCACGACATCGTGCTGGTGGGCGGCTCTACCCGCATTCCGAAGGTACAGTCGCTGTTGCAGAACTTCTTCTGCGGCAAATCCTTGAATCTATCGATCAACCCGGACGAAGCGGTAGCTTACGGTGCGGCAGTACAGGCGGCCATTCTTAGCGGTGACAAGGACGAAAAGATCCAGGACGTACTGTTGGTCGATGTGGCACCACTATCGCTGGGAATCGAAACGGCCGGCGGAGTGATGACGAAGCTCATCGAGCGGAACTCGCGCATCCCGTGCAAACAGACACAGACCTTCTCGACCTACGCCGACAACCAGCCGGGCGTGTCGATCCAGGTGTTTGAGGGTGAGCGAGCAATGACCAAGGACAACAATCTGCTGGGCCAGTTCGACCTGTCGGGCATTCCACCGGCACCGCGCGGTGTACCAAAGATCGAGGTCACGTTCGATCTCGACGCCAACGGTATTCTGAACGTGTCGGCGAAGGAAATGAGCACTGGCAAGGAGAAAAACATCACGATCAAGAACGACAAGGGCCGCTTGTCGCAGGCGGACATCGATCGTATGCTGGCCGAGGCGGAGCGGTTCCGCGAGGAGGATGAAAAGCAGCGTGAGCGTGTCGCCGCTCGCAATCAGCTCGAGGCGTACTGTTTCAGCCTGAAGCAATCGCTCGAATCAGCCGGATCGAAGCTGAGCGAAAGCGACCGCAAAACGGTGGAAGACCGATGCAACGAGACTCTGCGCTGGATCGATGGCAACAGTATGGCAGAGAAGGAAGAGTACGATCACAAGATGCAGGAGCTTACGCGAGCCTGCAGTCCGATCATGACGAAGTTGCATCAGCAATCGGGAGCAGGCCCGGCTCCGACTAGCTGTGGACAGCAAGCGGGTGGTTTCGGTGGACGCTCGGGACCGACAGTAGAGGAGGTGGACTAAGCAGAAGCAGCAACTGCCAACTTTGCTAGTGCCCCAAGGCGAATAAGAAGACTGTGTGTAAATAGCTGTACATATAAATGTGATCAAGTTATTAGATAAGCAAATAATGCATTAAGGTTTAGAGATGTAAAGAACAAAGATACTCATCGAGAAACAATAAATTATAATATTTATTAAAAGAATGCAATACTTGTAGTTGAACTTATTTCCTGTTTTTTTCATATAATTTTGAAAGAATTGTGTTTATTATAATGTTGAAAGAAATAATTATGTGTAACGACCCAAAGAACTCAACATTGTTATTTGTTGTTTATTGCCGTAGACATGCCATGGTTTGCTGTTTGACGTTCTTTCTTGTTTTCAAATATATCTTTGGAGCGTTCTTACTGCAGTTGCAGTGCATGATCTTTCCTACTACGTATATGTATAAATGTAAACGTATAAAATTGAGTAAAGCTGTTTGTTGTAAATGTTTGTAAAATTTGGTTAAAGATCCTTAGAAAACGGTAATATTATAAAATTGACTGTGTTCCACTTTTCACCATTCTGACGCAAACATAGCCAATATGCAATCATGTTCAGTTGACTAAATGCTGTGCAACCGTACTCATCATTGGGTGCGACGAAGGAACCGATGAGCAGTTCAATAACAGCCTTCGTTTGGTAATGTTCCAAATTGCTAAATAAAACTGGGTCGACACCCAATCTAACACAGGATAACTGAAATATCATGAAAGTTATGAGAAATTGTTAATACTTTTAACATATTGATATAGAAATAGAATTTATGTCCCTAATACATATGTATATCAAGAGCAGTAGTTTGAAACTGAATTGAGAGGTAACCTTATAGTTTTGGGCAACACTGCACGTGATAGTGTCAAGCGAGTGATGGACACATGATAAATTAATGAGTGTGGATGTTAAGGATCCATGGAAGAATTGAAAACCTACCTAAGAGTGAAAGCTGTATTTTTGCCATGTTTGAGATGGTATTCTGGCTTCTAAGGAGAGGCGAATGTAGTCTCAGAGACTCAAAGCTCCTATACACAAAAGAAGAAACATATATCGCTTCTGTTTTCAAAAACTGCAGCACAGCCTTAACCGCCTCTCTTTCTCAATTGTTTAACATCTCTTATCCTTCCGGTGCCTTCCCTGACATCTGGAAATGTGTGTCAACGTTTCCGATATTCATAATAGATTATATTTTGTACAAAGCTTGGTTCAGTTCAAATCAGCATGGTTTCTTGCCATGAGGATCGATTGTTACCATCCTAATCCAACTTGTATCGTCAACCATGAGCCAAACAGATTGTTAGTCGTCGACCTTTGACAAAGTTCAGCACTTTTTTTATTCCGTTAGAACGGCCTGACCGTATTGCTGTTCAGTACTATTTGCTCTTAGCCAAACTTAAAAGATTTGGGTTCTCGATCCGCTTTTTGACTCTTCTCGAATCTATTCTTGTGGGTTCTCTACGTACAACGTCAAGTTAGATTCATGTTAGATTTTCTCCATTCATTCGAACAGCGGGGGTCCTTTTCCTTCTGTTTATCAATGACGTATCCTATATCCTTCACTATTCCGAACACTATTGTACTCCAGACAAGTTTGTATGATAACACAACGTTTATTTTTATTATTTATTTATTTAATTGTCTCAAATTATTTTCATTTGCCATTGCGCCTGTACAAATCTTAAACGAAGCATAAACCTATCTTATATTTATAGTTACAAAATCAGACCTACGAAACCAAATACGAAAAAGGCACAATGAATAATTTTTTTCATTGTTGGTTAATTTATCCGTCCGCCATGCAGGCTTAACAATAGCATGGCACCTGAAACTGCGTTACATATATTCTTATTTTCTATGTCAATTTCTCTCTTATCGTGTCCTTAAAAGCTCTGATACTCAAGTTGTAGTCAAAGTGCCTTGCGTACTCGTTGAATCGACAGGTGCATTGCAATATTGACATCACATTTTTTCTCCCAATCTCTGGTCTGAGCGACTGTTTGTCGTTCCAATTGTACCTCGTCTCCTTTTCTCGTTGATGTTCTGTCAATTTTCTGCATATTTGTCTCAATTAATGTTCGACGATCTCCTTCACCTATCAAATTGAAAGATAATATCTATTATGGATCACCGGTAATGACACACGGATCGCTTTACATTTTATGAGATCACAGTGGTGTTTCTCATGATCTGCTTTGATCTGCTTTTCGTCAATTAAATTATTTTGCTGCAAGTGGCTACATAAATTTTCATAATTAAATAATTGAAGACACTTTGATCAATTAATAATAATACAATAATATCAAACAACCCAACCATCGTATAATTTAATGCAAACATTTTCCAGCACGTTTCAATGCGTCGATTCTATATTTAGCTACGCGTCTAAAATAACGTCTCCAACAGGCGATACATACGTAATGAGTAATGCTTGGAAACTCATACCTGTGAGATGTGAGTGAGAACACATTAAATAGGCATATGCATTTTATATGATGCAATATACATTGTAGATGTTTGCAGATGTAAAATCATTCCTGTACTAGCGCAGTACAAACAATTAGTTTCGATTAGCACATAAAATAAGAATGTTACAGCGTGTACGGGCAGGTGTTCGTTAACCATTACACCGTACCGAGATAGCCGAGACAATGCATTACATCCATGAAACGCGAGCGCATTCGAGCACTCTCGCGCACGTTCGAGAGAGCATTCGAGCAGTTTCTGGTTGGTTCGAGAGGGCTGGCGATGTTTCTAGAAACTGAAAGGTTTCATATATATAGCCGTGTTTCGAGCAGTGAGCGTCATTCAGAGAATAACAAATCGAGAGTGAAAAGCAAGCGAGCGCTAACTGTAGCAAGAGAAAATCCCAAGTGAACAAACTGTTTGAATTGTGAACTGTTCCACAAAGACGCACAAAGCGAATTTATCGTACCGAAAGTGTTAAAGGTGAATAGAAGTGAAGTTTGTGAGGTGAAAAATACATACAGTGAAATAAAAACAGTGAGTGAAAATGCCGTCTGCAATTGGAATCGACTTGGGCACGACGTACTCGTGCGTCGGAGTGTTTCAGCATGGAAAGGTGGAAATCATTGCCAACGACCAGGGTAACAGGACGACCCCAAGCTATGTTGCATTTTCGGACACGGAACGGCTTATCGGCGATGCGGCCAAGAACCAGGTGGCCATGAACCCCACCAACACAGTGTTCGATGCCAAACGGCTGATCGGACGCCGGTATGACGACCCAAAGATTCAGGCCGATCTGAAACACTGGCCGTTCACGGTGACGAACGACTGCGGCAAGCCAAAGATTCAGGTGGAATTCAAAGGAGAGCGCAAGACGTTTGCACCGGAGGAGATCAGCTCGATGGTGCTGACGAAGATGAAGGAAACGGCCGAAGCATATCTGGGCCACTCAGTGAAGAACGCCGTCATCACAGTTCCAGCCTACTTCAACGACAGCCAGCGACAGGCGACGAAGGATGCCGGTGCCATTGCGGGTCTGAATGTGATGCGCATCATCAACGAACCGACGGCGGCCGCGTTGGCTTACGGGCTGGACAAGAACCTGAAGGGTGAGCGCAACGTATTGATATTCGATCTGGGCGGAGGAACGTTCGATGTGTCCATTCTGACGATCGATGAGGGTTCGCTGTTCGAGGTGCGAGCCACTGCCGGCGATACACATCTGGGAGGCGAAGACTTCGACAATCGGATGGTGGCACACTTCGTGGAGGAATTCAAGCGAAAGTTCAAGAAGGACCTTTCAAAGAATGCCCGAGCGCTACGACGCTTGAGGACGGCCTGTGAGAGAGCGAAGCGAACGCTTTCCTCCAGCACGGAGGCAACGATCGAGATCGACGCCCTAATGGATGGAATCGACTACTACACGAAAATCAGCCGTGCACGGTTCGAGGAGCTGTGTTCGGATCTGTTCCGTTCCACGCTGCACCCAGTGGAGAAAGCTCTGGCGGACGCAAAGATGGACAAGAGCTCGATTCACGACATCGTGCTGGTGGGCGGCTCTACCCGCATTCCGAAGGTACAGTCGCTGTTGCAGAACTTCTTCTGCGGCAAATCCTTGAATCTATCGATCAACCCGGACGAAGCGGTAGCTTACGGTGCGGCAGTACAGGCGGCCATTCTTAGCGGTGACAAGGACGAAAAGATCCAGGACGTACTGTTGGTCGATGTGGCACCACTATCGCTGGGAATCGAAACGGCCGGCGGAGTGATGACGAAGCTCATCGAGCGGAACTCGCGCATCCCGTGCAAACAGACACAGACCTTCTCGACCTACGCCGACAACCAGCCGGGCGTGTCGATCCAGGTGTTTGAGGGTGAGCGAGCAATGACCAAGGACAACAATCTGCTGGGCCAGTTCGACCTGTCGGGCATTCCACCGGCACCGCGCGGTGTACCAAAGATCGAGGTCACGTTCGATCTCGACGCCAACGGTATTCTGAACGTGTCGGCGAAGGAAATGAGCACTGGCAAGGAGAAAAACATCACGATCAAGAACGACAAGGGCCGCTTGTCGCAGGCGGACATCGATCGTATGCTGGCCGAGGCGGAGCGGTTCCGCGAGGAGGATGAAAAGCAGCGTGAGCGTGTCGCCGCTCGCAATCAGCTCGAGGCGTACTGTTTCAGCCTGAAGCAATCGCTCGAATCAGCCGGATCGAAGCTGAGCGAAAGCGACCGCAAAACGGTGGAAGACCGATGCAACGAGACTCTGCGCTGGATCGATGGCAACAGTATGGCAGAGAAGGAAGAGTACGATCACAAGATGCAGGAGCTTACGCGAGCCTGCAGTCCGATCATGACGAAGTTGCATCAGCAATCGGGAGCAGGCCCGGCTCCGACTAGCTGTGGACAGCAAGCGGGTGGTTTCGGTGGACGCTCGGGACCGACAGTAGAGGAGGTGGACTAAGCAGAAGCAGCAACTGCCAACTTTGCTAGTGCCCCAAGGCGAATAAGAAGACTGTGTGTAAATAGCTGTACATATAAATGTGATCAAGTTATTAGATAAGCAAATAATGCATTAAGGTTTAGAGATGTAAAGAACAAAGATACTCATCGAGAAACAATAAATTATAATATTTATTAAAAGAATGCAATACTTGTAGTTGAACTTATTTCCTGTTTTTTTCATATAATTTTGAAAGAATTGTGTTTATTATAATGTTGAAAGAAATAATTATGTGTAACGACCCAAAGAACTCAACATTGTTATTTGTTGTTTATTGCCGTAGACATGCCATGGTTTGCTGTTTGACGTTCTTTCTTGTTTTCAAATATATCTTTGGAGCGTTCTTACTGCAGTTGCAGTGCATGATCTTTCCTACTACGTATATGTATAAATGTAAACGTATAAAATTGAGTAAAGCTGTTTGTTGTAAATGTTTGTAAAATTTGGTTAAAGATCCTTAGAAAACGGTAATATTATAAAATTGACTGTGTTCCACTTTTCACCATTCTGACGCAAACATAGCCAATATGCAATCATGTTCAGTTGACTAAATGCTGTGCAACCGTACTCATCATTGGGTGCGACGAAGGAACCGATGAGCAGTTCAATAACAGCCTTCGTTTGGTAATGTTCCAAATTGCTAAATAAAACTGGGTCGACACCCAATCTAACACAGGATAACTGAAATATCATGAAAGTTATGAGAAATTGTTAATACTTTTAACATATTGATATAGAAATAGAATTTATGTCCCTAATACATATGTATATCAAGAGCAGTAGTTTGAAACTGAATTGAGAGGTAACCTTATAGTTTTGGGCAACACTGCACGTGATAGTGTCAAGCGAGTGATGGACACATGATAAATTAATGAGTGTGGATGTTAAGGATCCATGGAAGAATTGAAAACCTACCTAAGAGTGAAAGCTGTATTTTTGCCATGTTTGAGATGGTATTCTGGCTTCTAAGGAGAGGCGAATGTAGTCTCAGAGACTCAAAGCTCCTATACACAAAAGAAGAAACATATATCGCTTCTGTTTTCAAAAACTGCAGCACAGCCTTAACCGCCTCTCTTTCTCAATTGTTTAACATCTCTTATCCTTCCGGTGCCTTCCCTGACATCTGGAAATGTGTGTCAACGTTTCCGATATTCATAATAGATTATATTTTGTACAAAGCTTGGTTCAGTTCAAATCAGCATGGTTTCTTGCCATGAGGATCGATTGTTACCATCCTAATCCAACTTGTATCGTCAACCATGAGCCAAACAGATTGTTAGTCGTCGACCTTTGACAAAGTTCAGCACTTTTTTTATTCCGTTAGAACGGCCTGACCGTATTGCTGTTCAGTACTATTTGCTCTTAGCCAAACTTAAAAGATTTGGGTTCTCGATCCGCTTTTTGACTCTTCTCGAATCTATTCTTGTGGGTTCTCTACGTACAACGTCAAGTTAGATTCATGTTAGATTTTCTCCATTCATTCGAACAGCGGGGGTCCTTTTCCTTCTGTTTATCAATGACGTATCCTATATCCTTCACTATTCCGAACACTATTGTACTCCAGACAAGTTTGTATGATAACACAACGTTTATTTTTATTATTTATTTATTTAATTGTCTCAAATTATTTTCATTTGCCATTGCGCCTGTACAAATCTTAAACGAAGCATAAACCTATCTTATATTTATAGTTACAAAATCAGACCTACGAAACCAAATACGAAAAAGGCACAATGAATAATTTTTTTCATTGTTGGTTAATTTATCCGTCCGCCATGCAGGCTTAACAATAGCATGGCACCTGAAACTGCGTTACATATATTCTTATTTTCTATGTCAATTTCTCTCTTATCCTGTCCTTAAAAGCTCTGATACTCAAGTTGTAGTCAAAGTGCCTTGCGTACTCGTTGAATCGACAGGTCATTGCAATATTGACATCACATTTTTTCTCCCAATCTCTGGCCTGAGCGACTGTTTGTCGTTCCAATTGTACCTCGTCTCCTTTTCTCGTTGATGTTCTGTCAATTTTCTGCATATTTGTCTCAATTAATGTTCGACGATCTCCACTTTACATTTATGAGATCACAGTGGTGTTTCTCATGATCTGCTTTGATCTGCTTTTCGTCAATTAAATTATTGTGCTGCAAGTGGCTACATAAGTTTTCATAATTAAATAATTGAAGAAACTTTGATGAATTAATAATAATACAATAATATCAAACAACCAAACCATCGTATAATTTAATGCAAACATTTTCCAGCACGTTTCAATGCGTCGATTCTATATTTAGCTACGCGTCTAAAATAACGTCTCCAACAGGCGATACATACTTAATGAGAAATGCTTGGAAACTCATAACTGTGAGATGTGAGTGAGAACACATTTATTAGGCATATGCATTTTATATGATGCAATACACATTGTAGATGTTTGCAGATGTAAAATCATTCCTGTACTAGCGCAGTACAAACAATTAGTTTCGATTAGCACATAAAATAAGAATGATACACCGTGTACGGGCAGGTGTTCGTTAACCATTACACCGTACCGAGATAGCCGAGACAATGCATTACATCCATGAAACGCGAGCGCATTCGAGCACTCTCGCGCACGTTCGAGAGAGCATTCGAGCAGTTTCTGGTTGGTTCGAGAGAGTTGGCGATGTTTCTAGAAACTGAAAGGTTTCATATATATAGCCGTGTTTCGAGCAGTGAGCGTCATTCAGAGAATAACAAATCGAGAGTGAAAAGCAAACGAGCGCTAACTTTAGCAAGAGAAAATCCCAAGTGAACAAACTGTTTGAATTGTGAATTGTTCCACAAGACGCACAAAGCGAATTTATCGTACCGAAAGTGTTAAAGGTGAATAGAAGTGAAGTTTGTGAGGTGAAAAATACATACAGTGAAATAAAAACAGTGAGTGAAAATGCCGTCTGCAATTGGAATCGACTTGGGCACGACGTACTCGTGCGTCGGAGTGTTTCAGCATGGAAAGGTGGAAATCATTGCCAACGACCAGGGTAACAGGACGACCCCAAGCTATGTTGCATTTTCGGACACGGAACGGCTTATCGGCGATGCGGCCAAGAACCAGGTGGCCATGAACCCCACCAACACAGTGTTCGATGCCAAACGGCTGATCGGACGCCGGTATGACGACCCAAAGATTCAGGCCGATCTGAAACACTGGCCGTTCACGGTGACGAACGACTGCGGCAAGCCAAAGATTCAGGTGGAATTCAAAGGAGAGCGCAAGACGTTTGCACCGGAGGAGATCAGCTCGATGGTGCTGACGAAGATGAAGGAAACGGCCGAAGCATATCTGGGCCACTCAGTGAAGAACGCCGTCATCACAGTTCCAGCCTACTTCAACGACAGCCAGCGACAGGCGACGAAGGATGCCGGTGCCATCGCGGGTCTGAATGTGATGCGCATCATCAACGAACCGACGGCGGCCGCGTTGGCTTACGGGCTGGACAAGAACCTGAAGGGAGAGCGCAACGTATTGATATTCGATCTGGGCGGAGGAACGTTCGATGTGTCCATTCTGACGATCGATGAGGGTTCGCTGTTCGAGGTGCGAGCCACTGCCGGCGATACACATCTGGGAGGTGAAGACTTCGACAATCGGATGGTGGCACACTTCGTGGAGGAATTCAAGCGCAAGTTTAAGAAGGACCTTTCAAAGAATGCCCGAGCGCTACGACGCTTGAGGACGGCCTGTGAGAGAGCGAAGCGAACGCTTTCCTCCAGCACGGAGGCAACGATCGAGATCGACGCCCTAATGGATGGAATCGACTACTACACGAAAATCAGCCGTGCACGGTTCGAGGAGCTGTGTTCGGATCTGTTCCGTTCCACGCTGCACCCAGTGGAGAAAGCTCTGGCGGACGCAAAGATGGACAAGAGCTCGATTCACGACATCGTGCTGGTGGGCGGCTCTACCCGCATTCCGAAGGTACAGTCGCTGTTGCAGAACTTCTTCTGCGGCAAATCCTTGAATCTATCGATCAACCCGGACGAAGCGGTAGCTTACGGTGCGGCAGTACAGGCGGCCATTCTTAGCGGTGACAAGGACGAAAAGATCCAGGACGTACTGTTGGTCGATGTGGCCCCACTATCGCTGGGAATCGAAACGGCCGGCGGAGTGATGACGAAGCTCATCGAGCGGAACTCGCGCATCCCGTGCAAACAGACACAGACCTTCTCGACCTACGCCGACAACCAGCCGGGCGTGTCGATCCAGGTGTTTGAGGGTGAGCGAGCAATGACCAAGGACAACAATCTGCTGGGCCAGTTCGACCTGTCGGGCATTCCACCGGCACCGCGCGGTGTACCAAAGATCGAGGTCACGTTCGATCTCGACGCCAACGGTATTCTGAACGTGTCGGCGAAGGAAATGAGCACTGGCAAGGAGAAAAACATCACGATCAAGAACGACAAGGGCCGCTTGTCGCAGGCGGACATCGATCGTATGCTGGCCGAGGCGGAGCGGTTCCGCGAGGAGGATGAAAAGCAGCGTGAGCGTGTCGCCGCTCGCAATCAGCTCGAGGCGTACTGTTTCAGCCTGAAGCAATCGCTCGAATCAGCCGGATCGAAGCTGAGCGAAAGCGATCGCAAAACGGTGGAAGACCGATGCAACGAGACTCTGCGCTGGATCGATGGCAACAGTATGGCAGAGAAGGAAGAGTACGATCACAAGATGCAGGAGCTTACGCGAGCCTGCAGTCCGATCATGACGAAGTTGCATCAGCAATCGGAAGCAGGCCCGGCTCCGACTAGCTGTGGACAGCAAGCGGGTGGTTTCGGTGGACGCTCGGGACCGACAGTAGAGGAGGTGGACTAAGCAGAAGCAGCAACTGCCAACTTTGCTAGTGCCCCAAGTCGAATAAGAAGACTGTGTGTAAATAGCTGTACATATAAATGTGATCAAGTTATTAGATAAGCAAATGATACATTAAGGTGTTATGTCACAGAAAATATAATATTTCTCGTTGAAAAAACGCTACGTTAAAAATTCGTTCATGATACTTAAAAAAAAAGATTTTTTTTTAGAAAAGTAATAAGCCCATTTTCTTAAGCTTTAGTTTGAACGTATACTGTTAACTCTTGACTGACTGACTGAAATGTAACTTACTTAAAGCATAGCCACAAACCTGAACGAGATCAAATAAAATGAAATGTAGTACCATACTGTTAAGAAATTACGAAGTCGTATGATTCTATTATTACATAGAAAATATTCCTATGCTTAGATTCTTTTAGGAAATTTTGTTGGTTTCAAAGATTTTAATAACTTCTTCTTAGCAGCATGGTAAACGACATTATGAGGCGTCTGTTAATTTTTCGCCAATGGCTATTTCTCATTGCTAGTTTTAGTTTTGTTTTGTTACATTTTGTACAGGCCATTCATTCATATCATGTAATTCATTACTTTTTATTTCCAATAATTTGTTAAAACTAGACACTTTACTTATTAATAGTACTTAATGCTAGCAGATTTATTTTACATTTTTTTCTTCTCCTTGCGATAACTCCTCTTGTTGCGATGAACAAGAGACTATCTTCATACGATTATATTTAAGAATCTTTTGCCCTTTACTTGCTTTTTTTTACCCTTTAGAGGTTGCAATGCCTATGGCGAAGTAGAGGATACGGAACCCACCTTCACATGGCAGAACCAGGTACCAAATTCTAGTCGGATTTGTGCACCGTACGCAGGGCAGCTACGCTTGTGAAATTTATATAGAGCAAGAAGCTCTTCATTGCTTTATAAACCTTTAATCGTAATGGCTCTTGGATTCATACTAATGCTCCTGCTACAACTTCGATTGGTCGGTCATCAAACTCATCGTACCAGAAGCAAATGCAGAAAATTTCCCATCCTCAAAGTCTTCGTCTGGCTCCTCGAGTCGCTGAATATTGTAACGTACCATATTATTTTCGGCATTCACCACCTCCACCTCTTCCGGATCCGGTTCCGGGTACTGTATGATCCAATCCTTTTGCAGTGTTGTATCGATACCGTGATCTTTCGAGATATGGTCCTTCGCCATGTGCCGGTAGCGAAAATCTTTTTTACAAACGCTACACGCATAGGGGAAAGAGTTTGTGTGTGTTCGCATGTGAACTTTCAGCTGGAAATTGCTGTAAAAGCGCATGTCACACACATGGCACGGGTAGTTTCGCTCGCCTGTGTGATAGAACCGATGCTGTTTCAGTCGAGATCTGAGGAAATAGGGAACCGCAACAAAAACAATTAAGTAAAATCACTTAACTTGATTCGACCACTCCTTAGCTTACCTTGTGGTGAACATTTTTCCGCAAACGTCACAACTAAATTTCGGCTCTACGTGCGTTTCCCTGATATGGCCTAAAAGGTCGCGACGCGCTTTATACTCCTTGCCACATGTTTCGCACTTGAACGTTTGCGATCCATGGCGACAACGAACGTGCAAACGGCACGCGTGCTTACAGTGGAATCGTGCGGGACATCCCTCCATCGGACAGCTGTACGGGCGGCGGCCATAGTGTCGGTTCATGTGCCCTTCCAACCGATTGCGCTCAATCTTCTTACCACACATGCTGCAATCGGTTAGCAGCGATTTGTACAGCTCGGAGCCAGATATTTTCTTTCGCCTTTTTCGCCGAGCTTCCGGACCCGGCAGTCGGGACTGTTTAGGCTGAACGGCACTACTATCAGCGCCTTCCGTTTTCACGTTTGTCTCTAGAACTTCCACGGTCGATGGCGCATTCGCTCGGATATGATCCGAATCGAACTCTTCAGTGGAATCGAACTCGTTTTCATCGATATGTTCTTCTTTTATATCAAGAATTTCGGCAGAACCGAGCTCCTCTTTTCCATGTAGAACGGCTTCCATCTCCGTTTCCAGCACTTCTATCTGCTGTTCATCCGTTTCCAATACTTCCAGTTCCAATTTTTCAATGGCGACAGAAGCGATATTATTCGCCGACAAAGAAACCTCTCTTTGTAAGAGCTCTTCGAAATCTTCCGTTTCCGCTGTTTCGTTCGATGGATCTTCATGTACATCCACTAGTGATACAGTGTCCGATGGTTTGACGACAGTTGGGAAACTATCATCCGTTGTCGGACGACATTCGGGTGCGGAAGAGGGAGATGCTTGGTGTCGTGGAAGAGCTGGTTCTGTAGATGTCGGGATATCCGGTCCGGCATGAAGTGAACGAGGGGAAGAGATAGCACGATGCATGGACACGGTATGCGGGCAAGCTTTGCGGGGAATACATTCCTCGGACGGTTTAGCCTTTTCCCTTTCGTTGCGGGGCGTCGAGATTTTCGTTGGTTGCCTGCTTTCTCTTGGACTGGGTTTGTTTGTGGGATGTATATATTTTGGAGTTTCATGATCTGATAGAAAAACCTGAACCAATGGTTGTCTTTCGATGCGAACCAAATGGTTCGAGCGCCTTATAAACAGCCTGGCTTGCACAGCGATATAGAAGTCGCGGAACATCTTGACCTCTAATACTTTATCCGTACACGTTCTACAAATGTTTCGGGGCAACGTGGCATCGTCGAGATTGATCTGAAATAAAAGTAAGAGAGTGAAGCACATATTAACTATGATGCTTGAATGTATTTTTGATAACAAAACACGGTCTGCATCTTGCAGCTTACGTGTATTCCGAAGCAGGTTCCAATTTTGCGCACTATTTCGGTATCCAGCGGTTTAACTCTGCGGTATCGCATGCATAAACGGCATTCACGATCCTTTACTGCAAATGGTTTCATGTTTGTGATTTGTTTTCATTCATAAACTTTCTACCATATCGAGAGTGTAAAGATAAACCACACATTAACAATAATAAGAGAGCGATAATTTTATTTATTCAACACAAGCGGTGTTGACAATACGGCACTGGACCGTCTTAATTAATTATAAATAAATAAGAGCGATAATTTTGTTCTCCTGTTATTGTGAAACATTACTTGCGCTGTTGTCGTAAATTTATTCGTTCACTTTGTTATTTCTTAACTTAAGCCATGGTCGTAAGTACCGAACGCTATGTTAAGCTAACAAAATACCCAGCCAACAAAATCTAATTTCTCACTATAGTGAAATCCCCAGAATCAAAATGCCACTTCTCACTATAGTGAAAAGTGCCTGTTCACTATATAGAAATGAGATTTTGTTGGCTGGGTTGACACAAGATCAGTTGTCACTTTTCTCAGATTCAGTTTCTCAGCAGTGTTCTCGGGGTGTCTGTAAGCACTCTTTTGGCTTCGGGACACGAGAAATTTCCAAATCAAAATTTTAGCCGCTTAAGTCGGACGGACCGCGAGAGTTTTTACAAACTGAATTTCAGGTTCGCATGAGTTTTTGTGAAATTTACTCGCTTTGAATTTTTTTTTGAGAACCTGGTGCATACATAAGCTTGTGTAGTAGAGACGTTTCTGAAGGGTAGCGTACCTTTTTCGGAAATAGGTTGTGGTTGAAGGAAAGATACCCTTCTTGTACATCGAACGCGGATTAAAGATGATATGAAGCGCAGAAACTGAAAATTTCGCATTGTTAAACTACCTACACGGGGTAATGGAGAAAAAGCTGAATCCCAATTTTGAGATTTTGAGAGTTTCGCATCGATTACGAAACTGTCAACGATTGCGAAAGACCCGTGGCCTGGGTCTTTACCTTCTGGGCTACATTTGTTTATTTACCAAAATTTGTCTATTGGGTCGACACTGCAGTGAACAATTTGTTTGTTGGGTATTAGCACTTTGCGAACGGCTGTCAATTTTGGCGCGAAGCAAAAAGAATCGTTAATCCTGAGAAGAAACATTTAAGCTGGGGTTTCCTGCGTTATGTATTTTTAATTATTTTCGTGTTTGCTTTCGGTGAATTCATGATCTTTTCGAAAGTGTAATGCACCTGAAATACAACCTGGCATTGGGCAAAAGATGCATAAAGTGGGAGTGTACGAGCGTGTGGAAAAAATCGGTGAAGGCACATACGGTGTCGTATACAAAGCGTTAGATATCCAAACCCAAAAGAATGTTGCTCTCAAACGGATCCGATTGGAAAGGTAAGTCATGTCGATTGAGTATTGATTACGGAAGGGTATGATATCTCCGGAACCTTGCATTTACCATTGCAGCGAAACTGAGGGTATACCGTCAACGGCCATGCGCGAAATTTCGCTGCTCAAAGATCTTAAGCATCATTCCGTAGTGGAACTGTTCGACGTCATTATCATAGAAACCAGCATTTACATGGTTTTCGAGTATCTGGACATGGATCTTAAGAAAATGCTTGATCGCCACAAAGGCAGCTTCACACCGATGCTTGTTAAAAGCTACATGCATCAAATGTTGGATGCAATTGCGTACTGCCATTTGAACCGTATTCTTCACCGCGACCTGAAACCACAAAACCTGCTCGTCGATCGCCAAGGACACATCAAGCTGGCAGATTTTGGTTTGGCGCGTGCAGTCAACTTTCCTATCAGAGTGTACACACACGAGGTCGTCACCTTGTGGTACCGAGCACCGGAGATATTGCTTGGGACCAAGTTTTACTGTGTTGGCGTGGACACCTGGAGTTTGGGATGTATATTTGCTGAAATGATTCTAAAACGACCACTCTTTCCAGGGGATAGTGAGATTGATCAACTGTACAAAATTTTTCGACAACTGGGCACGCCGGACGAAAAGAGCTGGCCCGGCGTTTCACATCTACCGGATTTCAAGGAAACGTTTCCTTCCTGGGAAGCGCAACATTTACCGAGCGAAATACGGCACGACCAGGATGCACATTCGCTGTTCAGTGAGCTAATGCATTACGATCCGACGAAACGAATTTCGCCAAAGAATGCCATGAATCATCCGTACTTCGATACCGTTAGCCTGGTACCGCCGGAACTGTAATACCGCTGAACTGTAATTATTTACTGTCCTTAGTATCCACAAAGCTACACATAACATGATCTCATAGAACTATCTCTATTTTCTTTCTTTCGTTTGTTGGCCATTACTAATCAGTAACATAATTTGACAATAGATCGGTTATTAATAAGAGTTTTCTACAATAAGCATAATCAAAACTGATGAACACATGTTGCGTTTTAGCGTTGTGGCTATTAGACGTGGAAATATATAAAAAACACATTAGGCACGCGTTACGTACGTTATCGGTTATATCATTTTGAGAGAAAAATTGACATTTTAGATAAGGTACATCCTTTAACAGAAAATGTTAAAAATGTCAACTGTTTTGCATAACAATAAAAAGACAACGAACGTGCCTGCATTGGGAAAAGGGTTTACTAATAGCGTCCTCAAATCCAGCGTTTAAGTTATTTATTCCAGCATTTAATTTTATATTTGTAACTCCTAAGCCGCTTTTTTTTATCTTTAAGAGCTTCAGAGGCGTCGTGCCTGGCCTCTTTTGCAAAACGTCTTAAAAGTAATGATCATTCGTAGAAGTAAGAATTGTTTTTGGTTCTCCTTTATTTAAAGAGGCTTTGAGTCTTTGAAACTACAATCGCCTCTGTACTGTAAACAAAACGTGGTTAATACTAATACAAAACTATAGCGGATGTGGCTTATCTATTATTTAAACCTATTGCAATTATGGCTGGTAGAAGTTCAAACTATTGGTTAAATTTCTCTATATTAATTGCTGATGTGTAAGAATCTAATAAGGCGGTTCTAATGCGGTTTGTTGGGTGATAGGATTGCCGCGTAATAGGTGTCAATCTGGCAGGTGGCTTGGTGTGTCGTGTATCCATGGCAATCCGTGAGGAAGTGTCGGATAGTGATGTCAACGCCACAGAAGCTGCAGAGCGGTGGACAGGATTTGTTGAGGATGTCGGACTTGAATTGGTATGAGGCAATATAAACCCTCATTAGCAAGTAGGCTATATTGAACATTTTAAAGATTTCATCAGGTCATACAAACATCCAAGACGATCAGTTTAATTCGGTTGAGGAGATTAAGAGTTTTAAGCGGAACAACTACACATATATTTCACATTACAAAGTTTACTCAACATTCGTAGTACATCTCTTAGCAAAAAGCATCTTGGTCATATGATTTGAATCTGATTTTCTCAGGCCGATCTGCTTTACCGTGGGATAGCAAGATGGGAGCTCCGAGTTCATCTTGTCTTCGTGTACAATACCTTTGAACGTAAAGATCCCGGGAACAGACCCTAATATCCATGTTATTGAACAATTGAAATAAATTGACCTATGCTAGTGGCCCTATACTGCTCTTCTCCTGGCCCGGTTGGTATCCATTCAACCAGCGTAAACTTACCCGGCTCGCCTGGAGCGCGTCTGGAGGGTGGAAGTCGACTACGTTGGAAACTGTGCTCTGCTAGGCCTCGAATTGCTACACAATCAAAAATGGATCGCACAGAGGTTGGGCTTTTTTTCGCGGGACTCCTGTAAGTGCCGTGAATTCAACGTTTTCTGTGATCATAACCGACCGGACATGTCGCGTGCCGCGTTTTAAACTGTATTAGTGATGTGAGACTATTCTTCTAGGCTTAACGACCTTCTATGGTCACGCCGGCCATCGAATGACTAACTGGACATGCCGATACCACGTAGTTGGATAGTCAGTCCTCACTACGGATGATGGTCCCGATGGGATTTGAACCCCGGTCCTGTTGTGTAAAGAGCAGCGCCGCTGTCGCCTATACCACCGTGCCGCCCTTTGTACTTTATACATAAGTACATATACATATTATGTATACTTTGAATTTGAGGAGAGTACGGAGCTACATTTTTGAAATAGAAGAGCACGCTCAGAGTCGTCAGTTTACTTCGCTGGGGTTTCTCAGTAGCTTTCGAGCTCCCTGTCCAACACAAGATGCTAGACGTCGTAACTTTTGTAAAGTTACGATTTACAAAATATCTTATTACTTGTATCCTATCACATAAAGTGTACACCTCAATGAACAGTGGAAAACAGTGGAATATTACTACTCGCCAACAGTGGCCTATTTAACAACAGGCGGCCGCATCGATCCCTCTTCAAGACCGAGAAATTACTTATGATTCATCTCTTTCAAGACCGAGAAATTACGTGAGATAACCAACCAAGAAAAATATTAAATTTTTGATTGAAAAAAAAACTTTAATCTTTATTCTACTTCGACTTAACACAGTCCTCTGAACACAGGATATTTTTAATTAGTATAGAACTTAGATGGCTATGGAACGGTTTAACCCGCCAATGATCCCAAACACGAAAGACTAGAGCCTCAACGACTGTCCACCGAGCAAGTGACAAGAAACTTAGACTATTTATTTTACCCAACTTTGGCCTCTTAAGTTTATTATTTATCCTCCATTTAAATTCCCTTATATTACTTCTGACCTACTGCAGTCAGTAGAATGTCGGCGTTGACAACATCGGTTTTAAAGTGCATCTTCGGCAATTTCATAATACGGTGACGCTTTGATCAGTCAAATTACTGCGGGTTTAACTACAACGTATGTCCCACTACGGTTGTATCGGTCGACGGTCTGCACTTTCACTCCTAGCACATTGATGGCTCGATCAATTGGTCAAAAACGAATGTCAGCGGGTTTTGGCTATTGTCGGTCTAAAGTAGAACGAACGGGTCCACGGGTTCTATATAGGGCGATATTGGCGGCAACAAGGCTGGATAGCTACACCCCACCACACTTATTTGAGCTCGAGATACCTCTAGATTAGGCTGATCTAGAGCTGATGGATACGGTAGGTGTGCTGAGGGTGTGTATTCTGAGAGCAGGCTGGGTCGCTGCTGGGTATATTACCGATATTATTCTTCCAGATACATTTGAAACATTCAGATACGCTCACAATAGATAGTTAAAAGTTTGCCGTAAAAGAATTGGCGTTCTTGTTCGGCCTGACTCGCGTATAAAACGCTGCGACATGCTAGCAGTGCATCGAAATAAAATCACCTGGAACAGCCACAAAAAGGTACTAAAGCATCGATTTGGCTCGAAAGCACCAATCCTCCCTCAAATTGGGTCGATTAAAGTTAAGCGTTGCAATTAAATTGCTCGTTTAGCGATTATTTGAAATTATGAACGAGCTATATTCTGTTGCTTTTAGTTTTTTGTTGTAGATTTGGTTGTTGCTGGGATGCAGTAGCAAGTAGACAGTACTGAACGTTCCACCGTAACTAAAAAAAAAAACCACAGTACAAAGCAGTGACCGCAAAAATCTGCTACAAAAACCCTAATTAACAGCATGTACGAACACAAACCACCTTCCCACATCCCCCAGTTACCATTCTTCAGGCCGCGCGAGCACCAATAGTGTGGCATTGGGATGGGTTTGTGAAACAAACATCTCCAGCTAAGGGCAGTGTGTCTGTAATGGGGTTGGCGAAATTAGAGTTTGTCAAGCAACTGGCGGGAAACTAGTTTTTACTCATCCCGTCGCTCACAATTAACCTTTGACTGGATCTGCGGCGCTGATCAGCAGGGGCCTGGTTAGCTGGCGCGGAAGTAGTGGTACGAGACGGCGTGGGCTCTAACGTGACCGATTGTTAACCTCAGGATCGGGTGAGTTAATTAAATAAACATTATTTCTAGCAATTAGTTGCCAGCGCAAAAAGTAGCGCTAGGGAAGCGTACTAAGCGAGTATGTGAATGTTGGGTTATGTTACTAACTTTTTTTGTAGTTTTTTCGTTTTTTTCTAAGCTTTGTTGTGAGGTGGTACATATCGTCCAACGAGTGTTAAATGCTAGTGTTGAGTGGTGAGCATTTGGTGCAGTATGGAACTGAATTTAACAATAAATTTTCTAGAACTCAGAGAAGCAAGAAATGGAAGAAAACCCGTTCGTTGGGGAAAGAGTAAGTAAAACCCAATTATAAAAAAAGTTATCAGGATATCAGAAATGATGAGATTAAATACAGCAAACAGAAACAATAGTTGTCGAATTCTACTAACGTATTTATCGATCAAATTATTGTTAAGAAATTAGAAATCATTAGCAGTTGTAATTCTATCAACAGAAGCCCAATAACTTGGTCCAGTTAATATATTTTCTAATTATATTTGTACTTAGTTTTATAGTAGATTAAATAAAAAATTAGAAGTCCCTCCAGAAGGTCCATTAAGGTAATGGATGGATACATCTTGATTCATTTTACTCAATTTGCGTAAGCTAATCAATCGTATCATTGTGTCTACCTTCCTCTTGTAGTTTCCCACCACAAACCGTTTATGCTTCATTTGCTCCAAATGAAGGTATTCATGTCCAAGGTCAATGAAAGTTTGCTACTGTAGTGACTGTAGGGCATACGTGTGGTTTATCAAAATGGGCTTTGATAGGTGCGATCATCACGTACGGCAGGCAAATTGAAACCGATTTGGTCGACTACAACTACGAATACGTGTACCGCCCGTTATGTATTTCACTCTTGATACGAGTAGCGTTTTTGGGTGTGATTGGCAATCCTGTGGCAATCCGATAAGGGGCCTGATGATTACAAAATGAATTTTCGGCACAAAAATGCTTTGAAATGTATCGAAAATCCTTCGACTATCGTTGAAACATTTGAATAGAAATTTTCGCTTACGTGCATGTTTACGAATCATACGTTAATTATACATGTAACTCATGAAGTAAGGCATGTTGTATGATTGAACGATCTTATACCACTCAAAAATAAACAATGTTTGTTTTTAAAATATAAAATAGAAAGAGACAATGGTAGTGAATTCCTTATTTAATCTTGCCTGTGTTGAGAGCAATACCCGGTTTTAGTTAATCGAAATCCTATAATGCAAATTGGACCGCTACCGTTCATGTGTTAGTTAAGCGAGCACATTGAATCGAGGGTTAAATTTGAGATATAATGAACCGAAGAAGTGGACACTAATTTACGCTACCTTTCCATCCAGCTGACACACACATATGGTGGTTGGTGGTGTCCTTTTTTGCAAAACAGTATTTCGGATTGTCTATGGTGTTTGGCACTATTTTTCTTCCATCTGGCCTACAAAAACAGTGCACGAGCGCTACTAGACTGGTAATTGCGACACAAGAGCGTTCGCCGTTGGACTAGATTGGATTGGTAAGTTTATGTAGGTGTAACAAAAACCCATGGTCCTAAGGCCACACCACTGTAGAACAATCGTAGCGAAACATTTACATTTAAAGAAAGCGCAGGAACAGCTTGAAGCTGGGTGGTCTGAATGCTAATCGGGAGAAAAAAATATACATGCAAACTGGGTGTCAACAGCTAGGAACTTATGGACCTGACAGATCACGTTGCGTCTTCAGTGAGATGTAGGAGTACGGTTATTGCTTTCTTACTATTGTGAGTGCGAAAAAATCTCAAACAAAGCATGGTTTTGCTTGTATTATCTTTTTAGCATTCAGAATGAGGTTTCAAATGATAACAAACAAGGATAAGCAACAACAAAAATGAGTGCAAAGCTTGAAAATCTATCCTTTAGCAAGGGTGGTCAGTATATCAGCAAAAGTTGGCTTTACAAATGAATCGCTACAACAGAACCGGATAGCTCATGCTCATTTATGCAGCGGAGTTTTTTCATCATAAATTTACTCCCATCTGTTTGTAACTCACCTACCTTGCTTGCTCACGGAAGTACATGTTGCAACCACGCCACTCTTTGACAATTTTATGCCTTGCTGCAGAGTACTTTCGACTTAATGCCTTGTTAAGTCCGCCTAATTATATGTATATATTATCTTTCTTTTAAACATCTGTCTTTCTTCTTTAGCTTCAGTTGCAAACTTAACTGTATGTTTACTTAAAAACTAAATTTTGTTGAAAATATTGTTAAGTAACTAAATTAATTTTTCACTTTTCCGCATCGATTGATAGCAGCTATCTTCACAAGCAATCATGTGCAGATGGAGGCGCCCGGTACTTTACTGTGCTGCGACCCATGCCTTTTATCCAAAAATCCAGCCACATCGCCGTCAACAGTGTTCTTAATGAAACCAACTGAAGATAAAAATCCATGAATGTTCAGCCGTTAAAAGTGTTAATGGAGCAGTATGCATCCTGTAGCTTACGTACGAGCGGCTCGTTAAGACAGGCGTATCTACATAACTCCGCTATGCGTCACATTCGGTCTAATCACCAAGGGAGGACACACAAGGAGAATATGTAAGTGAATTGAATGTATGGGTAGTGTAAGAGGTCAAAACTGGGTCGATTAGGGTTCATTTATCACCAATCCAAATAAAAACACAAATATGAAAAGAAAAGTAAATGTACAAATACTATAAAAGTGATATATAAACTGTGTAAGGAAAAACAGATCAAAAGACTGCAAAGTTTAAGGTTAGGGGTAGCTACAACACTGAGTATTCTTCTAAACAATTCTTATTCTTCTTAACGCTCAATAAATTTAAAAGATACTTCTTTTTCTTTGGTTTAACGATCTGCTAGGCCATCGAATGTCTTATGTACTAGGCTAGTCAGCCCTCACTACGGGGGAACGGTCCAGCTGGGATTTGAATTCCAGTCCTGTCGTGTAAAGAAGGGCATCACTAATGTCTAGAACACATGATCATTCTAATTTACAAGAAATGATTCACTTACTAAAATCATCTTCTATAATCATGCAGCATATAGCATAACATAACCCTTTGTATTTACTCAGTCGTACGAGTTTGCGTGATTTGACACTTTTGTGACGAATACAGAAAGCATGCCAACACTTCAGGAAAAAAAGTTTAAAACACGATGATGTATCCTTTTTTTTTGTAGATGTCTTTACCACATGTATTTGCTGTAGTATTTTATTAAACAAATTACAACGTGGCCATGATGGGGTTTCGTGCCCATAGGAGGCTCTGCAGTATAGCAACCACGATTGCTTTTTTTCTACAGGTTTTTTGTGCTCTCTCTCTCTTTCTTTCTCTCTCTCTTTCTCTCTCTCTCTCTAGCCTGCTGTGGTCATGGTTGTAGAAATTGCGTAAATTCTCGGACTAGTAAGCTATTAAAACTTTCAAATGAACTCCAACTACCAGCAAAGTGTCTCTGCGATTGTGGCGTGGCTTGTGTGTGTGTGTTTTTTTGTTTGTATTGTTGTTCTGGCCTTTTTTTATAATGTTTTGTATTTTTTTCTCGATGACGAAAGTCCCATTTATCTAGCGCAACGTGTTATTTTATATTTTTTGTCAGCTTTACTGTGTACTCATTAGATTCATCCGTAGCGGAGTGGAAACATGAAATGAGTGAAAAATTGCGTAATTAGTTTTATTACATCGTAGGCAACGCGTTAGTTTTTTTTGTTGTTGTTGTTATGTGGACTTTACATAGTCTCCAGGAACTTTATCACGCGAATGAAAGCCTTAGCTCTTCCATTTTGTCCAGCATAGTTTCAGAACGGGTAGGGTTGAAGAGTGTTTTTTGCCGTTTGCTTGGATTTCGCCGGAATGTGACTGATGATAGTTTCATTCAATTAGCAGGAGTTCTAGTCCGCAGCTAGTGCTTTTAATTTGCGTGGTTACAGTTTCAGATAGCTTTTCAAGGTGTGTCGGGCAATGGTGATGGTGGCGTGCTGAAATGAGTTAGAAGGATCAAGTTTGCAAAGTTTCAAAAGGTCGGTCAAAGTGGATGATTTTATGATGGGTAAAGCGTAGCGTATGATTTAATTAATTATTCTGTGTAATCACTCGAAACACACAAGAAGGAAGTAAAAGCTAATTCAAATGGAAAGCAATCTTTTAACTAAATGGGGGAAATTATGATATTTTGTGCATGTGACGAAATTTCATGCATGCATAATGCGATCTATAAAACTTATTACCAATTAATGAAAGATGGTAAAATATTAAGATATTCGCTTAAAGCTTGAAGCTTGGAGGTCAAGTGATAAGATTTGTGCACAAATAATAAAGCCATCAATCAAAGCGATAAACTTCGCAAGTTAGAAAACTATAATGCTATAAAATGAATAATATATTGTTTGGCTGATGCAGTTTAACGATTTGTATTATTTTTTTCATTTCTTAGTTACGGCCAGACCTATAGAATAATAAATATAATATTGATCTCATTTTCAGTCACAATTAACATCAACTGTAAATACTTAATAATAAATAAAATTCCATTTCCATTTCGCAAACAAGTATGTATCAGGCATCCTAATCCTAATCCTAATGTAATCCTAATCATTTTGTCATTGGCTGGATCAATAAGAGCAAGCACTTTTGTAGAACGGATGCAGTAATAGGTGGATGAACAGACGAGATCAAGAGAGTCGGTCAAGAATATAAAGCTGAACAAGAACCAAAGTGTCTATCCAGCTTTGGACCTTTGTCAGTACATTCGCACCAACATTCGGCATAATCCAGGACTTACACTCCTAGAGGTGCGTGAAACGATCTAGACATCAGACGTACCAATGTACCATAAGTTCTCTGCTCAATCACTTTGTTACTGTCGACTGATGCTCTATTTCTCGGTCGATTTCCATTGCAGATATAGCCTCCAACAGGCAGACATTTTGTCGTCATCGCATTGATCCTCAATCGACCCTACTGGATTTGCATTTCTCCTAGAAATCCTTAAAGCTATAACCATAACTTGTACTATAACAATAGCACAAAACATACGAAACAAACACGATAAAGTTTGAATTTGGGAAAGAATTGGCTTTGGGAAAATATTTTCTTCTAGTACAAAATACGTTTCATTCAAATATTGTGAATTGATGTATGTGGCATTCACTGAATATGTTTCTGACACTTTAAAGTCTACTTTCAAAACTTGTAGAAAAAAATTATTTTGATTAAAAACAAATTATTTTATGGGTATTTATTTTTTCTTAGTTGAAGACAATAATCTACTTCTTTGGCCTGCTCAAGATTGAGCACGTCGTGTCGGCATGGCCAGGTCTCCAATCAGTTTCCAGGAAACTCGGTTTAGGGCTGCAGTCCTCCATCCACGGCTGTATCCGATCTCCGACAGGTTACTCCACTTGATCCAGCCAACGAGCTCGCTGTGCTCCTCTGCGCCTCGTGCCGAACGGGTCGCTGACGAGCACCTTCTTGGTGGGGCATGAGTTCGGCATCCTCATCACGTGCCCCAGCCAACGTATCCTTCCGGCTTTGGCTACCGTCAGGATATCAACACCGCCAACCAGCTCAGCTAGCTCGTGGTTCATTCTCCTTCGCTATACGCCCTACTCGAACACACCCCCAAAGATAGTCTTTAGCACCCGTCGTTCGAAAATGGTGAGTGCATTGGCGTCCTCCGTCAGCATAGTCCAAGACTCGTACCCGTAGAGGGCTACCGGACGTATCAAGGTGCGGTAAATCGTGCATTTCGTGTGTTGTTGGAGTCTTCTGGATCGCAGGAATTTGTGGATTCCGTAGTAGACACGATTCCCCTGTACAATGAGCCTGCGGATTTCGCTGCTTACGTTGTTGTCCGAAGTTACGATCGTACCAAGGTAGAAGAACTCCTCTACCACCTCGGGATCGTCGCTGTCAACTGATACTCTGCTTCCGAGTCGGGCTCTATCACAGAGTCTATCAATAAAGACAATAATGCTGAGATTATTTTATCATTTATTCATCATGTAGAAGTTTGTTGCAAAAGTGTACTGTTTTTTTATGCATGCATTGCATGCATAATAATGCATTGTTTTGATGCATAATTTATAATTAAGTTACATATTTGACTATAAATTTTGAATTAATATTTTTAGAGTACATTTGTGTACAGAACATAACATATAAGTAAGCTAGGCGTTTATTCAGTTCTGAAAATATTCGTAGGATGCATTGCAAAGATTGTTAAATTAATGCTTTAATTTTTCTACTGGTTTAACAAATTAATGCTTTTTTTTTTATTCAACGTTAAAATCAAGCGTTAAGGAAACACAAAAAGTGTAAAGTAAAAGCATCGAAACATAAATGTCTGCCAACCAAAGTAAAGTAAATAATGAAGCAATGCGCAGATGATGACGCGAAAATAAACAAAAGCAAACAGTAGGGTAAACGCTGCAGGGGGACAAATGACCACACAAAGTAAATAATCGGAGGTGATGAGAGCAGGGCTCAAAGCTGTGTTATGATCACAGCAGTACACGATGCATGCAATGTGATATGGATTGGTTGAGCAACAACACTAGATGAAACATCCAGCTGAAGACAACCATTGCGTTTCAACGTCCAACCCGTCTCACACAGAAGACAGGTTTGCTTTTATCCTAATTACTAAATAAAATGCAAATTAACTATAAGGGTAATTCATGAGCCGTGGTGCTTCGCCCTTTTCATTCCTATTAGTGCCTTTCGCTTCGGGTTTGCCTTGACGCCTTTTTCCAGCTATTCGTTTAGGCCGATGGTTCCAGAGGTTGGGCACTCCGAATGCTTTGTGCCTCGGTGGCCGGGTGCAAAAGGAAGGACATGCTCAGGCATGTTGGTCGGTTTGTTGAGATCGGTGGCGTACCTAGAGGTCGGTTTCTGGCAGGCAGCGGCTAACGCTGCCTGGAAGATCACTTTGACTAGCGCAACGTAGATCCGGCTGTTCCGGCTTGTACTCACCATGTGTGCTTGCGTTTCGGCAACGCCACGCCTGCCAGCGATGGGCACAGCGCTGTGGATGTGGATCATTTTGTGGTGCCGTGTGTCGTCAAGGGAAGTGTCACGAGTGGGTGGCTTTTGCTCGGTTTGTCATTTTGCCGTACACAAACATATAACGGTGGGGCACGTCCATAAATACGCTCTCACAGCGTTGGCCTCACGCCATGCAAGCGTACATTTTCGCGTGTGCCATCAGACATCGGTGTGAATCTGGCGCAAGGAATAGGGGAATGGGGTGGTCGATGGTGTGAGCGATACGGGAAGTGGGACGGATTTTAGCACCCAACGTGTGATGGCTGTTGATGATGAGTAAAGTATGAATAATTAAATTAATTAAGTTTTATGCGTGTGGTGGCAGCTTGGAGTGCGCCGGGCAGGGCACGAGCCATCACTTCATGGGAAGATGGCAATAGTTAAAGTGGGAAGCGTATGGATTTGTGTATGATTTATCGTGGTCATGCAAAATGAATAGAAGGAGGCGCTTAAAAGCTACTCTCATTACGTTGCCAGTGCTGCGGTTAATCGTTTCTTGCCAAAGTGTTCTTGTGTGAAAGTGTGAACATAATGCTGAAGGTAATATTGTGAAGCATCAGACGAATGGCGCATTTGTGGATTGGTTTTTATTCTGACTTTACAGTGTAGCTAATTTTAATTTTCCTCACAAAAAAAATAAAAATAATGAGGCACTTTTTAACGGACAATACGGCACTGGACCGTAATAATCAAATGTAAATAGGCACTTTTTAACGGTTCTGTAATTAAAATATTGCAAATACTTGTAGAATGTATGTGTTTTTTCTTCCCTATTATATGGGAGAACGTGCAAACATAGTAGAAATTTCATTGATAAAATCTAATTAAATAAAAATAAATAAAAATAAGTGAAACAAAACTGCGTTCAAGCTGCTATGTTAAGATGCTATATTTATTCAATTCGTTTAGCAGGGGAACTTCACCGTTTACGTCTTTTAAACGTATAAAGCAATCTCGAGCATGCTCGGGATTAGGTAAATAAAAATAAGAAAAAACGTTGTTTTTTTATTCTGATTGAATAAACGCGTTAAATAATATGGAATGGCCGAAGTGCTAAAAAAACTTTGTTAATTTTTTGTAAAATTCATCTCAAGGAATGTTGACAATGCGGATGTAAAATCCCCGTACTGAAATATAAGGTAAACCTAATGGAAATCCATCTAAGTTTAATTACTACCACCCAGAAACCAGCTGAGATATAATATTTGGTACAATTATATAGTTAAATGGCAAACCAATGAGGGCTTATTTTGGGTTCATGTCAGATATTTTCACGTTCACTGCAGCTTCCCATCCATGTAGGCACCCGATCTCCGATAGGTCTCCCTTCACCTGATCCATCCAACGAACTCGCTGTGCTCTCCAACGCCTCGTGCCGAACTGGGGGTCACTGACGAATACCTTCTTGGCGGGGCATGAGTCCGACATCCTCATAACATGCCCCAGCCATCGTATCGCGCCTGTCTTTGCTACCGTCAGGATGCCCGGTTCTCCATATAGCTTGACAAGCTTGTGGTTCATCCTTCTCCTCCACACTCCATGCTCGAACACACCGCCAAAGATTGTCCGGAAGATGCGCGTTTGCATCCTCCGCTCGGATGGTCCAAGACTAGTGGCCAAATAGGACCACCGGACGAATCTCACAGTTCGTGCGGTCTCAAAGTATTCTGGATCTCAGCAGACGGTGAAGGCCGTAGTAGACACGATTCTCCTGCACGATGCGTCTCCGGATTTCGTTGCTGACATCGTTATCCGAAGTTACGACTCAAGTCCCGAGATAGCAAAACTCCTCTACTACCTCGAGGTTGTCGCCGTGGACTAACAGGCTGCTTCCCACTCGGGCTCTATCACGATCAGAGCCACCGGCAAGCAGGTATTTCGTCTTTGTCGCATTGATCATTAATCCAATTCTTACTGTCGTCACGTTTCAGTCGAGTGTACGCCTCACACACATTCGCTGTCGTCTTGACAACGATGTCAATGTCCACCGCCACGCCAAGAAATTGAAGGGACTGGTAGAGAATCGTACCACGGATATCGTTGTCTAGCCCCGCACTTCTTATGACACCTTCCAAGGCTATATTGAACAGTAGACAGGAGGGTCCGTCCCCTTGCCTCACTGGCGCTCTCGGCACTTCTGGAGGATCTGCCGAAGAGTGAAGATTTGGTCGGTGGTGGATTTGCCTCCAACAAACCCCGCATGGTAGCTGCCGACGAAATCTGTAGCAAGGGAGGCAAGTCTGCGGAACAAGATCTGGGACAGGGTCTTATTACTGACTGAAATGGCACGATAGTTTGAGGGTGAATGACACCCAGTTTCCACTTCTCCGGCAATTCTTTCTGTTCTCAGATTCTCGTGATCAGCTTGTGTATTTAGAAGGAAAGCCTTTCCAGCGTTATTTTTACGGTATTCTGTTCTAAATAGTAAAGAAGCAAGATGAATTTTACATCATTGGATTTGAAACAAGCTAGCTAGTAGCAAGCGTAATTAAACTCGTCTGTATATACTAAGGGATAAGAATGCGGCTCGATAAAATTAATTTATTAGATTATTTTATGTACAAAATACAAACTTCAATCTTTAAACTTGGATGCAAACAAAACTATTAAATACAAAATAACATTTGAAGGAATTTTTTTTGAAATTGCAATCGCAATAACAAAGGAAATTCTTTAAAGAATTCTTCTTCTTCTGATTTTTCATCTAATTCTTTTCAAGCAAATAGTGATATCGTACCTCTACATTGATTTTCTAAATTATCATAGTTAAAGGATTATTGCATTTTTTATGGTACTTCATTCCAAATGCCTTCACCTGTTGTATTGTATTGTAACAGAAAAGTCTCAAGTACAACAATCTGAACAATCCCAAATGAAGCGTAAAAAATGTTCATCATTGTTTACAGCTGTTGAAGTATGAAAGTTGTTGTTATTGGGATATTAGCTCTACGATGTTGTACCCCAAAACGAGCGTACGGTACACATTGTTGTGTGTCAATGGTTGAATAATGCGCGTAAAAATACCGAAAGGAAAGTGCAGGAAATATCCTACGCTCAAGCCATCAGACAATAGCGTTTCGAATTCCAAGGCACAAACTAATCCTCTTGAAAAGCTCAAGCTGTTTTCCGCTTTTCCGTGTCTTCTGTTTTGTTTTTCTTCTCCCTTTTACTCAGTTTACTACACCAGCCAAACGGAACCGTTCAGGTAAACCAGCCAGGGCCAACGCAATGGGGGTTTGAATGCTGTAACTAAGTCCAGCGTTGGTGTTTGGTTGAAGCGGTACGGGGCTCGACGGTACGATTGATGCTCATGTTTTGCCTCTCGTAGCGCCACAAAGCCCGGTCTGTCGGTCGGTCGTTCGGTCTCGCTGAGTGCCCCAGGTTCGTGCAGGTTGCCCATTAGAGAGAAAGGCCTGGTTAATCGGGGACGGGCTTACGCATCCGTAAGGAAACAACTTTACTCTAATCTCGAACAATGGACGTTGTGTTTGCACTTTGCCGATGGGATCCGACTAGAGTCAGCATTGGTCTGATCTCGCCGATCAGTGTTGAACGTGTCCTTCCTTTCATCCGAACGCCTGTCGACGAGTGTGTACACATATACGCACATAATCGCCCTTCCGCATGGTACTCAGTACCGATGGTTTTGAATTAATAGAACGCGCTGGGAAAGTAACTTTTGCGTTCGAAAGCCGAGATCGGGGAACACTCCAGTCCGAACACTACCTTAAGCAGCCTTGAGATATTTTTTTTCTTCCAAAAATGTCAATTCGGCTACTATTCCGAGTGCGGAGAAGCCACCGGAGAAGCGTTTATCCCCAAGGATTAGATTATCGTCGTTATTCGTTGTGTTACACGAACGAACAGTAAGTTCAAAGCAAGAGGAGCTGTTTGATAAATTCATCGCTTCCAGATATGTTTTGCACAAAACCGGGATAATAGAAGCTCCAAATTGGACGTTAATCATCACAGCCGGAAGGGAAGCTTGTGTTTGAAAATGTGCGTTCATGTGATGCCATGAGCTTGTGCTTGAATCACCTTGATAAGATCTCCAAGAAAGGCTTTGCCGGATTAGTACGGTAAAAAGCAACCGATTAACGAAGTGATGATAAATCTGTGTTTGCGTGTTGGAAAATACATGGCAACAGTGCATTCGTCCAAGGTTCAATGATTCAAAGAGCTGTGAGTCCTTCATTCTCCATTAATCTCTTTCCTTCTCTTGATTTCCGCTGTAGGGTTGTTCTCTGCACATGAGATGTTTTATTGCAAGACACATGTTTTTGGGTTGTACACAAATGTACGGCAACTACTGTGTTTTGTTTGTTTGCCTTTTTTGGTTGCAAGTACACAACTTCTCTTGAACGTTTGCTTAAGCTTTGAAGTGAAAAACATATATATTTTTTTACTAATTATGTACTTTATCTAACCTAAACAAAGCCTTAAAGATTCAGGTAGATGTGTTATTTGTCAGAAAACCGGAATATAAATGCTGCAAACCTTTGAAACCGCTTATTCGGAATGACACGTTTGGAGAAAAAAGGCGAAACATATTTACCGATAGCTTCGCAAAAATCACAACATTTTACGAAAAGGACACAACAGATAACAAGGAATTCATCGCAACAGTGACGGCTGCCCGGTCTGCCCGGTCATACAACAAAACTTGCAGCTTATGAGAGGATCAGTGCTTTCCGATGCTCATCAGTCTCACGTTTTCGGGGAAAACAATTTCTCTCTTACCTTCTCCAACTTTCGTATTCGGAATTCGTGAAAATGGATGGCTACATCGTGCCGTGTTCGGTTCACATTCGCCACGGTACGATGCTACAAACATCGGCTTACGTGCCCTCGACTGTGCGAATGCAGGATTAGTGTGCGAATTTCCCTCGTGCCATAAGGACGTACGGTTTGCTTCGTGCAGAAAGTCTCCCATACGGTTGGGCCGTGTTGTGCGAGTGGTGTTTTTGCGAATTGGCACTCCGCATTCCACTGTACCCTGGAACACACGACGGACGCCATAGAATATCGTGTTCCGCGATTCCATCGGGCAGGTTTAGATGGGTCGGCCACATTCAGTCAGACACGTTTAGCGATGCCTGTCATTTAAGATGCTCGTGTGTTTGTTCAGCGCGTAGAGTGCCGGTGTTTGAGTTTGTCTGGTGGTGCCGTATGCAAGACCATGCATTCCGCAGTCGACAGCTAGGAGCCGTATGATTGACAGAAGGAAATAAAGTTGAGCAGCCGCAGCATTGAACTGCACGGGGTTGCTGGTAAAGCGTGAAGGAAGTGGTGAAATGCGACTTCATCTTTACATTTCCTTTCCTTGTACGGAGGATCCAGTTCGTGCTTCAAAGGTTTCTGCTTAAACTGGGTTTACAACGTGCCGGTTAGTAGATTACGGATCGTTTTGTTTGTATAATTGTGCTTTAAACTTCAATAAGGTGTGGTGGGATTGGATGTATGTGCAAGAAAGCTAGAGTGTTGTGTAGCAAGCTGTTAAAGTTGTGTTGTATTTGTTAGTGAATTAATTGTAGTAAGTAGTGAATTGTTAGTGAGCAGCAAGTGAACCCTTTCCTATATCCGGCTAAACTGGATTTGATTATTGGAATAGTTGTACACTATTGTACTAAATGTGTTGTGTGCAGCTGTCAAAATATCGAAGTATACAGCGAGCGATCGTACAGTTTGACATCTGTCAGACACGTCGGTTGGTTGAATGTGAGTGCAACTAATCTGTCCAAAAATTACTACACCGGCGTTCAATCCCGTTACCAGTCAACAATGAGCTATACAGCTGTTGCAAAAGAAAAGTATCACACTAAAAAGTAATAATGGTGCGTATAAGTGTAAGCGCGGAGGGCAAACTGTGACAGTGTACTAAGATGAATGTGGTTTAGCCTTTGTGGATGGAAAAGAGAGTGCATTTCAGAAGATCACTCAAAGATCCGATCAGTTTCGATCAGAGAGATACATGCAGAAATAAAGAGTGCCCGGTGCTTAGTTTAGTTTTTCGGTGTTTATCAAACGTGGTGGCCATAGTTTGTAGCTTGAACTAACCAGTTGAACGAACACAACGGTTCCCTGTGCCAATTAAATCACTGACAGCATCCATTTCACCGTCTTGGATCTTACTCTGCGAGCGAAGACGGGGTAACTCCCGTACAAGTGAGTACCCATTTGCTAGTGTTGGTGCATCGATGGTCGTTGCTTACTTGGTCGGAGTGTTGCAGCACTCCGAATGCATGTTGATTTTGGTGTAAAGTATCCTCGAGCATAACTATTGCCCTATTGCCTTAGAGAGTCGCTTGAAGGAAGCGGTATAGTAATTTTGTTTTATTGATTTTCGTACATGAAATGCTGTTGGACTTTTGGATTAGAATTGATAGTTGAAGTGTAGTAGTAGTTCCGAATGTTGCTTGTGCATGATTTTAAGCATTAACGCTTGTATTTCGTAACATGTATTTCGTACTCTCCCAGCTATCCATCTCTTTTTTACTACTGAAGAAAGCTTTTGAAGAAATTGAATCACATCCTCGGTCAATCAATGATCGGTAATAACTGCTTTGAGTTTTATGACTTATTTCGTTGGAAAAACGAAAGCATTAAATGGGGTTTCATAGAGGAACGTATCTAATGGCCAACAGGCTCCGGTCACCGAACACCGTACATATCTGGAAGGGTTTGCCCGTGCAACAATCTCTTAGCATTAAAATTTAAAAGCTCGCGTGAAATATGTCTTTTTTACAGTAAACGCACCATCGATGGAGGGAACTGCCAGAGAACCTTAGCATTGATCAGCAGAATTATTTTAAGTATCCTTTATCGGAAATCCATAGAACGGCCTGGCTGTATTGCTAACAAATGCGATGTTCAAGGATAAGAAAGAGTAGACAAAGCAACAAACATTCTCTGCTTTGATCATTTGCTTGCCGTTTTTGAGCTGCCAACGAAAAGCCGTCCGTAAAAGGATAAGAATTATGTTTGTATAATGTTTTTTGGATAGGATTTAATTCAAACTGAACTCGTTGAGTTGTATACAACAAGATTCAATTATTGTTTCTGATTTGCTGCAGTTGATGATGTGCAAATGCAATTTGTTAATTGGGTGATTTTAATGTGTGTTAAAGATTTATCAAATAGACAGTTTAGCTTAAATAAATAATTTATTACAAAGTATGACGGCACGTCGCCGTATTGTCGTTAAGTTTTTTTTAAATTTTATTATTTTCCGCATAAGACGGGACGAAAACTCGTCTCCGAGCCGTAACATTTAAACTAAATAAAACAAATAGAATAATTTATCGACACGATTCGATTTATCAAACACTTGCTTTAAACTATTATAATCGCTTTGAAAGTTGTACAAAATGTATTGTACAGTATGTTGGTAGAATGAACTGGTAAGTGTTTACTTTGAAGAGCCGCAACATCCGGTCGAATGATAAGTCCTTTCTTGATAACGGAAAAGGACCAACCATTAAACCATTGCTGAGCACGTACGTCGGGTCGTCGGCCGTATCCTTTTTTTCCCCTTTTGCTACGATACAAGCTGCATCATGGTTCCTAATTTTGTACCGTCACTTTTGGTCTGTTCGATAATTTATCCGATCACCTGAACCCTAGCCCAAAAAACGTTCTTTATCGGTTCATCATTTTGTGTCAGCTTGTAAACATTCTTCATCTGGTCTGGTGCCGTGCTGTACCAACAGCTTCGGATGCAACGGGAGTGCTTAACACCGCACGAGTTGTATGTGGCAGGGATTTCTTGTGAACAATCATGTAACCGTTTGCTGGAAACATGTTCTGGGCACACAGCAATGGCTGGTGAGAAAGTTCAACGTTATATATCTGTTAGTCCAAACAATGTTTATCCATGAGTGTCGTCGAGTCACACCATATCTATGTGTGTTTGTGTGTGTGTGTTTGTTCTTTTTTTTAAGCGACTACGGCAAACATTGCCATTTGTTACTGTTACAGCTGGTGAACAAAGGACGACGGTAGTGGAAACAATAGCCGTTAGCAAAACCCATAATAGCCCATTGCAGGTTCGTGAAGATATGTATGCTGTTTGTGTTGTTAGTGTATCTAACAAAACGTTCGTAAATGTGGTCAAATGGCTGGAAGAGTGCCACCTTAGGATGCAACTTTGCGATGCACACCAAAAACGTATGCAGGGGGATTTTTTTTATTGAATACACATTTGACACTCGAAGAATCAATCCGCAGACCGATTCGATTTGGATTAGATCTTAAATATCGAGATCGATCCGATACGGAGTCTATCGGAATACTCGATCATTTGATTGGGATTCGTTTGGAACTCGATCCGATTCGGATTCCATTGATTGTCTAGCTTTGCACTGGTACTATTTGAAAGTCGATTTTCGCTACACTAATTCTGGACTGCTTTACTAAAAACTAATGAACGTGGTTGATTAAAAATATACATTTTCAAATGGTTTTCAGTGTACATAGCAGATTCTAAAAAATACTTATTTAAAAAAAAATTTACTTACCTTAGTGGTTGCTTATGAATCCATCGTGTACAACAAGAACAAGTTTTACGAGTGCTCTAGAATTGGTCGAACGACTGCGCTTGCAGACGTATCTTTTAAAGTAAAAATAATTATTAAATATTATCTTCCTCTTCTTGGCCTGCTCAGTATTGAGCACGTCGTGTCGACATGGCCAGGTCACCAATCAGTTTCCCGGGCTGTAGTCCTCCATCCACGGCTTCATCCGATCTCCGACAGGTTAGAATCCACTTGGTCCAGCCAACGAACTCACTGTGCTCCTCTATGCCAACGTATCCTTCCGGCTTTGACTACCGTCAGGACATCAGCACCGCCAAACAGCTCAGCTAGCTCGTGGTTCATTCTCCTTCGCTACACGCCCTGCTCGCACACACCACCAAAGATAATCCTTAGCACCTGCCGTTCGAAAATAGCGAGTGCATTGGGGTCATCCGTCAGCATAGCCCAAGACTCGTACCCGTAGAGGACTACCGGACGGTTCAGAGTGCGGTAAATCGTGCATTTCGTGTGAGTCTTCTGGATCGTAGGAGTTTGTGGAGTCCGTAGTAGGCACGATTCCCCTGAACAATGAGCCTCCGGATTTCGCTGCTTACGTTGTTGTCCGAAGTTACGATCGTACCAAGGAAGCAGAACTCATCTACCACCTCGAGATCGTCACCGTCAATTTACACTCTGCTTCCGAGTCGGGCTCTATCACGGTCAGAGCCTCCTGCAAGCAGGTATTTCGTCTTCGTCGCATTGACGCTCAATCCAATTCTATTGGCCTTGCGTTTCAGTCGGGTGTATGCCTCGCACACCGCCGCAGTTGTCCGTCCGATGATGTCGATGTCATCCGCGAAGCCAAGGAATTGGAGAGATCGTGCCCCGGATGTCGAAGCCCGCATGACACCCTCCAGAGTGATGTTGAACGGCAAACAGGAGAGTCCGTGACCTTGCCTCAGACCCCGGTGAGATTCGAACGGTTCCGAGAGCATGTTCGAAACTCTCACCTTGCACTGCACCCCGTCCATAGTGGCGTTTAGCAGCCGGACCAGCTTCCCAGGGAATCCGTACATGGTGCTTCATAGTTCGGTCCGATCTATGGTATCATAGGCCGCCTTGAAGTCAATGAACAGGTGGTGCGTAGGGATCTGGTGCTCCCGGCATTTTTGGAGGATCTGTCGTAGAGTAAAGATTTGGTCGATTGTCGATTTGCCTCCAACAAGTGGCGCTCTTTTTGTACACCGGGTGTATGACACCCAGTTTTCATTCGTCTGGTAGGTCTTCCTGATCCCAAATCTTAACAATCAGCCGATGCATGATGGCGGAAGACCTCTCCGGACCCATCTTGAACAGTTCGGCCACCAACCCGTCGTTGCCGGCTGATTTGTTTTTGTAAATATTATATATAATACAAATTGGCACTAATTCTAGTTTAAAAGTGTTCCAGATCAATTGGAAATGATTCGAAATTTGTCAATAAGTGAGAACTAGACGTTGAAGATCGATAGTTCTTATTTCTTTTATTTTATATCCTCGATGGATATCAGACCAGCAACAATAGAAGTAGAACTCCATACAATACTGAATGTTGTTATGAATACCGCATAGTGCGGAGAACGACACGAGCGAGCTGTTTGTTGAACATGGTGTAAAGTAGATCGATTAATTTAAATTTAAATAACACTTGTTAATGTTTCACGCCATTTTAATGGTTAATAACGCTTGTTGATTAGTGACACTTGGTGACACAGGAAGGAATATATGTTTGTGTGTTTTACATATAAATAGTTTTATGTTATTGCAAGTATCCTAGTGTGGTGTAAGTGAACCTGTAAACATGATGCATTCGTGTCATGTTTCTAAGTGCTTGAAAGAGGTTGATAATTTTCATTAGCGGAAAACAATTAGCTCTCTCCTCATAATACTGTCGGAGGCTATTTTTTAAGTTTGTACTTGAGCGTGTAATCAACATGTCGGTTTCAAAAAGTACATTTATGATGTGCATTCTAAAACTGTGAAAATGCCACACACCGTACCTAGCAGCCGTTGTTATGTTTGAATTGAGTTTGTGTAACATTTTGCTCGTAGCACCATAGCATGTCCATCTAGCTTACCAGAACAGTACCAGAAATGGACATGATGTTTATTGATGTGTTGCAGCTCGCATAACCGGTTGTTTTTCGCTATGTCCTCGAAATTTTTCGTACGCCCCCTACCAACTCAGTCATAGGTAGATGTTCACATTTGTCCGGAAAAAAATGAACATCCCTTCCTGGTTCTTTTTTGAACGATGGATGTTCCATCAAATTTCATCGCTTGCTCGCTTGCCATCCTTTTTCTAAATTGATTTTCACTTCAAACCGTTTGATTTATTTGACAGCTGCTGTTTTTTTTTTTTGCCGTCGAGTCTTCTCTCCAATGGCCGTGGGGCGTGTGGTCACTGTCGTCTACCAGGCTGCCAATGTATGCTCTTTTGCTGTTATTTTATGTTGGTGCCATGCGCTTCGTTGGTTCGTGTCTCTTTCGCGTCGAACGAGCCTTGAGGGTAATCAATCAACCATCCGTAGGATCACCGGAGAACCAGGTTTTTTTTCTGGTTGCTGTTGCTGCGTGTGGGTCATTTTCTTCTCGTTTGCCATTGAAATGAAGGTGTCTAGGCGACAAATGGACAGGGAGTTATGCGTTTATTTTGGGGCTTTCGGCTATATTTTGACGAATGGAGAGACTGCGGTTGTGTTATGCCGTTCCAATCGCTTTCGGACAGGCACGATAACAAAAACAGCCGTATGACAACTAGGGTACTTGCTTTTTTTTTTGCCCATCGACAAACACGTACCATGGGCTGGTGGGAAAAAATGGATTCTGTTTGTTATGCAATCCAATACGCTGTACGGCGTTGTAGATCATCGGGCCAAAACCACCATTAAGTTGAGCAGGTGCTTATGTTTTATACAAAGAAGTTGTTTCGTGAGAAAAAAACTTATTCCTGTCTGTAGTTTCTCGCAACATTTTATTTTAATAGTACCGTGTTGAGTCGTACTGTTTTAATGTTAAATTAAACAAGTAGGAAGTTGATTATTAGGTTTTAAAAATATTAAAAAATGGTATGAAAAGGTTTTCTCATTAGCATCCTGCGAGCTTACCTTTTTTTTCTTATGGTTGGAGCACTAATACTCGATGTTGTCTTATGTCTTTGCTTTTTTCAGTTTTTTTTAAAATCAGCCTATGTTTTAATTTATAAATATTGAACCAAGCTAATTGTTTTCGTGTAGTGTTTACAATTTAGATTTATTAAAACAAACAGGACATTAATATTTAATGAAACAAGATAGAATTATTATTGCCTTAACGATTAGTTTTTCGTTTTCATCTGATCAATGTATAACAAAATAGTGTTAATTGTGTTTGATTTGTCCAAAACTTGCGTTATTTATGGGTAAGAATAAGTAACTGAATTTATTCTTTTGATTTTATTTTGTTTTTGTTCAACCCTTGAAGTACCATCAGAGATTAATTCTAATATTAATAGCATGATTACCTTAAAAAATTGCACATATTCATAGATCTTATGTACATAAAGCACCATAGTTTAGTTGTTGTTCTTTGTTTGTTCCTTTTCCTGCTCAAAAATGGACTTGACAAACCGAGATGGTCAGCTCGTTTTCTCGGTTTCTCGGAAATTGGGTCAAAAACCTGTGTTCCTCCCATCCGATCTCCGGCAGGGTTCGAAAAATTCTGACAAGTCTTGATCCAACCAACGATCCTACTGCATTCCTGTTCATCACGTGTCCAAAGGATCGCTGATGAGAACCTTCCCGGTAGGGCATGAATCTGACATCTTCATCACGTGCCCGAAGCACTGGGGCACTTACTTCCGATTTACATTTAGTCCGGTGGTTCTGTTCTGCTAGCTCGTGGCTCATTTTAGTTTTCGCACAAAACATAACAGCTCGAATGTGGTTAGTGCCATTGCGTTTTAGCGTTGCTGCTACAAAACGATAGCACTTTGAACGATTTTAACTACAAGCGCGATGCAACACATAAAGAA
This sequence comes from Anopheles maculipalpis, assembly GCF_943734695.1. Taxonomy (NCBI): domain Eukaryota; kingdom Metazoa; phylum Arthropoda; class Insecta; order Diptera; family Culicidae; genus Anopheles; species Anopheles maculipalpis. The sequence goes on from NC_064871.1 coordinate 52,313,622, forward strand.
ATCACTTTGAAATAAAACTTAGTACTCGAAGTGAACACTTTTCTAACGCCACGAGCCTATTGGAGAGTTTTTAATCTTTTTATTCTTCCTGTTTGTAGACTCGCGAGTGCTTACTCTGCCATTTCTTGCTTTCTTTGACTTAATTTTACCAGCAGTTGGATGCTTAGTCCTGCATACTGGAAGACGGTTTGAATTGGATTCGATTATCAGTCTTATTTTATAAAGACCGGTGTTGATACCTCCTGGTGATGGTGTGTTTTTCTGATACAAGGCAATATACGGTACACGCAACTATTTGTTTTACAGTGCCATTGTCCAGCATATTTTAAAAAACCTAGGCGTATGTGTACCAGTAGCTTACATAGAAGAAAGCATTCGGAGATGTAAATTCTACATTTGTTTCACTAAGATGTATCTGGTATCGATTCCTTTGTTCACTCTCATGTATCTTCTTCTTCTTGGCCTGCTCAGGATTGGGTACGTCGTGTCGACATGGCCAGGTCTCCAACCAGTTTCCAGGAAACTCGGTCTAAGGCTGCATCCGATCTCCGACAGGTTACTCCACTTGATCCAGCCAACGAGCTCGCTGTGCTACTCTACGCCTCGTGCCGAACGGGTCGATGACGAGCACCTTCTTGGTGGGGCATGTGTTCGGCATCCTCATCACGTGCCCCAGCCAACGTATCCTTCCGGCTTTGACTACCGTCAAGATATCAGCACCGCCAAACTAGCTCGTGGTTCATTCTCCTTCGCCCTGCTTGCACACACCCCCAAAGATAGTCCTTAACACCCGCCGTTCGAAAATGGTGAGTGCATTGGCGTCCTCCGTCAGCAAAGTCCAAGACTCGTACCCGTAGAGGACTACCGGACGTATAAAGGTGCGGTAAGTCGTGCATTTCGTGTGTTGTTGGAGTCTTCTGGATTACAGGAGTTTGTGGAGTCCGTAGTAGGCACGATTCCCCTGAACAATGAGCCTCCAGATTTCGCTGCTTACGTTGTTGTCCGAAGCTACGATCGTACCAAGGTAGCAGACCTCCTCTACCACCTCGAGATCGTCGCCGTCAACTGATACTCTGCTTCCGAGTCGGGCTCTATCACGGTCAGAGCCTCCGGCAAGCAGGTATTTCGTCTTCGTTGCATTGATGCTCAATCCAATTCTGTTGGCCTCGCGTTTCAATCGGCTGTACACTTCGCTCCGCTGTTGTCCGTCCGATGATGTCGATGTCATCCGTGAAGCCAAGGAATTGGAGAGATCGGGTGAAAATCGTGGATGTCGAAGCTCGCGCTTCTCATGACACCCTCCAGAGCGATGTTGAACGGTAAACAGGAGAGTCCGTCCCCTTGCCTCAGACCTTGGTGAGGTCTCACATTGCACTGTACCCCGTCCATAGTGGCGTTTAGCAGCCGTACCAGCTTCCCAGGGAATCCGGTATGGTATCGTAGGCCGCCTTGAATCTGTAGCAAGGGGCTCCAGCCTGCAGACTCTCATGCATCAGGTTTAACAATTTTTTTTTAATGTACGAACCAGTCAAATAATGATGGGTTTGTCTGGATTGCAGTCACTGTTTCGGTCCGGTTTCAGTATGTGTGATTCCAGTTTCGACTTTGAAGACATGGAATCGATGGTTCCATCTGAAATCGTCTGGAATCGTCTGGAGTCGTGTGGAATCGTCTGTAATCGTCGGAACCGTCAGAACCGTTGGAAGTGGCGAGAATGTTCGAAATCGTAGTCGGCTAGTATGAGTATGCATTTTTTTCTTTTTGACTTTACGAATTTTCTTTCGTTTTCTCCACCTTTAACTCTGTACATATTCGATAAACAAGAAAATTGCTGTCCATATGTTTCTGTAGGTTTATTGTTTTAATAACATGTGACGATCCAATTACAAAGGATATTTTAATAGGCGAAATGCGTTAACATAACAAATGTTATCCGAAATGTTTTTTTTGTGTGAATTTTTTTTAGAAATCATTTAGAAACGTCTACTGATACTGTGCAGACAACGCTCACCCATACACTTATGCTGGAACTAGGCACATACTTATACTGGCCGACCAAAATTCCAAGCATTCTCTCCGGTTCCGACAGTTGCGGCCAGGGATTAGGTAGGGACCTTTCAAATGGTTACTTGCATGAACTGGTTCCGATTGTTTGTGAAATCTTCGGTAATCAGTTCCATTTTTATGCCAATTTTTCTCATCTCTACTGTCAAACTTGCCTGGCTTATGAAATTTACAGATATGATGAGGGTACTTAGAAAATTTGGAAATCCAGGATAGCCATGATTATTTGATTATTTAATTGATTTAATTTATAATTTATCAATTATTACAGATTAACCGGGTTAAACCACAACAACTGCCTTCCCTCCGTTTGTAAGACTTATTTTCCAGGACAAGATTATATTAGCTAAGGAAGCCAAAAACTTAAGCCCAAATCTTTTGGAGATTTTAACTGAAAAAGATGGCCTAGAATCAGTTAAAGTAAAGCACATTTTCCATGAAACGAATGTCGGAATAAAAGAGGACTATACTTTCCTATTGCTACGCTAGGGCATTCAAAGAGTGGCGCGGTATATAATTTCACCAAATGCATTCCGGAAAATGTAAAGACGTTATGTCATCGTGTCTGTCGTTAGCGTCTTGGAACTCACAATACGCGCAGTTGAAGGTACCCACATAAACAACGTCGCTGCAAACATGCCGGGTATTTTGCCTGGGCTTAACATTAGCGAGGTTAACCTTGCAGGCACGGTACGAACACACAGTATTAAACTTGAACATCGGGAGTAAAGCCAAATTCGGAATAGCACCGAAAGCCGAACCGACTCCCTCCCCGAATGCGAGATTTATGGCCTGTGATACTAAATTATGCATAATTTTTATGTTCTGCTCGTTGTTTACCATTTCTTCGTTTTGAATCTTTTGCCATTTCCACACCCACCGACGCTGAATTGACCGGTTTGCGGTGCTTCAGGCGGGTTGGCTAGAATGCTGTAGGAGGCTGCAGCTCTAGCCTGTATTCCGGATGTCTTTTGCGGCCGGCTGAAGCTTTGGCTGCGTCTCATAAAATATTTATGCCTAATTGAGTGAACGTATGTAGTGGGTGGATGTATGTGTTGTGCTTGAGATTTGAATGCTGAGCATGGTTGTTTATCGTTGCAAAGGTTCTTGTCTGCCTGTCTGTCTAGATTGAAGCAAACCACGGTGCAGGAGCGCACCGGGAGAAAAGTTTTCCTTGCGAAAGTTATTAAATAATGCTTTATGCTGTTTCGTTTTCGTCGCATTTATCTACTTCATTTTATTCATCATACATGTACATAAAATTATTCATTATTTGTACCGCTTGCTCAAATTACTACCGATGCCGCCTGGTTTAGGTGTGTGTGTTTTGTACGACATTATGTGTTTATAACTTTATCTCATTCTCCCTTTCGTTGCAGGAGGCAGAGTGATGGCCGATAAAGATAAATATGTCTACGTAAATACAATAATTGTTCTGCTCACTGCTCACATCTATGGTAGGTATCGGTTAACAGTAAACCATACTATATAAAGATTAATTAATTGTTGCTGGCGAGAGGCAAATGGATGTCAATTGTTTCCAGAATGTTATAACGATCCTAAGATCAGAAAATTTGATTGAATCGAAAAATATATTTAAAAAATCGAGCACAATTTGATGTGATTTGCAGGTACTACGTGAAAACATAAAAAATGTAAAACGAAAAACACACAGCATCTATCGGGGAATAACTAAATTCATGTGTAAAAAGCGTGCATGTAACTGGGGAACGTGAGGATACAAAAATCGGATGAACTTTCGTTTGAATTTAATGCATGTTTTTATTTTTTTAGAATGCTTACGCACTTTCCACGATGCTGACCATAATAACACTTTTGAGACCGTGGCCGTTTGTTGGGAGAGAAATAAACTTTTGTTTTATGGGATGATTGTTGATTGAGGTATTTTAACCAGCATATGATACCATGGTTAGCAGCATCAGCAGCAACAGTTACAATATGCGCGGTTTTTTGAATTGGGTTTTGATGTGTAAAAATATGGAGCTTTTTAGGTATTGAATTTTACTGCACCGTCAATGATGTTTATTCTCGTAAGTGATAGGCTGCAAGCGTTCAGTTTTACAGCGTGCATAAAAAATGAAATATTAAACGTGACTTTATTGTTACACATTGATTGAACGTTTGTAGGATTGGGCGTAACGTTTGCGAGGAACAATTCTACCTACAACTGTCGACAAGATATGACTGTACATGTTTTTATCGTTTTGGAACGGCTTCTCATCGACCTCACAAACGTCACCTTATCTTAAAGAACCTTGGAATACCAAGAACAATTTTTGTCAGATTGGTTCTTTACAGTGAAATGTAGTTAATTTCCCTTCACGGTTATATTGTAAATGTTAGCAAAATTTCTCAAGGATTTTGTAAATTTTGTTTATCAATTGTAAACATTTTCCTGTGTGTTTCAATGGACCGTATATATCTAAGATTTTTTTTATAGTACAATATATCAATGGTATCCGTTACCCGTACCCGTTTAACAATAATTCTCCTCATTGCCTTGTGTTTCGTCTCGTATGGCATAGCCGGTACATTTCTTGGTATAGTTTGATTATATAAACATAGTGGGAAAAATAACACAAAAACCCACAATCAATGGAACATTTTAAACATATCCTACGAACTAGTAATCCTAAAGCTAAAATGTCTAACCTAAAAGAACTAAAGCAAACATTAGTATGATAGATGGCTATCACCAAACAATAGAAAAGGAAAAAAAAACTAATTTCTAACTAAAGCGTTGGTTACAGGGCGTCTGTTGCTGTTGCATTTGTTTTTATAATTGAATTCAAGTCTTTATGTAATTTGTTATTTATTTTTATTCATTTATTTTGAGTTGATATTTTGTCTGCCTCATCGGCTACACAAAAATTGTCTTAATAACTAAGGATGGTGTGGAGGACAATAGGGGGATTGAAAAAATTGTACACGACACTAACAATGATGCAAGGAAGAGGACGAGACGCGTAGACGAGAACGAAAATGGGACACAGAGACATTGTAGTCGAACAGGTGGTATGCGTCGTTGAAGGCCGTTAGCACTCTTAAAAAAGGTTCGTTTGAACCGTATCACGTATGGCGGGAAGAGATGTGTAAGGGAGGTCTATCGTGTAGCCGGCGGGATAGGGCATAAAGGGGGATGGCTGACAGAAGAGAAGGAAAATCCAGATCATTGGAGAGGAGACTTTCGATAAAGCATGATCGGAGGTGGGAGTTTCGGGTTTCTATAGAGTCCAGCCAGAGAAGCCGACAGCGAACAGGATAGGATGGAGGGGTTGGTTGGTAACCTGCAAGGAAGCGACGAACAGCTACTCGGGTGAATTTTCGCTGCACCTTCTCCAGCCTGGCCATTGCTGTCGAGCCTGGGGGAGACCAGACAACGGCAGCGTAGCCCAAGGTAGATCGGACCCAGCAACAAAACAAAACCTTCAGGCATAAGGGGTCTCTAAGTTCTGAGGACAGTCTAACAATCAGTCCCAGAGCTTTGTTGGACTTGGCCACAACATGATCAACATGTACGTTAAAAGAGAGAGAATCGTCCAGCCAATCCGTCCAAGGAGACACCAATCAGCAGAAGAACTCACAGGAAGGAAATTTTTTAGGTCGTCCGCATAAAGCAGATGACCATCAGGGGGGAGGGTATACACACAATCGTTAACAAATAACAAAAATAGGAGTGGGCTAAGGACACTCCCTTTGAGGAACCCCAGAAGGACCTTCAAAGGAGTCGGAAAAACAGGACAACACTTTATACGATCTGCCATGAAGATATGAGCCAAACCAAGACAGCGACTGACCCCTGACACCAAGCTTTGCAAGTTTGGATATCAGAAGGTCAAGCGGTATGCTATCGAAGGCTGCTCTAAAATCCGTGTATATGACATCGGTTTGACAACCGGACACCATATTCACAAATGCAGCGGAAACAAGACACATAACGTTGGATGAAGAAGTACGTTCAGGAATGAAGCCATGTTGATGAGGCGATAGGTAGGGGTCAATAACAGAAAGAATGGAGGAGTGAACTATAGATTCCAATACCTTAGATGGGGAATAGAGCAAGGAATTTACCACGATAATTGGAGCATACTGAACGGCCACTGTTTTAGTGGGGCGTTAGTAATATTGTGGATTGTGGAAGTTCTGGACCTTACGGGTACATTAAGAATCATTTGAAGTGCTTTGTTCTGTAGAACTTGAAATCTTTTTAAATGAATTTTTGCTATTTTGCTCCATCACGGGCAAGTTTAAGTTATAGTTGTCCGAATAAAGCAGTAGTAAATCAATAATTTGTTTTTGAAATTAAGTTTAAAGGTTTTCCGTTCAAGAAAGGATATAATGTATGAATAAGTTTTTCTGCTTTTACTACCACGTATGAAATTTGATGTTTGAACGTCAAACATTTGTCCAATAGTATGCCGAGATATTTTGCTTTATTGCGCCAAGTTATTGTGACATTGTTTAATGCTAAGTCTTGGCTAGGTAGCCTGCGGTGACTCAGATTTCGTGTAAAAAATAAAGCTTCAGTTTTGGATTCATTAATTTTTAATTTCCATTTTAAGCAACAATTATTGTAAACTTTTAATGCTTTGTTTAGAGTTTTGATTATTGACTTTGTATTTTAAGATGTGATGGTTAAAGCAAAGTCGTCTGCATATAGCCTTTTTTGCAATATGGACATAGTTTAACCTGTTAGTTAGGAATGAACGTATGAATTTGATGATAGTAATTGGATAGCCGAGTGAAGTAAGTTTGAATAAAAAGCCTTTATGCTTGATGGAATCGAAGGCTTTTTCGCTATCTAGAAGTACCATTCCAGTTGATTTTTTAGTTAACCTATTGTTCTTTATGGAGATGATCAGCCAGTGTAGTTGATGCGTTGTTGAGAGAGTTGGTTGAAAGCCGAACTGAGAAATGGGTATTATATTATGGGTTTCGGTGTGAAGGTAAATTCTTTTCGCAATCAATTTTTCAAATATCTTTCCGATACAGCTAAGCAGGCTGATTGGTCGGTAACTGTTTGGTGAGGATCTATTTTTACCTGGTTTGGGAATTGCTATTATTTAGAACTGTTTCCATTTGTTGAGAAATTAACCGAGTTTAAAGCAGCTGAATATAAAATTTAAATAAATGATTGTTTTGATTGGCAGCCTTTTCAGACATTTATTGTTGATGTCATCGGGGCCTGTGGCTTTTTTGTTTTTAAGTTTCTTTAATATAAGTTTTATCTCTGATCTCTGATGAACTCAGCAAGTTAGTGTCTAAATAATTATCGCGGTTTCTTTTAAAGAATATATTGACTGTAGAACTTTCAACTGGGCTGATTGACACGAATGTGGCTGACTCAAACTGATTTTTTATTGCTTCACATTTATCTATTGGAGACAATAAAATTTTGTCCTCTGTTGTAAGCGGTGGAATGAAATTATTCTTATTTTTAATGTACACAAAGTGTAATCAAACCTAGTACTACTAAATAACTGTATGAGCAGGATGTCATGAAAAAGGAATATCCACCAATAGATATAATTGTCGACATGACCGGGATTCAAATCCCATCCGGGCATGTCCTTCCGTAGTGATGACTGACCACCCCAACTACGTGGTATCGGCAAATCTAGTAAGCCATTCCATAGCCAACATGATCTTAGAGGTTGTTAAGCCAAGATAAAGAAGATTTTCTTTCACGAAATTAAAAAAATCAGTTGAATTTGAGTCAGTAAATTTGATATGTTTGATTTTGCTTCGTTTTAAATTGTAAATTTGAGCAAATGTCTGCTCTGTAATATCTTAACGCAATAGAAATAATTTTTTAACGCCATAAATGCTGAAGAATTATACTTTAAATAGATTTTTGATCCGAAGAAGTGGGCCCAGAAGTATCCTTTAAAACACAGATCAGAAAACTTTCACCAAAGCAATGCAAAACCCTCCGTGTAGAACCTACCGTATATAGGGCTGTGCTTTTTCAGCCATTGGTGCAAACAACAAATTAATTCTTTATTTATTTTAGCTTCCAACTTCGTACGGCGTAGTACGGCAGTGTACCCGGGCGCGTTCAATGGTTCAATGGCGCTTTAGTTCGCCATTTGCCGTACGACAGTGCAGATGGCGGTGCAAACGTGTTAGGGCAATCGGGTGCAGGTATGCCAGCAACCGGGCTACGGTTCCATTTGCATGCAGGCAAGCATCGCTTTGCAGACTGTCGCAGAACGAGCAACGCGTCCCGTAAGAATCGGCACGATTATCAACTCGGGTAAAACTTTCCCCAAAACTTCAAATAAAAAAAAGCAACCTACACTCGTTTTGGGGTCTGCTTATACTATGTATGGGAAAAGATTGTGGAAATGTTGTGGAACATTTTGGTAGAACGATTTGTGGGAGATGTAGTGGCAAGGTCGCATGCGAGTAGTGCCAAACAAATGCAAATCCTGCTTAATACGCATCATTAAGTAAATCGAATCAACGGACTATTTCTGGGGGACTTTTCCCGGACAACCCGAGATTGCGTTCGCTACGTTGAGGCCCTTGAAGAGAGGGAATGAGAGAAAGAGAAAGAGAGAGCGAGAGTGAGAGAGTCTAGGAATATTTTGCCGTGCGGAATGGATGTGAGCGCTTAGCACAGCTCCATTGGTCCACGTAGCGCCACCGTACTACATCTAGGGTATCGTTTGCGAAAGGAAAGTTTGTTTGAAAGGGACGCAGTAGTTCCAATTTCAATCCCGTTTCGTCCGATGATGACCGGTTGAGTTTTCCATCCCGAAAACATCGTCATTTCATACTTGCCGCAGTCTTGGGACTGGCTTTCACGGGCACGATTCCGGGCAGCATCCGGTGAGCTCTACTCGATTGGAAAGGTGATGATTGTACTCAGTCAATACAGGAAAAAGGGTTTCCCGTTCTCTGTTGTGTACACGTGCGTGGGAACGGGTTCTTGCATCTCATCGGAAAAGAATCGATACATCGCCGTGCGAATTTCACGGTTCGCCAGTTCCAGCTCATGCCTTGATTGGACAATCTTGGGCGGAAGGGTTAGTGTTTGTTAGATTGTTCGCCTTCGAACCTGTGTGCAGCTTCTGCAGTACCTGTTGTGGTTACCTGCGCTTCAATCAGGAACTTAGGGCGTGGGATTCGAAGGGGGATGGCGAGATAAAATTTGCATAGTTTTGCACTTTTGCCCGATCCCGACCGTATTGAACTGGTGCTGATTTATGCATCCGCTTTGGATGAACGATGCGAAAACGCTTTGAAGGTTAATTTGAGTCCCAATGCGTATCGGGTAAATGATGCACCTAAAGCTAGTTTGCATTTCTTAAGATGCTGACTGGCAATGCTCTTGAGACGTGTGAAAGTAATCAGGCAGGAAGTTTTACCCCTACGCTAGCTTAACAGAGTGGTGAGGTTTGTGCGATTAGTTTGAGGGCAAATATGCTGATAGTGTACATCTCTAGTATACCTGAGGGAATAGTTGAATCCGTCGCTATTGCCAAATTTATCACCATCCCAAACGTGCACTTTGACTCCCAAAGGAATAGACATCCAGCATCCCATTGAGCTAGGCGCGTAGGTCTCCAAAAGCAACAGCAACCACCGGAATGACCTCACAGACGAGACGACGCGAGATATTGAGTTTGTGTCGTTTCTTTGGTACGAAACGCGTCCTACCCGTAGGCACAAATGGATAAATGGGTATCCAACTGGAACCGATTGGGATCCGATGGGCAACAGATAGGGGCAGGCAGGTGGAATAAAGCGAGTCTATTAATCTTGTGCTTTAATTAGTTTCCCTCCAGGTAATGGTTCGGTTTTACCTTCACAGAGCGTTGGCGCTTTCCCTAGCAGAGCGTTTTATTTTATTTTCGGCAGGTTTCTTTTTTTTTTGCGTTGTACACAACACCTCTAAGATGGCCAAGCAAAACGAACAAACGAACATAAAGTACATACAGTTCAAAGCTCGAATGTGCGAATTTTGTATGTGTCTGTATGGGGCACTGCAAAAAAAAAGAGAGGCTGCTCTTTTCTTTTTGATAAAGAGAATATCGGGAAAAAAAACACAGCAAAGCTTGAAATAAGGATTTCCAGTGCCCTAGAAAGCGAAGCAGAGGAAAGTAAAATCAAGGATAATCAAAGTGTGGCTGTGAAATGTTCTTTGATTTCGTTTATGCTATACATTTGTGAGTGGCTCTTTGTTTCGTGATAGCTTTGCTGCTCTATGGGCATACGTTTGTGAAGCTTTCTTGTTGTGTGTGAGTCAGTGCGACTTCTGCTAGTTTAGTGTGCAACCAAACATCGAACATCACTTGTCTTTTCCAGCACTATTTACTTCCGCGATTTGGAAATGCTTCGTGTTCGAGTGACATTATCATAAATCGTAACATGTGCCGCATTGTCGTACGGATAATCATTCCCAGCCATTGGTCTATTTCTATGGAAATACAACATCAACCAACGCAAGTCTGTTTATCTCGTTGCGTGTATGCGTCAAAAAGTTTTTTTCTGGGCTGATGTTCATAGTGATACAACAATGTTATGTACGGATAGACATTTCAGTTTTGTTAGTATTCTATAAAAAATATACTTAGTAAAGACATGAGCTCAAATGGAGCATTCTATAAAACAAAAAGCCACGCAAGAATCCTTTGTAAGCTTAACTAGAAACATGCATTTACGAGAGAATTACTAGACATACTTCATCGAATGTACCAAGTGTTTTGATTTATATTATTTTCAACAAATCAATAATTTTCTGTAGAAATAACACTGTTTGATATGCGTTAGACGATAGCGCTGCCAGCGGTGAAAAGAAAAACAAGTCTGATGTTTAGTAAGCACAGGGCTAAAGACTAATATAGGCCTACATGTTGCACGCAGCAAACTCACATGCAAGCTCCACAGTCGTTTGTGAACATGGCTGAGTAGGACATATTGAAAATATTAAAACTATTGGTTTATAAAATCCAAAAAAATCTTAATTTAACTAGTTTTAATAAAATTTTAGTTATTTAATCAACATTCTACTCGAATCATGTTTAGATATTATTTTTTCCGTATATTGAGCCATTTAAATAAAAAATATGGCTCACTATAGAATTATTTCAATTACAGTATGAACTGTCTCATTTAAATGATGAAATAAGTTAGTAAAATGTTTTTGTAAATTAGTCTTATACATAAGTTAGCTTTGCGACACTTAACAATAATTTGAAATAATGCATAATGTCCTAAGCATAATGGTCACAGTCTACCGTGATTTTTCACACAATCTTGCATGAGATGAACCCCGTACAACTTGAGGGCCTTTATTACTCTTTAGCCCAATAGTCAAATAAGTAGAATCTCTCAGTGACACTCAGTCTTCATACGAAAGGATCTGATATCGAATCCCGTTCGGAGCCAAAGGTTTAATCAAGTCAAGGAATGTCAGATATGAGAAGCCTTGGTGCTGTAGCGCTACAGTAGAAGAAAACGAATGTGAAAGGCAATAATGTTGAAGGTTTTGAATTCTAATATAAATTAATTATATTTATTTAGTCCACGGTAATTATTACTACCATAACGAACGTCAAGTCCGTCACGGTCGTCACGGTCTTTCTCAATGTTATGTATTTCAATTTAACAAATGTATGTACAATTATTTAACAATAAACCAATTTAAAGATGCATGATTATATAACAACATTAGAAAGGTGAAATAGTTTCATTAATAAACCAGCAAATAACTTCTAAAACAAAACTTATCAGAAACCCTCCATAAAAGCTTTTCAAAATTGTAGCACAAAAAAAAAATTGCTTATTATAAAATCAAGAAAAATAAAAACATAGAGAGGTTTCTTTGAGCATATTTAGATGTTAAACAATGTTTCCGGTTTTGTACACGACATGTACGAAACAAGTAACAAAACAACCACAAAAACAGTCTTATCATGCGTCAACTTGACAACGACGTTTGGACAAGGTAAAAAAAAAAGGTTCAAAAACTCACACGACTGCGTATATTTCACCGTATGTTACAATGAAGTGTGCGAAATGTGGACCCATTTTCAGGGATGGCGATAGAACGACAGCTTGAGAAAATCGTATATATCATTTGCTTGTGTTGTGTGGCCCATTTGTCGGATTCTGATAGACTGTGTGTTACGTTCTACCATAGCACCGAGTGTAGCGTCTTAAGACATGCGAAAATAGACGTACGGGAAACGAAACAAAGCTTTACCTCGTGTGACAGGTTTGGATGTACGCAATGGGACGTTGTTTTGCTTGTGGCTTGCTCCAAAAAGGAAATCGATATGGGAGGGTAGATTTTGTTTTTTGTTTTTTTTTTTGGTTCATTTGCGAATCACCTACAAACCAACAATGTGTGTCGGTTTAACTCTTGAATCCAGGGCCGACAGGGCACTTGAATCGCTTTGATAGTGATCGTCTGAGTTTCGGAAGTTTTTATTCGCCTTGCGCCTTGATCTGACACTCACACTGGTCTAATGTATTAACATTGTAATCTGGACCCATTTATCTTGACGTTTAAGATGACTTCGGTGACGCCTACCGTTCCAGTAGCCCGAGCAGAGGTATACGGGAAAATAAAAGGAAGCTTACACATGGGAGCAAGTAGATTTGCAGAACTACGTGTGGTTTATTGTATGTGAGTGTATGTGTGCTTGTGTGTATAAGAGAGGTTTTTTCTCCTGGTCGAAGGTACATTGGCAATAGGGCGAGAGTGATAAAGTAATGACAAGTTTTTTTTTTGTCACAGCATCTAACCTTTCCAGCAACTTTCACTTCTTATTCTCACCCTTACAGTATGGGTTTTGCACTCACTTTCGGTCGTCCCATTACATTCTTATCCTCCCACAAACCGGCCCGTAACCGATGGCCAAAAGTTTCAATAAATCATCTCCACTGAGAATACGGAGTTTTTTCTTTTTCGTGCAGTATGTTTCGTCGGTTGCACGGGGATACGGGAGGCATGTAAAGGGAAGTTTCCGCTTCGGTAAGACTGTGTTTGGTTGGCTAGAAGCTGAAATTAAGTGAAAAATATGATACATTTATCATTTTTACCCAACCATGGGTTGGGTGGAGCTGGAGCGTCTTAATGGTAGCGGCTGAGTGTGTGGCGAAGCTGGAGGCAAATGAAAGTTCGATAAAAATGTGGCAAAGGATGGTGTTTGTCGAGATTGCTGACGTGCTCCAGTTCATTGACTTGCGTTATTGTGTGGTGTGTGTGTGTGTGTGCGTTGTGCCAAAAGAGATACATAGATATGATAAATCTACTGGGTTGTGTTTATGTGCATGTGTTCACCAGCGAGTGGAGAGAGTGAGAAAGAAACTTCCAAAGCTGAAATGATGCAAAGGGTTGACATGGCACGTTCGGCATGCATTGTACTTCAGCCCCACCAGAAGTGTTGTTCCGAGAATCATGAATCGGAAAAAAATAAATTCGCTCGAAACATGATTGCTTGCCCGATAGGGTGGCTAAGATTATGCTTGATAAAATGATTACATACATTTATTATCTATAAACCGTGCGAAACTTATGCCAGCGCGTTTGTCCGGTTTCGTGTGGGTTGTGTGAAATTTGGCGAACAAAATGGACATTTGTTGCTTGCGGAACTAGAACAAACAGTTCAAAGTTTCCTCCGTATCTTCCGCATTACTCAAGTTGCTCGTTTTTATGCTGCGAACAAATTAAGAAAGCAACACGCTAAAAATCAATGGTCCGCAACGTGGTGCTCGCAAGGCTCTAATTCTATTTCATATTGTTCGTATTGTTCTTTTTGCTGGGTTTTCTTCTCTTCATCTTTTTTTTTTTTGTTGCACATCACTGTAACGTGTAGAACAACAGATTTCTACGTGCCAAAGAACAGAATCTCAATCTACTCACGAAAGGTCGTTTTTCATCAACATGGAGCACCAGGCGTCTCCATTGTTAAACGAACTGGGCGCCTCCATTAAGGTTGACGCGTTCTGCATTCGCTATCGTACGGCCACCCGTCAAATCCGGACATCCGTCCCGTGCAGCTGGAAGCGTTGGAAGCTTGGAGGCAGAGAGTAAACAAAAATTAACTTTCGAAATTATAAAATCATTTCGGTGTATAAAGACATCGCCAATTAATCAGAGGAACATCGTGCACAGGATCGTGCGGCGCAGTATGGTGGTCGTCCTTTTTTCTTGCTTGCTCTATTGCATGGTCCATTGTTCACACCAGGGAGGGCATGCAGGATTAGAACATCTAACCGTTCCGTCGTTCGACTGTGTGTTGATTCGGTTCGGTCGAACATTTTCTTCGTGGAGGTATTTACGTTCGCTCTCTCACTCTGGCCGCAAGACATAATTTTTTATTCCTCAACAGTCGCAAATCTTCCCATGCTGGGCGTCGGCATTGTAAAGAACAGCGCTAATAATGTAAGATGAAGGAGGGTGAAACTTTTCGCCGAAATTTGTAAACGCGCGGATAGAGCAGGCAGTGACCGTCACGTCATCGTGACTTTTGTCGCGTCTCGCGTTTGACGTGTCGCAGGTTTCATGGAGCGTCTTCGTCGTCGTCATCGTCGTTGTCTCATCATCTCCGACGGTGTATATTTATCTTTTCGATTTTAACTTTTGCTGCTAGCACATGATTTCGCTAGCAATATGGTGTGAGAACCGGGAGCCCGTTGGAGAGGCTGGCTGAGGTCAAACAATGACAACGCAGTCGAACCGAAAAAGCTCGTTAGGGAGCTCGAGGCTCGTGGCCACGGTTGAGCAGTTTTGGTTCGCGCGCGGTGACGAATTTCGAACATGACTTTTGAATAAACACAGTTTGGGGGGAGGTGCGAAATAGCAATAGAAAAGTAATCACTAGAAAGCCCGGTGGATGGTGATTTTAATGATAAAGCGGTTCCCACACCCACCAGGCGTGCAACTGTGGATCCGGAAGCTGTGGCTGCGAAAGCAAATGTGCCGGGCAAAAAGCTTTTGGTTGCACGGTGAAAGTTTGTCTCAATTTGATTCGTTTTCATTTCCACGGTGAGCGAGTTCGATTTGGGCTGTCGATTTGTTGAGCTTAGACGCCGTTTGCGTGATTCCCGAACACGGTGGTATGGTTTGATATTGGAACAGCTTTATTACTTTCCGGCACTCATCAGTTCGCTGGGCTCGAATTGGAATGAGGGATGACGAAGTTTGATGACTGGAGCCAATGGAGATAACGGTGGCCGATGAAAAATCGAGATTAAGTCAACCGAAAGACCGAGAGCAACCACACTGTCCTGTGTCAACACAATTACTTGATAATGATGGTAAAATCTCTACTTCAACCCACTTCTTCACCTGCACGGTATGGATAAATGGTATGAAAGTATCGTTACCGGAGATAATTTTTAAGGAAACTAACTATAAATTGAAATTGCTGCGGTGAATGATTATTTGATTGAATAGAAAAAAATAGTCCTTGCTGAAAAACTTGATTGCATCGCAACTGGTAGCAATTGAAATAATAAAAAGTTTAAGGGATCAAGCTGCTCAATTTCTTAGTAAATATGTATAATAACAAATACATAATTTAAAACCAAAACATTTTTAAAAACAAGTTATAAAAATAAAATTTCTAAACGTATACCGAAATAGCAAGTGAAATTGAAAGAAAAAAAAACATAAGGCAATAATAGAATTAATACAAGTTTGAAAGATGGGAAACGGTCCGACGACCGACTTGCTAGACAGTCTTCACACGATAGTATCGGCCAAACCGCCTTTTGGTACGCTGAATCTACTGTCTAGCTACGTGTTAAATCAAGCCAAGAATGCCAGAAATTAGAGGTTGTAGAGCATAAGAAGGGGTCTTAGAATTGAAGAGAATGAAATTGGTAGTAAACATAAAACTTATTTAAACATTATTTTAAAAAAAACTAAGGTAAAGTGATAAGTCATAACTAAGAATATAAAGAGATAAGAAAAACAATAAACATGAAGGCAAGTGGTAATCAAATAAATATAGATTGCAAAACAAATAAATAGATAAAAAACCAAATGAACACAGGGAAAAGCATCTAACATGAAAAAAACAATCCAGTACATAGCATGGAATTAAAAACCACAGTGTCAAAAAATAGAATAAAATGCATACTGGAAGTAAAAGCAAAGTAACCAAAAACTAAAACAAAAGCCAATACTTAATGAACAAACAAACCAACTGCAAACTGTGATCGATATCGAACAAAATTGGAGAAATATTTTTTCATGATTACTGAAAATACTAGTCGAGGCTCTTATTATGATGCAACCTGTCACCATACAATAATACAAGAGAAGAATAGTATTGCGTCGTAGGTTTATGAAGAATATAGCACCTTAAACAACTACTGTCCTTTGTTTCTTATGTTGAGGGGAGGAGAGTTAGTGTAAATCAATTGTTAATTCCGTTCGACATTTTGCTTCGGAGTGTTTGCTTTATCAAAGCAAAGCGGCCCACGATCGTCTATCTTACCATTCGTCTTTTGCACATTTGCCAGATGGGAAAGACTGAAGCTTCAATGCAGAACACAGGGAAAGAGTGTGCCTTACGGGGGTTTCCATCGAGTAGAGGGCGTTAAATTACAGAAGCATTTTGTCGTTTCACCCTCATCCTCATCATCAGTGCAGGACACACTTTTCCACACACATACACATACATACAGCTTTCCCCACTCACAGTAAGGACGATTTGCTATTTGTTTGCATAGGGCCGTACGTTGGTGGACGGTGTATTTATGAAGGTACGAAGGGCTCGCGAAGGTTGTGGAATAGTGGACGAAAGACACGTATTTGATTTCGGTCCGCGCCTGGCAGTGCAGTGAAGCAGTAACGGGATAAGGCGGATCGCCAAATAAACGACCATCAGGTTTCACCGGGAATATGATCAATATTTGATATTCAGAAGCCGTTTTCAAATGAATTAGGAGTGGCGTTAAGGATTTATTTATTGTACGGCCGGTTTCGGGTCCGTGTTCGTGAATGGAATGAAAGCACCTCGATCGAGATCTGAAGATTCCGCAGCAGGAGCGTGGGGACGGTCGTAATTGAAAAGCTATCGGTACCCGTCGGTCGGTGTTTCGCTAATGTTGTGATAATTTGAAGATTTGTGATGTTATGCTATTTATGCTTTCACCAGACAGCTGAAAATGGTTTCAGCTCAATGAACCTTCTGGGAAGAAACGGTACCCACCTTCAAGATTGCAGTTTGCTCTGAGGAATGCGCGAAACTGCGCTGAGATGTGTAGAAGGGTAACTATTAATTTTATTGAAAGCTGAAGTAATTTAATAGCATACACGCTATTGCACTGCTTAAACCTATAGCTTTCTGAAAAAAAAGCCTGAAGCTAAAGTGCTACCTTTGAGCAAAAAAGAATAAGAAAAGCAAAACAAAAATCAATGCGATGCAATTTTCAAAATTGAAGATTCCATCATTCTTCGTTATGCATTGTCATCGAACAAACGAGATGGATAATAGGAATCGCTTCACAAAACCCCAAAAAATCTCGTTCCATGAAATGGTTACTATCAGCTCGAAAGATCGGGCAGCTTTGTGAGCGCTAAGAACCGAGAATCAATTCGCCCTCGCTGCTGAACGCTGCCATCTAGCATTTACAAAAGCGGTCGCCGAAAGGACCGACGGATTGATGGAAAGGCGGTTGAGAGAATCCCGAAAGGAGGAGAGTGAGAAGTGAAAGCAAAAGTAACGAACAGCACGGAAGAAGGTCACGGAAGGTTTGTGGCGTGCGACGCACGCAACGCAAGAGATGGTGTGATGATCGGAACCAATCTCCCTCCCATGGGAAAGGGGGGAAATCAAAGTGAACTTTTACTCCAAATAAAGAAATCAAATTTCATCGAAGAAAAATGCGCTCCACCCGAAAATCCGTGGAATCCGATAAACTTCTTGTCAATAGGCTTTTCCTTTTACGGTCACCGATCGCTTCTTGCCGTCGACACACCTCTCTACCATCGAGCCATCGAATGCCGGGCTTTGGCAGCACGGGGATGCTGGAATATTTATATCCCTGGAGAGTTTTCCGGGTTGCCACCTTCATTCGCTTCCACTACACCCGGTCGTTTCATCCTTCATCCGATTCACGTTCAACGAACGACGAGTCGCGCATGCAACCGTAACAGCGTATCTTGCGGTCCACGTTCTCCTTGATGGGGTAGAATGGCGGGAAGAGATTTGGAAAAGATTGCACCAGCATTAACACACGCTCACGAGTGAGGTTTGGGGTTGGGAATATAAATTTCAATTCCATTGATCCGTTGATTTCAGTTCACATTTTCACATCATTTAGTCGGCTGTCGGTCGGGCTTTCTCTTGCCGATAATGGAAAACCATGTTGAGCGAATTTTCTTATTAATGTGCGTGTTTTGCTTTTGTTTATCTGTTTTTTTTTTCATGGATTACAGCATCAGTAGCCGCCGCGGGGTTGAGAAATCTCTCACTGTCCATCAAACCACCGTGGGTCAGGCGTGGCCAGGAAGCTCAACTGCACTGTCAGTATGAGATGGAAGGTGCACCACTCTACTCCGTCAAATGGTACCGAGGCACACTGGAGTTCTATCGGTATTCGCCGTTTGAGAACCCACCGGCAAAGATTTTTCCATTCACCGGCATCAAAGTGGATGTAAGTATTATAGCATTTAGCAGTATAATTATACTCATAACATCATAAATGTCACATCGTAAGCTTTCCGCCGATCGTTTTGTATGTTTTTCGAGTTCGCTAGCCATACACTTTGCGTATTTACCGTATTAAAGGAATAAAATCAACTTTTGATTAGTTTGATATGTAAAACATGTTTTTTTGAATAAATAAATTGCAATTAAATTTCGACAAAGTTTGACAAAATTTGATTGAAAATTGGAAAATAAAACAAAATCTTAAACTTTCATGCGATACCATTCTAAAACAGGTGTCGAGACTTCTCTTACATATCACATAATAGTATAAGATAGAGATGAAAGGATTTGCCGGATCGGATCATGCCGGAGCCGAGTCCGGATCATGATTCTGCGCTCCGGTTTTATTTCTCGTATAATTTTTTTTTATGTTTACCATTTCACCAACGGGGGGGGGCTTCGAAGGTAAAACTTCGATGATAGTGTACATTCCTTAACCTTTAAAACCCCTGATTTAAGAAAAAACACTTTATAATACAGCATCATAACTCATGGCTGCGACTTCTTCGTTGCAACTACCGTGGTTTAACTCAGTTGTTGCAATGAATTCCAAGGCAACGCATTCGTTGTCATAGCATTTTTGTTTTATTAGAGGCATATGCGTTTACCACAGATAAACGGTAAAGGTGTATTTTCGGTCCTAGAGGGATTTATTGTATTTCTGTGTCTGTATTCACTGTATTTCAATACAAAGTTTGCAGCATTTCATACAACAATACAAAGGGGTTTCGAATATGACCAGTCACGAGTTTATCGGTTAACGGACGGAGCGGTCGCGGGTGTGCAATTACTCCCTAGCAGTGTGAACTCACAGCAGATCGGTAACCAAATTCAATGTGGTGAGCTGCAAGACCTTCCAAGGGGCTTAAACAACTTCTGAACACCACCAATGATTTGCAAAAACAAAAAATGTGCCGTTATCAAGGTCACTGCTGTTCATATTGGCTCGAGCCAAGAAATCATAATCATTTCGCATTATCAACTTATTGCAATGATTCAATCATAATTCATAATCACTTCACATTATCAATTTCTTGCAATGATTCAGGCAAAAAGTGCAAAAAACAAGTAGCAATTCAAAGGACAGGCGAATGCAGAATTAAACTCTCAAAGCTTTGCAAAAAAAGAAAAAAAAAGTTAAACAAACTCTGGACTCTACTGACTCAGGAGAAATACTGTCACTTAAAAAAATAAAAATTCCAAGTGTTGTCTAAGCTAGAAAAAAATGTTTTGCCGAATTAAAACATTTTCCCTCTTTAGTCAGATTGTGTTTACTTTGCTCAATATAATGCAAAAAAACTGCATTAAAATTGGTCGATACATAAATGAGGTAGTTTGCGAAAATAAAGTGCGTGCGTGAAATTCATACACCACCCAAAACCCACCCATCCCACACGAATAAACAATCTGCGCGTCACCTTAAATGCACGCACATTGAGCGTAGAAGCAAAGAAAGGCGAGGCGAAGTAAGGAGAAGAAAACATTTGAATCCGCTACAACGACGAGCTGTACGAACTGTAGGCTCGCCAGACTCCGATGTGTTGGCCATGTTATACACATGGCACCGGACGACCCAGCTCAGAAAGTCCTTTTAGTCCGTCCACACGGACAGAAGAGGCGTGGTAGACCTAAATTGAGGAGGGAGGATGGCGTGGAATCATCCGCCATCAAGGCCGGGATAACGGATTGGCGGACGACGGCGCGGAACCGTGAGCGTGTCCAGATTCTGCGGCGGCAGGCCAAGAACGCAAAGCGTTTGTAGCGCCCGATAATAAACAAACAAACAAAACACTATTTTACTTTTTTCGAATCAGGTACTGGGCGTCTCCATCAAACATTCTTGTTTTAACTGGTTGTAAAACGCTCAACTGTTCAAACACGCTCCTTTCGATTGAAATTACCTAAACCATCCTGTTATCATTGATGATTCTTGAAGCCTGTTGTTGAAAATAATTCAGAAATTATATATTCATAGGTTTTGTAAACACTTGTAACTAATAACTATGAGAAAGACGAAGAAATTTTAACTATTTTGAACATTTTTAAAAATATTCCTGTATCAAAAGCTAAGGCGTATTGCCTTTCCTTGTGCAATATGGGAAATTTCACAATTGAAATACATTTTGGAAACCACAAGCTTCACCATGTGTAAGTGTTACACTGTGTTTCATCAGCGAAAGGTATCTTCATTAGTCACTGTTCGCTGTGAGAGAATGGGTAAACGCAACCATCATCATCGTTATCACTTCTGTCATCCGTCACACTATCAGTGAATTTTATTCGGTTAGTCATGATGCATACAGTGGTAGTGCTGTGCCATGTTTTATATTTCCCTTGGTACGGTTAGCGATAAAAGAAATACACGAAAGAAGGCTTCAATGTCCTCATCTGCTTCGGGACTTCCTCTTACACGCCCGGTTCGCACGTTACGCGGTTTCGTCCTAAGCAGCAATTAAATGCTGGAAATGAACGATAAAGCCCATAACCCAAAAGCCCTGCGTATTCTTATGGCCTCTTCCAGCTGTAATTCCCACAGCATGGCGACTGAGCCGGTATGGGGTCCGTTGATTGTGTGAGCAAAGTGACGAGAACGGATGTGTTTGAGTTTGCTCTCACTTCATTTTGTGTATGTTGTGAATCCTTCTGCTACTTTACCCTGGCACACGTCCCATGAAGCCAGCCGAACCTTTGATGGTGGGCTGTCCACCGTTCTTCACCCTTCTCTCGTCTTTTCTTTTCCTCTTCCTTTTGAAAACCGCTACTCTTGTGTGGAAAACGAAACATTGAGCAGGAATCAACGCGATTTCCGGAAGCATTTTCTTCGTCCGCGTTTTCCGAGCCGGTGGGAGGCGATGGGAGTGCTTAATAAAAGTGATTTTCTTTTCAACCAAGATAAGATGAAACGAAACGTAAGGCTTTCGTGCGCCACACGCATCGCAACGGTTTTGGTGCTTGAAACTTGCATTTGCTCATATGCCTTTCGTGGGTTTGTCTGGTGAAAAAGAAATAATAAAAAAAACTCACATAAAATTTGCTAGTAAGCTGAATTCCCGTCGGTAAAGACGATTCCTTCCAGCAGACAGTATGTATGTGCGTGCGTGTGTGTGTGGATTTAGTGACAATGTTGCTAAGAACGAGAACACTGTCTCCGATCTCCGGGCATCTGGCAGTTGGCATAGCAGTGAATCTGGGCCATTCCACACCATTCCTTTTAGTATGCCGACAATGCGGCCAGCATCCGGAAGAGAACGCAGGGCTGGCTGATGTGTGGATTTTATTTGTTTTGTTTTCTGAAACGAGGAACCCACTGAGAAGGCATTTATCTTCAACAATGGCGTTTATTGCGCTCGCAGAGACAGTACCCACCCTAGGTTACCTATTATCTCTAGTCCAAGGTATTCGTTATGAGCTGTTTAATGTGGCCAATTCGCGATGGGTTAGGGTATTGTTTTAAAAGAGCGATGATCACAAGAGCATCGCATTCACTTCCTGACATCGTAGCTTCTTTTAAACTTAATTGGCGACATTTGTTGTAATGCACAGGCTTATCTGCAAAACAGATTGACGTAGGTAACGAGATTGCTTATCTTGCTGCACGTTAATAGTTGCTAATAAAAAAAATACGTCAATTTTATCAACTTTTGAACTAATTTGTGAGTCGGGAAAATGATTTTACATTAATTGAATTCCGTTTGCTCTTCATGGTTGTGTAGGACTCTGTGTCAGTAACTAAAAATTGATTATGTGACATCGAAAGGATTACATGTCAGAGCCAGACACTCTTCCGTACAGTGTGTCACATGATCGCGCGTTATGGAACGTTTCTTTCAACTTGAAGCATCGTACACGCTTCCAGTTACAGCACTTAAAATATAGATTTTTCCCTTATTGAAAGACCTGTCCTTACCAACAGGATATTGCTTACCGTGGGTCTAGAGCGTGAGACATTCTTCCTACATAGCGAGAAAGGGAGATCAAGTTTGTCTAAGATATGTGGAAGCGACATGAGAATAAAATGTCAACCGATGTGCATGACGTTAATTAGTTTATACTTCAGGATACCGTGGTATGGTTTGTAAACATCTAAAGATGTCTAGTAAAGCGAATGTGGGACGGAGAAGAAAGAGGATTTGGGTTGACTTACGAACGCTTGCCATTATTTTCTAAACCTCCTGTACACATCAAACAAGCACACACTTTATCAAACTCGATCAACACTTAAGTGTGTATGAGTCGGTAAGCGAGCAAAATTTATGGCCCATTGATTGTCAAAAAAGGTCAAACTACATCAAGACTGAGCTTTTCTTGCCGGAGTAGGAAAAAGAGCTCAGAGATTGTAAAACCGTTCTATCACAGAGTGCCATTTGGCGTGTGCGTTGGACAGAGAGCACATCCGATAGTAGCTGGAATGGATTTGTGCGATAACAAACGATTACAAGGAAAATTGCTTGAGATGAATCCGTTCCGCAGGCAGGTATGAAAGGTCTGTCCAACAATAAAAGTAAGCATCCGTTTTTAGGAGCATCGTAGCATAAAGATGGATTGGGGCCAATCTTGATTATGACTATAGTTTGACTTTCCTTCAAGCATAAACCCCGGATGGTTGTCGGATCATTGAAGATCGGCCCCAACTTTAATGCGTCCATTTGTCAACAACACCGTTTAAAAAGGTAACGTTTTGATTGATGGCCTCTATGAAACGAGTGAGTACGATTGTGCGATGGATGCGAATTGATTTGTTTGAGTATAAATATGGGTTTAATAAATCGTATTATCTTCCCGGGTCGTTGCACCATAAAGACAAGGCAGCTCTAATTATCCCATTAGCGGACCTTTGTTAAGGTAACGGCTCGCCTTTCAGAAAATAAGATATATCAATGCTATCACAGACACACAAGATAACATCAGCACTCCAATGGGACACTCTGGTTTTTCTACCCCTCAGGATTTGGACGGATTATTATCGTTAAAACTTTAAATGTCTGGTGTGTACTGCTGTGTGTTTGTAATTGCAGCAGATTATCTTTTTCTTTACGTACACTTTATCTTTAACAATAGTCCGACAGAAGTAAACGAAAGTAAACTATTATGCTCCTTTCGCTGCTGCCGCTGCTACGTCCTAAAATTTCATTTCGGTCTCTCTTTCTCTCTTTTGTGTGGCTGAAGCTGACAAAACGGAGCGACAGAGCTGTCGTAAAGAATTAACCATAACAATTACATTTAATATCTTCTCACCTACTACTGCACGCTACTGCTGCGCTGCGTTCGGTCGAAGTCAGCTTGAGCTCTGCGAATGAGCTCATAATGGCCACAGTAGCATACTTTAGCCGTGACCACAAAGCTTACCGAAACATCCATGCACATGGTTGGCGTTTGGTCGTGATTGTCTTTCGCTGGGTGTGTGATACTTGGCCCCAATCTTCCAACACTTCCTAATGGTGCCAGGGCAGCAGTGCAAATTGGTTTGGCTGATGACAGCAGTAGTGACGGTGTCATAAAACCCGGAAGATAATCACGTGACCATTAGCCCAATGCGCGCAAACACTTTCCACAAGCCTTCGCCTAGCTGCGGGCAGCAAAACGACTGCAACTTTACCAAGAACACTTGATCCTTTTACTCTTGCAGCACAAATCTTGAATTACTCTTGGTTCGAGGAAATCTTCACTTATCGTGGATGCTTTTAACTGTTATTGGTCTCTGTCTGCCACCGGACCAATCGAAGGAGAAATCTTGCCCCCTTTCCCCCTCTTCCGTCCTCAGCACCATGTCCGCCGTGCCTGTGACAGGTGACAGGGCACACAGATTTCAAGCGTCAAGAAATAATGAGCCTCCGTTGCTCGGTTAACCTTCTCGGGTTGAGCTTGGCGAACTGAGTACATCGATCCGCTGGGCGTTTAATCTTCTCCCGGATGCGAGGAGGTTAGTTTGTCGCCGCACTAGTAAAGCGCCGCACCCAGGGCACGGCGCCACCTAATGAGCGCCTAATTAATCAACCAAACGTGTCTCGCAAGCTGGCAAAGGGAAGCATCTGTGTCAGGCGCTCGATGCTGATCGGTTCGCCCGCACCGGAACGTCTTATCGTGATCAAGGTTCAAGGTTGCCGATTCGAAGACTGCCGTACTGTGCGGTTCATCAGCACTTCAACAAAACAATTAGTTCCACTTGGTCAAGCACATTACACGCTATGGGAAAATGCCGTGCACACGCACGTTATACCCGTCATTGGCAGCATTTGGAACGATCAGGATTCCCTGTACCTGGAAGTTCACCGTGGTAACATGGTAGCGAAAGAACACGTCTAAAACTGTGCAGCCCTGACAGCGATGCGATTTTCCAGACACCAGTGCAGTATTATAGCAGCGGTATGAATCAATTTGCATATCTAATCAAGAAATGAGCTTTGCCGGACATTCGGACAGCACTGGATTATCTATCGCTTCACAGTTCAGTTGCGCTTGGTGTGTCGACAGGCGCGGTATGGTCTGCTATCTGGCCGGGACATATGCGTGTGCAAGGTGGAAAGAACAGACGTGCTGGCCGCAGATGATGATCCCCTTTTTGGTTTGTGGATCGCGCAATTCCGTAGTCTTCCCTAGTACCGCAAATAATGACCGTTCGTCTTTGTCTTCCCACCAGAGCAATACCTGGCGGTTTAAATTAATCTGCGAGACGTCATAGGACGATGCGCTTGGGAAAGCATTCTCCAAGTTCTCCTTCTGATTACTACCGGTCACGGATGATACTGGGGACATAGCTGGAACATGCGAACGGTAAACCAACGCAAAGTAAACAAATTCTTCTCCTCGTTCCAGCTCCCGTTTGGAGACGTGTGCTCAAAGGTACGCAGAATTTCTTGGCCGGTATCCTTGAGTCTTGTGTAAATAATGTCAACTGATTGTGACGTTACACGAATGGAACGGCTTTCGAATGCAGGTGGTGGTCCACCCTAGCAGTGCATTTTGCTAAAGATTTTGGAGGATTAAATAACCCAACACTAACCAAACGCGTCCAGCAAAATCGATTCACACTGACCGGGCTTTAACTACTGCGGATGTATGCCTTGGGTGCGCGGTTATTTCATTACACATTGGATCAAAGGCTCGGTTTCAATTTGGCCACCTATTTGCATAATCGTTCACTCATCTTGCAAAACAGAAGTGTTTGAGGAGCTGGTAGCGCCGCTAGAGGTGGGCCCAACTAACTATCCAATGACCTGCGCCTGCGAGAATCTTGACAGAATTCTCCCGTGATAAAACGACACGGCCGGGGGTTCGGCGTATTTGATTCCTGATGCTGGAATGTGTGTCGATAAGTACAGCGTGGGATATGGCCGGTCAAATGAGAAAGAACGGGCGAATGGTTTTGGTTCCGTTCAATTTCTCATTCTCGAGAATTAGAGATGAGAAGGAATGGTATCCATCCGGGAATTTAGTTCAATTAAATGGAAATTCTTATCGTCTATTCGCTTGGTAGATTGTGCGGTGCTCCACATCGAATCAGTGCATTCTACTTTTAGATGGTATGGCGAGGACGCCCCACCATTTGGCTATTCTTTGTAGTTTAATTTATGATTTCAATGTATGCAGTGAAGCAAGGAATGGACGCTATCAGGCGCTATCCCGATTTCATAAACATGCGCCATTGAAAATGATGGACGTGCTGCATTGTATTGTTTGTCTTATTCCAACAGTACAGTTCCAATAACCAACAGTTATTCATTTCTCCCTGAGATTTTTTAAACATCGAACATTTTGAATATTTGGAAATCGAAGGTACCTTTTGGTATATTTGTATAAGAGATTTAACCACGTTTGAAACAAACGAGTTTTTTTTTTGTATACTAACATGTCGCATCAATGAATCAGTACAGTCCATAGCATCGTTATGTTACAATATCCAGAACTGAAGAACTGAACATTCTTCAGAATACAAAAAATGTTGTCAAATCCCTCCGGCAGCTTCTACGAAATTAGATCATTCAGAAAATAGATCTGGTTTTTCAGGTCTTTTTTATACGTCCGAATTTTGTTTTAAGATGATGAGAGGGAGCTATTTTGAGAATCGATATAACTCTCATCTAATGGGAAAAATACAGATTTCGTCGAAGGTCTGGTAAGATATTTTTGTTGAAGAGACTGAACGCAAACATAATTTTCAAGAGTTCAATAATCTTCAAGATGACAAATGTATTCTGGAGCAATACCTGTGACTATCTAGGATTTAGTTATGACAAATCTTTCATTGAACTTACTACTTATTCAATTTGAAAGCCAATATTCAATAATATAATTCGAAGAATAATGTTTCCGTCTCATAATAGCTTACGATTGACGCTTCCTGTACCAGGGCGTTCGGGATAATTTTGACAGTCACCTACGGAGAAAGAAAAAAAATTTTTATGGCAAAATTAATCATCGGGGAAATTTTTTTGTTTTAGAAATAGTAGCTAACCATGTATTTTATTCATTTTATTCAAAATATCCGCCCTCGGCTTCTATTACGGCCTCCACCCGTCTCCGGAACCGGGAACAAGCCCTGGCGACAGTTTCGCGGGGTAGAGCCGTGAAAACGGACCTGAGCTCCTCCTTGGTGTTGCTGGAGCAAATAAAATAAATGTTTTTTTCTCTAAAAGGCTTATAAACCTTTCCATAATGTTTTTCGTCCCAAGGCCAACTGGTTGCTCATTTCATGCGATGTGCTCCAAGCAAATTATTTCCTGTCTATGTTGTTTTTAAATATTATTACTGTGGCTGTAATGCAGTCCGTGTTATCCTTCTCAAAGGATATGGTTGTGATTTACAAAACACGAAAATATTTTCGTTCACTTTCTTAACTTATACAAATTGCTAAAAGACTCGACTGATGATCGTCATTATAAAACCAACAGTTGCGCTTTGTTACAGAATTTGAATAATACTCAATTCATTTCTGTTGTTCCTTTTCGGAGTGCTTTTATATTTGGTTTTGGCTAACCCTCGCAATGACGAACGGTCTGCGACCGATAAGTATATGTAGCATAATGATTCTTCTCACAACAAAACCCACCACCACGTGCGTGTTGGTGTTGGTAAGGGACTGACCACGAACGCAAGTGAAAACGAAAGCACAATTTTAATTACATGAAAAGAAATCATCAACTACGATGGAGCGCTTGAGTCCGGTGCCGAGGACAAAAACCCTTCTCATCAGGCCCCCGTCAGCGTCGGTGATGAAGAGATGGATGGATTATCAAAGCCAAAAGAAGAGAAGGATCACAGTATGGGTGAAATAAAAAAAAAAAAAGATTTCTAAATCAAACCGGATCAACTCGTGCCCGGGAGTTTGTGCATCTGTAGACGTTTTTTTTTTTTTGCCTGTTGTTTGTCTGGGTGAGCATGGGGTTGGAAGTTGGCTACGGGCGGATTGCTGCCATCATCTTCGTTTTGTTCGCTGATGACTTTATTTTAATTAAGATCATTAATTATGATTTTTAATATCAAACTTGTGCGCCGAACCATGGATCTGGCCCAGGGCCAGGACGGTGTAGAACTTGAAATCTTCAAGCGCCAAGCCGCTGTTTGAACGCTAGCCGTCATCACCGTTAGCCACCGAGAGCCGTTTGCAGGGGAGCGAAAAAGGAATAAAAGCAGTACACGTTGAGGGTGTCGAGAACTCGAGGCTCACTTCACCCGCGTCTTCGATGGTTTTGTCGAAAGTCTTGCCAAATTGTTCGAGTGCAAGTAATTGATCTTACGCTTCCTCTCGATGGGAAACGCTGAAGGACTCGTCGGATGATGGAGCAGCGATAAGTTAGGCACAATTTCACGTCACTGGAAGGATTGAATTACGGGATGGAAATGTATTAATTTGTTTGCACTTAAAATTCGAGTGGTGTGTGTGTGTAAATATTGTACACAAAGTGATGGCTTCGTGTCTTATTGAAAGCTCGCGTGTTTATTGATTTCTATTGAATGGAATACATTTTTAAATGTTAGTCCTTACCTCGTCACACAGTCTCAGCACTGTACCATAAAAACATAAATTAATTTCTCAAAATAAACCAGAAAAATCCGCCAACCAGGATAGTCTCGCCCAAGACGCTCTCTTTATTTTTGTAGTGAGACCAATCATTTGCTTCATGCTGTGCCCTGACGAATCGGTACAGGCAGCGAGCAAAAGCTTCACAAATGCCAAAGCAATCTGCACGTCTCTGGTACGGATTTGAAACGGCGAACAGCAAAACTTCTGACACGCGCAGAATGATGGATGGAGCGACCTGGGTTGGTACGGGTGGAATTTGAGTCGGATTAGCGGTCAGTTGCTAGACGAACACGTTCACCTAATGGCATGGTGTACACATACTCACGCACATTCCCCGTGCACATCCCCAGAACAGTACTCCACCGATGGGATGGGAAGGTCCATTTGTGTGTTAGTAAGTTCCCTGTTCTAACCGTTCGTTTTCTACGGATGAATTCCCGATCGTCATCATCATCAGTCGGACAATATTCCTAGAAAGTGCACACGACTTTCGTGCACAAGAAAGCATTTAGCAAACGGTGGCTAGCGAATCGATTGATTGCACCGTGTAGCGGAGGTACTTCATTAGGCGATCCTAATTTCCCGCCCCGGTAAAGAAAGTAGTAGCAGCAGCGCAGGCATTCGTCGTAGTGTCGTTTTGTTCTTTGCGATCCCTTGCGTCCCACACGCTGGCGAAGTTTCCGTGTAGGGGTTGGGCCCGTTGGTTGAAGAAACTTTTTGATTAATTACGGTTTCGCCGGGCCTACAGGTGCTCACGGTCAGAGAATCGATTACCGTTCGCGTTGTTGCATGAAAATAGCAAAATGGCGCGCTAGAATAGAAAGTTTACGTTGTTTCAGAATCAAACAAGGAAGCTGCATACTAAGAATCGACGAGAGCGAGAGAGCGCGCGAGAGAGAGAGAGAGAGAGAGAGAGAAACGAATAGAAAAAATGGCCACTGAGAACTGGGAGTAGTGTTTGGTTAGGTGCAATCAAATATTTAAACGATCCCATTGTCCAACAATGATTCCCTTCTGCGGACCCGCCACGGTCCCAGCCGCTTGGTCAAGAATCTGTACCGTGAGTTGAACAACCTCAAAAGTAAAAACTGTCGTTTGTAATCGGTAAAGTTGTGCTTTTTTGTTTATCGGTTGCTCGGTGGTTCATTCACCGGGTTTCACTTCACTTTGCACAGTACCAGTTCTGCTTTCTTGTGAATGGAAATTCATTGGTATGGAGTAGTTGTGAATAATTTCCCGTAAGCACATTTCTCAAGCCGTTACGACGAATTTATTTACCAGCTAAGTTTTGTTTTATTTCAAGTATCCCCATGTGGTTGAGCTGCAGTGCTGCGAATGCTACAAAGTGCAAAATATTTTTGTTCGTAGATATAAGATCAGCATTAGCATTCCCAGCGAATGAGTCAAAGCTCGCCGTGGTTCAGCCGTTCCACCGCGTAAGCGTTCGCGACAGGCGTCTGATTGCTGGAACGTATCTGGACCAAGACAGGCGGCGTACAGAAGTCCGTGCCCGATGACGTGCTGCTCATACAGGCCGCTGAAAATGTGTGCCCAAGGTCCTCTGGCAAACACGGCCACATCGTCGCCACCGTGCGTCTCATCCTCGTACGGTACGGCGGCCGGATATGTGAAGTTAGGATCGTGATAGCGGTCCCGCATGTCGTCGGGATTCCGACGGCCTCCGGTTTCGTAGAAGTGATCCGCATAGCTTGGCCCGTTCGCGTAGGTCAGTGTGAAGAACGGCATCTGGTCAAAGCGCGAAAAATCTCCGGTCGAGAGGATATCGTTTCCTCGCACCGGATATCCTCCGATCGTGAGTGTATGCGAGTGGTCCGCCGTTGCTAGCACCAACGTTTCCGCAAAACCGTTTTCGCCCAGATGTTGAACGGTACGCTCGACGGCCCGATGTAGTTCCACTGTCTCATCCAACGCTAGCTTAGCCAAATTATCATGATGTGCGTGATCAATTCGTCCACCTATTCATCCGCATAAGACAACAGCAAAAAAAAAAAAAAAAACAAAAAATGGCACACACAAAAGCGTTATCTGAAAGTCAACCTCAACGATAGTGAAGTATGTGAATGAATGAGATGCGAAAAGCGCTAGCATTTCGACACGCATGACGTGGTATCGTTTCTAAAACAATGCCCTGATGCTGACTTCTTCCTGCAGCATGAGCATGGGGACTTTGGACGTACATAAGATTTGAAAAATTGAATCACTGCACCATTGCGAAAGCCCCGTTTACCATATGGAAAGAATCGCGGGCAGCGAGACGTTCGGTAGGGTCGACGACGAATGCCACGGGTGAGCACTGCATCAATCACGTCAACATGTCATCACATTGGGCTGTGCTTAGTTGTACATCCTTTGCGTACTGGCAGGCGCAACTCAATGCCCGTGAGCACGTAAACGGAACGTACAAAGGAAATGAATCGGTCAAAGTGTTTCGGTAGCGGAACCGGTTGGGGGAAATGTTTAAATGGTTTAAAGGCTCTTTATCGGATAAGCTCTGGCCATCAGGGAAATTGGTGTGCTCTCCAGCATGCAGAGATGTAAGCGTTCCGTTCGTACGAAACACACACTTTTTGTCTGCGTGATTGCGTGAGATGGGAGAGAAAAAAAAAGGCCGGTAGGCACAAAAATGGGTAATCGGTTCAAATTGAAAGCATCCGGTTCATAGCGATTACTACAACTTCAGTGTGTTGTGAATCCATATGACTGTAAGTCTGGCTTTGGAGGACATGAACAAAAAAATCATTTATAGTTAACCAATTCACCGTGAAGTAAGGCATTAACATCCGGCAGAGGTTAACTGGGCTAAGGTTATGTTAAGTATTATATTAGATACGCTGCAAATACGCACATTTTGAAATCAGCAGTGTGAGAATCCGAATCGAACACGAATCGACATGGATGAAATGAACTAATTAAGAACGTTAAAAATAAAATTAACAGGAAAGACCGTCTGCAGCACTCACAAATGATCTCTCACAAAACATGACATCCGTCTTGTTATCAAGAAACTAGGCATCCACTAACTTGGATTATGCTTTGATAATTAATGTATGTCAGTGTAACCCGATTGCACCTACCTTCTACCAGCAACAGATAGCCACGATCGTTGCGTTGGAGTATTTCTAACGCCTTGATTGTCATTTCTTCCAGCGAAGGTTCACGCTGCTGGTCCGCCAGTAGCCTGTAAGACATGTGGTTTCCGCTGAACAAACCAAACAATCGATCCACCAGCTCGGGCTGAACAGCAAGCAGCCCTGCCTGTGGAACATTCCGATAAGGTGTTCACATTTGCAGTGAATCAGGCGGGGATTCATGCTTACCCGGTCATGTACGAACTGGCCCCGTTGTTCTCGAGCTGCCGTCCGATCAATCCACTCGTTCACAAGATTGCGACCGTCAGTGCGGCTTCCCGGTGCGCCATTCCTATCGAGCGTACCAGTCGGATAGAAGTGTCTTGAACCACCGCCAAGAGCAACGGTAAGGTTCGTCCCGATGTCGCCATGAATCAGCTGCGTGGCAATGTCGACGCAGCCCGGTGGTAATTCCGTATCATCTTCCCAGTAGCGTGCCCCGGAGACGGCATACGCAACGGCGGGCGTTGCGTGGGTTATGCGTGTATTGGTGACGATACCCGTCGAGCGACCATCCTCCTGGGCGTGCTTCAGTATCGATGTCAAACGGTTCGACTGCTGCAAGCTGAGCGGACAGTTCCTTAGTGGCACATGACCACTGACCCCGATGGTACCATAATTGTTCTTCACTCCGGTCAGGATGGCGGCCGCCGTACAGGACGAATCCGACACCTGATAGTTAATGCAGTACGTCTTCGCGAGTCCCGTGTGGGGAAACGTTTCGAAGGAAAGCTCCAGTTCCTCGCCGCCCATGTACATGCGTGTGGCAGCGAGTGTCGGTATTGACAGGCCGTCTCCCAGGAAAATGATTACGTTTTTGGCCACGTTGAGATTTTGCTTGCTGTGCTCCAGTTGACGACGTAGCCGGGCTTGTCCAGTCGTTTGCCAGTATTCAGGATCCTTTTCTCTGGTGGGTCCCGTAGGTGGTACCCAGTTCGGGTTATCCATCGGATGGGTCGGTCCAGAATTTGCGATGGTTACGAAGGCTGACAATGGATTGCCGGTCACTCGATCCACCGTGACATGTGCACAGAGAGTTGCGAAGAGAAGCACGCAAATTAGAGCCATTATTGCGGTATCGGCAACCGTTCGGTGACTGACACAGGCATCTCGATTTTGAGTGGTTTAAGGTGGATACGACAATTTCTACCGCACGCGGTCACTAATTGTGTTTTGTTTCGTTCGCCGAAAAGATAAGAACGCGTACGCATTTTATCTACAAACAAAAGATAGCTGTAATGGGAGAATAATCCGTGAAGAATAATTGCATCTGGATACGGCAGGTGCAGTGTGCCTTAATTCCTGTTCGAATCTTATCTAATGATTACTGTTTACTGGTGCAATGTTATTTTATTTCTTTTTTCATCCACTTTACTTACAGATGACAGTATCGAATGCAACACACGTAACATTACGAAACGTGGGTTTTAATTTATCCGGCAACTTTACTTGCGAAGTAACGGCGGATGCACCGTCGTTCTACACGGGAGTTGCAACAAACGTGCTGACGGTGGTGGGTAAGTAACTTTACCATTTGTCCTTTTATTTCAACGAATTTGTGTGGTTTAGATAACGAAAATTGAATGAGTCTTTTAAACGGCCTGATGTCAATACCAGCGAGGATTTATCAATGAAGCTGTTATCATTTTAAGTGGGGAACAACGATAAATGGACACGTGTGGTTTTCATTTTTGGCTCAACAAATGTGTCTTCGTGCCTGACTCTGATTGTCTTAAAGAATGCTTCAATGATCGTAAGCCTATATGGAATTAACTATAATGTAATTAAACTCGTAGACCAGAAATATTACAAAACAATTTGTGAGAGAACGGTTTTTTGAAAATAAAGGTGAAAGGTTCAGAGCTGCGCAACTCGACTTACTTAAGCTGTGCAACTTCTCTGTAGTTTTGTTATGCTGCAGAAGTCTTCGACTGATCACAGACTAACACCATGGTCTGTGAATTCATTATCCCCGACATGCTGACTTGTGCCATTTTAAGGACATATTCAATCCAGTTTAGAAGCCTATTTTGCATACTTGGACTAATGCATTGATCCTCGATATCGATCATGGTCTAGCGTTGCCTGGTGGACGCATCTACGCCATCACTTCAGCTCAGTTCGCCTAAAAGAACTTAATGGACCAAGCCGTCTTAAGCCACCTGCGCCCAAAGGTTAATCCGCCACTGGTCTGGACAGTCCCACATTAGTCCTTTACCAAAGGTTTCCTCCAGGGTGTATTAATGAGGGGCCTTTATTTCTTAAGAACGGCCTGGCCGTATTGCTTGACTTATGAATACCACGTAGTGAGTTTAGTCAGTCCTCACTACGGGTGGACGGTCCGGATGGGAATTGAACCCCGGTCCTGAGCTTTGAAGACCGGCGCCGCTGTCGCCTATACCACCGGACCGGCCCTAATGAGTGATCTTTGTTTATTCTAAATTTTCAACATGAAGAATGGATCGTGGATCATGCGAAACTGACACCATTAATAGCTAGAGTTTTTGGAGCATTGTGATACGATTTAGAAACACACTTGTTCAGTGTTTTTATACTACATAAATCTCTTCTGCTGGCGCTACTATATGAAAAGTTCTGGATTGTTTAATGGATGGTGATTCAGTTGGGGCTAAATCAATAAGTCCTGCATACGGACGGCAGGATTCTATCGAGCTTCTACCAAGGACCAACTATGCGTGGCTCTAGTGGAAAGTCGTGCCTTATTGGAATCTTATTCTATTATACGTTAAAATAGCTGTAATACTAGAATCTAAGTAAAAAATGAAACAATCAGTATCATTTTTTTTTCGTCGAGTTTGCTATGTCGTCGAGTTCAACGAGTTTGCCATGTATAAATAAAAAATTATACGATAAATATTTTATATTTTTTATATAACATATTGAACAGAATTGTGAATTTGGGATGGACGCTGCATAATTAGCTTTTCGCTTAGTGGATTAATACGGAAGAGAGTGAATTTATTATTCGTGCCGGTATTTATAATATTTGGTTGAGTGACTCTGGCACTCACTGTCTGAAACGTGGAGAAACTTAACGAAACCGATCGTCCAGTCGGTTTCCTGGTCGCTGTCACTTGCGTTGTGTAAACACATATTTTTATAAGATATTTTTTGTAAAATGTTTGTTATTTCTATTTCTAGTTTGATGATGTGAGTAAATCAAACACATTTTGCATAAAAGAAAGCGCAGAACCATTATCGATGTTTTCCCCCAGAACAACGTGTTACGAAGCTGCCATTTTAAGATTTAAGTTTAAATTTGGAACAGTAGAAAAAAGATCGTTGGATAACTTTTAATTGCATTCTTGGTGCATTTCATTTTGTTCGTTTGAACGTCGTACTTGACCCCTGGGATGCAGTATGTACGGGATAGATCACACAACAAAGTGCAGTTTAATTTCCTTAAAATCTTCCGCTCGAAATATACATTTGCTGGAAATATTTCTCAGGTTCCTTCTTGCTATGGAACTGGGAGGAGAGGGCGCGTATGGATTGGATGCAGAATAAAAGTAAAACGAAAAGCAGCAGGTTTCCAGTGCTATCACGTCTTTGACGAATGAAGCATAACGGAATCGTGCGCTGTGTTTGCATTGGGAGCTACCAACAGCGGCATATTTACTTTACGACTTGAAATGTTCCATTAATTAATTTCTGCCCGCGATCCCTTACTTCCTTGGTTGGCGCGAAGTCCTTATCGCTGTAAAAAAAAAGCGCACCAGCAATACTTCACTTTAGATGACTTGCATCTGCACAGTTTAAAGTATTGATTAACTTTAGTAGGGGATGATACGAATTTGTATTCTCTTACTCCAAAGCCATTCACGATTGGGAAGCGAACGATTCGTGCCGCTTCCTGTGACAAGATGAAATACGTATTAACTGATGTGAATCGTCGTAACTTAAAAATAAAGAAGAGGTATGCGAATGAGTCTCCCGAGTTGCATTCAACGATACGCTTGATGATCACCACACCATACCACAATGGAATGAGTCTTAGCCGAAGGATATTGGATCCATTTGCTGCCATCTACCAATCGGTGAGCATTTCATTCCATGTGTTCTTAAACTAACCAACCAACCAACTAACCAACCATTGTACATACCTGCACTGCGGTGCAAGTCATCGTGCTAGGTTTTGGATGGTGGTCTAGAGACGAAAATGGAGTGCAGTTTTCCCTACTTAATAAATTGCCTTCGTTTTGGTTGAGGATTCGGTCTCCGTGCACTGTCTGCCGTCTGCAGTGCGAACAATTTCAGATCCGAGCGATCAATTCGTTGACGTCAAGAAGTAAAGCCGGAACAGGAAGACACATCATTCACGAGATTCGTACCAAAGCAGCACGTACCGCTGTGCTGTGCTGCTCCCGACCAACTTTGCCGGCTGACATCATATTTCATCGCGGGCTGGGATTTCATCAGGCTTGGGCGACGCATTCAGTCGCAGTAGTTCCGAAGCACCGATCCAACGCTGACCGACCAACTGCTTCATCGTAAAATGATTTGATACGTTGACAGCACCGACGATTCGGGCGGATTCGGTCTTTCATTTTCAATTCATTGCTCACCGCTCGAGCGACGACAGACGACCGGTCGCTAGTTTCGTTACGGCACTTGCCGTCCAATTCGCCGTCGTCAAATGTGCTGGAAAGCGGACGCGACACAAATGTATTTTAAATCGTCTTCGTTAATTTATCAACAGTAGCATAATTTATCATCTTGCGTTGTGCGGTACTTTTCACTAGTATCATAATTAGTTCGCATTAGTGGAGGTTGAGCTATGTTCCGTGTGCATGGTAAAGGGTTCACTTGGTTCAGCTAAATGATGATCTGTACCTTTGCTGTGTATTGCTAAAGTCCCTTTTTCTAAGGTTTACTTGAACATATTTTCAACTTGAATTATATTGCTCAAGAATAAACTTACAAAATTTACCCATCATGGCATAGTTTTTTTTTAAATTTCCAATTGAATAGCGTTTAATTTAGAATTATTTAATATAGAGTATGTACCAAAAAAAGTACATTTTTATAGAAGATTGTTATCTATAGTCTTTGAGGCTTTTACATATGCGAGCAATACATGTTACAGGAGGGTGGTGCACCAGTCCGCACAGCTATTCTGTTGCAGGGAAATTTTATACGATTTCTTGCACAACGCGTTGTGGCCTTCTAGCTCTGCCGATTCAAATCCTTAAGACAAAAATGTTTGTTATTATAGGCAATCGAAGGTGACTGAAAACATGATCGGCATATTGGGCCAGTTCAAGACGACAATTTTTAAGGAAATATTTCAAGCGAAATGTTGTAAACAATTCTTTAAAAAGACAGCAGTACATTCAGATCGAAAAAAATAATTTCTTTCGAAGTTTTTTTGCAAAAATTTACTGAGTTTATAGGCTACACAACCCAAGCATCGACCATTTATTGATTTTGCGCAAACTAAACACCTATCCAGACCACTTCCTGTGCGATCACATACTAAAAAAATTGAAAATCACTCGGCATCTTTTTGTTTTGCGCAATCCATGTACGCAAGCACTATGTTTCACGTCCGCAGCCAATATTGTTTGATACGTGCGCAACCCTTATGTGACGACCATCATCACACCTCATCATCTATTAACCTTGGATAAAAGTGTCACTCAGAATCAGATGTTTACTTTGGCAATTGCCTTGCCAATTCTGAAATTCGGTTTGTTTATCTAGTGTCCCGGGAGAACGTCATCGCGTTATGAAGTTACGCTATTTTATCGGATGGTAGAAACAAAGTGTAAACTAGTCGAAAATCGTTATTATGAACAATTCAAGCTGTGCCATTTAATTCTGTAGTGATGTAAACAAAGCAGGCCATGAATGCAGCGTGTAGTTAAAGTACGTAGGTTCCTCGTAGTAACAGATACTTGATGAGCACACCACTTGTTTGCAATGGCCGGATTCTTGTTTAATATTGACAACGGATACTTGGAAGGGCTCTGTCGCGGATTTAAAGCCAGTATTTTGAAGCAGTCTGACTATCTGAACTTGGTGCAGTGTGAAACGCTCGATGATCTGAAACTTCAGCTGCAGAGCACCGATTACGGGCCATTCCTTGCTAACGAAAGCTCGCCACTTACGGTTTCTATAATCGAAGAACGGCTCCGCGAAACGCTGCATATCGAATTCCGGCACATGCGCAATCAAGCCGTTCAGCCATTAGCCGAGTTTCTGGATTTTATCTCCTACAGCTACATGATCGATAACACGATCTTGCTTATTACGGGAACGTTGCACGCGCGACCTGCTTCCGATCTCATTGCCAAATGCAATCCACTCGGTCGATTCGAACAAATGGAATCCATCAACGTAGCAATGACTCCGGCCGATCTCTACAATGCGATCCTGATCGACACTCCGCTCGCACCTTTCTTCATCGATTGTATGTCCGAACAGGATATGGATGAAATGAACATCGAAATCATGCGCAACACACTGTACAAGGCCTACCTGGAGATGTTCTACGACTTCTGCAGGCAGGTGGGCGGAACAACGGCCGAAGTGATGTGTGACATACTGGCATTTGAATCGGATCGTCGTGCGCTCATCATAACGATCAATGCACTCGCGACTTCCCTGCCCAGAGATGATTATGTTCGGCTCTACCCATGCTGTGGCCGGTTGTTTCCGGATGGTTTGATCGCACTTGGTCGTGCGACCGACTACGAGCAAGTACGATCGGTTGCATCACGTTACTCCGAATACGGCGCACTGTTCGAACAGTCCAACCATCCTGATGACCGATCGCTGGAAGAAAAATTGTCCGCACACGAAGCGAAATTGCACGCGCGCAGCTTTATGCAGCAGTTTCATTTTGGTGTATTCTATTCATACCTAAAGCTGAAAGAGCAAGAGTTCCGCAATATTGTTTGGATTGCCGAATGCATTGCACAAAACCAGCGCGGTAGAATAGAAAATTATATTTCATTGCTATGAATCTACGGTACTTCGGTGAGTTTTACATCAGTACTTTGTTAATACAGTCTACAATAGATTTAAATTTCACATCAAGTTTGCCCTGTTTGAATATCCCTGTATGATCGTTTTTCGATGATTCAAATTGTTCCAAAATCAACCTGGTTTTGTTGCTTAAAATATTTTTCTTTTGTACTTCATAATTTTTCATACATGCATCCCACTCTCTGACCGTCTGTTCACATGGTCCCGGCACTGTGCTTGATAGCAATTTGTTCATTCATTGTGTTCCGAAGCTATCATCGTATCACAAATGTACTTTTGTGCGTTCCGGGGTGGCGATAGCGTAGCTTATATTAAATGCTCACAAAACCCTTTTTGCTGGAAATTTGTGGCACATGGGGAAAAGAACACAAACAATTGACCCAAGTCCGTGTCCAAAAACTGTACGGCAATGGAGCTTACCCCTGTGGCGGTTTCGGAAATGACAGCATTACAGCAGCTGACTTCCGTCCGGTGTGGTAGAGAATTTTAAATCATGCTATGCATTTCCCGACAACATCATTAAACTTTTTTCTTTGTGTTCCGCCAGACGCTAGATTCAATGCATTGTTTCGAAGGGATCCTCGGTTGTTTTTTTTTTAACAAGCGAGTTTTGTTTTAACCCAACCTGATTCACAACCTGCATTGTTTTCTGCGCTGTCCCTTAGTGACCTGAATCAGTTTTGCCTGGTGTGTCATTTTCTGTTCCTTTTTTTAATTTATGGTTAACGCAAAATTCGGACCCAGGACACATATCAACATGCGTTATTTGTCGTCTTCGGTTTGGTTTGCTGTCCATCGGAGAGCAAAAAAGAAAGAGAAAAAATAAATGTGGTTGCCGTTTGCCATTGATCGAGTGAAGTGAACGCAAATGTTGTTTCTAGGAACGACTGGCTACAAACATCCGGACAAACAATTTGGTAAGCTCGCAAACAAACAGAAACTCAATTTTAACAGATTCGCTGGTTTCAAAATGTGTTCCTTGGGAGCGTATTACGAAACGAAGCCACTCAAAATCCTGACAGCAAAATGTACGAGCAAGAAGAGAGTTTGAGGATTCGCTGTGATGTGGGAAAATGTGTGCGTTAAGTAATTTCCATTCAAAAAAACAGTAAACCAACCTGGCCCAACCAACGGAGTTGTTGAATAGGTTGTAGGGTGAAAAATGAAAAATGTCAGCTACTGATGAAAAATGATGTGATAAATGTATTATGAATTGCGGGTACGAAAGTACGATTCGCACGTAAGATTTGGAATTCGGAAGGCTTTCGTTTGTCCCGAAGGCCCATTGATCCCGTTACTGCAGGGCAACTTCACATGCATCGCTCCTGGAACAAGTACATCTTATGCTGCTAATGGTTGTGCAGTGCCATGATAAATGATGTTTGTGGAAATTGTTGTGTTAAAAATATCGCCGGTTATCTTTTTCCTTTCTCTCCCATTCGATTTACTTAATCCGTTCGGAACAAATTATTCAATACGGGGACATAGAGCCTCGCGGAAGTTGCGTGGATAGATTAATCCATGCTGTTCTGCAGCTCGCTGTGCTAGATAGGCGAGAAATGCATCCCTCAACTTCTCGTCCATTGCACTTCCGATGCCTGTTATCGGCGATATTTTGCATTTGTGTGTGATGCGTTGATCATCCGATGGAACGAGCGGTATTTTACGCTGCACACAGGCAATTTCGATTGGATCAGTCTGTGTCGTACCTTCGCAGGCCGTAGGCAGAAGGGTATCCATTGAAGGTGTCGGCAATATTGCACTCGGTTCGACACTCTCGTCTGCTTGGTCATCCGCATCTTCCGAAGGCTCTTTAACCGGTGGTACTGGCGGCACCAGACCAATAATCATGTTGTCCGATATTTTTGCCTCCAGCAAATTCGCATCAACTTCGATACCACTCTCACCAAAAATACTGAATATTTCTTTCTGCTGTGGTTCATTCCCGTTCGCTTGTAAGGCGTGCTTGAAGCTTTCGCTGACGAAAAAGTTGTATAGCTCATTAATGTCCTTCACTACCAGTTCACGGCTTTCCGCTTCCTTTAGGAACGATTGAAGTTTCTCATGATCGGTGGGTGATAGAAACTCCTCGCTGGAGTGTGATTTTTGCTCAAGAAAGTTTGCAATCGAGCCCACCGACAGTTCACACTCGCCGTCAATGATAGCCTGGTCGATGGAGCACACCACTTTGGAGAGGATTTCATTCGTAATGAACGCGGCCGAATGTGAGCTGACGCTCATTCTTGCCCGGAGTGTAACGGGCAGCGAGAAGCTGGATTTACGACGTTCTTGTGCAAACGACGCGCCGGGATCGAGCTCGAACGTGTCTTCGTAGATATTCTCCATCGAATAGGCCGAGATAGAATCGTCCGAGATAGAGGTTGAGCTTTGTTCGACATAATTGAACGATTTTGTGCGTGAGCAGTCTCGGGAAAACAGATACAGCATTAACCACGGTGGTCCCATTTCCTTCAGCAACTCTTGGCGTTCCTGTTCCTTCAGTTTGCAGTATTCTTCCTCGCTGATGGATGCTTTAAGTTCCTCGATTTGTTTGGAACGTTCTTGTGTGCGTTCCAGGGCAGCTTTCGAGAGGTTCGTTTCACTGACCATCGAATTGACCCCATCTCCACGGAACCGTCTCAGCAGGACTATAACACTGTCAAAGTCTGGTGCTCGTCGGAGAACTTCATGTGCGTCGGTGTCGTCGCCGAAAAACTTAAAATCAGATTCAAGCCTCGAGGGAACGGCCGACGGGTTTGAAAGTTGATCGTTGTCACCGATGTGGATGTTTTGAGATAGCGCAGTGGCATGTTCATGCTACAAACAAAAAAGTTAAACCAATAACAACGAACAAGGAAAGGTCAGGTACACGGTTGCGAACTCCACTCACCTCTAGCGTGGCACGGTACTTGTCAATAATGGCATTTTTAAATGAAATTGTTGACAAAACTTTTGGCAGGGTGGGCGGCATCTGTTCTTCCTCCAGCGCACCGGTATCCTCGTCACTTTTTGCATGTCCACGTTCATGCATGGGACGATGGGTGAATAAAGGAGTTTTTGTTATAGCAGTCAGTTCTAGCGATGTCGAGTGCTGCCATAAGCGATCGGGCAAACTATTGCTACTACTTCTACTTTTGTCACTGCAGTGGTAACATAACTTACAGAACTTTCCTTCCGTTCACAAACTTTTGTGCGGAGCCGCAATCCAAATCGGCCACAGCGAGAAAGCACTCTCGGAACATCCAAAACGGTATCGACGCAGCGCCTCCCTCTGGATCCTCGGTTAACATTTCACAGATCATTTCTGTGGTTCTCGCAAAGTCCTGGGGATTAGTTGGTGAGAAGGTTGGCGAATGTTTAGCAAGTCAAAGCAAGCGGGTGAGGAAAGAAGGGGAACGGAATCCGCACGAAATGGCAACACTCTCTCTCGTGCCTGAGCGCAGATAATTGAGTGTCTTCGGTACCATTAAGGGACCGTCATTGCCATCATCCCCATCGTCGTCTACCGTCATCTATCGTTCGGCTGCTACTTACCTTACACAGTTGACCAATGAAAACGGCAACTACCTTCAGCCAGTGTAGCTGGGACCAATTCAACATCCGAAGCAGTGACAGAACATTCAATAAGTCTTCCTTTCTCGATACCGTCGAACAAGAGGACGAAACCGAGCCGGGAGGTTGCAAGTGAGGAGATTTAAATTGTAGAAAAGATGTAGCATTAGATTGTGTTAGTAATAACAAGGTAAACGGGAGAAAAAAATTCAATATAACACAACTAAACCAAATCGGTGTTCTACATGCTAATATAAGAAACATGTTTATAAACAACAATGAACACACGAAACATGTGTGTCTGTGTTTACGAATTCAGTGTTGTTTTTGGAGCTTACAAAATGACCAATAAAACAACGGTTCTTACTTCCGGAAGACATAAACCTTCCCACTTCTCCAAAAGGATCCTCTTGTGCACGTAATAACCTTTACCAAG
Source organism: Anopheles maculipalpis (assembly GCF_943734695.1). Lineage (NCBI taxonomy): Eukaryota > Metazoa > Arthropoda > Insecta > Diptera > Culicidae > Anopheles > Anopheles maculipalpis. Next base: position 52,356,558 of record NC_064871.1, read on the forward strand.
CTGCCAGAAGTTCTCCCCGGCACGACAGCGGGACGATGGTAAACAGTTGTCCATGGTATTCAGAATACAGAAAATGGCACCGGAAATGTAGAGCATGGAATGAAAAAGAGATGCAGAAATAGAGACAAAAAAAAAAAGAATAATGTGAGAGTCTAGTCTAAGATAATAGAAAGTACAAGCAGTCGAGGACCCGGGATGATGCGGTTGTGTGGTTTGTGAATGGACAGAAAGCGGTAGAAGCAAGTGGAGTAGCCTAGTTTTGCATTTTGTTTGCACAATACTCTACGCTCACTTGAAAATGGGCTCTTGCAAGTGTGCAATGTAAATCGTTGTTGCAGAAATGTAATGAATTTGTAGTAGTGGCTGTTTTTTGTGGTTTAAAAAGCACAAGTGCCACTAAAGTGCTGTCTTTAGCAGTTAGCTGTTAGGGAGGGAAACACAAAGAGAGCGAAGAGATCTGTAAAAAAAACTTCTTGAAGATTTACTCGAACTGAGTGTATAAAAACTTAATCATGCATTTAATTTATAGCTTAGTATAGCACTGTGCATAAAACGCTAACGCAGTGTAGATGACGACGCTAACGGAGGAGAGCGCATTCAAAAGACTGTACATAACAGAAGGGTGTGAGATCTGAAGAGTGAACATCGCAGAAAGGTCGATTAATTCAGGCAATGTTAATAGGACAATATCTTTTCGATAAGAAAGTGAATGGCGAAAATTGTTCAGATCAGGAATGATCCGGAAATTGACGATAAATTATGAGAATGATTACAAACATCGTTAGCCACTGATAAAAATCCTGGCTCATAGCATTGTACGTACTCAACTCAGAAACAAATCAGAAAATGTAGCTAAACTATATCCTTTGGTACAAAACTACATTCTTTCTAAATCAATATCTTTGAAGTGTGAAGGTTGTTTCAAGTCCACCTTTACCTGATCAATTAGTACACGAACGATTCCGGCGGTCAGGGTTCCACAACGCTCTGGCGGTTCGTAGCGCGATTTTACCGGCGGCTGAACGCTGAGCGCCAAACATCGGAAATATGCTGCGGACCAGCGCAATAAATCAAATGGCTGCGTTCGTATAACCGCTGTGGGAATAGAAATAAACGATGTTACCGTTTCTATGTGTTAGTGATAATATCCGACACTATTTAACAAACCTTTGGCATACTGCTTGAGCGTAATGTGGAAATTTTCTGGTATTACAATCTGCTCCGGACAGTAGATTTCTTGAAGAAGCACCATTTTCGACGTACTCTACCATGCGCTCACGGGAAACTGCAAATAAGCAAGCAATCCTTTTGTGTTTTCATCCACGCACTTGCGCCATTGCCTACTACTACTCCAGCAAGCGAGCCCACCAGTTTGTTATGCATCGAAAATAAACTCCCGTTGCTACGAGTTACGACGTACATACATTACTATTCTAAAGCGTCTCCTAGTAAAGTGTGTGTTGGTTGGTTTTCGGGTAGGTTTTGACGTTTCTTTTTGTTTGCTGCCTCGCTACACCTCTTTCCAGAATTGCCTCACTCACCGCCGACCCTGTGGACGGAACACACCAAATACGACCCCGGTGATATATTGCGAGCCAACTGTTCCACGCCACCCTCGAAACCCGGTGCCACGATAACGTTTCTACTGAACAGCATGACGGTAAGTACTGTGCATGGTTCAACCACATTTATGGGTATTTAGGAGGATGCTTCCAGACGGGCAAATTTGGTTATTCATTTAGTGCCAAAGAAAGGCGCTGCGGGTATTTATGTGAGGTGTATTAATAACAGTGCTTAATATCGCTCTCGTTGATTGATATTTTTGTAAAGGCAAACTTAGGCCAGATTTGGAATTGCAATGGAACTGTTTATCATCACCATTAAAAATTACCCATGTTTTATTTAAGTAAATATTATTTGGACACACAAAATTAGTCTTTACCACATTTGAAAACAATATACCTATCATACCGCTATTAAAAACGTTGTTGCAATTACGAACAGTGGTAATATTTTTTAACAACAAATAGTCGATGCTTATCGCTACAAAAAGTAAAAAAGGAATATCCAAATGGTTTTAATAATTATAATAATAAAAATAATTATAATAAAAAAATTTATAATAATAAAAAAGATAGATTAGTGCCGCCTAGTGCGAATCCACCCCGTTGTATATGGACTTTCATACGTATCAAATAGCTATCTATTGTGAAAGGCGTAGCGTGGGATCATGCTGCTTGAAGATCGCCTATTCGCGGAGAGATCGTTGCTTCCGGTGAACCATAGATTCGGACTTTCCAGATTCAGATGGATTCAGAACATGATCGGCTTCTATTGGAGGTAAATTCTAACGGACGGATGATATTTGTTGAGCCATTCTGCTTCGTTGATGTTAAACGGATGTTAAAAATGTATCTCTTCCGTAGTGGAGAAGAACTGACTGTTCATCAGCGCGTTGGACGGATACGGACCAGACGTTGAGGAATTTGCTTATTTCCGTTGGAGAGATGTTAACATTCGTTTTTGTTCCTCAACTCTTATCATGTGTGAAATTATATATAGACCCGTAACGTGATTCATTAGCGTTGTGGGCAAAAAAGATCCCTCATGACTATTCAGGTTTTTTAGGCCAAACCCTCGCTAACGGATCCGAACATGTAACGAGTAACAATGCTTATGTACCAATGTAGTAGAACTCCTCTACCACCTCGAGATCGTCGCCGTCAACTGATACTCTGCTTCCGAGTCGGGTTCTATCACGGTCAGGTATTTTGTCTTCGTCGCATTGATGCTCAATCCACTTCTATTGGCCTCGCGTTTCAGTCGGATGTACGCCTCGCACACCGCCGCAGTTGTCCGTCCGATGATGTCGATGTCATCCGTGAAGCCAACTAATTGGAGAGATCGGGTGAAAATCGTGCCCCGGATGTCGAAGGCGATCCGCCTTGAACGTGACAGGATCGGAATTCGAATCCCATCTGGACCGTTCTTCGGTAGAAAAGGTTGACTACCCATTTTATGTGTTTAAAAGTTTTAAAAGGGCATTCGATGGTTGCAGTGTGACGTCGTAAACACTAACTCCGTGAAAGACGGTTTCACTCAGCTCGATCGCCTACAACAACTATATGCTCAGAACAAGTGACGAGAGACTAAATCGATTTATTAATTATATTTTGGTTTTTGAAACTTAATGTTTACCCTACATTTAAAATCCTCTACATTTCTCGGTTCTCACCGTTCGGCGATCCGTCCCGTCCTTGCCCGTTAGTGGTGTACTTAATTGTCTGCCGGTTTCTAGTTGTTTCACAGTTTCTTTCCTACTGCTGTAGAACTTCGTTGTTGATTACATGGGTTGTAAACTGCATCTACAGCAAATTCAAAACTCGAACATTAATATTTCGATCGATCAGCCAGGAACGGGTATATCGTATATTGAGCCTATTTTCTGCTACGGTTGTATTGTCGTTAGCTCTTTCACAGCGGGAACATCGATGGCTCGATCGATCGGCCAATCACGGTGACGCGTCGATCGATTTACCATCGTCAGCCGGTTTCTTGGTGTAATCTTCTGCAGAACTAAGAACGAATGTTTGCACATCGTCAACGGGTTTATGTAAAAATATGTTGGCGTCGACACCGCTGGATATTGGGACAACAGGCTGGATCGCTGCATTTCCTTTGTTTGAAGTCAAATTTTCCTTTTTACTTGTTAAAATACTTCTTTCTCAATTTTGAATGTTTAAGTTCGCATCCCTATGTTGTGCTTTGCTATAAAATTGCGCGTCTATGTGTGTATTCAGTGGAACGCCCGGCTTATTATTATGTCCGAGACTGTCGCTCGCTTCACAAACTTCAACATAATGCACGGAAGGAACCGACAATTACTCAAAAATGATTTATTCTTGTTGTGCCACACGCAACAGTTCCAACAATCCAAGCACTGAACCCAAAGAATGTTGTCGTCCTGTGTTCATTGGTGAACTGACTTAGGATGGGATTTTGTTTGAACTAAGAATGATGTTTGATCAACACACCAATTCTTATAATAAAAAAAAATCCCATAATCTACTAGATCCGGAACACGCACCTGAAAATGATTGTTGGGATCGAACAGACAAAAAGTAAACACGACCTTCCTTCGTCATTTTACATCGTACACTTTCCATTACTATTCAGCACACGTGTAATCTTTAACATGCATGCCCTTTGTAATTTTTGGGATGAGATTGCCACCAGCGTCTAAGATGGCAAAGAGGAAAATAACGTACCAAAATCATTTACTACCGGGTGACATCAGAATAAACGCAAAAGAGATTGAAGCAGAAAAATCCTATTAAGCTCTATTTGCACTCAACAAATCGGGCTTCCTAATTCTATTTCCCCCGATGTACGCTCTGGTACTTGCTTATTTGTGTCCTTACAGCCAACACCTGTGCAGTATCTAATCTGCTTGTGAATCGTTTGGTACTCGGTGCGCCCATTCAGATGCTTTTGTAGCACAAATGGACAAACGGTGTGAATGGGTACGGTAGATAGTACCATTTATTCAGGTGTGCTGAAGTTTTAGCATATGACAACCCATACCGAACGACATTTCAAATAGATAGATGATCAATATTTACAGAGAAGCTCCTTTCCAGTTTCTCGATTACGGTGCTTGTTTTTCTATTAACAACACTGAAAGATCTTGATAGTGTTTTGTAGTAGTGCTGCACTGACGGCTCCACATGTCTCGCAAGCCACCAGTGTCTGATGGTACAACTGATATCGAAAGGCGCAGAAGGTACGTAAAATCCGTTTGGAACGCATTGCGGAAAGCAAACAAACCCTTTCCTTGTTTTATATCGGCCGGATAGATCATTAGAACTTGGAAAACTGGTGTCATCGTAGCGTGTGTTGTGACTAAAATAACATTTATTTAAGATGAGATTGGAACTTTATTTCAATCGATCGATTCTTCATTTGCACTAGTTGGTAACAAGACGTTTTTTAGTTATCGTGAGAGCTTTAGTAGCAAAAATGAAGTCGTTATTCCTTTTGCATGGTGCTAGAGGATACTGAAAGTCGTTTGATGATGATGAAATGAGAAGAAGAAACCAACGATATGTTTGAAGATATAAGATGAAACAACAACACCGTACGCAAACATTTTGTTAAAACAAAACTTAACACATAAACCCTATAACAACGATAACAACAAGGGAGTTTTACATTGAGCTGTACATTGCGTTTCCCTGAGCACTCGGCTATTGGCTATCATTTTTTGGATACTAGAACTGTTGATACCGAGCTGGACCGGAAGGTGGTCCATAGGCAGGAGCTGGTGGTCCGTACTGCTTGTGTGGTTCCTTTTCGCCCTCCTTGTACTTGATGAAGTACACCTCGGGTTTGTTGGGCTCGGTAGTTTCCGGTACGGGAATTTCCAATGGTGCCGGGTCCTCTGGCTTCTTGACCAGCACGTACACCAGTGTCTTGTGTTCGTCCTGTGGCTGTGGTGGAATCACCTGCTTGATCGGTGCCGGTGGAGCTGGCGCCTTGATGAAGATGATTTTGTAATGCTTCTTGGGAATCGGAGCCTCAAGCACGGGACTCTTTATGATTTCGGTAGGTTCCTCTGGTGGCACGTGGACGTAAACGTTCTTGGTGATCAATTTCGGTGGTGGACCATATTCACGGGCAGGTGGACCGTAGACCGTGGGCGGTGGTGGTCCATACTCTTCGGCGGGTGGACCATATTCCGGTTTTGGAGCTCCATATTCGTACTGTGGTAATTGTTGCTGTTTTGCCGGTACAACAATCCGTGCACGTGGTGGTTCCGGTTCCGGACGTGCAAACGTGCACACGATGCAGGCAAACAGGAACTGGAAGAAAATATTTAATAGAAAAATAAAGTACATACATTTATGTTTTATATAAAGGATATATATGTTCGGGACAATACGTCGACGTGCCGTCATGCTTAATAATAAATATAAATATATATAAGTTTTGTAGCCACAAAGCCATTCCCAAAAATACCTAGTTATAGATCTTAACGTGTATACACTAAACCGTATTAATTATATCATGGCTTAATCCAGTTTCAAGAGCCACACGTTGCTGCTCGTCACACCCGATGTGATAAAATAAACTAATATTTAAAGGTACATGCGTCAAAGGATGCTTTTATCAGAAACGAAAAATGGGAGTTTCTATCGCACCCGTACTAAAACAGCTAAACCCATCTTCCCTTCCAATTCGTTTTGTTTTCGTTTATCCACATCGTTTGACCAAGGATGCACGTGATGCCAATGAATTTTATACAGTTTCCCGTACATTAAAACACCTGTCAGTTTTGGTTCGGATGGTCAGAACCAGAGCCCCACTCCCCTTGTCACTTGTCGGAAGCAACCGGAACCAACGCTTCGTACCATCGAACCTTCATGTCTGTTTGGAAAATGGGTATTATGTGGATCGAAAAATTTCCTTTCGTGAATAATGTCATCGAAATTTTTGCTCTGTTGTTTGTTGTCGCGATGGGCGACTGGGTTTTGATTTTAGCGAATTGAACTCGGTCCCCGGTCGTTGTGCAGAAGCCACGCGAAAGCTTTCCGTTGCTACTATCAGCACATCGTGTGACGGCTTATTGTCAGTCGCGGTAGTACTCTGCATGTGTGGCAAAACTTGCATAGATGTTATGGCGATGGTAAAGTCACCGGTCCTATCATCGGACACCATCGCATCGTAGCCCGGACACATCGTGTGGCATCGATAAGCGTACCCAATTAATGCACCGCGTCTATAGCCGGAGGAATGGGACGTAACACGTTGCGTCAAATGCATTTCGCCGACCATGGACCATCCGACCGGATGGACCTTGTTTGGTTTGTTTTCACTTCCCCGCACTCTTGGGGTTTGACCGCAGGGTTGGGTTTTTACGTATGACAAAAACGCATTGTAAAATCGTTTCGCATTATTGCAACTCTGTCCACTGCCACTGTCTGTTGGTGTGTGCGTGTGTGTGTGTGTGTATGTGCGTTCGCCTGTTTTGAAATGCAGGACGGTGCATGGCGCACGATGCTTTTTTGTGTACGATGTGTGTTTTATTTGTCGCGACAGGGTAGGTTTGAGGTGTGTCCTAGATATTACGCTACCTTCGTTACGGTTCCGGCAACGTGTCGGATTAATTTATTCGTGTGGCGCTTATATAGACGGCGAATATCGCGGCGTGGCTGGCTTTACTTCCATGTCACGGATTTAAAATTGCAACCACATTAGTTGACTAACCGGAACATGAAAAAGTTTGGTGATTGCACCCCATAATGATACATATTTTAGTAAGCTCATTATTGTTACAACTTTTGGTGATAATTGTTCTACACTTATTGCTGTTTACATACGCACAGTTTACAATGGAAATGACGTTGAATTTCTGTAGATAACTTTTTTTTTTCATCCACACCAAACGTATGAAGTAAACACAGGTTGAGGTTTGAGGTTATTAGGTTCGATGTTGTGTCTGATATGACGGCTAATCCTTTTGTAGAGAAAAGAGATGCCTAATGTTGAAGTTTCGTCCAACTCAACACTCAAATTTTGAGAAATGTTGTCTTCCTTGGACAGTTTCTCGATGTGTGCAGGGTTGCTAACAAGATTCACCTGGCCCAATTTCAAGGTTGTTCGTATGTAATGCCCGGATAGTAGTCCAGAATTTCGTTGCTTAGAAGTATTCCGTGGATATTTTTTAATGCGATAAACTGTGGACAAATCATTTACTGCATGCCAGGCAATCTTCTCTGGTATGTAGGGTTTTCAAGTCGTTTTCAACTCGGTTGCATATACACCGATCTGAGAACCGCCTTCGATAGCGTATCGCACGATATACTAATGAATAAACTCCAAAGGCTGAGCCTCTCAGAATCAATCCTACCATGGCTGAGCTCCTACCTTCGTAACCGAAAGTATCGTGTGAAATATCGGAATCACTCCTCTCGCCCTTTCATAAGCACCTCACGAGTTCCTCAGGGCAGCAATCTGGGATCATTGCTGTTTATTTTATACATAAACGACGTATGCTCTCTTCTACCTGTCAACTATTTGCAATACGCTGACGATGTCAAATTGTTTATGCCCGTAAAATCGACCAAAGATTGTGCTAAACTACGGCAAGCTGTTTCGGTGTTCAACAACTGGTGCGTCCTCAACTGTTTGTCTCTATGTACCGAAAAGTGTTTCGTTTTGTCCTTTACGCGTGCGAGATCAATGGTTAATTATGATTATTATATAAACGGCGTTTGCGTCTCCAGAACTGCACAAATGCGCGACCAAGGTGTTTTACTGGACCAAAAATTGTCCTTCGGTCTTTATTATGACAACGTTATCAACCGCGCCAATAGAACTCTTGGATTAATATTCAAAATGACTCGTGACTTTGACGACTCCCGGTGTTTAAAAGCTCAGTATTGCTCGCTGGTTAGATCGCTCCTTGAATACTGCTCACCGGTGTGCTGTCCATACACTAACGAATGGATAAACGGATTTGAAACTGTCCAAAGAAAGTTCACACGTTTCTTGATTCGTAAGTTAGGAGGGACCGATAGTTCCTCCCTCCATACACTGATCATACACTGAGCGTTGTCAACTGTTAGGCCTCGAGCCTCTGGAATATCGGCGATATTTGCATCAAGCCACATTCATAGTAGGACTTCTTTTAGGAACTATCGACGATCCCTATTTATTAGGAGAACTTTGATTTAATGTCCCCAGACTATCCGCCAGATATCACCTAATATTACTTGTTACGTGCTCGCGCACGGAGTATGGATTTAATGCTCCCCTAAAATCCAAGATATGTCGATTCAACACGCATTCACACATGTTTGACTTTAATATGCCTCTTTCCACGTTTAAAAATCTGTTACGCATCCGTCTAACTACGAACTAATTATCTGTACATTACATATGTTTTTATTTATAAGACTTGTAATACTGTAATCCTCCTGCTTCGTTAAGCCGTAATCAGAAGTAGCTGTCAACTACATAAAGTTATTAAAGACACTAGTTGACTCTATAATTAGGATTATCATTTTCATTTTTCTACGTCTATCAACCTAAATAATGTACACAAAGAATAAAATCATTAGAAATTCTACAATGATTTTAACATAATTGAAACTAAAACACCCATAAAGAATCGCAATATCGTCATTATCAAAAGAAGTCACGCAAATACTGCTTACCTGCCAGCTTCTGGAGCATAAACAAAGGCCATTGTCTCGAACCTTAATGCGGTCGAATGAAACCGATCGAAACGAGTGAGGCATAAAACACATTTATCGATCCAATGTAGATATCCCCAGGTACATGCCGTTTTCTAATTCTTCCCCAGCATCTGACCAGGCTCTGGGTTGGAAATGTTCAATACGGTTCTGTTTGCTAACATAGCTTTCCGTGCCTGGACTAATCAGTGAATGTAACAAAATTGTCACTTTCAATCGAGTGACTTTTGGGATAAGGAGCCCCGAAAAACCCTGCTGTGAGAGTGCGAGGTGCCGGCAAGGGACGAAAATAAAATTCATAGAACAATCTTAAAACAGTTCGGAGAAGATCAATCCCTTCAATTGAAATGATGGGTCCCATGGGTGGTGAGAGGAAATGGAAATGGAAATGCCGTGGACTACAGGAAATTTCGCTCCGGTGCTGCAAAAAGCTTTCTGGAAAAGCGGCCGCTTTTTGCTTTAACGCGTTTGTTTGAAAAAAAAAGCACCAAGAGAAAAGAATAGCCTGCTAGATATTGCAAAATGTTCTGGGAATGAGAAAGCAATGAAGCATGGTGGAGGTGGACGGGAGCAAGAAAAATCACCGGAAGTTTGCATTCGCCCTCGGTGCAAATTTTTTCGTGATCGTTTTTCCAACCATTGCTTCTTCTTCAGTCGTACCGGGGTAAATCGCGTTCGCCCTTGTTGTATGTCGATATTTATTTAAATGTCGGTGGATAAGAAAAATGGCTTTCTTCCTCGGCACGATTGATAGGAGGCAAGCGAAAGCTTAAACCCCTGCGATCTTGGTACCTGCGCACTTCCGGAGTTTCCGGAGCGAGCGCGTTAATCCGCCAAACTCTCCGCCAGGTCCAATTGATTGGCTTGTGCCCGCCTGTCTTCCGCCCGTGGTTTCACTTGTCGCCTGTCTCATCCTCCGATCCTCCGGACAAAAATCGACTGGACGAGGTACAGAAAGTGAGCGGGCACAAAGAACGTGGAATGGTTGGAAAAATGGTTTTCCAAAATGAAATTTATTACCCGTGCCATATCACCGCGAAATGGGGTGTCTTTCTTTGTCTTCTAGGGAAGGTTGAATGGAAAGTGCCACAGCCGCAGTGAGACGGACAAGCACCATAGCACCACAAGCCTGCTACCTAGCAAGACAAATGGCGAGAGATGAAAATGAAGATGAAGGAAAAGATACTTCGAAAGAAAAAAATCCCGACCATCCATGCGCTCACTACAGCTGCCAAGCGCGAAAGCAACGTGTAACGTAAGGATCAAGATGCTCGGCTCAAGAGACGTGTGAGTGTAGATGATGGAGCGAGAGAAAAATTAATACCCCGAAATCCCAGTCCGAGTGCTTCAGTAAAAGTCGTACGAATAACCCCGAGAGCTCCGAGCACCACCGACAACAATAAAAGTGTGGAGTACTTTTCTTGAGCAAGTTTCCCAGCGCAATAAGAAACGGTTGTTGAGGTGAAATAAATATGTAGTAAACAGTTCCAACACTTTTCCCGAGCAAGTGAGGCCCGTACATTGGCAGGCTGGTACGTTTCATGTCCGTACTCGGTAAGATCCGATGATAGCGGTGGTTTGTTTCGAACTTTCCGCCTTCACGTTGGTGTGAACAATCCTTGAACGTATGGCTTCACTCTCCAATCCCGCATGGCATGTGCGATGGTAGGAGCTAAATCAACTGCCTGCTTTAATTTGTGCTATTGATTCTTCTTGATTCGTGTACACAGCATCCGATACGGTGTAGCACAAATTTCGGTTTACTGGTTGCAAGCACCCGCAAAACGCAAACAGCTAAATAATCGCCAACCGCGCTCAACCGTTTTATTTATACAATCTTCTCTCCGTTCCAGAGCTTTCAAGTGGTGTGGAACGAACTGACCACAATCATGTCACTTTCGTTCGTTCTATTGCATCTGAGGTCGCAGAGTTTTCCTCTTTTTTTTCTCTTGTTTTTCTCTCGTGTCCCATCACATTCCCATTCTCCATTTATAGTTTTTTTTTCTTTCCTCACTAGGTCCCAAAATTGGTGGCACAGTGTCCTGGGTGCCGGAAAATCCTGGTCAAAATGTGTGAAGGCGTGAAATTTTAATGACATCTCAGGCTCGACCAACCACCCATCGTTTGGTCACGCTTGGTTGCATTGGTTACCGAGCCGTGTGCTTATAATTGTCCTTCCGCCACTGTCGGTGACAAACATTGGACATTCGTATCCTACCCCACGAAGCTTACAATGTTGGCAGCCCATATCCACCTCTTGGTGACCGTGAGGGAGGTGGCATGTTACGTGGGCTCGTATATGGAACTATATGGAACTGTGAAAAAACGTTGGTGGCCGCAGTATCATCTGTTTCGGTCTTTTTTTTTTCTTGCTCTGATTTTTATGTTCCACCTTTAGGTGCTTATGTGGAGTGTGAGGGTGTCTGTACCGGAAATATCGATATTACCGGGGTCGCACGAAATCTCGCGACCTGCTGTTAGGTTGTCTGGTGTTGTTGACTTAGGATCGTTCCCTCCTCTCGCTTCACACTCGGGCACTTTCTCCAACATTTCTGACGATGGGGATTGAAATCGTTATAGTAAAACAAGATGACACAAGACGACCCTATCGTATCGGGTCGATCGTTTTAATCAACTTTTGCTGAGCTACATTTAATGATGATTGAAAAAAAGCGCTTCCAGTCTGGGGCTCGTACACTCGGAACGCATCGATATCAAAATGTGCTTAGATGACCATTTTTTTTTTTTTGTTTTGCCCTCTCTGTTTTGCACTCATAGCCCACCAAAAAGGGAATGCAAAATGTCACCAAAGTCAAACGATGATAGAGACTGCTTTTTTGTGTGCGGGAAATACTTAAACCCTTCGCGTTAAGAAGAACTCCCACGAAAGTAAACTTTCGCTCCAATAGTAGTTTTTTTTTGTAGTGTGTGCTGGCATCGTAGTTACATGGTGTTTGTTCCTTCGTTTGCTTCGTGTCCTGATTGCGGTTGCAATCAAAAAGTTGATGAGTCAAACGGAAGCGCGCTTGGCAGTTTGATAAGAATGGATTGATTCGATCACACAGTTTGTCGAGGGATATTTGTGGCAAGTACTTAACGCTTCAGCACTAATGATGTGCATTAGATGTGCATCAATTGCAGCGTGGTAATTGAACCGAAAAGCTGATTGATACTTTTATCTCGATTTTCTTGATCAGTACCGAACTAATAATAATCATCGCGACGTATTTCAAACGCAATCAAGAGCAGTTTTTGATCGGTTGGGAAGTAATGTTTTATTATAGATTAAACGATCATATTAATTGGTCTAAGGCTGAACTCTTTTGACGATTACACTCCAAACAAAATACTATTTCGCTGCAAAGGTAGTTTACATTGATGATCGCAACGCTGTTCGAAATATTGGAGTTCGCAAATGGTTTAAACTCTGTTAGCATATCCCAAAAAAACACTGTAATTTGTTATTTATGGTTCCAGGAACGTAAAACACTATTTACGGAAATACAATTATGTCATGTGACCCCCAAAAAAAAAAGGATTATTTTAGATTTAGAAATTGACGTTTGTCCTTCACAGGGCACCAATTTCATCAGTAGATTTTATCATTTCTTTTATCGTTTCAAACAAGCGCATGTCAAGTGGAATGGGACACGGAGAGCCAAAAAAAAGAGACACATTGTGAAGATTCATATATAACATATGGTTTGGCGGAACCACAAATGGATTTCCGATTGCATGATTTATTCATCTTGAAGCCTCTTACGACAGGGCATGGTTTTCGTTTCGTTTCGCAAAGCACAGAGAAGATTTGCGCGTATAAAAACTCCTCTTCTTCTGAACGACTGCTTGACAGCTGAAGAAGAAAGTTCGCTTCGCAGGCATCGTGGCTGCTGGTACCACTCGAAATGTCTTTAGAATCGATAAGTAATGGAGGGAAAGGAGACAAGAAGCGAGGAAAATGGTCTCCGGACTGCTCGGTGCAATGCTCTCTTATAATGACCCGTTTGCATGCTCGTAGCATGTTAGATTCCACCAGCCCGGTACCACTTTCTCTGGGTCCGGGTGGCAACGAAATTCGGGCCAAAAATGTGCAGCCAAACAGGCAGCGTGCTGCGTCCAACCTAGCACGCAGTGTTGCTCATGTTCTGTGGCGCGCGTGTGTGTGTGTGTGTGTGTGGATTTTATTCACACATCGTGGCAATAATATTTACATACAAAAAGCATTGACTATAGCGTAAACAGTACGCTGCCGTTCGTTCGGACGATGGGAAAGTGACAAGCTTTTGGCGAGCCCATCGAACCAAAGATCAAACCGGACGTTGGTACATCAATCACCGTGCCTGCAGGCAGTCCTTACGATGCACACAACCGCAAATGACGATGACGTCAGCGGCGACAGCCCGTTACTCATCTATATGAAAATGATCCGATTTAAACGATTACCCATCCTCCCGGACCGTATTGGCCGGGTGCGCTTTTCCGAAGCGATTTCCATTTCTGTGCGATTGGATCACACGTACGCGTGTGTGTGTTTGAGGGGAGGGGGGGGGGTCGTCCAGCATCTGACAAACATATACGCCCCAATGCCCTCTCGGCTTAATGTGTATGTATGTGTGCATGTGGCCGCTATTTTCGCTTCGCATCATTCTGGTGGAGACGATTTCTCATCAAAACGCATCATGCTGGTATCCTTTTTCCCCGGCACATCGACGAATTGGAGCTGTAGCTTGAAGTATCATGTTGCTGTGATGATGTTTTTCGATAAACACGAACATCCCGATTGTACGCATGGTTTTGGCAGTTTTGGGGTATCGTGGGTGGTATCGGAAAGGGGAGGCAAACCTCGCTCTAAATGACCAAACACCGTGAGCATTTGCTGACGATTCATTCGATGTGTCGTTTGGTTGCTGCAAACGGAGCAAACAGAATTAGAAATTGATTCCGCGCTATCCCGTTTGTTGATTGTTTTTCTAGCTTTGGTTTCGATTTTATTATTTTGCTTTTGCGCTGTTTGCTTGTTTGTTTGTTTACTCGTTTTTGGGGAAGAGCGCACACACACACACACACGATCTGATCGATGTAGTGTGTGTTATTTCTTTGCGGTAGAGAAAAGTACATTAATTGCCGTACCTTAATGAATATAATAAAATTTCAGTTTTTAGTTCAGAATGTAGAAATGGAACGAATATGACATCGGCAAATTTTCCACAAACTCTTTAAACAATTCAGTGTTGGTAAAGTTTAACAAAATTAAAACATATATTTCAAAGGAAAACACTCTATGAATTTTCAATCCCATAATTGTTGCTGAACAGTAAAAAAATGCAGTCGTCTACCAGTAAAAGCAAAATAAAATACTTGATTCGATCGATTTCAGGGTAGTTTTATAACCATTAATTTAATTGATATTACCATCATCAAATACGTTTCTGCATGATTGGGCGGGATTTATATTATCCCGAACTCTCCGATGTGGTGCTCTCGATGTCGTGCAATATAAAATCTCTATTAATTTTGTTGTTTTTTTTTCATAGGACAAAAACGTAATTCTATTAGGTCATAAAACTTCATGGTATATTTAAAAAAAACCGAGAAGTCCAACCGTCCGTGTTCCGGCAGTGAATATGATTAGTCGATCTAGCGATTTCATCATGCGTTTTCATTCGCTTTTGGAAGGATTGCTGGTTGGCAAAAAGTTGATCAATTCCTGGTAGAGTTACCACTCATGCTTTGGTTTTAAACTTTTTGTTTTTGCTTTTAGTGACTTTACTTCCTATATTTATTGTTCCGAAAAAACAAGTTTCAAACATTATTTGTCGTTTGCTATTTTGAGCACATCTACACTGAGAAATGGAATTGCCGCAACAGTGCTGAACACAAAAAAAAAGGTTTAACAATAGCTGCAAAAGTAAAATCTAAAATACACATTCACACACGATCATAGCGGCAATAACAGCATAAACAAAATAATAAAATGACCAACGTAGGCTCCACCGAACTGCACTGCAACCATTTCAGGGTGTTCCGTAACTTGATTCGTCAATATTTCACTTTTGTTTTCCGTTCGTTTGTTTTTGGTTTTTTTTTCTGTTATGCCAGGAATGGCCAACCAGCCCATTCTGCTGTCAATTTTTCACTTTTGGTAACTCTAATTTATTAATGGCATTGGTTTGATATCACGGTTTTGTGTTATATGCTTCAAATTTTCCATATCTTTTTATTTGCGTTTGCGTTTATTTTCGTTTGCGTTTTGTACGCCAAACGTGGGAAGAGTGCGTTTGCCGTGTTGGTGTGAAACGTGATCCTTCACCTAACGAGGAATCCAGCGACGCCCGTGTTGTTGTGCGTTGATGATGCTCGGGAAAACGGGCAAAAATTAAGTCATGAAAAGCAAGTGAAACTGAAACTGTACGAATTCGCGGAGTACGCAAACCGGTTCGGTATTTCTATGGCACTCGGATATCAAATCCGTTTCAACTGACGTCGTGAAACGCACTGAGTTGTAGCTGGTAGGGATAAAGGGGAGCTACGGGTGCAAACAGCAACAAAACTCACCAGGAAGTATTTCATCGTTTTACAGAAGGTTCTAGCAAAAATGCGTCACAACGTTTCGGAGCTTTTGCAGCACTGACCCCAACTGTCGGTTTATACGCGTGGCTATTCAATCGCACACGTACCCGTAACACAAGCACAAACACAAAACAAAATCACGATCGAGATGTATCCGTCAATTGGGATCGAGCGAAACC
Organism: Anopheles maculipalpis; assembly: GCF_943734695.1. Classification (NCBI taxonomy): domain Eukaryota; kingdom Metazoa; phylum Arthropoda; class Insecta; order Diptera; family Culicidae; genus Anopheles; species Anopheles maculipalpis. Next base: position 52,372,564 of record NC_064871.1, read on the forward strand.
CCCAGTACCGACAATGACTGAAATTTGTTCGCAGCAATTTGCTTTTATATCGAAAATAAACGGCTGGTGCGATTTTTGTGCTTTGAATATGCACACCTTCACGTGCTCCCTAGGGGGGGAGGAGTATAAAGATGGACCATTGCGATGCAAATGGGATGCTTTTTTTTTGCTTAGTGGTGGGAGGGTCGCCTGGGCCATGAAACAGATTACCTGAATCCCCTTCGCCCTCACCAAAAAAAAACTCCGCCGAAGAAATGGTACACGTAGGGTGGAGTGAAATTGAAATAAATTACTCACTTATTCGTTCAGGTTCGATTTCGTCGTGTGCGTGCGATGATTACCCACCGTAGTCGAAAGCCCTGAAAGTGAGCATCGCATGGCGTTGATTGGGTCAGAGTTTCGGTGCGACAAATTTGCTCGACGTGACGGTCGGGGTCCCCACGATGGCTGGCTAGTGGCTGGGTAATTTTGAATGTGATCGGGATGCTTAAGTATTGGCATGCTGTCGGGAGTGCGGTCGTCCGTCGAGCACCGATGATGGTTGATACGCGTGCCGGCCCTGTGTAAGGCCGATCGACGGGACAGTGAAAGTGTCCATACTTTTCTAGTGCATTCTATCGGCCACTTTTCGAACGTGCTGGAGAAAAGTTGAACTTGACCTTTATTATTGTATTTGATGCATTGAGCAGACGGTTTTATAATGTTACTACGACTTACGATGAATGCGTATTATGAGTATATGATTGCATAATTGCACAGAATGGCTGTTTTTTTAAATGCTGAATTTGTGAAAAATTCCTAATTTTTTTTTGTTTAATGTTAGTGATTTTTCTGTTTTTTAGTTTAGTTTAGTAGTTAAAGTTGATAATAAGTTTAGTAGTGTTGCATGTTATCAACCACCCTTCTAGTACAGGAAAAGTTTAAGAAGAAACCAGAACTTTATTTTCTGATGGTGTGATCGTTTGATCCAAAAATATGCTGGACAATATAGACATTAACATCCCTGAGCCGTGGGCCGTGTATGTGACATACGCGCAAATCTCACCGTTATTCGGCTAGTTTGTTTCCCGTATTGTGCTGTAATTATGATCCATGCCATCAATTCTGTAAAGCCTTCTCTAAGGAGTAATCTTTCAAGCGAGCACTTCGATCGTTCTACCTTTGAAGCTCAATCTTTGGTCTACTGTATGAACCCTGACACCCATGCTTGCTTCTGCTTTTTATCGTGCTAAGCGGTATTTTCACCACTATTTGTACAATTTGACCTCTACGGAAGCTTAGCTTCGAAAAGTCGGACGAGCAACTGAAGCAGTAGTTATCCCAGTCGGGAGAAACTCGCAAGTTCTACAGGATGTTGCATGCGGCATGGGGTGGTTTTACTCCCATGATCGCTATGTGCTGCAGCGAAGAACCTCACGATCAACAGGTGGAAGCGGTACTGCGGCAGATACCTTAACGGAGCAGATGCAGGAGGCACCGAACTAGGCGCAGTAAGCATCCCTGGACGAAGTCATCAGTGCCATCAAACAGCTGAAAGGCAACAAATCAGCTTGCAGCGATGTGGCCGAACTGTTCAAGATGGGTACGGAGAGGATTTCCGCCATCATGCATCGACTGATTGTTAAGATTTGGGATCAGGAAGAACTACCGGACGAATAGAAACTGGGTGTCATACACCCGGTGTACAAAAAGGGCGACAGGATGGACTATGCAAACTTCCGGGCCATCAGAGTCCTGAATGCTGCCTGTAAGATCCTGTCCCGAATACTTTTCTGCAGACTGGAGCTCAAACCAACCCTACGCACCACCTGTTCATTGACTTCAAGGCGGCCTAGGATACCATAGATCGGACCGAACTATGAAACACCATGCAGCAGTACGGATTCTCTGGGAAGCTGGTACGGCTGCTAAACGCCACTATGAACGGGGTGCAGTGCAAGGTGAGAGTTTCGAGCATGCTGTCAGAATCGTTCGAATCTCACCAGGGGTCTGAGGCAAAGAGACGGAATCTCCTGTTTGTTGTTCAACATCACTCTGGAGGGTGTCATGCGAAACGCGGGCTTCGACATCCGGGGCACGATTTTCATCCGATCTCTCCAATTCCTTGGCTTCCCGGGTGACATCGACATCATCGGACGGACAACTGCGGTGCGAGGCATACACCCGACTGAAACGCGAGGCCAATAGAATTGGATTGAGCATCAAAGCGGCGAAGACGAAATACCTGCTTGCCGGAGGCTCTGACCGTGATAGAGCCCGACTCGGAAGCAGAGTATCAGTTGACGGCGACGATTTCGAGGTGGTAGAAGAGTTCTGGTACCTTGGTACGATCTTAACTTCGGACAACAACGTAAGCCGCGAAATCCGAAGGAGCATTGTTCAGGATAATCGTGTCTACTACAGACTCAACAAACTCCTGCGATCCAAAAGGCTCCAACAACACACGAAATGCACGATTTACCGCACTTTGATACGTCCGGTAGTCCTCTACGGGTACGAGTCTTGGACTATGCTGACGGAGGACGCCAATTCACTCGCCATTTCGAACGGCGGGTGCTAAGGACTATCTTTGGCGGTGTGTGCGAGCAGGGCGTGTGGCGAAGGAGAATGAACCACGAGCTAGCTGAGCTGTTTGACGGTGCTGGTATCCTGACGGTAGTCAAAACCGTAAGGATTCGTTGGCTGGGGCACGTGATGAGGATGCCGGACTCATGTCCCACCAGGAAGGTTCTCGACAGCGACCCGTTCGGCACGAGGCGTAGAAGAGCACAGCGAGCTCGTTGGCTGGATCAAGTGGAGTAACCTGTCGGAGATCGGATACAGCCGTGGATGGAGGACTACAGCCCGGGAAACTGATTGGAGACCTGGCCATGTCGACACGACGTGCTCAATTATGAGCAGGCCAAGAAGAAGAAGAAGAAGAAGACCTCTATGGCTTGTGTCGTGTCAAACTGTGTCGTGTCAACAGGAAATCTCGTCGTCTGAAAGCTAATTAACAGCCTGCTAGGACTCGGCAAACACTTGGATGATTATATCGTTTTCCAACTGATTTAAGTGATCCAAGTTTTCAAGTGATCCTCTATGCCTCAATAATGTCAATTAAATCTTAACTTTTTTCGAAAATTTATTGACGCATTTATTATTTACGGGATAACAAAGAGTGGTCTTAAGTATGGTCTTACAACTAAACTTAATACATATTTTCTACATATGCTATGTTTTAAAAAGAGTTTTTAAATGATCCCAACGCGACATGAAAGTTAAACAGATTGTGAATTCCATTAAAATCCATTGCCGCAGATGATAGGAAGATGCAAAACCCGACTCCGAGAAATTGTGAGTCGCTGTATTAAGGTTGAACAGTGGAGGCTCCCAGTCTATAGCACAGGTACCAAAGTTCGCTGTGCCATATTTTTGGTTATAATTCACACACATCACATTGAGAGAGTCCTAAGGTTTTTTATTCGTTTTGTTGTTTGCAGAATCCGTGATGCTATGATCTTCCTTGTCATGATTCATAAGAATACGTGTTGTTGCTTGACTTGTAGGCTACTGGGTCTTGTCGATCCTCAGATGAATTTTCATTAAATATCTACTTCTCCACTCTGGGGCGGCTCGGTGGTGTAGGCGACATCGGCGCTTATCTTCAAACGGCAGCTCTAATGCTCTGCGTACGTTTATTCCAATTCCCCCTTTTTAATTATGTCCCATCTTTGTATTGTCCCCTTTATGTCCGCAAATTGTGCCACGATAGGGTTAGTATGTGCGATGCAAGTTTATTTATCCTTATTGTAAACATATAGTACAATTATAGCAATAATAACAGTAATAGCATACAATAAATTTAAAGTGAAAAATAAGAATCTGAAGCCAAACTGAAGCAAATGAGAAATAATCGAGAAATGTGGTAAAACAAGTTGATCCACATCAATTTGACTCATTTCCACACTGATCTATTATTTGCTGATTGTAACGAATTTTTTTTTTTTGTTTTTTAATTAAATCAGCTTCTTTGGGCTTCGCAAAAATAGAAATTTATCCACATAGAGGTTTAACACTGAAAATATTCAAGAAGGGAGAAACAGAAACCGAAAATCCACAAGTAAAACAAAATGAATCATGAAAACATTCATATGGTAGCGCTGCATCATATTGCACATTTTCGGGCTCAATACTACCCATTCGTGTGCAATGAAACGTTAAGGATTGATGCACAAAACAAACCCAAAAACCGTCCAAAATTTACTCAAACTACCAATCGATCATCGGGTAGTGGTGTGGTGAGCTGGAGAGAGAACGCTAGCCAACCAACAACAAAAAAAGGCCCACGGATAACCAGTCAGCGTGGGAAGGGATAAACAAATTGACGATCCAATCTCCGCCAACTCGGGCATGGGGCTTGTTTTTCTCGAAACCGTTTTGCTCATTAAAAACCATATTCCAGCGGGACATGGTAGATCGCTGCAGCGTTTCAGCGAATTGGGTCGTTTGGTGGGTGAGCATGAGCGCAAATAATGATAGCGAGGGCATAAAAAAAGGATGTAGCTACACCTCCGTACTCCTACCTCCTTCCTGACTGCTTTTCCGATGGATGGGAGAAGAAAATCCGGACCCTGCCTGTGAACTGCGGAAGCCCACTCAATATCCAATAAACCATGGTGTTGGCAGGCTCCGAGCCATAGGAGGTCAACATAACAACAACCTTCCACTGTTCTGCGAGCCACCGTCCTATCCGTCCGGCATCTTTAAGGACAACCCGTACAATGATAGTGCCGTTTTCCATCCGTATGCCCAGGTCCAGGCTTGGGGTTTGCTGACTTTGAGTTCGGTTGATTGCACAAGTACGTGAGTGCTGTTGTTTATGGGAAGTGGAAGTGCATAATATAATAATGAATATATGCGACAACATGGGAGTTCCGTTGGCCCTTCTCGCTCCCGTTCCGGCCGGTATCGAGTTCGAGTGCAGACATCTCGCTGCTGGTAGGGAAGAAAATGGGACGAAAACTGACTGCGCGTGCATGTGCATATCTGTTTTTTCCTGGCAAATTGTAGGCAATCGTAGTGCGCTTTGGGACGCTAGCACTGTTTCCGCCTTTGCATTTTTGACGGCAGGTCTTCGCGGTAGAAGTGTGGGGGGGGGGGGGGGGGAGGATGTTCCGGAGTAAAATGCTAAAGTTTCGTCTTTCTTGGCTTGGTGGCCAACCGGAGCAGTCAAATGTCGTCTTTTATCTTTTCCAATCTCTTTCGCCATTCATTCGTCGCCCGTTTGCTTCGTTCGTTGTCGGTGGCGTTGGCGCTGGTTGAAGCTGGTCTCGCCAGGAAGGAAAACCGGATGTTGTCTGTCTTGTACGGTACATGTCACTTTAAGACTGGCCAACCAGCGTTGTACCTTTCTCACAACATAGTCTCTTTTTCGCACTCGGTTCATCCGGGCATTCGTTCCTTCTGGCATCGGTTCCCCGTGATACGTGCATGCGGAATGTACTGCAACACACTCCAGACAAACTTCGACGACTGCTTGTGCGACATTTACGATATGCGAATGTATTATCTGCCTTTTCTCCTTTCCCGCTTCTTGTGCGATGCTCGCCCTTCATCGGCTGCAATTGCCATTTCCCGTAACACTCGAGGTCGCAAGAGGAGCATCAGAAAAATGCATCTTGATCAGCACCATAAAATGGCCACACAAACGACAAACGAGTGAGAAAATTGTACACGGAAAACTGCAGCAGCAAACGACCTAAGCAGAGACCCTCATTCTCACAGCCTGCAGGCACAGTCCGCAGGAAGTATTACGTGAGCAAGCGTAAACATAGGTAAAATTGCTATAATTTCCACATAGCATACTAGCGTGCCAAGTTGCTGGGGTCCCTAGTAGCAACCACTCTTTTCAGTGTCTCCGTAGACACGTAATCATGCTCCGCGTACTACTGAAATGCAAGTTTACATGGGGAAAAGTTTTCTCACATGTGGTGAACTTGAGAGTACATCAGTTATTCGTGCGTTGCTTCTATTAAAGAAACGCACAGAAGCAGGATGGCAGAGCGATCGATGCATTCGTATGTATTCCAAATATTGATCAATGCTGTGTTCTACGTTCGTGCAGTTGCTAGCCTGGATGCGATGCGCTGGTTTTAAATCGATGCTCTCGTTCTCTTCGTTCGAGTGTTGCTTTTTGGCAAAGTTCCGACGTCGTCGAGCGCGGCAATGGCGAAAAACAGAATGTGAGGCTGAAATATGGATTGCAGCTAAGAGTTAGACGACATAGTTGTTCGCATTCGCCCACGACTTCCGTGTGCAAGGAGTAACTGGTGGATAGTTCTCCAATAAATATCACTGCGCTGATGTATTAAAATGTTCCCTTTACGTATTTATGTATGTAATTTCCTTCGTTAGTTTTGTTGCTGACCTGCTTACCCGATTCTCCTAGAATGTACGTTGTCTCTTAGCTAATCGATTTCTTGTTGCATTCGAACCAAATTAAGGTCACGTGAGAGTGTTACCAAAAATGCATTATGTTTTATTTGTAAATAAGAATATAATTCAAAGGATATTCGTTTGACGATTTACTCGCTGACTTATCTATTCATGACATCGAAATTTCGTGTTGAACTCACCCATTAGTGCAACCGATCTCCGACAGGTTCGATTTCACTTGATCGTGCCAATGTGATATATGTTTCTTAGAACAGCTCAGCTAGCTCGTGGTGCTAGCTAGTTTTAAGAGAATAAAACTAGCTTTCCTGTTGAAAAAGCTTAGAGAAGCAAAAAGCACAAGAGCATTTTTGTTCTCCGATATCATATTCAAAGATGTTGGTGGGACCTACGCGATTGGAGGAGTTTTTTTAGATCGCAGAAGGTACGAAAGCGTTGACATTACGCCTCCAGTTTTCTCTTCATTTTCAAAGGAACAATTTTCCAAAGGTAACCAAAGGTATGTTGAGATCCTCGCCCTTAACTTATGTTTCCCTGTCGAGGTCTATCGCGACAATAGCATCAAACAGAAAAAGCGTAGGTGCTTTATTTTCGTTGCATTAATCCATAAATATATTCTCTACTTTTGGTTTATTACAATAACTTGAACATTGCTGAAAGGTTTGAAATTGCACCTGACAACAATGTCTGGTGCTGGTGGGCATTACGTTTTATTTTATTTCCACGAAAAGAAAGTGGCACTAGCTATAAATCGTACTGAACTTAAAATAACCCCCCAAAGATGTAGTCGATGGCAAGAATGCAATGGCCAGGGTCGATAAAGTAGACAACGCAACGGTTGCTATATTTCGATCGGGTCGCTCACAGTGCAGAAAACTAGCTTGATGAGATTACCGTGGAAACGATTGGCCATGGTTTGAAATGGTTGTCATATTACATCTTCTCTCAATGATAGGTGGATCGTATTTTATTGCAGTTACCATTTTTAAATTGAAAAACAGTTGTTAAATTTATACAATACTTCAATCGAACAGTGATGAAACAAGTGATTAATTTCAGTTTTTATTGAATCACCTGAAGCTGTGAAGAATATTTCATAGAACTTAGTTTGTGAGAAATAGATACCGGAAACTGTACTACTCATTCTGCATAAATCTGCTGATGATTGTTGCATACAAAGTCCATGCAAAAGTGCAGTATTTTTGACCCTCAATAAATTGAATATTAAAGAGCTTTCGCGGTAGTAGGTTTTAATGTGCTCGTTGCAGCCATAATTACGCATCACTCTCCCCATCTGCACCCTCCCAACGTTTCCAAATAGCTCATGATGTAATCTAAATATAAATTAATTTCGTTTATTTGTAAAAAGTCTGGTTGGCTAATTTTGACAGCGTATAAAAAATCACATGTCCTTGCGTTTTGCACAAACCGCAAAAAAAAAAATCGACACTACCGCTAGGTATCAAATTTAATAATAGAAAAACATTGCCTTTTTCATAAATTATGTATCATTTGCACAAACAAACCTAACCCGAAGCGAAAGCATTTGCACGGTGCATACAAATAAGGTGCACAGACGCGGTCGGGTTCGTTGGTGTTGGTACCGGGCTGGCGCTTAATTACGAAGCAATCGCCCTGATGGCATTGCAGTGTCTCCGGGCGCTTGGAGAGAATGAAGAGCGTAAACTGAAGAGAAATGCATTCCTTACGATGAGTACGTTTCGGATCGAAAGCAGACCGAAATGTGGGACAAGTGATGGAACGTGTCCAATGGCTACGAAGATTGTGCGACTAATTCAATCGGCAGACTTTTTTTTAATGTTTCTTTTGCTTGCTCTATCCGTTGTATGTCCTTCGACGACGTTAATGGACGCCAATAAACGACGGAAGCATGACATCCTGAGCAAAACCGATACAGCTGCTATTGAAAGAATCAGAAACAATGCGGCAAATCGGTCATCATAGCCTCTTGAATCTGGCACAGGTGGATGGATCAAGGTTGCTCGAAATATTGATTTTTATTCGATATTTGATAGTATTGACATTATGTTGGTGCGTGGCGAATACCATTAGCACCAGATAAAGTTGACAATTTTCCAATTGCTAAAATTGTATGTCTAAAATTCACATCATGTTAACCAAAAAGGGGAAAAGTATTTGAGTACATGTGACCAACCGTTTCTATACGCTATACTGGTGACGACTGCACGTTTTATGGACCCGATTGTGTAAAACGAGCATCATAAATATTGCACACGTACGCCCATGCGTCCTAATGGTGGTCGAAGGCGTCAACGCACACGTTACGCCCGATTGCAACGCAACCACCAACGACCGCATCGAAAAGCAGCAGGTGTGACATAAAAAATCCTAATCAGGAAAATGCCATAAATCAAAGCGCCTGACCGTCGGCTCGCAGCTTGACTTCGAAGGCTTCTCGGCAAATCTCGCTTGGGGCCCCGTTGTCGTCTTCGTCTATAGTTGTCACGCGGCCGTAACTATTAAAGAAAGAAAGGGTTTTGTATCCAGCTAGGTCTTGCCCCTACTTGCCAATGCAGTGAGCAATAAAAATATGTTACCACATGGCCAAACGATACGATGTACGATCTGGTAGGCGTTTCGGTCAGGATCGTACAGACCGGAAGCCTCTCATTCTACCTCTCGCTCTGCCTTTCACGCTTCCCATTTGGAATTCAACTGACAGATGTTGTGTTGCTGGCTTGAGCTCTACACATTTTTATCCAAGTGCCAGTACACTCACAGAATTGTGGGACCACTTGTATTGTGGGACCTGTTGAACTCAGTTACGGTTTTGTCCGAATTTACGGAACACAGAAAACCAAAACACCAGCAAATTTTAAATACATCGTTCAGAGATTAGACCAGACTAGTTGTAAACTATAGAGGGAGACTAGAGTAAATTTCACTATCGAAAAATTCAATTTTCCTGCCATCTCTACTCGAGTGCACCATTTTTTTGTGGATGGAAAAGATCATGTTAAAACTTTATGCGGAAGTAAAGCGCAAAGACCACCACCAGCTTACTGTGCACCATTGTCGATTGGTGCACCTTCCCGTCAATTCTCTTTCTTTCCCGAGGCCTTATGTGCAGCAGAGGCTCCCAAAACTTTCTCCGTTCAAAACGAAACTGTAAGTGTCGACAGATGAGTAACATAAAAATTAAACACGAAAAAGAAGTAGGCGAAAAGCAGATGATTAACAAGAGTGTGGAAGTCAAATAAAACTTTGCCAACTTTGCAAGCGCGATTGCAGCGGGAAACGCACTTCATTGATAGCAGACGATGGAATCGCCCGTAGGATGAGGGGTCGTTGGTGCGAGTGATTGCATACGACATTCGCATAAGCCCCGGAGTAATACACACGCGCCACTTGCATAGTAAATGAGGCTTTTTTTGTTTGTTCAAGTTTTGTGGAGGCCTATCCACAGGGCAATTGGAGGAATCGGTGAAAAACCCATCCGTCGGATGTTCACTCGTCGCACTGTGGTTTTGGGAGAGGGTTGCGTTTGGGATACAATTATACAATCAACCGCAAATGACCGCGACCATACGAATAGCGCGCGCGCGCGTGTACACCACGTCCGCAATGTAAAAGCGAAAGCCACAAACTCTGTGGTCGTGGATCGTTGGGATAAAGGTGACGAAGCGGGATAAAGGTTCGAGGTGCGGGTTGGGCGTAGAGGATGTTATCCAACTATACTTTTGTGGTAGCGACAACGAGGCCTTCCAACGGTACCGCCGTACGTGCGGTAGAGTAATTTTATTGATGCTTTGAATAGTTGTAGCTTTGTAATGGATGAGTTTTGTTTGTTATGTGTGGATCTAATACGTGTAGTTTGTTGGATTGATTTTCAACAAAAAATCCTAATTAAGTCATCGGAAAACACATTTCGGAATTGAAATACGATCTTCAACCGATTGCACTTACGTTGTCTAGCATAATGAAACATGGCAAAATGGCATTAATGGACAGTTGAAACTGCAAAATATGTGCATATCAACTTGATTAATTAATTAAAACTAATGAGAAACGAAAAAAGCTAAAAAAAAATTGTAGCGCGTTTTACAAAATTAAAATAAATGCGCTAAAGTTAGCGTTTTAATTCGCGATTCCCAGCGCACGAAACATAAACTTTTTGACAGAATTTTTGGTAAAATTTTGACTTTACGCTCCAGTTTACGCTTCGTGTACCGCAAATTTTTGGTTTTTGAATTTGGGCAATTATTCGAAAATCGTTGTATTTGATTATTTTCGATCGTCTCCGGGAAAAACAGCCCATTAATTAAAAAAAAAAAATTATTATGTTACTCCATTTCTGTTTTTTAATGAATGAAACAGGAATAATACAGTTTAGTCGGATAGTCCGGGCTGGATTTAAACAAAAGTCCTGCCGTGTTGATGTGGTCCATTTAAGAACACTAATCACTCACTTCGACGGATGAATACACCGTTCTGTCGACTTTTAAGTAATTACTTAGGTTAGCTCAGTGGCATACGACTTGGTCAAAATCAAACAATTTCGATTTGTATCGTATATCAACGTTAGCATTGGGTATGTTAGATATTTTTATACTATTATTTTATAAATTAGTCCTTTATTTCACGAAATATCAGAAACCCTTTTCCTGTCAAATATTGTTATATGACAAATATTGTCAAATAACTTTCGGCTAGTCTACGCAATTGATAGCTGGTTGATACATATTTTCCACATTACCTAAAAATTATCTATACTCACCACTCACTGAAAATATATATCAATTCTGTTTTTATTTCACTTTGCTTAATGGTTGCGTAGGCAGGCTTCAAGAAGCAAATTGAATTTGTTTCTCTTTTTACGTTTATCTATAAGGGCTTTGCGTTTTAAATGAGTTCAAATGCGGTAAATTTGAGGTCTCATGTTGAGCATGGACTTAGTTGATGCGTTTCCAGCATTTTTTTTTACATTAATCTATACTACTACTAATGCTACTTACTAATTACTTATCCTAATCCATTGATCTAGCCAAATTATATACTATCCAAACTATCGCTGTTTCGCCTATGGAAAAGGCTAAGGCAACGATCTCGAAATTTTGCTCTTTTAGAGGTTTCACGTTGACTATCGCGTATATTTCCATGTTTCGAGTGAAACGGTTTGTGTCATTAATCAAGCACAAAATTTTGTTCAGCATGACCTGGAGTCTACAGAGGTGAGTCCTCGCACATGAGTCCCAAACTAGTGCAGCATACGTTACTGTCAGCAAGATAATTACCTTGAAATTGCTATTTTATTTTGCATTGATAGCTGGGACCTACAGAAGATCAATGGATAGAGACATTTCAAAAGAAAATAACCTTTTTCCAGGATGGTTTCAATATGCCCTCTGAACAGCATTTTGCAATCTATCGTAAGACCCAGATATCTAATGGACGTTGCCCACGGCACAGTTGTACCATGTATTTTTACTCCCCAACTCAAAGGTGCAGTAAGGATTCTTTTTAAACGATCGCGAAAAATAATTGTTTGTGTTTTTGAAGGATTTATCCCAATTTACCAGTTCGCGGCATACTTTAGAAGAACACCGCTGCAATCTGCTCCTCAGCTTCATCAGACTCCTACCCCTAACCGTAATGGCAGTGTCGTCTGCGAACAGGAACAGCTGGCCATCACAGGGTAGAGACGGGACATCTGTCGTGTACAGATTGTACAACAGCGGAACCAGCCAGACTTCCCTGGGGGACGCCCGCTGGTGCACTGGTTAAGCTAGAGAGAGCAGAGAGCAAAGCAACCCTGAAAGTTCTCTGTGTAAGGTAGCTCCTGATGATTTTGAGAATATAAGTTGGGAAATTGAATTCCGCCATCTTATGTAAGAGTTCATCGTGCCAAACAGTGTTAAAAGCCTTTTCAACATCTAGCAAAACAATAGTAGTGGACTTTGATTCCATCTTGTTTTGCTCGACACAACTTCTAAGACTTAGAAGTTGGTGAACATTGGAATGGATATTGAGTTCTGTCACCCTGTGTTCTGTGTAGACGAATTAGAATTAATGTCTCAAACAGTTTGCCCAGAGATGGGAGCAAGCTAATAGGGCGATAGCTTATCTGGAGCGTGGGATCTTTCCCGGGTTAGTGTCGCTGATGAGAGGCAGATAACGTTCGTATTAACAAAAATGCCATGACTCCTAATTTAACGGTAATTGATGTGTCATGAGCTTTAAAAGCGATCGACCGTCTTAAACTATCCTAAGCTCCGGAGCTGGACACGATTGCGCCTTCGATCCTGCAGCGTTGTGAAGCCATGATTGCTCCTATCGCGACTTCAATCTTTTGCAACTTATTGAGCTTAGGTATTCATGCTGCTCATGGAAAAGCTCATGGCTAGTCCCTGTATACTGGAAGAGGAACAAATAAATAATAATAAATAAATCTAATGTCTGTAATTACTTCGGCATTTCCTCTGTTGGTGCCTGCGCAATTCGAGCTTGTAGTGTAAGAATTCACTGTAGTGCCTTTTTACGCTGATTCCTCAAACTACGGCTTCATTCCTAAGCACTTAAATGATTGTAACCATGGACGTAGAGAATCGCCGAACTCTATTTGGTACCTGTGACAATTTTTATGTCTTCTTCTTCATGGCTTAACCACCTTCTAGGTCACACCGGTCACCGAAAGGCTTACTAGACTTGCCGATGTACCACGTAGTTGAATATTCAGTCCTCCTCACTACGGGGGGACAATCCGAATGGGATTTGAACCCCGATCCTGTCGTGTAAAGACCGACGCCGCTATCGCATATACCACCGGTCCACTTCCGCGTTTTTATGTATAATACGTGAATTTAATGCTATTTGTAAAAATCACCAACCGTACACACCGCGCGCCACAATTTTTACACTGTATTCGTGGAATGTGACCTACTCTTTATAATTTTTTTATCCACGTGTATATTGTATTTGTTTTGTTATCGCACTTCAAGGGGTCTCACACACGGTCACACGGTCAGTTGAATTTTAATAAATGTAATCAAAACAAATCAGAAGAAACAACCTATTTTTCAGTCTTTAATAAACTAAACGTATTTAAAACACAAAATAGCAATGACAGTGCTGTAAAAAAGTTCCAAAATTGCCTGAATAGATTATACTTTAGCATCCACAGAATTGTAAAAGTGTAAAAGATTCCCATACTAAAAAATATTCAGCTTGTTCTCAACCGGAATCTAGTTAGGCTGGAAGTTTTGTTTTCTCGTCACAAGAGCCCTGTGTAATTAAATATAATTTCGATCATGAAAAGCATTTCCGCTATTTGCACGGTGCACAATTTCTATGTTTTATGTTACAATTTATGCTATCTGGATCCCCTTGGTTTCCTAAAAACTATAACTATAAAAATCTGAATTCCGTTATGGGAAAAGGAAACGCAATTCCATAAACGCTCGAAACATTTCTACGCATAAGTGTCATTCGGTGTGCTCAATTTAATTATGCTGTTCTCCGAAGAGAAAATACTTTCAAGAATGCACAAAGTAGTTTCCTTTCCCCCCGGGTCCTTTCCCAACCGGTTCGGCTGGGCGAAGTTTTTCCAACCGCTTTAAATGTTCCAAACTCACGGCAGCAAAACTCACCAGCTTTGTTTTTAGACGTCGGTGAAGGATGCAACTTTAACCACCGCCCACCGGACAGGAGGAAGGGTAGGGCACGGTTGGGCGAAGGTATGCCATGGTTATGCTGCAAAGTATCTGTGAGTAGATAATATGTTCCCACATCGACAGTTTCCGTCGGTTTTGGTTGAGGACGTTTAGTTGGTTGGTTTGTGTCGAAAAATCAATTTGCCCCATTTTATGACACTCGAAAGTGTAACCATTTTGGCCCCCAAAGAACGTTCGTTGTTCTTTGTTGGCAGGGCGCTACCGGTGCTCGTAGTAGACGACTGTTACATACAGCACACAGGGCTTGCACTTGGTCGGTTGGCCAAAGTGGCACTGTTTTATGGAAGATTTTTCATTACACACATACTTCGTTATTTGAGCGTTCGGGCGTGAGGCTGCATCCTTCGGCTTAGCTACTGATGTGCTGCGTTTCCGGCGAGACTTTCGCCCAAGAGACTACTTTTCACATGATAGTTTACGCTTCTCAGCTGGCACGGTGTCTGTGGTTCGTTTACTTTCTGATGTGGATTTCTTATGCAGGGTAGAGCAGTGCCGAAGACGCACTCGTGGCACTTTCTGTTTCATGCTGGTAGTTTCGTCTATCTACTATAATTTGACACGATGGTCGCCACGTGTTCGGTTTGTGCTAACCTACCAAAAAGATGTGCAAGGTTCAGTTTACTTCAGTTGAACAAAAATTGGAGAGGAGACGTTGTTTTTTTCTTAATTCTTATTAGACGGCTAGACGGTATTGCTAGAGAAGAAGTTGTTATGAAAGATACAATAATTTTTTTTATTTTTTTTGTTTTAAAAAGTTTGAATAATTGAAACGTAAATCGTTTTTGATCCCATATGTTATTCAACATTCAAATGTTGTATTCATTCGCCATTCAACTCGATAAATCATCATTTTAATGCTAACATCTCCTGAGGTCTATAAAGAAAATATTTACTCGTCGTGGGATTTTTGCACTATAAAACAAAAAAAAAGGAACCGAGAAGCGTGAAATTGTAATAAACTACAATATATTCCCAGTTGCAAGGATGTTCATAAATTAACTTTCGATGGTGGTCACACACTGAACAGAATTGAGTGTTCATTTCAATTACAATTATGATTTTTCATATAAATCACCTTTATTACTTTCTCTATCGATTCGTTCGATCGTTCTCAGGACGGGCGCGCGTGCGACTGTTTGTGTTGTTTCGCATTTAAATGATATCTGAAATGAGTTTCCAACAATTTGCAGTAGCGACCGACTGACGAACGGGTTTTTCCTATACATTGGCAAGTAAGGTGACAATGGGTTGGCATGGTGGTATGCCACATGTAAACTGGAAAGAAAGAAAACACAGAGCGCAATGGAAAATTGCCGCACGAGCTTACGATGAAACCGGGCAGACAAGCCTCCAGTTGCGTCACGATATCGACGACGGTCTTTTATCGCAAAATTGACGACGATTTCGCGGCGCTGAAATTGAACCAAATTAAAATGTTGATTAAAAATGAAAATGATGATTAATTAAACATGAAACCCCTCTTCATTACTGTGCTACTTCTTTGATCGTCTGTTGTATGTCTGGTACTTTTCTCCAACCAATGATTTCCTGCTTCAAGTGGATACGATCAAACTCGTCTATTGTTTTGCTCTTATTCATTTTTATACTTAAGGTGTAAGGACGCTTTATGAAGCAAGTGGAATGCTCAATTATAAAACAACTAATTTTGCGTTTCCTTTTACATCATATGTTGTCATCAGCTTGTGAAGAAAGCAAGAAAAAAAAGGACCGGCCACGACGCGCTTGTTATAAAGCTATAAACATATTTATAGAGGACGGATAATCGTAAAAGATTATATCAAATATTATTCGCATTTAGTGCAGCCATTATGCCGTTCGACAAGCTGCTTGCTTCCAGTTACGTTCTGTCTCTCTCCCTCTCTCGCACACACACACACACTACACTTCCCTGTTTAGTGAATGTGTATAAGGTCGTGTTTCCATCGAACCCCTACAACATCTTCACAACGCAAAGCGAAGGGTTTTTTGATCTGCAAAAAAACGACCTCTTTCCACCATCACTTAAGATGTCCTTTTAGCAAAAAAAAAAAAAAACCCTAAACGTTCCGCCAGCGAAAGCTGTGTTTCGGCATCCAGAATCCCTGGCACTGTCACCGTTGTCCCATTTGGGGCCAGAACGGATCTTGGAATGGTTTCTTTATTTAAATTTCGCTTATGAATAATATATGAAGTCAAGGGAGCAGCAATCCGAAACGCGATTTCGACTATCCGCTCGGCAAAAGGACCTCCGGCTTTCGTGTGCGGCTTAAATTGTCGCATGGTGACGCGCGTACCAGCAGTACTATCATCAACAACAGCATCACATCACAGACACACAAAACAGTGAGGAAATGAGGAGCGTCACAAGGAGAGGAAGTGTAAAGGGAAGGAGTTGCGTGACCCACCTTCGAGAAAACGTTACATTGTGCTGGAGGTGCCGGTCTTTCTTTTTTTTTTTCTTCTTTGGTTAGCATAATCTTTTCCCTCCTAG
Source organism: Anopheles maculipalpis (assembly GCF_943734695.1). Taxonomy (NCBI): domain Eukaryota; kingdom Metazoa; phylum Arthropoda; class Insecta; order Diptera; family Culicidae; genus Anopheles; species Anopheles maculipalpis. Next base: position 52,389,202 of record NC_064871.1, read on the forward strand.
ACTAGACACACAGGATTGGGTGGGAATTTATATGAAAATTCATAAACCACGGTCATTTCGCATTCGCTGGCTTGAGGTCGATAAGCTTACGAGGAGATGTTTGTGATGTCGTCAATGAATTGACGGAATTTCTTCGATTTGCTCATTTTTCAAGCGGTCGATTGTCGTTTCACTGTACCGATTGTTGCGTTATGGATTGAAAGATCAGCGGAAGAATATATGATATCGGAAGAATATACTTGAGCGCTAGGAAACAACCCTACTGTTTGAAGTCGCAGAGCGGATCATTCGATATTATGCTTTACAGAACCTTTCAGAAAGCCTTCTCAATCATCTTTTTTTTTATCGTGCAAGGTAAAACTATCATTCTTACCTTTGCATTAAAGAAACTCAGACTAGTTTTGGTTTTGCGGTTACAATGAACTCAACTAAAAAGAAACTTATTTTGAAGAAAACTCGTTACCCATTTTTCGCAGTCTAAATGGCTGAAAGTGGTTATGAATTAGTATAGTTTACTAAATTAGGTTTAAGTTTAGAACTCTCTTGACGAAAGATAAAAAATTTAAAATAATTAGTAGTAAACAGACAGTAACGTAAGAACAACTCTTCTAGCTGCTCTAGATATTGCGTGTATGTGCTCCTGTGCTTCATATTTCTTCTTGGTTTAATATTAATCTACTCTCTCTATCTATCTCTCTCTCTCTGTCCTGAAAAGTGTAATGTCATCTCGTTAACCCGTTCCCGCTTCCCAATTGTGCAATCATACAGCTTAAACTGCCCCAGTCCTGTATCGCAGTCCATCGTGTTTCTGTGGTAAAGGATTTGGCTAGACACGGATCTCACCTGCATGCACCATATGGATCATTTAGTGTCCAAGGCTCGTAGAACCCTTAGTTTCGTGAAACAGAACGCGTGGCTCGTGATTTGAAAGACCCCTTATGCTTAAAACCCCTATTTTGGGCCTTGATCAGATAGCTGTTGGAATACGGCTCAGTGATCTGGTTTCCAGCCGCCAGAACTCACTCAATGGTTCTTCACCAGATTAGGAATACGCAAATCCTCGGGTGATTGGTCCACCGATCTGGCTTGCAACGAGGATAGATGCCGGTTACTCGGTTTGTAGTCCCTAGAAGATCGCCGTTCCCTAGCTCAGTCTTCCTTTATCGCTGCGGTACTTGTAAATGCCATGGATGCTCCCGTTCTACGTGCTTCGATTGCCGTCTAAGTTCCTTCTCATTTCCTACGCCCACGTTCTCCAATTTTCATACCTCCTCTCTGCACACCAGTGGGTAGTATAGATCCACTCCTCCTCGCGATCCGATCCTTCAAATCCTCGTCCCTTTTTTTTGACTACCACCTCTCGTTATCCTCCTTCTCCTTCACGATTAGTTAGTTTAGGATAGTTTGTAAATAGTTAGTATAAGATAGGTTTAGGTTAGGACAGTTATTTGGATGTAAGTAATTTTTGTTAAGCCTTTAGGCGAAAAAATAAACAAAAACATACATACATAATTACACCTCGCGGAACTGCCTGCAGAGTTTGATGTTATGTATCAGTAAAGTACTTAATAAGGTTGTCGTTATTATGTGGAATTATTGATTGTAAGTTACCAACTATTTTTTCTCAATGTTTCAAACATGGCGACGAGCAATAGCTATAAAAATGTGTATCATCTATTTAACGAACCTGAATGATAATGAAACCGACGTAGATGTGCTGTTTTACAAGTTATCCTGCTTTTTTGTGAGGTCCACGATAAAAATGTACAGTGCACAAAAGCGTGAATAAACCATCCTTATTCCTGGGAGAATTTCAATAAAAATGCCACTATATGAGGCGTGAAAAAGCACTCCCAGGGGACTGCTCCATTACAGTGAAAGCGATTAAGCTGAACGGTGTAAAACAATAACGAAAACCAAACGTAAACAAAAGGCTCAAAGAGTATGTCCTCCGAGTCATTTGCATGACAATTGATGGTAATTGGGTGCTTTCTATGCTGGTCCCTTTTACAACTCGTTGCCATTTTTGTTTGCTCATTTTCATCGAAAAAACAATGCTTTTGTGCAAGGAACGGAGTGGCATGAAAGGTTCACCATTTAATCGCCTCATAACTATTTCCTTGTACTTCTTTGTTCGGTATGGGAAATTAACATGCCTCACCAAACACTATGAATTTGGTTTTTGAAAAAGTCTCTGAATACTACGAATACTATAGCACCGAATGGTTGATAATAATCAACTGATATGCTTTGAAAAGAAAACGACCTATTGAATGCATGATAAATGCATCAAATTCTTTTTTTTTTTTTTTTTTTTTTTTGGAAGCCATTTGCATTCATGCATTGAGTGGAATGCAAGGTGTTCATTTTATTAGAACCAACGCATATTTTGTTATTTTATTATTTTATTTTGTTGATTTCAGCGGACCATATGTGGCCCCCTTGAAGCGGCTTTTTTTACGTTTTACATTTATAGTAAACATTTACAATTTTACATTCAACAAGTAATTGGCCGTCTAGGACATTATGGCGTAGAGCAGTCATACTAAATTAAACAAATAAGTAATTGGCCGTCAACCGAGTATGCCCGTGATAAGGCAAAGAATAAGGAGGAAATGCCTTATCAATATAATTATAAAATTTATTCAACACAAGCGGTGTTGACAATACGGCACTGGACCGTCATTTTCAATTGTAAATAAAAAAGAAATAATTGGCCGCACTGTACATATACCGTTATGAAGATTATTAAAAAAATGAGTTTAATTATTTTGTATGATTGGATTTTTGTTTTTCGTTGAAATTAATTTCGATTTTCTAGTTGAAAAAAAAAATTGTCATTGTGGCAATCCAGAAATAAATGCATTATTGAGATCCTTGTGTAACTGGTAATGCCGGCCCCCTCTAGATTCCTGTGGTTTTCAGCAGTTGAGTAATGCTTTCCACTAAAAACATTCTCTTGGGTTCAACATGCTGCTTCTATTTGTCTCGGAGACTTGAAAATTTGCCATACAACGACTTGCGGCACTACTTTTTGACTTTCAGCTCCTTCTTAGGACACGCCGGCCATCGAATGGATTGCTAGACCCTCCGATACCACGTTGTAGCCGCGGAAACTGAATGAGTGTTTTGTAGAAGGTTTTGATTCCGCCGTTACCGGGACCGTTTATTTTCCGTACCAATCTAAACTGCCCAACACCAAATTCCAAACAAATCAAAACTCTAAAACTTCAAAATCGATGCACCCTTTCACCGTCCTTGTTTCCGAGCTCCTCCCTGTCACCGATTCTTCTTTCTTCTTCTCCTATTCCGTTCCGTCATTTCTTCTGTCAATTGCTTCTGCTGTCAAATTCAAATCCCCACCAGCCGTTACTATCAAAACTGTCGTAACACACGTAGTTGGATAGTCAGTCCTCACTACGGGGGGACGGACCGGATGTAATTGCAACTTGGTCCTTCCGTGTAAAAACTGGAGTCGCTGTCGCCTACATCACTAGGTCTCCCGCGCGACTTGCTGCAATTTTTTACACCAACAAGCCGCAAAGGTAGCCGCGAAACCGTTCCGGATGCGATTGAATACCTGTTTATGAGTTGTAAAATATAGCCGTCGCTCACTGTTTGCAGCGAAACACCTCTCTCGGTTACAATAACTTATAATAAATAAGGTCAAATCGATCTTATCCTACAATTCACCCTGTCTCAACCTTCCAATTATGTTCGTGAACTGTGATCTGGCCAGAGTATTAAAAAGAAGTTATTTAGATGGTCCGGTGGTAGATGCGACAGCGGTGCCGGTCTTCACACCGCAGCACCGCAAGTTCAAACACCATCTCCGTTCGCCTATAACAAGGACTGACTATCAAACTAAATGGTATCAATATGTAAGCCTATTGATATATGGTAAGCCACTTGGATGCCCGGCATAACTTCGCAGGACGTTGAGCCAAGTAGAAGTGCCAGTGCCAAGGAGAAGAGTAGCGCGAATCTTAAATTTTTACATCAAATACGATTGAAGTTGCTTTGTTCTTTTGCCTTCGCTATAAAATTATCAAACCATTAAATCCAAAATTAAGATCAGTAGTAATAGTTGCCACGGCACTGGACCGTCATAATCAATTGTAAATAAGTAATAGTTGCCAATTTTATAGTAAGATACATTATACATACTGTCTAGCTATGCAAACTGTCTCTAAAGTGTAGCATAAAAAAATCATCCGAAAACAGATCCCAATCCCATCATATTGTTCCTTGTCAAAAGGATCGTTATCTACACAACGATCGTTATTCTTCAAGTTGCTAAAACTAACTACACTGAAAGCTTTTCAAAAAAGTGATTCCTACTGAGCCAACTAGTGGTACGAATGCAAAAGGAGTCAGTGAATGGAACAATGCAACCGATAGAACGGATGTAGGCGAGAACGATAAAACAGAGTGGTAAGATATCGAGAGGATCAAGCGCAAGGATAGACCAAATCTTCCTACGGAATATCTCAGCTCTCGAAGATATGTAGCTCGAAATGAAGCCTTACTACCAGGATCCAGTTCGCTTGGTTCAGCTCCAGCGCATTTTAACTAAAGCACCTTTCATGCGGTTCCTTCCTCCCGGTTGAGCACTTGTAAAGTGGGATCATCATGACTCTTCATTCTCCACCCCATCCCGGAACCGACAGAACACGAGCTTTTCAGTCTCAATTTTCATAGACCACCAAAGGACCGCAGCCACAAACTGGCTGGCTCGTGTAGGAGCAGTACAACTCGCCGTACCATTCGCTCGAAAATCCGCACCAATCATTCCGGTAAATAAACTTCATCGACGATGAATGATTTGAATAATCCTGCCCTGATCCGATCTCGCACCGCAAGAAATGTGCCTTGCAAACGCTACCGACCCATTTACGGTCGGTTCCAACGAGACAAGGACAACAGAACGAAACCCAGGATTGTTTGGTTTGGTAAGGTGAAGAAATACATTTTGTTTTCCCCTGGCAGACAAAATCGGCTCACTTTTCTCGGTCTTGGAAGAGCACACGATGGAAAAAAAACAATACCGCCGGCGAGGCCGGCTCAGTTCAGGCCGAAAGTCCTAACGAGAATGAAATGCGCCCTCTCACGCAAAAGAATCCCACTTTTAAAACGATCCCATCTTGGGGATGGTGGCCATTGCTTTGGGTGAAAAAAAATGGAGTTATACGTGCGTACATACAGCCAACGGTGGAGGCTAGCATCGTGTGCAAAAGATCGTGCAACAGACGTTTGCCAAAGCTAACCAAAAACCGATGCAAACCCACCCATCGGTTGGCCCAGAGCACAAAGATACAGATGCTACCACTAGGGAAGCACACCGGTTCGTTATCGCATCGGTTTCAGCAGGAAAACACGAAAATAAACTGATGCCGTCTCGAAGAGCAAAACCTCCAACCAAGATGAGACTCTTCCCATTCTCTGCTTGGCGGACTGGTGTTAGAAATAGAAAATTACGTTTAAATTCGTAATCCAAAGATTTATGATTGCGATAAACGTAATTTTTAGTAATTCTCCATTCGGCACAGGCTCTTCTCTGTTTCGGGTGCTTCAGAGTTGCGGTGCGGTGGAGTATTCTCTGCGGTTTGGCTGTGTAAGCTAACGGTGGCTATCACAGAAACGATCCCCTCCGGCAAAACCGTCCTAGGGAGCCGTTTTTGTGCTCTTCCGTGAATGAGAAATGGGTTACAATAAGCATTGCAAAAACCACCATCAGCTTCCATACGCTATTTCCGCATCCGGTTGCCGGTTCGGTACGAACGGCCGAAGGAACGGTCATGAGCCCTATTACCCACACTCCGATGCAGTGATCCTTATGCTGGCCCAGGTGTGTGTGTGTGTGTGTGTTTTGACATGCTTGTGTGGCTGTTTGTGCACCCTTGAAGTTCGGGAACCAGGCTTGAAGTCTTCTTCCGAGCTAGCCCGGTTGTGAACGAACCGAAGGCAAGGGAATGTAATCAATGTTGACTTTATGTGTTTTGAATAACAAATACACTTTCTTGCGGTAGCGGTTCTGTGTCGCAGTGTGTTCTTCTCGAGGCTGTGATTCAACTCCTCGAGGGTAGGCGTTCCTTTTGCCTTTCGTCACGCGAAAGACCAAGAGTAAATGACGCAGCAGCAGCCGTCTCATATTTTACCACTTGGTTCATGCGGGATAAACCTCACCCTGCTTCTTGGTCCCACGAGGATGAACCTTTTGGCCTTTGGTGTGGTTGATGCCAAGAAACTGTAAAACAATGTTCAGTTCCTTTGGGTACAACTAGCCTGACAACGGTCACAAACATACAACGACCAACAGTTTAATTCAATTGTCATGCTCGAAATTGGTTGGTTTGTGCACGAAGGTGAACGCTGCACTGAGCGTGTCCGTGGCTGTAAAGATAAAACAGTATCTTTCGCATTGTTTTGATGGTTTTTGCAATCGCTTATAGGCCCATAGGTTGCATGATGCACGATGCCTCTCTGTCTGTTGATTTTAAGCCTCGCCACAAATTCGGATTCCATTACCGTGCGAAATGCGTGTAGGTGCATTAGCGAATGAGATATCGTATGAGATTGTCTAACCCTGTTTACTTTTGTTATTCCATCCGATGAATGCAAACATGTTTACACCGGTTGGAAAATTGTATTACACTTATTTCCAGATCTCTTTATGTATCTCTTTATGAAATTGGTTTTTGTCTGAATTTACCACTCCCAAACGTCATAATCAAATATAAATAACTAAAATACATCTCCCAAAATATATTACAAGACACACATTACTATATTTTTCCTTCCAGAAGGCGTTGACATCACACAAATGCACACACCACTTTCCAATACAAATTTGCCTTAGTAGTGACTTAGTTGGCGGATTTACAACGATTTTGTCAATAGGGAATAGAGCGGTTTGGTCAGAGTTACTCATGCCATATAGATGCTATAAATTCTAACAAGTGAAAATAATTCCTGACAATTAAGAATCATTCAGATAAAATGCTTCTCCTTCTTTTTCGTCTTTCTGTTCTTGGCTCAACAACCTGCTAGGCCATGACGGTTATCTAAAGGCTTTCGAGATTTGTTAAGACTACGTAGTTCGATAGTTACTTCTCATTACGTAAAAACGGTAGTGCCGTTGACAGATCGGTGCCACTGCCACAAATTCAACCGGACCGCCCTCTTTAAAATTTGTATACGTATAAATATTGATTGTAGTTTTAATAATCATTACCATTTTCATACAACAATTTATGCATTATTTAAAAGGTCGTATTCTATAGTCTATATTATTATTGTGGCTTTAAAACACTGGTATTGAGTGTAAACAGGCCGCTCGATTTGATAGTGTTTAAAAACTACTTGGCGAAAAAAAAGAAGTTATCGACATGTAATCAAAATATTTAAACGATGGAGAAAAAGTCCTTCACAGAAATGAAATGATGAAGCGATTGACATTTTAAAACAGCCCCTATAAATAGCCTATATTAATCATAAAAGATTATTTTCGTTACTGGTTAGCATGTGTTGCACTAGGTTTAAAAAGCCAGAGCTTTCGATGAAAAATGTTTTAGAATATCAAATAAATGTGGAAGGTAGCATGAGTTTGTTTGCCAGCAGGAAAGTGACAACTTATTTTGTTTATGTCATAATAAACAAGAGCCATTGTATTTTGCTTTATTATTTATGTGTGGTTAAGTATCAGTCCAGTTTTAGACCAATAAATTCACCCACAAATTCGTCCAGTTGCAAGGACTTGAATTGTTACATGGGTCCTAATAAAGATAATCGCTACAACAACAAAATTAAAAATTCGTTATTGTTGTATGCTGAGCTATATAAATATTGCTGATGCTTGAAATGCTTTGACGTATTTGTTTTTTTTTTTTTGCAAAGACTAAACAAGCTGCCTAATATCCCATAAATTCAGTAAAGACGTGTGCACTAATGGTACTTCGCCGGAATACACGCACTCAATGGACATTTTTATCTTTTTCCCATCGCCCCTGTCATTCACTAACTAGACAAACTTGCATGCCCGTTTCTTTTTCACCTTGGGCACGTAATTATGCTGGCTTACTTGGGCATGTTCCGAAAAGTGCTTGGTGCATGACGCACAGTCTCTCAACGGTACCATCTAGTCGCAACGCAGTCATTTGACAGGAAAACTGCAATGTCGTTGCAAAGCACGAGATAGCATCTGAGGGCAGTGAACAGATCCCGGCCCGGGTTCGCAGAAAATTTCCGGTAAATCCGTTCGTAGAACACACGGTACTTCACGTGTGTGTAGCCACACGGATGGTGAGCCGGCTCGAGAACAATTTGCGGATTGAAATGTCTTGTTGCATAATCATGGATCGTTGTCTTTTCCAACAAACATCCCGACCTGTGGCAGCTGCATTGTACGGGTCTTATGTACGGGGGATAGCACAGTGTTGCCATGTTCCGGCATCGATTCCGTAAAAGATGAGAAATGTCAAGAGCTTGTCTTGTTGTTTGCACTTTCTCAGTACCGCTCAGAGTTGCAGGAACGGAAACAAACCAGAGCTAGCACGGGAGCCCTATTTCCACTCCGTTCCGACTATAGCAGATATGTTCCTGGCAAGCAGTGATTCAGACGCCTTCGGTTTTCCATTCATTTTCCGCTAGTCCGCTCGAATCTCAACACGGTGCAGCACATTCCTGTGCAGTGCCTGTCGCCTGCAACGGTATAATTTTCAAATTATCACATTGTTTGCTGGTAAATATACTGTAATTAAACTGGGAAAATGGTTTTCCATTCATTTTAATATTGGCATGGACACTATCAACGGTAACAATCGAGATTGGACTGGATTCGTGCTTCTGAACCTCGGACGACCTGTACTTCCCGGGCGGATTTTCCGCCTTTGAAACCCCGGCAAACGCCCACAGTTCTGGGGGGAATCTCAACAGAAGAACGTTCTCTGTAATATCTCGCCCGGTCATCGATGTTCAATACGGCAACGTAGCACACTAGCCGCCATTCGATACTGGGCATGGGAAAGTCATGCACTCGCCGGTGACTTAATTTATATCTATCTACATTCTGTGTCGTTCACTAAATACCGGAACCGTTAACTGTACTGCCCAGGGTGCATTATCGTACCGATTCGCGGGCTATAAATCTAATTCTAATTTAGTTGTGATCTAAATTATAAACCCACACACCTGCTGAGCGATCACAACCCATTACAGAGAGCTATGGTAGATTTCCGTTGATTGGTAAGAGTTTTATTCATTGAAATTGGAGCGCACCGATAATAGGTTCTGTTCTACGAATACTCTTTGAGTTGTGATAACAGAGCACGCCAGATTACAAACATTTCTCTTTGAACGTTACATTTGATAAGATTTCGGAATCCTTTGTACGCTTCAGGCTAGTAAGTAGCAGAAAAAGAAGGAAGGCTTTTTATTTTATTAATTTTGTATTTGACTTTATCGATGAAAGATGGATAATAATTTTGTGCGACTGTATTGAACTTTTTACGCGAAGGTATGTAGAACTGAATTTGACAGTGGGTAGATAAAGTGGCCTGCAAGATTTGCTTAAAAAACCCTTGTATTTTCTTTGTCTTCCTCAATAATATGGGGTGGCCCGTCGTCATCGTCGGGACCGAACTGTCATACAGAAGGACCGGGGTTCAAATCTCGTCCGAACCGTCCACCCGTAGTTAGGATTGACTACCCAACTGCCAAGGATCAAAGGAACAAAAATGGAAACGGAAACGGTTACTTGGAGAATTCGAAGAGATCAACAGAACTGGTGAAAACAAGCAAAGAATAGAACATCAGTACCAAAAAAAGGGAAAGAGAAGGGATCGCCAGTGGCAGACGAGGAGAAAGGAATCTGTAGAGGATGTGGATTGGGAGGAGAAAAAGAAGGTGCATTCTTAGAACTAGGCAACTTAGAACTGGAAATGGAAATAGCCTAAGAGTGACACTTTTCCGAAGAAGGACCCTTAAACAATTGACACCGAATTCCGTTGGGGGGGAAGGTAAGGGATTAGTAACTAGACCAGGCAGTCTGATCCTGAAACGCGTTTGAAATTCTTACACCTCCAAATTTTGAGATGCAATGGTCACATCAGACGGATTCCAAATTACACTGTCATTTTGAAGAGGCGTCGTAGTTGAATTTCATCCACTAACAGTCCTTATCATACAAGATCGCGATCGAAAAGGCCAAGCGGTCATCGTTTTTCTAGAGACCTCGTCAATCACGAGACCATTTCGTCGAACGGGCATTGCCGAATTAGAGATCTTTCTGTGTATATGGATCAAAAAGAGTTGCTGTCTCCGAGTCATTTCCGCAATTAACCTGCTTTAGAGAGATCAGACCCACCTCCGAAATGATGCAAAAGTTCTCGGTACCTAATGGAATGGAAGCTGGGGATTGTTTTCGGTAATCTTTTCGTCATTCATTAGAACCATTAGCTACTTACAGCTTTTAGTCGTAAACGTACCATCGAAAACTTGTTGTTTGATGATGAACATTCTTCAAAACAAGTTTTCATTTGCCCATTTCGTTGGAATGTTTCACCGTTGTCGTCGGGCCTGTGCTGTTGCAACTCTTCGGGCGTATCTGGCGCCAGATAATTTACCGTTTTTCCATTTCCTCTAAATAAAAAAAGAAAACGCTCGTAAAGTAAAACTCTTCAGACCTTACCGGGAGACAATGGTAGCAAGGGGGAAATTAAATTAATTTGCCCTCGTGCCAGTCCCGATATCCGGAGGCTTGCATTACGCACTGGCGCTGCGACCGTGTGCTAGTGCCAAAGTAGCGCCCTAGATGGAAACCGTTTAAGTTAATTACCCTCCCTTCCATTACCCAAAATACTATCCAATGTTCTACCGAATCCGTGCGAACCTTGCTCATTTCGTCCCATTTCGCCTGAAAAGTTGGCTCAAGAGCCATGACCCTTGTACACATGTTACTCATCCCCCGGCATACACAAGACATTGAGTGCTGAATGACTGAAAAAGGCAGTGGCCAAAAAAAAAATGTGTATACGAAATGGAAGTGAGAGAGTTAAGTGTCTTTCCGCGTGCAAACCATCGTTTCGCACCCGGCACCTAGTCGGTAGGAGAGAAAAATTGGATTCGCGCCACAAAACTTTACATTCAATTTGTCCAAAAATCTCTGCTTACTGGCCTGCTCGTGCAGTACACAATGTTCCCGGTTGGAACAACGCCACCCATCGAGCATTGGAACGGCAAATTCCGGGCTAAGATATGCCTCGCCCTTGGTTCACTTACCATTTTGTGACTTTGTTGTCATGTTCAGCGATGCCGATGGGCACATGGGAAGAGCGGATGAGATAATAGGGTCCGAATGGAGATGTGCCACCCGGGAAGAATCGTTTTTATTCTCTGCACCGAGAGGCTACTCTCCTAATGGATGCTAATTGCTGGTAATCGAGCACCGGAGTCGAACAAATATCTCATTCTTAAAAATAAACCCTACGGCAACGGCTTCCGCGACTTCGCTCCGGTTGTTGCCCAAAATGGGAAGGGAAAGCATTCAGTTGCCAAAGACTATCGGGACAAAAAAGGGGAAACAAAATGGCAACCGCTGCGCTGGAGTTGGAGAATGCCGAGAGCAAAGGATTAAAGGTTGTTGTCCGTATCGTAAAAGCAATCCGGTCCTTCACATGGGAGCCTTCCGAAGGTTAATTAGGGTACGGATGAGTGGATTTTATCGCTCTGTCTGGCTTTCACAAGGAAGCCGTTTTTCAAAACAAACCGTACCATACTTTTTGCAGTAGCAGTGATGGTAAGCCTTTCCTCGGGGAAGCCTTCTCATATCAGTCAACCCGCACGAAGGAGTCGCTCGTACTAAAAGAGATAAAAAGTAAAGAAATACCTGCACCTCCCAAAACGACACGAATCCTCTACCGGATGAAGTGATGCTGCCATATAATGTTGTTTAAGAAAAATTCTAAAGATCTTTTCCCTGAAAGAATGAATTTCCGTTGCAAAACACTAATTACTTCCCGTGTCTGTGGGGCGGGTGTTTGGATCGCAATAGCAACAAACGTCGCGCTCTTGGGACAACTTGAGGTAACCGACACACACACGCACACACATATACACCACAATCAAATGCAGAGCCGATGCTGTGGCCAAGCGCTCCTTACGGAAATTATTGTGCTACTGTCTTCTGACGTGCCGTGGAAATAGTCATGGCATCATCGTTGCCGGCCTCCAACATCAATAAGCGCATAGAGAAGAACAAAAACGCAAGCACCGCAGGAAGCAAAACTATTTCATGCCAAACCCTCGCTCGTTTTGCTAGCCATATTCTCTATCGGCTGGTAGCTTGTAGAGCTAAAAAACGGGATAGGAGATCAGCACGAGCTGAGCCACGGAGACAGATTCCGGAAGTCGATTTCAAGCCGGATTTAACGAGAAAAATGAGAAATATGAAACCGGGCTGATCCGCGTTCCAGGGCTAGTAGAGCAACGAAACGAAGGAAAAAAGTTTTTTGGGTGGAATGCCTACGCAGTGCAAAATAAGACGAAAAAAAAATATATATCAGCGCGTCACCGGTTCCGTGTTCCGGTGGCGGATGGTTTCTCGAGACTGCTCGAAGTTGCCTCGTCTAGTTTTATTTTTTTTTCTGTTGATGTGTTCCGCTACTCGCCCCCGCCGACAACGATGAACGGCAGATGAAAAGAAATAATGAACTATTTTTCCCACTGACAGTTTTCTAGTTTTCATCACCATCGTCAACCTGCTATTCAAAGGATCGTACGGGATTTTGTCCTTACTTATTTTTTTTTCTGTGTGTGTGAATGCTTCCATGACGCTTTTCGAGTTAGTTTGTGAACGAATAAAAACTAGAACGGTGAGCTCCGCGCTTTCCCTTCTGTTCCCGTTTTCACCTTTTATAGCTTCCGGTGGTATATGTGCGGCAAGGTTAAGAGGAATTGCAAAAGCGTTAACCCGGGGCATAGTTGGGCGCCATTTTCGGGCGCCTCGTGATACCTTCGGGGAAGGTGTAAAGCGTTTGACTTGCTCGTTGGGAAAGCCAACCGAGCGGAGAATCGCACCGAACGAAGACTTTGCCTTGCGAGACGAATTGAAAGACAACGCAAGGGCAAAGAATAAGCAGAAGAAAAAAAAAACGCACCAAAACCCACCATTAGAGTGCATTACGATGGGACCCAGCAGCACCCGGAAGCGAGTGGAACCGACTTCCTTAGTCTGGTTTACCGAGGAGGGCACAGCACAGATGGCGGTTTCGTTGGTTCAACTGGAAAATTGAGTTTTCAGCGCAGCCAACTTTCAGGCATCGCACACACATACACACGGACAGCAAACCGTCTGTCTGTCTTCAGTATTCGAAGCGAAAGTATACCCTCCCAAGAGGAACGTAAACCCTCGATAGAACGCAAAAGGCGCATGATGATGACGATCCGCCAGGGAGTTTGCCGACAAACCGTTGTTCTGGGATCGTAGCTAGGGTGAACCGGAAACGCCACTGTATGCCCCAATCCGTGTCGTACCGAAAAATTGTCGTTCTTAGCATGGGTAATAGCTGGCTTCCAATAGTGGTTGGGCCCATTGCCCACTGCCCACAGTGCGCTTTGTTCTTTCTGATCCTCACTATTCTTGGCGTACTGCTTCTTTTCTGGGTCAACAAGAGTTTGATCTTGGGCATATTTAGTGCTGTTTCTTGCGTCAAAACAACAGAAAAAAAAACTCTTATCTTGGGAGCTCTTGGAATTCACCTATATAAATATAAAGGTATCGTACGGTATCGTAGTTGCATTTTACGTTTCATCAAGAAAAGCCGTGGGAACGAAAAACCCGTGTTTTACCCAACCTCAAATACCATTTCGGTAGAAGTGAGATTTATATTATTTTTTTTTTTCGTTTTCTTTATATGTGTGTACGTATCGGTGCTATGGAATGCCGGTTTTTTGTACCACGCAAATTTCCCTGGAAGAGAAATGAAAGACTGTGACAACTTAAAGCCTTCCCAAAAGCATGGCAATCCATCGCGTGCACAAGGTAAACGCTTTTTCTTCTCCAGATAATATGGAACAACGTTTATCAAACCCATGGGGAAAACGACCACAATTACATGGAATGGAATGCTTCATTAGAAATAAACAAGAATTTGTATGCTTTTGTTTTGTTTGTGTTTGTTATCATCATTTACTTAAAAGGCCTTGAGAGACGAACATAAATAGCTTAGGTATTTGAGCGCAAATCACGATTTGCGGGGAAGAAGAAGGGATTTTATAGCTATAGACCTTACGGTCATTACGACAAGTAAATGTTATTGATTTAAATCTTCAACACTTATCTACAAAAAGTTATATTACTGCGTGAAATGCATTGCGATATAAAATAAACTTTGTAAAGTAATAATTTCTGAAGAAAAAACCTGTTGCTTGCATGTCGAGTGCATCGTTTACATGAGCTAACCTTGCCAAAGAATTACGCAAACAATCAAAACAAAAGATTTATTCGACATCTGTCAAAATCTAATTTTTGGTTTTTGCTCGACCAAAAACTGGAGGACAAACAAGCATTTTAGATTTTTAAAAACTGGCATAAGCTATTATAGATCCAATCACAGATATAAGCTACAATAGATTCGTAATCAAAATCGAAGAATTTATGTCTCTTGCTATTAGAATTGTAGCGACTATTGAAATAAACAACGTCAGAAAATGTCTAGCCATAAATCATTTTCCGAGAGGTCCTATTTTAGTACACAATTTGAAACTCATTCGTCACTGGTGCCAAGTTTAACCCGCATGGTAGACAACTTTTGCCCCTTCCCGTACGCAGCTAAACGAAATCACTCACAACCTACACTTAGTTCATCATTTTTGACAGGTACTGGGGAAGATAAGTCTATTCATGTTTCATTCTTCAGCTTTTTGCAAACACCCAACGGCGGTGTTATAGAAGCATAACCAAACCACATCGGAATGAACGCAAACAGTCATAATTCATCTGGCAGCACGTCTTTTACCGCATGCATGTGCGGGTGTGTGTGTGAGAAGGCTTCATTTTTTTGTGCTTTCTATTGTAAATGAAATTTATTTCGCACCCATCAACTCGTCCTAATTCATACGGCGCCAAACAACCGACCAAGAGCAGCGTACACATGCTTGCCCCGATTAGCACCATCCTGTCTAGGACGTAGCCGGTCAGCCCCACCCTTAAACGATGGGCTGTAGAAAATGCTTCCGGTATGCGATAGCTGGAGGTGAGTGATGTGTTTTGGTTTCGATGTTCCGCTAGTTCTATCATGCTATTTCCATCTAGACGAGACCCGCCATATGTTAGGACCGAATGGAAAGCGAAAGAGAAATATGGAACGGCGTTGTTTTGCAGGGATATGAAATAAACTCTCGCGGAGCTGTAAAGGATTAGCCATAAAGAAAAATTCCGTGCGAAAGACACACAATGCGGAATACATAAACAAATGCCGACTGTGTATAGGCCGTATACAACCACTCGAGGAAGGTTGGATTTGAATTAATGTAGTCAGAGAGGCTTAAACTTTACACGGATTGATGGAAAACAGAATCGAAAAGGTTTTGCGATTTTTGGAAGTTTGAAAACATACAGTCGATTAGCTTTGAAGAATTTTTTTGAATAAGCAAAACTTGGCCCGTTGAATAAGCAAAATCCCATGAAGACTTCAGATTGAAACTGTTCTCACTGATCAACTTCGCCATAGCGATTCACTCGTCGTCGGGTAGAGCAACGCACAATGGAAGTGGCAGCTTATAACAAAATGCAACATGCTCTCTGCTCCAAGGTGGAAAGACGTGAGGGTCTATTTGGGCGTATTCCTGCTGGTGGTTTGGTTTTTAATTTATATATTCACGTAGATTATTTGCAAGATGGGGCGGCCCATTAGAAGAGAAGACTTCACAGAGTCTTCACAGGGCAGCACCGGGGATCAAATCCCTTCCAGACCGTTACCCCGTACTGAGGACTTGCTATCCAACAACCTGGTATCTGGAAGTCTAATAAACCATTAGATGGCTGGCGTGACCTTAGAGGTCAGGAAGAAGATTTCCACGATGACTATATGTATGAATTAAGTTGTTGCTGACACTTAACTTCGTAGTCTAGCCCCAAACCTAAGACTAGATCAGGCCATCATGGACCCCAATAGGTTGTAAAAATCTTAAAGCAATGGCGGCCGGTTTGACGTCCAAACAATCAGCTAATTTCCATCATTGTCACAAGAGTAAATGTTTTTGCCTTATCTGCTGCAAACCCCTGCAGGAATGATTACCATGGCAATACGGATTCTCAGTACAAAAATGTATTTAATGTCGCTTTGTATTTTTAAATCAATTAATTGTCCCTCTGGCAGCTTCCAAGAATCGGATCTGGTTGTTAAGGGCAATAATAACCCGAGCAAACAATTAATTTTCTCCATTATGTAGATGTCCTTCAATCGAACAGTGATCCTGTGGGCCGAATGAACTGTTCAATTGATTTTATTTCATTTACCATCACATTTCACCACCGTAAAATCATCACGCCCGTCGTAAGCTGCTTCCTACTGCCACGTGCCACTAGTTCTTCTGTAGTTGGTACCTCAAATGATGACTGTTACCTATCCACAACGGATAAGACAGAAATGGGGTGAGGCTGGAAATTGAGTGGAACGGATGAAGGGTTTGTTTTCTAGGAAACATGACAATTTTGTACCCCATCGTCTCTGTACGATGGAGCGGAGGTAGAAATCTGCAAGCATAACATCGTTTCGATAGATTCCAATGGCCTGCAGAGACACTGTAGGTAAACATCAAAGATCGTCAATCTTCCAAGGGGATGAGTGAGTTTTAATAGCAACAGTTTTTCTGCACATTAATTAATTGGCCATCAGCCATAGGAATCCTTCACTATCTTTACAGACTTAGAAACCTGTCAACGTTTACCATGTAGCACTGTGGAGTAGCAGCTTTAATATTACGGCATAATCTCCGTTTAGCTCACTGGAGAGTTGTATTAAAATCATTTAAATTTTCCTTTTTCTGTCTAAGGCATTTTTGAACATAAGTATAGGTACAATAAATACCAATTTGTTATAAAAAAAAACATGTTGTAAATCGACCCAGTTGCCAATATGTCGAAAATTTCAATCCCATTAAATCCTTCGTTTATGCTTCAGATCAACACATTGCCGGAATATTGTCTTTTTTTTACGGATCTGGAACTACAATGGCCAGTGTGTATAGTAAAATCAGACAGAATGAACATAGAAAAAGCTGTTACCCTTCAATACTAGTCCTCCAGCGTCGTCATGGATTGGTAAAAGAACTGAATGTGAAAGTTTTGGAATAAAGCTTTGCGGCGGGCACGTTGTCCGTCGTCCTCCAGCGTTTCTCTCCCTATGGTTCGTGTCAGTGTAAGCAAACCTCCAAACGCGAACCAATAAAATAAATTATACGTAGTGGAATTGAAAAACTTTCCCTATGTATACACACATCTACCTCACCGCAAACATTCTTCACCTTTGCACAGTAATGTAAAATAACCTGCTGCTTACTCATACCTTATGTTAAGTATTCTTTTCATTTCGATCCCTCGCTGTGGTCACATTCACTGACGGACTGCAGCTTGCACCGTACTAACCAAACCCATTCACAAAATCTGTGACGAAGTACCGCGGAGAAAAGGTTTGCCGAAAAAAAAAACACACACACACACATATATCTCCAAGCATGTCTCACAATAAATCATGCCGCGGGTAAAGGCTACCAAAATTGCGGCGCCAGGCTGGCAAGACTTCTGCGACCTTTCTCTCTCTCTCTCTCTCTCTCTGGCTCACACTTTACTCGTACGAATGCTTTTATATCGGATTCGTCAGCTGTGAGTGTTTGGGTTATGAGAAAAAAAAGCATACAAACCCATTCCTTCCTTCGCTTAAGGACCGTAAGGTGTCCTGGAAGTGAAGTGAAGGGACAAGACCACATCGGTTATGGTTGGTGGCATTATTCATGGGTCTTTTTTTCTCTGTAAGCAGTTGAACATGTTTGTACCTAGCTCTGGAATACCTTCGCATGCTGATACAGGCGAGCACTTTGCGCGCTGGTTGCCAATAATTTCAATACGAAGAATTTTACGTGGTCAACCCACACACACACACGTACGTACTCTGTTCCACTTGGGCAAAATAGGCTGTAGCAGGAAAAAATGCTTTACGCTGTGGGTGCAGCTCTACATTTCGAACATATGCTACCACAGTAAAGCTTTGACAACTTTCAGCAATGAAGGTTTCAATCGTTTGGTAGATTCCAAAGCACTCGGCGAGTGTTGTGGGATGAAAAAAAAATCAATATCTGTATACAATCATAAATAGCTGGGGATGGGGCAAAAAGCAATACCAAAAAAAAAACGTGCACCCAAAATCAGCAGCATTACTTCCCGATCGATCCTCCGTCATCCAAGTTGCGCTTCAAAAGGTTAGAAAGAGATGTGGTTGAAAAAAGAGTATAATAAAGTTTTGCAATCGAAAGGAGGGGATGTTCCTGAAGCTGCACACCTGAACGTGAACGGAAAAGTTCTATTCACACGGTGTATTTCAGCAAACAGTTACAGCTACGGTGATGCCCTTCTCCACTAAAGCAAACCTCTGTTGTCGTCCAACCGCAGGATGCAGCTCGTAAAAGTAAACAAATTGTTGGCAACCGTAGATACCGTTACTTAGGGCATTCTTCCGCTTTCGAGTCTAATCCTTGCCGGCGCTTGGTATGTGTGAATGTGTCGTTTGAGCAACCAATAAACTGCTGTCAATAGGAACAATCTTTACAACCGTCACTGGATAACCGGCTGCCACCGACAGCAGTGTTGCCTCACCCGGATGCTATACAATTGCCACAAATTAACTGAGCGTTGTAGCTTTGCACCATTCGATTGCTGGCCCACAAACACCTACCGGAAGGATGGGACTGTCCAAAAAGCGATGCAGCAGCTACAAAAAATAGAGTGTAAAACATGCAAACACCCTACCCCACGATGCATCAGGGATGCCACATCGCTGCGAGGGTTCAAGTTATACCATTTTTAGCGAAACTCGAACCACTCACCTGAACCGGAGATCGTTTGCTCCGTGCTAACGTGCACCGGTTGCATCGGTTGCACCACACACTTTGCCTCGAGGACATGGGAGGATGAACCTTTTTCACGGAATGGAAAAAGTTTTAATTAACGTAGGGACGTCTCACTGCTGCTGGCTGGCTGCGGACCAACCACGTTTATGGCTCTTTTGTCGAAAACTGTAATTCGCTCCGTTTCTCGGCTGCCCACAAGCAATAGCAACAATGATGAAAGGAAATATCCTAGGCTTCGAATACTATCCAATCGTATCGCCATCATGTGGGAAATACACTGGATCGTGAAATAGTATTTCCGCGAATTGAATCCAGTAAGACAAAAACAAAACTGTGCCAAATCATACAAAATACGTTCTTCGGTACGTTAATCTTTTAACTGTTTTACTTCGAATAAGTTTTTTTTGTGGTAAACGGAAATGAAGCATATTGCACACAATTTGGTCGTTCAAAGTTTTTGTTTGCAGTCTTTCAAAATGTTTGTTGTTCATTTTTTTCTAACGTGTTTTTTTAAATATGACGGCTTGCTCCGTATTTTCTACCCCGCATGTTGACTAGTGTTGACTTTTTTTATGCGCTTTCTTGAGAATACGTCCCGGCTAAACCAACAGCAATGCTAACACTGATCTGAGTGTAGCCGTTCGCGAAGGCCGATCACAGCGATGCCTATCAAACGCTAGCGAACAAAGCATACGTCCGTTAAGCGTAGTTCTCGGACAGGGTATGCTGTTAGCTACTGCTGTCCAACACGTGGATTACTACTGCAGTATCTAAGCATGCATTGGAATTGTAATACTTCGTCCTTAATAAAATAGAGTACAATGAAGTCATTACAAAGTATTTGACAGCTTTGTGCTATAGGTATAACATATTAGATCGATGTCCACTTCCATCTCTCTTATCTTCTTGTTACTTACTTATCAAGCGCTACAACCGCTATGCGGTCTTAGCCTGCCGGAGCAGAATCCGGAACCAGTTTTCCCGGCCTTGATGACGGATGATTTCACGCCATCCTCCCACCTCAATCTGGGCCTACCACGCCTCCTCTGTCCGTGTGGACGGCCTACAAGGACTTTCTGAGCTGGGTCGCCCGGTGCCATGCGTATAACATATCCAGTCCATCGGAGCCTGGCGAGCCTAATAAACGACGGTGAGGTCGTCATACAGTTTGTACAGCTCGTCGTTGTAGCGGCTCTTCCATTATCCTTCCTCACATACCGGGCCAACGATCCTTCTGAGCATCTTCCTTTCGAACGCGGCTAAGAGGGCTTCGTCTGTTTTGGACAGGGTCCATGTCTCAGAGGCGTATGTAAGTACTGGGACTATAAAGGTACGATACAGTCCCAGCTTCGACCGTCGCGACAGGTTTTTTGAGGTGAGATGTTTCCTCAGGCTGTAGAATGACCGTCTGGCCGCCAGCATCCTATCGCAACTCCGTCTCTATGCTGTTTTCGGTGCTGACGTTTGACCCAAGATAGGCGAAGTTTTGGACGACTTCAAATTTGCGGTCACCCATCAGTACATCACCCCCACGTAGTTCCGGATTTCTTAGTGGGGCCGCTGATGGTGCAACCATCAATTTGGCCTTTGCCTCGTTAATCTACAACCCAAGGATTTCTGCCGCCGCAGACCAATGATGTCTATATCATCAGCGTATGCCAGGATCTGGGTTGATTTATAGAAGATGGTTCCCGAAGTCTCCACCTTCGAGTCAGGGATGGCCATCTCTAGCGTCAAGTTTAATAGCAGACAAACGAGCCCATCTCCCTGATGCAGACCTTTGGTGGTAGCAAAGGACCCTGAGAATTTTCCATCCACCTTCACCTGGCTGGACGTTGGTCATGGTCATTCCAACAAGCCTGTTCAGTTTGCCTGGGATTCCAGAATAGCTCATGATCTCGTAGAGTTTTACCCTGACTATGCTATCATATACGGCCTTCAAATCTATGAAGAGATGGTTCATGTTCAACTGGTGTTCAGCCATCTTCTCCAAGATTTCCCGCATGGTGAAGATCTGGTCAGTGGTAGATTTTCCGTTTCGGAATCCTCTTTGATAGTTCCCACTTCTTCACCCCGACATAACGCTCAAACAGCATGGTTTTCGATGGCCGGCATGACCTTAGAGGTGGTTAAGCCAAGAAGAAGAAGAAGCCACGTTCAAGCCTCGTCTGAACTCATAGTCCAAGAGTTCTTGTCGTCAAGGGGACGTCATTTTCCAAGAGATATCGTCTAACAAGGAACATTGACCGAATCGAAGAAACAAGAGACCTTTTAAATTGTCTGTCCGATTTGAACAACTCTTCAACTCTTATGCTTCAACATCTTCAATACTACAAGTTTTGTCTAATAAATTCAAATTCTTTATTTCATAAAACAGATAAATTCCATCAATGATATCGTTCTTTGATGGGGTTTCGAGCATTACCGTAAACAATCGTAAGTAAACTGAGCCAAAAATGACCATCAAAATGGCTAGCAGCAACGAAATCAAATCAACTTTGTGCTGACCTAGTACAAAACTAAATGCCTACGCTAGCAACAGGAAATCACCATAGGAAATTTGACTCATTTCACGTTGTTGCACGCTCTCACGTCGCCATCTCTGTACTGGCACAATGCTCGTTGTCCATGTTTCAGTTATCTATTTTTTTTTGCCTTGCTGCACCGAAACGGGGCCGCCCTTGCAGTCGCGTGAGTAATCCCCTTAAGCACATTATACAATAAATTTAAATCTTTCACTCCAGCTGACAAACTGAGAAGACGTGCGATTTTATTTCCCGGCACTCAATGAAAACGTCGACGGCGTTTATTGTTGCCCTTATATCGAGGGAGCTGAGTCGCATGAACTAGGCGGAGGGAAAGCACAACGAGTAAACCTTCCAATCCGGGTCCAACGGAGCGAGACGTTTAAAATGTGATTATCGTCTTCATTTTATTTCCGTCACTCTTGTACGCTCGCTTGGCCAACGACGATGACACGACGGCAGCGAAATGATAGCGCCGGGCAGGACACGGACCTCGTCCTGTCAGTGCTGTTTCGGCGTGGTTGAATCACATTTCTTCGCCCGCTTTGAACCATGCCTTCTTGTCAACGAGCGTATTTGGCAGGCGGAATCGAGATGGCAAACGATGGTTCTGTAGTAGCAACAGCGTAGCCCGTTTTAACGTTCGTTGGCTCGAAATTGTGCCATAGAACGGTTTGATTGACCATAGAGAGGGCATGTCGCCATTAATGATGTTTTTCCACTTCCGGTAACATTCAATCAGCGTGAAACTATGCGATGTTGAGGGGATCTTGCAGAAGCTACCATTAGGCGGCCCATTATAGTTTAAAGCAAAGATGAAAACAGCCAGAACAGGTGAAACGGATGAAAGAACAAGAGATATTTGAAATAGAAGGATTAATAATTTAACAATTTGAAAAGAAGACGTATGCTTTTCGTACCACATATTTGACATGTTCCCAGACATAATCGTTACCAAACAGTAAATATTATTATTTTCATTGTGAATTGTGTCTTACATTTAATGGAGGCGCATGGTAGTTTATGTGCTTTTTCTAATTTTCAATCGTATTGTCTGAAAAAAATCATCTACTTCTTCTTTGACCCTTTCATTCTGCCTTGGCCTGCCTCTTATATCATGTAAAAGAAGGCCTTACGATACGTAAAAAGTATGTAATGAATACATGGCATGGCCATGTGTTCCTGAGGTTGGCCTAGTATTTACCTTTAAATATTGGCATGCATGGTTTCTGCCTCAACTCTGGGTGACCACCAAAAAGTGGTCTCGTCGTCAAGGCCGAAGGTGTCCTCCACGTCCAAGGTGTCTTATCCTACAACATATTGTGTCTTAACAAAGTTTTCAAAGGTCCGTTTCGAAGGACCTTTCAATCGTATCAGCCATCTAATGTTCTTCTTCTTGGCTTAACGGACGTAAATTCACGCCGGCTATCTAATGGCTTACTTGACTAGCTGAAACCTCATAGTTGGATAGTCAGTCCTCACTACGGGGGGACGGTCCCGATGGGATTTGAACCCGGGTACTGTCGTTTGAAAAGCGGCGCCGCTTTCTTCTATACCACCGGTTCCCCCCCCCCCCCCCCCCCCCCCCACGTGAGGACTGACTAACCAACTACGTGGTATCGGCAAGTCTAGTAAGCCATTTTCGATAGCCGGCAAGATCTTAGAGATCTTTAAGCCAAGAAGAAGAAGAAGCCACGTCCAAGTCTCGTCTGATCTCATAGTCCAAGAGTTCTTGTCGTCAAGGGGATGTAATTTTCCAAAAGATGTCGTCTAACAAGGAATTTTTTTTGGCCGAATCGAAGAGACATGTTACCTTTTCTATCTACAGACAGCCTAATCGAAGATTAGATCCTTATTGCCTAAGAAATAAAGGGCTTTTTCGTGTATGAGGTCGAACAAAAAGTTCCAAGAATGATGGACAGCGCTATTTCCGCCTGAGGCCTCCCCAAATCTGAGTCCTCTTATGGTAAAATCGAATAAATGACACTCAAAGACCTCTAGATATTTTATAATGAAAGAAAATGACGAAGTATTGATAGGTGAATTGATTTACTAATTAATCTGTAACGATAAGTTCCAACATTATGCTATAGCAGTACTATGTTTTGATGCTCTGTTTGACAAAATAGTGACGTGCGTGATGTTTTTATAACATTTACATTTTGTGGGCGTAACATAATGGAGTGTATTCTCTAACGATACGACACATCATGTAATGTTCAATCAATCTGTTCTGCGACACGTCTACTTCTCAACCGTTCACTTGGCTCGTTCGTGTTTTCGTACCATTTCTTTACAACTCTGCACTGTTTAGCAAAGCTCAATTAAACTGTGTGTCGAACATATCGATAGCCTTCACATCTCATTGGTGGTCTCCGAAGGTTAGACCATGAAGTGACCATAAATATTTTATGCGACAGAAATAAAGCTTACCTATAAAGTTTTCTGCACTAAAGCACACACAAAACATTGTTTTCTAGCATATACTTGTGATCGTATGTGTGATATCGCTCGACAGCGGTGACTAGGCAACGGAAGATAAGTATGAAAGTGGCACCACTTTCTTACTGATCATGAGCACACCAGTCAATAACACATGCATTGTTAAGTACTGTGCGCTCGGTGTTTAGGCGCCGTGCGGCACAACGATTCCAACTAACTGCCAAAAGACAATGCCGGTATTTTAATACCGTCAGTAGTTAAGTCTTTTTTACGATCAAATGAAATCACTTCTCAAGCGTGACTGATTTCTGATGCGGGGAACTGTTAGCGAAATTCAATCAACACCAGCATTTTAATGGAAATGTAAGGGAAACGAATGAAGTGGTAACTCCTCAATAAAACTACATTTCAAGTTTGCTCAGGGTACTTGTTTATTGTTTACTCACGATTCTGCAATCAAATGTAGTCCGTAATCTATAGCCCATTAGTGTAATTTTTTTTTGTCATGGCTGTTACATTAATTAAATTACTTGCTGCTAAGTACACTTATCTATCTTTACGGTCATATTTACTTGCAGGTTGGGACGGAATCCACAGTACTGCATCCAACGCATGACAATCTTCACTGGGCATCGCGGGATCTCATCATTCAGGTAGTTACCATCCAACAGAAACATATTTTCCTACCAACCTATATTTCACTTCGTTGTTTTATCCTCTCCACCAGCTGCTGCCCTCTCACTACTCCACCGGGCAGCTAATATTGCGATGTTTGGCTGAAGTTGGCACCATTTACTCGGAAGTATCGCAAGCGCCGTTGGAATCTAGCCGCAAGGAACCAATTCCGGAACGAGGTATTTATGGCACATTTTCCGAAAAACCACACCCTCTCTACTATTGATTAGCTCTTGTACTTCCACGCGTTTGCTATCATAAATATGGCAATCATCGTCCCACTCTCTACGGCGAGAGATTGGTTCATGATGATAATGAAATTATCTGATTAATCATCCCGGTCCTATCAATGCCAGGTCCCGCGTGGTGATGCGCAGCCCGTCGGCAGCAAACCGTGCATGAATGATCCCATTTGTGAACATTAGCCTACACAAACACACCATTAGAGGCGGTGTCAAAATGTCAACAATTGAAATGATAATCAACTGTGTTATAAATTATGCACCGCATTAGTCTCGACACGGCTGCAGTTGCGTTTCCACGGTGCAACGTAATTATGCACCGTTTAGAAATGCAAAAATTAAACCATAATGAAAACGTTGAATGAATGCATCTATGTTGGTACCGTTCCAGCTCGCTCATATGCCGGAAGCTTTTCAATTAGACTGACTTATTTGAAATGATTTTGATTTGCAATAATTGATCTCTTTGCATCAATCGATGTCAACAGTCAAATGCTCGTAGATTTAATTTATTGAAAAGAAATATTTATTCAAATTGAACTTAATAGAAATCAATATTGTGAAATAATATTTTTACTATTAAGTAACGTTATCAAAATAAATAGTGTGTTACCTTTTGTATTGACTTTATCCTATTAACCAAACTACTTATCACAAATTTGAGTTACACGGATAAATCTATGAAGCAGTGCGTATTTTTAACTTGAAGATTTTAAACTTCAGAGTGACACGGTATAAACAACTTTTTTTAAGTTAAGCTATCAAACACAGTAATAAACGTGGCATTTGATGGAAACGCCGTGTACTTCAAATCAATGCCAGTTGTTGGATAAACTTTCCTTGAATGTGTACTCTTTATTACCTTACCTTACCTCAGGCTTTTTTGAAACAAAAATTAATTGGATCACTGCTGTGATCAATTCTCTTTGATGGACGACGTGCCCCTCGACGTAAAGATTTTCTTCTTCTTCTTGCTCTCCTCAACAATCTGTATAATCCAATTCTGGCTTCCATGACTTGATTATCTTGAATTCTGGCTTCCATAACCGTTATCATTTCTCTATTAGATCACTCTAGCGAAAATATATATTTCATACAGATATATTGTCGCATGAACGATGTTGTATTACAGTGAATTTTATATTACAAAAAGTGAAAAAGTGATTAAGTCATCGATATCTTACTTACTTACTTATCAGGCGCTACAACCGCTTTATGGTCTTGGTCCGCCGCAGCAGAATCCGGATCTGCTCACGGTCCCGCGCCGTCGTTCGCTAATCCGTTATACCGGCCTTGATGGCGGATGATTCCACTCCATCCTCCCACCTCAATCTGGGCTTACCACGCCTCCTCTGTCCGTGTGGACGGCCTACAAGGATTTTCTGAGCTGGGTCGCCCGGTGCCATGCGTATAACATAGCCAGTCCATCGGAGCCTGGCGAGCCTAATAAACGACGGTGAGGTCCTCATACAGTTCGTACAGCTCGTCGTTGTAGCGGCTCCTCCATTGTCCTTCAACACATACGGGGCCAACGATCCTTCTGAGCATCTTCCTTTCGAACGCGGCTAAGAGGGCTTCGTCTGTTTTGGACAGGGTCCATATCTCAGAGGCGTATGTAAGTACTGGGACTATAAAGGTCGCGACAGGTTTTTTGAGGTGAGATGTTTCCTCAGGCTGTAGAATGACCGTCTGACCGCCAGCATCCTAGCGCACCACTCTGTTTCTATGCTGTTTTCGGTGATGACTTTTAACCCAAGATAGGTGAAGTTTTGGACGACTTCAAATTTGCGGTCACCTATCCGTACATCACCCCCAAGTAGTTCCGGATTTCTTAGTAGGGCCGCTGATGATGCCGCTATCAATTTGGTATTTGCCTCATTAAGCGGACAACCCAAAGTTGGCTCGATCCTTCAATCCTGATACTTGGGAGAGGCGCAGACCAATGATGTCTATATCATCAGCGTATGCCAGGATCTTATAGTTGACTTATAGAAGATGGTTCCCGAAGTCTACACCTCCGAGACACGGATGGCCCCTCTCGGATGGCACATCGATATCTGCCATCTATTAAATAATTTCCAGGTTAATGAAAAGAGGGAGGTTTTTTAAACTCGAACGAGGAATAAATGGTCCTAAAGTTGTTGCTCACAATTAAATTTTTTTCTTTCAGGGATTAAGCTTAATGTACAAACTTAGATTACGAACTTTAAATTCACTCCATACAATGCACATGATAAAAAGACAACAAATAGTGACAAAAGACGGTTTAGTGAATCGTTACGACCTAGACTCGTTGTATGAGAACATCGGTAAAATCTGTTTGTAAATGTTAATGGTTAATATTATGAAATGATATTGATATGATATGATATTTAACTTACCCTAATATGTATGTGAGAGAGACAATTACGATTTTATTAAAATTACATGCTTTTTCCAATAGTTAAAGCGAACAAAATGGAAATTTATTGTAGTTCCTCATGGAGATGTCTGGTTTAGATTTGTTGAAGCTTATGTATTATCATTTAGCACATTTTTAAAGTATGGTACCTGTTTGATGTGTCTTATTAACTTGCCAAATATCAAAATCATGTGAAGTATGTTTCATTTCTGCTTTGTTCATCAAATTCACACTTAACGCATACAAATTTGAAATGATGTTTATTCACATTAAATTCGTAATTTGTATGAAAGCTATGGTTGCAGTCATGCATTAGAAGTAAAACTTCCACTGCTTATGTCCACTCTTCTTTTCTCGGAAGAGCTTATGTAAAGCCGCTGACATTTGACTGATACCTCCACAACGAACTAACCGCACCGATGACGCCGCCCGCTGGGTCTCAAGACTAAGAAAAAGTTTATTTATTGCAAAACTTCCAACCGGACAGTGTCGTATGCTGGAAAATATGTTCAGAGTGAGTCTAGTTGGCAAACGTACTTTTAAACGAGCTACAGTGCTTCTGTGCTTGAACAATTTTGCAACACTTCACACTCACACATTGGGGTGTCGCTACCGGGAGACGGCATGTTCGATGGTCATCATCGGGCTATGTCAGTAGTGTCCTTTTTTGGGTCAATTTTGCACACCTCCTACTCTGTATGGTTCTGATTTTGCAGAGTTACAAAAACTCTTATAGTTGTTTACATTTTTCAACCGTAGTAAGCGTGCATAGTTTACGGCTGCACTACATCTGAATGTGTGTGGTATATGCATGGTTCTTCTTCCCTACTAACCACTGTAGTTTGAAAAAAATACCTTTATCATCTCACATCACTGCACCGTAGGCAGTACACAGTGATAGTTAAGCTTCTCTTTTTTATAAAGTCGCATGTTTCGTACCACTGGCCGTACTACGTCCATTTGCTCGTGCTGCTGCTAACGTAGAAAACAAAAATGGAAGGAGAAAATAGATACTGAACACACCGATCCATCTATGCATGAAGTTTGCTTTTTTTCCTACAGTCTGTCAACACTTTTCCGCTATCACTCACTCAACAACCGAAAAAGGTTGCCCTCTGGGCAATGACATGAAATTTCCATCGCCACTGTGTCAAAAACCATCCCATTACCCTCGAATGACCATGTCGAATCGGTCATAAGGGCACGAGACGAAAAGACGAAAGGATATAATGATGACATTTAACCACATCCTTGTTTACTATGGACAGTACATAAAAAAGGAAAGATTCCACCAACACCCAGCAGTGCTTTTTTTGTGTGTGGCAGATTTGTGGAAAGTTGTATTTTCGGGAAACAATTTCTAGGCACTCTCAAGTCCGGTAATACTTTGCACTGAAAAGGAAACACAACGGGTACCCAAGAGGATGCGTTTTCACTCTTTAGCTGTATGAACAAAAAAAAGTACAAAATATCTACTTTAAACGAAATCTTTTAGGTATACTAAGTAGTAGCAATAAAAAACAACACACCCACAACAAGCATCTCTCTTACAACTTATTGCCCAGGGTGATGTTCTTCTAATTCGTCTTTTCGCTCAAACTCTAAGCGAGGATTTGTTGTTGAAGCTGATCCTCTCATTTAAATGCCCTCGGAAAAGGGTCGCTTTCATTATTGCCATCCGGTCCAGCGCAGTTATTTCACATCGCACTAGCACTCCCAGGCACTGCTGTTCTGTGCTTTGTTGGATTTCGGGTAAAGGTGTAGTAAAACCCTCGAGAGGCACACTGTCAGGCAAGCTTTTGACATCTCAATGCAAAAAGGTTTCCCATTCCGGTTTTGGGTTGACCTGCAAAAGGAGAAGGAAGCAAACATGGAGGGCACCACCACAACAACAAACGAAAGGTAGTAAACAAAAAAAAGGCAAGAAAGAAAGAGCAAACGGTGTGAGCCCCGACAAGCAGAACGCCTCGACAGGATAAATAGCTGTCAAAAGTTGGCAAGATCTGAATTAAGAATGAAGATTAGATGCAAATAAATGGTTTAGAGTGGCGCATTATTACTGTACTCATAGCCATGAATAAAAGCTTGCCCGCCAGCGCGTAACGGACATCTTCAGACGACCAGAACCGAGGACCTGCTCATGTTTGAAGAACCTGTCCTTACGCAGTTTTGGGCCGGCGAGAATTGGGGATTCGTCATTCGCTTGTCAACGGAGGCCGCCCGGGTGGTTAAAAGGGGTCAATTTTGTAGAATGGGAAGAAATTGCTTTTTGCAGCACAAGAGCACAAGAGCCTCTTTCATCTTGTTGCGCTCTTGTGAACGGTTGCCCTGTTTATCAAGATGAGATTCTTTCTTGTGTCACATTATACGATTGAGCTGTCTTATCAAGGCAATTCGTACCGTGTTGGGTTGGCATTTCGTCCGGATGTGTGCAATTGAACGATTAAAGCCACAATAATGTCACCATCAGAAATATTTGTCCTCGGTTGTCTCGTAAAGCATTCGCCACCGTATCGCATTTCGTGCCGGATGCCTTTAATTAAAACCGGAAATGAAGCACAACAAGGGCGAACGCTTGAAACAAATTAAACTGATCGCTAGTCAGCGTGTAGTGTGCAGGCGACGGAAGACGGCAGAGGTTGACCGCAAGCGGCCATCAACACTTGACAGCTAATTTTTGTTTTCAGGCTTCGTGGTCTGTCTCGGCGACGAAATAGAACAGGACATGAAATAGTACGGTTGATTCATCTTGTAGAAACCTTTCATGGCACGAGCAAACCAAAACCAAACACAAACACATACAAATACATACATCCGATTTCAACACTAAGCGGAAGCTCCCTATCAGGAGAGGAGAATGAGTATATCTATAGATTTTTTGCTTCTTTAAACTGTCTGATTTCCATCCTAGACTGTAGTTGAGGCGCATTGCCTTTCGGGTTGAATAACGTGTATACGTTGGGGAAGCAATATAGTGCCTGTTGGCGAACGAATGTGAGCGTATGAGTACGACGTCGAAGGACCACGCTTACAAGCATGAGTGGTATCGAACCGGAAACCTCCAGACGCCGGAAGCTTCGGGCAGTGAATGTCGTCAGCACGGGGAGTAGTATTTTACGGCCACCATACTGAACGAGCAAATCGAGCATGACGCCGACGCTATCGACCGAAATCCGACAGTAGTGCGAATGGACGCTGGGCTCCACAATCCAAGAGTGTTGATTTGTTGCTCCCCAGGGAGATACGAAGGACATGGAAGGCATAGATAGATGAAAAGATGGTACCACTGGTGGTCGACAGGCAAATATCAACGATGGAAGAGAGTTGCTCGGTCGTTGCCAGAACGCAGCACCGAATCAGAAGAAGGTCAATCGGAAAGATGTCTCTGGCAATGATGTGATGTGATGTGCAGGAAAAATTGATTGTGTCGTAAATGGAAAATTTATAAATTGTGTCACCGGAAGTGACCTTTTCCAGGATGCAGACATTTAACAAGGCGCGACACGAGCAAACACTACAGCTAAAAAGCGGACATTTCTTGTTTACACACAGAGTCAAGGACATCGATTCTGTTGAGTGCGATGCGGTAAAATATTAATGGTGTGCGTTAAACTACACAGTTTTTCTTATTTTCCTGTTTTTGATCTGCTTGACTTCTTTTTTTATCTTTGTTTTGAATTCGTTTAGAAAGACATCACGCTGTCATATATTCTGGACGCACCTTATACTTATACCGCATTGGCGGATGGTTAGTACTTATTAGTGGGAAAAGGTACGGATTGAATTGGATTCGTTCCTGCCATTTGAAGGACAAGCGTCGCTACTCCTCGACAGCCAAATCTTCTTCTGACTGTGCCCCTGCACAGTTTTTTTTTTACACATACGAGACAAAACTTCTTCTGAGCATCTTCTTTTCAAAACGACGAGGACGATTTCGTCAATTTTAGACAAAGTGAACAAATTTATTGATGCTGTAAATATGTCATATATTCCTAGCTTCAACTTTCCCAACAAGTAAGTTAAATCATTTATCTTGCCGAAGGGCTAAAAAAAAGATTTTTATTTATTATTAAATCTAACACTTTATTCTAAGCTTAATCCTAACTCTAACTGCAACTGTCTAACTGTGACTATTGCTATTGCTGCATTGTTATTGCTAATTCTGTCTCGTTGTAACTACTCCAACTGCCCTACTTATAGCTTCTGATGGGCCGGTTGGTCACGCTGCAGTTCCACGTGCGCCGGTGTCAAGTTGCTGCATCGTCAGGTGCGCGATGCAGTTCGCACGGTGGCGTGTCTGCGCGCTGTCATCTTTTGGCTACTTGCTGTCGTGGTTGCGCTGTGTTCTAACTAGTATTTTAAGAGGAAGAGTTTCAGTTTCAGCAATCTCTATCATACCACTGTGGTGGAAAGAAGAAATTACTCGGACGGTCGTCATGTGGTGGAGAAGAAGAATTGTATTCACAGTCGCCATGTGATGGAGAAGAAGTAACTCGGACTTATAATCGCGACGAGAACGAAACAACGTGAATGCTAGCTGTGCGGACCAATATCTTTCTTTTATCTGACTGTCCAGACAGTCTCAAGATTCTAGCTGAGAATCTTCCTCACTAGAAAGTTGGAGACATCGAGGTCTTACCTTTGGGGTTGGTGGACTCTCGATGCTCATCAGCGGAGCAAGTCGGCCAGGCGACTTAGGATGTTCAGAAGGAATATCCCTTGCCGGCATGTTGGAAGTTTGAGGCCTTACCTTGGGTAGGGGGATACTCAAACCTCTAGAAAGAATTGAACGCAGGGTTTAGCTTGTTGCACATTCTCTCTAGGCGCCTCTCATTCTCCATCTGCGCCTAAGGCTTCCAAGACCGCTTTATTTATACCCAATCTTACAATAGTTTTTGGTCGTTTTTGTAACCAATATTGTTGCTTAGTGGTTGTTCTTATTGCTATTGCATTTAGTACAAAAATATTTACGTAAGCATAAAATGTGTCACGGTGCGATTGATTGCTGCACTTGCAAGAAATGTGTCGGATATCATTCGTCGTTGGATCTATATGCTTGCTATGCATGAAGTTACTTGTTTGTGTTTTGTTGTTTTGTGTTGCTGACCACTTTCTGGACTTCTGGACTTATTTACTTACACTACATCCTCTTGTTGTGTGAAATTTATAAAGTAGTAAAACAAACTAAAAATCAATCCTTAGTTAAACCACATACCAAATTTAAAATACACAAATATGACCTTTTTCTATAAACAATAAAACAATTTAAAAAAAAGCACAATAATGGTCTACGCGTAAAGCCATATGTATCTATGTATGTATGTACATATGTATCTAGCGCTGATGTACCAATTCCCACCACAATTGAAACTTCTCCCATCAATGACCTGTTTGGACACCACAACTTTTCCCAGGATTTATTTCATGCTTCAACAGACTGCAAAACAACTGCAAAACTCTTCATTCAAATCAACTACAAGCCACTTTGGGACACTTGCCATCTCGCCTCAAAGCCACTTCAAATCGTCAAACCAGCTGTCCTCGGGAGGGGGAGGATTGCCTCCCATCCTCAGGACGTGGTGAAGCAGCAAAGGAATGCGTCAAAACAAAACAAAACGACAAAAAGGCAAAAACTTTTACCAAATGACTCTAGCATGATACTTTCAATGGACCACTTTCTATGTTTGTATTGCTTACGTTTCACCATTTTGTTGATGCGGTTGTCTCTCTGTCTCTCTTTAGTTTTGCTTTTCTTTGCTTTGTTCTCTTCTCTTGTACAATACGGTTTGGAACCCAACAAAAAAAAAAGACACAAAAAGACCTGATAAAAGTCACAAAACGGCCGTTAAAAAAACAGACACCTTTTCCGTTTTTTTTTCACCGTACCCACGAGTACGCGCGCATTAACTTTTGCGCTGTTTGACTCCCCTTTTTTGTGATCTGTTTTCTTCAATGTTGGGATAACAAAAACAAGCCACACGACGAACGGGCACGAAACACACGCGACAATGACTTGAACTTGGAAGCCCAAGAAGCAAAGTTCAGAAAATTAATTTAAACTTCAAATAGCTTACGTGCCCGAAGTTTGGGAGCACGATATAAATTTGATTAGGTTCCATTTCCACCCATCCCTGCCCGACAGATAAGTGCTGAGTAGGTTGCTATGGGAACGGATCGGATGTGTCGTGTCTGTGTTTTGTTTGTTTTATCCTGTTTTGTTTCGATGTAGGTTTGTGTTTCGTTTGTTACGATTTTGTTTTCTTCAAATCAAACAACGGTTAACGGCTCACCACACTATACTGTACAATAGTAAAAGTGTAGCTTTTTCCGATAGCCACGAGACAATAATACAAAAATAATACAAACCAATATCCACCACATTTTAATTTCAACAAACAGCTTAACGATATCTGGTGCCACTAAATCTTGCACTTCGATTGATTTGATTAGTCATAATCTTGTCAAGTTCTACCACCAAACGAGGCGGTGAGGTAGAAGTGTGTGAACTAATTTGGAAAAGTTTTTAAAAGGACATACCGCATGATACGAAGTTTTTTGGATGTTGTTCGCTTCAACGAAACCATTCGGTGGGGAGGACAACTTTCTTGCTCAACCGCAAAGGACAAACGGTTTGTTGACTTTTGGTGCTGTTAAAATGCTCTGGAAAACGTTTCAATCGTGCTGTTTCAGAGTGGTGTCATTAATTTGAAATTGCCAATAATTACCCATTGGCAATTTCATAAGATCCTTAGAAAAAAATTCTCTGCCGAAATCAGAAATTCTAAAAGCTACACCTTTACATGCGTAGTCTTTATTTTAGCAATCTAATATTAATTGACTTATGCATCTACAAAATTTATTTATTTACTTACTTACAATTGATTATGACGGTCCAGTGCCGTATTGTCAACACCGCTTGTGTTGAATAAATTTTACAATCTTATTGGCAAGGCATTTCCTCTTTATTCTTTGCCTCATCCCGGGCATACTCGCCTGCCTCTCTTTTACGGCAGTGTTGGAATTGCCCTCGAGTGCTGTTCCCCAGTCATCCGATCACCCGTGGCACTACAACAAAAAAACACTTAAGACGTAGACAACACAACATTTAACAAAGAAGGAAAGGTGAAATACGAATAAGGATTGAAAGGATACTAGGGATGTGGAATCACAGGACAAGACCGTTGTCTCTGGCGAATAGGTAAATGATCCTCATGTAGGGGAGGTCCTTGGTAGCCAACACTTCTCTAATTTCTGTACCCGGTCGTCTACCGACATTCTCGACTGCGCTCAACAAGGAGGGTCTTACGGTTTC
Source organism: Anopheles maculipalpis (assembly GCF_943734695.1). NCBI lineage: Eukaryota > Metazoa > Arthropoda > Insecta > Diptera > Culicidae > Anopheles > Anopheles maculipalpis. The sequence continues at coordinate 52,423,921 of NC_064871.1, forward strand.
AAACTCCACGCAGGACCACAGAAGGTGATCCACATCGTGGAATCCGTCACCGCAGCCACACACTTTTGTCTGAGCCAGAGTTATACGCTGTAGATGAGCATTCAACGCAAAATGATTCGTATGAACGCCCGATCTACAGAGAGTCCATCGAACCAAGGCCGCAGGGACACTTGCGGAGAGATCGAGTAAAGGAAACGCCCGAGTTCATCCGCCTCCCACATGCTCTGCCAGCGAGACAGGAAAAGTTGCTGTGGGTTTCCCACAGAAGGAACTCCTGGGCCGAGATTGGTCGGTCGTAAAAAGCGCCTTCTTGGACGCCTGTTTTGACCAGTGAGTCTGCCTTCTCGTTGCCGGGAATTCCACAATGAGAAGGGACCCAAATTAGCGAGATCTTATACGCCTTATCGAACATTGAGCCAAGCAGTTCAATGATTTTGATGGCGAGGAAATCCTGACTCTTAACAGCCTTCGGAGATCTCAGAGCTTCAATTGCACTAACGCTATCAGTGAAGATGAAGTACTGGTCCGAAGGTCTCGCTGCTATCATCAATAGTGCGTACAAGATTGCGGCTAGCTCTACGATGTAAATACTACATGGCTGCCTCAATTTGAAAAAAAGGTTCGGTGGACTCGCTACAAACACCGAAGCCAGTGCCCTCCTCAGAGGATGATCCATCAGTGTAGTACTGGCTTTTCTTGTGTTTGGTCTAAATGACCATACTTCTTCATGATAATGCCCGGAACTACCCTCGGGCGAAGATCATTCGGTATGGTCTTAATTTCCTCACGCATCGAGGAATCTGTTGTTAAAGCGAACTGTAGCTATCTATAAAATTTAATAGTTTAAGTATTAAACTGAAATCCAAAAAGCAACCCAATAAATCCAAAACATTTGTAGCAACACGGAAATCGTGTAACAAATCGAATAAAATTCGAAAAACGATTCACAAACATCTTCTACTTAGCTTAACGACCTTGGCGGTTATCTTACGGACGGACATTAGGTGACGCCGGTCATCGAATGGCTTACTTAACTTATCGATACCACGTAGTTGGATAGTCAGTCCTCCTTACGGGGTGACGGTCCTGATGGGATTTGAACCCCGGTCCTGTCGTTTGAAGAGCGGCGCCTATACCGTCTATTGATTAACAAAATAGTACCGAAGTATTCGACTTGTTTATCAAAAAATTTACCTACAAACCTACCTGCCTTGTTAATATTTTGTTACACATATTACACATAGTCAGCACAAGCGTTGGTGACAATACGGCGGTAAGCCTCGTAATATTGAAATTTTAGAAAAATATTTAAATTTTGAATTTTAATTCCTAACTGCTCAGAATTAGTTCCGTAACATGTCGTAAATTTGTTGACTTCCAACTGTTCAACTATTTACAAATCTGTTTATAGCAGGTCTTACCACAAACAATCCCAACTATTGCACCGCACTTGAACTGTTGCTGTTAGTGTTGCTGCTTGAACTGTTGGATCCCAATCCATAAAAATCTTGTATTCTCTGGGTATCACTTCTTATCAACCTTCCCACAATAATTAGCGTGTTTAAGCAACCATTTCCTAGCTCAAACAATGTCCATTAAGACCCTCCCTCGCACACACATACACAAACTCTCCCTGTGTTCTGCATTATTAGCTTCTTCGACAAAATCGGTCTCGTGTTGGTTTGGAGTAGGGTTCCAGTGGGATGTACTGATAGTGCATTGCGACATACACTCAGGTACATTCGACTAATCTTATGCGGGTGGTATAGTTATTCATGCTCTACTGTCCCTGCTACCCCTTGTCTCCATCGGTGGAGACTTTTCCCCTTTAATGCTCGATCGTCTAACGAACCATCGCATTGAATCCGCGTATACGGTGGTACGTACGTCTCTCACGACGCAGACGACGGTAAGTCGCTAAAAGTCGAAAGAAAGGCAAGCAAAAGCTTCAGCAACAACGGCAAAGAAAAAAGTAACAGCAAAACAACTACTGCAAAACGACAAGCAAAAACAAACAAATGTTCGTAGATTTTATAACGAAAAGCAAAAACCGCGAATAAGCCAATAACGGCTGCAAAACAACAGAACACACATACACACAAACATGGTGTGTGTGTGTGTGTGTGTGTGTGTGTGTGTGTGTGTGTGTGTGTGTGTGTGTGTGTGTGTGTGTGTGTGTGTGTGTGTGTGTGTGTGTGTGTGTGTGTGTGTGTGTGTGTGTGTGTGTGTGTGTGTGTGTGTGTGTGTATGTTGAAGCAACCAGAGCACACCCGATGACCTGCATTTTGCTCAAACAATCTCAACAAATACACAGAAGGCACCGAGCCAGTGCGTTTCTGAGTGTACTGGAAGACACTAGGAAAGCCAAAACTCTTTGGTCCCGTTGCCAGTTTCTTTACTGCGGTTTTGCTACAAAACTTTTCTTATGCTTCAGAGCAGCAGCAGCAGCAGCACGAAGCATACTAACCCAAACACCGTGTCGTTCCCTAAAGGATTTTCCACACTGTCTGCTAACCCTGTCTACTCGTCCGGGTTTATTGGGATGCTTTTTTTTTTTTACTGCCCTGTTTGCTGCTTGTGTTGGTTCGGGAACGTATGTGGAATGCTCGTTGGTAGCGAAAGAACTTAGATTGAACTCGATTGCACTCCGTACCGCCGATTGCCTCCGTCCGATTTGTGCTCTCAGCAAAGAATCCTGTAGACCGTCCGGGGCCAAAACTCAGCACTGCCAGGGTGTAAAACAATAGGGGAGGATCCATTTCGTTCTCGATTGTCGTGATCTGAATCACATACGACTTGCCAGAAGGAATTATGTGTACACATGCACGAAAACCAGGATAAGGGATCTTTTGCACGTTTTCAGCTACATACGTACACAGCCACACAGCGAACGAATACCTAGGAGCTAATGCCAAAGGGTGCGCTCGATGTACGTATCTGCACGGAAAGTAAACGAAAGTGTGGTCCCGCTGGTGCCAAGAAACGGGGTGAGGATGTACCAATGTTTTCTTATTCATTTCAGCCCTTTGCCTATACCCAATGATCTACCTATTCCCTTCAAAACAACATCATCGTTTGCGTATTGTCAGTTCTTTCTGATCTCTGTTTTCATTACCAGGTTTTTGCGTATTTCATTTAAATTTCTATTCGATGTTTCTACACATCTACTTTATTCTTGTGGCGTGTTATGCTTAGGGACGTTTTTTTTTTTGTTTCAATTACATAGCATATTTCATCGCTTGATCTGATGCTTCAGGTTATGATGTATTGTTTTACTCATCGGCAGCGTAGGATATTGCAGAGCAAGAGATTTCATATTATTTTTTAACAATAAATTAGTTTCTAACTTATGTCGTAGTTGGATTAAGCGAATTGAAAGATACAAGTATTAGATAACATGTCAATGTTAGGATTTTATTACAGTCAATATCCGACTTACGCAGTACTCGAGTTACGGGGATTCGGCGGTACGGGGATTTTCAAGTTTGAAAGCATGTTGGGTTTATTATACCAAATTTAGTTCTCCACCTGGGAATTGTCAAAAGTCATTAGAAGCATTCATGAAGAGAACGCGTTTTGTTTCTTGAATCCTTATTTAACAAAAGTGCTGCAAATTATTAAAAATGGCAAACATCCGTAATAAAAATGAAATGATAAATTCAGCATAATCAAACTGCGTTAAGGTGGAAAACGATTTGTTGCTGATTTTTTTATTACTTTGATCATTAATTCCTTCTTCTTGGATAACGACCTTTCTAAGGTCATGCCGGCCATCGAAATGGCTTACTAGACTCTTCCCGATACCTCGTAGTTGGTTAGTCGGACCGCACTACGGGGGGACGGTCCGGATGGGATTTTATTCCGGTCCTGTCGTATGAAAACCGGCGCCGTTGTCGCATACACCACCAGGCCGCCGCAGTATTTCTGTAGTGCAAATTTAATAGTGAAAATTGCTGAAACATGGCAAAACTTAAATAAATTTGTTGTGAATAAATAAATCAACCAAAAATACTCGTTTTATTGTGTTTAATCCAATAAGGCTTGAAAAATATTAATTGTTTCCAAATCAACGGATAAGTTTAATATTTAATTTTATTTTTAATTTAATTTTGTATAACATGGACACAAGACCCCTGGATACGAAATATAAACTATATGTCAGGCAGTATTCGAGTTACGCGGATTTTTCCGGTCCCCATTATCCGCGTAAGTCGGGAAGTAACTGTATGTGGATTCAAATTTCTAGCTAAAACAACGTTAAAAACTATCCTGTGCGTAGTTAGATAAAATCTGCTGTTCGAAATAAGTATCAATTTCATGCTTAAAATTCAAAAATTATTTGAATTTTTTTATTAGGTGTTTGTAAAAGTATAGGATTGTTTTAAATGAGCATATAAATTTTACGCTCAACTGTCATTCTACATTTCCTTGGATTAGTGACCTGCAAGCTCATGCCGTTCAGTTAATGGCTAATGGAAAACTGAACTCTTCGTTTGAACTAGAAACAGAGTGCAATCAGCTGCCGATCGGATGCTCAGATTGACCAAGCAGAGGCTGAGTGCAGAGACGCCTCAGTCCGCCGTAAAGTTAATAAATATTACTACATTCTTGTAGTAAACTCTCCTGCAAAAATGAACAACAAAGACGGTAAATATTTCCACGTCCCACTCGAAATAAATATAGGAAGTTCCCAGCTTATACACTGAAATTAAAGCTGCTTCTAGAATTCGAAGTGCATTATTCTTTTTTTTATAACATGCACATAAGTATTCAAAGATTGCCTTGAAATAAGAATAATGTTCATGCAATGACATCGCTTCGTTCGCTGCCAATCTCTCGCATTTATTTACCTTGCTGTGTCCAATAACCAACAAACCAATAAACGAGCAAAGTTATTTTGCAGAGTGATTGCTGTCTGGTTTGCACGATGCAAACAAACTCATGCATACAGAGTCGTTGCGTTGAATAAAACAGACGATTTTTACATTTAGTGGAGTATTTATTTGACTCTTTTCCCTTCAGCATTTTTGAAAAGTATTTTATAGTGAAGTGATTTGTGTTTAATTCCCTTTCAACTGTTTGTCAAATTACCTATTATAAAGCCAACAATAAAAACTTTAAAGGGCATAATGTTATCGATCATTAGAAAATTTTTTTGGTGGCATTATATCCAATTGCTCCGTTTCCTTTCAAGCAACGACATGAAAGCACGGTGTAAAGTAAAAAAATGATAGCAAAAGTTTGATTGTAATGTCCCTAATCAACGCTTCGAGCGAGTAACTATTCCCGCTCCGTCATCATTGCCGTGAAACTATAATAGTTGCAATTTCGGCACATTTAATTAATGTGCAAACGGGAGCCACACTTCTGTTGCTCCATTACCTGCACATTTGAAGCTGCAACGACGTGTGTTACGTGCAGGTGGTGTTCCACTCATACACGTTATGTTCGTTTGCATCTAACAAGCAGCAGGCAGGACGGTTCTTCAGGACGGTGAGCATAGTCCACCGTGTCACGCTTATGAAAACAAAGTGAACAAACCTTTACCCTGGGTATTATCACTGTTTTAGAGCTGGGGCTAGAGAACGGTGGAAGAGCAGATGATGCTAAAACCGGCCCTTTCGCCTCAGTCGGTAATTGCCAACGCCTCCAATAAATAACCCGCTTACATGCCCCACATGCCATTGCGGTGGAATTGCACTAGCGGTGCTTGCCGAGTACACCGTGTGCCTATAATCATGTACCTGTCCGTACTTTGGAATGTCTCCGCTACCTTTTCCCTACGTCCATCTCCCAGCAAATGTGAAACTCCCAAGCGCAAAGCTCACCGGTGGTAACAGGGTGGATAATTTCCATTCTAAATGGCCCCCATTGACCGACCCGATGCAGCTCTCCAGCAGCAGCTTAGTTTTCCTTCCAGTTCAGTTCAGCATTATGCATCGTCGACCATCGTGTAGCGAACTCTCGTTTTGCCCTAAAACCGATTGCAATTCCCCTGGCATTCCCTCGTCGACCCACAGGCATATCCCATCCAGTGCCAGTAGGATGGTCGTGAGGCATACCTAACAGGAAATCTTCCTGTCGTTTCCATTTCCGTACCTCTCTGGTTTGCCTAGTTTCATATAAAGCCCATTTAAACATAATTAGAACTATTTCGATGATGAGCAATAAATTGTTCTTGTTAACTTTAATTAAATGAAGCTATTATCCTCCATGCATGTTCCCATTTTTGCCTACACTACCCATGGAATCCACCCGGACATACTACCCATCGACAAAGGCCATGGTTGACATAATGTAAGCACATGTGTCGTCGCCAAGTCACGTGCGACAGGAACAATGTTCATGTCAGTCAAAGGTCTATTGTTCTTCTTTACCATTGAGTGAACGGACTGAGTTATGGCCAGCAGCGGATGCCTTTCGATGCTCGCATGTTACGCCATTTGGCAAAGATTTTCTTCTACGCCTTTCATGCGCTTCATTATTCATTCGAAGTAATTCAGCTGTCTTTATTACCAGATTTCCTTTGCACAAAAGGACAAAGCCAATTATTGTTTTTCGATAAAACTGATGAAATTCACAGAAGCAATCACAAAAAGAAGAACTAAAATAGGTAAGAAGTCCTTTTTTTTAGCTCAACTTTAAAACAGACACAGGTGATCGTACTGCTATCAACAGCAATCCCAAATCGAGAAACAACGACAGCTGGAGTGAGTAATAGATTTAATTATCGTTAACACTCCTTCGCGCACACCAAGTTAGCTCACGAATGCCGTACCCTACCGGTGGCCAGCATAACGCTCCCGTGAGAAATTGTGTCGATCCACCGGGTAAGCCCCGTTCAACGAGTTGCCAGTAGCTTGTTGTTTCACCATCCCCAAACTTCCACACGGCGCACTTGTGCCGCCGAATCTGCAGAAACAGAACCTGGTTCGTCCTGCACACCGGGTATCTCTACGGAACCATCAACCATGTGCACTTGTTGCTGCACTTCATTGTGCAGGGTGTGTTTGTCTTCACAGGTTCTTCCTGCCTTTGCCTTCGGGTGGCTCTTGGTGTGTTGTTAGTTATTGAAAATGAATTGGATTAACGCTTGGCTGAGCAGGATTATAAATCACTTCCGGTTTGTTGAGCAGCGAAAAACACTGCATTTCACGCTTCGAACGCTGGTGCTGTGTCTTCTTCTTACTGTTACGTGATCCAGCAAGTAAGGGAGCCGGGTGCTTTGCTACTCCATTCCGACCGACCGACTCCAGTTGCATCCGGATGAGTGCGGATGAATCAAGAAGCAAACCGTTTACATGTTTTGTTCTGCCTTTGGATTAAGCTACCCGGTAGTGGTAGCCGGTGTCGGCTAGGACAGGATATACAGCATCAACACCAGTAGTAGTAGTAGTTTTAATTAAATTTTAGTAATCGTTCTGTGGCGATGGATAAAACAGCAGGATCTTTTTCTCCACTTTTTTCGTTTTTTTTTATCCCACCCGTGCACTCTTCGCTCTTCGCTGCAGCAAACATTTTCCGATTAGATATCCCTCCTTTGGCTTCCCAATTTCTGAGAACAGTGAAGTGTGCCATACCAGCTTCTCGAGAGCCTAGAAATAACAAACGCTTTCCTTCTTGAGCAAAAGAAAAAAACGCTTGTTTGGGAAGAACAACTCACGAAAACAGAAAAAAAGAATACTTTTTGATTGTTTTCGGAACTAAATGCTTCTCAGTCATGCAACATGTGTAATCTGATTGTGTCTTAATTTAATTAACCATTGTCGATGTTTTGTCGATTCGATAGATAAAAAATGTAAATTCGAATGTGATTTTTCTCATTGGTTCTAAAGACGATACATAATAATAATAATAATAAAGTTGCCAATCAATCTTTGATCGATTTCGTACAATTGCGTATAGGTCGGTGGTTAGCGACTCCAATTCCATATTACTTTACAAACAGGGTTTAATGTCTTAGTTTGGGCTGGCTGCCCACATTTTTTGACTTGCCGCAATCGGTTTTTGACCTGTCGCAATCGATTTTTGATATTTTTTTTTAATGCAAGCATCACATTAGGTATGATTGGGACCATTGTTTTTCATCCGCTCAATTTACGACAGCTTGTAAGGCCGTATGTTTATCCGAGTTTCAATCCCGCAAGGGAAAGGTATATCTCGATGGATTCACTACAACACATTTAAAGAAATCTGTTACGTACATTTATCTCACACGATTTTCGTATCACACTAAATATAAAACACCCAATGCATTTTCTATTGATAAGCGTAAATTAACGATTCTGGTAATTGAAAATACGAACATTTTTGCATGTAAACAACAATTTACAATCCAAAGCAATCATTCATTCTCACTCACTCACTCATATTGGCCTGCTCTTTTAAAGAGCATGTCGACGTGACATGGCCCGGTCAACAATAGATCTCCAGGAAACTCGATCCCTGGCTGCAGCTTCCCATCCATGTAGGCACCCGATCTTCGACAGGTCTTCTTTCACCTGATCCAGTCAACGAACTCGCCGTGCTCCCCGACTCCTCGTGCCGAATTGGGGGTCGCTGTCGAATACCTTCTCGGCGGAACATGAGTCCGGCATCCTCATAACATGCCCCAGCCATCGTATCCTGCCGGTCTTTGCTACGGTCAGGATGTCCGGTTCTCCGTATAGCTCAGCAAGCTCGTGGTTCATCCTTCTCCTCCACACTCCATGCTCGAACACACCGCCAAAGATGGTCCGGAGGATGCGACGCTCAAACACACCAAGAGCGTTTGCATCCTCCGCTCGGATGGTCCAAGATCCGTGGCCATATAGGACCACCGGGCAAATCAGTGTGCGATATATCTCACATTTAGTGCGGTCTCGAAGTCTTCTGGATCTTAGCAGACGGTGAAGGCCGCAGTAGACACGATTCCCCTGGACAATGCGTCTCCGGATTTCGCTGCTGACATCGTTATTCGAAGTTACGACCCAAGTCCCGAGATAGCAGAACTCCTCTACTACCTCGAGGTTGTCGCCGTTGACTAACACGCTGCTTCCCACCAGGGCTCTATCACGATCAGAGCTTCCAGCAAACAGGTATTTCGTCTTCGTCACATTGATCATCAATCCAATTCTTGCTGTCGTCACGTTTCAGTTGGGTGTACGCCTCACGTGCCTCGGATATCGTTGTCTAGCCCGCGCTTCGTATGACACCTTCCAATGATATATTGAACAGTAGACCGAGGAGAGTCCGTCCTTTTGCCTCAGACCCCTGTGAGATTCGAACGATTCTAACTACATGTTCGATACTCTCATTCTGCAATGCACCCCGTTTAACAGCCGGATCAGCATTCTAGGAAAGTGGTACCGCTGCATTATGATCCATAGCTCATTCCGATCTATGGTATCGTAGGCCGCCTTGAAGTCGATGAACAGGTGGTGCGTAGGGATCTGGCGCTCTCAGCACTTCTGGAGGATCTGTCGATGAGTGAAGATTTGGTTGGTGGTGGATGTGCCTCCAACAAACCCCGCTTGGTAGATGCCGACGAAATCTGTAGCAAGGGGCAAGTCTGCAGAGCAAGATCTGGGACAGGATCTTATAGGCGGCAGTAAGGACTGAAATGGCACGAAGGTTCGAGCATTCCAGTCTGTCGCCCTTTTTGTAGATTGGGTGAATGACGCAGAGTTTAAAATCCTCCGGTAACTCTTCCTGTTCCTGGATTCTCTTGATCAGCTTGTGCATTTCGACGGTAAGCTTTTATGCTGCTTGATGGCGCTGGCAACCTCATCCAGAGATGGCGGAGGCACTTCGTCTTCTGCACTATTGCTGTCACTGATGTTGTTGCTGTTGTGTTGCTGCTGCTGCTGTTTTCTTGTTCTGCTACTCGCATCAATTTCTCCTGTCTCTGCTTCGAAGTAGCACTTCCACCTTTCGATCACCTTCCGCTCGTCTGTCAGGAGGTTTCGTCTGCAATAATTCATAGAGGGGATAATAAACATGCGGCCTTACAAGATATCTTACGATCGGGTGGATGAGAATCAATGCTTCCAATCAAAAATCTGATGCATGCATTTAAAAATACACACAGCCAGTCAAAATGCGGCAAATGAAACCCTGTATTACATACATATGTATGTATGTACGACCGTACGCAAAAGTACAGAGGATTAAAATCCGAAGTGATAGGAGGTCACATGGTTGTATCGATAAAATAGGCCGAAATTACTTCACCACGTTGAGATTAACAAACTTCACTAATGACAATGCGCCCTGTGGACCGGTGCGCCGTTTTGTTGCAAGACGTGATGATCGTTTCTGTAGATGTTCCAAATGATGCTGGGGCTAAAACCTTCTGCATAACATCGGGCTTATAGTACGCACTTATTTTCACATTTTTCTCAATTCAAAATAATCGGAGCTTCTCACTCCTGGGTACGGTCGACAAACTATCACGGACGTAAGATTCTGAAACCGAGGAACCAGCTGTTGCAAAATAAACAGTTTCACATCGGAAAAGACGAAGTATTTATCAGCGTCCCGCGACAATATCTGTTCCGTTATCTCCGTTATCCCGTGAATCTTGAATTGCTTGAACGGGTTGTATTCCAGGTCCTTTCGTCATGATAATGGTGTAGGCAATTTTGATCGACAAAACTAAGTCAGCAGCGGTCTTGCGGATCGAGCAATTTGTTCCTTGACCAAGCCCGTCTGTCGGTACCGACGGATGGTGGTATAAAAGAAATTTAATGTTCTTCTTCTTCTTTTTGGCTTAACTATGGCTTACTAGACTATTCCCGATACCACGTAGTTAGATACACGAGGGGAGGGGGGGAGGGGTCCGAATGGGATTTGAACCCCGGTCCTGTCATATGAAAACCGGCGCCGTTGTCGCCTGTAGCACCGGGCCGCCCCTAGAATGTGGAACTGGAATGTGGTGCCGATATTTGATTTAAATTTTATTATTTTAATAAATTCTCTCTTATGGCTCATTGCCTTATGGTCAACACCGCTTGTGTTGATTTACTACAAACTTTAAATTTCGTCAAGACATTTTCAGCGTGAATTGTGCCTTATCCCGGAAAGGCTCGTTTTTCCGTGAATTTTATCTTTCAAAAACTACACTAAGTCATCGTGCTTAGTACAAACACTGTTGACAACTAAACGATAACGTACGTATCCGTTTGCCTACATGTGAGGCTAAAGCTGACATCAATACCAAAACACAGAATTCGAAGTTATTGAAATTTAGACCAATAAAGTCGAGTCAGCACGCAGTGGTAAGTTCTTCATTGGATCGATTCCATAAGTTTGGCTCAAAAATCTTAAGAAGGACACCAGATCGCTGTCTCAAATTTAAGAATTGAATGCTCCAAACTTAATATACTTTTCTGGGCATCAGAGCCTTGGCTCTCTAAAAACCGTCTTACTGGAGTTTTGTGGTTATATTTTTTTAAATTATCTGTAAATTGATTACATCTGGTAGAAAAGAAATTTCCTTGCTAAGCTTGTTGAGAATATTCTTTAATTAACGTTTTCAAACGCAAATTAATCAACCTTCAATATAATTCTATAATTTTGATTAGCAAATGATTCCCGCTGGTATATAAATAAATGTATCAATTGCAATCGTGTCAATTCATCTTCATTCAAAATGGCTCGATAGTGTAAGGTTTTGTATGGATGCTGACAAATTTGCGAACCCTCCCACCCTAGGCACCACGGATGTTGGCACAGTTCAGATAGAAGCGTGTTTCCTGTTCCCTCAACGACAATTCCTCATTTTAGCTTGATTTCCGGTGGTTCTGCCACAAAGGTTCGTACCATTTCCGTTTCCTCCGTGCTCAAAAACCAAAGAATAAATGATGATCGATCTCCAAAGACCGAACACCGATTGCTTGTCGCATCAGGCTAGCAGTTTGCGGCTGCACGACGAACTTTCCATTGGTACACGGATTTGTTTCGCAATGTATCGAACTTCCGGGAGTATAGCGCGCGAAACACCACTTCAACACGTCAGGAACGTTGTGGAAATGGAGGCGCCTGATGTTCCGTAAGTCAATCGTGGCGCCGAATGCACGGAACAAGTTCTTCGTGTGGACCCCTCCCCACGAAAATCCCCGTAATGTGACACATTGTGCAATCCGCACTGAGATTTTATCTTTTCATTCTTTTTAGCACGTTCTTCGCGACACAGACCGTACTGTTGCTTTTTACGCTGGTACCACCACAACTACTACACCGATGTCAACGGATGGTTCGGATCTGTTGATTGATAGTGATCATTATGCTTTTTAATAGCAAATAGACGAAACTTTCTCAACCCTACCTATTTGAGATGTGTTTTTGGTTTTTGTTTTTATTTCACCGCTTTTCTTTTGCACTGGGACACGTACACTTGTGCTTGGCGTCTTTCTGCTTTTTTGGTTTGTTTTTTTTTTGTGCCTTCCGGTGTGAAATTTCGCTTCGCGTCTTTATCTGACGCTTCTTCATCGACCCAATGGCCGCTCGTTTGGAACCGACGAACTAACTTTTACCCGTGAAAGAAACTTTTAGCCGTTTTCAATCCTCTTTCTCTCTAGTGATGGTGATTGCACGGTGATGACGACAGCGCTCCTTACGGTGCTTGGCAAAGTGGCCCCGGTTATGGTTACTTCACGTTACCGACGCTCTGTGTGGATAGGAAAAAAATCTGTAGCACGGACATAAAAAATAACGGTCAATTAAATTTAATTAAAGATGCTTTCGCCCCGGAAGATTAACTTGATTTTATGGGTTTAATATTAACTTAGGACGGTGAGGATCAGTTTTTGGCAAGGATTCAGTTTCCAGTTCGCGGGAAAGGATGGCAGTTTTGGTAACCGCTCAGTGTTCACACTGTTCTAAACATTACTGGCGTGACGCAATCATGTTTTGTTGGCTTATTTGTTATGGTGACAGCATGCAAGCATACAAACCAGTCGTTGTTTGGCTCCGCTCACCACGCTTGTTTACTTTACTTTACAACGAGATCATGTGATTGAACTGTGGTGAATCAGTATAACGAATGCTCAAACAAAATAATAATACTTTTTTTCATTCAGACTGTTTTAGTCAAGCCATCTCTAGTCAAAATTTGTGGCCTACCCCTTTTACAAGGGGTTGTAGGCCACTGCTAAAACAAGAAGTACAATAGAATCGCGTGTAACAAGTGAGTTTCGAGGCACATATTGCAAATTGAACCTAGTTTGAGTAATGGTGTTGACGTGTTTGCTTTAAAAAGGCATAGAAAATTTTGTGTGTTTTGATCCCCCTTTAAATGTAAGGTATAATAAAATGTATCCTGCCTAGTGTATCCATGAAAATCCAACTTTTCCCATGAAACAAATAAACCCAAAAACCAACCTCAATTGCCAAAGTACCCTAAACCAATTTCACGTCATTGGGAAAAGCATAATAGAACCTGAGCATTACAAAAAATGTCTCGACTTTTCAATTTCTTTAGAGCGATAGCAAGTTGGCAGAAATGATAATTGTGTTGTTAAGCTGTGTTAAGCATTAAATGTCTTCAACTGCGCTCCTTCTCAGGCTTGAAAGCTAGTAGACGAAAAGCGAATACAGTTAGAGGCAAGATATTTCAGTGGGCCAGCGAAGGTCCTTCGACAAATCAGAAAGCTCCAACTGTGCACGCACTGTATGTGGGCACACCTTGTATCCTCAAAAGTTGCTATGCTGACCGTTTTTTGTAGCGTCCAACAAGCCGAAAGGTAATAAGATGAAGCATCAATAATCGTTCGTTCGTCAACTTTTCAATACAACACACACACATATTAAGTGCGGTGCTGGGGAAAGTATTTGAACGATTTCCACACTAAAATTGGACGATAATCTACTGGAACCAAGACACACACACAATCCCCACATCTTTAGAATAGCGCGCGCAAGATATGTTTACTATCCACCTACAGAGAGAGCGTTGGATAACCCCTTTAGCTGTAATAATCTCAAGGCGGTTCGGTAGTATAATGCTTTTCTTTCCTCGGAAAAGCAGTTTGGAATGTTTTGCTGTAAACGACCGTCAGCCAAGTCGTACGCCAAAGTTACCAAATCATTTTACAAGATTCAGCAAGTTTAGCATAAAATTATTGTACTAATCTCAGGGGATTTATGGCGATTTGTTGAAATAGTATAGCCATTCCTTACAGTTACCATAAACGGACGGTAGGTCCTTCCAGTTCCCGGTGCTTGGCGGTGAACCGTTGTGGCTGTGGGTGGATAAGCCGCGGGTGAAACGGGCAGAAAAACATCTAGCGGAAAATTGCATCCATTTTCGCAAAGTATTTCCCCTTCGAATTTTCACTAAACCCGGTTGTTGTGGTGGCTAAAGGGGCTCGGGAAAGGCTGGAACTGGTTGCGATGCGCGAACGAACGCTAAATTTATTACCAAAGGAATGTGGTAAATGTGGTTGAACGAGGTGCCGGGAAAAGATGTGCTCGAACGTTAAATGGCCGGTAAAAGGGCTGGATCCTTTCGTTTCACCCCAAATGAGATCTTGATGGAGAGATAATAGCAACTGGGGAATCCCCAAACTTGGGATGAGAAAAAAAGGTTATTACATAGTTTTTTTCAGTCCCATTGCAACGATCAGACCTGAAACTAAACGCCCTAAACTATACTTAATATCTAGGAACACTAAATAGATAGCTCTGTATTTTATTTATTTCATGAACAACTGCTTGTCTGTAACAGTTCTGTAATCACACAAACAAAGACTCTACCTTTAAAGGCATGAAATTGGGAGACACTTCCTTCAGTAATATCTATGATTATCGATGGTGTGGCTTTTTTGAGGTGAGAATTTTTTTTTATACATCGCTGCCACGTACACGATCTACTCTGGGTGGTAATCGATTGTAGTTTTTTTTTTCATTCCAATTGGATTTTTTTTCTTTATTCACATCTTTATTACATGTGATTAATACTACAGCTATATTCCTTTTCCTGTCCTGTCGAACGCAATGATGTGTAATATATCTGCTAAAAATCTCACTACACGGACGTTCGGGATAATTTTGACAGTCACCTACGGAGAAACAAACAAAATTTGTATGGCAAAATTAATCATCGGGAAAATTTTTTGTTTTAGAAATAGTAGCTTACCATGTATTTTATTCATTTTATTCAAAAAATCATCCCTGGCGACAGTTTCGCGGGGTAGGGCCGCGAAAACGGACCTGAGCTTCGCCTTGGTGTTGCTGGAGGTTCTGTTGGTGTCCCGTTCCACCGCGCCCCACACGAAATAATCCATTGGATTAAGATCCGGGAAGCTGGGAGGCCACACATTCGGCGCGGTGAAGTCGTTGAAATTGGCCGCCAACCACTTTATCGTTTTGGAGGCTGTATGGCACGGAGCGGAATCCTGCTGGAACACGTACTGTCTGCCGTTGGCCACTCTCGTGATCCAAGGCTTTACGACGGTGTCCAGCATGGAAATGTATCCGTCCGCGTCCCCTTCCGATGACACACAGGAAAACACCATCACCGTCTGGGGGAACTTGGTTTGCGGCACCCGTGGCTCGTCCGCCGGGCAGTAAACCAGCCACCGGTTGTTCTGGGTGTTAACCGTGTCGGCGGGTGGCGCGTCCGGCGCGGATCATCATGATGCATGTGATCCGCTTCCACAATGTACTCTTTTTTGGCATTTTTTTATCACGGGATGTTTTCGCTGCTTGTTCCGTACACTTTTAGCTGTCGAATGACGTATTGCTTGTTTTCCTATGCCAACTCAATCACGAGTTATAAACAAAAATGTAACTGTCAAAATTATCCCGAACGCCTATATTATCCATTATCTACATATATTATCTCGCATGTCTATGTCCGATAGCCAAAGTGTTTGAAACAATTATCCATTCCCATCTTCTGTATGTTACTCGTTCTTCCATCATTCCTCAACAACATGGATTCATGCCCAAAAGATCAACTTCCACTAACCTGATGTGTTTTACCTCTTACCTTTCGTCTCAACAGGATACGGTTTCTCAGGTTAATGTCGTTTACACCGATTTCAAATCTGCCTTTGATCGTATCCCCCACTCACTCCTCATTTCCAAATTATCTTGTCTTGGCATCCATACCTCCTTACTTGCCTGGTTCCTTTTCTTCTCCCTTTCCTTCAGGTGCAGACGTACCTCAAGGAAGTGTCTTAAGTCCACTTGTTTTCTTAAGTCTTAAGTAACTTGTTTTCTATATCCATGATGTCAGTACTGTCCTTCCACCTGATTATTTTCTCTGTTTTGTTGACGACTTAAAAATCTTCTGTAAAAATCTTCTTCTGTCCGACAAAATGTAGCGTTATTACGTTATTACGTTATTCCCTTGACCAGGTTCTGGTTGAGCGTGTTTCGGTCATTAAGGACTTGGGCATCTTGCTCGACACAGGGCTCAATTTCTCACACCAGATTGACTCCATAATCTGCAAGTCGAGGAGAACTTTTGGTGTACTTAAACGTGTGGCCCATGACTTACCCGATGTTTCTTGTTTGAAGACTTTATTCTGTTCACTGGTCAGATCAATGCTGGAGTGTGGCTCGGTTATCTGGTCCCCGTCAGCTAGAATCCACATTGATCGGGTGCAGAGGTCCTTCACCAGGTTTGCTCTCTGGAAAATTCTTGGCGATCGATCCTCTGCTCTGCCCTGTCACGAGGACAGATACCGGTTGCTTAGTCTTGCGTTGCTTGAAGATCGCCGTTCTATTTTCCAATCCTCATTTGTTGCCGCACTTCTCCTTGATTGCATCGATGCCCTTACTTTGCTCATGAAAATCCCTCTATATGTTCCCTCCCGCGCCCTTCGAAATCGTACCCCAATTTTTGTTGCCTTACGTGCCTTCTGCGGTGGGCCATCCAATCCTCTCCTTATTGAACTCAAAATGTTTAATTCCTCGTCCCATCACTTTGGTTTCAACATATCCCATACCATTTGGTTCAACATACCTGTTTTCCGTTCCCGGGTGTGATCCACTTCGTAATCTTTCCTTCACTTTCCTATTTTCTGTTTCCTTTTTTTCCAATGCTGCAACTTGTTCTGCGTATCGTTTAGGTTTAGATTAGTTTAAGATTAGGTATTAGACTACTTGTATAGCCAAGGGCAAACATATGAAATACATGAAATGAAATGGAATGAAATGAAATGAAATAAGATCGAAATTTAACAAATAACAGATATTTAGCCAAGAAATGGGCAAAAATAACACTCCTAGCATTTCCGAGCAAGCACCAGACAAAACAATAAACAATAAAATAAGAACAGGAAACACGATCGTCAAAACAATATCCATGGAACAAATTCCAGCTACAAATGCTACTGATTGCAACTGAACTTTATTATTGCGATAAAAAAGTCGGTTTTGCTTCCATACAACATCAAGTGAAAGTGATTCAATTTAAAACTAAGCATTTTTCGAGTGAGCCAAGAAAACTTGTTTGATCAAGAACCTTAAGTGCTTGATGCAACACCGGATGCGATATGAAAACAATAATTATCAACTCGAAACAACTTAACTGAAATAACAGAAACTGTTTTTTTTTAATTGAATATCATAAACTATTTTCAGTTAAACGAAATGTGATTTTAACGTCAATATTAAAAATAACGCATATATCAGAAAATTAAGGTTTGACATTTTGTACGGGCAGAATCGAACGGACCACCATCTCGTTTCATCGAGAGCTTCGAGATCTCCCCTACCCAAGGGGAATCTGTTTCCATATTTCTATGATCGCCTACGATTCGTATCGTAATACCGATTTGAATGCTTTTACCTCACTCGAGCAATGTGATCGCGTGCGCCGCCGATGACGTGCGTGCGATCATATTACAGTGGTTCGACTTAGCATTCTGTTTACGGAAGTTTCTCATATACCTATCCCTTCAGACTCCTCAAATACCTAACTCTTGGATTAAAAAACGTCAGAAAACAACAACCGCAAAAAAATATTCATTTTACAAAAAGAATTTTCTGTTTCAATGTCTTTCCGTAATAATGTTTAGTCTGCTATACTATAGTAACTCTCAGAGACAATTCTAAGCGGACAGCGACCAATTCAAAGAAATGTTATTAAGTATTTAATCAATAACGGAATGTTTGTTTAAACAACCAACTTATAATAACCAATATTTCACAGATAAAAGCACTCTTTAAGCCTCGACGGATTGAAATGGAAATTTCGAAGAGCATTTCGATTACTTTGTGTAGTTAAACATCTTTATCTTCACATTTAAATTGTCTATTTCTTAAGCGAAATTGTTCTTTGAAAACTATTAATATATTTATTGATATATATTAATCACATATTAAATTAATCAATTATTCTAAACATGTATTCCCTGTATTCAGATTAATATCATTCGCTTGTTTCATATTCCCTTCTCTCCCACAGTTACATCCCCCAACGGTGCCACCACACTAGCCGGAAGCATAGAATCTCGCCGGCAACAGCTACTCCTGCACGTTTTAGGAATTCTTGTGATACTGACCGTAATACACTCGTACCGATCGAACGCGCTGATCCGATAGCTTTCACCGGTTGTTACCCACTCGTAATGCTCTCACCATAAGACGACTGCATCATGAGCGAGAATGTGTCGGTGTGAATGCGGAATTTAGAATGACCGTGACGCGGAAGCGAATACTAGTGAAAATGTCCACCGACAGTGTATGCGCGTGTATTGCATTTCCTGGTCAGATCCTGGCTACCGTGTGTAGATCGCTCGTACTACTCGAAGGATGATGGCCACAAATGTCATCGGAATTCTGTGCTTTGCCCTGAGAGTGCTAGCGCCATTCCAGTAAACAAGAGCAAGAGAAAATAGACGTTCAAAGCGGTCGGGCGCTGATAATGAAGTACTTTAAATCAGGCGAAAAAAATGTAACACAAATAGGAGAGGGGGGGGTTAGATATGATGTCAGTGTAAGTGTATTAAGGATTAGATTTAAACTAAGGCTTAAAAACGAAACATAAACAGCGTAGAGAGAAAAGAGTGACAAATCCAACTTCCCGCAACAACTGACCGGGAATGTAATGAAGTTGACTGAATGAAAAGCGTATGAATGAGCGCATGGTTCGGTTCGGTGGGTGCAGTGCAGTAGGAGTGTAGAAAATCAATTAGCAGAAAGGTAACACAAAAACAGGCAGCAATGGTGACGGGATACTAATTGGTAAAATTATGACAACCTTTCGTACGAGATTTACAAAGCAGACAAAAGCAACAGCAACATTACTGGTGTGAAAGAAGTGAAACATAGAAGCATTCGCTCGCACGCGAACAGACGTCCATACTCTGGATAGTGGGGAACTTTATTTATTGTTAGATTTATTATTTCTATATAAGCACAGATGAGTTGTGAATTTTACACACTCAAGCGTGGACTAAAAAATGGGGCGCAAATGTTCGCCCCAGTAGTTGTGAATTATTTAGGCAGCGCATAGAACCATTGTGAATCATTAAGCAAAAAAAAAAAACAGAGCAGAACAAAGCATAACAAAACACTCCGCATCATGTAGTTCGCTACATGATGCGGCAGAGGGCAAGGAGAGTGAGAATGATGTAAAAAAATCAACAACTCGTATATACATATAAGCGTACTAGGAAAGCTTCAAAGGTGGATGTGTGAGGGCAGACCAGGTTAGGGGTACCTTGCCACCAGTCTGAGTGAGTCGATTCGTTTGGAAAAAAGCTCCTTTTCCAGTTCGCATAGCAAAAACAAAAACTTATATAATTAGATTACGTACGTGTGCGCCATACATCGGTTACAAGGGTACGATGCCATAAGCAAGCAAACCGAAAGAAAAACAAAAACAAAACATTGATGTACAGGTAACGGTACCGGTTAACCCAAGGTAGAAGGGATGTCAGAGGGTAAATAAACTTAAAAGTCTATAAAATTAGGTAAAAAATTAAAACCACTGCTGCCACGGTCTGCACCAACAAACAGGCAGCTCTGCGAAAAGATTTGTTGTGCCAGCCAAGCCTGGATGGGCTGAGAAAATTGTTTCGGCCCTTGAAGGGTATGTTTGAACATACACGCATACACACACACACACTCGTACAGCTATGACTGAAACACTTGTACTACTGATAAGCCGTCACCTTCTTCTTCTGCTACTCGAGACACTTCAATACACACGTCGTGCAAAACTCAAATGGCGCACTATCGCCCAAGGGGTGACGACGAACCCGAGTAACAAGGCCGAAGAGCTAAGAGGCAAGGATAATAGCACAACCTTCTCGAAGGTAATTAAGGTGAAAAGAAAACCGACAGACATGCGGATACGGATGGGAAACCATATTGCAATATCCACCTTACGAATGTCGGAAGCCGTTCATCGTGCGTCACTTAATTACCAACGCAGTGAGTGATGTTCGGTCAATGCGTAACCAAAGCGAACCGTACACACACGTGCACACAAAGAACTTCTTCAGTCAGTAATTGGCATTGGTAGCAGCAGCAGCAGGATGACAAGACAATGGACGATAATACCGACAAATGATGCTGAAGCATGGTAAAAAGGATGGTTATTGAAAGCCAAGGTAGATAAGCTTGCCAACTTGCCAGCTTCATGGTAATATTCCGCATATTGTTTAACTTATTAAACATTTGTGTCATACACTGATACCACTAGCTACAGCCGCATCTTTGTTTTTCAAACAATTAGTTAATTCGATGCTATTTTCTATTTATACGCATATTTCATTTTATTAGAAATGTTTAGGTAAAAACAAGATTTTTATAGCACATATTCGGGTCACAGGTTTGGGATTTTGTATGTTTTATTTATCTATAACATTGTTCAATATGTTCACTTCAATTTAATACCTGTCTAACCAGTCAAACTACTTTTACAACATCTTAAGAGATTTTCATATGGTTCAGATGGCGCAATTTCGTGGCATTAGAATATTTCCCACTAATACACGACCCAACCATTGATACCCTGGCTAGCTAAGCCCCGTTGGATAGAACAAAACTTGTAAACAAAATAGTTGCAATTCACGTAAAAGAAAAGAACTTTATTACGGCAATTTAATTTATTATGTTTTTAGATGTCCATGTTTTTAGACTTTAGTACCTTTCTTTTAGCACCTTCGATAGAGGCTACAAAAGCCTATCTACACAACAGCAAAAATTAATCATTTTTATCATATGAGATGAGCAGATGAGTTCCCATAAGAACAAAAAAGTTTAACAAATGACGCAATGAACCATGCTAATTTTTTACTTATTTTTTAGGTCGAATAACATTTGTATTAGAATGTCAACCAGATCAATAAATTATTTTTATTTATTTTATTTAAAATTGTCATACTTTTTTAACAACCTAATGGTTTACAATATAAAGATATTTTATCCCATTTGAGTGTTATTGTATCTACTACCGACCTATGGTTTGGATGGTATATTTCTAATGATTTTTAATCGATTATGATTTTATTTTTCTATCCTAAAATGTTTTTTATCATACTTTGGGGGGAAAAACTTACTTACTTTAGCGCTTAAATTGCTTACAGGAAGCGATTAGATTATGACGGCATTAGAATAAGAAAACGGAGAAATTTAGTTTAAAAAGTTTCATTTAGTGAGGTAAATTTAAGGCGAAGCTATAGCTGGTATCAGTGTACTTCCACTTGAACATGTTTACACCTTGTTATTTAGTATAATATCACGCTTCTGCTACAAGTATGTAATTCTTTATCATACTTGATAAGACCTAAATATTTTGTCTCGCCACACAAGAAAAAATTGCATTATGTTTGCTCTTTACAAACTCAAAGGAAGGAGAGTTGTTTTAATGCTTTTATATATCTGCTTCGTATATTCATGTTGCAAAAAAAAAACAATGAATTTATTGTAAAATTTTTTTTTTATTTTAAACTAAATTCTTCATATTTAAACGTTTTCTTACCTTTTATGCTAAAACATTTTCTCAGCAGCCATTCTTATAACGCAAACAAATAAGAAAAAACGCGTAATAAAAGGAAAAGATACAAAATGCTGTATAGATCTCGAAAATTGCCTAAATCGTAAAAAAAAGAAAACATAAAGAAAGGAGAAAACAAACAAAACTGGGGAAAACAAAAAGTGAAGGAACGAAGTTTCCCAAAAAAGGATGGAAAAACAACTTTAAGAAACATGTAAACAAAACAAGAGATTTAGAAAAACAAAACTGTCATAACTCACTCACCACACAACAACAGCAACAACTACTAGTCCTTGCCTAGCTTGGGCTTAAAGGAAAGAAAATATATACATATATATATACATATACACACAACAACAACAACAACAACAACAAACCCTGGACAGGGCAAACTGAACAAAGTTGATGGCTGCAAAATAAAAGTGTTTATGATTTTGAATTGGAGTGATTTTGCGATGAATGAGCACAACGAACAACGGCATGGCTAGGAGTGGAATGTTCCGAGAGAAAAAAAAAATATATTTCTCAAAAAAGGGTCACACAAAGAAATCCGAAAGAAGAATAATGGCTTGCAGCTGAGTGGCGAAAAATAATGCCACCGTTTGGAGAATGGGCTTCTTCGAGCGCTGCGTGACAATGCGCGAGGCGCCGTTTTCCGAAAATATTTCTTTTCTTGCTAGTCTTGTGCGCCTTGGATGTGTGTGTGTGTGTGTGTGTGTGTGTGTGTGTGTGTGTGTGTGTGTGTGTGTGTGTGTGTGTGTGTGTGTGTGTGTGTGTGTGTGTGTGTGTGTGTGTTTGGGGAACGATCGGAAAGTGTAAAACTTTTTCCTGTTTTCTAAACTCCCACTCCAACCGAACTGAGGCGGCACACAAGCGGACATATTGCTGTAACCGTAAATCCGTAAATCATTCCTAAAAATATACGAGAAACCCCTTCGCCAGTAGCAGCACCCAGCAGAACAAAGCAGAAAGTATCTAAAAGTATCACGAAACAAGCCACGCGCCCACCTACCACCACCCCACATACACACACACACACACACACACACACACACAAAGGTGCAGAGGGGCATAACCTTTCCAGAATGCCTGTTGACCGGAACACCCGAACCGCGGTATGGAATCCGTAACGCGTGAAGAAACAACAGCCAGTGTATTCGAATGTAGAATGGGCACGGCCCCGGCCGAAAAGAAAATCGGCTTGGGAAAACTTTTGGCGTACTTTTCGCACGCAACCGTACCATGGCTGCATGGCGACCCGGAATGCGGACAGGTTGACTTAAAGGCGGCGGTGGATGAAGGTAAGTTTTACCCGGGAAAAGAAATTCCTCGCAAACCCATTAAGCGTTGATCTTGATGACGATTTTTTTTCTGTTGTTCTTTCATATCCTTTCCGTACACACGGTTACCTGGAAAATAAGCTTATTGCAAAAAGCTGCAATACTTTTTTTTCTTTTTATGAAGAATAAATAGGCTGAAAGGCACCTGCTCATATTTTTACTATTACTTACACTTTGGGATAATGCTTTTCAAATTTTCATATTCACTTGTCTGGACTCTCCACTCTGGAAAACACTTGCATAATTGTTTATTAGCCGCACTCTGACGGCAAGAGTTTATGCGGGATTCGAATTTGATTCGTGAATGCTTCATAACTTCATATCTTCAGAAAGAGATTATTAAGAGGACAAAATTATAAAATTTTAAACAAACTGAACAATCTCACTCACTCATGTTGGCCTGCTCTTTTAAAGAGCACGTCGTCGTGACATGGCCCGGTCAACAATAGATCTCCAGAAAACTCGATCCCTGGCTGCAGCTTCCCATCCATGTAGGCACCCAATCTCCGACAGGATTCCCTTCACCTGATCCATCCAACGAACTCGCTGTGCTCCCCGACGCCTCGTGCCGAACTGGGAGTCGCTAATGAATACCTTCTTGGCGGGACATGAGTCCGACATCCTCATAACATGCCCCAGCCATCGTATCTTTCCGGTCTTTGCTACCGCCAGGAAGGCTCCGGTTCTCCGTATAGCTCAGCAAGCTCGTGGTTCATCCTTCTCCTCCACACTCCATGCTTGAACACACCGCCAAAGATGGTCCGGAGGATGCGACGCTCAAAAACACCAAGAGCGTTTGCATCCTCCGCTCGGATGGTCATCTGGACAATACTCGGTTCAATTTGCGAAGATAAGTAATTGGTATTAGATCTTCCGGATAACTATATTCTTTAGAATCGTTCGCGACGATCCCGAGGTTGAAAAGGAGTACTGCTGCTTTAGTATGATCGTAACTTCAGCAACGAACCTAAACATCCTTATGCCCATTTTTTCTGAGAAATCACTCCCACTACTCAGCTCTATAGGCTCCTGGAGTGCAGTAGACTCTAGCAAATCACGAAGTGCACCTATATGGGCACGAGCCCTAGACATTGTTAACAGAGGTAGCCATTTTTAAACGGCGATAAATTTGACGATGGAGATATCCTTTCGATTTCCCTATGGAGAAACATAGGTCAATTCTGGGAAATTATGAAGATGTCGGACTCACGCTCTACGGAGAAGAATGGTCGCGCATGAGGCGTAGAAAAACATAGCGTTGGCTGGATCAGGCGCATTTGAACGTAGCGCGGATCTTGTGCAGTCTTGATATTTGATATTTGATATTTTACTTCATTTTACAATGGATCGCTTGAGGCCCCCTTGAGCGAGAAGTTACAAAAAATGCACAATTCATGATTTATTCATGAAATTAATTAACAAACGGTAGGTCGCTCACCACGAATACAAGTTAAAAACACGGTGCGCGACATATCCGGTCGGTGACGGTCATACACAACGTTAAACGGATCAGAGGCTTAAAACTAGTTGCATGGAAATGGATAAGCGATCTAGCTATGTCACTACCCCGTGCCGCACTGAACACTGAGTAGGACAAAAATAACAAAATAAGGATTCATGACAGAAACGAACGACTCCCTAAACTTATTAATAAGCTAAATCAATGATGAATGGAATTGATGATTAACCCCATCACAGGTGCTAAATGATCGTTCGATTGTCTGCGTATCCATTTAGTAAACCCACCTGGTAAGTTGTGGTTAGAGTACAAACAATGACGGATTTAGCCAATCAGACGACCTAACCGGAATGGATGTTGGAGCCCCAACCATATCGAATGAGCTTTTGCAATTTTTTTTAACATTGAGGTTGTATGTTGCCGCTCAGTTCGTGCACCATTAAACCCGTCGCAGGGTACAATTAAATGAGACTTACTGAAGAGGTAGTTAGAAAAGTTCCTTTCTTTATTCCACGATATCCTGATTGGTAGAATGTTAGGTTGCCGTTGAATCAGTTGGACCAGTGTACATTCAACACACGCAGACTATTCGTCGGAGGACTTCTCGACAATTGGGTTCACGCACTGTTTGTACATCCCACCGCGATCGCTCCGTACTAAATCATTACTCGACGTGGAGGACAATTGTCCGTTTATTGTAAAGGCCGCGGGTCCCGAAAGATTTTAAAGTGAGAATTTCAGGTTTTGGTGAGTATTTGTGAAATTTCCACGCATTGAAATGGATTTTTGAGAACCTGGTTCATACAATAGCTTCACGGAGCAATGGAGAAAAAGTTGAAATTGCAATTTTGAGATTTTAAGAAAGATTTAAAACGATTTCAACAATTTAACATTTCCCGTGGCCCGGAGCCTTAATGTAGCGTGAATTTAATGCAGTCGGCTATCGTCTTGAAGCTGATTTGTCGCAGATCGTAAAGGTATGATCTAATGTATGACCCGTAAAGGTTTGGTCTAATGCATAATAAAATGACTGCATCAAGGGGACTATTTCTTTCAGGGGACTATTATTTCAAATTCACCCGTTGAATTTGAAATAATATAAACAATTATAAATGCCTCCCAATCGCGATGTCGCAATTTGTCCAAAAATAGAAGTATTGAAAGGACCCACACCATAGGACTGGGGTTCAAATCCAATCCGAACCGTTCGTTCGCAATGGGGGTTAACGATCCAACTACGTGTTATATCAGCAAGTTTAGTAAGCCAATCGATGGCAGACGTGACCTAGTAGGTCGTTCAGTCAAGAAGAAATAAAATACAAGCAGATACAAGTTTACTGGTAATAAAAACAAAAAAAAAAACATTTTTAATCCAACCTGCCATTAAGAGAGCACGATAAATTCAAGCTTTATATTTTATTTTGCATCAAAACGTTACCTAGGAAAGGTACGAAACAAAATTAGCGCTTTGATTGTTTGTTTGCCCGAGTACATCATCGCTGCACACCGTTTATCGCCCACACCCACACCGCAAAAGCACTCGAAAAAGCCTTTTTCCAGTAATCAGAACCATCCTTCGCATCCTTCGCTGATGACCATTTAAGCAGAAACATTTACCATCGTTGAAAGTTTTCCACTGAAATCGCTTCTGGGTCAAAAGTCGTTACGCGTAAGTTGGCGGATTTGTTTAGGATTTCCATTTGCCCAAAGCTGCTGTTTCGGATGCCACCATCCAGTACCACCGATTCCTATCTATGCTCCGCTGCCACTTTGTCTGTTAAAATTTACAAAGAAGCAATAAATTTACTGCCACTGTCCAAAAGCCATGGGGATTGGGTTTGGGGATGGCCCGTACTGCGAAACGAGTCCTCAGATATAAGAAGATATAAGAAACCGACCCAAAAAGGATTTTCACTACTCAGACTAATAGAAAGCGGACGCTTCTGCAACCCTTTCCAAAGTCACACAGTCGTGCCGTGTTGTCAACAAACGATAAAGTTACACGAGTTTTGTGCTCTGGTAGAATGAGAAATATTTTTTGGAATGGTAAACATCGGTGTTTAATTGTAGTAATAATAGCACATCGACCCGATTCGATAACCAGTCAGCTGTTGTCCTCTTTTACCCGTGGAAAGTCATGTCCCGAAGGCCCAACCAGAACAGTTTAAAATCATTACACATTGTAACGTAAGTCCAATCCGAAACAAGAATGTACGCCATGAGTATCACCTCACAACATACAACAAACGATTATAAATGGGTATAAGCCGCTTAACGCACTTAACGTGCTACCTATGACGGCGCGCAGTAAGTATTGTTGGGCTGAGTATTTCTACACCATATGGCATAAAGAACAATGAAACCTGTCCGGCAAACGGTTTGTCGAAAGGATTTTACAGTCGGCATTACGCGTGCTAATAATAGGAATAGTAGTACATAACAATTCCGATTCGGTCGTCCGGGATATGTCCCATTCCAAAACAAACCAACTCGAAACGTTTTGCATTCCTTGAAGTGAAATTAAAAAGAGCAGCATTTCGTGTGTCACATTAATAAGAAAGCAACATACAACAACGGGCGAATGGGGTATCTTGTGAAAGTCTTTTCCCAATTGGGAATAGGTCAAGTAACCACTTGAT
The DNA here is from genome assembly GCF_943734695.1 of Anopheles maculipalpis. Classification (NCBI taxonomy): domain Eukaryota; kingdom Metazoa; phylum Arthropoda; class Insecta; order Diptera; family Culicidae; genus Anopheles; species Anopheles maculipalpis. The sequence goes on from NC_064871.1 coordinate 52,451,299, forward strand.
CTACTATACTTGTTTTTTTTAGCTTTGTGTCTTTAATATTAAACATCTCCTAATGAGAGTAAAGTAAAACACAATCTTGATAGCGAGAAGTAATCCTATACGTTGTCGACGGAAGAGTATTTGAATAGGCCAATATTATATTTAAAAATTTAAAATAGGTTCCTAGTTTTAGCTTCCTATTTTTATTCAATCAAAAGGTAATTATAACTACCGAAGATTTTAAAAGTGCGTTGTTTTTTGTAGTTTTTACATAACATCACCAGTCCACCATAAGCTGGCAGATATAAATCATAAAAAATGTTGCTTCGGTGAAATTAACTTAAAAATGTGTTGTATCAGATGGTGGCATCAGACTTGTGCAGGACAGTACCGATATCGAAAGCCTTATCAGGAAACAAAACATTTTCAAAGGAGTGAACAATTGTTTCAAAGATCAGTAACCGAAAAACGTATTATGAACGTAAAGGAATTTGAAAATAAATGAGAAAACATTTCTGTAACAGGAAGATTCGTGAAAGACCTTTCAGTAATAACACTAACCATGTTCTAATCGAGGAACAATCTTAACCACGAATACTATAAGCAATAGATTCGCAACGGTTAGTTTGAACTTCGGTTCATTTTTTAGTACCAGCGAAACGCCGAAATTGTGCCATTGTTGTTCTAAAAGCTCCATTCCGTTTGTTGCTTGGGTAAGAAAATTTAATCACGAGCTGTCATTCTGTCATTGGGGCACTTCGCTTGTGTAGCCGCGGTCTAGTGCGAAAATAAAAATAAAGAGAACTCAAATGGCAGATAAAGCTTTGCTACGTTTTGCTGACGGCGATAAGGGAAAATAAAACTAAACAGCTTAGTTCGCCCAGTTGGATGCATTATTGCCACTTCCCTCTCCACACGCTGGCAATCCCGCACACAGTCAGTGGTGTTTGGCAAGGTAGTGGCAGTGTTTCGCTCGGATGATGGTGTAGTGTGCTGGATGAAGAGTTTATTCACATGCGACGCATTCCACGGTGCTAGGCCAGTTGCATTTTGCGTTACATAAGTATTGTGCGAGATGTGAATCAGGTGAGAAAAACGCTCCCTTATTTGGGTGGATGACGAGAAAGTGTATGCTGTAACGGTAGTGGCACCACCAGCCTATGAATGAAAACCATTTGCGGGATATGAAATGTTCCGATGCCCTACGAGAGTCGCCATATTGATTTCCGAGTACAGTGATGCAGCTACCCAGCGAAGGATATCGTTCGCGGAAGCATAATAAATTACGCTGCGTGATGTTGTGCTGCTGGTAAAGTCATTAGCATTTTATGTGGATATTTGGTCATTTTAGGGTGGTGCTTGAAAGTGGCTAAATAAGATTAGCTCGATTAAAACAAAAATGGGCAATGAGATGAGAATGAATGTAGTTGCATTTTAACGGGTCACTTTTTTGCTGTGAGTGAGTGAGTGTGATCAGTGCAAAGAAAGCAAACAAGATTAGTACCGTGCAAGAGTGAAAAGAAAGGAGAGTGTGAAAAAATTGCTACAGTCAATATCGCAATCGCGTAGTGTGAGCGCGCACGCACACGGCGCATAGTGTGCGTGTGTGTGGGAGAGGTTGTGTGTACGTCAAAATATATAGTGAAAGAAGAGTGGAGTGATTCTGTTTTTTTTTATTAAGTATACACGGGGAGTGGTGTATACGCAAGGTGTACAATAAACACAGTGCCGTCTTTTTGTTGCGTTCAAGCAGTTTGTTAATCGAAGTATGCAGTGAAGTTTATCGTTGAAGGGAAGGAGAAGTTGGAAGCTGCTGGTGATGAGACACGGCGGAGTAAAGAATGTATTGAGCAACGTCCAAATATCACCATCGTCAGACACAGAACGCAAGTAAGCGCTCCGTCCCTAATTATAGGTAGCGTACTGAATATGTTTTGCTACTCAATCTTTAGTCTGTCAGAAGAAAAAGTAGGTTTTTAGGTTCCTGGTGAACTCGAATGAGGTTCCAAATGTCAAATAATCGTCGATGAGGCGACCGATAATCGAAGCTATAGTGCCTTTTGGAAGAGGAGGTCAATTTATGAAGTGTTTGAATGGAAGTGGATCAAAGCGAAGGGGGTTTTCTTTAAATCCTGCCTACTGAGTCATCTGCCGTGTGTGATGGTGTTAGTGAAATTGCGAATGTTTCACGTTCTCTCAGTCCGCACGCATACATACACTGACGCAAGCAGTCTTGCGTGTGTAAACGCAGTAGCGAAAATCCGACAAGGAATTTCTGTCAGGATTCTAATGAGCCAGTGTTTCAACATAATTTTGGTTCATGTTTTTGATAGTGTAGTGTTGTGCTATGTTGAAGTTCGTAAAGCGTCTGTTAATTGCTTTTTTGTAAGCCATGTTATTGTTCTTTACAGTCACGAAGCGGAAGTATTGAAAAAAGACAGGTTCAATGATATTTCCAGAAGGAAATATCATTGAAGATTTTAGTATATGTGGTTTTGGAGTGTGCAGCACTATTCCTGCATCTCAGCATCAACCCTGATGGTATGGATTACGCCAAAGTGAAGAAACGATCGGATGACGAAAACTGCAGCCTGTTCCCCATTATGGCAATCTTTGCCTTTTTGCCACCACAGCAAGGCGGTTGTGTGAGGCCACCATTTCCGTAGTAGTTTGCAAGCACTGTCGTATTCGGTATCCGTCACTGTCCGTCGAAGACCTGACTCGAAATGGCAAACATAGGTGGGAGTAGAGAAAGACACGTACTTCCAGCTGGTTTGCTAGCCGCGATTATAAAGACATTGAATGTATAATCAACCTTCCATTCCGGGGGTAGGTGCCGTTGTCGATTTTTGCATTATGCGTGGAACGATGAAACGTACGTACGTTCTACCACTTGCCATCAATCAAACAGGGAAACGAACAATTGTACTGTTATAAAATAAGCTTCGTTCTGTAGACCGTTTTAGCCTGTTCTGCTGGCTTAATCGGTGAATGTAACAGAAGCCCCTTAAAGCACGAAGTTAAGCTAAAAGAAATTGAATCCGTTAGGTGAGCAAATGTGTGTCTGCTAGCAACTGTCTAAGAACTAGGGAATGCAGTTTGGCTTACGCGGTTACCCCTGTACCAGTTTGTGGTGCGAAGTTTCTTTGTAATTTTCGTTTTACTTGATCTCTGTTACCCAACTGATGGCAAGCATCATTCTACATACAGAATTTACTGCTCTAATTCTTAGATATGGTACAATCTTTAACGAGAAACGTAGCTTCGAAGCAAATTGAAGCACATTAATTAAAGAACGAAAGATAATTTTCGGAGTATAAACACATGCCGAAAGCGGTAACCAGTAATCAGTTTAAGATACGAGTCACCGAGCAGGCGATATTTTGCATAGAGATGGGAGCAAAAATTGTGATAAGAGGAATTGGACACCAGCCCAGCTTAAGGGACGCGCATAGAAGCCAAAAGAAAACGCCCTACAGCAAGGATGTCGAGCAGGACTTGCAAAAAGATGTCAGGTCACAACCACATGAAGGATAGTTTAACTTTAGCACTTTGAATGTTACCCAACCCGTGCGAGTGTTGGGTAAACTACTGAAAAGTCATTATTGGCCCTTATATTAACAAATATCTGCAAGAATTTTTTTTTTAAAAACATCAACCAAAACAGTTTGAAATGCCTTGACCAGATCAGTTGAAAGACGGTGAGAAATGAACTAATATATGGGCTAATATAATCGTGGCAAAATTAGTACATGGATGATATTTTGCAAATCTGAACGTAAACATAAATCTTCGAGAGTTGAACAATTAACGACATTAAAAAAGAATTCTGGAAATATGCTTATGGGACTGTTTTTGTTTCAATTAAAAAAATCTTTTCTTTAACTTGAAACCAAGTTTCAATAAGTTCTTCGTTGAAACAGTTATTTCTATACATTACTGAATCTCTGGCGTAGACCCTGGGTAGTATCAAGATCCTAGAGAATTATAGTTCATAGTCAACCCTAGAAGCCAAGGGAAAGTGTAAAAAATCCGTACTGTTACCTGTTTTCTTTGATTTCAAATCTGGCATAAAATAATAAATAAGTATGGCAACAGTGCCAGTAACAGATGACTCATCATCAACACACTTGTTCTGGGTCTTTGCGACTAATCTTGACAGTTAACCAGCCTGCAGATATTCGCAGGTCAAGACCGACGATGGTTGTAATGTCAGATAATGATAATAAAGAGCAATTTCAGCTTTTACTCAGGTTCAGAAGTTATTTTATTGCTTCATACCGGCAAAACAATAGCAAAGGTGGGGCCAGTCTAATGCTGTCATGCAGCAGCCCGTATTCGATGCACACCATCGTGGTTGTGTACCGTTTTGAAAGGATGAAATAAAAATATTGATTTCTTGCTGAGACCGATTTCAATCCTACTGAACTAATAGCATTTTATTTTCTCTATTACAGCTGACATTCAAACGTACCAGAAAAATTAAAACCAAACTGGAAAAGGCCACCAACACTCTGATGTTTTAGCAAAATACTCTTCCTTCAGTCAATGGTGTGCCATATGGAAAATTTAGAATCCTGCTGCAAGGTGTAAAGATCATCCTTTTCACAAAGAAAACCTCCTACTCACTAAATAAAGGAAGACAAGCAAAACGGCATCACAATGGCTACAAGTCCCGGTTCAGATAATAATTGTAACATCTACATGCCACCGCTAGTTTGCTCCGTGGCGTCCTCGAATGACTTCAGTGACTATCAATGGTTTACCGATTTCGGGTAAGTGTCATGAATGATGCAGAAGAAGAAAGCATTAATTCGCTATCACACGTTCCTTCTAACATTCTTGCTTTCTCGCTTTTGTAGAAGTTATCGCGATGGAGTGACCACACACCAGAGCATCCTTTCGGCACTATCCGCGTCGTACAATGGAATTGGCGAGCTGTCGTACTACGAGAAGATGGCGAAGGATATCGATGCCAATCTGGCAGAGATCGATATGGAAAGCTACCGGAAGGAAGACATCAATTCGCTGCTGAGCGCCATCCCATCGCAGCTGCGGCTAGACGATGCGGAGCGCAAGGCACGCAATAACAATCGCATCTTCGCGACGATTACTAGCTGTACGGCGGCAGGATTAATACCGGCCGATATGATGGACAATTCATTCTGCAAATCCGAGCTGTTGTTTTCGCCGGTCAAAGAATCGCACATCAGCGTGGATTCGTTGGACATGGATGGGTATCCGGACGAGGAAGACATCATACTGACGTGTCAGGCAAACAAGGACAACTACACGATAGCGTTCGAGCAAAGTATACTGTACTCGGAGGAAAGCTATTACGGTAAGGCAGTGGACGATGTGAATGGGACGGTACGTATTGTATTCATTCAAACGACAATGCACCATTTCCTTTTTTCGCAGACGGTCCTGAACATTATGGGAAATACAAGCGTATGAACTTGTTGAATAATCTTCAAAATCGTGCCCAATACATTCGGCATAAAGATGCGATGTCACGGTCCGAAGTGAACTACACAACTTGGAGTAATTTGAAGAAGAATGCCGTGCCTCAAAGGTATTTCTGCTCTATAGCCTGATGTTTTATGTTTCCTTCGCTAATGCTTCCATTTTCATTTTAGGCCACCAATTGCAGTGAATCCTCTAATAACTCACATTTCGCGCCACAATCGGTCATGTTTCGTTCGGAAAAGCTTTAGCATGCCTAATCTTCAGTCGGAACAAACATCCCCTGCGAAAACACATCTTTCCGCAAACGATCAACATCCGCTGAATGTTTCCCAAGCTGGAAATGGTTCGGAAGAATCGTATGAAAGGCCCTTGCGTTCCTTGCTTCCAATGTACACTTTACCAACAGATTCCGAGAATGAAAGTAGCACTAACGGGAACGGGGTGGATGAAAACGATCCAAACGACTCGAACAATCATCTCACAGTGCACGAACAGATCAAGCATCAGCAATCGGATGAACAACAGCAGCACCAACATAACCAACAACAATCGCAACAACAGGCGCAACACACGCTGCAACAACCATCGTTTAACTTGGTGAAGCTATTCATCAAGCAAAAAAGTAGCTCAACGGACACTTGCATGGATGTATCGTCCGGATGTTGGCCCAGCGATAGTACCAACAGTGGTGGGTCTGGTGATCATCAGCTGCATCATCTCGGCACGGCCGGTGCGCTAAGGTGTCGTAAGAAAAGTATGCACGATTCAGGCAAATGTTCCACCACAACCGGTGGGGGTAGCGTTGTCGGTGGGAGACATGGTGAAGAAGACGAGTATCAGTTGGATAGTTTAGATGCACAAATAAACAACGGTCACGTAAATGCGAACAACAACAACGGAAGCCACAGCGACGCCGATGGCGAAGCGGACGATGAGCTGAACGAAGGAAGAGGACCACCTCCATCGTCGCCGCAGCAAGGTCAGGGACCCAATGGTGGATCGGTTACGAGCAATGTGAAGTTGAATGATTTCAACCGACAGATGCACAGCTCTCCACGTAGACAGTACAAGGGATTCAACATGAACATAGGCGGTGGGCGGAGATTGTTGCAGGATCTGTTGCAGCAACACAACAACAACAACAATAATTCGGCCAGTGGTGGTGCTCTGAACAACAGTAGCAGTATTAACAACAACAATAATCACAATGTAAACAACAATAATAGCTATAAAGACACCAACAGCGATACGAGCCGTACGTCGGAAAACTTGACGCAGATATTTAACCACAGTGGCAATAACAACACAACACTCTCGTCGGGTTCGAAAACGAAGATACCGATTGATATGATTACAAAATCGATGCAAACTTCGCTCATCGGTACCCCAACGGCAGGTGGCGGTAATGGGACGAGAGAGAAGGTCCGCGTCATACCACCCTCATTCCTGGATCGGTTAAACGAGCTGGGCGACAAGCAGAAGGCGCCCGTGTTTGTGGTCTATCCCAACTATGCACTTCCGGATTTGGGCTTCCTGAAGACACAGAACGAGGTCGTCATTTCGCCGCTCACGTTCAAAGAAACGATGACAGGCGCGGGTCGTCCGCTGAAGAAACCGCGCCCAGTTTCCATGAACGATATAGAAAATATAAGACAGCGAGAGTATAAGCACGTAACGGACTGGAAGTCGCTCGTATTTCTGCTTCCGGCGGAATATCGGAAGCTACTCCGCCACATCCCAGAAGTCGGCGAACTGAGTCTATCGAGCGAGAAACAACCGATGTTCTGCATGACGCCGCCACTGCGACGCGGTGTGGCACGTGGTGTGAGCTGTGACTGTACAAATCTGCTAAACCAAAACACCCAAACCTACAACAGCTCAAGCTCGGGTGGAAGTTCCAGTGCGGCACCGAGCTCAGGGTATAGAGGCTCTTCCACGATGCTTACGACGGACTCGGAGATGGATGGCATACTGGGACCGTCCAATAGTAGCAACGTTTTCAACAATAATCTGTACGTGTACCAGTACGATAGTCCGGCCGAGATTTTAGCACCCTGCGAAAGGCCTCCTTCCGGTCGAACGGGTGGTATAGCGCCGAAGAGTATCTTGCGTCGACCCCCGGGTGCTAGAGGGACCAACAGTAGCAACCCAGCGGCGAGCAATGGAGGCCCCAGTCAGAGCAACATGAAAGCGAAACGTAGCAGTATGTTTGAAGAGCAACACGTACCACATTATCCACAAGGCTCACGGGAAAAGCGACGTTCGCTGCAGGAACACCATTCCTACAACTTTTACGAAGACGCAGAAGAGGAAGAGCAACAGAGAGGACACTGTGTGGAGCCGAAGCTTCACAACTCACCCAACATGACACCACACCCACGGTTGGCCAACACACCAAAGCTACCGTCGGCTGACCATTACCACAAGCTGAACAAGTTGGTAGAATTGAACGACCTAGAGGCTGTCGCCGCAGCCGCAACCAACCAGGACGATGGTCACGCTATGGACGAAGATCTCGAGGCACGTGCACGTGCGGAGCAATTCCTGTCGCACGTACCCAAATCGGAACTGAAGCATTATGCCGAAATTGCACACATTCTCGAATCGACCGAAATGATCGAATCTTCCGAGCCGGCTTACGATCGTACCCGGCTCCGCAACGAGGTCAGCCGATTGTTGTCACAGAAGCGCAACGTGGTCACGTTCACGAAACAACAAACCATGGGTCCATCGGCTACCAACACACCGACGACGACCGGTGGCAACAACACTACACCAGTGCGGCAGCAACCATCTCCAGCTTTGTTGCGACCAACGGAAATAAAGTTTTCGACACCACCAAACTCACCGAACATGTCGGTTACGGTGGCAAAAACTGGTCATCACCATACGATGACCGGGGCTGAAAAGAAACCACCCGTTGCTCAACGTACGCCATCGTCGTTGGTAGGCTCTCCGGCATCCACTGGCACGGAAAAGGAAAAGCAAGATAAAATTCAAACGAACCGTTTCAAGCGGCTCCAGATACAGTGGGAATTGTTGAGCAAGGAAGCGAACGCGGCAAAGGCAGCAGCTTCCGACAGCCAGCGGAAAGAGATTCGCAGCGGTGGCAACACGCCGACCGGTGGAGGCGGTGGACCTAAATCACGCATTCCACGTCCCGTCAGTTATCCCACAACCAGGTAAGTCAAGAATAGTGTAAAGTGACGATTATTTAAAATGTTTAGTTTTAAAGCGGGTCAGCAATCTCCTTTGAAGTTTTGAGCTCAGTTTATCATCAAAATCGTCTGTTATGGACCGGTATTAAAAATTATTTCGATAACTTCACATTTCCTCCTTTGCGTTTTCCCGTAAGCAATCGTTTACTCCATAGTTTGACCTTTTTCGAGCCTTCCGGCAAGTGCAATTTAGTTGACAGTTTATCGCTATTTTCATCTAACAAGTTTAAGAATCCTGTTCAGTATTTTGTAATTGTAACTATTTGCCTTTTTTGTTTATCTACCGACATAAAGTTAAACAGCAATTCATCGTGTCTACCATCTTCAGAGATTTGAAGTATGATTGCGTTAATTTAGTTTTTTCATGTATAAGACCTCGTAGGATTACTATCTGATTATCATTCAAATTCCACAGTACTTTTCTTTTCATCCCATCGATTGTCTGCTTTTATAGACTTCACGTCAAAATTAAGAACCTGTCCGGTATATTAACCAATAAATGTAGCTACACCCAGCGGAGACGAATATTCCTTTTCGGCCGAGAACCTTGGTCGCAATCTGTCACATCTTTAAAATAGATGTTCTCCTCAAATAGTCCTTTTATGTCTGCCCTGGTTTCTTTGGGACGATTGCTACGGCTGTGAATTATGTATGCAAGGTGCATAGCATCGTTGATCGTTAACATAAAGTACGGGCTTCGTGATCCTATCTGTAGAAAGACGCTGTATGGTTCCTTTGTTTGGGTATTGATGGTGACTCCTTGAACTTTACGCAACTTCAAAATTGCATGCTTCGCACTTGTAGGACCTTGTATGGTTTTGAGTATCGGACTAGATATTTGGTGCCTGAGTTAACGTGCTAAATTGTTCTTCATCGATAACTTCACCCGGAAAATTGCTGTCAATCATTGAACCTGGAATCTCCTTCAATTCCCGTAATCCTATGTTAAATTAAATGCTGTTTTTGATATTTTTAAACTTGGGAACACTCCTTACTATATGTTTTTTTACAAATTCCTGTAAAATTAAATGATTTTCCACAACTGCTAATTAATGAACCTTTTCCGTTTTCTGTCACATCCATTGTTTTCACAGAACCAACTCTGATCCTGTTGTGAGCAAAACGCTAAAATCCCCCAGCCGAATAGTGGCACCGAAAAGGTACGGTGCGATGCAGTCCCCGGTCACAACGCCACCCACACCTGCCCCCCGTACTCCGAGCAAAACGCTTACCAACACCACACCCAAGAAAGTGTCATCTGCTCCCTCTCGGTACGTATGATCTTAGCATGTGCATGCTTGGCTTGGGATTGATTTGGTAAACAAAATTAAAAATAAATCAAGAACATAATTGGCTTTGCACGATGTGGCATTCATTTGACAAATGTGTGTTTCTATTATTCATCCTCAGCCCCGCGACACGCACACGGTGAAGAGAATACAGAACATGATACATAGCAGTTGTGACATGTTTTTCACTAACTTTGTTTGATTCTTTTTTCCTCTTCTTTTCCTCTATTTCTTTTATGTTCACCACAACCACCACCTACACACATCCCCCGCCAAAATGTGCTTATTATGATTTGTACAATCTCCCTTATCTACTACTACTACTACTACCGAACCACCCCGAACTGTAAAACAATCATATCATCTTTATCTTTATTTTGTTGTGTGTAATTCCAACAAACGAAACAACGCCGATCGACACATCGCATCGAGTGTAGTATTCCGCTCGGTTATCGCAGTAAAAAATGTCCTGTAAGTATGCGACGCAGCCTAGTGCAAAATGCAATAAGAAAAAGCTTTCATAATTTTTGTAACGATTCTTATTTCTTTTTTATTATTGTGTTTGCAGGCAAAGTAACTAAAAGGCAAAGGATTGTTTCTACGAGCGGAACACGGGGAGTTCATAACATGTTCGTATTGCTTTTAAGCCAAAGGAAGTGTAAAAATGTTAACCCAAACTACCTGTTACCCGTGAGGCGAACGAAGATTCTGGAAATGATGGAATCTATTGCGCTGTAAATTGTATTTTGCAGGCTTTTTGAAATGTTTACTCATAACCTTCTCTCCAAACGCACTAGATAAGAGCAAAGTCTGCAACCTGTAGAACCGTTCCTGTGTAATCCGTTGGATGTAAGCTTTGTGTTTTTTAGCCACCACTTGTATACATATAATCGTTTATTTTCTAGTGTTGCCGCTTGCTAGCTAAAAATCGCTCCCAGTCAGTACGTTGTGTATCCGTAACGGTACGAATATAGGACTTACGGTAGGGAAAAATGTGACTGAAGTACACAGAACCGAGAGTGTGTAGATAAATTGCAGGCTTATTTTTCAATTTAATGTACCGTCACGGTGATACGATCGCAAATGCTCGCTGCTTTAATAATATCAAGCTCTCTTTCAAACATAAATAGCATCCCACAACCCTTCGGTACGCTGTATATCGAATAGCTACTTTACTTTAAAGTACTAAACATTCATATTACAACAAACATCGCTGGTGGTTAGCATTGGTATAGGTAATTATAGCTTGTTTTTTCCTTCTTTTTGTTTTGTTGGAGCAAGGCAACAGGTTGATCGACGATATTATTCCAAAGTGTACTCTATCACGGCTGCAATTATTATTCATCGCTTTGCTTAGTACAGCTTGCTACAAAATAGCTATTCAAATATGCATACAACAAAACGATAATAATACTCAAATCGGCGCTCCTCTATAATCAATGCCGTGTAACATCGCGAAAAGGGGAGCATGCAGAACGTTAGATTAGTATAAAGGGAGAGATTATGGGTTAATGAGCGAATGTTAAAGTTGGATTTAGGATCGTTTAGCATTTAGCACATGTGTACAGATGCAAGTAAGCAGAAGATAGGAAGGGAAGAGCATATTTTGGGTATTTTCATCATCATACGATTAATGGGTTTGCTTAATTAATGGTGACCCGGAAGCAGCCGTACCGTAGCTCATTAAAGCAGACCAAATCACTAAGTCATTAGAGTAAAAGGCTTCTAAAGAATTATATTTTACTCCTTACTCCCTGCCTAGTCTTTTGTATTGATTATACATTAAAGTTTTATCGTTTTGTTTTTCTTGTTTTTTTTCATTTCAATGTAATAAATGTAAGAAACTGTGCATCTATTTAGAATGCAATATGAAGCAATACGATTCTTTACAGTAGGTTTTATGTAGCTACCAAAGCTAAATTTTTTGCTTGCAGTGAAAGCTATTTCCTAGCTCCCTCTTTTCTTCGCCTTTCTTTCACAAAGTATTGTTACCATGACCGATGACTGTAAATCGTTAGGTGTAGGCTATATCTACACAAGCTCTAATCAACTAGTACACAAAGACACAAAACGCTAAAACCAAAACCATCTGCAACCAGTGCGCCACTGAGTTAGTTAAAAACGCCACTATTGCTTGCAGAGCGAAATGCTTCCGGATCTGAGAAATGCAATTACTTTCGATGCTAGTCAAAACGATTCACTTTGTTTGACTTAATGTGCGCATCGCGTCAGGATTTAAAACATAATCCATGCTGCTGCTGTTCTCCCTTACGGCCTGTATTACCTCCTTCAGTTTCTGAGTACTAACTGCATTATTGCCAAATATAAGAGGAACAGGAACGATGAATTTTATTCAATCATTTTATTTTTTCTTTTACCAAAACTATAAATTCCTTCGCTGCTACTGATTTAAATAACCGTGCCATACAGCAGGAAGGACAGAGCGACACAATCGTTTCAAATTATTTTGTTTTCTATATCAACGCTATTATACTCTTTACGTAGTCGGTTAATCATGCGCATATGTGTTATACTGGAACTTGAAAACTAGTAATGAAAATATGAACCCAATTATTGTTAATATAATATAGACGGCCAACAAAATTAACCGATCGCATATCTATAGCATCCATGTGTATGGGCTTTATGCAGTCGCTATAATCAAGTGCGTCACGCTCGCGCGCTGGTGACATCACTGCTTCGCTATCATCATTTGTTGTTCGAATGTGAGCAAACATTTCGCTTTTGCTTATTTATTTTTTATTATTTTACAAAACGCGGCAGTGTGCAAATCATTTAAACAAAATTATATACATATATACACAACATAGTCATAAATAACACAGATATGAATATATTTGATGAAATGAAGTATATAAAAAAAGATTATACAAACTGCTGGAATGCTAATATAATAAATAAAGCATTTAATCAAACAACAATGAGGTCTGATGTTTGCTCGTTTTTAAACAAATAGTAACGTTTAATTTATGAGAATTTCGTTTGGATTGTGTGAGGTGGATTGTCCCGATCGACTGTTGGGTAATAGGTTATTCAAGTTAAATCTATAGCAATGCTTTACAGACAAATATAAAGAGGCTCTTTAGAACCCTGACAAATGATAGTGCATGAGAGAGAGAGAGAGAGAGAAAGAGAGGGGGGGGGGGGGTATGGGACTTCTATCTCGTCGAGAAGTATTTCTTTGTGGCATATTCGAGTAAATGATGAAACAAATCAAAGTACTACAGTGCTTTTAAACATATCGGATAAGATCCGTTTGGCAATAAGCTTTGATTAGTCGCAGTTACCTATAAATTGAACCAACCTTGTTTGATACAGATATAATCCAAAATCTCGAACAGAATTGACACGCTCCATTGGACAATTACCAACAAAGCGGTTGAAAGAATTTGTTGATTCAAAGAGAGGTTTTAAGATCTACGGTATAAAGATCATCTTTGTATGGACGAAGGATGGAAGGGATGAATTTGATGTTAAAAAAATGGAACCAAATTTAACTACATTGAGGCTTGACCATTACAATTGAGCATATACATAGCACTGACAACGAATATCGTAAGGGTGGACGAACAAAATAGGCTTGACATAAAGTTTAATCCTGAAATCCTGGTCCTGGAATTGATTTTAATGCTAGTGGGGGTAATAACCCATCCGGACATTTCCTCCGTAGTGAAGACTGACTATCCCACCGTTAAGTAAGAAGCAGAAGAAAAAGTAGTGCCTCAAATACAAAAAATTGGGTTCGGATTGGTTAACGTTATAAGTTCTTCTAAGGTCAGTAGACAATACCAGACATTTTCTGACAGTACGGTTACGAACAGCACGTTCTGTTCAGAGGTTTATAGCCGTTCTGAGACACACATTATGTGTTTATTGAATCCTCTTATTTGCTCATCACATTGGATACTTTTAGCCTTCGTACTGACCTATTTACTAAACACTAGACTATTCTTATTTTATCTGTCTTCAGTCAATTCATTCAATCTTTCATCTAACATAAACGTAGCATGTATTTAGCTACAGTTTGATCGATTATCTACGTTGGTGGACCCTAAGTTTAGTACCGATTTCCCGGCAGATGTCGCTGCTGCCAGCTGTTTTTGCCGCTGCGCTTCCTGCCATTCCATCGGATGTTTTCGCTTTATATGTGCATACATATTTGCGTTTGAATTTGTCTTCAAATCGCACACACTGCAGGAATAGAGTGACTGCTCGGTATGCAGTGCCCGGTGTTCTTTCAGGTAAATCTTACGCTTGAACCGTTTCCCACAAAACTCACATTCAAACTTGTCCTGCGCATGAACGCCTTTACGATGCTGATACAACGTGGTCGCGTTTTTGCACCGCTGCTGGCATATATCACACTGAAACACTTCGTCCTTACCCGGATGCACGTTGCGTGTGTGATTTCTAAGACCACGGGTCCCATTAACCCATACTCCACATTCTGGACATTGTAGTTTTTCGACCACCTCCTGCCCAAGGTGACAACGGACGTGCCGTTCCAGGGCGGCCTTCGTTCGAAACGATTTACCGCACGTGTCGCAGATTTGCCTCTCATCCGTACCGTGCATATGGCTAATATGGACACGCAATGCCTGTTCGCTGGACAGGGTCTTTCCGCAAAGATGGCACGGAGCCTGTACGTGACGCAGGATATGTGCTTTTAGCTGATATCTCTTCTCGTATGATTGATGACACTGGTCACACTTAAATGGCCGATCTTTCGGTTCGCCATGGTGCATCTTATTGTGCTGCCGAAGCGTGTAGCGGCTGCGATAATTTTTCTGGCACAGTTCACACCGGAAGGAATCGGGCTTGACGTGGAACGCTATATGATCCAAAACCCTGAAGGTGCGGAAAAACTTTTGATTACAGCAAGCGATAAATCCGCGCACTTTATGAACCTTCCGACAATGAGTCTGTAGCCGTTGGAAGGTGGAAAACTCTTTCGAACATATTTCGCACACCATGGAAAAAAATTCTCTTATCAGATTATTGTCTTCCATGCGCTTTTTTGCAGAATTCGTATCCGTTTTGTCCAATTTTCGTCCCTGAATGGGTGCACTGTCTTCCGCATCGGATGATTCTGTTTCTTGGTAATCATCACTAGCCGTTTTGCAGTCAACATGGCCGACAGCAGATTTTGTTTTCCTGGTCGGTGGTAGGGAGTTTTTTTCATTTGTTTTGATGATCGTATTGCCAGGTTCAATGGAAGGCTCTTTATCGCGAGCACATTTCTCAAGCTTGTCAAGGTTGGGATTTTTTTCTTCTTCCTTGATAGGTTTAAGGCATTCGTTTAAAGTGTGCTCATTATCCTTGAATTCAATGATATGGTTTTCTTCTGCCGTCTCGTGTTCGATTTTAAGCTGCGCCTGGGCTTGCAGAACTTGCTCTAAAAACGTGTTGCACTCCTGAACCTTTCCCACACAAATATCACAGACTTTTCCGGGCAGATAATCATACGCTGGAAACTATATAAAAATGTGTTATGAACTGTGTGTGAAGAATGTGTTGATTCGGAGCCGGAACGAATGAGCCTACCAGCTACATACACACCTACCTTCATACGAAAGAGCCTTTCCAAATTTGCACTAAACGTTTCTTCGTGCATTCGAACCGCACCTCCCTGGCGATTCAGACACAATCGACAACGATCCATTTTGTAGAATTTTGTATTCTTGCACTACAATTTCATTTCTACGGGGTTTCCTGTGCCCAGAAGTGGAAATGTAAACAAACATTAGCAGTGTTGCCAAGAGTTGTTATTGTATTCCTGTGTTGTTATTGTATGTTCCAGCAAACCCACACATACAATTCGCACGTAAATTTAAATTCGTGAAATAAAACATAAAACACAATATCGTTTCTAAGTTGCACGGAATGTACTGATTCGCTCAAAAATAATGGGTTGAATATAAAGCAACAATACAAGACCACAAATAATTCTTAAAACAATACCCGATGGCTCAACTGCAAACGTAGTAGAGCCGGTAGTGTAAACGAGTTGACAGCTCAACTATCGAACCCAGGAATATAGCTCATCGACTTGGAAGAAAAGAAGAACAACGACACGAAGCAGAAGAAGTAGGACGACGAATGAACGAAGAAGAAACAGTTGTGCGTTTTTCAATCAGTACCAGCATAAGTAGCAAACGTAGCAAACAAACAAATTTCCGTCGTCGAGTGCAGTGCCTGAAGCGTGTGAATGTGTGCGTGGTGCAAAGTGTTGAATGTAGGCGTAGTGTAGATTTTACCGTAATCCCCGAGACAAGCTGCGCTGCAAATCTAGCAGCAGCAGCAGCCATCCTCGAGCTATTCGCATTTCACGGAGTGTCGGGTGGAGAAGAAGCAAAAGAAAAAAAAACAGAAATTTTACACAGTGCACCCGGGATTGCTGGAGCGACTGGCGACCGAAGTGAGAACAGTTGTTGTTTTAGTGAAGAAAATAAGCATCCGCGGATTGGATCGTGTGGTCTATGTTACGACGATATCATAGCAACAGGCGAGAACGCCCGTCTGCGGTGGTGGTGGCATTATTATTATTACCCGTCAGAAAAAAAGATGGTTGTGCAAGTTTCCACTGTAGTTTTGTGAATCACCAACGGAATAACGGAAGTTAAACGCATCGGACGTATTCCTGGCAGCGTGACAGAAAGAGAGCGAGAGAGGGAGTATGTGAGCACGGGTAAGCAAAAGAGGGGGAGCCGTTGTACGCCATGGCGGAAGACGGAAAATATGGCTGGCGATGTATTTTTACGTTCTGTGTGTAGTCGGGGATCATCCTCAATGCGATATGTCGGACATGACGACGGTGGCCTTAGAATGAGCGAAATAGGGGTGCTGCAACCCTGAGCAGCGACAGAACGGGACGGGCAGCGTAAAGATCGCAAAGATAGCACAGTGGAAGGTCTATTAATAGTGGCAATTCATACTTTGTTAACCGGTAATCCGGTGTGCTTGGCGAAACCATTTTGGTGCGAGTAATTCTCCGAATATCGTAAATTGGCATGATAAGAGTGCGTCGTTCGGTGGAACAGGTTCGCCTCGGAATACTTTCAATATTCCATCCATCGTCTCGAGATTGCTGTGCCGCAGCATACACGGCCTGCCAGCAGCCAGCGAACGGAATTGGGGCCGAAAACTGAGTTGGCGTTGCTCCAGCTGTCATCGGGGGCTGACATTCGCTCGGTCGGTTGAGGTTGGCTCCGTTCGTCCGCGCGCAGTCTGTGTCAAGGCGAACGTAATTAAAACGGGGACATGCGGCGAAACCCCTCCAGCGGTAGCGGTCGTGGTGGTGTGCCGTCCGAGACACGTCGACGAAGTTGAAGAGTTCGATGGGCTTCTCATTCTTTTTTTTTGCTTCTTTCTAAATTTTCTCCCTGCGTGTGTGTCCGACTCTGCTGACACTGGCAATGGATTTGTCTTCTGCCCGTAATCGATCGTTGTGTCATATGTAACGGTAATTGTACAATTATTCTGTGCCCCTCAGGGGAGGTGGCGATCTTTAGCGCGAAAGGTCGTCACGGTGCGCCAGGTGATTCAAAATGAACGCACAGTTCTCTCACACGCACACACACATATACATACAGGGTCGTTTGGATCTCCAGGTGTTTCGATGGAGCCCCCACATTGTGTCGAGGTCGTACTGTACTCCTTTCGAAAGTAATGTGTGGGGATTTTAAATTAATGTAAAATAACTTATGGAGAAAACATCTCCAACTTAATCCCGAACGATGCGATGCAAGAGTTACATATCTAAATAGCATATGGGATCTTTCTAATCAAATCATCTGGTGGAGCATTACTATTTAGCATTTTTGCAAACACTACCCAAAAAATATTGCATTTGAATCATAACTTTTGGTTGTGAATCAATCAATAACAATCAGTAAATTGTATCCTAAATAAGAGTGACAAAATCGTAGTACAAAACTTCTACACCAAACCACCGATCATTGGGTGGCAAACGGGTAATAACATCCCATTGGTTCATCAAACATCGGTCTTACTCCCCGTCTGCTATTTGCAACAAGTCTGGATGATGATGCTAATGATGATGATGATGATAGGGCAGCCGTTTGACGCACTGCGAGAAATAACAGGTTGGTTCCGCAGCAGCTGTAATATTGTTTACCTCACTTGCCCGTTTCCGTCGCAAACACGGCTAGAGAATATTGTCTGTATTCGTCACATATTTCTCAATTATTGTTCCAGAATATTTGCCAATCTGAATTGACAACGAAGAAACCTCCTTAAAAATTCCTAGTAACATTGGTCTCAGGCAAGTTTAGCAACGTTCTACCTGCTAATGTGACTGTCGCAAAGGGAGCGTTTTGGTGATGTAGGCGACAGCGACGCCGGTCTTTACACGACAGAACCGGGGTTCAAATCTCATCCGGAACGTCCCCCCGTAGTGAGTACTGACTATCGAACTACGTGGTATCGGCAAATCTAAGCCATGCGTTGGTCAGCGTCCTTTAGAGGTCGTTAAGCTAAGAAGAAGAATGTAAAGATGCCTCCCTTCGTGTAGAGTTAAAAAGCATTCTGGCTTATTTCCTTCAACACACTTACCGAAAAGTTCATTTTAGGTTTTAATTGAATTTGAACGAAATGCTTATCATCCGTGAATCACGCTGGAATTGGATGCTTTTCTGGAATGTGCATCTTATCACTATCAGTAGCCACCCACCGCCTCATCGATTGCCGTTCGACACGCGCTGCACGTAAAGAATCAAAACACAAAACTCTCCCCAACGAATGCAACTCGTCCGTTTCTATCTCCGCATTCTTATTTAGCGGGGGTTTTTACCGCAAGGTGTTTGTGTCTTCTTTGGCGACTGTTCGACACAGGTTCATTTCATTTGTAATAATTAATTTATAGCACAATTCGCTCAGACATGACACTCTGGCTCTGGTCGGAACTAGTTGGCTGCTGTTATGCAGTTCTTGATGCTTGCTTTTGCCTGCCTGATTGCATACGGCTGTACGGTTTGCCATGCTTAAATGTGCGTGATTGCATATTCATTGCCCGTTTGTTGCCCGCTAGCTACTAGCGTCAAAGTCGCGCAAGGTTGATCCCCATTCCTGTGGGGTATGGCAGTTCAACCGCGCCGTCGAGACGCAGTTGAAACCAGGCGCGAGGCAGCTTACTAATTGCATGACACTCTGGCTACAGCTTTGCCCTGTTACTACATTCATAGCTACGCGGCCAATCACTCGCCGTATGCGTATACGTCGCCGCTTTGTTGTGTGAAAAAACATCTTAGTGTTTAAGCTCATTTATCACTACTTCTTCTATAGCGAGCAGCATCATCTCGGCAGCAGAGAGCGAGCGTGATCAGGAAGCTCAAACTGTTTAACTTGGCATAGATATTCGCCAATAAGGCAAATTGTCTGTTTATGTCTTTTATCTGTTGGTGCATTATTATTATTATTTTGTCGCTGCTCTTTGGACGCGTGTGCCATCCGCATCCTTTGTCTGTTGCGACAAATTGGCGACACATGTAAGGTCTTGCTTCCACGTGCTTCCCAACTGCATGACCTTCGGTGAAGATGCTGTGACAAAATATGTATTTGTATTGCTTTTTTTTTTTTTTTTTATACGGCACGATGTAATATGGTATGCCCCGTCGATTCAATCCTCCACCATTGGAAGGATGATTCATTTTGTCCGCACAGTTGGAAATCGCGTCAACTTGTGCTACGATGAGACCAGCTTACAAACCTGATATGCCTTGATTGGTTCAAGTGTTTTGGGTTGAAATTGTTTATAATACATGGACGTGATTAGTGCTTTTGAGTGCTGTTTTTTTGACCTTCTCTAGTAAGCTGCAAAGTTTGGTTCGATTGTGAACCTACAGCCGAACCCTAGCACGGTTTCGGCTTCCTGGTACTAGTGAAATTTTGAACGATACGCAAACGTTTCGTGGTTCTTTCGATGATGCAATCCTCCAATCTCACCTTGTGATAACCTTTATTAGCGCGCAAAACATAGAATAGTTTGCTTTTTCCACTGTGCTGTGCCGTTGCTGTAAATTCTTCCAATAACGGATGGAGTCTATTCAACGGAATCACATTTCTTCCCTCTTTATGCTTGGTATTGCAAAACTATGTCTATGGAACTCTGTAATACGACGCATTTATCTTTGAAAAAATGTCTAGAATGATGTGATTTCCTAGTAGTTTATTTACAACTACCGGAAAGGAAAGATCGTAGTCAGCTTTCAGGCATTAATTTAATTTGATACGGAACTTCCAACTAGTCGTTGGCAGGATATACATAAATTTGATCGTAGGGAAGGTGGCAGCAAAATATAGAATATGGTCAGGTTTTTTTGGCGTACATCTGTTTTCCTATTGTTAACTAACAGGTACGTGCTGTTATTATCATTTGTTTACACGACTGGATGTTCTTAGTTGTGGTTTATCACAGCTTAGTGTCGTGTTTGTAGAATAGCTTTGTTTCCAAGTTCTCATTACAAAGTTAAGCAGTACTTCTTAATTATAACATAGGTTTTTTTATCTGTATAAGCCCTGTTAATGATTAACTCGTGTGTTTGATTATTGCAATATGAATGAATTACATAATCATTGTTTTAACATACAGCTAGTCCAGAATTTTGTTGTACAATTTGTCAGTTTACAGCTTAAAAATGTATTAAAACTGTTTCTTTTTTCTTCTTTTTCTTGGTTTAACGATCTACTAGGTCACGTCGATCATCGATCGGCTTATAAGACTTATTCCTCAGGCAGTCCTCCCTACGGGTGAACGGTTCGGATGGAATTTTATTCCTGCTCCGTTTATGTGAAGAACGGCGCCGTTATCGCCTAATCACCGAAACGCTATAATTGTAGAAAAACCCAATTATTGCAAATACTGTATGATCGTTCTATTATGATGGCTTTTGGCTTGGAATACAATATGATGCCTGATTGGATTCCAAAACATTACTAAAACATTTGGACCAACCAAATTATGTTTTCCAAACATGGAACCAAACCTGTCATTTGGCTGATACTATCTTCGAAACCAACCATCATTGTCCCAATAGCTCAAATTATGTCATATAAAAAAAAATCTTGCACTTTAGGATTGAAACAACATGAATTGTGCAATGTTATTGACTTAGAATGCTGTGTTTCTATAACCTTATATTAATATGTTTGAACAAATGTTATTACTCACAAATAAACATATTCAATAACACAGTAAAAAATAGCAAGGCTTAGTTACGTATTCATTTTCCGATGTTGTAGTTTGGTCTAGGAAGATTGGGAGCATCGGCATCGCATTCATTGAAGTGAGTCAAAGCCTTCCCATTGATCGGCCTTCAACCATCCGGTCATTCGCGAACGATCGTAAACAGCAGAGTACGCATCGACAAAGGGCCTCATCTGCTATGTTTTGTGCGCGATGCATGTTAGAGAATGAGTAATATGCCGGGCGTTAGCATGAAACGATGTGTGTCCCGCTTTCCGATTATCATCTGGGTAGATTATACTGTAACTGGGAACAAAATTGCATGCGGAAGAAGTAGCCCTCGGAACGCGAGGTATCGGTCAAGGACGCATGATCATGCTATGTATAGCAAAACATCAAAAGTACAGGAAAAGAAATGCAAGGTTTTATTACAGTTAATCAAATGCGAGAAAGATTTTTGCTTAAAATTTTAAGTTTAGTTTTGCTGAATGTAATAATGTATTGCATTGGTATTTTGTGTAAATGCACACGAAACACAGGATAAGTTGCACCATCCTGAATGTTGAAAAATGGTGTAACTAAACGGCTTTTATAGTAATTTCTCACATTTCATTTACTTTCCATGACAAATGCTACCAGTCAAGCGACACACAATTGCTGCCACAGTTTACCGACTGGGACTGCGCGAGCCGGGCGCGTTCAGTGTGTTGTCGTAACCGTAAATGTTATGCTGAGTTTTGCTTAATGCTTTAATGATGCCAACCGAGGGAAAAATGCTTCGCTTATGTTCCTGTGTGACCAGCATAAGTCTTTTTGTTCGAAGCAGCAAAAGTATTCCGTACGTTTTTTTTTTTGTTTGTTTGTTGCTGTTGTGTTTTGTCTTGTTTTACTATTATTATTTTGCATTGCTCGTTGCAGCGCTTCGCTGTGAAAGGTATGTTGATTTCATCTGAGCGAGCAAGCTTAACGCAAACTGATACTTAGCGTCGTATCGACGTAATCAGTTTTGCGATGTTGCCCGTTTGTGAATTGATTTAGTGGCTGGTCGACTGCGCCGAGGGCATGACGTCAAGATTTGGCTCAGTGGGTTAAAAACATGGCACAGTTAACCTGTTCCTCCCCATGTTATCAAATCCGTTGTCTTGTAGTGGGTTAGGGGACAGGGGACGCGTGTGCGATGTGATGCTGGCTGAAACCGCGCTCGAAGTTTAAACTCGTTTAGAGTGACATTTTCATATAAAATATATGGTGGTATTTAGGAATGGTTGCAATGCTAGCGTATTAATAGATGTAACACAATATTTTTGTCATATCAAACTCACATTATCAAATGCTATAGACAGTAAACTAGTGGAAAGTCTCACAATCTACCCCAAAAAGACAATCAAATTAATAATCTAATTATCGATCAAACGAGGAACGATAAAACCATACACCAACAACTATAATGGAAAGTTTGAGTATTGATCAACCATTTGATGTCTCGGTGGCCAGGCATGGTTTAAGGGATGCACTGTACAGAAGATTTACTACTAAGAGACAAACGTTGGCGAGTTGTTTAAATACCAGAGCCAAAGTGTGAAAGTTAGCGAGGCTACAGACGAACAGTAGTGAGTGATGCAATCTGCTGCTGTTGTGCTTGTTCGTTTGAACCATTGTTCTCTCCGGTTCGTTATGATGATGTTGTCAGTATTTGAGCAGATTACCATTACGTCCTTCTTTTATATTTCAACCCTTCAACAACATCCCAAACCAAAGATGATGTGACGGCAACGTGTACAGTCCACCCTATTCAGAAACATCTGTTTACAATATGTTTTGGAGAAAGGTTTGTGTTTTATGTACACACGCAAACAAAGCTTACGAGAAGACGAAGTTAATGAATGGAAGAGGTGCAATGTTAGCATTGAAGTTTATTTGGAATTTGAATTTCGTGGACGATTTGGATTTCAATGGCTATCACTCGCTAAAAGGAATGATTTAAAACCTAACGATAACCTCGACAAGGACTATTGGTTCTAGTCAATTTACCCCCTTTAAGTTGGTTCGATAATGCTTCATAATAGTTTGAGATTGACAAACACATTAACAGATCGTTTTCATTTAGGTCTATCACAACTCGTCTCACCAGTGTTGCTAAGTGCCAAATGTGTCGTTACTGTAATAATATTGTTTGCCTGACTACTGATGCCGTACGTCCTGGTACGAATGTCTCGTCAGCCGTTGTTATATGACGCATATGATGATGATGATGATGCGCATTAATGCTCTGCGTGCTGCCACGCGTAACGTTGATTACGTCGCCCTGGCAAGGCACAAGGCAGCGAATCATGTCAGGGAACGAATCCGACTAGCGTCGTCCAAACCAAGTTGGCCCAATTTCCTCAATTATCTGCAATCAATTTACTTTGATTATAACAGCAATCACCTACCATGCTGGACGGCCATCACGGTTCCTGGGTGTTTTGTTTTTTATTATTTTAGGTTAGTTTCTGGAAGCATTTTTGCAACACAAACATACGGTTACTACACAAGCCACAAGCTGAAGATGCTAAATTTTACTTTGTTTCATTTTAGATCAAATTCGAATAAAGACCGTTATAGTTGTTTCGGGAGCTTTTTTTCACTCAAGGACAGTGACCGGTGTTGCAGATTCAGACATAAAAACATAGTGTCACAAAACGCCAACGTTAAACATGACTTTCAATGGGCAACTCCTAACAGATTCGATCACTTTCTCTACTACCAACGCGTCTCTTGTGCTGTTAATCGCAAATAGCAAAAGGAAGCCCAATTGCCCAAGACGGCAGGACCGGACCGGGGTTTAGTTTGTCAGTCTGTTGCTGCTACTGCTGCTGCTGCTGCTACCTTCGATATGTCGCTTACGATCGCGTACCGGGGAAAAAAATGGCGAACCGTGCGAATGGGTTTCCTTTACTTTCGATTTCTGCGCCGTTGAGGAGGGATTCGGCGCACACAAGCCATCGCCTCACCTCGTATGACGACTGGTGGTGATGCTTTTGAATCGGTGTGCACAAACCGGTTCTGCACCAGGAGATTTGCTGCTGCTCAGGTTGCACAAAAATAGGTTTCCGTTGCTGTGTTTTCATCTATCATCCAAAGATGGCTGGTAGTACGTGCTACAACATTGTGCTACCTGCGGCTGCTGCTATGCAAACAAGGCCCGGAAGCGTAAGAATAGTTGTGAACTCGGGGTACGATCATATATTCCATTCATGTACGCTTCATTAAAGCACAGGAAAATGCACGGCGTGAGGCTTTAGCTCTGCCGGGATCAGGTGGCATATGTTGCTTTTGCGAAAGTTTTGTACCGGGTAAATTGACTGGATGAACGCAGGGGTTTCAAAAACATCCTTTTGCATACGTTTGATTTTGGACTTGATCGTGTGAGAAATATAGTTTACTGCATACCAATAGCTGCAGTAACCGGTCATGAGCAAGGATGTCGCGCTTTTTTTAAACTTTCAAAATGAAGTGGAATCTTTACAGATTGAGCGAGACAGATATCCAAATCTTTCCCTCGTCGTGAAAAGTGTCGAGAAAGTCCTTTTGCAGGCTCCAGAAGTCGCCTAATTTATCCATTTCATAATATATCGTACTGGAACAAGATTTAAAATATATTTTTTATATTATCAATAGAAATTTTTTTTGGGCGGGCCGGTGGTTTAGGCAACAGCTTCAGCAGGGCAACAGCAGGGCAATACGGCAGGACCGCAGTTCAAATCTCATCCAAGTCTAGCAAAAGGGCCGTTCTCAAAAAAAAAAAGCAATATTTATTAACAGATGTACATATATTACCGAGGTACGTAATGTTTCGCAAGATATTTGCTATATTCGACACTAGCTAAAGCAAAAAATTGCGATAATATTACAATTTAAAATACATGTTCTGATGAATGCTTACAAAGCTCATGTGTAGCATGGATGGCCGCTTGATGGAGAGTGCATAGGTTTGTTTTTACCGGTATGTTTATTTTCATACCCACCAAACCACCAAACACTGTATACAGTACAACGTATGCCTACAAACACAAACGCCTAAAACTCTCTCCCATAGATCGAAGAGAAACCTCCGCAAGTAAAATGATGGGAATGCACTGGTGACTGCACCACCCCAAACCGCGTACACTACAAACACAAGGCGTGAAGTCTCGTCGTGCCGTTCATAAGCCGAGCAGGTGTTGGTGATGGCATGTTACTCGATCCATGGCCATGCGCATCGATGTCGCTTTACTATGTTGAAGTCGAGTGATGTCGCACTTGGGAATGCAGGTGGAAGTGAAGGGATACGGTGGCCAAGCGTGTATGTAATCACTTGCTCGTGGTGGTGCCCAGTGGTTGAGGTAACGAACTTCAAAATAACTCGTAGTGTCTTATCATGCACACAACACCCCGCCACATGTCAGGCATGGTCTATCTGGGTAGCGTTGGCTGCGCCTATTAGTTGGCCGCCGAATTGTATTCAAAGGGAGATCGGGGAGATGTTGAAAATCTTCTAGCACCCACACAGGGGCTTGTCCTCGGCCGCTGTCCGATCGAAAGCTCACAGACACACCTGCATGCATTCGCTTCACCATCGTTTTGATTAACCTTCATCTGTTACGGCACGGTTGAACGGACAACAGCGGACATATCGGTGTGATAAAGTTTTGGTCTTGGTCGCGGAGAAGGTGATCGTTGTGTGCAAATAAATTAGCTTCAAGAAGGAACAATCCGTGGAAGGCATGCGAACGTCGCTTAAAATCGATTAGACAATCGATGCTGAACACAAACCGATCGTGCGATGGTCAAAGAGTCAATCGAACGATATGAAAAATAACAAATAGAAACGGCGGGACTTGACCCTGTGTGTAGCAGATCGGCAATTTGCTTTCTTCATTGGTGCATTTGGTTCGTATGCCCTTGGGGACATTTGAAAAACAAATGCAAGTTCAAGTGCTCTAACCCTCTAATTCTTTCGTTCAGTACACGATTCTCTGCTTCTGTTCGTTGCCTTGCGCGTAGAAACGATGTGCGACCGTCCGGCCGTCGGTTTGCAACATTCGCAACGTTGCTTGTCCGATTAAAGAATTCGCCGGTCATTTTCCTCGCCATCGATCGGAACAACTAGTAAAAATGTTTGGTAATGATCGTCCGTTCGATGCATCGGATTGATTGATTGATCGATTGATTAAAGCAAGATGAGGTTCATACTGTCCTGAGATGAATTCCTTTTTTATTTGTTTGTCGTTTGTTTCAAAGATCTTTCACTGACTAATTGTTTCGCTTGAAGTATTTCCACCCTTTCCGATGTTATGAGATTTTTTTTCAAATATTAAAAATGCAATCCTCTCTAACAACTTGTTGCCCGTTTGATTGTTTCATCTTTATTGAACGTTCATTAGCTATTGACGTCAGTTTTACATTGAAGCTTTTTCCCATCCACTAAGAAAGGAAAACAATTCCTAAACGAGATTATCAAAGGGCTTAAATTGTTTACGAGAGGTTTTGCATATCAGCACTGTTAGTTCACATGTTCACAACTTACCATGGAATCCCGTCCGGACCATCTCTCCGTGCTGAAAATTGATCGGCTACGGATAAACCAAAGCCAAGGGAAACCAAAGATGGCAGATCAAGGTCTCGCGAGCCAGTAGTGCCGAATATATGACGAAGAAACGAATTGGCATACCTCTCACCGGAAATGGGAAACGTTTCAAATAATTTGAATGATCGACCGACAGTAAATGACACTAGAATCTCTTTTTTTTAAGCGAGCGTTTAAAAATAGAGTTGAAGAGGGAGTTTTTACGTTCATCTTAACAATCTGACACTTGTGCCATGTGAGGTTAGAAATATCTCAGTTCGGCTCTTCTTAACTTCATTAGTAGGAAAATTATATCAACTGTTCCGATCAACAGAAACTTGTGATAACTTATTTGTCTGCTTCTTTCTTTCTTTCAGATTATTTGAATCACATCCAGGACCTGCGTTAGCACCTTCGTAATAACACAGCATCGTTATGGTTTTGTGATCACAGGAAATATTATCATTGGCTACTCCTAAGAGCTCTAATAGATGGTGCAAATGACTACTTTTTTCTGTTTTAAGTGCACTAGAAATCAATTGTTAGAATCTAAAACAGTGACGAAAGCGTACCGCGCGCGTTTATTAAGTTGTTTTGAACTAAGCTCTTAATAAGTTGCTTTGCTAGTGAACATAGGATTAGTGAGTGTTAATATACAGACCATACCGTACCATACATTGGTTTACAAATTTAATTCCACCGGCCAACAATACAGCAACGAATGCATTGCAGTGGTATCATCGCGTCGTGTTACTGCTCTCGATGTCTTAGAAGTGTAGTACTAGTTAATGTTAGCTAGAGTGTAAAAGATCTTCCATCGCAATTCGTGGATATGTGCATTTGAGAGACACGGTTTTCATCGCTCGCCAGTGTGCCAGTGGGTGTTGATAGATGCGACAAAATGCGCGGCACAAGTCGAAACACATTCAACTTGAACTTCCCGCTACGGCGTTTTTTGCTGCAAAGTGCAAGAGCAGCTCGCGGTAGCCCACCGCTCGGACAACGGCTGTGCGATGCGGAGAAGGGCGGTAGTTACAGTGGCGGCAGTGGTGGTGGACACGGCAGCAGTTCCAATGGGGGAGGAAAGCATGATAAGACTGGATCAGGCCATAGCAGTAACAAGGTGAGTAAAATGGATGGCGGACGGTATATTTGTTTTGGTAAACTTCCCATTCTAATCAGCTAGGTGGAAGATAGTCAGTCAGCAGTCAGATAAGATAGCTGCGTTGCATGTTTTAGCAAGTTCTTTGTTTTGTCACAGATATCAGTCTTAGTTGTTGTTTGAGCTAACGCATTGTTTATATGCACAAAATAATCCGCTTGAAACGGTAGCAAAGTCTGGTTTAGAATTTAAGATGCATTTCTGAATTGATTTGCAAGCTTTCTTGCGTGAACCATCGACTACGATATTATTGATAATTAGAACTTTTTCATCAGAAAAAATTTACAATATTTTAGTATATTTATAAATTTACAGAAATATTTTACAGTATGTAACATCAATTAATGCATTTCTCACAATTACTTACACATAAAAACGTTCTTATCGCTCTGCAGCACAATTCCGACGCATCTTCGCAACATTCAGCAAACTCACCGGGCAATCTAGAGCGTGGGACAGCGAACTCGAAACTCACCCCTAGCAGCCACAAATCGTCGCACAGTTTGCATAGTAAGGGCGGAAGCTCTAGTACGGCAGCTGGAGGCAACGGTACAAATGCGTCATCCACCGCCGGAAAAGTCCCCGACGAGTGTCCGTTATGCTATGACGTGTTACCTGCAAGCGATGAGTACTATCCGCTACTGAACTGCAAACACTACGCATGTCGAACATGCCTGGAAAATTATCTAATGATCCAGATCTCGGAATCGCGGACGGATATCAGTTGTCCACAGTGTTCCGACTCGATGCATCCTACTGATATACAAACGCTGCTTAAGGCGTTCCCAACGGCCATCACAAAGTATGAGGATTTTATGGTCCGACGGGTGCTGCTGTCCGATCCCGATTCGCGCTGGTGTCCTGGACCCGACTGTACATATGCCGTCATCGCTACCGGATGTGCCTCCTGTCCAAGAATATGCTGTCAGCGGCCAGGATGTGACGTTCAGTTTTGCTACCACTGCAAGGCGGAATGGCATCCCGATCAAACGTGCGATGCGGCCCGTGCTTCCCGCCAAAGCCCAACGCGCGCCCTGTCCGGTAGTATTAGAAAAAATTCACAACATAGTAAGATTTCTCAACTTGGCTCCTTTGCTATTCCATCCCTCTGATTTTAACTATTCCTGTTGTATTACTTTAAGACAATTCTTTGAAGTTCCATCCTCCCGATGCCATTAGTTGAACTGTTCTTGCATGATGTTTGTTTAATGTTTTGTGGGCTTGTTTGGTTGCCATTATTTCAGAAGACGAAATAAAACCTTGCCCAAGGTGTCAGGTACTTATCGTGAAGATGGACGATGGTTCCTGCAATCACATGGTGTGCGCTATCTGTGGTTCAGAGTTTTGTTGGCTGTGTATGAAGGAGATCAGCGATCTTCACTATCTTAGCCCGTCAGGATGTACGTTCTGGGGGAAGAAACCATGGTCACGAAAAAAGAAGTTACTGTGGCAGCTTGGAACACTGGTGGGTGCTCCACTTGGGATTGCCCTCGTTGCAGGAATTGCCGTACCAGCGATGATTATCGGTAAGCATTCATGATAAAATGAAATTAATCGAACATTTGAATAATTAAAAGTATTTACTTTCTTTTAGGGATTCCTGTGTGGGTCGGACGAAAGATACATACGCGTTACAAGTCAGCCGGCAAGCACAAACGCAATTTTGCCGTTCTGGGTGGAGTGACGGCATCGGTAAGTGTCTATAATTCGCTAATAAGCGCAATGAATTTTTATAAACAATGAAAAAAGTACGAATAGGATGCCTCCTTCGGTCAGCCTATTTATCTTCAAATCATTCTGTCGATAAATGTTTCCCAATCGAACCAATCGAAAAAGACACATTATTCTTGGTGCTCGGGAAATGGACTGCCATCGGAATAGCAGCAGCTGTCGTATAGCTTGTTTCGGTTCATTTTTAAATGAGAAAAGAATTGTTTTTTTTTACATCCCTAATGGACTATTGTATTATCAGTGGATATTTCGTTTTCGTGAAAATGAATTTCATTTTTAGCATTATATTTGAAGCTAGTTCTTAGCAATTGCAAATTTACATCAAAATAATAGTAAATAAACTCAAAAAATATACACTTGATTTGCAAAGGATGCAAAAAAAACAAAAACTCTTAGCTCGGATAAGTGACTTTTGTGTTGTAAACATGTTTACAAACATGTTAAACAATGAAACACAAAAGTACTATTAATGAGCAATTTAAAAATACTGTTTGCAAATACCCTTTACAAATGGAAACGTTAAAATACATATTTTATTTATTAATAAGTAAGACTGCTTGACGCCGTATCGTCAATTAAAACCAATCTCTAAATTTTGAAACCCGCAATAAATGAAACATAAATTTGTTGATTTATTATTCTGTCGAATTATGAGTTTGATGCTTCATATACTAGGAATTTAGGTGACTCACTTGAACCATACTAGAGACTATAAAGATCTCATAGAGTTTGACAGAAGTTATAATAATTCCAAAATATAATTCCACGAAAATGAAACTCATACACACGAAATCAAAATGTCCGCCAAATGTTGAAGTACTCCTTTCGTCAAAAGAAAAATATATATAAAACGCTGGAATCTTTTTTTTTAAATTGGCTTGATCATTTTCACGTGGGTTTTGACATAGCCCACTGAATTTTTATGTAAATATTTATAACCAGCTGAATATTCTATACTTATCCTCAAAACTTTTATTGTTAATCCACAAATGTCCGTTTACTAAGTAGGTTCCGCCCATAAATCTTTTAGTATGACTTGATTTGATGTGATATTTCTACAACGATTGTATCGTCGTCATTCGGTAGGATTATTTTGTAATCAACACTTTATTTAAACATATTAATTGTCTTATCTGATGATCCTTGTTAAAAGCTTTTTTTTCGGTGTTTTCAATATGCGGTTGAGCATACCAATTCACCAACCCTGCAGTAAAATTGAAATAGCTGTATGTCTCAAGTGTGTATTTACCGATTCAGTTCTCTTCATGCTTCGTTTTATAATGCAGAAGCACCATCAAAGCCAGAAAAACTAGAGTGGCAATAATTTCAAACAATTTTTTTTTTTGTTAGTCAATCGTTTGCAACTCCAATCTCAAGAATGAATCGTTCACTCTTCGAGCGACAGGAATCATAACCTCCGGATTAGTGTTTATGTTTATGTGTAGCAATGTGGACTGTCTTTCGTCATTTGTAGAGTGTGCGCGATTTCCTAAAACATTAGCGTTTATGTTCTGTGTTCGGTGACTTTCTTTGGATTGTATCGTGTTAGCAGAAGCAGCCTACAGCGCATTCTTCTTAAATATAACCCTCAAGACTAAGGATGCCTTCTTCGTAAAAGTCCCGTAAAACATCTAGAAGCCGCTGTTCCGCAGTCGGATTCCCGATGGCGATATCTACTGAGCCGATGCATAACAGCAACGCGAGCAGAAGCGATTGCCGATACTCGCATTCCATTTTGTTACGACTGTATCCGAGATCCGCCTCAATGTCGACGTCCATCTTAAGGCAGTAGGACTTGAGAGCCCCGTAATATAGGTCGAGGAGTCGGGACGTGTGCTGGCGCCGTGTGTTGGACGGAATGGACGATATCAGCAACAAGGCAAGATCGTTCGTTGGACGGCTGTAGGTTACCATTTGCCAGTCGAGAATGGTGCAGCTGTCGGTGCGCTCGTCGTCCGGTTCGCTG
The DNA here is from genome assembly GCF_943734695.1 of Anopheles maculipalpis. Taxonomy (NCBI): domain Eukaryota; kingdom Metazoa; phylum Arthropoda; class Insecta; order Diptera; family Culicidae; genus Anopheles; species Anopheles maculipalpis. Next base: position 52,482,924 of record NC_064871.1, read on the forward strand.
CGGAACAACAGATTGTTACACCAGAAATCCGTATGTGTGATCAGCCCCATGGGTTCGATTGGCTGCAGGAGTGTTTCTATGAGAAGTTTCGTCTTGGGACGAATCTTGCTCAGTGCTTTCAGTTCATTTTCGAATCCATGTTTCTGCTCGAGGAATTTCGTGAGTTGAGGCATTCCCTGTTCAACTAGCTGTTGGTAGCTCTCGGTTGCGCGTGTCGTTTGGAAAAGAAACTGAAAACAAAAACCTTGCCCTTAGTTGTGCACCCTACACTAATTTAGAGGTTTCTGACTTACCGGATATTTCTCGTTAAGATCCACCTTCTTTTTTATCTTGAGCCCAAGCGAGAGTGCGTGTATTGTTACGATCGCGCGAATAGCTGCTTCTGTCTGGCCTAGGGAGAGGCCTGATGTAAAGTTAGCTCCCTTGTAGCCAAGCGATCGCATGTCCTCCAGCACCAGTATGCTCTCGGTCGAATCTGGACTACTAAGCGATGGTGTGGTATTGTTTCCGATCGGTGCATATTGCGTATAGAAACAGGTTGGCACTGATATCACCATGCTGCCGAGCTCTTTCGGGATGTACTGCTCTTGAAATGCCATAAGGTCGGGAAGGATCTGTGTAAAGGAAATTGAAATATGTGAACCTGTTAGAATCGTTCGTTCATCTCATTTTGCACATCAGAATGCAATACATACGCTTGTATAAAATTTGATTTCCCTCAGATCAAACTGTGCTTCCGTTACAAAGTACCGGCTGAATGGATCCTGCGGAAGCAATTTTATCACAATATCCAAGGACTGTGGCACACCACCACTGACATCTCGTTCAAAATCATACACCACGGATACGGATAGAATGTCGCTTAAATTATTCACTCCATCCTGGCAGCCCTGCTTCACCTTGAAGTCGGTAATTTTTATGCCCGAACGGACCTCGTGATGTTTCTTAAGCACTTCTATCAACCAGTCCTCCGTGATGGGCCAGCTGTCTGAGCAGGTTGAGTCTTCCTCCGTATCCGACATGATACTTTGTATGTATCGGCCTTTTGTGCGCTTCTTATCGCGTTTAATCGATGCTGTGGTTTCTGCTGCTAATTTCTTACTTAGCCCTATTAGAGCGATGAGAATGTAAAGCAGCACCTAGTACACGTAGTCAACAGGGTCTCAAAGGGTAGCGATAAGTCACGATTGACTGCAAAAAGGATGAAAAGAAGAAAGCCCTATTAATAAATATGTACATTTTTCGCAACAGCATGACAGACGGGATACTGTCGCACTCTGAGAATGTGACGGTCCCCTAGCGGAGTATCTATATAAATAGATTCTAGAGGGGAACAGAACAGTTCGTTGCTAAAAATTATTCGTTTGGAATCATTGACCTTCCTTGATACCACCTCCCAGCCTTTTATGCATACCGACAAAAATTGAGTGTTGGTATGCTGTATCTTTGTCTTCGAATGCCTAGCACATGTTTATGGAGAATTAATTTTTAAATAGAAACTCTTCAACAAAATTATTTATTTTTTTTGCTAATCCATCAATAGTTCATTTAATCCATGTTTGCCCGATGGCACTGTTAATGTATGCTACTATTGTAAAGTGTATCTTTAATATGGGTTCAGACTTATCTTTCACATGAATAGCACCACTCATTCAGCAGATTGTATAGCCGTTTAGTAGGAATTTTAGGGGAAGTAGTCCTCTCTGACAAACAGGACTCAGTTTCCCAGGAATTTCTAGGTCAAGGACAAAGAAATTGGAATACAGATCAGAACGAGAGAAATTGTACTTGTATCAGAAAAACATTCGCTCTCACAATGTACTCCCTAATACGGTACTATCTCGCTTACTAGGAGGAGCCTTAGGTATATCTAAAGTTGGTCAACGGAATAAGCACCTTCATGTGGGGTATGTTATAAGGTAGAAGCTAATCAATTTGTATTACATGAGTGTTTAATTTAAAATGTGTTAACATTTCATCCTGTATTTGACGACGAATTATCTAGTACAGAAACTGAGCACTAGTAAACTCACTTATTGTTTTTTAACTGCAAAAAAACTACGTTGTAGAGGATTTGTGAATGGTTTAATTATCAAAGAAAATATGCACTACATTGCACAAACCCTTACTCTAGTATAAGGGAATGATGAACACTTATTTGTTCCAGATTATTCCTTAACACAGTTGAAACGGAAAAGTAGGAAAAAAGGTGACAAGATGAGAACTAACAGAATCATTAAATTATTTAGGCGCGGGTTGGCCTGTATCGGCGTTGAACTGGCAAAAAGTAATGTTCAACACAAAAAGTCCAAATGGTTTATTTTTTTCGATGAGAGGGAGCGACACAGACTCGAAATACATTTCACACAGGCGGCACACCTTCCTTTGTTACTGTGACCAAAGCATGATGTGGCTGGCTGGCTGTTGATCAGACGGAGAGAATGTACGAACATAGAACATAATTGCACGGTTCCCTCCCAGCAAAGACCCTTTTTTAGTAAATGTGTGTTGCACAGCGGAAGTTTGTATCTTTTTCACTGTTTATCTGTTTTCAAGTGCTTTTTGGGGTGTGTGAATTATGTTGTTCCAATATTGTTCCTGTTGTGCGACAAAATTTTAAACAAGGTTTTGTTGGAATATTCCATACAGTTGTCACACGTTTTTTTTTTTAATATAAACTGGGGACACTTTCTAAATCACCAATAATCCTAATCACTGTTAGATAGAGTCATCCGTAAGTAAGCTGCTTACCACTAAACCACCACTAATGTAGGGCAGCTCCGAACGAAAGTGAGTTATGTTTCACGGCGTAACAAAAACTGTTAAACTATTAGCGAATGAAATTTCACGTTCCCCTTCCAGTTCTACCAACTCTGCCACCACCAAATGGTTGTTACACCGGACTGGAATTTTGCGTTCCACCAACGAAAGTGTCGTTACAACTGATTGGCCATCGCTCGTCATTCAGGCGTTTAGAGTGGTGGTCGAAACAATGTGAACAACCCGGATAAGCACATCCGAACGTGACGAATCTTTCATTTCAACTGGCCTGTCTGTCTGCGATTTGGCCAGCAAAGCAATACTGGATACATTGTACCGGAGGGGGGCTCGGCTTATTGCTGGGTTATAAGTGCGCTCCTGGTGGGTAAAACGTTGTGTATGTAGGGAGCAGAAAATACGTGAGTGAAAATGGGAGTGAATTCTCTTTCGCTTTATGGTTATGCTTCGTGGTTTTTCCCCCTAAATGCATTCTGGAATACAACAAACAGAGAGAGAGAGAGCGAGAGCAAGCAACGATATTACACCAAACCTGGGAGCTATCTCAAGTGTTGACGAACACTTCATGCCAATCCAATATAGAGGGAGAATTTTCCGACGGCTTGTACTACTTGTATACAGGTTCAAATATTAGTAAGAAGAGATGGCTGGAACTCTCTCATTTTTCCGCCACAGACGAAATGTGCTCATTCTCTCTTTAATAAAGGGATTCCAATTGTCGTCATCTGGTCGTTTTGAAGTAGGAGTGTAACATCATAGTATAACAACAACAACAATAACAACACGAAGTCCCCATATGAAGCAAAGGCAAATGTGTAAACCATTAAAAATAAGCATTGGATACCAGGACTGATGTAGACGGTTGCAGCGACAGTGTGTAGTGTGGGAAGAAGGGTCCTTGTGGCGACTGATTTGATGACTGACTACTGCAAATGGAGCAACTGCCACTGCCACATAAGGACACACCTTCTCTGACCGAGAAGAAGCAATATCCGGAACGAGATTTCGTTGACCCCGAATTTTTGTGTGTAAACGTAATGTAATTTTAATTCTATTTTCCCTAATAATTTCTATCCCTTCATCAAACCTTTTTTAACACCCTATCCACCAGTAACGATGGTGCTTGTAGTATAATCGATCCACGAAAATGTAGGTTGGTAACCGAATCGGTCTCGTATTTACCATACATCTGAACGAATTTGTCGCGAATAATGTGCGTTAATTTCATCTTATTTTCTCATTCGATATGTTTCTGATAGCTTCTTATCCATTCAGTTCTTGGTACTATCGACATACTTTCAAATTTAAAAGCATTGAGATTAGTGTGCAATCACCTGTGTGTTCGTCTAGTAATACCGCAAGTAATTCAATTTATTAGGATTAGTTTTTTAACTTAATTACTATGCGAGTGACTGCTCCATCCATGAAAATCTTCGCATCCACATTCTAAGTGTGGTGGAAAAGGCACACACGATTTGATTGCTAGTGCCGTGGTGTGGTTGGTACATGGCTCAAGGTGGCAAGGAATCTATTTCCTGTTCTCTCTGGCTTTATGTCGTTAGTGGTTCAAAGTGGCGTACGCTTCGTTTGAGATTGAAAAGAAACTCATTTACTCGGCAATGAATAATGAATGAATCACAACAACATACTGTGAATGATTTGTTTCATACCTTCTATGAGGTTCTGGTTTTTTTGTTGTTATGTTTGCATGTTGGTAGAGTTAATGCATCCGCAATGACTGTTTCAATTGCTGAAGATTAGAACGCATGAATCAGTTCTGGAATATGGAAAATATGTCTAGAAAATTCCCAAAAAAAAAAAATTATGTATCGTTCATACCTTTGTAAAATAATTCTAATCGCAAATACGGGAAGCATCTGGTCTTAGAAAAGCTGTTTGTACATGTTAAAATTATGTGTTACCACCAAGCTTAGTGTGTTTTCAATTTACTACCACAAGTGTCCACTGCTTGCTCATCGTTGGCGTGGGTCGACGTGTTGTACTGTCATACTCGGTGAATGTTCGCAAGCAACATCTGTTGAATATTTTAACGAATCCCTCGCTGTGGTGACATTTCTGCTGTGTTGTAAGCTGGGGTTTCTTATCCCAATCTCAGAGAGCAACGAATGCCTGCAGGTGACGGAAAACAGGGCCCATGATATGATCGTCGATATGTACGTACACTAGTAACGATTAGTTGGTCAACAACAAGGACATGCCACAAACGTGTTCTAGCTTTGTATGTATCTTACTGGAGGCTATTTGCTGCGGTTAACTACGTATTTCCTGGCATCTCGTACACACCGTCATTTCTCCGCTTCAGCTGCATTTGCGAACCCTTTAACCTATGCTCCAGAAACACTCACTGCGATGAGATGAAAAAGAGACTTCCATTCCAATGCCCCAGACTAGACTTCTTGAACTTGTTCTTCCTAAATATAAACGGACGCCTCCATCAGGTGGAAGTTCCTCCCTATTTGAACGAAGCTTTGAAAAACATAATCCTCGCACATAAGCGTAGTGACGTCAGCGGCGAAACGAGAATGACCTACATTACGAAAAATAGGGAAGCTTGCTAGAAATGGGTGCTGTTTGCTTAAGTTTTTCCTGTTTTCTACGCTAGCACACATAGTTCCGTTCCTGTGAGTGGGTAGTGTGTGTTATATATGGATATGTGTATATGTTAGATGCATACTATCTATCCATTAGGCTTACAATAAAAAATCTGTACTTGTGGTGAGGAGAATCAATAGGCTTGTTAATTTTTCTTTATTGTGAAATATTATAAAAATATGACTAAGAAAACCACACATTTTCAACGGAACTGGTCTAACAGGTAGCTGTACTTCAGATATTTTTTGCCTTGCTTTTGGATGGATGGATGGAGTTCATAATCGAAAATGAATCACAATTATGTTAAATCGCTTTACATAACGCACGCTTTAAGAAGTAAGTCAGAACAAACCAAATTAAGAACTACAAATGCGTTATGTTCTCAGGTTATGACGGTTCGTTTATATCTTCAGCCTTCTGGAGAAAGACGAAAATGACGAAGGAAGGACCAATCAATCTACAACATTGTACGACACTTTAAATGCATTGAAATTGACGAAAACAGGCGAATCTTTTTCACCCAGTGGAATTCGCGTTGTGAATATCTGACGTCTAGAGGATGTTTTAGACAAAATCGTTCATTTTTTTTACTCTGAAATTCGAGGCAGTTTTGATCCGAGGACACTTATTATGTTACGAATATGAAGGATCAACTCATCCTTCAGATCTGGAGCGAAATCGGTCTTTGCACGACGAAGAATTTCCTACAACGTTTGTTAATTTATTTTCTTCTAGGTAATTGTTTCGCCTGTTCTTGCCGGATTAGCAGTTGCCATCGGTGTGCCAATATTATTGTTTTACGTGTACGGCGTTGTGCCTGTATCGCTCTGCCGGGCAGGTTGTGGAGAGGGAACGAAATTTGAATTTGACGAGGAAGAAGACAACGGTTCCCGAAACCATGGTAAGAGACGGCACAGCATTATACGCCTTTAAAAAAAAGATTTACTAAATTTTTCTCACTTTAAATAAAGATGCTGCCAGCGTGGATGCCGTTTCACGCATCGGAGCTACCAGCATTGGCGAGGTAAGCTTAAGTGTGGCCAGCGGTAGCCATCTCGGCGTTTCTAGCCAACACTCAGCATATGGTGCAACGAACCCGTCCACAACAGCCCTTGCTGGCAGCATTACAGGGTAAGAATAAGGCACCATGGAGCAAATGGAATTGGTAGTTTAAAAACTATGCTATAATTATTACTTACTCTTCGCCAGACACCGATTGGAAGTGCAAGCCGATGTGAGTACTTCCGAGACTGCGTCGGCGGTGACTTGCGTTAGTGAAAAGTCTGGCAACACGCTTAACGACACAGCCTCTACCAAAGCGCTGGCCGGGTCAATACTGAGCTACAAGCAGCAGGCAGAGTCTAGTGCATTCAGCGAAGATGGTGCTTCCGAAAGGGTACGCTTCGACAACACCGTATCGTTCGTTATTGACAGTAAGAAAGATTCCTGTGATTTCTTGTACAGCATCCCATCGGATCAGGTAAATAGGAAGGAACAATGGATTCTGTGCAAAGTTGTTTCGTTAACCCGCGGTATTATGCCATTTTGCAGGACACTGCTGCAGATAAGGCAAGCTTGGGTAGCGGACGGTCCTTCCGCAGCTCCGAACGCTCATTCCGGGATGACTTTGATTCTACCAGTGTGTCTTCAGCGCATAAGCGCATCAACTTTGGCAAGCTGATTCCCAAGCTAAACTCCAGCCAGCATCGTAATCTTTCGATCGACAGTACAACCGGTTCGTACAACATCCCGGAGAACGTCAGTCTGGAGCAGGAACTGGAGCAGGAGGAGACAGCCGCTGGCGGTCAGCAGCAGCAAGTTGTCTCACCAAACTCCTCGTCCTCCTCAGCTATTACGGCGGCATCATTGCGCAACGCAACACAATCCCAGGCAACTCATCTATCCGGAGCATCTGCTCTACCGCAGAAGACTGTTTCACTGGATCCGTCTCCCGAGTTCGCGGTACGCCATGCAGTGAAATCGTCTACCGTTCCAAGTGCATCTGGCAGCAGCAGCAGTAGCAGGAGCAGTTGTTCATCCAATGAGGCAATTAATAGGGCAATTTTAATAGAAAAGCCAGCACTTTTGTCTTCCTTGAGTACAGTTGTTGGTGGCTACAAGGAGGCAGCCCAGAATCAAAGGAACGAATCGAAACCATTACAATCACTTGAATCGTCTCCACTATCGACAGGCTCCTTAAGTGATGCTTCTTCTCAGGAGCAGCAACAGCAGCAGCAACAACCACCACCAGTAGTAGTACCCGGAGGGCCTCCAAAATCACGCACCCACATGCTGCGCAATCTGTTCTTTTCCCTTCCGAATGCATCGGAAGCGTCGGCTGTAGCTACGGAGGTGACGATTGAATCTGGACATGCTAGTAGCACGGGCGCACGTACAAAGACAGCCCCATTGACTTCCCCGCTATCGCCATCGTCCTCCTCGTCTTCGTCCTCCACTTCTTCCGCTTCGTCGACGACACCCACGGGGCCGTCCTCGGGCACACTATCATAAGCACAGAATGCCACCAATTCGTGTAAGGTTTGACGTTGAAGAACGCGGGAGTACATGTTTGCATTTTATTTTCCACCGAGGACCCATTTTGTGGTGGGGTATGCATTTTGGCTTTGAGGTGTGTAGCCTTTCGTATTTTTTTTGTTTGTTAGTTTAGTAGTGGTGAATATGTTGGAACATTGTTCTTAGTACTCCTATTACTACTGCCCCACTTTCGTGCGTACACAACGGAGAAAACGCATCAATACGAATAACACAGAAGACTGCTATAAAACAGGACTAGTACACCACACATTCGTTTTGCTGTGTTTGTGTTAAACATGGCTCTAACAAGGCCATGTCCAGCGAATACTCGCTACACGACGAGTTGAGAACTCAGGATGATTAATCAATGATCCTTGATCCTTGATCCACAAGTTCCAACAAAAAAGGGAAAAAGCACATAAGGAAAGGAATATTGAATTAAAAGCATATTAGGACACAACGGAAGAAGAACGCACGCGAATCTATTACTATGCCAAATTCTGAGGGGCACATTTTATGTTGGTTGCATGTACGTGTATGCGCTCCGTTTTTGTTTTTCTCTACTACCGCAACAACAACAACAGAGGAGAGAGAATGAGAGACAATAGAAAATGCGACGAGAGATCCGGGAGATTGAAAGGATTTTGCGTTTAGGTAAGGTTACGAGACACACTATTAGATAGAAAGATGCGTTTAAAAAAGAAATGTGTTTGTGTCATCAAGTACAGGATAGTAAGTAGGTGAGAAATACGAAAAGTTAATGCTATTTAAATGCTAGCAGTTGATTTAGGGAAGTCGAATAGGCAGGAACAGAAAAATCCCTATCCATTTTTATCTAACTGGGGTTCAAACTAGTACTAATTTTCTATTTAAACAAACAAAAAAAAAGTCATGTTCGAAGTTCATGAAACAATTCGTTTGAAACGTCTTTATCGGAGAAAGAGAGAGATAGAAACACGAAATCGAAAGTATGCGCGAATTACGCATAAAATATAGAATTTAAATAATCCCATAATAATTATGTGTTTTATGTGATATTTTTCGTTGGGTAATTCGATACGTTATTCGATTAAAAAAAAACCTCCGATCACTTCCGAATAGACGCCACACAGGCCTGACTCATTTTTCAATTGGTTCAATCCTCCTTCCCACCCGTGGCTGATTAAAAGCAACGGTAGTCGGGCCAGATAAAAAGTCGCTTGCAGTATAGCCAAGGGAGCCGTTGCGACGAAATGACGCCTTATCAGCCTGTGTATCAGAATGCGCGTAACGGAGTTTACGGCGTGTAAAGTCTTTTTACGTGTACATTTTGCAACGTGTCTGTGATATGACGCATAATTGAATTTGATGTTTCGGAACAACAGAACAAGTTTTAACAAGCTTTACATAAATTTTAAATTTCTATTCTTTTTTCGTTTTTTTTTCGGATTTTACAGCGTTTTTTCTGGTTTTCCTTTTCGGTTACCTTCTATCGGAGAAAAAAATATCGTACTATTTTTGTTTGCTTCCGCTGAATTCTCTTCATTCCTCATCGTATCATAGAATGTGTAACACTGAGAAACACATCGAAAAAAAAAAACCGCGCGAATGATACGAAACGCGGAAAAACCAGGAAGATAAATTTCATCACAACGTGCAGCAAGGTGAGTGCGTGCAGGCGAGCGGGCGTCTAGTAAGGCGTCAGGGAAATAAGTCTGTATCGGCGTGTCTTCTAAAAAAAAAGGGTAAGGAACGACGAATGGAAGATATTTACAAATGGCCCCTTTTCTCTTCTCCTCTCTTTCTTTCGGCAAAAAAGGGGATGAATGGGAGGTCGATCGGTGCTTGTCGAAACAAAAACCTATCAAGCCAACGATGACAAGCAAACGGTGGTGTGCGCGCTGCTGCTGTTCCCTTTAGTAGATGATCTGTGTCGAAGAATGTCCACCTGAACCGCTACCCGATGTGATGGCTTCCTCCAGGTTCGAGTCCAGCTTCCGGTAGGCCGCCGTATGCTTGCGCCCCTTACTAAATCCACCTCGACCGCTGCTTGTCCGCCGCCCTTCCACGACCAATGCCAGCAGCTTCGATTTGTTATGATACGCCACGTACAGCATGGCACAGCTAAACATAGCGAACAGGAAGTAGGGGAAAAAGTTCGAATCCTTCTGTTCGTAAAACGGATCCGCACCGGGTACGATGTCGCTCGCTTTCGAACTTTCCGACAATTCGCCTTGTTTTTCCTTCTCCGGTAGTACGGCCGGTTTCCCGTCCGGTTGGAACCTGTTCAGCTCCAGATCGTCTCCATTCTCGTTGACGTCCTCTGCCGAAGCGATAGCCTCCGATTCGTCCGAATTTTCGTACTGCGTTTGGGTGGCACCTGCTTTCCCAGCAGCAGCATCACCATTCGCCAGGTTGCCTTCCAGCTTAGGATCATCGTCAAACGGACCCAAGTCGCCGCCAGCATCTAGATCACCCTGTTGCTGCTGTTGCACTAAATCGCCTTCATTTTTCTCCTGCACAACAGCTTCCTGGGGCACCTGCACCACCGGGATAGCTGGTGGCTGTTCTTTGGATGCCGCCTTTTCGGACGTTTTTGCAACCACATTGCCATCACCCACCGGGACTGTTTTTGCTTCTGTTTCCGGTTTTTTCGCACTGATTATGTCGCTAGCAGGCGGAACGGGTTTGGCAGCAGGATTTAGGCTCTTGTCCGATTCTTCCTTCTTGTCAGACTTGTCAATAGTACCATTGCTAATGGGGAGCGGATTCTTATCTTTGACTTCGTTTATCGCTTCCTGTGGCCGTTTCATCTCGGCCACTGCTGGAACTATCTTCACAAAACCGGAATGATTTGCTATGCTATCCGGACTATTCGCTCCTTCTGGTGGGACTTGCACTGGCGACTGGTGTTTGATTTCTTTTTTGTCAATCGATTGTAGGATCAGCTTGTATCCAGCAGAGAGCACTCTACACATATCCGTTAGCTTGCTGTCTTCGTCGTAGCACAACCGTACACAGGAAGGAACTCTCTCGTACTGGCCCACTGTGTGGGTGTTCAAAATTTGAGACAATCGTTTGAGCGTTTTCGACAGATCGCCGCAGAAGTTGTCATCTTCCGCTTGGGACAGGGTGCGCGATAGATCCTTATCGACTAGCTGCTCAAACTGGGGTATTCTGTAGCTGGCAGCGATACCCATCATTTCTTTATACGTAGAGCAACTGGTAGAGTGAGCAGTCAAGCTGCAGTAGGTTTGCAAACGCTGGATCCGTGTTTCCTGTACTGTTTGGCTTGTGTTGATGGGGCCACCTTCGACCGCAAGAGCAGCAGCAGCAGCAGCAGCGGGTTGTTGCAGCACGCTTGGCGTCTGTTTACCAACCAGTGGTGATGTTAAGACGACTGATATTAACCCAGCGAGGGTTAGCAGTATTGCTTCCGGTTGCATTTTATCGGTTTTAATCGCTAATAGCGAAAGTGTAATATATTCCGCTCCCTTGTAGAGAACGTAGAGCCCGAATAGTAAGCACAAATGGACGGAGAGCTTTCCAACCTTCTTTTCAACTACACACTTGACTTCTTCGGCTGCTAGTGGAAGCTAGCACTGCACAATGCGATACACACTCATCGGTAGCCGTCGAGTAATTCCTATTGCTTCTGCGATGGTATAACAACAGCTCCACGGACCGGAATTTTTCAATGTTTTTCTTTTGCAACAGAAAAGTGCACTGATTGCAAAGCAACGTTTTGACAGCAACGGGAAGATGCCTGACAACGTCACCGACAGTTCTCGGTATATGTGTGTGTGTGTGTGTGTTTTTATTTACATTGTATACACCTTGGCTACCCGCGTAAAAAGCAGGGGTACTCATGATGGTGTTCGCTTTCAAATTAAGTAGTGTTTTTATCCGTTGTCGTGGGGCGGCTCAGAGCGTAAAAACAACAGCGGCGCCGGTTTACACACTTTAGGGTCGAGTTTCATTTCCCATCGGGACAATTTCCGTATAGAGAACTTACTATCCAACTAGGTGGTATAAGCAAGTCCAGTGAGCCATTAGGTAGCCGGCAAGACCTAGTAGGTCATGAGGAGTTTTGTTGTTGTCAAAATCACTCTATTAATTGTATGAAAACATAGTTTGTGGTCGTTCTGTATTGGAAATATCTGCCTACAGTCATTATTTTTTGGCTCAAGAAGAATCACGTTCGAAACTGAAAACCTTCCCGATGTTGCCGATCCTGGTCGAGGCGAGGTGCGAGACCTTACGGCTTTACCTTACGGCTGGACCGTATTTTGAATCCCATTCAAGCTAGTACGCAGGACTATCTAGCTAAGGGTGAACTAATTCAAAGGAACCTCTTGAGGTTGTAGAGTCAAAAATGGAAAAATGAATTAATCTCGGACAGCTCAGGAACAGAGGAGAAACTAACATTGGGTGGTGTACACGATCGTCAAAGGTCCCTTTGGATACCTCGCACAGGATATCTCAAACCAGGGGTCCCTCTGATGCTACAAAAACGACTCGTCCCATTCTTAGAAGCAGTGGCTATAAACTATCAACAACAAAAAAAGTCGACCAGTATCTTCACTGCCGTACCGGTGGCAAATACTGAATAAAATGGCAGAAAAGAAGCTTCGTTCATACTATCTCTTTGGGAGTCCCTGCCCAGCAGACCAGGTTTGTTAGAATAACTATGTCAGGTGAGCTGCATACACTTTCCAGGCGCTTTACCTTCAGCCTGGTTTATCTGCGTGAGGATTATTCATGCCCCGGAGGTGAAATCTTCGGAGAACATCCTAATAATTTATTTATTGCGGTATGATGGCTCCACGCCGTGCTGTCAAGAACTTACTTACAAATAAACCCAATACCTGTCATACACTGATGATATAAAGATCACTTTTTTTAGGTTCTTCTGTGTACCAGAATATTTGCAATAGATTTGCAGAATAAGGAAGTGAAACCCGCTAGCAGCTCCGCTAACAAATACTGACTTACGCGGAGAAGGTGCACAGAAAGACACTTTTGAAATTGTCCAACCAAGCTTGGTTTCTAATTAAAAAGATCTTCTTAGTCGCGTTCGAGAGAAAAGTTCTCAAATTGATTTTTTTTTGTGTTTGAGGATATCAAATGACCCCACTATTGAGCAGAAAATCAGACTCAAAATCATGGCATCGGTTCACTTTTTATGTATTCCAAAAGGACGGAGGAACTGTGGAAGCCCAAAACTAAAAATGGCACAACTGTTACAATGAAATAACGCAGCAATTTGGTAAGGATAAGTAAGTAAGCATAAACACCAGATCTTTTCGTTATTTTTATGTTTATCAAATTATGATGCTTTCTTTTGTTAAAAATAAGGCATTTGTTTGTTTTCAATTATTTTTTTTTTATTTTATTTTGTTTTATTTGTTGTTTCATGTGTTGTAATCCCCACCCCAAAAAGAAAGAGTAGAATCCCCACAAACATCTGTACAAGAGACAATGCTCTCTCTCTCTGTACAGGCGAAGAACGGCACGGCTCATCTTTCATGCAATCCGTTCTTCCTAATTAGCTTACTTAGCTTAGGTGGTAGGGTAATAATAGGGCATTATCATCAAAGAGTCACTATCGTTAGTATCTTGGGATAGGATGCACAATGTCGCCAAATGTATGTTCTGCTCCTGTGTTCCTCGCGTGAAATATATGATGATTGTATATAGATGATAAAACCTTCGGTGAGCAAGTAAAAAAAAAACATCACAACATACTTCTTATGTGTAGACAACAGGCTTGGAGAAGGCACGCAACACGGCTCCTGCCCGTCGTATTCTTCTGTTGTTGTCCGCTCCTGATTGGTTCTGAGAGCAAAATTAGCGTCCACTGTACATTTTGGTATTTCATTGAGCAATCTCCTGTCGACAGATTGAGCTACAGAGCACCCGCGAATGTGTTTTTGATGTGTTTAAAAGTAAAGTTGTGGCCCAGCGAGCAGGATCGATCCGTACCGGCAGAGTCGGCCCTGACCCAGGGTCCAACATATTCTGCTAGGTAGCGGGGTAGTACTTGAATGCGAGTAGAGATCGAACCGATGCGCATGCTCGCTTTTTTTTTGGTGGGCGACTAATGCGAACGAAATCATGACTAACGGTGGTAGCCAACCTGCAAATTCCCCGTCGTCTAATGGTGACTTGATGCGTCCGTGGTCACTTTCCGCTTGACGAGCGCATTATCATTGCAGTCGACGACGTTAAGTGCCGCCTTACCCTGGGCGCCCACTGCAGTCTTGTCGACGTTATTGTTCGTTTGCTGGAGCAACAGATCGTCCACCGATTCCGGCACCGATTGCTGCTGTTCCTTGATGTACTTCGACAGCTTGTTGTAGATTTGGTTCGCTTCCGTCGTGCGGTTCTCCTCCTCCTGCTGGCGTCTCATCAGCTCCTCGTTCTCCTTCGACAGAATGTCCTCGTCCCGTTCGGACTGTTTCAGCTCGTCTGGAATGAGCGCGTAACCGTCCGATTGCAGTATCTTGGGCTTGGGCGTGTGGATCGAGTTGTACGTCGGATTGGACGGATGCTTCCAGATGTTCCACAGCGTGGTAAATGCGCTACGGCCTTCGTCTGTACCGTACGTATGGTGTGACTTGTCACCAGTACGCATCACACGGTTTTTAACCTGCAAACGAAACCGCACCATTAATTGCCGTGTCCACGTGCTCGATCCGTATCCTTCAAACTTACCATGTTCGGGGTGGCCGTTTTGCGATCGTACACTGCACCAAACTTTGCCAAGATATCGATTAGCGTACCGGTAAGATTGAGCGGCGTTCCGTATTCCGATGCCCGGTAATCCCACGGGAAGGCATGATGATAGTTGTGCCAGCCCTCGCCGACAGCCACGAACGACACAAACATGTTCTCCACCGGCCACATGGTCCTGCACGAGATACGAGAAAACCGGTCGTTCATGGAAATGAGCTTCCTCCATGCACACGAGCAATACTTACTTGTCATACGGACGTGTTCCAAACATGTGCGCCGCACTGTTCACCGACCAGGTTCCGTTCAGACTGAGCACCGTGCGGAAGAAGAACGCTACGAAGAGCGCGTACCAAGGGTTTTCTCCCCAGAAGTAGACCGGGATAGCCGTTGGACCAAACAGGGCGAAAATTGTATAGAGAAGTTTGTAATGGCTGCAAATAAAGAAGCAATGGAGCAAAAAGATAGATTATAATGCATTTTGTTTTAAAGCAAATTGATGCCGCATTTGATATGCACGGTACACAATAGATTCGCAATGGTAATGTGGGGGATTTTTATGAATTAATTTGCCAATGGAATGGCTCTTTTTGCTACACGGGTTGACCGCAATACAGCTTATCAGAGCCCCTACTTCACCGTTTTTTTTAATCATCCACCCGCCTAATCGTGCGTGATAATCTCTCAGCAATGGAGAAGCTGAATGTGTTGGACGGGATGGGAGTAAAAAAATCTTATGATCACTACCTTCAAGTAAATTTTTTTGTCAGGTATCTCCAACAGGGAGGCTCGCACGGAGACCACACAGTAAACCAGTCCTATCTCATCTAATGCATGCCTTGATTTCTTAGAACGATTGTTCGGTAGCCTTGAATCAATGACTTCCTCCCTGCAGCGTGGTTTACCCCGATCGATGTAATTATTGACTGCGGACCAGCGTGTGGTGAGCCTTTGATTACAATAAGAAAGTTGCCGCTAAAAACTGGCTTCCAGCATGCAGTGGCCACTGATCGAGCCGCATGAGCCCTGTTGCTAGAAACTAATGACAATCTTGACGACTCATTTAACGTTTTCTTCTTCCAAGTCTCTGCGATTGGGACCAGCAGGGCGGCAGGACACCGGACCCTTGCGGACCGGAGCGAGCACATTGCTGGTGTCGTGTTCTACAAACTATCAAACGACGGGACACGTGTTGTGCACGATCGTTCCACCGATCCAGCGCGTATTGCGCAACCGATGTTTTGTACTGTTCGGACAAGATGGATCTTTGTATCCTGTCCATCGCCAACACTATCCATCAGTTCAAGGATAGCGCGAAAGCAAACGATTCAAAGAACGCCACACAAATGAAGTGCCCTGGCCGTATGCTCTGCACTCCACCATCACCATCCCTACTTATCCCCCCACTTACCCCGAACATTACTGTTCAGACGGGTGCCCGGGGATGCAAAACTGGTGGTCGATGATGAGCCGCCAACTAATGCTGCTGCCTAGTGAACTGTGACCATGAATTGAAGTTCAATTACGCGCGCTGTGCTCTGCCCCGCGGGTACCCAATTGTTTGCGCACGTAGTACTTACACTTGGCACGAGCAGGCCCAATCGCGGCACGATCACTTCATCTCTGCGATCGAAAAGAGTTTGAGAGATCTAACCTTCGGTTCGGCTGAGAGTGTAGGCAACCTTCAGCCATCATCTTGGAAAGGATCGGATGCAAGTGCAGCTTTTCTTTGCAGCGTTTTGTTTGTGCATTAGAAGAGAGCACATGAAAATGGCGCCGCGTGCTACGGGCGGTTAGCGATAATTGACGCCGTCACCTTTCGGGTGCTTCGGGCAGCGGCAAATAGCCACAATCGTTGTAATTTGGAAGGTTTGTATTGGAATCTATATTTATGTATGTATGCTTGGTAGCAAGCGTAAAAACCAATCCCCAACTGATCTACAAAACGATCAGTCTTCATCATCGATTTGAAAGGTTATAAATTGCTGTTTACCACCGTTCCATCCACCGTTCGACCGTTCGCTTCCAGCGTTTCCTTGGCGAATTTCATTAGACATCTTGCATACAAACTTAGCGATCTCAGCTTTGGCAGAAATGGTTTGACGCACGGAACCTAGCAGGAAGCGCTGGGTCGTACACAATCCACTCATTCAATGTAGAACAGTGTGATGGACAAACCACATTAATAACTTCAAGACCATCTGAAGCCGTCTGCGTTTCACTGAACAATGCACCAAGGACACCGCAGACAAACTATCCCGCCATCCGGTTATCGTTTTAGACTTTCTGCACTACGTCAACCAACCGAATTGAGTGACGCGAATGTTCCATTTTTATGTGACAGCCCATTTTTCTGTCGCCCTCTTGTGCTATCCTTGACCTACTACAATCTAATGGTAAGCGCTTCCCTCGGTTGTTCATCTTCATACCGATAACCAGCTGATCGGGAAGAAAATATTCTAAAGCAAAACAACAACGAAAATGGATTGAATAAATTTCAACCAACCAACCGTCTCGATGATTCGCGTCATCTCCAGACATATACAAAACATACTATATGACAAATTAATTTATGCAACACGGACCAAAGCGATATCGTTTTGGTGTGTTTGAAGTTGCCACAGAGGCCTTTTTTTTATTCAGCTATTCAGTATACGGTTACATAACGTTCCCTTTCTCGGCGATCTGCATTCATTCATTAATGCTCATCCCAACCACTCGCCACGCCACTACGAAACGAACGACGTGATAAGTGAACCGTTATCGCTGAGACCTGTTTCTAATTTACCACCCCTACAGGTACAGGTACAGATTCAACATAAATTCGTGATCAAATTTAACAACCAACTTAAAACGCGAACCATCGCCAGCATGCGTGACATTCGACGGAAAACGATACACCTTACTCGAAGTAGTGACACATGACACAGCAGACACCGAAAGCAGCTTCGCAAAATCTATACTAAACCGCCATCAATCATAATGCATGACCTCGTTTATTTTTTTTTTTTCTTCTGGCTGACAAGATCCGAGTCACTCATACACACAAACGGAAGCCATTGGGTGTTTCTATGAAGGAAAGCCGCCGAAGGTTATTTAGACAAAAGTTTTGTCGCTCTGTTCGAACAGTCACCAGGCTCGGCGTCCATAAGAATGCACACATTTTGATTGATCATAGTCCATGTTGAGGGCTAAGCCGCCACAAGGATGGTTAACCAAGAGGGCCCTTCTTCAGGCTGCTGTCGGAAAACCTCAAAGTTACACAGCCAAACGATACAGCAGCTGGTTAGTGCCGATCAGAACTGATCTTGTAGCTTGTATCCAATCGGGCCATACTTGGTCTCGGGGACGATGCATATACAAATTATTTCAATCTCATATGTAAAGGTCGCCAGCAACGAGCATGGTGTTTTAGGCAGTCGAATGGCTAGACCAGATCTAATGAATCGCTTTAATCACGCCCGCTTTAGTGACTGTGCGTAAGAATTGATGGAAATTGGGAAATCACCCAGTAGCTAAAGTCTCGCAAGCAGTCGCGATCATTTGTGTATTTACTTTATGAAGATGATACCTGTCACAACGTTGTTTTTTTTTTCACACTTCCCAACTGATCATTACCTTTAGAACCGAAAAATGCTAATCCACAAACCGATCGATCATCAATCAAGATGGCATCGTACAACTTGCTAACACACGCCCAATATCATTAATACAAGCAGCTGTCAGATCCCCCAAGGTACGGTGCACAGGTGTTGGGTTGCTTTGAGGCAGCGTAACCTTCTCGCAGCTTAAAGTACTGCAGGTGATTGACTTTTGCTAGCGTTTCTGTGCGAACATGCCGAAAAGAATCATCTTTCGCTACAGTACGTCAATTGCGTAGCCGAATTTTCCACAATCTCCACCTCGAACTCATCTGTTCCAGCGATCGTCCGAATCCGACGTCGGAAATGATCGACGCACACTTTTGCGCTTCATTAAGCAATTTTCTACGGCACACTGGCAAAACCATTCCGATTCTAAGCCCATAGCTCACGCCACGCAGCTTTCCGACTGATGTTGATTTAACAAACGGAAAACAAAGCTACACAGACGTCACGAGGAAACCGATTCGCTCTAAGGCAGAAATAAATTAATCCACCCAATGGAGGTGTTGCGGGGGGTTTTGTGCGAACGTGGTCGCGAAACAAAACGACGAAATCCTTCATCCTCTCTAATTCGAAAACAAAATGGACACACACACACAAAAAAAAAATCAGCTTCCTGCACCGTCTGATGTGATGAAATTGTTTCAAGAAATTGGAATCATTTTATGCCTTCTAAGTAGCGTGTCAAACCATGCATTTCGCAAGGATCGCTACCCGTTGACCAAAGGATTAATCATGACGGGCGGACGATTTTGTACACGATTTTGTAGAAACCTCCCCCAAGTCAAAACCATTCGCTGGAGTCAACGGACAAAATTTATTCTATTACTTGAGTTTCATATATTCAGACTTGGACTTGGAGGCCGTTTCGCACTAGATGTGGCAAGGTCAAACGGTCTCTGCCGTCTAGCTCGCGCAGACATTTGTGTCAAACTCTCAAACAAATTTTATATATTACCGTTTGTACACCGTTTTATGGTGGTGCACAAGCAGATGAATCGAACCAAACTGAAGCGGATATGCTAAAATTGTGTGCGATAACGGGGGTTAGATTAATTTAAACCCCCAAACTAATGAAACAGCACACCCTCACTCATCTCGTTCGACTTGGGATATCATCTGATGCTGGTGGAATATCATGCTACTGCTACGTTTGCGATAATTGGTGATAGTTTTGCAATATTATCTGAACCTCTTGCGAGGGATGTGCTAACATGCATTGGCCTTTAGGATCACGATCTGCGCGGGCTGAAACCTTGAGTTCGATAGCCAAAACTTCGATCGCTACATTCAAACTATTGGCAGATTTTAATGTTGCATTTAGAGTCAAAACTTTCCTTTCGTAGCTCTCTTTCTTTTCTATTTCAACACCGGGAAGGTGTAGACTTTGTCGTTGTATCTCTTTCCGAGCTGTGACCAGAAGGTGGCAGAAGAAAGGATGGTGATCGCGCTGCATAACTTTAGTAAGGGTCCGGCATCGACCGACCGTCAAAAAGAAACAGATTAGGCAATCTCTACGACTACGACAGCGGCAGCACGGGTCGACGCACGGGTGTGCGTTCGTAACGGCTTGGTTGTCTCGTAAGATTTGGGGCCCACCGAAAACGTTAACAACAATGAAGCAAGCAAGCCCCAACTGAGCGGCGATGCGAATAAGAAGATGGTGAAGAAGAAGAAGAAAGCTTTGCAATAAATATGGTGCAATACACCCGGCGCTAGACCCACATACTAAAATCCCCGTTTCGCCTATCGGAGACTCATCGATTCATCTCGGTTCGTGGCGAAGCCTGGTGACGTCGTGACGCGGAACGTATACACCCAAGCCAGCATGAAAGTTTAATGTTTTCAAATGCACTACTAACTTTGTGTGTTTTGGGGGATGAACTGGAGTAGAAAAAAAGCGAGCTCCAAGGTCAGTAGAATCCTAAGCGGGGGCTGTGGACACACCGAATGTCAACGATCTCTTGGACAGGGGCCGAAAACGGTCCGAAAATGGTTTTGCGCTTGGACACGGTCATTAACAGCGACCGCCGAATAATGGAAAACGCGTACACGATGGCTCAAGGCGGTACACGCGTACACGCTGTATACTGTGGTAAGTGCCACCGCCTCATCAGAGGTCAGCTCTTTCACCACGCACGATGACGCGATGATCTCGGTATTCACTTTCGTTATGATGGGGCTCAGCAATTGCACACCGATTCATTAGTAAGGTTCGGACACTCGTGCTTACAGCCTCACTTGGGCCTGTAATTGATCGATGGACAGACACCTCCGTATGAAGGTTAGGTGCATCTCATTATGAGCGGTCGGGTTTGGCCGTGAATGCTTCGCCTCGTGTGTCTCGCGAGACGTTGTGGTGTGCCAAGTGCTAAGCCTGTGGCAAAATGGCGGTCAGTAAACAAGATCGGTACTTACTTCTTTTGGAACATAATCAGCGGATCTGCCTCTAGATCGGACATGTCGATCTTCTTGCCGTATTCAATCACCTGCGAATGAGAGTGCGCGGTTTTTTTGTATTCAGCATTTTTGGCCACGTAACGAACAATTTACCTTCGGGTGCTTGCGGGAAAGCAGCCATCCAATGTGGGAGAAAAAGAATCCACGATTAGCGTTGTGCGGGTCGGCGTCCGTGTCCGAGAACTTGTGGTGCTGTCGGTGGTCGCGTACCCACACGTACAGGCAGTTCTGTCCGGCCAGCGTATGCATCCACAGCAGGATGATCCTCAGCCAGAGCTTCGCCTTGAACGCCCGGTGAGACCAGAGTCGATGGGCGCCCATCGTTACACCCTGTCCAGAGGCGTACATGAGCCACAGTGCTGTACGAATTGAGAAGGATAAACGACAATCAGCGACACGAGCTGTCAAACACGCACACAAACCTCAGAAAGGATAATACGCACTGTACAGCGTTGTGCGATAGTCACAGTATCGCCAGAAAGCCAGATGCAATCCCACCCAGCCACAGATGTGCAGCAGTAGAAATCCTACCACATTCTTCCAGACAATTTCTCGCTTAAAGCTGAAGTCCGTACCGATCTCCGACGGCAGAATCGGTGTGGCAGAACCAATCTCCTTCAGCTTCCGGTCGACCTCGGCCTCGTGCACCGCACTGCTGCAGGTTTGTAGCGCCTTCTCAAACTGTGCTCCGGATAGGGTGGAATCCGAATGGGCCAGTTCAGCGACTAGGCTGGCGGCTGTTGGTGCTCGGCTCTGTGGGTCAGTCTGTGATTGTTCTGGCTTTCGGTCGGCGATCGCCGTCTCGATCAGTTCGGGTGTTTTTGCGCACAGGATCGTTTTCGTCTGCGAGTCGGCTCCCATCGTGAGGCTGCTGGTGGATGAAAACAAAAAGTGTAAAAAAGAATAACTCAATATCTGGTCATGCGTAACAACGCTCGTAGATGATCTTTCGGAAGCAAGAAAAGGGCGATTAATACGATAGATTGCTTTCTAAAATATTCAAACGGGATAAGGTGATTGTCCAATCGCCTCGATAACGATGCGCCATGTTCTACAATGCACAGATGCAGTGTGACATCATCGTTTTGCATGTGCGCATCGAACCACATACTCCCGTTGTGTCTGCAATGGAATAGCACTAAAGTTCCAACACTGAATGGCTTTCGAGTGCAGAAGGATAGTCATCCCTGCCCATGAGCCAGCCAGCCTCAACTCCTACTCTCCGATTTTACTTAGTCTTGCGCAATGGCACACTTGCCCACTTGTCTGTCTCACACCATGGGCCATCTCGCGGTCATCTCTCCTTGAGCTCCTTGGGATGCCCTAAAGCCCTTGACGGGGCGTGTAAATGTGTTGTGATGACTAGTGTGCCGTGATTTGACGCCACCAACTTTTATGATTCTCTCGTGCCATATTTCTCCATCGAACGATCGATGTGCTACGGTACCGGTTCGCGCATTCTTTCTGTGGAGAAAAGATGATGGCTAATAATGGCCGCCCAAGTCCGTACGCCTTCCCTACGAACGGGGTAGGTAAAGACAAATTTGCTCACCGAATGTTCCAACCAGCTCGAGCACGAGCAGATTTGTGGGCTGAGTTCATGATTTATGTCCACTTTGATGGCGTCAGGGTTATTAGTGTGTGTGTGTCCGGTGCTCATCTGGACAACAGACAACGAACAGTACTACACCTGGCACCCTTCGTAGGTTTATGACCCTCAGAGTGGGCCAGGTGAATAATGGGAGGTAATTTTTTGTCACATTTTCACGGGAAATCAATCAAAGGAATCCATCCGATGTCACATGATTTCCGGCTCATTGTCACGTGGCGCTGGACAATAGCTATCGTCAAGTAGGAACTGATCAGAGCTGGCTAAACCACTCTCACTGCTAACAGTGGGCCATAACTCACACCCAATTGCGGGTGTGAATACTACTGCTGCTGCAATTGATCGAAAGCAATAAAACTGGTTTGACATTTCACCTACCCAATCGTACATCCTGCTCGAGAGGATCAGGCGCAGGTCTGAAAGTCAAACTGTGTATTGACCGAGGCATTGGCCCAGTATGAATTACGGTGCGTCCCGAGAACTGACGCATCTCGCATTAGAGGGAGGAAAATGTGGATAAATTACATACTGCAGGCACGAGTCCGGGAGATACAGACCTGCAGTCGAGCAGGCGAGGTGGCGTAGGCGCAGCTATCCGTTGCATGCGCTCCCTTGCACCTCTCAGGGCCAGGGCAGTGTGGCCGTCAAGGGTGCATACCGCAATTACACGATTAGCAGTAGATATACATATTTACAGCACACTCTACTAATGCACGGGTTAAGGTGGAGAATAAATCACCGCGAACTGATCACCATGTGGCGTACCAGACACAAAAAAGATCTCTCTATATCTTTGAACTTCTGAACGCTTCTATCGAGCTTTCTACTGTCCGGAAGATCATCCAAAAGAGCGAATAAAATTAAAACAAACACCGAATATTACACAATTCTACGACTCACCTGTTAGTGAAGATAGAATAGTCGCCACACTTGATAACGTTTCTCACTTTCGTTGTGATGCCGACGAGATGTTTTTGTTTTGTTTTTTTTTTTTTTGTCGTCCGGATGCCAACGATTTGATATCACTTTCACTGATCTAATATGTATTCTCTACTTCGCTTTTTTTCACACACTCGATCGTTTCGTCGATCATTCACAGCTGTATCACTTTCGTTCACTGTGATCGCGGATGTGAAGTGTTTTCATTTTTTTCACAAATTTTTATTGCACACACACACACACAAGCTTTCCGTGAGATTCTTCAGTAGGATCGTCAGGATGCGCTGGTCACTCTTGAGGCACGTTCACCTGCCGCTTGTAAACTGGGCGTGCGTTCCACACTCACTGACCGCTGACGGGCGTCTGCAAAGGATTGAAAATCGGTTTGATTTGAATCCTCTCACTAGTAGTATGGTTCACGATCAGATCGGGAGGTTAACTTCCACCACGCTCTGTCACACGACCGGTTACGATCGTTAGTGATGGACGTTACGCAATTTATGAATTTCGATTGCCGAAAAACTAGCCTACTCTCGGTTTCGATCCTATATAGGCCATGGACTGCCCGACCACTGCCTACCGGACGAAATTGAATAGGAAAGATTGAGTCAACCTCCACCAAAAACCCCAAATACCACCCTCCCCAACACGTTTGATCGTCGGTGCTCACGAGATCCGACCCGTACGCGACTCGTTTCCGTTCCCCAAAAACACAACCAAAAAAACTGCACTGAGCGACACGGGACTGACGTGTAGCGAGACGGGTGACTGCTTTCGGCGGAGCCGTTGCGTTTTGCTACTAAACTATTTGGGTCTCCAAAAAAGCATTTAGAAAACACACACACACACACACACACACACACACACATACACACAGACACAGAGATTCGATTAGGACGGTGGCAGGTCGGGCAGCACGTGGACACTTTTAAAATTTGCTAAGAAAGAACGAAAGAACCACTACCATCCAAAAAACGTTAGGAGAGGAAAAGCTAAGTTCAGCGAATGAACCCAACGCCAGGGTTGACGAGTAGTTTATATACTCACTCCTACCCCTTTTCGAGTAGATCAAGCCGGACGCAAGATGAGTGCGCGCGATCGCAACAGACAAAAGCTGTTGTGCTTTCTCGTTCACCCATCTCGTTCGACAACATACACGACGCGTAAAGAGGAGGGCGCAAAGAGGGTTAAGATAGTAAGATGAAGAGCAGATTGTGAGCCACGAGAGCCACAACACAATGGTGGTGAAAGAATGGTTTCAAGCTAGCCCACAACAGTTCGAGGGTTTCAAGTGATGGAGGGGGTGGCGGCACATTGATCATGTCAACGATCACGTCGCCGATCCTAAACGCTTAGACTCACAGGTGACAATTGTCGGGTGCACATACGGACCGGAAGGAAGCTTAGGGCGGAAGGATAACGAGGTGGCCCGTCTGAAAAACTGCCCAAGGATGCAACGAAAATTATAAGCGATTGATCGCATACGCGCCCGAAGTAGTTCGATTGGTTGGAGAAGGGGTTATTAAAATGGGGCGGGAGTGGTGGATGATAGTCTTACGATTCTATGGTTACAGATGACTGGTGCACCTTGGTTTTGGAGTTCGGAGTACAGCATAAATGCTCAAGGCCTAATGATGGGTGATTTTTGTGGGGGTTTGGCAGAGGCAGAACGCTAACAGAGGTGAACAGAGAGGACGAAACCGGACGATTTCATAGATAGGCCCGATTTCGGACGGTTCGATTAGATGTAACGTGACGAAATGCAGCTAACGGAGCTTTTCAGAGCGATGTTTTGTGTTGTTGGCTGAATGAAGCTTTGCATGCGTCACATAATAAACTAGACTAGGATGATGGTCCGGATGGGATTTGAACCTCGGTCCTGCCATGCAAAGACCGGCGCCGCTGTCGACACTACCGGGCCGCCCATTGATTGGTTGATTGGCACATAGCCAATATTAATAGCCAGCTCATTCTAGCTAGGTAACGACTAGCTTATAAAATATGTGCAAGCTTGAGCTGCAAACGTCGATGGTATGTAGTTATACTTTTAAATATATTCTTTCTTAGAGCAAAAATTGCTTTGTAGATAAAAGAATAACTGATAAAAACACAATTACTCTCTATACTAGGCAAATGTCGAAGTGACAGAAATTCATCTAAAAACGCAACAAAAAATTTGAAATAATAGATAGAGAACAATAGATTCTGATAGAACGGAATATATGTAAAATTGATAGAATCAAGTTTTTAGAATTAAATGGCATGAGGAATAAGGTCTTTTTTTTAAACGATTTGTAGGATTTATAAAGCACTTTTTACAATTAAGCTAAAAAAAGTACGCCCTACGCGGTCGTCATAATGAAATTAAAAAAATAATAATGACATAATTAATAAAAATACATTTGGTTTAGACTGCTAACGAAGGGGTTAAAGAATGATTTTGGCAGTTTTTGAAAAGCGCATCAACACTGCATCGAATCACACAAATAATTGAAAATCATTTTCAATTTTACTGTTGTTAAATAATGCAACTTGGTAGAACACAGTTTGGAATTTATTTGCCTATCATTTTTATACATCTTTTTTAGGGTTGGTTTTCTAAAAAAAAAAACGATTTTTGCACTCGTCACTACCAGCGTTGACGCCCAGAGAAACTGTTGAACATTTTCTACCTTTAACAAAACTGACAAAAATACATCGTTTGATGACCCTGGTGCTCTCCATACCCTCACGTTGTATGCTTTTTTTAGCCGTAATTTGACAACTTTCTGTCAATGTGCGGATTGAACGATTTTTTTCAAGTGTCATCCTTTGACTAAATGACAAAAAAAGGACATTCAAACGTGCTTTGTTTGTCAAATGGAATCTTTCAAATGACTAGCAAACGCATTGTTACGTGAATGATTTCATAAATTCAACAGTAAAAGCATGGGTTCGGATAATAGATCACCATACTTGTGATAAGAAACGCATCATACTGTCAAAAATCGGTACCAAACAATCGGTACCTGGATGGCAGTACAGCAGGGAATCATCTACCTGCTAGATAGTGTTAGCAGACTTCGCCGGTCGAATCCATGCTTAATTCCTTCACTCATTATCATTTGTTTGCTGCTGTTTTGCAAACTGGGATTACGATTGTACGTGCGAAAAGATGAAAATCATCTTAAAGGTCCAGAAGTGTCTGTTAAAAAAAAACGCACCAAAACAGAAGAATTGTGAGATATATGGCAGTAATGGAAGTAATCATGAAACGATATGTTCAACTCGACTGGCCCATTAGCTGCGGATACTCCGCCGGTTCAATCATCTAATGACGTAGAAAAAAACCCGGACAACAACAAAAAGGTTTGCTTCAATACAAACTACAAGTTAACAAGAAGAGAAAAAAATATTATTACGACGCAAACCCGTGCGAGATTGTAAGCAGGATCGGAAATTACTTCTTCGATGGAAATTTGGTTCATCAAACACCAATTCTTCCCTGCCGAGAGGATTGCGAACGCGATACAGGCAGGGATAAGGAAACGGTCCGAATCATTAGTTCATTGCGGTGAAGGTGAAGCTCAATTAAATTAATCGAATTTAATTATTGTATCATTGCTCAATCACCACCATCGCACCGTGCAGTGTACAGCCATCCTGTGAAGAAGTGAAACAAGAGAATTTTTGAAACCACACAGCACGTATCGTTCACACTGTTGGCCCTAACGCAATGCCTCTAGGATCGTATGCACGGGACAAAATGACAATAAAACAATACACGACTGCCGAACGCAAATGAATGTAGTGCAATGCAGATTTCGAGTGCGATGAATTCTACCCAATTTGCCGAACAATGCAGCACCGGTCGCGTAACGTAAGGTTTCACAGTTCGCCGTTAGCTCGTCATTAGCTTGCATGTGTCACATTAATGTTGATCCCCGTTTGGCGTACCGATTGCGGAAGAAATAATTACTCACACTTCGTAAGGCAAATAAATTGGACTACCTCAACACCAGACCGACTGGGGGACGACACATTGTCGTCCCCCCAGGTCGAGTTGAGCCGAGCGAGACCTCCTTCACGGGCGTTAGTGCCAATCTTCAAATGAAATGTGCTATTTTTATCAATTTCTCGTCCATTTCAGTGGAAGGAAATTTGATTTGGATTTGGTTTTTGATTAATTTGGTCCCGCCAAGCGCTTAAAATCGACGTCATTCCGTCAAGTGCGGGATCAGTCAGTCAGTCAGTCAACCGACACTAATGATATTTTATCATCTGCTACGCATCTGCCCCGTCGTGACATTGCGTCTCCGAGAGTTGGGAGGGAGGGCGCTCTGGTGACATTCGCGTCACTAATGTGGACGCATCCGCCCAAAGCTTTACTCCGGTTGATAGAAACGTCACAAACGGGGGCTTAATGTGACCGCCAAAAGGCAATACTCTGCAACGCATCAATGCACTTCTTTGCGAGAAAAGAAACTCACCTTCGTTGTTAGTTCACTGGAGTTGGGGGAGACAAGACCGACCTAACACTCACACACTATTTCACCACAGTCAACTTTAAATAGACGTATTTGCTTGCTTTGAACAATGGGTAAATAGATCACAAAACCACACTACACACGCTGGCTGGCACCCTTTTCTGGCACGTCAAGCTTACGCACTTATCGGTTCTCCGCCCGAAGCAGCCTGATGCTCGTTGTGGTCGCAAAGAAGTACTACGTGCAGTGAGATTTTCCACTGCCCAACGAACTGGGCGGAAAAAAAAATTGGCTCGCAAAATATTTGGACAAATTTTTGCATTGCTTCGCGTTTAATTGCGATTTAACAGGGACGATGGGACGATGCAGTGACCATAATGCATTGTCCATCGAAGTTTACCTCGTTGCATATGGGTATGGTGGTTGGAATCAAAACATCGGAAAGTAAAACAAATGCCAACAATCGGCCCAACGGTTTAGGTCAGCACCAGAACGCAAATCCACCTTGCGGGTCAATATTGAACCTTTGCGTTAGCTTATTGCATGACACCACGACGACGACGGCACATGCTGTAACGGATGGAAACATAAAATGTGCAAACAGTGTCTCGGCCGGACCAAACATCAGCACCATTTGGAGGATGTGTCACTGTGTCCTAAGATGAAATAAAATTCAACAAAAAAATTCTCTCCTTCCCACGCCAAAAGCGTTCTAGGTGTGGTTGAAAAAATCAATACTTTTTCTATTACTCCCGCAAACACATCAATCTGACCGATCGATTGGTTGGTACGGAACAGCAATGCATGTGTGTGGTTGCTCGTTGTCAGCACATTTGCGGGGACACACAAATGTTGCCGGGTATGGCAATTGTAGAACCACCAAACGGGCACAACACTTTTGCTGACTCGTCCACGCGTTCGCGCACTTCGGTGTGGTTGTAGCGCCAGATTGCTTTCCCATCGCTGTTCGGTTTGGCGTGATTTGATAACTGTGACATCGGGAAATCCTAGAGCATATGAATGCAAAAATCAAAACGTCTTCCTGGTGTCAGAATCGGGTTAAACTTTGAGCGAGATAGGTAGACGTCAGAGATTTCAATGACACTTAAGAGACTTCGTTATCAACTGGAACTCGTCTAAGGAACTAAGGAGGTCTCGTTCATTCTAGGGACATCTTTCAAAGCGCATCGCCTTCCAAGGGGTTTGAATTAAGGGATCTTGTGGCCTTTAAGCAAGTATGCACTGGCAAAAGCTTCTAAGCTTCATTATGGACTCACTTATCCACCATCACCCTGCTGATCAGTTCAGTTATCTTGGTTTAAACAAATTAAACCCAGTTCGAATATATTATTGGCACATTTGCCGAGGCATATTATTGATTTATAGTTATTAGTTTGTAACAAACTTCTTTTATATAGTATTGAACAATTTATTTGCGGTTTTTGTATCGGCGAGTGATCGTAGTCCATACCATAACATAGTCGTGCGCACCCTTTTTTTAACCCTAACCTAGGATCGTGACCCACATTCTCCAGGATTATATCTGTTGATTTCTATGCTTTCTACTATTTCCTTCGATCCTCGCTCCCCAGTTCCACCTGGAGTGGGGGATAGAAACCTACCTGAATAATCGCGAATGATCAGGTGACAACAAATCGATATCAACGAACATCTTTCACCTGAATCATAGGGCAAACGTACCAATACCTCTGTATAACCAGCCTGTACAGAGGGATTTAAGTCCTAATAGCAAAAGCTTTAACAATAAACAAACTATATCCTTCAACCCTTCCCTTACACTCCTTCCCTTTTCCAATGCCCACTCTAATCACTGTTCAGATAAATAAGAATAGGTTTAAGCTTCTCTTCTCTCGTAAGCTGATGTCCTTCTGTAAAACAAAAATATAAAAAAAAAATTTCTTATCCTGCGGTGGGTTTTGCTTATTTTCCCACACAAAATTCAGTCTCCTTAAAGGAAAATATAATGTCACAAAAACAGCAAGGCTAGGCAATTATTCAAAAATTATGAGGAAAATTAAAAACGAACCCATTATAAACATTTCAACACATTCAATGTATACTTAAATCATTGTCTATAAAGAACACTACTACTACTACTACTACTACTACTACTACTACTACTACTACTACTACTACTACTACTACTACTACTACTACTACTATAAACGAACTATATCAGCAATAGTTATAGTTTAGTGATAAATTATATTCGCAAAAAGTGTATACATGCAACCTAATGCAACCAAATACCGTAAACTGGCGAATGAGGTCTTAATGATTCAAACCTCAAAAAAAAAAAAAAACAATGCAAAAAACTTGTGAAAAACACATTCATTCTTCTGTACGAAAACTGTACGCGTAGGCTGTCTGAAGCTGAATGATTCTACATAAAAAATATTGAACTCAAGTTGCATATTTGTCGATTGTTTTTGTATTGAATCTTTTCGTGTTGTTGTTTCTGTTTTTAGATCATGTGCGGAATAATACTCTTGGACCGAGAAAAAATTGTAACCTCACTTACTTACTTACTTACTTATCAGACGCTACAACCGCTTTGCGGTCTTGGCCTGCCCCAGCAGAGTCCGGAACCGCTCCACCACCAATCCGTTATCCCGGCCTTGATGACGGATGATTCCACGCCACTTCAATCTGGGCCTACCTGGCCTCCTCTGTCCGTGTGGACGGCCTAAAATGACTTTCTGAGCTGGGTCGTCCAGTACCTTGCGTATAACATAGCCAGCCCATCGGAGCCTGGCGAGCCTAATAAACGACAGTGAGGTCGTTATACAGTTCGTACAGCTCGTCGTTGTAGCGGCTTCTCCATTGTCCTTCCACACATACGGGGCCAACGATCCTTCTGAGCATCTTCCTCTCGAACGCGGCTAAGAGGTTGGGCGCTGGCGGCTGGGACGATAAAGGTACGATACAGTCCCAGCTTCGGCCGTTCGCGAAAGATTTTTTGAGGTGAGATGTGTTTCTGAGATGAAAAATTGTAACCAGCATTTTGAAAACAAAATAAGGACACTTTAATAGTACAAAAAGTAAGCTCCATTATTCGGAATTCTTTATCTTCGGATTACTTTAATTTCTCAAACTGCAAAATAAAGACTATGTCATAGAGAATCACCACTGGTAAATCACCAAAAACTAGTCACAAGAAGATGCCGAGCGATTGGGCGAGCATTCGATTTCGATCCATTTCCTGCACTCTTTTTCACATCGACTCTTTGTGACACATTTCTCATGGATGGATCCACAGCGCGCTACAACAAGACAAAAGACTTGCTCGATACAGCAGAAGGCGAACGTGTCATCAAAAAACAAACCTACTGCTCTCGGTGTTATCTGCAATTAACACGCACTGAATGGGTAGATTTTTCGGGCATGATTTTTATCGCGTGCACGCCAAACATTTCCGCATTGGTTCGGGCCCCAAATTGGAATGGCGGCAAATGGGAGCATTGTGGTGTGGTCGAGAATTTCGATCACATCGCAGTGACCTACACTCGAATTCGAACGCGAGCTCCAACGTGCCCATGAAAATCAGTAACCTTGCACTCTCAAAAAACGACTGGCGGCCACACACCGGAAAGTTTGGGATGGTTTCATTTTTCTTAACATATTCAAACGTATTGGGGCTTATCAATCTAACCATTTCGGTTCTCATGCACCTTCGTAAACTTTGAAGGTACATTATAAGGGCCCATTACACCGCGCCAAGAACGCATATTAATCAACCGCCTTATCGTAAGGCCCTTCGACTTCTTTTGCATCTTCTTCATCTGGGCGATAGTGTATCGCGTCATCCGTATCCTTGACACTCACACGTCCAAGCCGCAACTACAGTTAATCAACATTTGACACCTCCACCTTCAAGAACTGTGCGTTTGCTGAGGTTTGTGATTGTTTATCATGCCAGCCAGCTGAACGAACCATTAATGGAACTTTAAAATACTCTTTACCGTGCAAATAACGCCACCAAATGTCGATGGAAACGGTCTCGCTATCGCCAGAAAAATATCAATCGGTCACTTTACAGACCCAGGCCCGAAAAGGTATCTTCCCTCCGCCCAGCGACGCAATGGGGGGAAGATGGTTGACCTTCAAAACAAAACCTAAGCCAACGAAACACTGCGCTCCGGCGATCCGAGTTGGCGGCACGCGCATGTTGGCCAAGTGACGGAACCGTGCCGTGAAACATTTCGCCCATCACATCGCACAGCACACGTTTGCACGGTCAGTTTTGCCTGCTTTTTTTGTGTGTGCGATGCTAACATTTCAAGTTTGTAGCAGTGAAGACAAGACGCAAACGGGCGGCAGCATCTGGCAGGCTCATTACCAGCACTTGCACTTGGTAATGAACAATTTCGCTGGCCTTCGGATCGACACACCGTCAGGAGAGCCAACGCTTCAATCCGAGCCGGTAACGAACCGGTTTTTATTTTTTTATTTTTTTGCTTCTTTGCTATGAAAGTCTTATGCATCTTGCCCGATGCTGCAATACCCACAACCTTAGGGGGGCTCCGTTATGTGAGCAGGCTGGTACGGTAAAGCTCGGTTCGGGATGGTGCTTAATGCGCCGACCAACCGACACTGTCCCGTGCAATCGTGCCCTGGCGAATAACACAATGCAACGTTCGTTCGTTCGTTCGTTCGTTTGATGTTAGAAAGCAATCGAAACAGGGTCAGGTGGATAAACAAAACCGACAGCACCAAGATTTGATTGATGAATACGCATTTTTGCTCATTTTAAGAGAAAGAAAAAGGGAGCACATTGCTCCCAGCATGGCCACGCTTTGGGCTACCTGTGTGGTGGTGGGTGTGGTGTAACGTTGCGCAATGGAAAACGTTTTAGGTGAGATTGGGAGAATACTGTCTTTCACTAGCTTTCGCAGCTTGTGTCTTGGTGGTTATGATACATTGGCTGAAAGTTTCAAATTTTTGCAAAACATTAGCAAAATTCATCATAAAATTTGGTGCCTGAGAACCAGAACAGGAGAGTTGTAAAAATAATTAAAAAGTAAATTACAACATAACAATTTCGCTACAAGGAAATGTTTTATCGAAAGCAAAAAAAAAAGGTTTAAAATGGTTCGGGCCGGTGGTATCGGCAACAGTGGCGACAAAGACCGTGGTTCAAATCGCATCCGGACCGTTACCCCGTAGTGAGGACTGACTATCCAACTACGTTGTCGGCGTGACCTAGAAGGTCTTTAAGCCAAGAAGAAGAAGAAGAAGGTTTGAAATGAAATTCTACAAATTTTTAGCAGTTTTTAAAATTGTTACTCAGAAAAAAAACTGTGGGAAAAATTCGAGGATTTCTGGGAACAGGGAAAAATCTAGAAAAATAGCTTTTGGTCATTTAAAAAAAAAATTTAAGGTATAACACAATTATGGTGTAATGTTTTTATGTTTAATTTTAAATTATGTGAAATTGTTTTTTTTCTTATAAGAACAACGTTCATAATATTTTCATACATAATTTATACATTTTTTACCGAGTATGCCCGGGATTAAGGCAAAGAATAAGGTGGGAATGCCTTACCAATAAGATCATAAAACTTATTCAACACAAGCGGTGTTGGCAATACGGCACTGGACCTTCATAAGCAATTGTAAATAAATAATTAATAATAAAATTTATACATTTTTTTAACATCTTAAAGAGAGTTATGGGGGGCGGCCTGGTGGTGTAGGCGACAGCGGCGCCGGTCTTCAAACGGCAGGACCGGGGTTTAAATCCCATCCGGACCGTCTCCCCGTAGTGAGATCTGAAAGCCATTTCGATGGCCGGCATGACCTTAGAAAGGTCGTTAAGCCAATAAGAAGTAAGAAGATGCATAGTTTGAATCTTTTGTTTAGATGTTCTAGGCGCAAAATATTTTCTCTTTCAAAATTAAGTCAAGAAATTGATTTAAAAATTCTTAAACCTAAATTAAAACATCCAATTAAGACGCCAATGTGTAATGTAGATATTTATTTGAAATTATATGTTCCAATATATCGGGGAAAGTGGCTAAAAATCCGCAAGATACCCATGTAAGATAAAAAAAAAATCATAATTTACACACAGTCATGCCACAGGAATCCTTACTTCATTTTTGCATGCCACATGTCACCCTGTAGCTGGAAGGCTACAAATCCGAAGCCACACACAATTGAACTTTATTGTGTACCGCACGTTTCGGTCCATTTAGCGGTTAATAAAGTTTTATTGTTATACTGCTATTTACAAAACATTTTGCAACATTTATAACCAACTCAGAAGGACACCAGCAAAAAAAAAAAAAATCTTTCAATGGCCACACCGGGTGGAAGTGTCTTTGTTCGAGGAGAAAGAAATTCCTCGCATAACTGTGTCGGTCGGCCCGCCAAAAGTGGTGAAGCTGAAGAAAAAACATGCTTCGACTACAGCTAGTGCCGTGACCTATAAATTTTCAATTAACCTTAAACTTTTCTGTTGCACTTCGGCGGCAGAACTTCTTGTCTTTCGTTCCCTTTGACCCTTGGTGAAAAAAAACCTGAGCGCCATCGTAGCCCTTTTTTGATTTGCTCTTTTTCGACCGATAATGAGAGATTGGATCTGCGCTCTGCCGATTCGACCGTCGAGATGTAGATTTTGAAAATTAATTTAAATTATATGAGACGCCTCGGTAATCATAAGTGTAATGTGGTTCATCTCGGGCATTGATTTAAAAAACCTCTCCTTAGATGCCATCTTGTGCAGGACGACAAGAAAACTGTTTAAACGACACGTTGACTTTGACCGCTTAACGGACGTATCCTGCACGGGTCCGTCGTGTATGCTTTACGATAAAGCGCGATCGCGAAATTGCACCGACGGTTTTGTGGGCGCGAACGGGTTTAAGCCGTGCATGGTAATTAGCCAACTGCACTTGAAGCACCAACCACATCGAACTGGGCAAACTAAGGGCAGGCAGGCAGGCAGGCACAATACTGCCGAACGTTGAAGGTCATTGCGAGTACCGCCCCTAGGGCAACCTTTTCGTTTTGTTGTTGTTGTTGTTATTAATTTTGCTCCAAGCATCATTGCACCAATGTCAACAACGATGGCGTCCATGCTGACCCTTGACGGCTGCTGCGTGTAAAAGGGCATGCTAACAAAATGCAACGGTAGCGATGCTTGGATTCAGTCAATCAATGCAATGAGCTGGTGTGAAATGCTGCGTGCGCACACAATGAACGCAGCTGCGTGTTTGTGTGAAATATAGCAGATTATCGTTAATACTGTGCTTTCTGCTCTCGTCTTTGAATTTTTGGTAGGTTAAATTTGTAGCACATAGTATGCATAAATACGATATTACTTAATACAATAAGGAGGGTCCGTTAGTAGAGGGAAACAAGCGCAATAAATGTAGAAATGATGTTTGAAGCAATTTCAATTGTGTGCAAAAGGATTGAAACGAGAAAAAGGCGTTTATCGCCTTTCATAGTGTAATTCAAACTATGATTAATTAGGGCGGCCCGGTAGTGTAGGCGACAGCGACGCCGGCCTTCAAACGGCAGGACCGGGGTTCAAATCCCATCCGGACCCATCCCCCCGTAGTGAGAACTGACTAATCAACTGCGTGGTATCGGCAGTCTAGAAAGCCATTTCGATGGCCGGCATGACCTTAGAGGTCGTTAAGCCAAGAAGAAGAAGAAGAAGATCAATTGAAATAATTGTTCCCAAAAATGGAGTGGATTGTTTTAATAAATTAGTGTGCTCATTTTTAACAAACACCATGTTTAAGAGCGTGATCGAACACTAGGGTTGCTGTGATGATGCATATTGGGGACTCTTTCTCTCTCTCTCTCTCTCTCTCTCTCTCTCTGCCTCACTTCTTCCTTCCCTGAGGCAATTAAGTTGGATCCACATTACATCCCAACGCTGGTGCAACGGAGATCTATTGCTTTTTTTTATCGACTCTCCTAAATCTGTCTTGTGGTTGACGAACGCCAAAAAGAAAGTGATTTCCAAACCGCACCGAGTTGACTAACACACAAATCCTGATTATCGAACAGATTATACGACTTGCTGTGTTGGAGGTTGCTGTGGCCGGTACAGCAACGAACTAGGTAAGCATTGTCGTTACCAGCTACGATCCAACGGGATGTACCACCTTATCATCAGCATCGCCAGGTCCGTAATGACGACGAGTCTTTTTCGTATGCGGTGAAGCTACAGCAGTCATTCATGGATTTTACGATGCACGAATCATTCGCCCCATGGTAAGCTTTTCTTCTTGCGGTTACGTGTCGGTCCGCTCGTACCACCGGCCTGATCTTCTCCATCCGTTGCCACAAAACCACTCGATGCAAACACCACGGCTAACCTTCACTGTCGGACTCAAGATGGCGATGCTGCAATCGCTCGGTGAGCCCCGGTTTTAGCGTGCGTGTGGACGATACTGTTTGCGGTCGGGAGTACTTTTACCAATAGAACGGTTCACTGCCTGGCTGCAAATACACCAACGGTACCTCCACAGGTGTTGTCGATGCCAAGAGTCAACAATACATCCTCGTCCGTGTACGAGGGGATTGGAACGTGGCGAAAGTTAGGACAAGGCACGGGGCAGATCTACAAACCGACCCGCTGGTAATCGTTTTGACATTGCACGTCAACGTTCCAGCGATATGCTGCATCGAGTGCGAATTCAAACTGCGTTCTGCAGCCCAAGCTAAGTAGGCTGAGTAGAGCGAAACATCATTGTTACCACCGCCGAAGAAGTGGAACAGGTTCGATCGATCCGCGTGTGTGTGCATTCTCTGCACACAATCGAACCATTTTTAGTGACGAAAGAAAGCAAGAAACCTAAGGCTACAAAGTCTGGTGACGCATTAGCTAATTTGCATTCGGCGATCAGACGTTTCGTCATCTGTTTTGTCTAGTCCAACGTTTTATGAGGTTACACAAGTGTCTTGTTCCTTGTACACCTTCTGTAGCGTTGGATATATTTGAAATTTTTGCTATCAGCATCTCAGCAAAATTGTGCAAATGTATTCAGTCACCGGTTTTCGGATCACGAGGAAAGACCTATCTAGGAACATCCAACGGCGCTTTTGAATCCTATCTTAAAGGTTATACTATACAACATGACGATTCACAGTAAACCGTTAGAGAGAAACGAAATCTACTAGGAGTGTTTCAACTACGACTAGCCTATCAGTTATCCTTGGCCTAAATCGTCCTCGTTTCATCAAGTGTAAAGTCTGACTGCTTGTTGGTGGCTCATATTACTTTTAATGTCTAATACAGCATTGTCTTCCTTGCTATACCCGAAACAAACAGGTTTCGTCCAACTGGTGTGGCTTAAATCATGCATATTCAATACTTCACGAGCACAAACATGTCTTTCACGTTTCAACTTCATTGTACTGGAAAAGTGAATACCGTATGGCAAAATACAAACAAAAAACTACACTTCTCTCGCTTATGGCAAGCGTTGATCATGAACTTCAGTGTACCACTGCTAACTCAATTATAATTTCGGAGCAATTGTAAAATGAGCCTTTGCCACGCCACATACCGTTCCGCTGTCCCACCTGCTTCTTCTTTAAGCCATTCTTCGCCAAACCTTCGTTGGAAGCATCGTCATGTGTAAGAGTTGAAAAATTGGTAGTTTTTACCGCGCTGGAGGCCATCCGATGGTCTTGATCAATTACTACATTACGAGCTGTACACACTGGGCTGCTGTTCGAGTATCATTATATCTTCATTGCGTATTTTCCATGCCAAAGATTGGCTTTTATTGAGCTGTTCGCTACCATCGTCCAGCCTCCGATCGTCCGAATCGTAAAAGGGTAGGAAAATCTAATCTTCAAAGTTTGATGTGTCCTTCGGTGTACACGAAAACCCTTCGGATGTTCGATGCTTGAACAACCATGAATTGAGAGGATGTTCTTTAAGTATTTTTCTTCTTTAACTTTATCCATCGAAAAGCATAGCAACATTCAATGATGACAGATGAATTTAATAACTTTCATGAATAGAGGTAGTAATCTTAAGCCCTTTATGCACTTTAAAGCTGAAGCACATCATAGCATCGGAGTATAATAATGTTAAACTGATTTATGAAGCCTCTGTGTTAACTGCATTCCTGTGCAGTACAGCTCAGGGATGTTTTGCATCGTGAGATCGTTGATTTTAATATTATATTGTTTATTATTAAGCTCATTTCACGAATATTATATGCAATGAATCTCTGAAGCCATTATATTTTAAACGAAGTCAGAAACAGGCTTAACATGGAAAATTGTCTTGTACTACCATTTTCTACATTTTTCTAACTGTAGAATAAAACGAACTGGATTACATTGCAGATCATCAATTTATCTCAATAATCGATTTTTCTTAGTAAAGTTGTATTTTGTACTGATCTATTTTAAGGCAATGTTATACTAACCTGTTGAATCGTATAAATTAATAGTAGGTTAAGCTGTAATTCCTTTTTATTATGTTTATATAATTTAGACATCACAAGCGATGATATTGCTAAAGCACAATACAGCATTTTACCATCATAATCAATTGTACATAAATAAAGTAAAGAATTGGTTTATATCCTTTCGGAGAAACAATTTAACATGAAATTTATAATCCTCCATACAAGTTCCTTTCCTCTGTTACCATTCCAAAAATTCAAACTCAACTACCATTCCAAAAATTCAAACGGTGTTAACCGCTTGGCACGGGCTGCTGTACTCTGCGAACGTGCTCCAAAAGTAAATGTTATGCAAATTGCATACCCTCAGGGTGACCGGTCTCTGTTATGAGCTGTTGTTGTGCGAACATTTGCACTGTTTGGATCGTCAATTTGTTTAAATAATTATGAAGATTAAAACATAATTTTAGACAATTATACTTCAAACTTTACACAGAGTTTGTTTTCTTTTTCCCCAAATGTATAGAGTTGCTAATGTGCTAGATTTTCTAACCCACCGTACAGTGTCGCATACAGATACAGTCCGTTTTTTTAAAAGATCCGTTATGTCCGTTTTTTATAGGATTTGAGAAACTTTGAGCGTAAGCTTCATTCGTCTCTGAGTCCGTTTTTCATAAAGCTGATTTTGCCATTTCAACTTAGTATACCTTTTTAAAAATTTGGTAGAATGTTCATCAGCTTCTGAACTATCTACAGTAGATTTGTTTTTACCGCAAAGTTCGTTAATGATTAAGTAAGTATAAAACAAATCTGTAAAATGTTTAGATATTTTGGAGAAACAACCAAAAAGGCGTTGAAAAGAGTCAAACGAAGATGCTCAAACTATTAAGTATTTTTGTTTGAATTTTAAATTTTATTTATGGCGTTCTTTTATGTTCTCTGAATTTATCTTTGAAATAATGAAAAAAAGCGTATAACAACAGATTTGATGATTAATTATGTTTAAGAAACGTTTCCTCAAAATGTTCAACTTTATTTTACAAAAAAAAAAAGAAAAAAAATAGACCAATTAGTTGCAAATTGGTTTCACAATCTAAGTTTTTCTTTATGTACAACAGCAGCTAGTCTTAAACTATTGTATGTCACTGTATGTAACAAATTATAGAGGAATTAATTGATATTTCAAGTTTGTTTGCAAAATGCCGTTCATGCTATACATTCATACTATACATAAAAAGCAATAGCAAAAAAAAAAAATTTTATTTTTATAATTAATAACGACGGTCCAGTGCCGTATAGTCATGAAAAAAATTAAATAGTATTAAATACAAAAATAACGCTTTTATAATATAAGCGATAAATTTATTTATTTATTTATTTATTTACAAGTTGTCCAGTGTCGTATTGTCAACATCGCTTGTGTTGAGTAGATTTTTATATATTGATAAGGCATTTCCTCCTTATTCTTTGCCTTATCCCGGGCATACTCGGTTAGACAATAAGCGATAAATAATAAAATCCTATATTAACAAACAAGAAAAATACAGAAACCATTGTCATCGGGTTGTTTCTCGTTCATAAAGAACCACCTGTCCATATTGCCCAGCTATCGGGATATAAAATGTAAAAAATATTTATATATAAATGTAATTACACACTTCCACTGCACTTCAAAACTGTCAAATCTCCAAACAAAGTATATTATCTGGACCTCTTTATTGTAGATCCCTCTTTTAAGCACCAGTTTGTACAGTCTTATTGTCATGCAGACTTATATTTAGTCCATTGTTCTCCTCAGATTAAATTCGAACTCCTTTCTTCTGGCATGTCTGCCACAAACCTACGAAACTGATCTCAAAACAGCCTAATAGGAAAATCTGTTGGACGCCTTAAAGTAATGAATAATAAATTATTCAAAAGTTACCAAAACAGCAATCTCTTGGAGGGGCCAACCGAGGCCATGAACAAAGTGTAGGTGGATGCAAGGATGCGTCCAGTGCCATCTCCACAGAACCTCGTTTTGTCTTCTGATGTGCTGGAGCAAAAGCTCTTTGGACATCTCTTACCGGTTGATTACCGTTTCGAAAGTGACTAATTGGGTGCGTCTTAGTTTGTATAATAATTAACGCTTTCTTTCCTCCGTACATGGTGTCAGCAACTGTTGCAACCGCAACGTTGTTCCGCACATGTTTTGCTGTACGAGTACGAAAACGCGTGTCCGACGGTCGTAAACGGTTGTACGGTTGGTAGCCATATTTCGTAGCGATGTAAAGAGGAACCATTGTGCCGGGTACTGCCGGATGTACTCCGATGGTACCGCTTCATCATTGCGTCAAAACGAAGACAAGCCGTAACACTACATTCCAGTGACATAAGAAATGTTGTTGATCCCTTTATACAGTCCGAGCAATTGCAGGCATCTATTGGCCGGAGTGAGACATACTGGTCAAAGGACTTTAGATAACTGGGATGGGATGAGACGAGCATAGGCCATCGGTTTGCCGCGACAGAGATATAAATCAGTATTTATGTAAATGGGTGTGCCACTTGGAACCATTTCTTCAAGTTCATTACCACTCACTGTTCAACCAGGCCGCGAATGATGATGCAGCTCTAGGCATACCGGTTTGATGTTGCTCTTCCTCCTTGACACTGCTGATGCAACGGTGGTGATGGTGCGTTTAATGATGTTCGCCGTCATCAGTACTGGGTACTGTCTTCGTCTCTAACGACTACGGCGAAGGGATACCATAGCAAAACATTTCTAACCATTCGGCGTTTGTGAGTACAGGCCCAGTCACCACTAGAAACTTCCTCGACTACGCCAGTCATCGACGTGGTGATGATGATGGTTTTATATTCATCTGATCGTAGACAAGTTTTACGATCGCGTTTTATGCTACATATCCTACACATCGTTCTGTGGCCTGCAATTATTGTACTGTGTGAAGGGTGTAGCACAGAATTGTAATTATCTCACGCTTGTTTCCCTTATTAGATGTCGATTTCATTTGCAAAACGAATAGACATGTGTTATGTCTATTTGGAGAGAACGTTTGAATTTGTAGCTCAAGCATATTTCCTTGTTGTAATATGAACATAATTCATGACCGGTTACAGCAAC
This sequence comes from Anopheles maculipalpis, assembly GCF_943734695.1. NCBI lineage: Eukaryota > Metazoa > Arthropoda > Insecta > Diptera > Culicidae > Anopheles > Anopheles maculipalpis. The sequence continues at coordinate 52,524,212 of NC_064871.1, forward strand.
TATCAGATGCAATTAATTTTATAGCTTAACATTAACACGTTCAATGTCGCATCACCCGAGTTCGAACTGAGTAGAGCTGATATAGGGTTATGTTTTCTTAGCCTACCTTTACCATGGCTATACTTGACTTCGATTTATCTGTAGCTGGATAGTCAGTCCTAATATCCCCCAATTGCATTGATTACTGATTGTTTAATGAACTACTCCTGACTAAAAAAGTCTAATATTACATTAGTGCTTTTGAAAACTTCTTTTGGTTAACTTAGTAAATAGAACAATTGGTATTATTCTTGATTTGATTTACCATTGTCCCTTATAATCAATCCTCAGCGAGAAAGAGGAATTAATAGCATTCTTTGAATCTCAAACAACACATTATTCTGAAGCGCCAAATTAACTATCATTCAACAAGATAGAAACAAAACAATTACAATGAGACACATAGTTATGGATCGTGAAATCTTGGACCTTTCTACAAGCAGGTCTACAAAGAATTTCAGAAGAAAGAAACAGAAAAACCACATTGTATTATTTATTCATACTTGGAAACAAACGCTTTGAGTAAATTTTCACACCGTTTACCCAATTTCTTACTTCTAGTCTTGTCATACTGAGCGTGATGATAGGGAGCAAGTCGATTCAAATATTCGCTTTTAATTTTGGAGCCATTTGTTTTCTTTTGAACTAGTTAAGCTTGGGTCAAAATAACTATTATTGCCACCCAACGAAACGAAAAAAACCGATTTAGGTTTTTGTTCTTCAATTAGAGAGAGTGTACTAAAGTAAAAATCTTATTGATTTTTATATTTGTTAGTTAATGATATGTCAACATTTTGCTGTTGATTTTTAAATAGTTTATTTGCATCTACCAAACCAAAACCCAAAACTGGAACACCACCTGGCATAACCTAGACCTCAGTATTAAACTCCGCTCGATTAAACACAACACCGCACCATGGGATGATCCCGAGTCCAACCACCACCAACGAGTCCTTTCCCGCCTTCGTATCGGTCATACGCGCCTTACATACTCCTATCTCTTAGACATATCCTGTCCACAAATCTACAGCTTCTGTGGCGTAGACATCACCGTCCACCACATCCTCACGGATTGGCATGGATACACGACACACCGAGTCACCTGCCCACTAGACATGGACTACTCCACCATACGTCTTCAAACGGTAGGACCGGGGTTCAAATCCCATCCAGACCGTTCTCCCGTAGTTGAGGACTGACTAACAAACTACGTGGTATCGGCAGTCTAGAAAGCTATTTCGATGGCCGGCATGACCTTAGAGGTCGTTAAAGCCAAGAAGAAAAAGACATGTAATCATAAACTAGGAAGAGACGAATGAGGCTTAAAAACCCAACACTTCTGTAACACTTCTTCACTTCTTCATACTTATCATGAGCTCAACTAATTTTATTATTGTTTTTTTATTAACTGAAGAACTTCCCGACCGTATAACTATTGATTTTATTATCTAATATCATGAAAGAAAATAGCAAAAATGCGTGAAATTCCCAACTTACCTTCCTCTGTGATAAGAATCACAGCTAGACCGCTAACCACGTTATACCATTATGCGAAAGAAATGCGAAAGAATTCGAGAAAAACTTCGCTTAACGGATGACGATTTAAAGCGAAAAAGATGAATGTAGAACAAAGCAAAGCAGAGAGTAAATAAAGCGTGGTTTAGCGTAGCATCGGCGAGTCACGCGCAAAATGCGCGTTTGTTAGGCTAGGCGTTAGAGTACGCTCTGAAGTGTGTCGATGCCGTTGACCCAGTTGCCAGTTTTGTCATCGTGGACCATCGGTGTATTGGGGCATTAGATTCTTCACCCTCTACTCCTCCTGCTCCTCAACTCCCAACCAGCTGCATACTTCAAGCATGCTCTAATGTTCCATTCACTGCCTAGCCAGGAGCAAACCGATCGTCGTCCGTTCGTGTTTAGAGCGTAACATTCTTTCCTCGATTCCGGTGCACCGTGTTGAGTTGGTTGTAACCGGATTGTTCTTCTTCCCATCCACGTAAAAAGCGGAAAAAATACCAGAACAAAACACAACACAGATGAGGAGGCACTTCAAAGTTGTCCATGTTTTGAGCTCAAGCTGCAGTTCGCCTGCTATAAGTTGCGTCTGCTGCCACACTAAATTAATGCACCGAAGTAAAGAAGGTCTTTATAGCTCTGGGATGCAAATACTGTGGTGCAAACGATGCCGGTCGCTGCTGAGATGAGTAATAATTGTAACGCTTCCCATCGATGCTGGGCTCGGTTGGCTGGGAAGAGAGAAGACCGAAGCACCGGATTTATGGTGATCTGTGTTTCTGATGGTGCTCGCAAGCTTTACAAGCTATTCTCACCGGTGCCATAATGTTAATGGCTCGAGAAGATGTGAAAATTATTGTGAAAGTTCGAGATGGAGAATTTAAATGTATGGGTTTTGTTCCAAGTAGCTACATTTAATCAACCATGATTAACAGAGCACGGGTTGTATTTATCATCCGCCACACCACAACCACAAGCCAGCTCGTTTTATTAGACTAAGTTAAAATGTTTATTCCCTTCAAGTTGGTTTTAGTTTTCCAAACATCTTCCAGATATTTTCACCCGGATACCCCGGTCGATCGACTCGCTACTTTTCATAGGTTCTACATGGTTGTACAATACCTAGTATAATGCTCAATTATAATTATCTTAAGCCTATTAAAGTTAATACGATCTGTTGTGCCACCAATAACGTAGCGCCATCTTGTAATTAAAAACAGCTTTTCTCTGGTGTACAACTGTTGCTGCTCGAACCAAACCAAAACGTTAGGAAATTTGGTAGTGAATTAAAGCAATTTAGCTTGGTTGACAAGTCATACGAAACAAAAAGAAGCTGTAGAATTTAAACTTGATTTTTTCTAGCGTGTCACCACAAATTGTAACGCTACTAGTTGTCTCATATCGAACTTAATTTGTAACGCATTAACGCATCTAGTGACAACCGTAAAGCTCATTGAAGGAGAATAAAAATTGTCACCCAGCTTCAAACGATCCACGAATGGTGGGGAAATGAGCTTCCGCCTGAACTTTCCTGCAAGAATACTCAGCAGCCAAAAAATGCGTTCCCGATGGCTTCTGGTACGTGCGAAAGCACAAGCTAAAAGGAGAAAACGTACGCATTGTGTGAACGGGTTGGCTGTTTTTGTAACGTTTTCGAGTCATCTTTTTTTTGCCGCTTATCTTCACTTTGTTTATTAATGTCTACCGTTTTAAAATTCCGGACACGGTCAGTTTAACGGTATCGAGCAGTGACGCTTGCTGGTGGAGAAACTAAATCGGCCATCGGTAGTGGAAGCGATGGAGTTACGTTACAGTTTTCTCTGAATGTTCGGTCTGGACATTCTACCTAGTGTCAAGCGTGTAGGTGTCGTTGCTACGACATAGAAGAGCGAAACAGATAGAGAGAGAGAGAGAGGGAACGAGAGAAGTAGAGATACACTGTTTGAATGGTCGATTGCAGGGTGCATTGTTCAGCGCAGAGTTGTGGTTCGGTTGCGGTGTCCTACATGCTAGATACGGTTAATTATCGCGTTACATTTCCTAAGGGTTAGTGATCTTATTTGCTACCAACCGTTCGCACACCAACGCGATTTCATCATCACATAACACGAACCGACTCGTCTGGTCTACCTTCCTGATCTCTCTGGTCTGGTTCACCTCATTCACTGCAGAAGCATCCGTCCTTGGAGTTCTCGCGAATCCAGTCGAGGTAGCGTGTCACGCGTGTGTACACACCGGGATAGTACGGGCGAGCGCAACCATTGCCCCAGGAAACGACTCCGATAAGCTCGTAACGTTTGTCCTCCCGTTCGGCGATCAGTGGACCACCGGAATCTCCCTGACAGGAGTCTTTCTCGCCTACTCCAAGATAGCCGGCGCACATCATGTTGTCCGTGATCATGGATGCTGTGTAGTTAGTTTGCGTACTGCAAACTTCGTTGGACAGGACCGGTACCTCAACCTCCTGCAAGATGCAGGAAGGTTTGCCGTCCTCCTTCAATGTGCCCCAACCTGTTGCTGTCCCGTTGGTGCCGACGTACGCGTTATCTGTTACCGAGAGATGGTAAATAGAGAAGGAACATGAGAAAGACTACGACACTGGCAGTTGGTAAGAAAACCGAAAAAAAAACGGGAAGGCCCAAAAGGAGGTCACATTTGGGGGCAGCCGGCTATTTGCGCTTCCCATTAGCCGGTTTGCCAATGTGGCCAATGTTTCAAGATCAGCCTTACAGTGCGCATATCATCGGTACGAATGAGGCAGTGTGCCACATTCGCTTGTGGTAAGCATGGGAAATGGCGAACTTACTCGGATCGGATGGCAGGCAGATCGGGCGAATGAAGTCCGTTATGGGTACGCGATCGTTCAACCGCAGCAGCGCGATGTCGTTGTCGAAGTTTAAGAAGCTAAACTTTTGCGCGATCGCTCGCAGTACGAAGCGTGATTCCGGCCGTACGGAGTCGTCGCACCGGTTATGCTCACCGAACGTCACCTTGATCATGAACCACATGAAGCTGGAAACACGGGGAAAGCAAACAAACAAACAAACAAACACCGTCACGTTCAACGTCTCCCCTCACCGAATCCTACCCACATGGGGACAGCATCCCTTCCCCTTACCCTTTAACGCAGTGCGCGGCCGTTAGAACGTATCGGTCGTTGATGAGCATGCCACCACAGTAGAATCGATTGAAGTAACTTAATCGCGCCATCCAGGGAAACTCGTTCACGCCCGTCGCCTGGCCGCCGACTATCCTTGAAGCATCGTTCCGTTCGCCACATCCTGTAGGCAAAAAAAAAACCATTGAAGAAGAACGCATATGAGTGCATCGGCCACACTGCTACACGCAAATGTCTGCTACAGTAATTGCATTCACTGGCGGCAGCGGCGTGCGTGTCACACGATCATTCACTATTGGCACGCCACCAGCAAGCAAGCAGCAGGCTAACAAGAACGCGTCCCGATCTTTCGCTCGCGATTTGGAACCGTTGGACGAAGAATTACCGTAACCGTTACCGTAAATGCAGAGAAGCCCGATTTAATCGACTAGCTCCACAACACTTGTCGATCGAGGCCGCGATAGGCGGCGGCGGCGACGGCGGCATCGGCAAAGCCGGTTTGATGCTGACAGTGGATGGCTCACTTGGATCCTCTCGACACAACCCACCGTCGTTATACATTTCGCTTACAGATTGTATCAAACGCTCATCTGGGCATCTGCGCGGGCCTGATGAGAGTAAAAACTCTGCACAACAAAAACACAACCTTCAAACCCAGGTGAGCTGCTCGCAGGGTAGTCTGTTTGGTAGGTCATGAATTCGATTTTTTGTTTTTTGCGTCCGTCTATCTTGGACCTTTTCTTTCCGTTACACTTACGGCGCACGGGAAGATGTGGAATCGATCGATTGATCATCAAACAGCTTTCTATCGAATTTACGGATCGTGTGTAAGTGTAATAAGTGCAGCGTTGAGTTGTCGTACCATGGGTGGCCCAACCAAATACACGCCGAATTGGGCACACGCGTGCACGAGGCCATGATGAGAAGGTTTTTTTTCTAGCTTCCTTCCAGTAACCACTTACCACAACGTTCGGCTCGTCTGTAGGTTCGAGTTGGGTTCAAAGTAATCGTTTGCAGTCCGACGGAATGTTTCCCAGTTTAGACTAATGAAAGTTTTCATGTTAAAGTCGATTGTTAGAGGAACACTTATATGAGATTGGTGGCTATTTGTTAAATTCTTAATCTCCTCCTGCTACGCGTTTTATTGAAAATGAGGTAGAATCTACCGAGGATTTTATGGTCACGACGAGGCTTCAATCCTGCCGTTCGAAACGTCAAAGATTTGAGATGTTTCAGTCTAAAAATTCAATTTTCTTTTTGAAAAGAGTGTAGGGTGTGCAACAAATTCTTGTTCTACCAAACAATATTCTATTTAATCCTGAACAAAATCCAACAACAAGTTGTTCCCCATTCACATTTAAACAGTAATTCATCGCAATTGGTGTAAACAAAAATCAGCAATTACTCACATAATTAGCAAGCCAATCCAATTCCAATTTTCAACAAGGCGTTAATCTGTTTAATAAAATTCATTTTAATTCCATACACAAACAATTTGCATTTTAAAAACCAGTCAAGCACACCTAACAGCAAAGAAGTCTTCTCTCCGATGGCGTTCGGATCCAATCGTAAACATTCCAAACGTTCATCGAACTCAAGGTGCCACCATTCACGGACCAATTCGGTCGTAAAACTAATCTTTATCGGATCACCACCATACAGCTGCGCAGGACGCTTCGTTCCTCTGAAAAAAGAAGGCGCCAGGGTGATTCCGGAGAAACACTTTCACCTTCACACCCTCACTATTTCCTGTTCCCAAGCACCGGAAATCTTTGAATCTCTCACTCCGTGTGTGTAGGATTAATGCTTCTTTATTATTATTTTTTTTTCGGAACGGATTTTAAGCTTTGAGTGTCTTTCATCGACAATCTTCGAGTGGTTCCACAGCTGAAAAAAGCTGAATATAAATGCAAATATCAATGGTCACAGTTGTATTTTTGCACTGTTTTTTTTTTTTTTGTTTTCGTCGGTGTACCGAAATGAGTGTGAGTGAATACGTTCCATTGCCAACTCTGTTCTCCTGCCGTCCAGCGGTCCTGCGGTTGATGAATCGGAAATGTATTGAGATCATCGCAAAGAAAAGGGGAAACTTCATCATCGAATAAGTTTATGCAGTCGGGGTGGTACAAGTCCACCTCCAGACAGTGTGTGCACATTTCATTAGCGAGCTCGAAATGCAAAATTGCTGCTGTGAATGTCAAAGCAACGATCGTGTGCCCTTTCAGGATGAAATATATGTATTCATATTTGGACGTTTCTTTTGGAGAAAAGATAATGAGGTGCCTTTTTGTTCGAATACGCTTGCTAACGACAATCCAGTAAAGGAGTTTTAAAAAATACGATCATTTTGTGAACGTACGATTTTGTCTTCGATCTCTGCAAGAAAATTGCTCCATTTTGTTGTGTTTGGATGCAGCATTTTGGTCAATTACAGTTCGGAATTAAATTTTGTAAATAAGCTACTTACGACAGCTACAAGCACTGGAAGGTGTGTCATGAGCAGGGGCCCGATTACTGCCCCCTCCAAACAACATCTTCATGTTGTCAACTATGCTCCGCTCGTCCGTGTTCTTGTTCGATGTCGCTAGCATTTCATATTTGCCTTGAGCCAGCAACTTTCCGGAGGCTTCCTGCACCACCGTTAGCCCCACCAACATCACCATCAGCATCGCGTTGATGCGCAAATTGATTAGCTTCCGTGCTAAATTGCTTACTTCCATGCTGTAGAAGGTAGTTAACTTTATCGGCAACTCACTACACCCAATTCGTTCTAATTTTAGAGAATTCTTTTACACGTTTGTTCTCACGTCAATTCTTCACACTCCCGTCTCGAGATTCACTTAAATATTTGGGGGGGTATTGCCTTCTTTTGTTACGGCTTCCTCTATAGTGCTTTGCCAACACCTTCAACAACACAGTACGCAGATTAGATCTGCAAACGAACCGAATTTACCACCGATACGCTAAAGTTGCACATTTTGAGCCCCACCACACACTAATGCATTCCCCTCACTAGGCTTTGGCCCGTTAATTGTTTTCGGGCGAGTATTGTTACAACCGATGTGCGCACACTGTGTACGGTAGAGATGGTGTTGAGGCAGCAGCCTTTGGCTTCAATTTTGGCCCAAATGTACGCTGCCTGTTGCAATTATTCAAGCGCCAGCTTCGTTTCGGTTGCCTCTACCGAGAATATTCACTGACGTGTGACGATCACTTATGGAAACAGTTTTGCCCAAAGTGGCCCAAAAGGGGAAGTCACCTCGGCACGCACATCAAGAACGGACGGTGCAGCTCGGAAGATGCGTTGCGTTCGCCGAAGACACGTCCGCTTCGCTCACGGTCACTGACTGAAATGATAGGTGTTCGGGTTGTGCTTTCGGGTTCCACGCATGGCGTCGGCTTTCTCTGGGCACTTGCTTCGCTTCTTTTTCACCACAGCCTTCCGTCAGCCTACCGTCGTTGAAAGTGGGCGGAAATCGCGAAAGGTGGCGCGGTAATAGCGGTGGTTCGGGATGATCCTCCATCCATTCGTCTTTGCGACGGTTGGTCGGTCGATGGTTGAACGATGCATGAAGCGACCATCACCTTACGAAGCGTGGAAAGACACAGGCAACCTGATCGTTGCTTTGGTACTGTGTTCCACAACGATCCAGCAAAAAGGTAAACAAATGCGCTCAACACTTTCCTCCCGCTTCCTGTGGGCGTTCTTCTTCTTCAGAACGAACGTTACTTTGAGACCTTACGCAAAGGCGATTCGATCTTTGACCGGGCATCATCAGGTTGTTGGAGATGGTTATCCACTGTCGTGACAAACCTCGGCTTTAGATCGAGTGAAAGCTTAACGACTGTTTAGGGTTGTAAGCAGGGTAGGTTCTTAACCCTTGGAAGGAGTGATTCGATTTTATCTCGAGAGCTTTCAGGGGAAGACGATATTTTAAATACATTTTTTACTAAACCATATCGCTGCTTATAACAAGGAAAATATGTTAATCAAAGTAAAAAATATAAAATTAAATACAAATATAGATAATATAGCAGACTAACCAGTATGAGATGTGAAACATCATTTATGGATGTTCTAAATATGTTAGTATACTAAATTTTAACAACATGTTCCACATAAACTGTCAATAGAATTGTGGTGCCTGTTGCTAAATCATTAAACTTGATTATAATAGTACCTATATTCTTAAAATTGCTCCAAATACTTCTGAAGTAGTAGGAACTGACTATTCTACTACGTGATATCAGGAAGTCTAAAAGCCATTTCGATGGCCGGCATGACCTTAGAGGTCGTTAAGCCAAGAAGAACACACCTGAAGTACTACAAGAAACTAATCTTTGGGAAGTAAAGCTTTCATTGCATAAATTTTCTTTTATTCTTGATTTTATGAAAAAAAAATTTTTCATAAAATAATGTTTGACACAGGATTTCATTTTCTATTTTTGAAAATGGTTTCCTATTTTATTTTCAACTTCATTTATCTCAGCTATAATTCATTTGTAAGATGAGTTTTTATTGCAGCAAAAAACCCGTTGTTTAAATAAAACCAATTATAAATAAAATAAAATTTACTTCGTCCGCGTTTGTTCATGTATAGTGCTCCTTTCTTTTGTTACGTCCCGCTGCAAGGGGGCCGGTGATTTTTTTTTAAATCATAGAACATTTAAATTGATAAGTAATCAATTTTACATCCCCAAAAAATACGCTTTTCAATAGTTACAACAATATGCTTTTCACTCTTCAATAGTTTATTTTCTCACTAAATAATGATGTAAATGAAGCGCTACATTAAACTGGAATAATTGATCAGTTTGCTAAGCATTCTTAAGGCACACAAGTTCAATTAATAGCCGCCAAATCTTTCCATAACATGTAGGAACAAAAGGCATCCACAAACAGTCAATAACTAAAAAAGAGGGATTAATAATCGCTTAATGACAACAGAACCAAGTAGACATTGCTAAATTCGAAGCGCTTCTATGACGTTGCCGCAAACATAGCAATAATAAAATAACAAATTTTAAGTTTACAGATAAACGGCCTGACCATGGTTCAGTGCAAAGTTCTTAGTTTAAACATAACATTTTAAACCTTCTTCGAAACATAAGCCAGCTAATAAAATGTTCCTCCACATTCACAAGATATTATCACATAAATTCTTAAAAAAAGCTTTTATTCAACTTACGAAGAAAGCTGTCTCATATTTTCTGACGAAAGTTACAGTACTGAAATCGCTTTCATCCACACCATAGGATGATGATTCAATTATGATAGTTTATGCGCGATAATGAGCTTTTTTGCGATGGGTTCCGATTCCGCCCTCCATATTTGCTCCGGTATGTTGGTAAAGCATTCCGTGCATGCTTCTGCGTGCGATACGTGAGAAAATTTCTTTCCTTCCCTACCGACTGGCCGGGTGTCGTTCCCAGTTGGCCTGCACTATTTATGCTCCCATTTCTTTTAATCGTTGCTTTTGTTCTTCCGTTATCCAATATGCCGACATCAGTGTCATGTGCCTTTCCTTCTGTGTTTACTTTGCTTTGTTTTACACAAAATCTCAAACACATCGCGCAGCTAAAAGCAATGGAACCGTCATGCGCCATACGCCCCAATTAGTGTGCCCCAACATTCTGTGTCGCTTGGGTAAATCGATCAAATTAACACCCTCTCTGGATGCTGCATGGTAGGAGGTAAAATGGGACACAACTGAAACCATTCCGATTGCATCTTTCAACCGGGAGAAGGAACGACCCCAATTCCGTACACTTGAAAACAATGTTCAGCTATGCGGTGGTATTGTCAGTCGAGCAAGTAATATTCGCGCTTTATTTACAATATGTTACTTTCCCTTCTAATATCACTTCGAGCAGAGACAGGTGTCGTCGAGGTTAGCACGCAGCCAGGGAAGATAACGCGCTACTCGCGTATACACTCCGGGGTAGCCTGCTCGGCCGCATCCGACACCCCACGATACGATTCCAACAATTTCGTGCTTATCACCGTTTCGCACCAGTAGCGGACCTCCGGAATCACCCTGGCAAGAGTCCTGTTTGCCTTTACCGGCGCACAACTGTAAATAGAACCATAGCAAAAGAATGTTTAGCGAAGATGTTGATAAGATGTAATTGATTTTATAGCTAATTACCATATTTGAGGTTATGCGAGACGCACGATACTTCATGCTACGACACTGATCGAGTGTCAGGATCGGAACATCCACGTGCTGCACTAACGCTGGCAGTGTACCACCTTCCGAGGTCCTTCCCCAGCCGACGACCGTGCCCAGCTGACCGGCGGGTTCGCTGCGTTCCTTGGGCAAACAGACCGGCCGAATGGTTTTGGTAAAGTCAACGGGCTTGCGCAACTTCAGCAGAGCAATATCGTGGTTATAGGAGTTTTGATCGAAGCTTCGGTGACGTATGATCGCAGTGACCGCTCGCATGATCGCAGGCGTCTCAGATGCTACGAATTGATCGTAATCACCTAGGATTACACGTATCTTATTGCGTTTCAATCTGAAAAAGAAAGCAAAACAAAGGAATTAGAATTATTTTTATGGAAAAATGTCATGTGATTTTTAACTTACAGTCAAGATTTAAAATTACATTGTCTCAACAATATTGTAATAATAATATAGTAATAATATTGTAGGACAAAGTAAACCTACCTTCGAACACAATGTGCCGCTGTTAACACATAATCTCTCGTTAGAAGTGATGCTCCACAATGGAACTGACCGTCGTACACTAGCCGTGCCAGCCAAGGATATTGATTGACTCCTGTCGGACGTCCTCCAACTATTCGAATTTCCTGATTGGCTGCTCCACACTCTGGAAAATAAAAAAATAAAAAAACAAAAAATAGTGTCTATTTAGCAGGCGTAGAACTTTTAACGGTCGTCAAGTCGAAACATTTAGAAAACGCTACAGTTTCCGCCCGATAGGTATGCAATCCGCATAGCACAAGTGGAACGAACGCTTAGCGTAGATAGGGATCCGCCAATTTTGCATTCAAAATATATTGTTTATTTTGATAACAGAATTGTATATCATTTTGATTCATTTTATTTTTATGATTATTTAAACTTAACTTACATTGATCGTTGATCATTCTTGTACAAGTTTATTATTGAATGATGATTGAATGATGATCCAAAATGATCATTAACTTTGCTTTTAATTACTCGCAAATTAATCCAATGAATTCTAAACAGCGTTTCTTAATACACACATATTAAGTTTGTTTTTATTAATCAAATTCATCTAAACTAGATCAAGATTTTATTTTTTTATTTTATTTACTTACAATTGATTATTACGGTCCAGTGCCGTATAAGATTTTAATATTATTATATTATATTACATAGATATTTTATTATATTTTATTTTATTTTATTTTCTTAATTTTTCTGGTACTTTTCAAAACACTCACCAATCTTTGCAGTACTTACCACAGTCACAGCTTTTCACCTGATTGTTGGTCAGGTCGTCGTCATCATCAAGCGAAAAAGCTGCCGTGTTCAGCCCAAACAAAGTATCGAACAGAAACCGTCCATTTCGACTGATAAGTTCCGTATCATTCCAACGAGTGCCTCCCTCTACTTTGTGCACATTTCCTACAAATACTAGGGTAGCCAATATCGTGCCGACGATCAATCTACTCACCAAAGAAATATTCATTTCCGGACGTATTCTTGAATACATTAAGATATACTATGAATTCGGCGTTCCAGTACAATCTTCCTATGGACTCCTTCACCTTTTGCTCGTAGTTGAACGATGAACGTCAGTTTTCGGCTACACGTTTGTGCTTATATGTGAATTTTTATGGTCGAAGTTTTTGTTTCTGTGCCAACAACATCTGCGGTCAGTTCACTAGCCGTTAGTTGCGCCTTTTGCAAATGGTATTTTTCACTACGCTTTACTATTTTTTTTTTCAATCTTTCACTCAACGTTTCACTTACACGTTGTTGGCCCGGGGTTCGATGTTTACACGATTCATAATCTCATTTCACTTTCTTCTGCTCTCGGCAAGGCACGATGTCGGCACGGGTAACATTATTTAACATCAGTTTAGCCCGCATCCGCCTTCAACCACCACGCACTGCACACCACGCACCAGATGAACTTGGGTACGACACCGTCAGACTGGACGGTCCAGCGACACCAGCCAGTGCGAGCTCGCGCTGGTCCCTGCACTGCAGATGATGAACGGATAAATGCTTCGTTTCGTTTTCTTCTTTTTCACTTTCATTCGATCAGTTGGCTGTGTTTTGCTAGACCGCTGTCTTCTATGACCGTTTATCTTCACATTCGCACTTCTAACGCACGGACGCTTGTAGTAATGGTTTCTCCACAAAGGTACATAAATCAATTGGCGGTACAGTAGCAGTTTCTGTGGAAATTAAGAGTGCAAAGTGCTAACAACAAAAGCTAGTCACAAAGGGAAGGCTCATAGCTAATGCCCAATGATATGATATAATGAAAGGAATTTAGGGTGATGGCTGGCATTGCCATCCTCAGTCGGAAACATTTCGACTCTTCCCTCGTTTAAGCCCTGCAACACGTAGGAAACGCTACAGCTCACACCGGAACTACATTAGGCGACACAAATTTTTGAACCACGATGCTTCGTGACTTTTGTTTCGATAAACTTCATTAGATAAGTAGTGTCGATCGACACGTGATGCGTTCGACCACTGTGGTTGGGAGTAGAGGTGTCTACTGTAGGATCCAACGTTCACGATTATACGGCAAGAAGAGAGAAGACTGCGTAAATCCTCCAGACGGTAAGACATGCGTGGCCTTAGGCAACACGGCTGCATGAATGAGAGTCTTCTTCGGGCTAGTAAATGGTCACATCCGCTTGTAAAGTGCACTGCAGTGAAAGGCTTTCTCGCTTATCGGATGTTAGCCATCATTGTGTGCATGTGTGGTAAAGTTCATCGCTCTCATTAGGAGCATAACTGGTACAGGTTATTTAAATAGTTTAAGTGTAATTTTTTAAGCTTAAGAGAATGATTTTCTCTACCATAGCACACATGTCCTATGCCTGATAGGATTTTCCAGTGCACTCATATGTATGATTGGTGGATTAGATTCAAAAAAGCAATCTGATTCAAAAGATGGTTAATATATGACGGAATAGTCATCAGAAATTACTTCTAACAAGATCCAAGCTCGCCCTAAACTTGTAGACCTACATCAGCTTTCTATCGATGTAGCATTTAATTTAATAATTTACAACTGACACTTTGTGTTCAAAAATATATAAAAGTATGACCCTCACTACTACCGAAACGTTAAAAACACAAACGTCATCACAAACGCTTACTAATTCACACCATTTGCAAATTTAGATAATGTTTAAACGTGACACACTTTTGCACAGACATATGTTTCGAATTCGGACAGCAACAAAAGCCAACATTCACCACAACACCTTCTCTCGGTGGCCTCAAATCTCGTGCCACTTCACCCACATTATCGGCCAATGTTTATGAAAATTATAAAGAAAGTTTATGTGACCGCTTTCGGATCGGAGCACTCGGCAGTGGTCGAAAACCTGTCCGAATCGTTTGGTTTAACCAACTGGCCAATGGAGAACTATAACACTTAGTAACCGATTCCGAAACTTTACTCCACCAAACCGCTCGATTGTGGGTTTGGTGTATATATCTCGTACCGAACTATCACGCTCGATCACTTCCTACACTTTTACAGTTCTTTCAAAAACGACGACTGTAAAAGTTAGCACCAACTTCTGATGGAAATGCGCACTATCGAGTGGACGGTTGAAAGTGAAATGATTCGAACCCGGACACGCACGACTGTTGGGAAAACATCGTCCACGATGCGAACTTTCAGCCACCTATCCCCTTACTTCGTAGGAAGCTGTCGGATTGGTTCATGGAAATTGTTGCACCTCCAAGAACTGGTGATCGATTTAGTTACAATTCATCGTAAGCTCTCGCTGAGCACACGCCACGAGTGTGGTGGCTTAACGCAAGTGATCGATGAAATGAACATTTCGCAAAACGCTTGTCGGAGGTACGGTCCCAAACATTGCGGAACATGCAAAATTCGTCACCAATCCGTACACACTAGCCACCGAAAAAGGTTATGTAAAGTGTTTCCGCACTGCAAGCCGATTGGCTACGTTTGCGATTGTACACACAATTCACCACACTCACCGCATCGAGGTTTCACGGAACGTGACGAATGTTAAACTCCAGTTGCACACAGAGTCCTAGTCCAGGGAGCTGAGTATGGGTAGCACGGGTTCACTAAAGCAATGCAACTGCTGCTGCAACTGACTCACGGTTCGATCGATCGAATGCCATGCTGGGTGATCGATTTTCTATCGTTATTCAACGAGCGTGAACATTATCGTTTTAGCTTTCTTCACACCCATCCCACAACTGCTGCGCTGACTGTCACCGACCGAAATTGCACTCATTTTTAACTTACAAAGTGGCTTCGGAACTAGTGTAAATCAGGAGTTACTTAAGAGCTTGTACGAGTTGTTCTCTGCGACACGCCACGAATGGCCTTGACTGTATGACTTCCTGCGCTGCAATGGCGAAGGATCGTCGATCGAAGAAACTACTTTCATTTTTCACCATCATCAAGCGGACATCGCGAGAGGGCACCCTGTTGGAAGGTGTTTCGTGAGAGTAGAAAAGCATCGTGCAGGGGTCCTTAGTCTGTTCGGTGCACAACATCGACACAATATACAGAAGGATTGTCGCTTACACTGTGCCAGCTATTGTTTCTACGTTTGAGATTAAATTATGGGTTTGATGATGAATTTTTTTCTTATATGTAATCACAAAAAAATCTTATTTTACTTACAATTGATTATGACGGTCCAGTGCCGTATTGTCACAAAAAAATCTTATATTTTATTAAATAAATTAAATAACAATGTAAACGTATGCACTGGAATTCGATTTAGGTCTTCAGAGATAGGAAAAGGCATATGAAACACATTCACAGTCATGAAAATAACCATATCTATGTGGTTGATTGGTACAGACAACACAAAAAACAAAACCAACGGTTCCGTAGAACTCAGTAGAAACTCTACTTCAACAGAAAAGGAAAAGTGTCATAGTGTCTATCGTGCAGTAGTTGTCAGTTCAGTTTTCTAGTAAAGTGTAGTTGTTGCCAGTCTATTCTTCTAACATACACAACAAAGTTGAGGTTCAATCCTTTTTCCTATAACGTACCTCATACGGTTATATTTGGTTTGCTTTGAATTACTTTGAGTTGCAGTTTATGTACGAAAACTTTAGCATGCAAAACGTAACATTTCTATGGACTGCAAAATGCACGAACAAACCCTCCCGTTTTATTTATTTATTTAGTTTAAGAGTTACAGCTGGATGCCGTATTCGCAGCCCTTCTTGTGCTGAGTTTGTAGATATTTTTCAACGCATTTCCTCATTGTTTTTTTTATATATTATCACGGACACGCCCGCTTATAAATATAATAGTATGCCAGCGATGTTAGATCAAAATCCTGTTTTGTAAGAAAATAACAAGCTTTAAACGAAATATTCATCACTAAATCGAAGTACACCGGCCAACTAATTACCCAACCTGCTTACTACGTAGGCATATTAACGGCGCACATGGCGAACCCTGTAAACTAAACTATAGTGGAGAAGCAACTCAGTGAGAAGTGAAACAGCATATGTGCGTTGGCCAAAACATGACAGAACAAACAAGAAAGAGAGGGATGAGAAAGGCGCGATGCATCGTCGCTATCGAAGAGAACTGGTCCGGCAGAGGGCTCGGCGGTGGAGATTCACTTTCATTTTCTCTCCTAATCAATAGCATTTCGTCGCTTTTTCTGGGGGGATGTACGATCACAGACTGGCTTTCTACTTACGGTCCATCCATTTGACCACCATCCCTCGCAAATGGCGAATGATCGATGACTACCGTCTGTGCTACTGTCAATAACTCACTTCAGGCAGGAAGCAGTCAATTTTCTTGTCAATCATGGGCTGTTAAAATCAAAACTGTGGCGAATTGATTTTATTCACACACTTGTAAACACGATAAACTCATCTTGCTGTCAGCTTTGCTTCTGTAGTTAACTTTATTTTCTATACAATTTGACCGATCTTTCCATAACAGTAAACCCGCAATGTAATCTTATTTTATACACTAATAGTGACAGCCGTTGTTACAGCTCTTACATGCTATGGTTTCTTGTGACTAGAAAACGAATAAATTATCAACAGTAAACATCTGTCCCGTTGTGACCACCTAAATCCTTCGGGCAACATCTTTTGGTGGACAGATACATTCATTGGCAAGCTTCTCGTGAATCCATGGCAAGTAGTTAACGATGCGCGTATAAATTCCAGGCAGATTCGGGCGAGCACATCCGCGGCCCCACGACACCACGCCAATCACTTCCATGCTACCGAACAGGCCCATCTTGTGCATCGGACCACCGCTATCACCTTGGCAGGCATCCTTTTGGCCATCGTGGTAACCAGCACACATCATGTTTGCGGAGATTTTCTTACTTCCATAACCAGCGTCCAAACACTGTTCCTGCGACCAGATGGGCACCTCGACCGATCGTAGCGTTTTGGAGGGAGCACGCTTCTCTTCGATCCTACCCCAACCGGCGACCACACCGACGGTTCCGGTGAAATCCATTACACCTACAAGAAACCGACGGACAAAACATGGCAATCGTTATTGATCAATTACCCCACGTATTAACCGCATGAGTAACGATATTTACTTCCGTCCGGGAGGCAGGCTGGCTGAATGGTGGGCCCATAGCGTAGCGGTTTGTCCAGTTCGAGTAGCGCAATGTCGTTGTTGAACGTGAAGATATCAAAGTCCTCGTGGTCGATAATTCGCTTCACGCGACGAAGTTCGGTGTAATCCTTGGCGATGTTGTGCCCTCCGAGGTAGACCTGCGCGAAGAAATGGTAGGTGAAATATGCTTCCCGTGTTCCGCGATCTAACACTAACCCTTATCTCGCTTGGTTCGAACGAGTTCACACAGTGTGCTGCCGTGACTAGAAAGTTCCGGGAAACGACCGATGCTCCACAGTACAGCTTGCCCTGTCGGAAGAGACCGGCCAACCATGGAAACTGATGCGCAGTGGTTTCGGAACCACCGACGATTCGATTGGTGCGTCCTCCAACACCACACACTGTAAGAAATATTGAATTACGCTTTGGTTAGGAAAAGTTGTCCTTATCTTGATGAGATCTTAGCGGAAAACTTAGAAATTCTTTAGAACTTTGGATATCCGTTCAGCGATCACAACCACGCTTAAATATTTCGCACGGTTCGTACGAATTGCACACAAACACACACGCGAACTCCTTACACAAATGCATTCATTATGTATGTACGGTAAAGCCGATGGTCACTTATGTGTACGCTTAACCTAAATTCGCTAGCCTTATACGAATGTTCGTCTTTCACAGCTCACGTACACCGTGAACAGCAACACACTCTACCGGGGCCGGAAAAAATGCCACCGAATCACAGGCAATATTTTTCACACAACACATTCACCGACCATGTCAATGAAGTGAATCTCCCAAATCGAGTAGTAAGTAGAGAAACATCTTCCTTTTTTTTCTTACGCGATACGCGAAAGTGAAACCTGTGATCCGCTTTCTTTGGGACGCTGCCATTAATGTTTTTCTTGCGTGAGGGTCACCCATGCGCACTGTCTCACTGCATTTTTCCATTGCAAAAAAGTGCACACACCGCACAACGGTTACGCAACGCGTCTGAGGTGTACCAATGCATTTCTGCTCGGTGTCCTGTGATATGCACCGATGGCAGATGCGTTCCAGTCCCGGGTGTTGTTGTTTACAAATAATCGAGTTAACCTTTCACTTTTATCCTATAGCACTGTTGATTCCATTGTGGATCGTTTCATGCAGATTGACACTCCTTGATGCTCTCACGCTGCTCTTCCAACTCACCACAATCACAGGACTCGCTGGAGTTGTTAACAGGAGCGGCCAACAATGGGGCTGCCAACATCGTCAGCATCAGCACCCAAATAGCCATTAGGCGCACGGACGAGGATCGATTCATTATCATAGCAGGACAGCCACTCTACAACACTCTACAAACACACACCACAACAGCACGAATAGACTTGTACGGCCGATCAGGCGATGAAAGGATCTTGGCGCTGGTTGAAGCCTGCGTGTCCTGTGCCGCCGGAACTAATTCTATGACCGACAGGCTAACCCACTGATGAAGCTTCTTGTGCCTCTTTACGCAATGTTCTGTGACTGACAGCAGCAGTTAGCGTAGCTTTTATATGCCCAACTTTGCGAGATCGGATTCAGAAGGTTCACGAGACAATGACGGCGCGCGCGGGACGTCGTCGACTACCTTGGCGCGCTCTGGCTCAAGTGATCGAACTCGTGTCAATGTGATGTAGGCCCTCTTTGTTTTGCAATGCAGTGCGTTCCTGCACTTTGCTGTTCCCTTCCGTACGGTGGGTCTGATCTCGAGCCGTCGCTGTCGTCTTCTTCTGTAACGAGAGTAGTGTAGAGGCCGTGCGCGATAAGGGTGCGGATGCGCCTCTGCCGCGGCTACGGGTATGCCCGAGCTATGCTTTGTCGGCGTATGCATTGGGCCGCATGTATACGAACACATCTACAAGCACGGCCAATTTTCGCCCGTGTGCACCTGTCTCTGTGCTAGGGGGCGCTCGGCGACATAACCACCACATCTCTCCGAGACTGTCCCGGGATGATTACGGTGGACAATTACCTCATAGTGCGAACGGAAAGTGAGAGTGCGTGCCCTTGGCTCTACTAACACACATCGCATCGATGGCTTCCTCACTCGTGAAGGTAGTCGTGCTTGCATCGGCATCGCTTACATACCGCCGATAAGCGTCGACGCATCATGCGCCGCACTCAAACCCACGTGCGAGGGAGAAGGCCAGTGTCAGGTATCGATTGGAGGAGGAGGCTTACAGTGAGAGCGAGCAAGAGCTAGAGGAGTGAAAGAGAAAGGTAAAGAGTAGTCAAAGTAATGGCCATCTTTCGCGCCATTGTAGTAGTAGTAGCGACAATTGTTCGACAATTTGGTTGTAAATGCTCCATCGTCACCGTCATGATCATTGCGCATAGCGATCGTTGCTTCGTTTGTTTGTTTATTTTCCGTCATCTCTTCTTCCGCAGATCTCTCACTCCTTCCTTTTTTCTCTCTTTCTCTCTTTCTCTCTCTCTCTCTCTCTCTCTCATTCAAGGCATGACGAGATCGCGTACTATACCTTTGGCGGTTGTTGGCGTGGAGTAAAACAAAGTAAAGAAGCAATAACCCTTCGAGCATGCAAATCACGTTGCACTTGTGCATCGATGCATCATTATTCGGATTTGGAGGGCTCTTATAATTTTTCCTTTTTTCACTACTTGCAAGCTACCGTCATGATCAATAAGCCGACTTATCATATTTAGTAATCACCTTTCACCAAGGACGCTTATGATCCTTGGGAATAGACTTCAAGGAATGCGTTTTTACTAGCGACTTCAATATATCAAACTTATTCTCCATTATTATAACATTACATGGAACACCTGCATTACATTGACTTTTCAGTGCATTTTCCCACCTAAATATAGCTGGATTCACTCCAATGTAGTTTTGCTACCGCTTTTTAAGAATTTCGTAACGATCCTCTAGCCAACTAGCAGCAGATTGCACAATGCATCCCATGGTAAGAAACCTTGTCTACCAGCAACCCTGACCTATCTAGCCAGCAGATAGGTTTGTTATCCTAGGTCGACGACAACCACCAAGTCTAGGCCGGAAAACTTGACTTTGAACAAACTCGATCAATCACTCGCTTTAATAGCCGAAACTTCCATTCCATGGCCAACAGGAACGAAATGTACACAAGCATAATGGGCCAAGATCAAGTGCTCTTACATTACCCACGCTCTGGCGCAAGTATAGCGGGGAACGTTACACAATTGCTACGTAACTTCAAAATCGATGTCGCAATGCAGCCACAGAGTCGAGCGAGCATACAATAAGGTATTTCAATTCATTTGTGTTTTATTTATTAATTTTCTCATATCTTTCTTGTGTAATGATAGCATAATCATTTCGTTCATGAAAATAAATATCCATACCTCAAGATATCAATATTGCTAGCTTTACCAATTACACTATCAAGCAGTACCCTTGTACGATGACACCTATACACATGATCAACCCTCATGGTGCATTGTACAAACGTTACGCACCCGTGCCATACTACCTGCGTGACATCTTTTCGAGCTGAACTTGAACAGCGATCGTCAAGCGTTACTCACCTTTCCGGGGGATACGCGCATTTGGCGCATTAGGAAATGCAGATGATGCTGACATTCAACTGGTTTTTACGGGGGAGTTGCACCAAACCTTGAAATCGCTTCCATATCGCAAGCCTTCCACCACAAACCCTCCGACAGAGCGACGGAGAACAACGTTGTGGGTGGGATCGTACTCTTCGCCCGAAGTTCAAGGATGATAACCGAGGTACATCATTATTGTAGGTGAATGCTAATGGACGCACGAGAGCTGATTCATTCCTTCCGTCAATTGCACGAGAAGACAACGCGTAGCGATGCTGAGGGCGAATGGTCCTTGACAAAGCGCGGAAGAGTAACGCAAGAGCGGTGGCAGTGGGAAGGCGGGTTTCGGGTCGGGTCTCCCGAACGCTAATGATGCAGGTTACTTTTCAAAGATTCGTGGCCAATTGGTGCTACTCACGCGACATACCCATGCTTTGCTGGGCAGTAGGGTAATAGAACTAGATCAGTGGAGCAAGTCGATCTCAGTGAGTAATTAGCATGATTTTGTAAGCCTGAATAAAAAGAGCCCAAGAGCATGTAGAAGACCTTGTCACTAATGTATGTAAAAAAATCATTTTTTCGAACTCAATATCTAACAATTGGCTGTACATCACAAGTCAATTACTGTCCAAACATCAGCCAATGATCTTGGGCCAGTACCGGATGCAAGATAAATGACGCATAGTTATGGTACTACACAGAACCACAAGTTCAAGACCGTTTGATCGTTGAACTCGCATATCTCTTCTAAAGAAAACATTGTCAAACTGCAAACCACAGCCCTGTGGGAGCCTTTACCTTCACACCCTGACTCATTCGTGGGAACGTATTTCTTTCTCCGAAAAAACCCCAGCCGAAAGATAAACACTTCCCATTCGATCGTAACTCATTCCATCGCGTTCATCCGTATGCGGGTGCGCTGAACCTTGTTGAAATGACATTTTGCAAATACCTTGTGTAATGTTCAATGCTGCTGCCCTCTGCCTGGCAATGTACTACGACAGAATTCCGCGATGTGAAGGTGAGAAACAGTCCTCCGTTTAGAGCTTTCACCTTTCCAGCAGGATAAATCATCGTTGCGGACGCGATCAAGTGTAAGTAAAAGCTTTATTTATTTAAATCAATTCACACTCTGGAGCAATCCTCCTGGCGAGCGAACACAAGTCTCGAAGCAATTAGCAGCCATTTTTCCCTTTCTCAAACAATTTCTTTGCTCCTACTTGTTCTGTGCTTCCGTTTCAGGTACGTTGTTTGTGTTGGCAGCACCAAAACAATCCATCACCTCACTGGCACGTACACGCGTCCCGAGTATTGAAGTTGATCCACGAAATGAATCGGTTTACTCGTGCGTATATACCAGGAAAGCGAGGCTGTGCACATCCGAAACCCCACGAAACGACACCAGCAATCACGAATCGGTTTGCTTCAGCATCGAACACGTGCATCGGACCTCCACTATCGCCCTGACACGAGTCCTTGCCACCCTCGGGGATCCCAGCACACATCATGCGATCATTGATCTGGAACCGGAAGTATCGGGTCTGATTGTGACAGTCCTCGTTGGCCAGAATCGGGACGTGCACTTCCTGCAGCCGCATCGGGAACGTTCCATCGCCCAGCTTACCCCAGCCTGTTACGATACCCTGCAGGGCAAAGAAAAAAAGGATAACAGTATAAGAACTCAACCAACCTGGCAGAGAAAGTTGACGTACTGACCTCCTGCCCTGCGTACGTGTTGCCTTCCGGTGGTAGACACACCGGCACAATCGTGTCACCCAGCGGAACCGGTTCACTCAGCTTCAGCAGCGCAACGTCGTTGGTAATGAAGACTAGCACGTTCAAGAACCAGTTGGTCATTATGTAGGACACCTTACGCTCGAAGGAATCTTCCTTCGGTACGGTACGATCGTGCATCAACAACTTCACGAGAAATCGCGACCGATCGCTACCAAACACACAGTGAGCCGCTGTCAGGACATAGCGATCGTTTATCAGGGAACCACCGCAGATGAACCGGTTGTTGTAGTACAATGCGGCCATCCATGGATACCGCCCAATCTCGGCTTCATGACCTCCGACAATCTTGGAGTTGTTTGTGTTCGTACCACAAGCTAAGCAAGATGAAGGACGAACAAGGTAGTAAACACTTTTCTAGGTACTCTCACCTATGTACCACTACTCACAGCATGGTGGACAATTTCGGGGTGCGGCCCGATACGCAAAAACACTAAAGACCGGCATACCGAAGACGGTCGTGATCCATGTCCACACACCACCATTCAGCAACGGTGCCTTACCGATGAACCCGTTCGGATCTATCATTAAGCTATCGTTCCACGCAAACCTTCCCGGGGCGGTTAGATTTTCACTGGTAAAGTCCGCTACATGGATAGTGCTATTGTGCTCGCTGGCCATCACATCAGGAAGCGAACAATCCAACACCACACACAGTACGATCAGGAACAGCACCGAACGGAACGCCATCTGCGCGACGAATTTGAACTTGAACTAAAAGTCCTCACGCTTTCATGCAGGCACCGATGCCTGCAAGTACCGTTGGTCAGAGACCAGGTCTCGTCTTCAGCACTTTCTCTCACCATTTTTCACTGTCGCGTGCCTTGTCGCTCCAGTGTCGTAGCTTTCTTCTGCTGACGTATAACGTGACTGCGCTGTGTACTGTTTACTAAGCGGTGGTGCATTTTAACGTCTCTAATCTAATACAAACACTACAAAATCTCATCGAATGTATATTCCCAGTCTCGAATTGGGATAGTATTTCAATCGTTCCTAGGCTTTTCTACCATGATCAAGCGTCCAAATTATCCTTTACATATTCTTTAATTGAAATGAAATGCAAATGTAAACACATCGTTAATCTGCTAGTGACAGCCGGCCGGCCACTTATCATGACATGAAATATATGCAAAAGTATAAACATGCTACATCAGAAAGCCAAAAAGAAGCACTCAGATGTGTGGTTTTCACTTTCACAAGAAAACACTGCAGAAAGTAAGAATCCGCTAGAGTGAAAGTTCCATTCCATACACGCGCTTTGTGATTTGCCACTGATTAAAATAATTATTGGGATACATTTATTCGCTTTTGGAAGTCCTGTACTACTGTTAAAGTAATATAAAGTAGTTAAAGCAGATTATATGTATTTTTTTTTATTTCGTAATGACGGCCAGGCTTAAATCTAGCTAAGCAATTCATCAAACTTATATCCTATTTGGAGGGTAAACATTTCCTTCTCCCTCAATTCAAGTGCACTCGGTTGTGGATGTTGTTACTGCCAGGAATGGTTCAGATGTTGTCCTCGCTGTTTCCGATAGCGCCTATTTGGAGCATCGTGCCGTGGAGACTACTGGCTCCCAAGAAAACCCCTTTTCTTGTGGATAATCCTCAATTGGTTCAGTGATCTAATCTGATGCCCGAACGGCTGCTAAGAGTCCGGGTCTAGCCGCATCGAACTCCACACATGCACAGAGGATGTGATCAATGGCGTGGTATCCGTTGCTACAGCTACAAACCTTGGAGTCGGCACTACCGATACGTAGAAGATGTGAATTCATCGCATAATGGTTCGACATAAGTCTAGACATCATGCGAATAAAGGCACGATCTACCGGGAGTCCGTGAAACCAGGAACGTAGAGAAACCTGTGGTGAGATGGAGTGCAGGAACCTCCCGAGTTCGTCCTCATCCCACATGCTCTGTGGAAAATCACAAACTCGTGAGAGGGGAATCGACCTCTCAAAAATGCTGCCATCGGAGGCACCTCGTTTGGCCAGGGAGTTTGCTTTTTCATTCCCGGGGATCCCTCGATAAACAGGCAGCCATATAAGCGATATTCCGAATGCTTTATTGAACAAAGAAATTAGAAGTATTTTTTGTATAAAGTAATCAGAGCTCTTTAATGCCTCGACGGATTTCAGTGCTTCGACAGTCTGTTAAATTTTAATACCTAGTTTGTATGACCGTTTCCTCCAATATTGCTAACCGCATTTGGAAATATTCTTCTTCTTCTTCTTTTTCTTCTTGGCTTAACGACCTTCTTGGTTCTTAACGACCGGGACATCCAATGGCTTAGTAGACTTGCCCGATACCACGGAGTTGGATAGTCAGTCCTCATTACGGAGAACTGACCCCCGTCCGAATAGGATTTGAACCCCGGTCCTGCCGTGTAAAGACCGGCGCCGCTGTCGCATATAACACCGAAACCCCCCCGCCCCCCCGCCCTTTTGGAAATATTATAAATATTTAATAAATGTTCATATTGACAATGACAGATATTCTGATAAAAGTGTATCCATTTGCTATTTACTGATGATCATTGTTTATTTTTACTATTGAGGCTTCTGATGTGTATCATAAAGTAATGTAAAGATCTACGATTTAAGGTTGGAATACTGTTTACTGAACTAACTTGCCGACAGAGAAATAGACTAAGAATATAAAAGTCAAACCTGATTCTAAACGTTCTGACGCTCAATGCACGTGAACATTGAGCAGCAACAGTATTTAATCGCAGTAATGTTAATGGAAATCTGCTGAAACCATTATTTAGCCGTTAAAGTGCACCTCATTTAGCATTTTCCATTTTGCATAGGTCCATTGTACTCCCTCATTTACTTTTTATTCTCTCTCATGCGCTTGGTATGATTTATTGAGTGTTCTAAAGCATGTACAGATACCTAATTTAAGTTCTTTTCAGACAACTGCATTTGCCCCATGTATCCCACCGTTTGTTCCCTTTACATCTAATCAACTCAAAACAACCACTGGACAATTTTACTGACTACAGCTTGTGCTGTGTTTAGCAAATTAGGTTCATGACAATGGTCTTCTAGCTTGACAGCAAGGTAGAATCATGCCGCAAAACGCTCACAACTGCACGCATCTCTAGTATTAGATCTAATCCAGCTCAGGTAACGCGTCACCCGTGTATAGACACCGGGATAGTTGGGACGGGCGCATCCCTCGCCCCACGACACTATGCCGACAAGCTGGCGGAAATCGCTATCCCCAACGTTTAGCGGTCCTCCGCTGTCACCCTGAAACGACAACAAATTACCGTCATTGTCCTGTTCGCAGTCGCTGTTCGCCAATATGTTAAATCTCACACCTGACATGCGTCCCGTCCTCCTTCAGTGTATCCTGCGCAGAGCATGTTGTCCGTAATGCGTGAAGCACGATAGCTGGACTTTCGACATTGCAGATTAGAAATGATCGGTACCACAGCTTTCTGCAAACCCTGCGAAAGACTGCCGTTACCAAGCTTTCCCCAACCGATCACCGTTCCGTTCTGTCCAGCGAAGCTTCTCCCATTGCTAGGAAGACAGATCGGAACGAAGCTCCCACCGGCATCAACCGGATGCTGCAATTTGACCAACGCAATGTCATTGTTAAACGTGTCCAGACTAAACCGTTCGTGACCGTACAGTTTCACGATGGTGCGTGTGACCATCTGCGCGTGCTCCACATCGTACAGCTTCGCCAACAGCTGCTGGGGCGTGAAGCTAAGCACACAGTGTGCCGCGGTCACGATGTAGCGATCGTTGATCAAGGATCCGCCACAGTAAAACGCACCCCGGTACAGCAGCATCACTATCCAGGGATATTCTTTCACGTCGGCCGCATCTCCACCCACGATTCTCGAACCCGTCTTGCCTCGGCCGCAAGCTATGATGCAGAGAAAGTTGTTTGGTGAGACGAGATAATCTCTTCTTCACAGGGTGTTTCAAAACATCGCATACGTACAACACTCCGAGCAGTCACGTGGTGGCGGCTTCGGTGTCGAACTGACCGGCGTTTCCACACCGAAGCTTGGTGGCCGGTAGTTAAGCACGGTTGATAGCCACGCCAGGAGTGGGTTTTTTGCACGAAACCGGTTATCACTGCCCGTGCTGATCATAATCGGCGTCACATAGATGTCATAATTGATCCGGTTGTGTTCCTCATCCTCTCGCTTGTGCCACATAATCGGAAGACATGAAACAAAAACAAAACAATAAACAATTTGCAGCAGCAATTCGCCAGAACATTAGGGTAACTAAGCAACTTACACCAAACACTAAGCACAGAACAACCAGTTCTATCCAGATCATAACCTGCAACACCTTCATATCTTCTGCTCGGGAGTAGCACCACCACCACAAAGCAATGACCAGATCACCGTAAAGCCGTAAGCTATCCCTCAAAACAAAATCGGTGATCGTCCAAAAATGAGCTCACCAGCAGCTCGACACTTCCGCATCCTCGCACAACGCAACACTATCGCTCACTGGCTGCGTTTTTGACTGTGACCGTGCACATACATCGCGCCGAGCCACGGTGCTGATCTCCCGACCTCCGTGTCACACACACACAAACTATGCCGACTGCGGGGGAGGGAACGACTGACTGACCGCAACGTTATTGTAAGATTATCATGCGATGTGTTTGGGCAGACGCAAAACGACATCGCGTCCAAAAGCACCCCGAAGTCCGCCCCGGGTTGAAGTGTAAAAATCACCGACAGTAAATAAACGGGAACAAACAAACAGACAAAAAAGCTAACCTGACAAAAATAATTAAAGAAAGCACTCGCTGGGCTGGGGTCTTCTGTGTAAAAGATCCGCGCTCACGTCCTGCTGCTGACAGCTCACACACCATTACCACTGTGGTAACGCGCCCTCGCACCGACCGTTGAACAATAGTGTATGGAGCAATCGTAGTATCAAGTGAAAGCGTATCAGAATGGAAGAAACTGACCCAGTCTGCCAGCAAAGGAGGGAGATTCAGCAAATAAATAAGATAACGAAGAGAATAGGGGGGAAAAAAACGAGATCGAGTCAGTTGTCACCAACTGATCGCCGTGTGTGTATGCGTAATCGGATGTAGAATCTGTGCGAAAGTAAATGGAATATTGCACGAAAGGGAGTTTTTCGTAGTTGTGTTATATAAAGTGGTTCCCTTAGTTTGGGTTGCATCCGAGTAGATTAATGTCAAAATATGGTTAAAGTTAACGAAGTGCTCCGAACCAGAAACAGAAGTAAAGGACACTACATGTTTGTTATATTTGTTATGTATGTATGTATGTATGCATGATCAGTTCAAATCTTGACAGCAAGCATGTCATGCTTATGAGCACAGCAAACATCTGTGAACGCAGTTGACCTGTACAAATGTCACTTACTAAATGTTTTTGCATCTCTTTACCCCTCCTTTACCGATTATGTTGGTTTATATGATTATTACTCTGCGTAGAAGTCACACACGCGCCCGTTGCTGGCTATAAACCTTAATCCGCAAAATGTTACGAGCGGCAAACGATAATTTATGCACAAAATCTAGCGGTACATTTCTCCACCGGCAGACAGAACCGGTCGAGTTGGTGTCCGTTCAATCCAAACCTACCTATCCTCGAGACATTACCAACCCTGACCGTGAAGAAGCACGCTACTCTTCATTCACGCGCGTGCGTACGATCGTGCTGCTCGATCATTGGATTGCGAACAGTAAAAACAGCGCACGGCGCTCGAGAAGAGTGAAGACCACGATAAACACACAGCAAAAGAGGACGCGACGAAAATAAATAATAATGAATACAACAAAACACCCCTAGAAAAAGGAAGAACCAGTGGACTTTGGCTACTGTGGATGTGACAAGTTCAAGACCACGGCTCTAGGGTATGGGTGGTAAGCTTATTTGGTCAAACAATACACTAGCTCCAATGGTTCCCGCTGCTAATTCCACACTCACCGTGGGTAGAACGTCCTAACGGCATGGCTAACATCGATTGGTTGCATCTACCTAAAAGGGTACTTTCGAATTGACTCGCAAACTTAAACACGCCGTTTACGACCTGAAAACATCGCCAACCAGCCAAACCATCTAGAGCAAGTGGTCCTGAAGGCTGAATCATCTGTTCGGCTGTGGTGCCAGTGTGTGCCAGAAGGGCTCTCCTATCTTATATGTCTTGCACTGTGGTCGTGTCAACCGGCCAGGCGCCAAGATGTGGTCAGGTGTGGCGAGATCCGCTCGGCAGCGTTTAGTTGTGTACGATCGTGCGTCGCGACTAGAGCGATCGCCACACCGGTAGCCGGTCGAACTGTTCCGCTCGCGTCGAATCCAACGCTACGATTGTGGTGAAAATCAACGGCAAGCTCGAAACCGCTAGAAGAGCAAGTTTTAACCCTCTAACGACACAAAGCCTGTCAACAGAAAGCAACACACGCTCAATTTATATGCAAAGTACACATCCCCCTGGCGGCAGTGCATTCCTCAGTTCAATTCAAATCCAGTGAGAGCGTACCCGTACTTGAGCCAAATAGTGGCTCAAACAGTAACAGGCCACACCGCCAACCAGTCAGCAGGATTCGCTGGACAGGCGAAAAGAAAGTTGAAACCGGGATCGCCTCACACAAGCGATGCAGTGCGTTCATGCACTTCTTTGTAGTGGCATGCAGCTGTCAGTCCTGTTTATGGTTGGCCTGTTCTTTCTCAGTGAGCCCACGGCTGGTGGACGTGTAAGTTTCCAGAATCAGTTCACCCTGAGTGCTTTTCCCCGTCCTCATGCTCTTAGGATGAAAGCGAGAGATCAGCGTGGCGAACACGTTTTCGTACTCGTTTCGTTGTTTTGCGGACCCATTTGGAGGATGAAGAATACATGACAAGGGTTGTTGTTTTTTTTTTATTTCGGTGTATAAGCCCGTTGTGAGTGTGTGAGACGATGAGATGAGAGGTACAACAAAGATATGAGTATCCAGAGTTCAACAAACTTTAAAGCATGAGGAGCATGAGGAAAGCTCATGCTACACCGGAAGAATGGAAACCAAAAGCAATAGAACTGTGAAACTGCTGCCAAAATCTACAACAGGTTTTTGGAAACGAAACGAAACGAAACGAAACCACTTTCCAACAAAAAGGGACGCTATAAACGTCCAATTCTTCGCATTTTGTTTTTTTTTGTTTTTTGTTACGTTTGGTTTGTTCCAGCTAATCAAATTACAAACATTGAAAAAGGCTATTCGACTGTTATGGAATTCCTTTATTGAAAGTAATACTTCTAGACTCCGTTTAAAAACAACTATTCAGATGTTTCTGAGGCGATGAGCCTACTTATTACTACAATCCTAAATAATTTTTATAAATATAATTTATTTATAATTGTTTGTGAAAAACAACTTACATAAAAACTTACATAAAGTTAATAAAACCTCTCTTGTTGAACGACAGGAAGGAAATCTGAAAGGTTTTATATTTTTTAAGAGCAACAATGTGTTCAACTAACCGTCAAATTGCCATCTTTTTTCGTATCACAGATTGCTGAACAGAAACAAGCCATAAACTTTCCAGCTCCAATACAATCAGAAAAAAATAATCCTTTCATCGAATGGCTGGCAGGACTAATTGGCACTACTACGCCACCACCCCAAGAAACTCTCACACCACCGGAAAACTGTCCAAAATGCAGTAGGTTCTCTTTAGATACCAATATCGTTGCATTATCTAATGATTCCTACTTTATGTTTCGTCTTACAGAATGTGGAAGGACTAATCGACTAACGCGAATCGTCGGTGGACAGGAAACTCAAGTCAACCAGTACCCATGGATGGCAATGTTGATGTATTCCGGCACATTCTACTGTGGAGGATCACTGATCAGCGATCGTCACGTTCTGACGGCAGCTCATTGTGTGCACGGTTTCCAACGGAAGAAGATCAGCGTTGCCCTGTTGGTGCACGATCGAGTCTCAACGAGCGAATCAATGACGATGGTCTCGCAGGTATTGCGCGTGATCGAACATAATGGGTACAACTCAAACAACTATAACAGTGACATTGCCATCCTTCGGTTGGCCACCACTATGAACTTCGACGATAAACTTAAGCCCGTATGTTTGCCAACTGCGTCGAAACCTTTCACCGGATACGATGTAAGATCGAATTATCACGCAGGACACGGTCTTGCAACGTCGTAATAAACTGAGGTTTTTTTTTTAATCCATCTCTACTACGCAGGGCATCGTGACAGGTTGGGGTGCAACATCGGAAAACGGTGCCATTTCCACTAATCTGCAGGAGGTAACGGTTCCGATCATGTCCAATGCTGACTGTCGGAAAACGGGATACGGACCGACGCGTATCACGAACAATATGCTGTGTGCCGGGTACGAGGAAGGAATGAAGGATTCCTGCCAGGGTGATAGCGGAGGTCCGCTGCATGTGATCAAACAAAACACCACGGAGAATGTGCATCAGATCGCGGGCATTGTGTCCTGGGGTGAGGGCTGTGCCAAGCCCAACTATCCCGGCGTTTACACGAGAGTAAACCGGTTCGGTACGTGGATTAAATCCAATACGGCCGATGGCTGCTACTGCAGTGAAGAGTAGGCACACACTTTGACCGATGTGCTGATCGGTTGTCTAATGTAAACCTTATAAACTCGAATAAATGGGTTTAAAAATTGAAACTGAAACTTCGGTTGTATTCAAAGTTCCGAAAGCTTGCAATGAAGGCTAGTGCCTAAGAATAACCAGTTTTTTTTTGCTCTTTTTTACCTCGTCAAGCATAAGAAGTTTGAAAAAGTACAGTATACGTTGGCAGTTGACAGAATGGTGTCATGCTTTTATGGCTGATTGTTGATCAGTTTTTACTGTTGCAATTTCTCTCGTTGGTAGTACAGGTGTGGAATCGTTTTATTTCGTTTGGAGAAATTATATTCGACATAAAAGCACCCATAAAAGCAAACGGTTCTACATTCTTCGGGCGTTCCTTGAGAAATACGGTTGAGAAAGTGCTTGACCATGGCGCATTGTACCGCTATTTTTCTTATTTGGCTTACCATTATTATTTACGGACAGAAGGTATGCACTTACTGATTCGGCTTTTTTGCAATCTTACATCAAACGCTAATGATCAAGTTCTCATTCTACCACAGATAAACGGTTCTGGTCCAAATGATCCTATCACAACCGAAGCACCATTGAGAAGTGTAATTGACCATTATCTGTCTATTCAGCAAAGCCTGCACGCACAACGCATTCGAACTCGTAATTCTGTACGAATTACGAAACCTAGACGATCAGTGTTTAGTAATTACATCCAGCAACTAATTCAGATGAATCGTACTTCACACATTTACAAACCAGTGGCGTTCGTTCAGCCTTTACAAGATGAGCAGCAAACTCCAGACCCCAGTCCCACCCAGAATGGGCTCAGTAGTTTTCTGCTGGTGCTGTCGAGTCTTTCTAACCGTCCTTACCTTAGCGATCAATCTACAAACAGTAGCTCCGGTGGTATCGTTAGTGGTGGAATAGCCGCTTTTCAAGAGACGGTTTCACAAGTTGGCAATTCCATTCAGAATGGAATCAATTCTGTCTTTGGATCGAACCAACCGAATGAAGCATCGGTTTCGGCCAGCTGGAATCCTGTGCGTCCCATTTCGAGTGCCTTAGCGTCTGCGTCATCATCGCATCCTTCGTTTTGTCCAACGAATTGCACTATGGGTAAGGAACCTCATTAACAGACTTTGTTGGAAGATTTTTTTTTTAAATCTTCCTCTTTGCAGTTTGTGGTTTGACACAACCGGCACCATCCTTGCGCATTGTCGGAGGGACAGATGTTACCCCATCGAATCGATACCCTTGGATAGCTTTGTTACAGTACTACGGACAAAACGCTGGAACAGGAACGCTAATCAACGACCGTGTCGTGCTAACATCCGGTACGATCATATCGAATATGATCGTTTTCAAGCAGATCAAAGTTCTGTTTGGTGTGTACGATCCGAATGTCATCACCGAGGGTTCTTCCGTCAAGATATTCTCCGTCACTAGAACTAAGCTTCATCCGCAATACACCGCAAACAATCGGTTTAGCTATAATATTGGGCTGCTCCAGTTGGCAGTTCCCGTGACAATCACCACTACTTTCATGCCCATCTGTTTGCCCAACACTTTGGACAATTTGTCCGGTGCTGAAGCACTGCTTGCGGGTTGGGGAGCCCGTGAACTTGGAGGAGAATCGTGGAAAAGTCTGCAAGCCGTAACGATTCCTTTGTACTCGTTGGAAGAATGCCAACTCGCCTATCCCAACGCTACCGACAGCAATCTTTGCGGTGGTATATTTGGACCGGCAGCGAAGGATCAGCACAAAACTTCTTGTAATGTAAGTATGCTGGTGCTTAATTTCAATCACAATAGGATCAAGCGAAAGCTTAACGGAATTTCTGCATACTCCTTCTTCCACCGTCCTAGGGAGACGAAGGAGCGGGCCTTATGTATCCCTGGCGAAATGATCCATCATACATAACACTCATCGGAATAACGCTACAAATTCCGGGCGTTGGCTGTGGCAGAACGAACGAACCGGCGATATTCACGAAACTGCATGCGTTCCTCCCTTGGGTGCGAAACCAATCGTCAGGATGTTATTGCAAAGCTTGAGAAAAACAACTCGAATGTTGAATAAAAATATTTTAATGTTCCCGGCGAAATGATTCCATTTGATTGCAGCGCGAACTGCAACTCTTCCGTTTATTTCTATTGGAACTTGTTTCTTTCGATACTGCTTAACAAAAAAGCAGTAGGAAGTTGCATTCGCGAAAAAAAAACAATCATTCTTCCCAAAAGCCAATGACCTCGTCCGAAACGAAAACTTGAAACCTGTTCTTGCAACAGATTTCGTGCAACGACATAACTGTACTGACTGCAATTTTAGGGCCCACGAATTCTGCGATAACGATCTTTGCACGTCGTTCTGTGCTTCCACCATCACCGAAAATCAAATCAATTGCCCAAGAGAGTTTCTTGGGCTTTTTTTTTGTCCTTTTCTGGAATTGTTCTGGATCTGGCATAACAGGATTCATCGTCCAGTTGTGCATTCGGGCGAGAACAAAACGTTTCGTTTGGACCACGGCTTAGCTCAGTTTGTCGGTAGCGCTCGCACAGATCAGAAGTGGTAACGCTTTGGTTTTTGGGCAGCAACGATGCAAGTGTTTTCGGTTCAGCTTTGGCTTTTAAGTGGTCTAGTGATATCCTCCGCACACCATGGACAAGTAAGATCTGATCCTGTATCCTCTAGTGTGACATAATTTATCCTTCTTGTTAAGAGAGAAAAATTAACACTTTTGTTGTTTGTAAACTTTCCCTCAAAAATTGCAGCAAAATTCCGAAGGAACGGTCGATACACACGGTTCGCCGAGCGTGCTTGCCGCGATTCCTGTTAAGGCGGTATCCAATTTGAAGGCTCAAAATAATCCCGATTCCAAATGGCCCGTGCCACAGAGCGCTCTCGAGTTTGGTTCATTTCTCAACCAAACAGCCGTCAACAGCAGCAAGCCTACCGGTGACTCACAGCTTCCATTTCCCGCTGTAAACGATCCACAAGTGCAGCAAGCGCCTTTCGCATATAAACCTAGCAACCCAAGCCTGATTCAACATTTGTTGGGTAATGTACCAGGGTCTAATAATAGGCCTAGTTCTTTCTTCGTGACACCATCCAGCACGACTACCGAGCCTTCATCGAATACAGGCGGCAGTGCCTTGAGCGATATAATACCGAATCCAGTGCCGGGAATTTTCAACACCTCCCAGGCTACGGTGTCCAACACCAGCAGCGCAGTACAGGAAATTGCCGGTCTATGGGGTACGAATGTGCAGAACGGATTGTTTGGTCAACAAGGCAATCGGCCCAGTAACGATGAGGGAACTGGCTCCGGATCATCCAATCCCATTCAAGGTATTTTCGATAATTCTCAAGCATCGCTCAACAATGCTACTGGAGTGGCACAGGGTCTATTTGGACAGTTTGGAACTAATGTCCAGAATGGGCTA
Organism: Anopheles maculipalpis; assembly: GCF_943734695.1. Taxonomy (NCBI): domain Eukaryota; kingdom Metazoa; phylum Arthropoda; class Insecta; order Diptera; family Culicidae; genus Anopheles; species Anopheles maculipalpis. Next base: position 52,559,068 of record NC_064871.1, read on the forward strand.
ACAAACGCTTTGGGCATCAATATCAACCGTCCGAGCAACGATGAACCAGCAGCACAAACGACAGAAGCGACTCAGGCAGCACCTACCACTGGATCCAACAGTGTTGCTGAGGTGGCACAGAATCTGGCTGGACAATTTGGAACCAATGTCCAGAATGGATTGTCAAGCATATTAAGCATCGGTCTGAACCGTCCGAGCAACGATGAGCCGGCAGGTTCAACGACAGAAGCTGCCGCTACGACTCAGGCAGCCTCATCCACTGAGGCAGCATCTTCCACCGAAGCTCCAACTACTACCATTTCCAGTGCATTATTTCCACTAGTGAGTTTTGTCAACAATACGCAAGCGCTGGTCAACAGTTCCAGCTTAGCACAGGCGGTCACTAGCTCGCTGACCTCAAACCTTCAGCAAGGATTTGTGCCTTTCTTTTTCCCACGTCCAAGCTCCAAAAACTCAACAGAAAACGATCCGGAACTTGGCAAGTACAACGATGAACAACTGACCTCCAATGCAAAGTCTGTTGCACCTCCAGCACCACCGAGCTGTCCATCGTGCTCCAGTAAGTAGATTGGAAAAGCGCAAACTTTTCCATCCTCGACAAAATGCATCTTTTTATCTACAATATTACGCGCTTGTTGCTGTTGCTTAGGTACGTGTTACTACAGACCGTTCCAAGGGCAACGGATCGTAGGTGGGACAGATGTCGTGTCCAGCACAACTTACCCTTGGATCGCTTTCCTCACATACTTGGATAGTCCGGCCGGTCAGGGATCGCTTATCAACGATCGAGCCATAGTCACCACGGCCAGCATTATCGAAACCATGCCTGTCGCCATTCATATACGTGCATTGCTAGGACGTTACAATCTGGCCGATCCAACAGAAACTATTAATTCGCTTGAAATAAGCACTACCTACATCCACCCCGGCTTCATAACCAGCAATCCGTTTGCCAACAACATAGGACTACTGATACTGAGCAACCCACTGAGCAGCTTCAATCCCATCTGCCTACCAGCACCAACGTTAAGGACTCCGCCCGTTTCGAAAGGTACCATCATTGGCTGGGGAGCCGAGTTTGCTAACGGACCTCTGGCCAGTGTTTTGAAACAAGCCGACATTCAACTGTACAGCCCTTTAGTCTGTCAGAGGGTTGATCCGCGCATCACTCTGAAAAATCTCTGTGGAGGTTCAGTACGGTTCACATCAAAGGTCGGAGCAACTTGCACGGTAAGATCAGCATGGCCAAGCATAATGGATTACTCGAAGTGTAAAATAACACTTGCTATGGTTTTCTCTTCTCAGGGAGATGGCGGTGATCCTTTGGTGGCGATGAACACCAATACATGGGAATTGATCGGTGTTGCGCTTGATATACCTGGACTGCAGTGCGGTGAACTTCGTAATCCAGCAATTTTCACTAATATTATACCATACCTCGATTGGATTACTACTTACGGGGCAGGATGTGAGTGTTTCGTTGGATAAAGCTCGTTCGGCCAGCCTGTTGATCAGTGTGTTAGTGTGAAATGCAATACCTACAGCCGTTAAGCAACAAGCGTTAAATACATCTATAATTTACCTTTAAATGCAAATAAACTTTCTCTATGATTATTCACATGTTATAGCATTAACTAATTGGACATTTTTTTTAGATATGCATAATCATAATCTTATTCGCTAAGCGTAACTGCTTGCTTCTAGAGAGCACACGTGAGAGGTAGGCTGCATACATTGGCTGCGTGTGAATGGCTGCGTACTTACTGGCTGCACTCGTGTTCGTTCAAAAATTCAAACGTCAAAACTCCACACTGCACGTTGAATGCCTATGTAATGCAATTGACATTTATTTATTTATTAATCAATTTTAATCTTTTCAACCATCCATTTTTATTTTTTCTACAACAATTATACATATCACCTAGTAAATGACAATGTTTCATTGCAGTTACACACATACCTATAACAATTAAATAGCACATTGATTAGACGCTTTGGTGAAGTGTTTGTCGAATTCTCTCGTTCCTGCTCCCACTCCCACGTTCACACCACGAAAGGCACTAACCGGTCCAACTGTGTAAGCATCTATATTTCTATTTCTTTTTGGTCGGTGGGCAGCCCTGCAGCCAGAAGGTTTCCATGTCTCCTTTTCCCTATCAAACATAATTTCGTTTAAATGTGTCGCGTTCTTCAGCGCGTGGTGGATTGTTTGCTTTTGCTTACCTTAACGGCTACCTTGCCCCGGTACGACAACTCGTATCCTAGCTTCTTAAGCTTTTGAGCCGTATAGCCTGACACCTGGATGTTGTCCGTCTCTCCACTGCTCTCCATGCGTGACGCCGTGTTTACCGTATCCCCAAATAGACAGTACCTCGGCACCTTTAATCCCACGATTCCCGCCACAATAGGTCCCGAGTGAAATCCAATTTTCACTCCTACTCCGGGTAAATTTAACTGCCGTATGCTTTTTAACATATCCAACGCCAGATCGGCCATATGCTGTGCGTGAAATGGGTTTATATCCGGTGCACCACTGACGGCCATGTACACCTTCCCTACCGTTTCCACCTTATACGCCATCGGTGAGTGGATTAGCTCGTCGAACGCACTGAAGGCAGCATTCAGCGTGTTAACCGTGGTCATGGCGTACTTGATCGAATCATCACCGGTGATTGTTTCTTGCACCTCGGCAAACAGTACCGTCACCTCTTCGAAGCTCTGACACGTCTCGTGAGGATTCTGACCCTCGCGCAACCGTTCCGCTATTGAGCGAGGAATCATCGAGTACAGCAGTTCATCCCCCTGCCGCTTCCACGAGTCGGCAAGAGCAAGCGACGTTTCGAGTTCCTCTGCCCGCTGCTCCTCCCGTTCACACATCAAATCAAGCCGGGAATAGTGAGAAAAGCCAGAAAACACCATCTCACGGCTAAGTCCATGAGGGTTGAGATCGTTCAAATAGAGCCCCATTTCACGCAGCTCCTCCAGATTGTTGATGCTGTTAATGGACGTCAAGGCCAAAAGGTTAAAGGAAAGTCGATCGCTTACCTTCCAACAGACTTTAACTTACAGAGGACTGCAAAGAAACACGAGCGAATTTATGTCTTTTATATAGCGCATTTCTCCCTTCAACAAAATGCTTCGTAATCCCTGTGATCCACGTCGTGGAATCGAGGTCATGATCTTTGCCGCATCCTCAGTGGAGGAGCTCGTATCGATTTGTGAAACGGCCGGTTTGCTGTCCGCTTGCTTAGTCGCGTCCTTCGTCCCCTTTGCTGATGAGCCCTTTAGCAACTGTATCTCGAAGAGGACGGTCTGTAGTCGTTTTATCTAAAAAGTTGTGAAAGGTGTGAAAAAATCGCTCATTACAAATCCAACCCGTTCTTCAGAGAATGACAGAATTCATACATTTTCCCAAGTAAACGTTATGCCACTCGGTCGACGTAGTTTGAAGTGTTCTGTTACTTTCGCTCCGATCAATTCCATGGGCGAACGGTTCACGTTGTTCAGCATCCACGACTCGATCAGTTTCTCGCCCACGGCAGTAATTTTCATTTCCTCGTTCAGAATCAGAGCGAAAGGGAAAAGATTCAGCAACAGTTTACTGTTTACCGGTGTCAGTTGCAACTGTGAAGGATGCGCCTTTATATGAACGCGGCGTTGCATCTTTCGTACAGAAAAGGAAAATAAAATTCAAATTTCATAATGTTGGCCACTCTCACACTAATTGCAAAACAACACGTACATATTCACGATTGTCAAAGTCCAACCGGTACTTCACTATCACCGTCTTCAAACCGCCCTGTATCGAAATTGGTCCCGATGTTCCACCAGGCGTATCGTTTTGGCTTTCCAGCACTTTAATGCTTACATCCATCCCGTACAGCTGTTTGGCAATCTCCAATAGCTGCCCGCGAAGATACTTTGAGAATCCTGTACGTGTGCTTCTGTACACGAGCACGGCACCATTCTCGTCTACCTCGGTAAGCTGCATTGAGGGACTTTTCATCTTCCGGTAGGTGAAACGCATCTGCAGATGAATGTTGTCGACCGAATGTAAGAAATCGCAGAAATAGCGTCCCGTTGCCTTGATCAGCTCATCGTAACCAAAGTTGCTGAAGAATCGGACAAAACATCTTCCGAAAAATATCATAAACTCGTCGAATGGTTTCCCGGTAATGGCCGAGAGCGCTGCAGCTAGGTCTGGTATCAAATTGTCGGGGTACAGCTAAGGATGTTAACAATATAAGAACTTTAGTGTTATGCAAACAATCGCATATCATTGTTATGTACCTACCTGATGTGTATTGAATACGGTGTTTTTACATCCGGTAGTGAGCAACGCTTGACGCCATACGAATTCTCCATATTCCAGCTGTTTTGTTTGAATTATAAAGCATTTTATTTTAGTTTCCACTGTTACTAGTATACCACTGTTTATTAATTTACGAAAAATATTCATCATTTACATTGCTTATTTATGATTGACTGAATGCATGAAAAAATAACGAAACATTTTATTTTATTTTATTGTACAATATTTCTGAGAACAAGACCTGCGGTAAGTTAGCTGCTTTCTTCCAGTTTTTACATCCAGCTAGTAGCACCCCACCAACCTGTTCGCCACCGTCGTGTACACAATCGATTGTCTAAGCAAATAAGATGTTCTATTCGTGATAAGCGGCCTCAACCTCATCGATAATAATCGATAACATTAAATGCTATATTCACAACAAACGTAACCAAACTGAACGAAAATGAATACCTAACCTTTAGAAGATACATCCACAACAATGGCTTTTCCGGATATAATTTACTTTGCACCTCCTTTGACGATGGATAGCATCAATAAACAATTATCAACATCCTTCTACTTTAGCACCCTCATCCCTCATCCCAATCAAGCAGCACCTTTCTAAGGACATTTTTAGTATGTCAATATTCTTTTGACACGGAAAAGCAACTAATGATCCCATTTCCGTTCACAAAATAATGATGATGGACAATGTTGCTGGAAGTGTATTTTACGAACAATAAGGTCGGCTTTAATAATAGCAAGATGACATCAAAACCACTTGTCTCTTGTGAGGTTGCTCCTTCAACATCATCATTTAACATCAACAATTGAGTCTCTTTTGTGTCGAATGAAACAGTTTTCTGAATATGAGTAAAAATTGATTTACAGAACACTTAAATGTCGGATGATTCTTGATTCTTTATAAAATTTTAGTGTAAGGCAGCTTAGGAAATTATTTCTAATCAATTTAATGTTTAATGATTAAATCCTTGTTAGTAAGTAAGTTAACAGGATAGTGAGACAACAATGTTGACGGTCTTCACACGACAGAAGAGTGCTTCGATTTCCATCCGGACCCGTTCCCCTCCCCGTAGTGTGGACATGACCTACACAACTACGTGCAATCAGCTAGTCTAATAAGCCAATAGGTGGATGGCATATCCTACAGGACATTAAGCCAAAAAGATTGCTAACATTTGGAATTTGCATTTCAGATTCTAATAATAATTAAATTATTTTTACTAACAATGGAGTAAGCTTCATCTTCTTCTTCTTATTGGCTGAACGAATTCTTAAATCATGCCGGCCATCGATTTTTTTTTTTTCGTTTATTTATAGAGGCTTTGAGACTTAGAGACTAAATTCTCCTCTCTATTGTATAAAAAAAATGGTTTAATATAATACAAAACTATCGTATATGTGGCATAAATATTATGGAAAACTATTGCGATTATGGCCTTTGGTATCGGATAAGTTTAAACTATTGTTTAAATTTCTTTGTATAAATTACTGCGTGAAAATGCGTAAAAATCAAATGAGGCGGTTCTGCTGGAGTTTGTCGGGTGATAGAATTGTCGTTAAATCAGTTTCTAGTTGACAGGTGGCTCGGTGTGTCGTGTGTATCCATTTCATTCGGTGAGGATGTGGTGGACGGTGATGTCAACACCACAGAAGCTGCAGAGTGGAGGACTAGATTTTTCTAGGAGGTAGGAGTGTGTAAGGCGGGTATGACCTATACGGAGGCGGGAAAGGAATCGTTGGATATGACTGGATTTGGTGTCTTCCCATGAACCGGCCGGTAGTTGGTTAGTCAGGCCTCACTACGGGGTAACGGTCCGGCTGGGATTTGAACCCCGGTCCTGCCGTTTTAAGACCGACGCCGCTGTCGCCCTCGGAGTACGCTTAATATATCAATCATTCGATGAAGAAATAGAAAAAACGAGCAACAACTTGATACAAGTTATACGAAACCCAACTAGCATTGTTGCACGATTTCCACCCGTTTCTATGCTTCCTCAACCCCCTCGACTCCACAAGCTTGAATGTCGTTGCTATCGTCGTTGGTTGTTTCACAGCCCGTCCCTTTCTAACATTCTACTGGCTTTCTTCGCTCTCGCTCGTCTGGGACTTAGTCGTTTTTAGTTTGTGTATTTGGTGATTTTGATCAAAGGTAGTCAGCTTCATTGCAAAGTGAAAAAGTGTCAAGGAAAGTTGTACGGAATTTTTTGTCAGTTTTTTTCAACAATAATTACGGTAAATATTAACTTTTAAGACAAAAAATCCATCAGAAGTCATCCGAGGACATTCAGCGAACGATTGGGATAAAGATTAATGGCAAATTTGAAGGTAAATGGTGAGGAGTGATTAACAGTGGTTCGTGTGTCTATCACTTTCAGGAATTCATCTAGTTCAGAACTGAAATCCTAGTGCCTACTTCCGAATATTGTCCTGAATGCAGAATAAGAACTTCAGCGGAAAGAATCAGCGAAAACAGCAAGGGATTTTCAGCTCGAAATGAACTCGAAACGATGGGGTAAAGAAAATCTGTGCAGAAAAGCAGGTGAACACCGGATGGATGGCCATTTCCTAAGGATGTGGGTAAGTGCAGAGTGCCAGTGGAAAAAGTGCAGTATTTAGAGCAGTGCAATAAACGCAGCACAAAATTTTTCCTGTGCAAATCAAGTATGCATAACCATTTTGATCCGAATCGCTGCTATGGAGATTTGGGCTTCCATGGCAGCAAAGGTAGGGTGATGCATGAAACATCCAAAAAGTAGCATGAAACCTCACAGTGCGACACAAAAACACCCGCTGTTGCATCTGCTATTGAGCACAACTTACTCCGTATATGCGGGTGTTTCATGTTTCGATTATGTATCATTATTACGGGTTACTTATGTCTAGATTAAACACGAATTGAAACTTAAAAGAACAATACGATTATACTTTTGCTTTCTTAGTATCACTGTTAGAACGGACCGTTTGACAACCACCGTGAGGATGAAGACTGCGTCACGGGCCGGGGTCCATGGAGGGACCACTATGCGAAAACTATAATATAAAAGGCCTTCTGCAACCGGATCGTTCTCTTTGCGCATATCATCTCCTACACAAGCGGATCAAATTTTGAACGCTTGCGCTTGCTTGCTCTATCTCTCATTTATTAAAATTGCTCTGCTGAGTGACGAATAAAGGGAAAAAAGGAATAAAAGTGTTTTACAAAATTTCCGCATAGGCACTCGCCCCAACAATCACCGTCCCTGTAAATCTGACTGACGGTCTTTTGAGGAGGAAGGTGCATTACGGGGAAAGAGCTTTGTGCTCCGGATTATCATTGTACTCTTTGCTACTTCCTTAATTTAATGGAAGTTCAACCACCAAAACTTACACGTTTTTTAGATCATGTAACAGAAATTGCCTGCATTTCGGCGCAAAGGAAATGGTTTTTTTAAACCACTTAAAGAAAGATGATTTGGCTTCTTATCAGCAACATTTTGTGTAAGAATTTACAAAATGCCGATACCTCGGACAACAAACTGATTTTCCGGTGGTACATGTAAGCTCACCAAACGGTAACTAAAGACAGCGTGTACACTTGGAAGACCCGTCGTTAGAGGATTAAACACCAAGGCATGTTTGAGAGATAAAAACGGATCCCAAAACAGCTGCAAAAAAGCAATGTTACACTTGTTGGTACTCAATGAGGCAAGCAAGCAAACAGGCAAGCAGCATAAAATTTGCATCACATGATAGCGAAGGTTCTAAGACAACAAAATATACAGCCAAATTACCTACAGCTTTTACGACCCTTCACAACCTGAAAAGGACTTTCTCACGGTACGAGTTTGTTTGCTCCTCGTCTGTACCGAACCGTGTCTAATGGGTCATTCTTTCAAACATTAAATATGAAGAATCGTGAGTTCTAGCGAAAAAAAAAATAATAAAAACAGGAAATTTGCTTTACATACCTGTACAAAATGTTGCACACTCTCCAGTAGCATTCCGTACATGGTGCAGCTGTTTTTATTCGTCTTTTTGCGACACACGTTCCAATGAAATCTGTATCAAGTTCAAGTATCCGTATCCTTTCAGCACGCGGAATCTTTTTTCAGAACTTTTGTCTCGACCCACTATGTTTAGCTTGTTCTGTGTGTTGTTTTAAGAAAAGAAACGCAAATACATCACTTTACTAGCATCACGGTACAATCGGTGTAAACAATACTAAGCACGAACCAGAACATTTAAGTATGAAATTAGACGATATTCAAATATCTCGTACACACTCTTCTCAAAATACCACTCAAAAACACTTTTTTTTTTTGCTTCTCAACACATTTTCCTGCTCTGGGTCAATGTCACGCAGACCATACCAGATCGCACCACTTCAGTTTGTTATTTTTATCTTTCTGTTTACTCCCTACCATTCATACCACGACCGAACAGACAAGCTAGCCCCAGTCTCAATAGGACGCGTTCTTCAGGCAGTTTTTCTTCGAAACGCTCGCTGAATGTCTAGGTGGCTTCCAAATTAGCATAAATTTTACCCACAAATGGAACACCTCTCTTGGCCAAGATAGCTAGCCCGATGCATCAATGAACCGAAACGGTGGATAAAGACGATATCTGTGATAATGGGAATGCGAGGAACGGTGCGAATTTCCCACATTCGTGGCGCTAAACACGAAAACACATTTTACCTTATGATGCTACCACGCTTGGAAGCGATAAAGCGCGTCTTGCCTGGTGGCAGATTCGTTGTATTTTAATCTTTTATGCTGCGGACATAAACGAAGCGAGCTAGCAAATTCAAATGTATAGGGATTTTTTCTTTTGCTCTCAGTAGTGTTTCCACCTTACCAAGAAGTAGCTACAAATTTCTCGTTCTTTTACACAATATGTTTGGTCAAAGTTATTTTTGTACAAGTTGTTGGTTTTTTTGCTCTTGTTCTACTCTTCCCAGATGATTTCTTTTTGTCTCCTTTCTTTCCTTTTCTACAGGCGTGTAATGAAACTCCTTCAAATGAATGATGATTTATTACATAGCGACAGAAGTTCCTCCTATCCCATTATGCTACACAACGAAGGCTAGGGAAAGTACACTTATCCCAGCAGCCTCTGGTCTGTCTGAAAAAGCTTCACGTTCATGGATTGCTGGAATTTGTAACAAATTGATTTTTAGCCAGCCAACTCCTCGGGTTCGGTGCCAGATAGGTGTCGAAGATGATTAATGGATCGGATTAATTTAACGCATAAAGTCAGACCGTTCACACTGACATGTGGGGTAACCTTACGCCCTAACCTCTTTCTACGCGTAATGGAGCAGCCTGGTAGTTTACTTAAGTAGCAGAGGAAGGCATTTTTTTATAACATAGCACACTCTGTTTTGAATAATCCACTAAGAGTTAAAGTCTTTATTATTTTGATAAAGATGTTTTATGCTTTTTTAAAACGAGGTTCACACTAATTAGAATATGTTACTCTATTTCATTTGTATTGCCCAATTATGTTAATTTGATTTTCGCTGCAGCAAAATACTTTAGCACAGAAACTCTACCTTCATCTAAAAAACAAGATAAACTTAATTAGTACACCTTCCACCACAGTCTAAAGTGTTCTTCATTTTGTATTCCCCGCGAAACTAATGCAATTTCTCCGCGTTCGGACCAAGTATGAAATTTTCTTCGCACCTGCTACCATCAAGCACATCACATTGACTGTAATGGCGTATGATAAAAGCACTGAGTACAACCCAATAAAACAATTGCCACCGGTTGCTTTCTGTACAAGGTATTCAAGGGCATGACGATTACGCGCGCGTGTGTGTTCTCAGCGCTTGCAGTTCAACCCAACAGTGTCGTCAACAGTATCAACTGTTGAGTTTAATGTTTCATGCAAATCGTCCACATATCCTTATACGAGCTTGGGTCTGGAATCATCCTTTCCTCGTTGTACATTGTACCCATCGTACTGGATAACTCACTTGAAACAAATCGCTTGTACGTGACCTGATTTTATGGACCCTTCCTCAATAAGCAATCAGAGATGAAGGATATAAAATCAGTTACGTTTCGGAAGCTCTGAGAACAAACTTCGGAAAGGAAGTTTTTTTGTGTCTACCAGGCTGACGTTTTTTTTTCAACTGACAACGTTTCATGGTTCTATTAATTTCATTTTAAAGATCATAAGACCTTTTAACAAAACGAGCAGTTCAGTGAGATAGTAGCATTTTGCTTTTAAAATATCTCTTTAAATATCGATCGCTTAAAATTTCCCTTTTTGAAATTCTGGTTCAAGGATGTGTACCCGCACAACTTTTTAAAGACAATATTATATAGCACAATTCTTGCATCACAACTCTCCCCGTCTATTTGGTAAAGTTTGCCGTCGACTAAAACGACCTTATTTACGCTACAGGCATTAGAACATAAAAGCATTTCATTGGGACCTAATTTATCAACTTCTCTCTAGAGTCACATTAAATTTTGTTAGGCTTTTCGACCTGTAACGGCTGCCGGTGCTCTTACCAAGGATGTCTTTTTGCTTTCTCGCCCGTTGAGAATTCTAACCGTATGGTAGAAGATCAGAAAAATAAAGCCGAAGATGCATTGTTTTTCATTTTGATGGAAAACTTTTACATAATTGCTTGTGTGTTTCATATGCAGCATCCCGTCACTGCTACTAAAAAGACATTTTCACGCAAACTAAACTTTTCTACCAGTGCAAGACATCGAAACATTGCGAAAGATTTCGAAACATTCTAGACAGTCTGTTCAATCCGCACGACATTTACACACCAGCCTGAAGGCGAATGGAAACACATTAATCGACAAGACGTCTCGGATCAGTTGTTTTATTAATTTTATCTGGAATCATCACGAAGCTACCAGCAACTGTTTTTGGACACAAACTTTGGACAGTTTCATCAAATCGTGAACATTTTATAGCTTTGCTTTCGGACGAGTTTGTTGGCCGCATAAAGAGAAATTATCAAAAAAAAAACTTTTATCTTTGCTCCGTAATTTGTCTCCCTGCTCACGGAACAATAATAAAACAGAATTGGTGTCCAGAAATGTTATCTTTTCGTGCAACTTTTTTTTAAATTAAAGTTAATTCTTATCTTTCAGATTGATTCTTGACTTTAAGTTTGATTTTGTATCGCTCACAGCAAACGGTAGCATACCGTTAACTTTTGCTGGTTTCCTAATCAATTTCGATTCTCTTCAAGTACCCATTAATTCCATCCCATTGATATCCTTCCTTTCTTCCCTAGATGCTGAATGAGAATAGAAACTCCTGAGACTCAGCTAAAGTTGCAGTTCGGTTTTCAATTTTAACAGCGTGTGGTAGTTAATTAGGAATCTGAAAACGAACGTTGCTCAATTACGAGGTTTTCTTGTAGACCTAAAGCCTGTTCAGGGTTCCGCTCGCTGACTACAAAGGCAGGAAATCCTGTAATGTGCACATACACATACAACTATACCGGCTTAACTCGTTAATGATTCATCCTTAAAGGGATACGAAAGGAACAATTGAATTTCACCAAATAGCAAGCCAAGTAAACGATCCAAAAACTGTGCACTCTGCTGTACAATGTGAAGCTAAAGTCAGCACAACAAAGCATTAAGTAAAGAGGAGAAAATTTGAAGCAAACAGTTCGACCGGAATAACTTCGTTACCACGCACCGTGGTTCAAGGTACTACAGATAAACACTGCACTGTTTGTTTAGTACAAGTATGTTTGCTAAAAATAATATAATTTCAGGACACATTCGACAATTGATTTCGTATTTTGAATACGAAATTATACAAGAATTAGGAATCCATGTAGAAATAGCTTCAACAAATTCATGTTATTATCACAACCACTTAACTACACTTTTATCCTAAAGCTATAAACGTAGAAAGCATGACGATACTGCAAGGCGTTCATCATTCTTCACCTCCGAGCTAATCAACCGTACGAGAATGCGAATCACATTTTTCTGCACTAGTCGTAAAAGCGAATCGATTCATATTTTTATATCTCTGCCATAACCCCAGGCTTTGAGCGACGTGCGCTCCCGGCATTTGTTCCCAGCGTAAACCGACCAACCGAACTCCAACTCCACGCACTGTGCCTTAGCAAACAATCAACGCACCAACGGGGGGAGCTACATTTTTGCTGCCCGTTTCATTATCGCTGTCAATCATGGTTAACCAGCTCGCACCATCTGTAGCCTAAACGGAATTTCCATCAATCCTAAGCACTGCTAAGTTTTCCGCACTTTGAACTTTGAGCGTCACACATTATCGGGTGAACCATACAAGCCGATGCGGCACAGTTTGCCGGTCGAAAATTAACATACTATCATCTGTTGGCGCCACCATTCAGTTGTGTGTCACTTGTCAAATGTGTCTCCCCTTCAAACACTTTATCTCTGTAGCGTCTTAGGCTAGCACTGCTTGTTCAGGTGAACACACGACTGCCGTACACATATTTTCGAATCGCTGGCATTCGTTTCGCTACCGCTGCGTTGGTTAATGTTGAATCTACCCATGAACCGAAAATGAACTTTATACGCACGACGCCACACGCCACACGACTGAAGACGGCCAATGTTGAGCGTGGTTGTTTTATAGGAAACGGTTGCATTGCGGGAGATTCCTCGGGACCAATTCATGAGCATATCGTGCGGTGTCAGATTCTCTCAGAAAGGCTAGTAACAATGGGTGCGTGTTGCAGGAAAAATTCGTTAATTGAACAAACAGTTTTTATGTGTATAATTAATGTTCAGTAATTGATGACGGAAAGGGGAGAGTTCTACAAACTTTGCTATTTTTTTTTTTTTTTTTTTTTTATTCATGAGGGACGGCCTGGCCGTATTGCTAACAAACTTTGCTATAGTGGTGTTTATTTTGAACAGAAAAATCATTCCTGTAAAGATATTGTTGAATTTAGTTTATAGTTGTTGCGCTTTTTCATCACACGAACAATTTAGTCATGACATGCTTTCAAATAAATTAAAAAATGAGGGAAAGGAACTATTCAATTAATACGTCTACCTACTTGCAAACTTGCACCAGTAGAACTGTCCCTTAAGCTCGGCGACGTTAATCAACCCAACTGAACCGCATGTCCCCATCCAGTCGTTCTCCCGAAACAACTCAATGCATCCTTGTGTCGTGCTGGAGCTAGTGTCGAATTTAATTGTTCAATTGATTGGAAACTGCCATCATTTGACAAACTAACCACTGGCATCAATCATCCCGATGATTACAGCCTTCGACAAACTATCACTTTTCTTTCGTTTTCGATTCACACTCTCACGGAGAAGATCCTTCGCTCTCAAGATAGCGGTTCGGTTTTCCACCATCTCTTGAGTATTGCATCTATGTTGAAAAATACCTCTCAAAAAATAGCTCGTTGCTTCTCTTTCTCCTGGGGAAAAATGTAAATATAATAGACAAACGAGAGAATCTGAACACGTGCTGCCAGCGTTCGCGCCATATTTTTTGAACAGTATTTGGTACACATTTTGAATTCTGATTCAGCTTAGATAACAGATAAAACGATTAAAGTTGAGCTAATTGAATGAAATTTAAACTAACTAATGAATAAACAACACTTTCAATAGGCCGCGGGTCACGGATGATTTCAAAACCAATTTCTCAGGTTCTCATGAGTTTTTGTTAAAACTTTAGCTTCGAAAACGCTTTTTGAGAATCTGGCGCATACACACCCTACGAGACGAGACTAAACGAGACAACGGAGAAAAAACTGAAATCGCAATTTTGATATTTTTCGACAGATATTTTTTTTAAATTTAAATAATCTTAAACTGTAAGAGACTGGTATGACATCCAGTGGCAAATTTACACATGAAAATGATCATTCAAAACAGTCCTTGACTTATGAGGAAGAATTCCCAGAACCCCTTGGAGGAGAAGACCACTTGAACTCCAAGGTGTCATTTTGGATGAGTTTTTGTCTTTAGTAAGACGAGGTCTTTTGGTAGGTGGGTACTAGATCGGACGATAAATTATCTCATACGAGGAAGATAAGATTTTGTCATACAACAACGAAGCTACATCGATCGATTGTAACGTTTCTTGGTGGATGAAGGGGTCTGATTTTCGCTTGAGCAGATTCTTTACAGGTAAAAAAGGACTAGCGGAATTAGTTGGTCAATTCGATTTCTCCAGCGTAGTTTAGCAAGATTACGCCTCTTGAAGATCTTTTTGCTGATCGAAGCAGCATGGAGGTCGAGGTTTTTTAGAAGAACAGGTCTCGTTGTGTAGAAAGATTGAACGATGAAACCGGAGGCTAATGTCTAATGAGGCCTCAGAAGAGAAAAATCTGGAATCCAAACATAGTTTCAAAAACATTAAATGATTGATTGTTTAGTAATTTCACGTAGACTTTTTATCACGTTCATTCGTCGCTTTGGTTGCAAAAGAGCGGGAAGGATTTTTTAATGAGCTGAAAAATAAACTTTAACAATATATTTAAATATAAACAATTCATTTTATTTTCTCACATCAGTTCGTTTCACAGCACGTTTTCTGTCAAACTTTATACAAAACGTGGCACAACACCGTTCCGCACGAGCGCAAATAAAACTCCTCCTCCTTCTCAATGTGTTGCTGTAAGTAATTGTACATCGTTAACTATCAATTGGCGTTCACTGACCAGCACAACAAACGATCACTTTAACGTACTGCGTTACGTCGCGGCATTCGCGTACATTGGCACCGACACTTATCGCAGCCGGCGATAAGAAAGTATATTTTTACCAATGAACTTCTGTTGCACAATACACTTATGGTAAGATGAAAACAGCAAGCAAACAAAAACACAATTCAACGATACAAACGGAAACCAATATTAAAAATATGATCATAACAGACACCGATACCGATCCTAGTACAATCTCAACACAAACAACACACAAGCCGCCAAAACTAGGCTGATCGAAACGGATGCCATACGAGCGGTTCCTGCTTTCGCATTTTCTTCCTTCAAAAACTCGTACAATGGTTTGTAGTATTCAAGCAGCGCATCCGTGCGCAGTTCCGTTTCACCCGTCATGGCTTTCAGTGCTTCCGACCAATGTACCGATCGGCCAAGTGAAAGGCCCGCCCGCAACAGATCGCCAGCAGCGCGCGATCCATCAATGTCGCACTTGTGCAACGGTTTGGACGGATCATCCGGATCGTACTGGTCCGCTGCCTTGCAGAGTGCTCTGTGCAGCTGCAGGTCCAGGATGTGTGCTATAAAGTACGACACGTACTGACTATCGTAAGGGATGTGATACTTTGCGCCAGGATCAAAATCGTCACTATCGCGTGTGACCGGAGCCGACACTTTCTGATATTCTTCTCGCAGCTCCCACCAACGCTCGTTCCAGCGGTCATACTCTAGATTTCCTTCGAAAATCTCCCAACGCCACATATCGATTAGCAGCCCAAACGGAAGGAACGCTACACGATCGAGCGCCTTCTGATACAATGCATTTATGTTCTCCTCGTACGTATCGTTGTACCCCTGCAACAGACCAATCTTTTCAAAGTGCTTCGGAGTGGCCACGGACAACGATATCGTGTCGCCGACTGCCTCGTGAAAACCCGGATTTGCACCGCTGCGCAATGTCACCGGTTGGTCCTTGTACAGTATGTAATAGTTAATGTGGCCCATCTCGTGATGAATCGTCACAAAGTCTTCCATGTTCATGCGCGTGCACATTTTAATGCGGAAATCCTTCCGATCGCAAAAGTCCCACGCAGACGCGTGGCACGTCACGATGCGCCCATCGGTCGGCTTCTCTATCATCGCACCAAGTTCGGTGTCGTAACTCATGCTGTTGTCGGGAAGGCCAAGCCCCACATAAAAATCGTTCGCTATTTCATACAACTGTCGGGTGGTATAGTTCTTCGCCTTTAAGGCTTCCGTTATATCCAAATCAACCGTATTGGCGAAGGGTTTGGTTCGATCGTACAGATTCACCCACGATTGAGCCCACATATTACCGAGCAGATGGGCCGGAATGTTCCCATTGGGATCGTTCATGCGTTCACCGTAGATTGCCTTCAGTTTGCGGTGTACGTACCGGTGCAGCTCGGAGTAGAAGGGCTTCAATTCGTCCCAAAGACTCTTCATGCGTTCGACAAAATTATCCTCCTCGAATGACGATCGCCACAATGCTCCCATATCTTCGTAACCCCCAAGCCGGGCGGCCCGATTCATCAGCTCTACATAGTCCGAATAGTCGCGTTTCATTTTGCGTCCTGTACTGCGTCGCCATTCCTGCCATACGTACTGCAGCTCGTCGTAGTTCTCGGACTTGGCCATTATTTCGTACAGCTCGGGATCTAGCGATAACTTGCCTTCTGTGCACTGCTGATCACTGTACGGACAAATCGTAGCACTACTGTATGTGTTTTGCATTCGACCCAGAGCATTTTGAAGCTACAGAAAGATACCAAAACAGTGGCATTAATATTCTGTACAAAGCAATATGGCTGGGCCGACACGGTTACGGTAACTTACCTTAGCAAGATCTTGTGACGTTAGCTTGTTGATCGCTATTTGCGTTAAGAACTCCAGCTGCCGGCTTAACATGGGGTCCGCGGAAAAGTCTTTCGGATTAACGTCAGCAAAGTAGCGATTGTAATTGTCCAGCACGAATTGTGTGTTTTCGTTCAGAACTTGCGTCAACTGTTGCTGCAACTGGGGATTGCCTACATCGATCTGGGTAGCAAACTGTGCCTTCACCTGCCTATTGCATGCCACCGAGTATTGCTCACTGTACCGGTCCACAATGTTTTTCATATCTGCAGCTTTAAATTTACGATTTTCCGCCTTCAAAAACTCATACAGTGGTTCAAAGTATTCCAGCAACGCTTTGCCACTAATCTCCCGCTCTCCCGTCAGCTTCTCAAGGGCTTCCTGCCAATCTTCACTGTAGCCAAGGGAAAGCCCTTCACGCAACTTATCACCGGCCGCTTTGCTGTTGTAAAAATCACACTTGTGAAGTGGTTGGGCAGCCTTTTGGGCGGGATCGTACTGACCCGCCTCGATACAGAGTGCACGATAGAACTGAAACTCGAGAATGTGTGCTAAAAAGTAAGCGATGTACTGAGAGCTAGCCGGAATGTGATACTTTGCTCCTGGGTCGAAATCATCCTCAGACCGCATAACCGGAGCGTACACCTTTTGATACTTTTCGCGCAGCTTCCACCAGTGTGCGTTCCATTCGGTTTCGTTCACTGCTCCGCTGAAAACATCCCAGCGCCACATGTCGATCAGATATCCGAAAGGCAGGAAAGCCACCCGTTCTAGTGCCATCTCAAACAGCGCATTAACGTTGTCCGCCTGACTGTCCTCGTACTCGTCCAGCAAACCTACCTTGCGCAGATGGTTCGGTGTAGCCACTGACAGGGCGATCGTATCACCGACCGCTTCGTGGAATGCTGGCGTTGCACCGGTACGGAACAGATACGGTTGATCCTTGTACAGTATGTAGTACATGATGTGTCCCATCTCGTGATGAACCGTTACAAAGTCCTCCATATTAACGTTCGTGCACATTTTGATGCGGAAATCTTCCCCATCACAGAAATCCCACGCCGACGCATGACAAACGATCTTCTGTGGAGGTTTCACAATCACTGCCTTCGGTCCGTAGCTCATCGCACTGCTAGGCAAACCTAGACTTTGATAGAATTCGTCTGACATCTCAAACATTTTCGTTGCATTGTAGCTTAGTTCCTTCATTTTTGCCGTCACATCGACCAAGCTTGCGTTTGGGAACGGTTTCAACCGATCGTACATGTTGGCCCACGATTGAGCCCACATGTTGCCGAGCAGATGGGCCGGAATCATGGGGTTGGCCGGATCCATACGATTCCCGTACAGCTCGAACAATCGGTACCGTACGTAGCTGTGCAGCTCATCGTACAGCGGCTCGACCTCGCTCCAGAGCCGTTCGAGCGTTTCCCGTAGCTTTGGATCGTCGTACTTCGAACGCCACAAGGCACCATAATCCTCGTACCCGTTCAATTGAGCCGCCTCATTGACCAGCTGCACATAGTCCTTGTAATCGGAACGCATCTTCTTGCCCGATTCCTCGCGCCACCGTCGCCACACGTACTCGAGCTCGTCGTAATCGTTTGACTCGGCCAACACGTTTTCTAGCTCCGGATCAAGTGTCCATTTCGCATCGGAAGGACCACATTGCTGGTTCGTGTACGGACACACCTCAGCAAGCTGATAGGCTGTATCCATTTTGCGTAGCACACGGTTTAGTGAGGCCAATTTTTCGGCCGGTAGTGCAGCTGTCCCGAGATCTTTCAACATTCGCAGTTGTTTGCGAATCTTTGCACTCTGATAGTTTTCCACATTGGCTTTCTTAAAGTACTGTTCGTAGTATTCGGTCCGGAATTTTGCATACTCGAGAGATACATTGTTCTGTGCATGAGAAAGATATACGATTATAACATTTTATTTTTAATCCCTCTCAATAAAACCCATTTCCCCCGATGTACCTGTACTTCCTGTAAGTAGACATTCTCCGTATCGGTTGCCACATTCCAGTTTGCTATTGCATTGATATTGCAGTGATATCGAACGTCCTGATCGTACTGCTCCAGGGTCGTTGCCATCTGTTCTTCGGTAAGATCATCTCGTTGCACTACCGCCTGCGGTATAGACTGAGATGCTCGTACGTACCATCCACACAGGAAAAGAAGGTACGCGAATACCTGCAAAAAAGCATCCGCATCGATAAAAGATGATAGCAGCTTTTAAACCTCCATTTCCAAGTATTTCACTGCTGTTTAGTAACATTTGCTGCACCACTACATCAATGATTATACTGAAATTGCAAACAATACTTGACCAGAAACCAGACCAGAAAGTCACGTGGTAGTACGTGCACGAATTGAGGTTATGGAATTGGCTGTAGTGTAATATCGGTGGTAATACAAACACAGACAGGTAAAGTTGAACCTCATTGCAGAGTACTAATTAAACGACACAACTACCAAGCTCCCAAAATGGCCGATTAGATAATGGCTAGCAATTAAACAATGATTACAAATAAATATTTGACTTGAATTTTATAACTACACTCGCGGACCATTTATCTGCTCATGATGCTGATTATCATTACGAATGGTCCATATTTTACGACGGTGTCGGTGAATCTTTAAACCCAAATTTTTAATCTGATCTTCCCTTGCGAAAAATACAACATTGCGTATCATTGCTTAGTGAGTGATCCGAAAATCCCTATCATAAATATGCGTCATTCCGTTCTGAGATGCTGCTGAGTGAAGGTCATAATGCTTTCAAAGTGACTCCCCCTTAACACCAATGAATGCGCAGAAATCTATCAAGAGGTTACAATTCGTCCCACGTGCCCCACTCGGTAGGTAAAAGCACCAAACACAGCAACCATTCGACCGGATATTCAAGGCACGAAAGACTCATCGATCGGTACCTATTTCCCTTTCGTTCAACTGCCGTACACTTACCTTCATTTTCCGGTACCTTCTACCTGCCGGTTATGGTACAATTGAACAATTAATCGAACACTGCACACTCGCTAGTTGTCTAGCAGCTACCGATCGTCAGTATGCGAATGTTTTCGATACACTCCCAACTGTGCTATTGCGTAATTAGCTTGGCTCCAACGGTGGCACAGTAACACAACACTAACTATTCGGTATTAAAATCACATATTATTTCGCCGGTATGGCCACGCAATCGGCTTCCACCGCACCAGACTTCAATCCGTCACGCCGTTCAGGCACTGACCACGGAATTGTATTCACACCCTAACTTTAAGGTGCCGTCGTTTGGCGTTTTGGCTGTGCGCTCCGCACAACACAACTTTGCTCGATCAACTGTCGGAGAACTTTCCATGCGTTGCACCTAATATGTTTTTGTTGTACACCCGTTCGTGCAATGCCCGTTTGATCGCAGCTTTTTGCCACTTTGGACGAGCGAATCCAAACGGCGGGCGAGTGAAGTTGGTACTTGAACCGATCGCCGAGGATTACACGCTCCCGCCCAGAGAGTAAAACACGCATACAGTCGCAATGCTCAGCTCGGCTCATCGCTCACACTCACGCCCTTGCCCGGCTTATCACTCCTTCCCTTGGCAGTAGTACGCATCACTTATCGAGATGTGTTATCTGCAAACCGCGCTAATACCACCACTAGTAGGGCCACTTGAAACGCACTCTACTAGCCACTATCGCTAATCGCAGACTAATCGGGTTGAAATTGCATTTTGCATCGAAAGCTTCGGCATGGCATTAAATTCCAGCGAGCAATTAGTATAAGCTTACCACTTGCCTTTGGTAACGCCACACTAGTCGGTGGTTTACCGCCGTTCCTAAATCCCCAGGCCTCCGGGGACGACGTCGTCAAGCTAGCCCATAAATAAAATGCACTTCACACTACAAACAAACCGGATTAATACATTCAACTTTCAATATATTTACATCACACATGCTACATCTGTATCTGATTTCTGTATTTGATCCAGCACAATATCACAGTTTGGATTGGTCCACCGTCGTCATTTGCGTCATTCGGTGGTGTTGTTTATCCTGCCTTCCTGCAAACACATTCTCATCCTCGAAGGCAGCATTAACGTTTCCCGTACCATAATCGGGCACAGTTTGCTTCCGTTCCAACTGTTCCGTCCCGATCGTACGACACGCGTTGCTTTCGGCACTATCGTCCAGCTGTCGATACTTATCCTCGGCTCGTTTTTCTTCCGCCAGCTCTCGAGCTTCGCGCCTATGCACGCGATACATCCAGCTGTAATGGAGCAAACATTATCAAGCATCCGCGCCAAAACAATCGCTCTCCCACACACACCACGTGCGATTACTCACAGAAAAATCACTACCGCCGGAGAGGTGAGAGCGCCACCTAGCAGGAAAAATGCTCCCGGCAGCACGTTGATAGACAGCGAGTAGACTGTGGTGTACAGTGGTGCGTACACTAATGGCATCAGCGCTTCGGCCACACCGAACAGCGAGTTCACTTTGCCAAGTTCATCGCTTGCGACGAGTTTGGAAGCGATCGAGCGCATCGAAATAAACGAGGTTCCATTGAGCATTTCAACAATGGGGCCTATGAACAGATAATTAAATGTGTAAAAAATTTGGTAATATGTGGTATACGTCTAGACTAACGATTGGCATCTGTAATATTACTAGACTTTAATGTGTATCAAATAAATAAATAGTAAACGATTGTCTAATAAGGTTTCGATCGCCAACGAAGCCTGATCGAGTGTCGATGAACTCTCAGTTTAACTAATATACAAGCATTCGGACTGAGCGCTGTCTGGAGCTATGAAAACTTTGCGAAATTTAAGAAATATTAGATTACATGTAAATGAAAAAAAAACTATCTCAATTTGATCACAGATAATTGTCTCAAAATACACTGCATACCACTTAGAAACCAAGACCACGACCAAAAACCTAATTTTCATTTTCTAAATGATATCAATTTTAGAAACGACCGTTTTTGTTCCAGTTCAAACGATGCTCCAAATGTTGGAGATCGGATACGAAAGATGCCATCCACGGTTCCAGATTCCAGGTGTTATCATCTGTTTTATTACAAATGACTTAAGCTTTTTACTCAAAATTTAAGTACAAAGAAAGGTTATGAAGAATATCGACACTTGTTCAGAAACTTCCATTTTAAAATATTCCTTTTACAAATTACCTACTATGAATTTGTGCAATGTAATCAATGGTCTAACAGGTTGGCTGATAAGTCCCCGGTCTGACACATAAATTGCGCCGCTAGTATTAAATGCATATTATTTTTATATAGCACCTTCAAATGATTCGTGTCAAAATTTGACGTCTGTATGTCAATTAGTTTGTGAGACAGAGCGTCTTTTGTCAAGCAACTTTTGGTTGCTTGACGAACGAAAAAAGAACGAAGAAGAAAAAAGTGTTGTTCCACCAAGACAACGCACCGTGCCACAAGTCATTGAGAACGATGGCAAAAAATCATGAATTGGGCTTCGAATTGCTTTCCTACCCACCGTATTCTCCAGATCTGGCCCCCAGCGACTTTTTCTTGTTCTCAGACCTCAAAAGGATGCTCGCAGGGAAAAAAATTGGCTGCAATGAAGAGGTGGTCGCCGAAACTGAGGCCTATTTTGAGGCAAAACCGAAGGAGTACTACCGAAATGGTATCAAAAAATTTGAAGGTCGTTATAATCGTTGTATCGCTCTTGAAGGGAACTATGTTGAATAATAAAAACGAATTTTGACAAAAAAATGTGTTTTTCTTTGTTAGACCGGGGACTTATCAGCCAACCTGTTAATAAGACTAATGTGGTTATACTGTTTGAAGTTTAATTATCCTTCCACAATTTGCTCCTTTTCGCGATCACTCATGCATCTCGAAACAGTCGTACTAATCGGTTCACTTATGTTGTTGTGAAACGTTTCCCTTTTACTTACCCAGATAAAGCTGCCAGGTGGTGACCGCGAACGCGTACACAAAGCTCGACAGTATCTTCGACATGCATGACATAACGCCAATCAGTGCGTCGTCTATTTTGAGCATGTGTGAAAACACACCGACGGAAAAGAGCGTCCCAATCAGCCCGGTCAGCATGCCGTACGTGGAGAAGAAACTAAATTCTACCTCACTCCAGTTGAACCGGTAGCGTGTGAATAGATAAATTACCGCCATCTCTCCTGCAAAGAGAAGTGGCACTAGTTGACTAGCTTTACCGTTTAGTATGCAAAGGCCACGGCTAGCATTATCCACTCGACAGGCCTTGAACTCTCTCTCTCTCTTCCTCTAATTCTAAGTAAAGATCCCGGCGGCAGTTCCATCTCCCCAAGCCTAAGATGTTTGTTGTCTAATCAAGGCTAATTTCTTGCTTCCGTGATCTTGCGTTCAATGCTCGGTGAAGCGGCCAGAGCACCGAATATTCCCCACTTTCTTACTTACCATGGAGTGGCCCAATCACAACCATAACTACTATCATCAGCATGATCACACGCAGACGACGCTGCCGTTCGCCAGTCTTAAACGCAACCCGGAACGTCTCCAGCACGTGCTCGCGATCGAAGAAGTCGGCCAGCAGTCCCTTTTCCTTCGCACGCAATCGTTGTTTTTCGTTGATGATGTCCACCTCCTTCACTACGAACGCACCGTAAAAGAACGCAACCAGGTAGAGCGAGGCCGATATGGAAAAGACGCCGTAGAATCCGATTTGTCTGTTGAAACGAAACAGTCAGGTGTCAGGTGAGCGCTGCATACGGGTCGGTCCAAGCTTTAACTCACTTTAAAAGGATCCCACTGAAGGCCATGCCGATCGGAACGCCTAAAGAAAAACAAAGGTTCACTATTCCGATGCGTAACGTTCGCTCTTCGGTCGTGGTCACGTCGGCAATGTAGCTGAAAACGCCCATGAACATCGTGAACCATCCGCCGGTCAATGCCGGGAACAGGGCTTCCGTTATGCCGGCCACCTCCATCGGAACCTTTTCAAAGTACGTGCACAGAATTAACCCGATCGCGGTCATAAACTCGCCGAT
The DNA here is from genome assembly GCF_943734695.1 of Anopheles maculipalpis. Lineage (NCBI taxonomy): Eukaryota > Metazoa > Arthropoda > Insecta > Diptera > Culicidae > Anopheles > Anopheles maculipalpis. The sequence continues at coordinate 52,582,937 of NC_064871.1, forward strand.
GATCGGTATCAACATGCAAGGTTTCCGCCGACCATGACGATCGCTCCAAGATCCCCAGAACAGTATCAACAGGCAGGGCAGTGCACTCTGTAACACCGTTTTCCAGCCGGCCATTTTTGCCACCAGATGCTGGACCATTTCTTCCTCGCTGTGATCACGTGCGATGGAAAATGGAACAAAAATGAATTAGGCACTTCAAAGAACTTTCCCGGAAACGTTTGGCACTTACTGCGTGTAGTTTGCTGTGTCACGCCGGGTCAATGCATCGCAGATTTCGTCTCCGTAGGCAAGATTCACCCGACAAGCTTTTTCCAGGTTCAGATTCTGCGTCGCTAATCCGGCCAACACGCTGGGCATGATGTAGCACGCCAGCATGGGCTCGACGGTTATGTTGCGTTTGAAGTACAGATACTTTTCCCGCAAAGAGGACGGACTTTTCTTTTTCTTCACTGGCAGCTCGTCCAGTTTCTCCGGTACTTTCTCGATGCCATTCTGAGGCTGAAGGTCCCTCATTATGTTGCGAAATCTCTGTAAAATAGTAAGTGTAAGTACAACTAATAATACTTCATTCGTTCCCGTAGTTAAAGCTAAAAGCACACGATTTCGAATCATTTACAAAACCCGCAGATAAAAATGAAGGTATCGTGGTGTGACATTCAGCCATGAACAGAACTTGACACAGAAATTTCGTCGCGCTTCATCAACGATCGTGCAATTCTGTGCACAATTTTAACACCTGCAACACACGCCTCTCTCCTTGGCTCGTTTATGCGGTGCCCGGAACCAACAGCGATCATCTCTCGCTTTTCGTTGCATTGTCCTTCGCTTGTGCGGTACTAGCGCCCAGATATGGATCGAACCCGCGCACAGAAGAATGCTATTAGAGTCACGTTCTCGAGGGTGAGTTTCTCGGCTGTTGATAAATCGCAATCATCCCCTGCTACACGGAGCTCAAGCTGCCACCGTTCGTTCTGTGTTGCGATGCATATGCTATTGAGCAGGAACGTTTTTTCTGCTTAGTTCATTTAGATTTCGACGGGTGACATTTTAGTTTCCCACGACATCTTTTGTTCCATAATCATAGTGTTTTTCCGGTTTTTTTTTGCAGATATGCAAAACAATGAAAACAAATTAAAAATTACTATATTTTTTTCAACAACAAAAATTATACATGATAATACAGTACATCACCATGGACTTCATGCTCTGCCGATAAATTGTTCTGAACTCTGAAAATTATCTGGTCGACAATGCTCGGACGGATAAAGTAGAATATCACTAACGGCTATTAACCTCTACTGCCTTATATTCATAAACGCTAAGATCAAAAGTGCCTTTAACGAAATTTTGTAAATCAATTTAATCATCCTGGCAAATAGTAGCGTATAACAGTATATGGGGTTATAACCGACTATACTCCGACCAGCTTGATCTGGTCTTGTCTGGGCTTTAATGCGTTTTTCGTCAAATTAAAAGTTTATTTGATGTTGCTATGTTCTAGTAAACCATCCAACTGGCCATCGATCGGATCATCTCTTAAAGTACAGGCTAATTATAACTGCAAAACAAGCTGAACCAGCGGAAAACTGCAATTGATTGTTTGTCTGTACTATGAATTTTATCGCTAGAACATAAAATAGTGAGGCACATTCTGATGTTAGGTTTCAAATACTGCGATGAAAGCATCGCAGCTGCTTCTCACTTATGCAGAAAAACAAAAACCGTCAAATGAGCAACAAACTCCTGCAACTAAAGATTATTTTACGAACTCTAGAAACGATGCAACTAAAGAAAACCGAGACTTAATCGCTTGATGGTTAGGTCGTCGAGCATCTTTGATCCAGCTTCAAAGCATTCATCTAAATAGTGAAGAACTTCCTTGAAATGATACACATTTGTATTAAAAAAAAACTAGCCGTCCACATCAATTGTAGCTAGCCGTCCTTATGACAAAATTTCAGAATTAATGGCAGACTGGCCCCAAATATTAGAATGAAGACAAATGCCTTGTCAATTAACAAAGCTGATGATCCAAATGACCCCAGTAACGACTAAGGAAGTTTTAGACAATTCTCTATCTTTTACCAATCATTAAAAACCCATCACGGAGCTTTTACAATGATCATTTAGACCCAAAAAGAACAGACAAATTGAAAGATTTGCACAACAAAGACTAAGGTTGGAAAGAAGACCAATATGTTTGTAGAATTCTTGTTGCAATCTTAGTACTACTAACTTGGTCAGTTGTAAGTATGCATTAAGATACTTAACAGATCAATTATCTTTATTTATTTTTTTTTTATTCACTAAAGAACGGTCAGACCATATAATTTTAATTATTATTACCAGTAAATATTGAGCATTGACAGTACGATCGAGAGCTATCATACTCAAAAAAATTAAAAAACAAATATCGAGCTTAGACTTTATATTGTCATCTTCGAAGTAATTTGTGTTTACAGTAATTATTACAACATTCCAAATTGATTGCTTCACAGTATTTAAACGGACACCATAAAAGTAATCTTTTCACATGCACTGTATGTACACTGATTTTGGAAGCAGCCCCATTAACTACATATTTTTACGAGCGTTGGACGTGTGAAAGTAATAGTTTGTCAACTGTTTACCTACTTTGACAAAACAATCAATAATTATAATTATTAAAAGATTGTGATTACTTTGTCAATTTGTCTTTTAATGATTCTTTTTTTCTATTAAATTACAAACAATTGCCACACAGACAGATAGATAATGTGGAGGGATTATTCTTGATAAAAAATTACAACCTATCAAACTAGAAAACCAACTTCATAAAACACAAAAAGAAACTCTCTGATGATGCATCGGCCGGGAATCGAACCCGGGCCGCCCGCGTGGCAGGCGAGCATTCTACCACTGAACCACCGATGCGTGTTGCAGAGGGGCGCTCTGCTAACCAACAGTATCAATGGTCATTAACGAATCAAACCATTTTCGTCGAAGATGTGATCTTTGCCAAAAAAAAAAGCCTTTTCCAAGCTATTGGCATAAAAATTGACTTTTTAAACATAAAATACAATAACAACGCTATATACTGATTTTACGTGTGAAGCCCAATTACCGAGAGCAAGCCTTTCGCATCACCTGTAAAGTGCGCCATTTCCGAACATTAAACGGTTTTATTTAACAATAGACGTAATTAATGACTGGCTGCATATTAGCAAAGAAAATCGCCATGTCCATGTGTGTCAATAGTTAACGTCAATACTAGCCGCTACACATGTCGACATTTTCCTCTGGCCACGTGTGAAAAATATTGCATTAGACAAAAAGTGCTACAAAGTATAGCTACGTTGTCGTTAAGTTTCGGTTCCTTGCTATCAGCGTTGTTGCCAAACTACAACACCGTTTTCCTACAAAAGCGTCACGAACACATTGTGTACATTCCACATTTGGCAGAAGTTTGTTTGTTTATGAGTTTGAAAAAAAGGTACAAAAAAAATATACATATAATAATAGCTCCATTGCGAGAATCACGCACCTCTTGCAAAGCATCCACACAATGAAGCGCTTTCCACGCATATCCCAAAAAATGTACCACCAGTACAATGGCTTTGGCAGAGGCGGACTGTGGCCATAAATTCAATTGCACATTATTACCAAAACAAACGATTTGCAATCATCTCAATTTGTCATCGTTTTTCTTGCACGTCTCAACAGACCAACGCAGCAGCGTAGTAGCGGCGGAGACCTGCGGCGGCTTCCTTTTCATGCCAATTGTCCAAATATTCAAATAGAGCTAATTTGGAATTGTTTTTTTTTCGCATTTCATTTCAAAGCTATTATACCAATCAAAGCATCACGTGCCGGAGCAGTTCAGCTGCTGCCTGTTTGGCTCTGCTTCCTGTCGACCCGTCGATGTCGATGATGTCGTACAGAAATGGATGGTCACTTCCGGTGGATGGATCACGAACCTGGGATGAATGTGACAATCAGCCGGGGACCGTTTGTTCACATTTTGCAGAACGTAAGGGAGTTATGATCGATCATCGATAACAACGAAAAAAAAACACACGATCGGAAGTTGGTGCAATATTTTGCCATTGCCAGTTGTGCTTACTAACGGCGCGGATGGAATGAAAATTGGAGGCACAGCACAGACAACTTTACATGGTTCGCGAAAACGTGTGCAAGCAATGCAATATGGCCAAATTGAATTATCTTAAGCGAGTAGTAGTAGCTCGAGGCAGCACAAATTGGCACTTCACTGACTACTTACTTTATTGCTGATGCTTCAATTTCCGTTTTCAGTGAAACTGTGCGAAAGAATGTCGGATTATACTATGCACGATCACAACACTTTATATATCCTTCACTACGACAGGAAAAGCATACGTTGCGGAATTTCAGAACGGAGCTTTGATCAACTAAATACACACGATCACACTACAATGACACAAACATGTAACACTCATACTCGTCCTTTTATACACCTTTCTTTTGCGGTTATTTTTAAAGCACAAACATTTATTACGATCGTGTGTCGTTAGTCTATTTGCATATGGGAAGAACGCGACTCTCTTATTACCGCACGATGCCACTGTCATAACACGACTAAATTCAGGCGAACATCACCGGAGCAGATTGTCGCATTAGAGAATTTATCAATTGGAAAAACTGACCGACCCGACTGACGGTGAATGATAAAAAAAAAAATAGCACACATACAATACTCGCACACACTTCCTACCGAGTAACGACGAATGCAGCAGCACTGGCAAAGTATAAGCTGCGACCTGCGAGTATCATCATCGCCGCTGTGTCGTGACCACCGTTATTGTCATCAGAAAGTCACTAGAACGCTAACACCCCACCCAGAGCTGGAGCATAAACACTACCCAACCCCTTCCCAGGTTGACGACGATCACTAACATACTCTCTCTATCTCGCTCTCCCTCTCTCTCTCGCTGAGTTAAGCTCCTGCTAGTCTCTGCGCCATACACGACAGAGGTGGCGTTTAGTAGCCGTTCACTCTTCTTCGCACCCTAGAACTGTTTGCTGGCAACATGTGGCTTTGCCTGCACTGTGTTTCTGGTCTTAGCGAGCAAACAACAGCGTGTGTGCGTGCCCGTCGGGTGCGGAAACGCATTTGCCCCGGCGGTTTGTTTTAGCTAGTCGTCTCCATACCAGCTGGCTGGGTGTTATCACATAATTTAAGCTTATACACCACCTTGCCACCTATGCCATCCCAATCACGATCAAGTACGCCCCAGCTACACAACCAATGTGCAACGGCAACGATCAACTGTAGACAATGGACATAGCAGCTAGTTACATTATCACGCTGGTGCCCGCTCCAACAAATCCCACGGGCCAGGTGTGTCAGCGTAGGATCATTTGATGATGCCTCTTCCCATCCCGCCCCATCATCTCGTCCAAAAGATTGCAAATCGGAGCGCTTTAAACGGTGCACAATCGTTAGCGTCGAATTTTCTCCCACACAATTGACACAGCCACGTGTGCGAGCCGTTCCGGGAGTAGTGTTGACGTGGTTTTTGTCCATACCTACACTACACTTACCTATCCTCTGTGTATTAAAATTAGAAAAAAAAATGCCATGATGGTCCTTGGCATGGTTGATATGCAGGATTGTAAAGTGTTCCACATTTTTCCCTAACATGTTAGAAGAAGGTTCACGTTTATACTGTGAAAATCAAGCAAGAAGTTTCTATCCCCAAACTTGATGGATCATTCCAGTTGAAAAGGATCATACCATAGTCAGTAGTGGCATCTTGGATCGAACTTCTGTAGTGACAGTGATGCTCGGTCAACCTGCACACATCGCTAAGCGAATAAATCACTACTGATATTTCAGAACTTTGATATGACGGTATCGAAAGACATTAAGGCTCTATAATCTGTTCTATCAGAAAGCAACAAATCACTATTAAGGAACTCTTGCTGTTCTGCTTTCTAAGAGCGTTATTTATTTATTTTAATATTGGATTCTTTGTAGACCAAATCCCTTGCAATAAAACGTTGCCGAGGTATAGAGGCCTCATGTTCCAAGAGATCTTTTGAACAACGAAGTCTCTTAGTAAACGAAGGCCGATAGTGGACAAGGACCCTTGGTAGACAAGGTCACATGGATGACTAAGCTCTTTAGGCGATAAGGTCTCTTTGACAACAAAATATCTTGCCCAAACAAAGCGCTAGGAACGACAAACACCTTTGAAAGAAGAGGTCCAGTGGGTAACGAATTCTTTGGAATGACGTGACCTCAGACGACAGCTCAGTATGATATTGGTTCATACTGGGTTCTGGGATCTGGTACATGGGTTTTAAGATTACATAAACATGGGAAAAAAATTGAATAACTTTAGATCACACTTTGCTCGTATCCTCTGTGCAATAATCTGTTTCGACCTCAGAAGCTTCTATCTGCATAATAATTAAGAAGATAAGATAAGAACGGATCCTGATTGTCCAAATACTCATATTGGTAGCGACTGAGGACACGATCATAGGCCGTAGGACCGTTGGACCATAGGCAGGACTAAGGGTCAAGGTAGCCGATAATTTAAGAAACAGGTTAAAACGGTCATTCATATCTTAACCAGGACATTCTCCATCGTTTGAACGGATGCTTTGACCCCAGGTTCAAAGATTCACAACGATTAAGCCCCAAGGTAATCAATCCTTACCGTTGGGTGCCGGTACGGGTGTCCAAATGAATGGTATTAGGACTAAAAATAAATGCATGAAAGATCGTGAAGATCGGTCTATTTTGTAGACAACCGATTTCCGCTTCAATTTATGTATTTTAATTGTAAACCCCCAAACAGTATATCTCCAGCGTGGTAAAAAAACCAACATACGAGCAATGCTGTTTGTATTTCACTGTTCAGTTCGCAATTGTGAGTGTAATACTATTGTATATTTGCCGTTCCATACCAGCCATACCCATATCGTTTACAACTACGTCGGTACAATTCTTTTCTTTCACCTCCACACATTTAGGTTTCGTTTTTCATATCAGGTGTCCTTTATTTGTCAACTTTTTTTGTTATTTGTTCCTTTGTTCAACTTACCGTTTTGTTCTGTTGTTGCTGCTTTTGCGTGTCTTCCCGATTGCTACTCTGTGTATTCTTTCCTCCTACACTCGCTCGCAATGTCTAAACGTTTGGTTTAATTTGTTCCACATGCATGCTCGGTTCTACTTAAATCTGTGTACGTTATTTATATACTGAGCTTTTTATACATTCTTTCCTAGATTTTGATCGCTACAAACGTTCAGCACAGTTGACGAAACAGTTTATCAAAACCTATACAATGTCTTACAATACATAAGTTAGAGTGTTTGGCTTGCGTCGGAGGCATTCCCCACAGTCTCGACCGCATAAGTAACGGATGCGACCGCCACAAACCAAACTAATCCACTCCACTCCCCTTCCCGAACGTTATACGCATAAAAACAAAATAGTTACACAATAAACAGAAATCAATCGGTACGAGTTAGTGTATACAGGCGATAATACATACAAATGAAGAGCAAGCAAAGATGCAAAATGTTTTATGATTTTGCCGTGATGTTGAGTTAAAATCTCCTATTCACCATTTATAACCATGAGATCAGAATGGCGAAAACGAGGGACTATAAAAGCGGAAACAGAATCATGTAAAACCTTTTCTCCTTACAATCTTCCGATACAGTTACTCTCATCTCGCCCACTTTCATCGGTCACCAATTAATTACACAAAACATTCAGTTGAGAAAAAAAATACGATAAAATAAGATTTACTACACCTTTTGCGAGAATACAATAAAGGAACTCCTGCCGAAACTCCCTCATTTGTGTTCATAATCGAAACTCAGGTCACATTCCTTCTCCTATTTACGACGGTAATCAATACGGGGTGCGTAATCTTAGATGGCTAGACCGCAGTGAAACACGTCTACAAAATAATATAGTCTAGTAGTAAAAACTGACACTATTTGCACTTAACTTAAAGCGTACGAGCCTAAGACAATAAAATAAAAAATTCAACAACAGTACTCCTACTACTTAAAAGCTAATGAATGTGTCCACCGCCAGGGTTGATCGAGTACGCGGTTCTAAGAAATGAACCGCACATTCTACCCTGCCCTGCATCCCGCATACTTTAACGGCCCGTTTACACGATATAAATCTTTGATGGCGAAACAAGCTGCCACAACAAAACTATGTTCGGTAAGTAAGGTTTCGTCATCAAAGATGCAACTATCGTCTAAATGCACATGCAGCACACATTGCACTCAACCGACAAGGATGTAAATGCATTGCTAGGAAAACAGTATCGGCCTGGCGCTGGACTCATTCGCATTCCTATCATTTGCACACTGTATAAAATTTTACTTTACAACAATGTCTCTCCCGGATTAACAACGCCGAGATTGTGCAACCCGTCCACAGCTTACAGCTTCGGATTATCGAACATCGGGCCCCTGGTGACGATGATGTCGTCGTACGGTTGTTTCTGTGAGATTTCCAATGCTTTGAACTTTTTCAGCACCAGAAGCGAGTAGAACTTTTGAGCAGCCTGCAACAAACAATCGAACAATGTGGATCAATCAGCAATAATTGTCTTCTTATACCTTACAATACAACACAGAGCAATATAACTATTAACGGTTCATTTCAAACAATTATTCATTTGTTTAAAGGACTATTTCAACAACCTGCGAATTATATTTGGATTTCGTGGATATGAATTTAACTTTCCAGATACTTTGGCGATGGATAAATACTTTTATGCATCCCAATGTCAGTATCCCAAAACTATATAAATATGATAATTATCTGCCGATAGGCATGATCTGGCACCCTCTGACTAAAAGGGCTTCTATTAAACTATCGATCGTCACAACTAATTGATGATGAACTGAAGATAAAACGTTAAAATAAATCTTTCAACGACGGTGCTAGCGAGGTTGGTGTTGAAAATGGTGGTGGAAACTCTGGAGTGGATTTATGAAATCACTCCGGGCTCCAACGTATGAAAATCGGATCCAACTCCAGACAAATACTCCGGAACTTATTGCGGAATAATCCTAAATTTACTCCGGTGTAATCCGGAGCTTACTGAAGTTAAATCTGGAGTTTACTCCATCGTAATCCGAAGGTACATTCGTAGTATTTAAAAGAACCGTTAAAAATCTGCAATGTGTTCGTGTTGATCCAATCTTATCCGTTGAAACTCACCTGCTTCTTATTGTTTCGATGCGTCATCTCGGACAGCATCATTTGATCCGCTTTCAGTAATCGTGACTTTACGGAGAGGAACATTTGTGCCGCCCGTTTGTTCAGTACACGCTCCTCAAACTGCTCTATTGTTTCGTCTACTTGCTGCTCTTCATTGGGATGCGTCTAATGGATAAGCAAAAAATTAAAAAAAAATAAGATATTTGTGTACAAAAATGCACTGTGTTTCACATAATTTTTTTTTATCTCTACTTACCGCACCAACCGAAGGGGGGAACTCATAGTCTCCGTTCCAATCGTTCGCTATCTCTTCCGAGGTGTTTCCATCGAATCCCATGTTTGAAAATCCTTCCATTCCCGGTTCGTTCAGTATAGAGGACACTTGGTCGGCGGGTAGGTTAGGAATTTGGTCAATATTTTCCAACGATGCATGGTGCGGAGTCATACCGCCATGATCCAACCCGTGTGGTGTCATGCCTCCCCCGAGATCACCGTGCTGTAATCCAGCCGGCGTTAGTCCACCATGATGGAGATCACTCGGAGTAAGGCCTCCGTGCGAAAGTCCCACCGGCGTTAGCTCACCACCATGACCCAGCCCAGCTGGTGTCAGACCTCCGTGATCAAGCTGTCCCGGTGTCATCGGAATGTTCGGCATTCCCGGGGTAGGTGGCAGCAGATGGCTCTGGTGGCTCGGACTCGTCAGATGGCTCAGTCCCGGGGTCGGAGGAGGTGGCATGAACGAGGATGATTGCGTAGCGTCCGCCGTTAGCCCATCGTCACGCATTTCTATCGAAGCCGGTGTCGGAGGAGCCATCTCGCCAGCAACGGTTCGCATCTGATCATTCGCCGACTGCTCCAAATAGCCCGGTGTTGCTGGTGCTTCTGGCTGTTGTTTTCTCTTTCTACCTCGCTTCGACGCTACAATCTGGGTTGGAGATTCTGCACGTTCCACCGGCAATTCGACACCAAGCACGTCCAACGGTGCCAGTACCGCAAAGTCTTCGATACCGATCGATCGCGAGGTAAGATGACGCTGGTAATTTTTAAACAAACATCGCGCTGGGATGTCCCGTGAAGGAAGAGCGAACAGCTTCTCGACACCCCCAGTCTCTTTCCAGTACATTAATCGCTTTGTGGGTGGTGCCAAGTCCAACGTCGTCACTATGTCGGACGTGTTGGCGAGCTGGCTTTTCATTTCTTCGCCCGATATGTTCTTCACTTCGTCCACGATAAGCTTTCGTTTCCGTTTCGATTTGGTCGTTCCTTTCAGAGCGGTTGCATCGACCGGTGCCAAAGCAAAGCTTTCTTCCTCGTTATTTAAGAGTGCCGTCTGATCGGGATGCCCATGATTACCGATACCTTCATCACCGTCATCACGAGCGATCGGAAGGCCGGTTTCGGGATGCAGATGTTGGTTTTGTGAACCCGCAGCGGCTCCATCCTTGCTCGTACCAGGCTGCGGTTCACCGTCCATCAATGCATTGCTGGTTATGGGCGAAGGTGGTCGAGAATTGTCTGTACTCGGTGCTGGCGAAGGTGCACCGCCCATGTCGAAGTGATCATCATCGTCATCATCCGAATCATCTCGTCGCTGTGTAACGGCGGTAGGAAGTTCCGGTTCCGGAGCGAGTGGTGCATCAGCAAATATATCTCCTTCGAACAAACCCGCAGCCGGTTCTACAAATAGAAGGATAGAACGATTTTGTTATAATAATGTTCACCGACACTTCGAACTACGTTGCTGTACGCAGCGAGATACTTACGACCACCGAAATCTTCATCGCCAAAATTGTCATCATCTCCGTGCGGATGGTGCGGGTCGATCGAATCAAGCAGAGATCGAGAAGTTCCCGGTAATGGTTCCTTATCTTGCTCTAAATCTGGCGGGCGGGCGACGGTATCGGTGAACAGGTCGTCCTGAAAAAATAAAAGTATACAAATTTTTGTTTATTCTTTTCGTAATTTTCACGATGTAATAGAAAACCACTTTTTTACACTCAAACAGCATTGAACATAATCTAATTTAAAAACATAACAGAGTATGTGAAATTAAAATATGATAAGTATAAAAACAATTCTTTCGTCTAACGGAAGGATAATGGTGACATAAAGTACCATTTCTATGCAACGAATTTCTTTTCGCTTCCGGTGTCTGGAAGTGAAATGCTCGAGCTGCAAATAAGGTCCATGGTATGGTGCATTCATCCCCATAATTATAAAGAAAAGTATGATAAATTATTCCAAAACAATATCTATTCACGTTACATGATTAGATACACAGTACGTAACAGAACAATAAGCTCACTATTTTTTTGCGAATAACTGAAAAAATTGGAGTGAGTGAAGTTAAAGTGATGTTCTGCAAATTAAATTTAATTAAATTTTTTCCCATATTTTTACACACACCATAACAATGCTTCAAATATACCACTAGGGGCCACTTACAAAAATACATATTTTTTAAGAAAATCCACATTTAAGAATTTGGTAAATACATGTGGTAAAAGAAGCACCCGGGCAATGTAAAACTAATTAACTCGAGCAATGTAACACCAGCTGTTTGTCTCATTTTTTTAAAAATAATTTTAACTTTAACTATTACCTTTTAACTTCAAAATATTACTTTTCAAAATATAGAAATATAGACGGAATACGGAATATCTCGTCCATTTTTCCAAATTTTCTCAAAAAACTAATGGCCCTATTGTTCCATTACGCACAGCTACAGTCAGTTATACAATTATGTTTCATAATTTCTATCATCCCGAAAATACGGGCACAACAATTAGTGCACCAATCCTAGTGAAAATCAAAATAAAAATTTATTTCAAACAAGTGAACGCTTGTTTCATGAACTCTGAAACACATTAAAATAAAATGTTCTATGGGTTTGGTACTAATAGCTATTGGGATATTTAAAAACAAAAATAGAGGAAGGCGTTAAATATTGTTCTATGAAATACATAATTGAATCGCAGATATTTTAGAAACAATTCCCCATGGACTCATTCCAGTTAGCATTACCCTTTATGGTTATTCATTTTACATTTACTCAGAAAACTCATTTTTCTGAGCGTCGTCAAATTAAATCAAATTAAGTCAAATTTGATCACAAATTGGTCAAACGGAAGCAGTACTTGATGAACTAATAAAAACTAAGCGTAAGCGATTGCAATTATAAAAGCCTACTGTTCATTGTGTCCTATACAACCTTTCTATAAATCCGTAAGCACCGCATCAGGTTTAAGAAAACTTCATAAAAAAGGATCAACTTGATTGCTCAACTAAAAACTAGTCCTTATGCGTGAAAAGAGCTTTGAAAGAGAAAACCTAAACCGAACCAAGGCAGTACAAACTCAAGTAAAGCCATGTTTAGCGACTAATTGTCACAAGTTATCACAACTATACAAACGAACAAAAATCTCGATTAATCTCAATTTAAAAAGATGATCTATGAATTTGCTCAGGTTCACTTCTTTTTCGCTGTAAATAGTGTTTGTATTTTGGCACAACTTTTCCGGGAAAGAATTTATCGTATCGTTGCGTCGGCTTCGAACAGGTTTCGACTTACTTACTAGATAATCATTCCAGCGGCCTTGTGTACCATTTTGTGAGGCAATGGTGGTAGCGCCATCGTCACAACCACCAGCAGCACCAACCTGAGAAGCATGCGAAGGAGATTCGGGCGGGCATAAATGCGTTTCAATGCGTTGCCGGCCTCGCCTTCGTCGAACTTGTTGCTCATCCTGGGTAAGTGCGTCCGGGTTAGCATGCCACCGGAATAGCAAAAAAAAAAACACGAAAAATGCGTTTGTGTGGGTCGCATTGTGCTTTCACAAGCCTTAGGAACAGGTGGTGAATCAAGTGAAATTCATGATCTAGTGATCATTCGTTTGTAGATTACGCCAGAAGCAAACTAAACCATCACAAAATCAAAACAATTTACGATAAACGCCAAAATGTGCCAACAAACAAGGATTATTCAAAGCAAATTAATATATATAACAAGCATTAGGTGTTGTGCAATTTATGTTTGTTTTGTGTCCTTAGCTAACATGTCGCATTAAATATTAAAGAGCTAAAGCTACTTCACCACTAAAATGTTGCTTTTTCGTGGAAGAATGACGTCCTTGGCCATTAGCAAGGATAAAGGATGTCCCTTTTCCAGCAATTAAAAAAACGCATTAATAAACATAATTAATTTTGAGAACTCAATTTTATACACGAGATCAAGTTTTTGTGTTCGTAAGAACCTGCACACACGTTGCACAAGCAATGTGCTTTCCTTTGACTGTGAGACGTTGAATTAACCTTAACAATAACCTACCTCCATCTGATCGTCCATACGATCGCGAACCATGTCGGGCGTATCATCGAAGCCCATATCGCCAAACCCGTCATCGTGCAAGTTCAGTGGAAGCGTGCCATAATCTTCGCGCATCGTAATCTCATCTGCGCGGGATTGATTTATCGAAAAATGTGCTTCGATGTCGACATCATTCAACTCCGGCAGGGGCGTATCGAAATCATGAAACACTTCCGGAAGCGTAATCGCATTCACCGCAGCTTCTCGATGCTCTTCCGGTAGATCCACCATGCCTGGACGAAACGCCATCTAAAACAAGGATTCCGTTTGTATTGTTTTCTGCATTACTTATCAAAACGCCCCCTGAGCTATCTACCTTAATTTTAACGAACGCTTCATTACAATCCGCCAGCAGATATTTCGCTTTGCGAGCATAGATCCGCACCACTCCCAGCAGCAGATGGCCGGAAGTACGTAGCGCCAACTTCACCTTCGGCTGCATGATACCGTCCACGCTCTGTTCGATGTTTGTTTCGAAAACGTGCGCCTTCGTGATCTTTTTGTCCCAATGCGCTGCCAACCAGATACGGGCCAGCGGGCCCTTCTTGGCCAGCACAATGTGTGCGTAAAACATGATGCCACTGTTGATTTGATGATCGGTTCCTACGTTTAAGGATGTTCTCGTACCACCACCGTTCGTAAACGTTGAGTGCTTAACAACAGACTATGCAGAATAGGGTGAGTTGTTAGCTTTACCGGCCACATCGGTCCGCTCGGGCGGGAAACACCTTCACGGAAAAGGCAAGTAAACAAACGACACTGCGCCAAGCCGACCAAGCACCACTGAAATACCAGACTAGGTGACTACTGCAGCAAGTTGTTTTCGTTTTTGCTCAATAATAAAATGACATTTAACAATGTCGTGCGCGATGCGCATACACACACACACACATACACACAAACACAGAGCGGGACCACCTCTTCAGACGAGGGATTTTTGTTCACACGCACACACTGCTACACACTACCTTTCGTAAACGCAAGAGAAGCCGTTACACATCAAACATTTCACACACACTACCACATCATTAGTGTAAAGCGCACACACAAAAAAAAAACCGCAGCTACGAAGCATCCAGCAACTTTCTTTAGCGGCGATGACGCCTCCCCTATTAATCACTTTTTTCGTTACACTTTCTTTCACCGTACACCGAGTCACACACGCATTTCGTACTATATTTTTGCAATAACCTCCCGCCCAAACCGAACGCTTCGATAGATCGCTGGACACTTTCCTGCAGATACACCTTAATTAGGCCAATTGGCGCCTCCGTGCTGGGTACCACACGATAAACACGTTCGCACGAACCGTACAATGTTTCCAGTGGGTAAATAACACATTCTACACCAACTTTATCGCTTAAAGAACATTTATCACTGCAGTTAAAGTGCTTTCGTGCGGTATTGTAGGACGTTTTCCGACTTTTTTTTCTATGCACACAACACCCACGGCAAACATTTCTTCGTCAGCAAGCCATCAAACATTGCTCTTCCGTGCGACACTAGCGCCGCGACGGAGAAAATCTACTGTCACACACACACACACTTCTTTACCACGCGTAACGCGTCAACGTTACGCTCGTTCGGACAAAGAGGATGCGCGCGCGAACAGTGTGCGCGCAAAACAACACAACAAAAAACATAAATATGATACATTGTGCATTTTTTCTAGCAATGGTTTCTAAACCCAGCCTATCAGAATCGTGTTTCCTGATCGTGCCCGTTCACACCATAATATTTAAAGACCTTTTTTCTGGATACGGACGTCGATAGCAAATGGAGCTACTTAACTTCATTTGACGACTGTATCAGGCATTTTTCAGATCATAATTTCAAACTCATTAGGTTAGGCGAGATAGAAACAAAATTATCTTAACTCTCATTTGTATGTATTTTCTGATCAATCTCTCAGCATTCACGTAGTGCACTTCCAGAAGTACGATTTTTTTAGTAAAACGAATGATTTTTGTATCCAATTTTATCCATACGCTCATGCTACAATATCCTTCTCATCCAAAATCCTCATTTATCATTTGCTGTAAAGTCAATTTTGCATTCGTTGCAAGTAGTAGCAGATCTTCCTAATGCTGCCTTCACCGCGTGGAAAAAAAAGATTTTATTTCATATGAAGCAATTATAATCGCATTTGCCACTAGCCCTTCTAATACATACTAAAAAGTGCAGTTACAAGCTCATTTGCCAAGTATTCGTGCAGTACTTGTTGCCTATTTCATTTCTATGTCTCTTTATTGTTTCACAAATTGTTACGAAACTGATTACAATCGTTTGTACAACACATGTATTAATGATTCAAGTGTGCAATTTTTCTCTTTATTATTGCAAGTGTAATTGATCAGACGTAAGTAATCCGCTTTTCCGCATCTTGCCCTGCTACAATCCTACAACTACTGATTACTTACCAATCTCCACTAAAAATCTACGAGCTCCAGGTGTACCAAAAATGCTAACAGACATCACAGGATCGCATATCAAATCGAAAAGCACTACAGGGTAAACATCAAAATAAAAACGTACCGATACCAACAATGCTTTCCTCACTTTCATCCATTATTCCATCCTCTTTATTTTGAACTTTGAATGAAAACAAAACATTATCTAGTGATATTTCCCCCTTACATTAAAACACTTCATTTTACTTATGTTTTTTTTTTCGTTTTGATTTTTTAAGCCATCACACAGCAACAAGCTTCCTTCTCCTTTCGCCATTTTTGCGCCATCAACCAACTAACTCTGCCGCCGCACATTTGTCGCCAATTTTATGGACTGAATCGGAAAATTCCTTTTCTCTCTCTAGGAGATAGCTTATGATCGTTGGTGGTGCACAACACGAAAAGCACACTATATGATGCACGCGTTAATGGTGCCCGAAGCCATCGAGAGTGAGATGAGTGTGCCAATGTTTATAACCATCGGTAACAAATATCAGCAACGTCGAAACAAAAGTCCTGAAACGATTGCTACACGCGCTTTTTTATATGAATATATATATGTATGGAGTACATTTTCTAACTCCGCGCCATGATCGTTTGATCGTGTAGAAAGTGGTGAGAAATGATGATTCCTTGGTTTGGTCACAACAACACCGTTGCGCTGTCTATTGCAAACTTTTCCTCGCAGTGAACAAAAGGACTGACGGACACACTGCTCGCGCCACTCTAGAGTCAATATAATGTTATATATTTCTTCCGGTATTCTGTTCTTCAAACATGTATTTGATTCCCTTATACATGATATACAAGTTTTGATACAGTAGATCAATAGTTCTAGGAAAACGTATCATTTTTTTCTTTTTCCTCTATTGTTATTTCTTGTTCATTTCCATCATATTTCCTCTCCTTACTGGTTTGCAAAAGAGAGATTTAAAAATCATCACTAGCATAATTCTCCGTTTGTTCTTATTACTCAACACACCGCGCGATCTCTATTACACACACACACACCCCGTGTTACACCCCGATTCATGCTATCTGAAAACAGTGTAATAAAACACCTTAAAGTGTAAACAGTAAACAAAATTTGTCCACAGTGTGTTTTGGCATAGCTCCTACCAGTTTCAAATTGCTATCGCATCTATGGAATAAAAAGCACTACGGGTTTACGTCTTCAATTTCTTATACAGAATCGCCAACAAGTTTGTTACCGAGAAGAACGGAACAAGAGAAACAAGCGTGACACACTCACCAAAAAAATCTCCAAAAAAATTATAATCTTTTCTTCCTTATTACTGCTGCATCAAATTTAATCTCTATAAAAATGCTCTGATTAATGGAAAGCTCATTTTCCAGTGGGTTGAAAATAGCCAAAAAATGGAAAGTAAGGAGTGTATTGGACATCACAAACCCCCTCAAAAAAACAAATGCTTCAGATCAGAAGCATTTCACCAGCGTTATTATTACCATCCACTGTCGATTGCCGTTCTTCGCGTTCCCGAATAATGCTGGTAATGTCAACCGTGAAGCAATCACCGTTTGAAATAATGTCATTGCGAGCATCGGTATCGCCGACCATTGTTGCCGACCTATGTTTTGTAGTGGCGCTAATGGTGTTGGTGGTGGTAGTAGTAGTAGTTGTGGTAGTAGTAATAGTTTCATTTGGAGCAATATTGTATTTAATTTTAGCTTGTTCTGTAATATTAGATGCAGTAGCCGTGTGGGCGACGGTAGCAGTAGTAGTAGTAGTGCTTGCAGTACTATCGGTAGTTGTAGTAGTAATAGTAGTGCTGGATGATGTTATTACTGAATACACAACAGCATCATGAACGGACGTCGTCTCTTCTTCGTCTTCTTCTTCTGCTTGCGGCGGTCACTGGCAGCATTGTTTTCGCACGGAATCAGTCGTCGGATTGGTCGGCTTCACGTCGATGTTTTCCAAGTTCGGTCTAATTACGCTGCCTTCTGGCGGATCCCGAATTTGCTTTTGCGATACAATTCGGTAGATTTCTGCAGGCGCAAAACAGTTGATAAGTTATGAATGCAGCTGAAGAGTCATACCTCCTATACCTTACCTGTGAGTATGTTTTGGAATGCTGTTTCAACATTGGTCGAGTCCAATGCGGACGTTTCAATGAAGCTGAGCCCGTTACGTTCTGCGAAACCCTTCGCCTCATCCGTGGGTACGGCACGCAGATGCCGCAAATCACTCTTGTTGCCGACGAGCATGATGACGATATTCTGATCAGCATGGTCGCGTAGCTCCCGGAGCCATCGTTCCACATTCTCGTACGTCAGATGCTTCGCAATGTCATACACAAGCAGTGCACCGACTGCTCCACGATAGTAAGCGGAAGTTATCGCACGATAGCGCTCCTGTCCAGCAGTGTCCCATATCTGGGCCTTGATAGTTTTACCATCAACCTACGGGAAAATTTTAATTAAAAAAATATATCGTTTAATGTTTTGTCTTAAAATATTAGTTTGTATAATATTAGGATCAATATTACCTCTATACTTCTAGTAGCGAATTCCACACCTATGGTTGATTTCGATTCCAGATTGAACTCATTCCTAGTAAATCTCGATAACAGGTTACTTTTTCCAACACCCGAGTCTCCAATCAGCACAACTGTTAAGAGAATTCAGAAGTATCCAAAACAAATTGTAAACAGCTGATCGAAATTGGAAAATAAACTATATTTATGTGAAGATCTTCAATCGAACTTCTGCAATGGATCACATTTTTTTTCTCGCGTGTTTTTAGTCTAAGTATTACTGCTCGGTGTCGATGTTCTCAGTTCTTTTAGAGCTGATTTTGCACAAATTTCTCAAGGCATTTACTCCTTTTTTGGCTTATAATGTTTTGTTACTTAAAAAAAAAAACATTTACAAATGTGTACAACGCACAGATGAGTTTATTTTTTATGTTAATTTTATGCTTCAACAATGTCTTGTTTCGTGACAATTTCGATTTTGAAGAGCGTGTGAACATTTTTTTTTCTTCTACATTTTGCGTCATTCCACGTAAACGCCCCTTTACAAATTCCGCTCGTTACACACTTGCTATTGCTGCTGGTATGGTCGTCTCTGGTCTGTTATCGAACCACACAAGCAGCAGGAGTGTGAATCATCATGATTCATCCACGTTTACTGAATGACTGTGAGGCGACATCGCGAAAGAGAAACACAATTGTGGAGCAGTATCTCGCATTGTATGAGCT
This sequence comes from Anopheles maculipalpis, assembly GCF_943734695.1. Classification (NCBI taxonomy): domain Eukaryota; kingdom Metazoa; phylum Arthropoda; class Insecta; order Diptera; family Culicidae; genus Anopheles; species Anopheles maculipalpis. The sequence goes on from NC_064871.1 coordinate 52,602,201, forward strand.
TTCGGCAGAAGATACTCGAATTAACCAAATTAAACAAACCCGTAGCCCCTATTGACCTTGATAGAAATTAGCTCACAACTGACTGGTTGGTCAAATGCCAGAGTTTTTTGAGACATTCTCCATCAATAAGATCCGTTGATAAGGAGCGTTATGGATGAAGTAGAAAGAAGAAGAAAAAAACGATCCCGACCCACATTGCCATCGGAGGAGGAATTCTCATCTACGTTCTTTCGATCGGAGGGTTTTGCTTGAGATTACCACACTATAAATCGATGCACACAGTGCACGTCTTTGTCTTCGCAGGGCGCGTTTCGATTCGAAACCCGCGATTTTACATGAACTGAGCGCCTTGTACCGGGGGGGACTCTGTAAAATAAGGTCATCGAGCGCGTATAAAGGGCGCGGAATATATGTCTGCTGTTGCTAATTTTCGATGCGAGTAAATGCACACAAACATACAGAAGACATTGTTTTAAATCGGTGAAATCCTATGCAATTTGTAGAATGGGTTTTGTATGATACGTACCTTTAAATAAATAATCATACTCGTCATCACGATTGCCCATCCTGCTGCTGTTGTAGGGGTTTCTAGTCTGGCCTCTTCACGCTGCGTTTGATGATGATTTTCTTGTAAAGAACTGTTTTTTTTCTTCTCTCGCTCACAGAGCTACTCTAGTAAGCCGTGCTTTTTCTCGGCTTGCTTGCCTCGGTTATTGCTTTAATTGCTTCTTCCTGTCAACGAGGAGTACATACAATAAGTTGATCAACATTAATGCATTCAGAAGTTGGACCGTGTCCGTGAAAAAATATGGAAAATTTAACGCAAATTTCCGACGTTTAACGAGTTTTTCTCTCCTGCATATGTAAAGCTTAATCCCTATCACGATTGTGTTGGCTCTTCCACAAAAGTTGACCTCGAAAGGATGGGAAGAACAGCGGAAAGAGGAGGACAAGCGGAATGAAGCAACAAAAGAGGTTAATAACAAAGCCCTGCGGACACGGATCGAAGAAGGAAGAGGAACTGCATCTCCTTGCACATGCACACACATACAAACACAGCGCACTTCACAGGAATAAATTCATCCCTGTTCTACACACCCACAAAGAAACACTTCCTGCTGCTGGTAGCGATTGTTTTTCTTTATCCACCAATACAAGTGTCCAGAAAGTTTGGACGTTTTTCTCTTTTTCTTCTGCACGGTCGGTGCAAGCCACACGTAAGCGCACATCTACACTGTCACATTCAGCTCCTCATCGTCGCACTGTTACAATTCGATGTCGCGTACACAACGGAACAATACACAAATTTTCATCCCAATTTATGAGATATTGTACATTTGCTTTTGAAGAAAAAAAAACATCTTAACTGCACAATATCGCGCATACATATTTCACCAAACAATATCGAAGAGGATGATTCAACTGAATTCTACGATATTTGCTCTAACATGTCTCGAGATTCGTCACTGGTTCCACGCAGACGAATTTTCTTCCGTTCCGTTTCGCTCTCACCCATTACTCCGCGGGGGTTATGATACGAGCACTTTTTTGTCGTGTTGCAAAAAAAAAATCTGCCGTGGCAACTGCAGCAGTAATAGTAGCGGACGTGGTCATAGTTATCTGACCGGTGCTACCCACCAAACTTTCGCCTTCGCTTAGCGCTATGCCGCGCTCACCACCACCACACAGCAGGCCCTGTCGAGAGGAATAGTAGTTCGAAATAATTTTATACGAACGATTTTATCTCGAAGTACGAGGCGCAACAGTAAAGAAACTGACGATCCTCCCGCCATTGATAATAAGCTCATTTACTGCTGCTCCATTTGACGCCATGAACCTTCCTCCAGAACAGAGGACAAAGATCGAATCAGACAGCCCCCCTTTGATAATGCGGGGACTGTTTCTTTTGCAACCCTCATCCTCCCATTGCAGTTGCCAATGGTTGGCGTAAATTTGCTTTCAGCTACTGCTGCTGTCTGCCAGAAGTATTGCCAATAATCCTCCTCCATTCGTGTTTTCCATAGATAGCGAACCTTTGTGGCTTTTGTGTTGCGGAGACAATTTTCACGGAACGTAATTCACGGGACACTGACGGAAAGAATACGGTCATCAAAAAACAAAATGTCTGCCCCTGCCTTACGAGCAGGCCACCTAATAACGAAATGTAGAAGAAATGCAGGTAACGAACCGATCCAGTCGACCTAGCAAGATTAAAAACACGCAATACGCAATACTGTGCGTAGTTTTACTTGCACTTGGACACGTCCGCGGATACAAGGGGTTCAGCGCAATAATCTTTCGTTAATTTGTCTCTGAATATTACCGATTTTTGCGTACGACGTATCGTTTTCTCCTCCCGCAAAATTTTGTGGTGTTGGGCACTCTCTCGGGCTGAACTTTGTGTGCCTGGAAAACGGCAGGTCGCTTCAAGTGCGCCCTTCACTTTCTGACACTTTTTCTTGTGACAGCAGGATCACGATGAACCGTTGATCTGCTTTTTTTCCTTCTTTTGTATCTGCTGTTTTACAAATAGTTAATTTGGAGTAAATAATTCAAGGTAAACGATTCTTCTAGAAAAAATATCTTCATTGCCTTTTTTCATAAAAAGCAAGAATATCGCATTTCGTATTTCGTTACAAAATCTGTTAACAATGGCGGAATCAACTTTCTGTCAGTTGGGTCACTTTAACAGTCTTCTAGAAGCTAAAATTTGCCATCACTGTACTGTTAAAAGGGGTAGGATAGCAATGTATTCGTTTTTTTAGCAAGAAACTTTGTCAAATTTTAAATAAATGATTACTTGACCAACGGAAGGATTATCTTCTTGATGAAATACGATGAAACATAAGTCCATAGAATATTTATTCCTCCACTCTCCAAATCCTATCAAAAATTAACAATTTCCATCGAAAGTTTTACGATACAAATTAATGATAGCCCAAGCATTTTCATTATCTCAATTCATGGTCATTTTCATCTTCTCATTTTTATCGTTAGCGCATGTGAAAGAATTTCTCGATCAGCTATAATTATACGTTTTAATACATTTTTACAAAAAAAAAAACTAAGATCCGAACATTATTTCATGACAATGTTAAACGATGCAAGTTTCGTGAGTGCAGCTTACAATACCTTCGCTGTTCTGGGGGCCTGTGTTTGCCTTAATTTTAAATTAATAATCAACTCATACCTGTATCGCCATATCATCTTTTTTACGGACAAATCATTCGATGTAGTTTAACATTTGCTGAAAGGATACCGATGTTATGACTTAACACTTTGAAGTTGTTCTCTCCCTAAACTAACATCAAACTTCACGGAAGTTTACGAAACCCTGGAGCGTCTTTAAATCTTCCGGCTCGATTACAAGATGCTTAATGTACGGTCCGAAAGCGGCGGTAAATCTGTAAAGACTCTTCTTAACAGCACCTTTCAGGGCAATATAGTTACGATCGACTCTCTTCACGTCCAAATTGATGGAACCGATTTTATCGACTACCCGTTTCAACTCCAGAAGCGTATGCACGATGCAGGATAGATCGTTTTGCAATACACCGTACGTGTCCTCGGCAAGCGAACGGCTGGCAATTGCCACCAAGCTTTGTGTTACCTTCACTATCAGCTGCGATTGAACCGACAGCAGATAGTAACTTTTAGAAGATTTTGATTCCACGAACAAGAAATCGTACCCCGGTATGCGCTTCAAAGCCGTAGCAATCGACATGACTTTATACACTGCCTTTTCGTGGGCTTTGGCACTGTGTTGTTCGGAATTTACTCCGTTCGGCGAGGTTAGCGTTGGTGTCGACAGGCTACGAATGCCAAAGTTTTGGTTGTACTGTTTCTTCATAAGGTACTCTTTGTCCATTGATGCGGTTGGCCGAAGCACTCCTCCCATCAGCACCATCGGTGGTGCAGGTTTCGGTTCAATTCCGTCTATCGAGTGTTCCAACTCCTGGGTAAAATCACCTATCAACTTCATGCACACCTCGTACACCCGACGCCAGTTGTTGGGATGCCCACCTGGGACAGTCAATGCGAACAATTGCTTTCGCCGGACGTTGGACTGTGCTTCGGCTACGGTGAACAGATCATCGGCAGCCAGTTGCTGTACGATCGGGATTTGCTTGTAGGCTAATGCGTCCGCTAGCAACGGGTCATCGTTCGCTTGGAAGACGCTTGTCTCCAGGCTGAAGTTTTGAGGCTCAGTTAGAAAGATGCGGAACAGCACGTGCATAAGATTTATGTTGCTTAAAATCAGAGCCGAAAATAGCCAGGTGTACACCAACAGTCGAACATCCATCACAATGTTGCAGAAACTATAGAGAGTTGATCCGTCCTGCAGTTTTGCTCCACCAAGAAAAGCAGCTAGCCTGTGTCTAAACAGACAGGAGAATGTGTAGTAGAAGCACATGTAGAGGAACATGCCTACGAAAGATTTACGCATCGATTTGCTTAAAGCACTGCTAAGATTGTTCCAATATTGTGCCACCTTCGGTAGAAGAATGATGGGGAAATCCACCGCGCCCGGATTTGGTTGCTCCCGAGCAAAGTAATAACTTCCGCCAAACACACCGCTCATTAGCAGATACACGAAACGATCGTTGAGATACGTAACCTCATCCTGATCACCGCTCAGAAACAGTAACCGATACTCATCCCGCAGGAATCGTGTGTACAGCCAAGCGGTCAAGCACCCGATCGTTCCATTGGTGAACAAAAGTACTGAGCGTTGTACGAGATTCCGGTACAGCTTCAGAAAGTACGTTGAATGGTACCGTGATTCCAGCAGACACGACTTAGCCAACACTATTCCATGCAACGTTACGGCTACTGCTAGCGGCACCGAAGCAATCCAGGGGTAGAACGACACTAGCAGCCGTACTGTTCCGACGATCCAGTTTAACGGGTGTAAGATGCTGAAGTTGATAAAAAGTAGAAAGATTGTCACTAGCAGGTACTGTTGCAGCAGGCTGTACCCTATCGAGAGGATGAAGCGCTCTGTGCAGATTTTACGGAACGCCAAATCTTTCGCACCGACCGTATCCATCGCCGGTGTCTGTTAATATTGCACGGGAGTGGAAAAACTGTATCAGTAAGTTGGCAACACGAATAGTAACAGTGGGACACTTTTCAAATTTACCTATTTTTCCTAATTGTACAACAAGTAAGAGAGAAATGCCGGTGAATAGATTCACTTGTTTGATGCCGGGAAAAACAACAAAGGGCGCGAGGATGGCGATTGTTCTTGCATAACGGTCAACCGTAAGGACATGATTACTAGCAGTTGGAATTCAAAATAATATTTATTTAATTTATCAATTGAATTAAATTTTTGCTGTTTATTAAGTGCCCTTAATTGATAAAATATGAATATGTATAGTGGTCCATAAAATATGCGTTTTTACGTCGCAAATCTAACGTTTTATGAAGAAAACCCCGCATTTTCTACACAAACCACTAGAACTCATGTCATGCCAGCTCAAGCTCAACTGACAGCCGACAGTCGGCACTGTGTTTGGTTCATCGTGCACGTGCTTTGTCGTTGTTCGTCGGCATGTATTTGCGTAGAGTGCGAGCGTTTTTTTGAACAAAACTAGACCGTAAACCATGAACAGCAGCCACCTATTTCAACCGAACCGTGCCCTGGGCTACGTTAGCAATCATATTCCGGCCAACGTGCGATACATAGATCAGAGGCGCGAGAATGTCGTCATCACTTGCGTTGGACGTTCGTTTCACGTATACGGGTGCAACAGTTTCCGGCTGATTCGGACCGGACGCATTCATCCGGCTGACATTACGGCAATAGCGGCGGACGGATTCTTAACCTATGTTGCCTCCGGTAATCTGATCTATGGCTGGCGATCGAGTGTGGAACTGCGCAAGATTTACCGTGGACACGGGAAGCCCGTACACCTGTTGCTGCCTTTTGCCAAACATCTCATTTCGGTTGATGCGAGCAGCCTGCTGAAGATATGGATCGTAGCAACACAAGAGCTATACCTGGAGATACCATTCGCTAACAACGAGTTTGAAATATCGGCCATTGTTCATCCAGCATCGTACAAGAACAAAATTCTGCTTGGCAGCGCGCAGGGCGGATTGCAACTGTGGAACTTGAAATCATGCAAATTGGTGCATAATTTTGCCAAGTTCGACAGCAAGGTTTTGCAGCTGGAACAGGCACCCGCTATAGATGTTATTGCCGTTGGACTACACAGCGGAAAGATTATACTGCTGAACATTCAGTATGAAGAGGTGGTCGTGGAGGTACAGCAAGATTGGGGGCCAGTGACGGCAATAAGCTTCCGGACGGATGGTACCTCGATCATGGCTACGGGCAGTTCGAACGGTCAGGTCGTTTTTTGGGATTTGGAAGAAAGAACAATTGTTTCAACACTGATGGCCCACGATGATTCCGTTACGGGGCTTCATTTTTTGCCCAACGAGCCACTGTTGGTGACGAGTTCGCCGGACAATTCTTTAAAAATGTGGATTTTCGATTTGTCCGATGGTGGGGCACGTTTGTTACGGTTTCGCGAAGGACACGCTGCACCACCGACGTGTATCCGGTATCACGGTGCATCCGGCCGGAATATAGTATCGGCCGGGGAAGATTCTTCTCTGCGGATCTTCAGTACTGTTGCGGAGACGTTAAACTGCAGCTTGGGAAAGGCTAGTTACAACCGGAAGGCGTCGAAAAAGCAAAAGAGTGAGTAATTTCCCGTCTTCCAATTTATTTGTCCGAATCAATTAAAATATTGTTTTAATTTAATTGTTGCAGAAAAATCAGAAGACCCGTTCCGTATGCCACCCATCGGGTACTTCACGACGGAAGTGACGCGTGACAAAGAGTGGGACAGTATCGCAGCGCTTCATCAGGGACTGGTGCAAGTAACGACCTGGTCATACGATAAGCGACGCATGGGTGATCTTCATCTCGTGCCGGAAGCGTTCCAAAACAAGCAACACAACAAGGACTTTTCCGTAATGGCCACCTGCCTGTGCTTGAGTCATTGTGGCAACTTTGTCACTATCGGCTATTCGAGCGGGCATGTCGAACGATTCAACATACAAAGTGGTATTCATCGTGCTAGCTATGGATCGCCATGCGCCCACAAAGACTACATCCGGGGCCTGTCCAGTGACAATTTGAACCAGCTAATAGTGACTGGTGCCGCGGATGGATTGCTTAAGTTTTGGAACTTTAAACAACCACAATCGACGGTCATTAGTACTCCACTCGATACGCTCAATCTGCACGAACCGATAACACTGATGCGTACGCACCGCGAAAGTGCCATAATTTGTGCTGCCCTGGATGATTTCACGGTTGTTCTGGTGGATTTGGACACGCGTGTCATTGTGCGCCGTTTCGAGGGACATCGGGGTACGATAGTGGATGCGTGTTTCTCACCCGACAGTCGATGGCTCATAACGACGGCGCAGGATTGTATCGTGAAGGTATGGGACATACCCTCTTCCTATCTGATCGATCACTTCCGCGTTTCGCACATGTGCACTTCGCTCACTATGTCCCCAACGGGTGACTTTCTAGCAACGGCACACGTAGACTATCGTGGCATAAATCTGTGGGCTAACAAGAGCCTCTTCACGAATGTTCAGCTGCGTGGACTGAAGCCAGAATCTGAAGCTCCACTGCTGGATCTACCGACCGCGAAGTGTGATGAGCAGCAACAAGACGGTACTGGTTTTCCTCTTGATACCGCGAAAAGGATGGAACTGGAAGAGCTGGAGGATGCGTTCGAAGAAATCAACCTCGAGTATAATTCACCGCCCCAATTGTCGCGTGAGCTGATCACCATGTCCACGGTGGCTATTTCTCGGTGGCAAAATCTGTTAAATTTAGACATCATCAAGAAACGCAACCGACCTCGGCAAGCTCTTAAGAAACCAAAATCTGCCCCATTCTTTCTACCGACCGTGGCTGGGCTTGATTTCGAGTTCGATTTGAATGCTGCGTCGGGTGACAAAACGATGGAAGATAAACCGACCGTTGACGGATCACGCATTATCGATCTGAAGCAGGTAGATCACTTGACGCCATTCGGAAAGCTGTTGAATGCGGCGCTCGTAACAGAAGAGTATAATAAGCCGATCGACTATCTGATGAAGCTCGGTCCATCGATGATTGAGCATGAAGTGCGAAATTTAACACCATTTAACAGTGGCAGTGGCAGTCTCCCGGTGATGGGCATGTTCATGCGCATGATTATCCACATGTTCGAGCAGCGAAAGGAGTTTGAGCTAGCGCAGAGCTATCTGAGCCTGTTTTTGAAACTTCATGGACGGACGGTCGTGGAGAACAAGCAGCTGAGTGATCTATTACCGGCCGTAGAGGAAGCACAAACAACGAGCTGGACCGTTTTGGAGGATAAGCTGCTGTACGGATTGGGGGTTGTTAGCAATTTGCGAAACTACAGCACTTAGAGAATAAAACTTAAGGCTTACCCGTTGAAGAAACAGGTAGAAACATTCAATTTATTGATAATTACTTTCGTTTGGAACCTTTTTTACCACCGCCTTTCTTCATTCCGGCACCCTTCTGTTTCTTGCCACCACTATTGTACTTTGCTTTCCCTTTAAAATCATCATGCCTTACACCTTTTCTAGCAAATTTCCCTTTTCCCTTCGTGTCTTTGCCTCCCTCATTGTTTCTACGCTTCCGGTCCTGTCTCGCATCCCGATCATCTTCCTCGAACTGTTTGCGTTTGTCCAATCGTGGCTTTTTCGGCTTAAGCGAATAGTTTGTTCCTTTCGGTATGAACGGTCGCTTCCGGTTTGCCTTTCCGGCCGATTCGAACAGTTCCGCGTCCGGATTGTCACCAATTTCCTTGCGATAGTACTCGCGATCGTCTTCATCCGACAATTCGCCCACCGCTTCCTCAGCATCCTTCAACAGCAGCTTGTCTTGTTCCGTCATTTCACCCGCCTTGGATTGCTTCGCCGACGTCTTGGTACGGTGCGCTTCCTTGTCGTTTTCCTTCTTCTTCAAGTTCTCCTCCTGTTTTTGCTTGCGTTGCTCCTTAAGTCGGCGCTGTTGGGCCCGCTTCTTTCGGATAGCTTCAACCTCGAGCGCATCCTTTTCAATGTAGTCGTGGTAGAGCACTTCGCCCGTCATCAGATCGTCCTCTATCTTCATCAACCGCATTGTGATGCGAGGTCCTATCTCGTGCAGCCGCAGGGATGATTGATTTTCGGCCAAATTTCCAAACTTTAGGTTTTGTGCCAGCACAACGTGCGCATCTTCATCGTCTACCTCCGACTCGGATAGAAGGTGGCCTCTGTAAACCGGAAGGATGATCGTTAATAACTTGTTACGGTACACACACAAAAAAGGCTAGGGACTTACTTTTCAACGAAATCTGCTATATCCTCAAATCGTCCCAGGTTAGGTATGTTGCGCGTGACAAGCTTCTTCACACCCCGATTCAAATTTACCGGCACCACCGTGATTGAGTAGTGTCGTAGATCGATCAATTTGCTAACCGGATTGTACGATAACAGAACGCATCGTTTCAGCGACGATAGTTTGATCTTGGACAGATTTATTGGTGGAAACATGTTCTGAAACGTGCTGGCCATTAGCTTTAGATGTTTGCCTTCCCCACTGAAGCTGTTCAGTATGACCAAAGGGGCCGATTGAAAGCATTCTTCGTCGACAAACTGCTTGCGCGTATTGCTAATCACATCCTTTGCCAGCGTGTACTGGTGCACCTTGAACGTGAGTGTCGGGCCCTTCGGCATGCGTATCACTTTAAGCGACAGCGTTTTCGAAGATAGCGAAAATACGCACATGTGCGACACGTGAAAGAAGCCGGATAAATGCACAAAATCTTTCACCTTGTTGATGCGTCGCTCGCGTAGATTCGATGCAGTGAACGGTTCCATCATGCGACGGAAATCGCGCGACAGTCGGGAAACTGACGAACATCGCTCTCCGCGTCTTATGACAAACGTGTGTGGAGCATTCTTAATCGCGGCCGGTTCTTCGTCTACCGGTGCTTGCACTTTTGGGCGACTCTTTTTGTATTGTGGCGTACGACTTTTCTTTTTCATCGTGGTGCTTTCGACAATCAAACAATCCGGGACACAACGCACTACTGCCGGCTAAACACGTGCGAAATGTTGTGGAATGGAAGTTTTGACAACTCACTAAAGACGGCAATAAGGACATGCAGACTGAAGTTTGAAACTAAAAGTTAAATAAACGGTCGAATTCTAAACAATCGAAAACATGAAATAATTTCAGAATATTTAAGGGTTTAACATTTAAATGTTCAAAATTACCTTAATAATGGAAATTCTATTGATTTTTAATATTTTGAGTGGCACGCGAAAAAACACAATCCCGTTCTCAAACTCCACACTGTTTGAAACTTCAGCCGCCGACATTGGTTGATGTCTTTGCTAAAATGGCGGTTTGAATTTCCATTTGCTTACAAAAACGTTACAGCTCATTCATACTCTCTATAATGTCTTGTTCCACGTAAAGTTATTATATTTCCAAAATTATTGCACTTGATTTGATTTGTTTATCAACATCCAACTCTCGAATAGCAGTCTACACATTTTCTATCGGAATATAACGGTGGTAAAAGTATTTAAGTTCTCAAATATGTTACCAAAATTGCTTCACGCTTTTTCTGTAATTTCATTCTTTCCTCATCTATACTACAAGCTTCTGTTTAATAAACAATTAACGACTAAAAAGGATATACATATGTTTCTTAACTCTTTAACACGTAAAAACATATTGCAATTCGTTGATTGACTAGATTCTACTCTAATGAAACAATTTGTTTTGTATACTAACATAAACCTCTTTTTCGTGACACTAGGATTGCTTTTTAGTGCGTGGTTGTAAATGCATTTTGCGTTTAGTTCTTTAGATAATTTGAAGAAAATCAGGTTCCGTGACTACGTTTTGCTTGTACATCGGTATAAGCATTTCCGGCGTGAGATGTTCATACAGTGCGTGTCCCGTCAACCAGAACGTCTGCATCGTCCCTTTACCCTTCACATCCACCGTTCCACGAAGTTTGATTTTGAATCCACCGAGTTTATCCAGAACTTCCTTTGTGCTTTCCGAGATATGAATTTTCATTGCTGTAGGATTGAAAAAAATTGTGTCTTAATGAGCTTAAAATGTGACAAAAGTTTAACTACTTACGCTCGCCAGTCGACTCCATACGAGAGGCCGTGTTTATAGTATCTCCAAACAGACAGTATCTTGGCATGGTGGTACCGACCACACCCGCCACACATGGTCCCGTGTTGATGCCAACGCGAATTTCTAACGTCCTATTGTTCATATGTGGTATGGTAAATCCTGAAATGCCACAAACCAAATCCAACGACATCATAGCTATTTCTCCCGCGTGCCGATTCCCATTGCGCTGAGGCAACCCGGACACGACCATGTACGCGTCACCTATCGTTTCCACCTTGTACACGTCGTACTTGAGTATGATCGAATCGAACAAGCGATACAGTGTGTTTAGCATGATGACCACCTCCATCGCGCTGCTGCTGGCCGAGATGTCGGTAAAACCAACGATATCGCTGAAAAATATTGTCACCGCGTCGAACGTTTCCGCCGGTACTTGGCGCTGTTGTTTCAGCTGCTTCACTACGGCCGGCGGCAGCATCTGATAAAGCAGCCGATCCGATTTGCCCTTTTCCATGCGCAGCTCCATTGTGCGGGCCATCAGCTTGGTGGAATAGTTTTGTATCGTGCTGGTAGCGACACGTATCATTAGCACTAAGATTGGGCTGATGATAAATATCACCACAACCAGCCCAATCGAGATCGACTGATGCTTTCTAGCGCTGTGAATTTCTTCAAGAATCGTTGCCTTCACATCGGTCTGTATCTGATCCTGCACCATCTGCAGATTCTTCAGAATGGTCGTTACCGAGTGGTAGTACTCCATTAGCGCGTCCCTACGATACGCAGCCGACATGTTAATCAGCACCTGATTGCGCCAATACTGCATCACCTGAAACTCTGCCCCGGAAATGATGTTGAGCGATGTCATAAAGTTCTGGGCCGATGCTATGTAGTCCATCGCGGCAGCATCGCGTCGTACAAATTGTGCATAATCGGCCAGTCCCAGATACCCGTTGCGCATAAACTGCAGCACGAGAATCGCTGCAATGTTGATGCTTTCGATAGCTTCGATCAGATTTTTGTACACCACGAACTGACGCCAAACTGTGGAGCTGATCGACGATCCAGTACTCCGCACGATCTGACTAATCACGTATCGATTGAGCGCATTGTACGGTTCGAAATAGTCCAGCCCGGTAAATGTTTCATTCTCGGGAGCGTTGACTCTACAAAAAGAAAACATAAAAAAAGCACACAACCAGTAACATCAAATGCGAACGGCTCTACCAAGCGCCGAAAATCATGCACAAAAAATTACCCAAGCATAACTTTCCTTGCTTTGCTTGAAAATTTTTCGAAACACAATTTTAGTAACACTGTTTGCTGTTTCTGCATTAGGCAATCTTGCATCTGGACCGGCTAGCAAGCATTTGGTGCATATTCACCTCATTTCCGCTATCAGCGTTTGATTTGCGATGCCCGCCGGCAGCAGATAATTAAGATCCTCCCGAAGATGGCCGAGGGCATCGTTGGTGTTTTCGACGGACCGCTCCACCTGCGATCGATTATTGCCCGTCAGCATGTAAAACACGAGACTCATGCGCTCGTGCTGGATAACGTTCAGCAGGCGCGTGATGTTAATCGTTAGTCCCATCTGAAATGTGGTTACGAAACGAAAGTTTTCGAGCACATTTAAGTGGCCAATCGCGTAACAAGAGTTTGCCGATTAAACACACACACACACACATAAAAACATACTTCCTCGTCGGCCAGTACGGTTTCGCTGTAGGATTTCACGTGTTGCTGGAGCAGGATCATGTTTTGCATTACGACCGATGCTATCGGTATGAGCAGCACAATCAACATGTGTGTCATGAACAATTTCCGTGCATTCCTGAATCCGTGAAGCAGCATTTGGGCGAACAATATGAAATACATGTTATTCTTCACATTGATTAATCGATCTAATCATACAAATTTATGTAGAAAACATACGGGAAAGGGGTTGTCTTTGAACACAAAACGATAGACATGAAGATTTTTTTAATGTGCAACGATAAACTCTAGTTAATGCTTTCGTTTCAAATATATTTCAAAATTACTGTAGTCCAAATTAAAATTTATCTTTCATAAATTTTGCTTATTGCTTAGCGTGCCTTATCAAAGTAGAGTCTCATTTAAAAAGAAAATGGCGGATAGTTTAACGGATTAAAATTTCTTATAATGCGATGCTCAGAACAAATTCTATATTTTTTAATATGTTTTTTTATAATCATTTGCATAATTGTCCTTGCTGAAAAGTTTAACAATTTATCGACTATTGCGAAAAATTAGCGGATGATGCTAGGACTTCAGGATTTCAGGATGGAAGCCTGCTAGAGAAGGGTCGCAAAGGTTGAGTGGTACATGTTGTAGTTCAACATTTGAAAACAAGAGATAAAAGATCGCATCGTTCTTAAAAACAGGTTGCTTTAATCTTGGCGGTTTAACTTTAACCTCACTTTAACGAAAAAGTAGCGTAAAAATATGAAGTAATCATCTTGTGGAGATTCTTGATATTTGGCTTCTTTGGGAAATCCACTGGGGAAGGGGGTAGGTAATTTTTCGAAAGAACGTAAAAGTTATATGAACTGCTATTCATATTGGCGTAAGCCAAGAAATCATAATCACTACACATAATCCCCTTCTTGCAATGATTCTGATAAAGAGAGTAAAAAATTAGTAGCGATTCAAAGGAAAATCATTGATCAAATTTAGAGAAGCGAATGTAGTCTCAGACTATCAAAGCTTTAAATCTTTAATTAACAGAAAAAAAATGATTCAATTAACTCCGGACTCTATTAACAATACGGCACTGGACCGTCATAATTAATTATAAATAAATAACTCCGGACTCGCTTTTAATTCCGCACTCGTTTTGAGTCCGCACTCCAAAGCGAGCCCGGAATCGTTTTTGATTCCGGTCTAGTATGCCATTCGATAGCTGACATTGCCTAGTAGGTCACCCAAGCCAACAAGAAATACCAAGCCGTAAAAATTATCTTAAGATCGCAGAGCCCAAGAGAAAGGAAGAAGAGCTCGTAAAATGATCCAGCATGATTTTGGAAGATCTTTACAGAGCAGATTCATGGATATGGAAAGAGAGTTTAAAGATATCTGCGTAGCATTATGAGCAATCCATTGGACTCTACAAAAATAGTTCCACTCCATCCCAGGCGACCCAATGGCAGTTGCTGGGATTGCTTAGCTATGGCTGCCATCCGAATAAATTTTCATATTTTTCTATTTCTCTGATTTCTTAAGGATCAGAAGCTACTCGGTATTAGCTAAATGATCGGGACGGCTCACTCTTTGAATAAGATGCTCGGTTAGAATGCCTAACCTACTAGCATCTTTTGATCGCTTCATAGATCATTCGGGAGCTTCTTCGATCGATGGCGCACCCACTGTCGAATGGAATATCCATTATGAATGATTGTTCTATCTCTCATCCTTGTCTAAGACAGACAGATAGTCAGACAAGACAGTTTTCTCTAACAATATCCATCATATCCTCATGCTCTTCATCGTTTAGTCGAAGACTCTGAATCGGTGATTCGAGTTTCACAACGATAAAACTATCGTACAATAAATTCTTGGTACCTTCGTAAATATGTGCTGCATTCGAAGGCTCGTATAAAAGTGGCCTTCCTTCGGAAGTGAAAACATGTTGCAAAACTCAAAGTGGTTGTGCTCATCGCTTAGAGATAAAACTTACAGTATGAACAATTCTTCAATAGAAATTCTTCGACTCTTGTGGCTATAGCAACTCCAAATCAGTGGGTAATCTTCCAATATTCCGTCTGTATACAACAGATACGATACAAAAGAATATGAATAGTCTGATAAATCGCTAAGACTCAAAGTTTTCGAATAAAAATTCATAAAACTTTGATCGTAAGTTCAGTTTTTGGTACACAAGGTAACTTCAAATTATTCACACGAACCAAAATCGAATCGAAATCGAAACACTTTTTTTTACATTTTTTCACGAAATATGTGCACAATCTAATTAAAACACAAATATTCAAGAAATTTCATGCTTAATGCAAAATAAATTCATGCAGGAAGTTCCTACGCTCAGAGCATGAAAATAATCTCAGTTTTCCCCGTATCGTAATCGATTCGTAACGGTGTCTTCTGACATTGATTCGTCCACATAATTCCAGGTTATGCCGTGTGTGATGCAAATGCCAATTCGAACTCATAATTAGAAATGAAACTACGGAGAGCGTACGTGAAATATGCATATATCGGTTGAAATACAACAAAAAAAAGAAAAAAACGCGGGAAAACTGCATCGAACGTCATGCACGCGCGGTCACGATTTAACCCAAATTTTA
This sequence comes from Anopheles maculipalpis, assembly GCF_943734695.1. Taxonomy (NCBI): domain Eukaryota; kingdom Metazoa; phylum Arthropoda; class Insecta; order Diptera; family Culicidae; genus Anopheles; species Anopheles maculipalpis. The sequence goes on from NC_064871.1 coordinate 52,617,720, forward strand.
CGCGCGGCAGAACGTTTGAAAATTTTAATATGCTGGCTCTCACCTTGAACTGGGATTGAATTTGAAGCACCCGTACATCGTCACCTCCCGCTCGAGCGCCACATCCGAGCAGGACGTCGACTGTCTCGAGGTTGAGGTGGCAACGGAGGGTGAAGATTTCAGCGATAAGTCCCGCACCCTGGACAGTTCCCCGGGCACACCCCCGGCCACAAGACGATCCAGCTCGAAGGGACATCTCGGCCCTTTCGCTCTACGTCCTGCACTGCCCCCAGCTGGGTAGATGGGGCCAACGGCCAGTGGCTTCTCGGTCAGGACGGGCTCGTCCGGTGGTGGATGTACGGTCACCTGTGTTCGCTCCAGCTTCGTAAAGCGATTGTATGCTTTCGCTGTTGTCGTTATATGATTGTAATTCTTCAATCGCTCGAGGATGATTCTGGACACGATCGATTTTCACTCCAACAGCGGCACGGCACGGTGTGCATTCAAAATCCTAGCCTAGCCTAACCGGCGACTATAGTCGAGTGGGAAGCATGAAACACCAAAAGAGGCGAGGATATTCTTTGGCGCACGTTTGCTTTACCTTCGCTGGAACAATATTAGATTTCCTGTATTCCATGTGTTTGTGTATTGTGCTTTTTTTTATCTTCTTCGGTTTTCAAAACAATAGGCTAGATGTGTTTGCTTTCTGTTTGATTGTTAGCATCGATAATTTATTGCAAACTGCGATGCTTGCACGTGGGCAAACGAAATCCACACACCGGAACTGGAGAAGAATAATAGAGACAAATAGAGAGCCTGACTGAGCTCTCGCACACACACACACACACACACATGTACAAACACAAGCTCACATGTATAAAAGATCAGTCACAAACAAACTCCATGCATAAGCTGCCCTTGCCAGCAGTTCCACATTGCCCACAAATCCACTCACACAACTGCCACGGAGAGAAACACTTTCGCTCTACGCTGCGATGTTAACCGGCAGAAAATAATCAATTCCAGAGTGCCGGTCGGCACGGGATGCTGCTACCAAATCCGAGCGGCCTGCACTATACGGCGTACGAATGGAAACTACATCACTGCAGGACACGACATCGTACTTTTATACATACTCGTGCCATCAAGAGTTTTGCTCTCGCCGTCGTCATCGTCGTCGTCGTCATCGATGGAACCGATATAGCACGAGAGTTGATGCCGGCGTGCCGCGGCTTGATACCCGATGTCACTAATTAGACTGCCAAACCGGGCGAATTCCGTACGGCACGACAGGATGCAATGCCGATGCCGATCGCAGTCGGTAGCAGAGTAGATAATGTTATCATTTGAGCTCGTGCAGTGCCCCCCCCCCCCTATCTCTCCTGATCCTTCACCAGCCAGCTACAGGCTGATGAGCAAGGTGGCCGGAAAATGGAATCATCCAAAGCTTGACGATTTTTCCCGCCCTGTGTAGCAGAATTGTGGCACGAACCGAATATCCGATTACCGGACGACTTTACAGGGGGAATGAGGGAGTCAAAGATTGCTGCCCAGGTTTCGTGCACGTGAACCGACCCGCCCGTCCGCTTTGTCAACCCGAAGGCTCGGGTTGTCATGCCGTTGTTTTCGAGGAATTCATCTCCCAGCCATGTAGGGCGAGAAATTGGCTAAATTAGCAAAACACGTAACCGAATACAGTCGAATAATTGGTCCTTTACGCGCAATTAACGGTCAGCGGCAGTGCAGAAGCTCCGGGGTTCGAGAACTAGACGCACCGGATGATGGATAGACTAGACCGCAAACGCATTCACAACCGGAACTGGCGGAAAAACGTTCACCATTACGTTGAAATCAAATCTGCAACGGGCTGTATCGAGGCACGGCTCATGGCTAGAGGCCCAAAAATAAATTCGAAACCGTAAACCATAATATTGTCATTTGGTTAATGAAGTGTTTTGTTGTGAAAAGATAATAATATTAACATACGCGGCGATACCAGGCCCGGTCCCAGCTACCGAAATATCCACTGCACGGAAAATAATTGTTCCCGGTGCTCCACTCAACACTACACGCTGTCATCAGGACATCTGGACGACCCTTCCCCGAGTAGGGTGGCGTTAACGGACGATTAGTTGCGTCCGTAGCAAACGGGGTTTATCAGATCGTCACACTGTTTCGATGTGTGTTGGGATATTGTTGGAGAGGTCAGTGCCACTTACAATCATCCAATGCCCATTGGACTCCGATGATAGTTCCGCCAACTAGTATTATTTTGATGCTGCTGAGTGTAATTATGATTAGGGCGATTGGTGAATGAATAACCGTTGTTCGATACTTTTCTGTTTAAATATATTTCTTTGTATGTCTCGCTCATCTCGGTCTGCCTCTTTCTTCCTTCTCTAGTGGGTGGTCTTCGTTGAAACCGTTTACATTGAACATCTGCTACAATTTGTGACGTATTATAATCGGGTAACGGGTCTCTTGCGCTACTCTCGACTAGACAAGACAAGGATAGTTTATACACATATAAGGAGCATATCGAAACAGTCGTAACAAGCAAAGTAGCGAACAGAATGTTATACTTTTTTGGTGTAGAGTTAGACAGTTTTTTAAGTACATTTATAGTTATAAGTTGTAACACATGAACCAAGTGCTAAAGTTCTCGGCTAAAACAATATCATACATTGCAGAAAAGCACGCACACTGAAACACACAGATGTTAAGAACTGTCTGCCTGAATTCCTACTACTGCTGCGACTTCTTTATCGAGCTCATCCACGTCGATGACACAACACGCCTGTCATTACCTTTCTGCATGTGCAATCGATTGTGTTTCATTAAACTATTTTTAAATACACCGGTTTCATATCTGCAAACCAGGCCACCTCGCCGTGACTATTGTTTGGTGTGGCACCTTCCTTGCACGTCAACCAGTACGTATCCATCAGTCCTTTGCCCTGCGAACGAGTGTATGTTAAAAAAAATGTATTACCAATACACGGTGTCGTGTGTTTTGAGGTTTTCTTTAAAAATGCCATCGGTTTTCACCTTCACATCGATCAATCCACGGTGTTCCGTCTTGAATCCTCCCACCTTGACCAGTGCTTCGTTCATTTCGGCCGAAATGTGAATCTTCAACGCTGTAAAATCACAAACCGGGAGAAATGGAGAAGGTTAGTGTGAATACATATAGACCTAGCAAACATACATGGGCATGGGCAGGTTTGTTTTGCTTTCCATCGCTTCTTACCTTCGCCGGTAGATTCCATGCGGGATGCTGTGTTAACTGTATCACCGAACAGGCAATATCTGGGCATCTTTGTACCCACGATGCCGGCTACTACCGGCCCAGTATGGATACCGCAACGTATCTGTACCGGTTCGTTCGCTCTGGAAAGAAAGGAGGATGAGCAGGGTGCTACAATTGTTCATTTGGGAGTGTTGCCAGCAACGCATTTCTCTTCGTGTGCTTCGTGAAGTACTGGGCGTCTCCATCGGTCTAAAGGAATGCTCTGGGTTGCAATATGTTAAACTACCATTTTTTGTTGAATGCGTGCATTTTGCTTGGGGGATAGTATCTTCTTTCTTGGAAAGTTTGTTTTTCATGATTTAAGTCTGCTGTGAAAACACTCGGTAATTTTGATAAAAAAAATCCTGATTTTAGTAGGGCGAGAGTAGTAGGCCAGGGTTTTTGGGGTGAACTTTATAATGCGGTTTGTAGTGTTGTTATATAGGATTTTTCGAGCTAGTTTAGACGACACACTCGATGTTTTTAAGCTGCAAATAGTTTTAGGTGCTAATAGCAGATTTTTGACTCTGAGTATTGAATTTCAACTAGCCGGAATTTTCGACATGATTGACAACTAATGAAATTCAATGTAGGCGATGAAGGTTGATTTTTTACTTTTGATACTTTAGCAACTTCATTCAACTTTAACCTAATTTTTTTTGTTTCTTAGTATTTTTATGGCTCAAATCACGATTGAAATAATATTTGTTGAAAATTTCACACATTTGAATGTAAATTTAGTTAGTAAGTGTTTTAAAAATTACCTCTGACAATATAATTTATAAACTTAAATCTTTGCTTTAAGTCAATTCTCGAAGCCAAAGTACATTCTTGATACTTATTTTGTACAGTATTTCTACATTAATTTCAATTAGTTTTGAATTTTTTAAAATTTTTACCCTAGTTTAAAGTTTTGGTAATGTTAAATTCAACGCTTGGTCTTAGCATAGAGCATACTGCATGCATATGCTGGATCGATCTAGCACACCGACCAGCAAAACTTAGCACAATGTGCCAAATGTGGTCTGAAGGCCATACAATGCTCTCTCTCTTCCTTTTCCAATAGTTTTCAACTACTACTCATTATTTAGAATTCTTTTCAAAATATCACATTTCTTCCCTGATTTTCCTGTACTGGGTGTTTTCAATCTTAGTTACCAAAGTATCTCATAGTTGTAGCAATTACTTTTTTCCCTTCAATCATTATAAAAAAATTAGCTATTATAACACAAAAAAAACTCCCAATTTGTATGCTCTTTGACACTAGTTTTACGTTGGATGCGCCCTTAATGATAAGAAATCTACAAAAATTCAAAATTATGTGGCGTCATTTGGGATTTTCTTACTTATGCGGAATGCTAAAGTATCCGGAAGCATCCAATAGATCCAGCGCCATTGTTGCTATTTCCGCCACATGTTTGTTTCCTACCATTTCGCCATCCCACGGTAGAGACCCGCACCAGACCAGACCGGATACCGAAGCCAGCAAAGAACATAACGGACAAGCAAAAACGAAAAAGAAAACATTTTCGTTAACGAATTGTTGGAATCGTCCGTTTGCTGCAAACGGAAGCCATTATGAAGTAGAAGCTACCACCGTTTTTCACCGGCAATCCGGAAGCCACCATGTACGAGTCACCAATGGTTTCGATTTTGTACACATCGTAACACTCAATGCGCTCATCGAACATCCGGTAGATGGCATTCAGGAACGAGACCACCTGTCGAAGTTATCGGGGGAGAAAAAAAAAAACAGACATAAAAAGCGAGCCAGTCGGATTAATAACATGCACGCAATCTTATCCTCTCACACGCCGGTTGGCCGTGCGTACCTCCAGCGGTGTGCATTCGGCAGCAATTTCGGTAAAGCCAACGATGTCGCTGAAAAATATCGTCACAGCCGAGTAGTACTCCGCCGGGACCGTTTGGGCCTGCTTTAGCTGTGTGGCCACCGTTGGGGGCAGCATTTGGAACAGCAGTGAGTCGGATTTGCGCTTCTCCCGTTTCAGTTCTTTCGCCTTGTGAGCCAGATTAATGGCGTACAGCTGTATGGTGGCGGCCGCATTCCGCACGAGTATGATGATGATCGGGGACACAATAAGGACGACCACCAGGATGGCGATGCCGAATGTTTCCATATTGTCTGCCGACTGGAGCACTTTCTGGACCTCGTTACTGTGGGTGGTGTGGGCCAGAATAAGACAAAAGAGAGAGTGTGAGAGAGAGAGAGAGAGAGAGAGAGAGAGAGAGAGAGAGAGAGCGAAGCATGTTAGTGGTATCGAGGGAAATCACGACCCATGCATACTTGTACGCGTATGTCCCAAACATGGTACAGGATTGGAACAGATAAAGACATTCCTACCGCAATGCGTAACTGAAGACTTGGGTCAACGTTAAGATTTGTTTGCTGAGATTAAGAATACACCCATTCTTCCTACAGTAGAAAATGATTCCCACTCGTACCGTATGATCGACCGGAGCGCCCTTTGTAACTTCCGCAGCTCATCGATGTAGTAAGCCATCGACTCGTAGTAGGAACGTGCATCGGCCACATTGCCCTCGCGCCGCAAGTTTTTCTGGATGGTTTTGCTCCACTGGGTAATATTGCCGTAACTTCGCATTGTGAGTGTAATGTTTCGGTAGATTACTTTCAACGATGGTACAAAGTGTAGCGATCCATTCAACAGGTCTCTCCCGAGGATGTCATGCTGGACGTACTTGATGTACGAATCGGGCTTGAGATATCCACGGCCATAGTAGTTGATACCGTACACGGAGGAGATGTCCAAACTTTCGATACTGCGCAAAAGGTTCTTAAAGCTGAGCAGAAATCGCCAAACACCACTTTTATTCGCATCCTTTATCTGGTTGGTCAGATGCTCCAGCAGCGCCGCATTCGCGGTGGTGTACCAGCGCAAAATTTGTGGCACCGTACTGTCCTCGGTGCTAATGTTGGCCCGGAACTCTTGCAGAGTTTCGCGAAATTCGCTCATGTTTAGCCACGTCACCTCCCCATTGTTTGGTTGTATCGTTCGTATCGAAATGTCGGGCCACGATGACATATTGTCCAGGGCTAGATCCGTTTCGAAGAAGGTGTCGTTTAGATTTCTGCGCAAGGTGATACCGTTCGTGTAGATGTAGAATGCCACATCGGAACGTTCCTGCTGCAGACGTGTTACCACCTTACCGAGATCGGTTGCCATGGTGACCTGATTTTCGATCTCCGTCACCTCCATCCGGTAGCTAACGATCTCGATCATTTCGTACGACGTTTGGACGATCAGTGCGAGTATCGGTATGAAGGGAAGTATGATCATCTGCATCTGTTGCAGCTGGCGGCCACGTTTGAATGCGGGATTCTTTGCTTCTGCACTGCAGCACATGTTACCGTGGTAGTGCTGCTGCGTGCTGACATCCTCGGAGCTGATCGATTTGATCGACGAGCTGTCGGTCTGATTGACACGGGATTTCATTTTACTGCCAGAGACACAGAGAGAGAGCGAGAGAGAGAGAGAGAAAGAGAGAGAGAGAGAGAGAGAGTAAACACGCAAATATAATAATTGAAATAAGATTGTACTAGCTAAGGATGTTATTATTCCGTAACACATCATTTATGGCGTTTGTTTCAAAAGTATCAGTACTACGACAGTATGTGCAGTAATGTATAATTTCTTTCCGTATCATAGTGTTTATCGATAGCAAAAAGATATTTTTTTATCAAATCAAGATAAATTATTAAAGATAAATCAAAGATAATTCAATGTCATTGAACAAGACATAAAAACAATTGAATTCCTAAACAATTAAATAATAATACGCGTCATGTGCAGTGGTGGATTAAACTATGGGCGGAGTTGACGGCTGCCATGGACCTCACACTAGCCTTGCCGGTCTGAGGGGTATCGCTGGCCCCCTCTAAACCACTGAATCCCGCTAGTGGTCATACGTCTTCTTCTTCTTCAGAGTCAGATCTCACTACGGGAGGACGGTCCACATGGGATTTGAACCTCGGTCCTGCGGTATACAGGCTAGCGCCGTTGTTGCCTGTACCACCGGGCATGCATATGCGAAGATGTATAAACAGTTACTAATTCCAACCCAGTCGGGACACACCGTCCATTGAATGGGTTACTAGACTTATTATCAGAGGAGGATCTTCCTATAAGCGGACTGAGCGGCCGCGTGGGACCCCCGGTTAGCAACATGAATTGGTTACTGTAAATGTTGGTGGATAGATGGGGCCCGGATGGCAGCCTCGATTGCTTCTTGGCGAGTCTAATTCGCTGTGCAATACTAACATAATCGAGTAGGAGACTTCAGGTAACTAGCAATGGCAGGAAAGTGAACTTGTCGATTAAAAAAGGCCGAAAGACTAAGGTTGAACCCGTGTCTTCAGTGAGGTCTAGTTGTTAATAGTAAAAAGCTCAAATACTATTTTTGAAAGCTCAAATTAATGGTTTTCTTTTCGCACTGATTTTGCTCAACCTGAATGTCTTCTTTTATTTGGCACTTAACCGGCTACCGGTTCATTCTTATTGGATTTGTACAGCGTATTTGTGATTCGTGCCAAATCAAAGAGCGCAAATATTTCTACCTCCATTTCAATTCCTTTTTTCATGATCCATTATTTTCGAAAACTATAAAGATTTGTAGAACAAAAAAAGAAGAAAAGAAAATTGTGCATCAGTTCTCGATGGACAATGTAAGGCAGCACTTTGGCGGTAGTGCACTTCATTATGTGTATGCAAGGTTTTTGATCCATATAGTCGAATTGTACTATCACTTAGGGGAATATTTCAAATAAATATTTGAATACTGCAAACCAATTAAGGAGCATCGGAAACTGGTATCGCGACTGTGGAATTTTGAATCAGTTATGGTTAAACAAAGCAGTAATTTGAGCAACTTTTGCTGCTATTTTTAGCATTTAATCTATTCAAATTTTTGATACGGTGTTAATGATACGGTCTGCTGATGTGAACAAGCTGTTAAAGACATTGATTCATTTTGCTGGTTAAACAGATGCGAAAGAAACGCTCGGTAGAAATTTCACTATATGATTGTAATTTCCCTCCCAATTTAATGTAAGATTGTAATATTTCTCTAACTTTTTGAAAAGCTCTACTAAATTATAAATAATCCCTGTTAAAACAAAATTCCTAAAAAACCATTGCCGTGATAAAAAATGACTTTGTTTATTAATCAAAATTTAAATTATGTTACATTCTCATTTTTACACTACAAAAGTAAAATAGAAATAAAAGTTTTGGTATGGCATGCTACACAGCCTCCCAACATCATTGTAAACCAAATATCTATCTAGAAACATTAATAACTTATTACTTTTTCTCATGCTTAAAATTGTAGCTTTGCACCTTGCTACAGTCATTGTGTTTCTATCGGTTTTAATATCGATACTTCTCCATTTACAACCAGTGTTACGTGGACTGTTTAATTATTCAGACCGTTTAGAATGAAATGAAAATAATAGCTATAAAATGATAAACTGCCCGTTTTCCTCTCATTTGCCGACGATTATGGGCAATAATGTACGGGAAAACTTTACTGCTATTGGTCTTCGTCTAGCCGCAATGCATAGTTTTATAGTTTATGTTTGAAAGTGTTGTTTTGAAATGATCGCTAATTCTTTAGAGAAGTGATAGACAAACAGTAGTTTAATGTTTAAACTCCTTGACGTACCCAATGAGTTATTGGTAAACTCATTCAAAAAACAAGAAGAAATACAGGTGCTTTATTGTTACTGTTTGTAAAATTCGTACAGTCAAATAAGAATATCGTTGTTTTCTGCAGTATTTTCGCTCCCACCTGGTAATGTATCAACAAACACATCACGTCCCTCAAATAAGGAAAACATCCAATGCATGTGGCAGGAAGCAGGATTAAAATAAGTTTCACCATCGCCGAATACATGTACATAATGGAACGCACAGTATTAGTTTAGCTAAGCACACACAAACAAAAAGAGAGAGAGAAAAAACCCCAACTCAGGAGATAATGGCATGATGCAGGATGAGCAGAGGCTTCGGAGGTCACACATAGGAACAGAAAAAACTTCTCAGATGCCAATTTTTCCGGAAATTTTATCGACTGCCATCTAGCTTATGATTTTGTTTTTTTCCTTTTTGGTGCTTTTTTCGGGCTGGGTTAATGAAGCGATTTGGTTTCAATTTTCTCGCGACACAGCAATACTCCAAGAGGGTTCCATAGGCGGAAACGGATCCGCACGTATCTAGTGAGCTTTTTTGGATGAGTTGGTTCGAGACATCTGGATCGCTGGAAACCACCGAGTATCAATTTCGGAATCGATTGTTACAACCAAGATTGTCTAGCTATAGTTTGAGCAAAAGTTTAGTTGCTTGTAACGATAATTTTTGTAATACCTAAATTATTTTATTTGATAAGAGCTACTGGCAGGATGAACCAACTGAAAAGCAAAGGTCTTCCTTCAATTTAATCAATAGTAATTCAAAATTAATATCCTTCTAATCTTAATACTTTACCAATTTGCTGGTATTGTCGGCTTCATTGTACCCAAATGAGCTGCTTAAGGGTACAAAAAAATCTCTCTCCCTTATTTCCAGAAGCGCCATCCTGTCTAGTCAACCACAATAAACGTCACAGCCAAGGATAACGCATCACGTTAATCTAGCGAGATTTAGCACCTTTTTTCCAACGACACAGGAGCACGAAAACATGGCTCACTGTTACCATAGGCTCGGGAAAACATATTGCCACCAGTTCGCACGAATCAGTCGATAGAAGGATATCAAAGGTCGCCTTGGAAAACCGATAGGTCAGCGCAATAGGTTTATGATGAATGTTTATTCGCTCGTTCATCGTTCAGGAATGCCGGCACTGCGGCGGGGACCTGGAGTCCTGCAAAGGATTTTTCTCTTCTTTGGCAGAAAATGTAAACAACATAAAGTGTATTTTCAGCCCCAGTTCCGGTGACATAAAACTGAAGCTATTTGTACAGGGTGTCATGCCAGTGGAATGACAAAGTGTAATTATAGGCAATACCCACGAAAGTCTAGAAAATCACGAACTTTCGCGTGGCAAAAAGCTTCAGCAATGTAGGACACGGCTTTTGATGACTTTATTTAACGTTTACATTGTTTCCTTAACTGCGCTGCGTGGTTGAAAGGAATACGTTTTCTCTAGACACATAATAGTATGTCACTTAGGAATCGAAACTCAAATTTTCTACAAATACAACGAGTTTAGGAAAGTTTTAATAAGCTTTCCTCTAGGCCGAAAGGTCAAAAGAGCAGCAGTAGTAAGAAAAGTAACAAAAAAAGCACATTCGCAACAAGCGGCCCTATCTATAGTTGCGTCTAAGACCTTCATCAATCTCACTTGAAAATCGTAATCCCTTTACATTGCTTAGAATGGACTATCAGAACAAAACCGGCCGGATTGAAGACGATTGAAGCGAAGCGATAAAAAAATTTGTTAGAATTAAGTTATCCCGGTGTGAGCAATACAAAAAAAAAAAACAAACAGAAAGATCGCTTAGGTCCCAAAGCTAATCGCAAAGTGTCACACCGTTCAGCAAAGCTAGAGGAAGAGATAAATTTAATTAATTCGTTGTCTTGCTGACTTTTCTTTATCTCTGTTGCCACTTTGCGGGATTCGCTTAACATTACAATTTGCCACACTAGGCCACAGGACCGGAGTTTTATCCACCGGTAAGCTAACACGCTTTTCAATCTAAGCCTAGCTCCCTCGCATCGATACGATATTCCAAGCGGACCAGCGAGGACGAGGACTGGACTGGCACTGCACCGAGACTCCATCAATTTTATGCTCCACAGGTAATAAACATTGATGGACTGCGGGCGAAGTAAAGACTTGAAAGTCTCGAACGGTTTCCGCTTCGACGTCCGCATCGGTCCCGACAATCGACATGATGATGATGGGCAACATTCAAGCCTGTGTTTGTGTGTGTGTGTGTATTGCATTGGTCAAGACGTGCCTGCCGGTTTAAATGCACATTGTGCAACAGTATAAGCTTATGCAGGGACGAAGTTACAGCAACGGGCATAGCGGTGCTGAGCAATATTTGAGTAAGCGTAAATAATAATCATTCCGACAGTAGGTTTCCGGAAAGGAAAGAAGTGGTAACGGGTTTTAACGGGCACAAAGGCAGTGTGTCTGCAGAGGATAGGGAGGCAGAGTACCGTGTGTAAAACATGGCAAACACATGATGAATTATACTATCATATTATCCGTATACGGTGGCCCAGCAAATGGCAGACATTGGACAATAAAATGAAAATAAAGTCCTGCGGCTTTTGCTACTTGAACATGTGTGCGTATTTTTTACGTGAAACAAGAGAGATTAAAAAGACCCTTTACATCTGTTTAGTAAGGTTTGCCACCAGTGTTTTTCAATCGTTCAAAAACACCCTTAATTTAGAAATATTATTAAAGCAACAGGTATTATATCAGTCCCGGTTGATCCGTTTGCTTAGTGGTAACGGGGCTGATGCTTCACACGGCTGAAGCGGGTATTGTAACCTATGAAAGTGAATCCGTACTTTCCTTGTACCAAAGACTAACAATCAACACATCCCGTAAGACTAGCCAAGGAAGGTTAAGGCGCCAAGATGGAGGAGAAACTTATTGCTGGCTTCAACCATAGAGCAGCTGTTTTCTTAGAACCTTGTATGAATTTAGAATCATACTACGATTGGACAAGCACAATTGACTCCTGTCAATCAATGTGTAACAGTATTGATATTGCATTCCATAAATATTCGTTCGTTGAAGCATAGGGTGTACCATATAGGGGATATCCAAGTTTGTTTTGCAAATAATTTACTGTTTCTTAACTGAAGAGCTATTACTTTAAAAAGGGCCTCAAACTTTTTTGTCTTTTTCTTATCATTTCTGCATATTTCCCGGAGCATTTTACCAGTGTACATTGTCTTTGAAATTTTGTAGACTGCTGCTGCTTTAAGGGCATAAATCTTTCAGTTGAACATATCCTTTAAGAAAATCCATTTTTCAATATCAATCGATTGAGAAACATGGCAGACTTTAAGCTTATAAGTAGATGAACTGTACGGCTTATTGTGCCGTCTGGTAAGATCCAATAGTCATCCATGTCATGTTCGTCCATTTCATCTGCCCTGTAACATGTTCTTATACTGCTCAACATTGACCGTTACTATGACGCCATCATCGTCTTCAAAGTCGTACGGGCCGATAATTCTTCCTGCACAAACACCAACCCATCAACATAGTGAAGATTAACCGGCTCTTCGACGATCATATCAGAATTACCAGAGCTCAAAAAGAGGGGTTTTAAAACGTCGTATAGTCCAGAATTTCGTTTAAAAGACTATTTACAATTTCAACATGTTTTCAACATGAACGTTGTTTGTTTTCATCTTCTATGGCACTACAAGCTCTAGAAGTCTCGGCCTGCCATTTCTGACTTTCCTTGACTTAAAACTGCACTGGACATTTCTCCAACAACTCCGAATACTACCAGATACAGGTCGGTACACCCTGTATCTCTTCCAACTGCAAACAACGGTTGGTTGAAGTTTTGGAATGTTTAGTTAATTAGATTGGATTGTGTAAATAGCATCAAGCACTTTCATTTCATCTAGAAAACTTTACATGTCCATTCATTTAAGCTCGGCCTGCAGAATGTATCCTTTTTGGTATGATACTTTGAGAACAATTACGAGACAAACATCCCAAAATTAATATCACTTTTCCGCAGAAAAATTCCAATATAAACTCTAAGCCTCAAAACATGTTTGAAATTTTTACTAAAGAACTTGAACAAGTTTTTACATTCTCCCCACTACAAAGGACACCAGCTGTTTCCAAAGTTATCTAGAACTAAAGTATATTGCACACAAAAAAAAAAAACAAAAAATAAAACCACCACAAATGTATCCACCATTCGATCTGTAAAGTAGATTTACCACAGAATCGACGTTATGGTAACGATATCGTTCAACTGATAACGGTTCTCCCGTGTTTTTGTGACCGTGCTTTGCGTGGCCCTTGTGGCATATAGAGATGGTGCTGGTAATCCCTCTGGCTGCTTCAAACACACTTCGTACACTCAGTCGCCGAGGATAGTTTTGCTCGAGCGTATTACATATTCCACGCCACGGAACGGCACAAGCACATCGTCACGGAACTGCTCCAGTGGCACTTTGAACCCCCTTCCACCACTCACTCACTCAACTTCACGAGGATTCGTCCCCGGCAAAAACGGGTAGCACTTCGTTCGATGTAGAATTTGAATGAGTATGAAATTAGATTAGATGAAACGACACTACTGCTGTCGGTTGCCTTGAAGGATGGAACGGCGACTGATAGGACCGGTGTACCGGTCGGTGCACCATAGTACGCCTGGAAAGCAAACCGATCCGAACCCACTGGACGCGTGCGGACGACTGACTGAGCTAACGGACTCGTGCGGCGTTGTAAAGACATCTTCATCTCAAAACGACGACGAGGTGACGAGGATAGTAAATACGGCACCGACACACTACGGCACGAGCGCGCCACCAGTTGATCCAGCGCCACGGTACGAGACCCGGTAGGCGGTTCAGGACAACGCAAACGCACACATCCGCAACACCAAATCGTCCGTTAGACTGTGTGACAGCGTGCGGAGAGCTTGCTGTTTGCGGTACTCCCGACCTAGGACGATAGGATAACGAACACGACGACGCCGACAACGCTACCGCAGACACCGTCGCGGACAGGGGTACACAATCGATGCGGCTCCACCTCAACCACCCTGTAGCTATTGGACACATGCCACGCACGGTACAAAAAGATGGTAGAAACGCGGGGACGCGAATACGGATGAAAAACAAATTCATCAACTCGCGCCCAAAGGACAACGACTGCATTCGGCCGTAGTGTGCGGTTGCTTTGGTGTTGCGCCAGGGTGGTTCGAATATTTGTATGCTATTTTTTACGCGTATCAAGCTTTGCGGTCTCCCCCCTCCCCTCACCCCCCACCCCACCACCATTTTGATGAGGACTTCCTTTTTTTTGCTTGCTTTTATTTCGTGACATCCCACATGTCTGTGAAGTAGGCAGCGTGCGGAAGAAGGCGTAACCATTCAGCTATTCTCTATCACGGTGCAGCTATTTTTATCATCTTCCTGAAAAGCTTTAGGAAGCAGTTCGATTGTCGTGGTCTATTTGCACGAACCGCCACTACAGTACGTTCGTGGGACAACGCAATCTACGGGAATCTACGCGTATGCTAGTACTTTTTTTTTGCGGAAAAATGTGGGCATCTTATCGGTGAATGGTTCAATTTACGATCATTAAGATTTTTTGTTTATTTTACATTGCAAATCAGTCATTTGTTAAAGAGTTTAAAGTGTGCCTATTACTAAACCAAAATGATTAACCAACTGTCTATCGGTTTAATTCTCGATGTTTACACTTCGCTTGCTTCTCCACAGTGTAAAACCGTCGATGTTAATACATTGATCGGATAGGTAGGGTATGTGCACGTTAGACCCCCCCCCCCCCCCCCCCCCTGATCCCCATACAATTTCTCTGCTAAACCCCCGGCTACCGCCGTGCATCCATAATTGACATAGTGTTCCGTGTTGTCTGGTAATATTGCGAGTTTTTGCAAAACAGGACTGCAAAGGAAAGAAAATAATTGACCCAAACGACAACGTGCAACCACTCCAGCGGCAAGCGCGCCTAGAGTTACTGGTATTACGTCACTTATTTTGGCGCCTGCGGTAAGAGAACAAACATAAAGCGCAACACACAGAAGAAGAAAAAAACACAACAACAACAAAAAAAAAACCGCGGAAACAGATCACTGCTCATATCATTCGAGAAGAAAACCATAAATCATCACACCACGTGTAGCCCCTGTTCGGTAATCCTTTTGGCTTCGGGTGATGATTTATCGACCATCGCACGTCTCCATTTCCATCCTGGAGGTTTGCAGGGTTGAGTCCGCCAAAACGGAAGGGTGCGCTTGTCGGCAAACCTTCTCGGAGAATCCTTGCGAATGCAAATCAGTAAACGGGTTTCCTCAACGAAGTTGGTGTTATTTGTACATTCCGCACACATATCCACAAACCACACAAAATCGGTCGAACAGCGTTGGTCGCCGGGCCTTAGATCTACACATGGCCTGTGAATCGATCTCGGTGGCGCCATTTTCCAAAACAAGCACCGCACGTTCTTGTTTGGAGTTCGCATGCAAAGAAAAATTACAACTTCCGACCAGATGCACAAGCTTCACACACCAACAGGTGTGTAACAAAATATAGATTTGTGTCTACAAAGAGATTAACGACTACATAATAGTCTATTGGCTGCAATATTCACCCCAACTTACTAGCACAAATCCGCCAATAAAAAAAAGCATTTAAATAATAAATGTACATAAAATTAAACTAATCACCTGACGAATGGGCCCAGTGGTCAAAAATGCGTTTCAACTGTGGCTCGAAGTTTCCGTGCTAACCGAGTTATATTAAACTCATTTATCTTGCTCGGCATCAAACCGATTGAAAGGAACATCCAATTGTCGGTGCAGATGAGGAGTGAACGGCCCGAATCCAAGCGTTTCGTCCAGCGTATTCCTACCCATCAGGACGAATATTTCACAGTTCGGAAAACTTGTTATCTTCCTCACCGTGTCCTGGCACGCCTGAGTGTCATTCATTAACGGTCGATCAGTGGGTAACGGTGACGGTGGCCGCAGGTGGATGAACGCTGGCGAAGCGACGATACGCATAAACAGTTTTGATTGATGACACTTTTCGTAAGCCCACGGGTTCCTCTCGCGCTGCTAAGTGGTGTGCGTGCGTGCGTGCGTACCGTGGTAAGGTAACGCAAGGTAGGATAGGAGTGGCAGGTTGAATCGGAAGCCCTTCGATGGTGGTGTTATTTACACGATCAACAAGTGGATTTTCCAGAGTGGCAATGGAAAGTGCCGACAACGGATGCAAGTTTGTTTAGAATTCAAATGCATTTGATGCATGCAAAAAAATGCTAAAAATTTGCTATTAGTTGATGTAAACATTTTTATAAACTAATTTATGAGACATTTTTATACAAATAATCTGGAAAAATAGTTACAGTATAGACTGCATGTATAATAAACAAAAAGTAAAAATCGATGTACGCCGTAAATATCGACGAAACGAAGGTTCTGTTACGAGATGAGCTTTATGTGAAGCTTTTTTACAGGATGTGGCGATATCAGCGCCATCTGCGTTGGAAAATCTCGTTAGCAATCAAAAAGGACTTTTTTCAAATTCAAGTGTTTGAAATTTTTGTACACTTTGTGATTGTAAAAAAATTGTTCAAAACTCTCCAACTCTCAAACAAATAAATCTTTCCAATTTCTATAAATGAATTTTATTATAATGATATAATGATTTTAAACCGAGCATGCCCGGGATAAGACAAAAAATGCAGGAAGGAAATGCCCCGGTAATCTATTTTATATACACCGTCATCACATGTGGTGTTGACAATACCGCGCAAGTAGTCATACTTAAAATTAAAAAAATAGTAATGATTTAATTGTTTTTATCATGGTTCAATATAATTAAAAGTTTTTTTTATTTCGTAATGATTGCCAGGCCGCATTTCTATTTAAATAATAGTTAAAGAGTTTTGATATTTGCCTAATCAAACTATGGTACTCCAATAGATAACAGCAAAGTTTCCGCGTGTGCGTATAACACGCTACATAAACGACTCTTATGCAATGTATCGAATATAATACATATTCTATATTACACATATAAAGATAACAGTAATGACACCCAATTTGGCGAGCTGAAGTTATCATTGTATGGGCCACAATTTATTGAGACCTGTTATATATATACAGACTCATCAAATTCGGGTGTCAGTTGATTGTTCAAATGCATCTTTTTTACGAGAGGTGGTGTTACAATTCCATGGTTTAATGGAAATATCCAGTGTCCAAGGTGATAGCGGCGCCGATCTTCAAACAGCACAGGGTATCGAATCGCTACCGGATCGATTCTCCGTAAGCAGATCTAGAAGATCATGCAAGGGGTTCTAGAATCAAACAAGAAGTATAATAATGCTTTATTTGAATAGAAAGTAATTTATATAATTACTTTCAGAACGAATCGGACATCAGCCTTAATCCACAGAAAATAAAAATATAGAACAGATCTACAGGACTCTCCTGTTTGTTGTTCAACATCTCTAAGGTGAGTGTTACGCGAAGCGCGGGCTTCAACATACGGGGCACGAATTTTACCAGATCTTTCCAATTCCTTTATTTCGCGGATGGCATTGACGTCTTCCTTTCAGAGTGTCAGTTGAAGGCAACAATCTTGAGGTGGTAGAGGAGTTCTGCTGCCTTGGTACTTCGTACCGACGGTAGTAGGAAGGATATGGTAGCTAGGGCACGTGATGCTGGACTCATGACCCATCAGGAAGGTGCTCGTCAACTACCTGTGCGGCACGAGGCGTAGAGCAACACAGCGAGCTCGTTACCTGTATTAAATGGAAAATGAAAGTTCTCATCATCCAACAATTAACACTGTCGTAACTAACAACAAAATAACCATACGACCTTACAAATACGGATCCGGACACACCAGATTCGTACATGGAACGATTATTGGTGGAAAAGCAATTTGGAGTCCAGATATACCCTGAAATCTCGAAGCTAACAGACGATCTTGAATGGGCAATCAGCAATCAAGAAGTTAAAAGTCCTGGGTTGATATGAAACATTAAAATGCACAGTTAAAAGAAGCTTATTCCAAGTATGTTATACAGAAAGATGGTCTGGATAGGATTTGATGCCCGGTTCAGTTAAGTGAAATCAAGTTTCAGGTCAGAGCCCGATTCTAAAGAGATCGAAATTGCTGGTTATATTTCGCTGATGAGTATTTCATAATTCGATCCAAACCGGGGCCAGAGGCAAGGAGACGGACTCACAGGTTTGTTGTTCAACATCGCTCTGGAGTGTGTCATGCGAAGCGCGGGCTTCGACATCTGGGGCACGATTTTCACTCGATTTCTCCAATTCCTTGGCTTCGCGGATGACATTGACATAATCGGACGGACAACTGCGGCGTTGTGCGAGGCGTACATCCGACTGAAACGAGAGACCAACAGAATTGGATTGAGCATCAATGCGACGAAGACAAAATACCTGCTTGCCGGAGGCTCTGATCGTGATAGAGCCCGACTCGGAAGCAGAGTATCAGTTGACGGCGACGATCCCGAGGTGGTAGAGAAGTTCTTCTACCTTGGTACGATCGTAACTTCCGACAACAACGTAAGCCTCGAAATCCGAAGGAGTATTGTTCAGGGGAATGGTGCCTTCTACGGACTCCACAAAAACACCTGCGATCCACAAGACTCCAACAACACACGAAATGTACGATTTACCGCACTTTGATACGTCTGGTAGTCCTCTACGGGTACGGG
Source organism: Anopheles maculipalpis (assembly GCF_943734695.1). Classification (NCBI taxonomy): domain Eukaryota; kingdom Metazoa; phylum Arthropoda; class Insecta; order Diptera; family Culicidae; genus Anopheles; species Anopheles maculipalpis. Next base: position 52,636,462 of record NC_064871.1, read on the forward strand.
TATTGGACTATGCTGACGGAGGACGCCAATGCAAGCGCCATTTTCGAACGGCGGATGTTAAGGACTATCTTTGGGGGTGTGTTCGAGCAGGGCATAGGGCTGTTTGACGGTGCTAATATCCTGACGGTAGTCAAAGCCTGAAGGATACGTTGGCTGGGGCACGTGATGACGATGCCGGACTCATGCCCCACCAGGAAGGTTCTCGTCAGCGACCCGTTCGGCACGAGGAGTAGAGGAGCACAGCGAGCTCGTTGTCTGGATCAAGTGGAGTCTAACCTATCGGAGATCGGATGCAGCCGTGGTTGGAGGACTGCAGCCCTAGACCGAGTTTCCTGGAAACTGATTGGAGACCTGGCCATGTCGACGTGACGTGCTCAATCATGAGCAAGCCAAAAAGAAGAAGAATTTGACCCAAAAATTTAAAAGAAAAATTTCATAAATCAGAGTGTTACATAATTCTTAGGAAAAGCAAATTATTTCATAAAAGTTTCAATTTTTTTGAAATATGATGTACAATTTTTATTTAAAATTACTTTTAAAAAAACACAATTACGAAATGATGTATATGAAATGGTATGCGTCTCATCAGACAGAAATGGTATGAATTGTCTCCTGGATTCCCAGTAATAAAGGAATCTTTACTTAACTTTGGATGAGGAAATAAAAAGTCTTTTACCTTGTCAAGTGTTTCTTTCTTACAGCTGAGACATAGAACTCTAACTTAAAAATTATAAATAACTTTAAACATGTTGATCCGCGTTTTTTTTTTGGGGAATAATTAAACGAAACTGTCCCAGCCATGACAAGTTTCGTCTAACTATTTGTTTTTATTTAATACTCATTTGCGTGTTGCAATCATTGCTTATTGAACTATTTAACACATGTTTGTTGGTTTGTTTTGTTTCAATATAGCGTATAATAATTATTTTTCTGTTATAATACTCAATCTTTGCGACTGCGACTCATGCACTCTTTTCATTCTAGGATATTATATTTACATGCTTTTCGTTCACTTTGCATTGCTCGCAGCACCTTTGCTTCTTCGGTGCGGATGGTGATCTAAAATGTATTCGTGCCGTTTTTTAAGGTTTGTTTTACTACACTCATTGCAACAGTTTAAGGTGATACATAGGAACACCCCGATTCCAATCGACGATCCGATGATTTTTGGGAGTTTTTGCGTTGCTCAAACTTCTGGTCTGGATGTACACTTACTCCAGTCCATCGTCACACTCGAAGGAAGTTTTCTAATACTGCAGTCAACAGGTTTTACTTTCGCTCGATATCGCCAACACTCGTAGCGTCGTGCGGGAATGGTGCGTTCAACGATTGCACCTGTTGCTGTTGATGCGTTTGCTCCTGTCGATTGATGGCCGACTCTTCCATCTGGGAACAAACACATAAACGTTTCAGGTTTTAAATCATACTTGTTCGCTATTTATACATTGTATACGTCTAAGAAACTTACCAATTGTCTTAGCATTGCGTAGATAGCGTACTTAAGCTCTCCTGCCCGCGTGTCTGTGCGATGGCTTGGAGCAGCTAAATCAAGAGCGTATCCATTGTTAGGGCGCATCACCTCTGGTGCCGAGTCCATCGATCGCGATTTGTCCAAGGCCAGCTTCGAGTAAGGAATGGGAAGCACTTCTAACCCGACCATGGAGGGATCGAGACCTTCCGGGTATAGCGAAGTGGCGGATGATCTCTTACCATGCCCTCCGTAGCATGCATGACCAAAAGCGGCACAGCCTCCTGTAAGTTAAACAAGGTTTACAAGAATATAAAGTTAGATGATAGGAGAAGCGAATGAATATATTTGTTAACATGTAGTTCAAAAGAAGAAGTATTTTATTAAGAGTTGAATCTTTCATGTGTTTTAAAGTTAATAAGTAAGTGTACTGATACAATGAAGTGGACCAAAGTTGTGCCATCGACATGTATTGTTCATGTAGACTTAGGATGGAGGCGCATGGTCGTTTATGCACATTTCACTAAAGCTTCAACAATAAGGAGAACTGCAAGGGTTCTAATAACATATAAACGAAATGTGAAGGATATCTAAGTATGACTGTCGGATTTCTAAAATATCTTCTTGGTACACATTACCACCTATACATGTTGTTGATCACCTAAAATTGTGAAAGCAAGTTATGTTTGGTTGAGGTTATCGGTCAATAATGTATGAATCGATTTTATCTATTTTTTTGTGTGCATCTTAAAAAAAAAAGATTCACCATACGTTATAAACACATCCCTTGATAATAGAAAATTTTGAAACGCTTCTAGAGACAGGTTCTACGAGCAAAATCCTCAAGATTTATGAAGATTTTGTTGCCCTACAAGTGCATCCTAGCGCTCCACAGGCATTAAATCGTGCTGCCCTTCCTGAGAACTACAGTTCCCTTTTAACAGCAGATTCCTCGATGCGCGAGGAAATTAAGACCATACCGAATGATCTTCGTCCGAGGGTAGTTCCGGGCATTTTCATGAAGAAGTATGGTCATTTAGAACAAATACAAGAAAAGCCAGTACTACACTGATGGATCATCCTCTGAGGAGGGCACTGACTTCGGTGTTTGTAGCGAGCCCACCAAAGCTTTTTTCAAATTGAGTAAGCCATGTAGTGTTTACACCGCAGAGCTAGCCGCTATCTTGTACGCACTATTGATGACCTAGTACTTCATCTTCATTGATAGCCTTAGTACTATTGAAGCACTGAGATCTCCGAAGGCTGTTAAGAGTCAGGATTTCCTCGCCATCAAAATCATTGAACTGCTTGGCTCAATGTTCGATAAGGCGTTTAGGATCTCGCTAATCTTTGTCCCTTTTCATTGTGGAATTCCAGGCAATGAGAAGGCAGACTCACTGGCCAAAACAGCCGTCCAAGAAGGCGCTTTTTACGACCGACCAATCTCGGCTCAGGAGTTCCTTCGTTTCCAACAGCAACTTTTCCTGTCTCGCTGGCAGAGCATGTGGGAGGCGGATGAACTCGGGCGTTTCCTTTACTCGATCTCTCCGCAAGTGTCCCTGCGGCCTTGGTTCGTTGGGCTCTCTGTAGACCGGGCGTTCATACGAATGATGTCTCGACTGATGTCGAATCATTTTGCGTTGAATGCTCATCTACAGCGTATAACTCTGGCTCAGACAAAAGTGTGTGGCTGCGGTGACGGATTCCACGATGTGGATCACCTTCTGTGGTCCTGCGTGGAATTTGAAACCGCAAGACCCTCCTTGTTGAGCGCAGTCGAGCATATCGGCAGACGATCGGGTACAGAAATTAGAGAAGTGTTGGCTACCATGGACCTCCCCTACATGAGGACCATCTTCCGATTCGCCAGAGACAACGGTCTTGTCCTATGATTCCACATCCCTAGTATCCTTCCAATCCTTATTCGTATTTCCCCATTCCTTTTTTGTTAAATATTGTGTTGTCTATGTCTTAAGTGTTTTTTTTTTTGTAGTGCCACGGGTGATCGGATGACTGGGCAACAGCACTCGAGGGCGATTCCAACACTGCCGTAAAAGAGAGGCAGGCGTCGTTCACAGTACAGTGTTCTCTACTCCAGTCCAGCTTTGATACGTCGAGTTTGACAGAGTAGTGAAGTCGCTTTCGCTGCTGCGGGATAGAGCTTCTCGATCATCCTTAGATTGAACTTTGACTAGATTGAGCTTGGAATGTCATTGCTGGACTGCACTGGTGAACACGGTACGCAGACAAATAAATGTTCGTGCTGTCTTAACAATGTTTATTTATTTGTTACAGTCGAGACCAAACCACGAAAGTCAACAATAGAATGGCCACAACACCACAATAGCCGGATTTCGGATATAACCAGCCACCATAATTACAAAAGCCACAACAATAGTACCGGACCATCAAAACGCACATTATCCACCAATAGATCATCATCAGCATCATCATCACTATCATCACAACCATAACCGAGTATGCCCGGGATAAGGCAAAGAATAAGGAGGAAATGCCTTGCCAATAAGATTGTAAAATTTATTCAACACAAGCGGTGTTGACAATACGGCACTGGACCGTTATAATCAATTGAAAATAAATAAACAAAAATAAATAAACAAACTGCCCCTTAAAGGGAAATTTCTGTTTTGCAATTAACCGCTCCTGTTCGTGGATCTGAAAAATTAGTTTTTCGTCATATTTTGGGCAGAAATTTACAAATTTATGCTATTAAAAATTTCATATAAATTTAATAATTAAGAAATATAACCTACACCACCTGGTGACTCAGTGGTGTAGGCGACATCGGCACCGGTCTTCAAACGGCAGGACCGGGATTCAAATCCCATTCAGACCGTCCCTCCGTAGTGAGGATTGACTAACCAACTACGTGGTATCGACAAGTCTAGTAAGCGATCTGATGGCTGGCGTGACCTTAGAGGTCGTTAAGCCAAGAAGAAGAAGCTACACAAGGGAAGCGCCCAGTGGTAGATTCGCCGGTATTCACACGACAGGATCGAGGGTCAAATCCCATACGTGGTATTAGCAAGTCTAGGCCGGTCATTCAATGGCTGACGTGGCTCAGTAGGGCGTTAAGGCAAGAACAATAAAAAGAAGCTACACAAAAAAACTAATTACTGTGTAAAGAAATTCCGTAGGACCTGAGATAGTTTCTCGGTGACCAAGGTGGTACCAAGGGATGTTGATCTTAGAAACCGAATGTCACAGAGCAAACATCATTAGATTCGGTCTTCTACACGGTCAACTACAAAGTAAAAACACCAAACATACGGGGCTGGCATGCCGTAGCTGCTCACAAAAGACAAGTAAAATTTAATGAAGATCTTTTACATCCCTGAGCATATTCTAATTGGTCACTTTTGTAACTTTGTCTACTTACACCTGATGTAGTGCTAAAAAGTAGGCAATACTTTTCTTTTCATACATCATTCAAGCATGCATTTTAACAGTAATTATGAGGTTTCATTAGATCTTAGATAGACACAACGGAGCACACGTTTCGGTTGAGAAAATTAAGTACAACCGATATAAATAATTATTTTGATAAAGTCTTTTAGTTTTTTTACCCAAGGACAATACATTCTAATGGGAAGGGATATAGAAAGATAAAATAAATGTGTGTCGCCTGTTACCTGCGTACAGTGCCCACCGGTGTACCATGATGAGCCAACTCTGGTCGGTTATTATGAACCGAGGGCAGCTGGAAGGTGCATTTAGCAGTGCAGGTTCGCACAAAGACAAAGTGCACACCGTTTTATTTATGTTGGGTTACCAAATGAACGAGGTTGATAGCATTATTAAGTGGGAAATTGTGCGCGATTCCCTGACGATGGCTTGCAGGAAGCAGACGGCAGTACATAAGCTGATACTGACGTCTTCAAGATGAAAACAATGCATGGCGCAGTGCATACTCGCCATCGTGACACAATATACCACCGTCCTGGCATTGCTTTTCACGCGATACAAACCCCATCACAACGGAGCGGGACGAAAGACAAATGTTGTATAATGTTGCTGTGCACACTGGGGCTGTGCACAAAGGCACTTCCAAAGGAGAATATGATAATAATATTATAGCTAGTAATGAGAGCCAATGAGTGTTAGAAGTCATTCGTTTCCGTCTTTAGGTTGTCCTCGTTGAGGCTAGTGATGAAGCGTTACTTTGGTGTGAAAACAGATCATTGCTATGCCATTGTTGGACGTCGTCACAGCCAGTCGAAGATGATCGAAGTTCCGACGGTTCCAAATTTTGCTAAAGACACAATTTTACTAAACCCATCCACCGTTGCGGTGTGGCTGTTTAGGGTGAGCATCTTTTTTTGCGAGTGGACAGTTTAATTTCCTTTCTGTATTCCTCCTTCGGGTTAGCGGTGTTGAGCAGAACCAAAACCGTTCATTGAACGTTTTGGTTTTGATTTATGTTTTACAAAACCAATCGAAATAGTGTCTACTATTGTTTTCCAAATAGTATTTCTTATCAATCAGTGTGGGAAATGTAGAAGGGTGTTTGCAATTTATTATCACTACTAATACTACAACGTACACAAGCATTTATCATTCCTCAGTCAATACTTACGTTTTCCGCTCGTACTCTGCACCAGCACAGAAACGATAACCAACGTGACACAAATGGTCGATATTTGATGCATCTTTGAGTGTTTATTTAAATTCTGCAATGAAAAACAAGGATTGGATCAGCTTTATCGATAGTCTTCTGATTCTGTTTACATTGGCTCATGCCGCATGCAATTAGCCATCAACTCGAAAGTGTTAAAATATTGCCACTTGACATCCGGTGTGGTGGTTTATTGGAAGGAATAATTAATAGCGAAGCCCACAGGCAAATAAACGACACCCTCGCAATGCGAACCGATTCCCCACCATTGAGAATTGGACCTTACCATCGGACCTTATCTGCAGCGTCGGGTTGCTGACGCATTCAGGTTCTTCCACTAGGTAGCGCTTACCATCTTTGTTGGTAGATTTAAATTAAATTCTGTGGTTGAAATGTTTCATTCAAAAAACGTTCTCAGCTACTGATGAATGCAAAAACCATAAGTCAAACGATGGAAATTTAGCTCTGTGTGCTCAAGATATCTCCCAGAACCGTAGCCCCCAAGGGAAACATTAAACGGTATCGAATGATGCCATGTTCCGGTATCTATGAGGAATATTAAGTAAATAGACTGTGTTTCACACGCTTATGCAGTGTAAAATGGAACAGGGCATTTGTGTCAGGTCAGGAGTGCACAAAAGCGACAATTTATTTACCCTTAAGATGGATATTTAGTTGCAGTTTAGCAAATCAAGGATCTGATTAAACCGGAACGTCCAAAACACTCAATTAAATTAATCCTTTAGTAGATTATTAGAAGAAACGAGCCTTCTAAAGTCTGGTAACCTATGATAAGAATTCAAAAATATAAAAGAAATCTTAAGCAAAAGCTTTAACAAACATCGGCAATTTTAGACCTTTTTCCTACATGAATTGTTTTTACATTTTTTAATACATATAATTATATATTATTTATTCGAGTATAACGGCTTGATGTGCTATTTGGTCTTCTCATAATGTTTACTATTCTATAAATAATAAAAATGTAGCTTGGTTGATCACCAAGCACACCTGGGGTAAGGTGCCCTTTTATGGTTTGAAGGGGAAAACGTCCCCCGTTTTCCGGAAGGGTTGAAACATTCATTTATTGGCAATTTATTATGCCCGTGTAGTCCGTTTAGAAGCTTAAATAAAAGTAATCAAAACTATGGTAGAAATATTAATTCAAATTATTGAAAAAAACTGCACATTATTTTTACAAATTAACTAAATTTTCTTTAGTTTAAATTTTTGTATGATGTCTGCATAGTGTATCGAAATGATAAAATTGGAAAAAATTGACTTTCTTCGAATCATCTGCTACCTCATTGCTGTTACAATCATTTAATGCAGGGCTTACACATTTTACATTCATAATTTTATATCCTTTTCACTTTCCTTTGCTGGGACTTACTTTCCTTAAAAATTGTGTTACAAATACCCTTTGATTGATTTGCCTAGAACCATAGCTTCCTATTTCAGTTCTACGCAACATAAGCACCCGATTTTCCGAGTTTGCTATGGTACTTAATTAACCGTATTGGCATTAACACTCACGCAAATACGGTTGGTTAAAGCGCTAATAGCGGAACTTAAGCACAGTACCACAAACTACTGAAACCAAAGATAAACCTACGACACCAGGATGCTGTAATACGGGTTGCCCTGTTGCTTTCATCAGCATCACACAACACCACGCATCTTAAGATGAATGTGCTAAAAGCCTGTTTAATTATTAACGGCCACATTATTTGATACGCACTTGCCGGCTTTCCCGAGTCCAGAGAGTTCCGATGTGTGGATCGAGGAAAAAGAATTTCATGTAAACTGAACCGAAGATACGTTTGTGGGTGGAAAAAAAGCTAAAAACATCGTTGATCTTACACCTGGAAATGGGCAATCCTAATGACCGGTTTGCATTTAAAATCCTAAAAGGTTTTGGCCATATTTAGAAGCTGATGATCTTCTTGCAGCTTAAGTATCCGGAAAGGTGTTGGCAAATTGTCCATCCCATCCAGAAACAGAAATACCCCAGACTCGTAAACCAACGATGGTTTTGCGTTGATGAAAAAGCGTTCAGGGCACAACTTACGTTTGAAGTGCAAAGAGTCACACAACCAAAAGCCAGGACATTTTATCGGTATTCGGTGAAGGTTTGACCAGCCCGACATGCATGTGTGCAACGGGTGCTGCACCGGTACGATGCATGGCAAGCGTTAGCTAATCTCTGCAGCGTAACGCTTGCTGTACAAATATTTGACTTGAAGCTCAGACTAAAATAACGAAACTATCAAATATGTAAACTGTGTGCCGAATTTGTGAAACCAACAGCTACAGCCTGGCCCCTTTTTGCTGCACCGTTGCTTGATCGTACCTGACCTGGCCAGCAAATTGTATCCAGAAGCGTGGTATTCCAATTATGAACATGAGATGAGGATGGCTAACTTAATTTTGTCCACCACAAACCGAACAGTCTAGCAGCAGGTTGTGCTGGCACGGGTTTCTCCATACTTCCGTCCAAGAAGCTAGTAGCTAGTTGGGTTTTTTTAGCACACGAAAGTTTCCCTCTCACAGGGCCCCGCGATTGGCCTGTGCCGACCGCCCCAAATCCGGATGTTCCAGTGGGGAACCATTTTCGAGAGTCAATTTAAATATTTGACGAATCTGGCATAAAAGATGCAGCTTCGGTACTCATCAAAGAAACCGGTAGCACCAACGGGTAGATATATTACAACGTTAATGGCACTGCAACGTCGTGGATCCGAACTAACGAAGCGGGACCACAATCGAACAGTGGAAGGTTGTCAGCTTAACACACATCCGGACGCTCACCATCGGATCATAATCGAACTTACATACATAATTTAATTTCTAAACCCTAACGCCCAAGCATACGAATCTTCACACTGCCAGTGCGTTCCCGAGTGCTTTTACGCTCACCCCAAATGTCTTAGGTCCTTCTGCAGTGTGCTGCAGCCAAGGGATGGGTGTACGAAATCACCGAATTTCGTCGGTCACTCGTGCCACACACGCCACCGCCGGCACAAACGCAATTTAACAGGAAAGACTTATTTTAGCACCTCACTTGCCCTTTTTGGCACGCCTACAGCCCTTTTTGCACTTCGAACACGACACGGCAGATGACCGCAAACACTTTAACGTCACAGGGATCGGAGATCAGTTCTTGCTGTACCGCACGGGAACACGCTGGAGCAACAAATGGTTGATGCCGAAGACAACGGTTTACCTTTTATACAACCGAAAATACAACCGGCAGCAACCCTTTTCTAGCCCTAACGCCTGCCCGCGCAGCAGTCAGTCAGGCAGTGCCGGGTCACATCCTCACCATTCGCCGCTTCGGTTCGGTTGGTGGCTAGAACGAGACGACATCATGCCGAGCCGAGGGATACGCTGTCTGGTGTGCCAGCGTGCGCTTGCTGGTTTGCCTTATCAGTCGGTGCGAGCTGCAGAGCAATCCAAATGGGAACCAACCGTCGGTTCGGTTGCAGCCACTGTAAGGGCATCATGCATTTGTAGCTTGCGTCGTGATGAGTTGGTGCTGGGCAGATTCCTAGTCCTATTGCAAGCTATGGCTGGAGGAACTGCACGCTCGGGAAGTTTCTGTTCTTGGTCAGTGGGGAACAAGGATAAGGTGATACATTGGAGTGTAAAATTAGTCTCTTAGTTCTAATAAATCGCTTGTAACGTTTAAGAGCATTATACTCCCAAAAAACAGAACGAGTTTGCATAAATTCCACAAATGCATTGAACGTACAATGCTACAGTTTGTTTGTATTTTTGCATTATCGTTGGTGTGTACAGTAAATTTTAATTTCCTTAAAAAATAGTCAAAAATGTCCTGTGGATTAATTTTAAACAGAGTTTTAGATTGCTGTCGTTGGAACGTTGAGGTTCTAGTTGTGATTTTCGTTTACACGTTGTTGCTTAAGTAATATTTTTGAAATCACTGTCAAGTAATTAGTAACCCATTTAATTCTCCTATTAATTAACAGCCTTTGTCTGATCGCACACTGCCAAAGATACAAATTATTATTTTGTATCACTGATGTATCACATTGCAACACCACGAAAATGCCATTTTTCCAATGACTCAGCTGCAATGATTACCGTACCGTAACGGTGTACTGCGAAGTGTGTAATGTTGCCTTTTGCTAGAACATTCAAGCTTCTTCACAAGCTGGCCATGTTTATGGCTGCTGGCTAGTACACTACGCACTGCAACCTTTTACAACAGTTTGGCTTCTACGCTGATGGGTTTTGGAATCGAAAAGTGCAAACAGATCATGAACCGATAAAGCACCATCCCTATCGATAAAACGTTCGCAGAGCAATTATGATAAATTTATAACCATTTTTATCATCCATTCGTTGCACCTACTTCTTAACCGTTAGCCGTGATTAGTTCCTGTTTCGTTCCTCGTTCTGCACTTTGCAGCAACCCAATGCACGATGGTTCGACTGCACTGGAGGTGCAATAAAAAGCGAATCAATAAACGGTTTACAGTGTATTTAATAATAACTGAAGAGAGTGTGAGTATGTTACTGTTGGGTAAAATTAATGGTGAATTTTAGATTATAAAACTACGCTTTTTTACAGTTTGTAATTTATTTTATGTTTGTAATCTATTTGCTACATGTTTTTTTTTATTTTTTGTTTTAAACTATGCTTTCAAAAATTATGCTTCAAACATATTGATACAAACTGTAGTAGTTCCTTATCTCTACACAACTTATATACCATCTTCTAAGGAAGTTTCTTGAGCTATTCCGTTGTTCCACACAGCAGTGCCTGGCAAGTGTAAATCGTCAAAGAATTCCAGTAATGGGAACTCAAAACATCTTTTGCGTCTATAGTCAAAGAAGAAAAAGGAGTAGCTTTCGATGACAATTGAAAAAAAAACACGTTCATTTTTACTCCTTTTTTAAAATATGATACAAGCTGTCACACTTAAAATAAATAAATAAATAAAATAAATTGTGAACTCCTGTCTACAATTATTTATATTTTTATAAATAACAAACACAACTGCGGTTTCCTTTGGGCGTTTGAAAGAGCAATAACTTTTATTGTATTTAACTATAATAAAACTGATCTTCTGTTCCCGTTATACATGTAGCTCGTGATTTTGAAAAGCAGGCTTACGTGTATTGTCCACCTTGAACGTATGTGTATTATCAAAAGCACTTCGAATGCTCTTCTTGCATGAGGGTTAGAGTACGCACTAATTCTATTCTGAATTTGCCGGTTTCTTGTGGAATGTAATAGTAATATCTAATGAAGAGGCCAGTATCAGCATTCAACCTTAGCTTACATGTACAATTTTTTATTTTATTAATGCTAAAACATGTAGAAGAATTACGGTCCAGTGCTTATTTTTAGACAAACTTATCCACAGTTTCATTGACGCCTCGTCGATTCTTGAGAAGATTAACCTCCAGGCACACAGTCTTGTGGTTTAGGATTCTTATGAAAATAGATTTCAGTTCGTATTAAAAATTTCAGTTGCAATGAATTTTATTTATTACTTTTTTTATCAAATTGGTAAAAAATAACATGCTCTTTAGATAATAAAATTGAATGCTGTATAAGTTAAAGGAACATAAACATGAGAACGTTCTGCCTTTGAGTAACACCATAAGGCAAGTCACACAAAACTAGGTTACACACTTAAGCCTCCAACGTGGTCTTCGCTAACACGAGCTGCACAAGAGAAGCTTCCTAAAACGCGTGCAGCGTATGTAGGGAGCTAATGCTAATAATGAAGATAAACAGCAAACTATAGCAAGCATAGGTCATGTAATTTTGAAGTTTCTTTGCGTGCACAAACACAGCAAAGCAGTAAGCGGTGTATGCAACAACGATTAATTTTGGCATGTAGGGAACGAGATTCCGCTTGGAACAAGGGCATTTGCAGGCAGATTATGAGAAATTTTAAATTTTTATCAATCACACCTAGAAGTAATAACTTTAATCTAAAAAAAAACAAAATTACTTTGAATTAGAAATTAATAATAAAAATAATCTTCTACAAATATGACAAATTCCGAGATTTTCCACAAGAAAAACCCGATTACGCCCAACCGGAAACACGGCGTGCGTTTTGCATGAAACTTTATCACAATCTTTCAGCATCCAGCTGTTTCACTTCCGGAAGAGCAAAAGTCACATTCACGCCCTACCATCGAGCAAACCAAACAAACCACTCGAAAAAATACTCGCTCCCCGCAGTCCTGTAGGTTGTGTTCTTTCCACTGGGCTTTTCCCCCACTAGCAGCCGGCCCTGTTGCTAACGATAGCTCGATTGTGAACGACATTTGTGCGCGCATAGAATCACTTAATTGAGAAGTATCTCGTGAGGTGTTCGGGGTACATAATTTCCACCACATTCGGGTGGGTAAATGTCCGATGGCTGGGCGATATTTTGGGGAATAGTATCAGTCAGCTTTTTGATTAACTTTTTGCCACCTCCACCTCATCGTTTGAGCAGAGCAAGCTTTTTTGTCCTAGCTGTGGTTCATCATCGTGTCTAATGCCACGTGGTCAAGCATTATTAAACTCTGGAACGTGATGTTCCTCATGTGGAGCGAGAGGGAAAGAGAAAGAGCGTGCGTCTTTCTACGTACGAGCGCATGGTTAGCGCAGCTAGTAGTAAAGATACACTACAGATAGTGATGGCGCGTTTGATCGATGGCTTCCGATAGCTTCATGATAAATGAACTTAACCGTTGTCGAATTCTACGACCTCAAAACAATATATGCAAAAATGCATTGCTTAGAAATAGCTTCCCTATGTTTAATATTACAAGCCAAACAGTCCTCCAGACATAATCAATAGAGTAGGAAAATCGTTACCTTACTCACAACAAACACACGAATATATAGTTTATCTATCAAAATTGACAATATTGTATGCCTCGCGGTTTCTCCTACGAAAGATGTAGGCGCATTCCAAGGCTCTGTTCCCTGTACATGATTGTGTGCAACGAAACGCACCGAGAAAAACGAATTGCCTGAGATTGGTCTCGCTTCAAATGATTGCAATTGTGACTGCCATAACGTACCGCACAAAGCATTATACTTGCCTTACCAAGACTTGACTCCCAGTGCTGCCCACCTCCTGTTGGATTGTCTATTCCGCGGTTGTGATTCTCAATGGCTCACTGTGTACCCGGGGCGATGCTACATCGCATTCTAAGAAATCGGAACACAATGAAAGTTAAGCTCATTCATTACAAACTCCTAATACGCACACACACCGTTACGAGTGACTGGAAATGAAACAGTTAAAACAATCCGAAGAAAAGTCTATTATGCAGAAAGAAATTGTGGTATTTGAAGCCCACGTGTGACTTATATTTGGTATCGTAGTCATTGAAGATTTTTATCAACGCTACAACAATTATTGCGTATGATATTGCTTAAGTGAAAAGTTCCTCATTTAGCTCACAGATGACACAATTTGACTAATTTTGTATAACTATGAAGATAAAACCATTTAAGATGCTTCATAGATTCAATGCAATGTTCGGTCCCTGCATTTACAAAAAATCACATTCAACAAAACTATTGACTTGCCTACCCAGTTGGTCATTTAACAAGTTATCTGGAGCTTTCGCCATGGCAGTCGTAACAATACAAGTACGATTTTTTCAGCACCTCCAGGCCCTTGGCTATTAGTTGCTATACCGTCTTGACTTTATAATGACGATGACTTCTCATACTGAGTTATTGTCCCAAGGGAGCTGTCGCATTCATAGATGGAAAAGTTTTTTTTTGCCAAAAAACAGTCCATTCACTCCATAATTTTCTTCATTATTTCCTCTGAATCTGAATTATGAGTCAAACGTTTGTTATTTTGTTATTTTGTTATTTTATTTGTTGAATTCAACGAACCATATGTGCGCCCTTGGAACGACTTTTTTTACGTTTATATTTATAGTTAACATTTACTGTTTTATAATCAACAAGTGATGGGCCGCTCTGTACTTATACAAATAAGGAACGCAGAGCGCGACAGGTCTGGTTCAAAACGATCACACACGGCGTTGAATTCGCGGCACATGACGAGGAACGGTACAGAGGCATCAAAACGAGTACGACGTTCCCCTACGTCAAGAAGTGATCTAGCACGGGGCGATCCGGGATGTAAATGTTGATTACAGAGAAAAGCGCCGATGAGTCGTCGCGATTGTCAATTAGAACTGCGACAAATAGTCTCTGCGCGTTACAATTCCGCTGTTTCAGCGACTCCAGGCCAAGTAACGCGCAACGTCCATTGTAGTCCAGCTGGACACTCCAATGAATTCCAGGCGAGCCAACGAGCGTGCCGATATGGGCCACCACACCACGGATGAATATTCCACTACGGACCGAACTAAGGAGCAGTACAGCAACTTAACGGCAATCGGGTCGATAAGATCGCGCGCAATCTTCTTCAGAATGCCAACTAGCTGATTGCCCTTACCGACGATGTGCTCTAGCTGGTCATGGAAACTCAACTAATCGCCAGGAGCACTCCTAGATCTCTGACGCAGCTTTTACGGACAAGGGCAGTGTCGTTAATGATATACGTACAGATTAAGGGATTACGCTTTCTGGCAAACGTAACCACAACGCATTTGTCAACGAATATCTCCAAGCCATTCGTACAGCACCAGGACTGGAATATTACGAAGAGAACCGGACCAAGGATGCTCCCTTGTGACACTCCTGAAGACCCGTTGATCCTTCGAGAGGTTTGGACCCTCATCTTCACACGATACGAACGGTTGGTGAGGTAGGACCGCATCCAGTTCAGCATTTGTCCCGGAAGGCCAAGAACCTGAAGCTTGGCGAGCAGCAACGAATGCGTAACACTGTCAAAAGCTGTCTTGATGTCCGTATAAATCGCATCGATTTGAAGGCCTGCATCGATGGTCTTGTGGCAGGTGCTGATAAACTCAACCAGATTGGTAGAAGTCGAACGCTTGGGGACGAACCCGTGCTGAGCGGTGCTGAGGTAGTTTGAGGCAGCAGCAAGAAGATGCTCGTACATGAGCATTGCTTGCTTCGAAAAATTTGCAACAATATACATATAATATACAATATTACTATAACAATATTACTAATCAGTTTCTGCTTCATTTGTTGGGTCGTAAAACACTATTTTTAACAGTATTCAAGTGGTTCAACCTGTATGCTGGTTGGGACCGAACCGTAGTGAACGAAACTTTCGTTCGCTAGCGGCTGATAGATGGCGCTGTGAACATGCTGCGCGAACGGCTACATTCACGACTGTTAGTACAAGAAGGCAAGTAGATTAGGAGTAGGTTCGTAAAATGATTGGCGTTTTTCTTAAAATGAAAAGATTTTTTATCCAAATATAGGTATGAAATTAGAAACATTGTCGCGTCGGAATGGAAAGAGTAAGGAAACAGAATATTATTAACGTTATTAACGTTATTCTGAACGAATGGTATAAGTATTATAAGCATCTCTCCTGAAGCTAATCTGTGATGGAACTAACCTAACTAACTAAACACCTGTTCGATCTGATCTCCTGAGCGTTCAATTCTCTTATTTTGCTTTCTCCTCTGTCGTCATTGTTGTGCAAAACCAGTCTATGTTGCTTTTAACCCCCTCAACACTCACACATGTAAGCAAGTGCCTATGGTCACGGCACGCACGCAAGACAGATCAGCATAAAACGATTCAGCATCTTCCAACAACCAGCCGTCAGTGAAAGTCACAAATACCATAAAACTGATATTCCGAATAATGGGTAGGAAAGAGATGCCGGCAGGTCTAATAGAATCAGGCGAGCTACGCAGATCGGCGGACGTCAGAAATTTTTTGGGAATATATTCCATTCCGTCCACACACGTCGATCCCGTTAGTCTGCAACTATCCGCGACCTTAAAATATGCCGTGAATTGGTAGACGGCGTCTCGGTTTTAGTGAACGCTTGAATCTGAGAACCGAGAGACGGGTTTACGCTAGTGCCGATAGTCGGCGTGCGAAAGAGTTTGATCAAATTGTGATAGTATTTTTTTTTGTTGCTCATCAAATGTTTTTGTACGGCTGGTAATAAGATTAAACGTTAAATACACTTTAAAAGTCACAGTACTTTTAAAAACATTCATCAAACTCAGCTATGAATTACCCGTATATTGTGTGCGTGATCGTTTGCTTGCTGTCTATCAGTGGTATATGTGGCTTACGAACTCAGGATGCTCTACGATACGAAGTTCGGACATTACCAACCATACTGAAGGATTTTCCAACGGAAGAGTCGGAACCGGAAGAGGAACGGATAATTAACTTTGTTACGGTGCGTCCGGAATACTTTGAAATAAATCGTGCCCGACCAATTATCGACTGGATTACGGGCGTCATCGGTGCTCCAGTTTTTGCAGGCGATTCGTCGGTTCCGTCGCAAAATTGTACACCATGCAGTAAGTAAGAATAGAAACTTCCTTTGCTTGTCCAAAGCTGCACCGGTCGCTCGATGCACATCCTCGAAAGAAAGGCTTGACTTGAAGTTTTTCGATAGTTAATAAAAATGCCCAAATTTTCAGCTGAACAGCTGAATACATAGTTTAACATAGCCAATAAACTTTCTCATAATGCCAGAGAGCTGCGCTGGCGGTTTGTATAGGTTCAAGTAATGCTAGTAAGTACAATTTTCTGTAACAGATGAGTATAGAATCGAAGCAAAAAGTATTATTCTAGAATTCAACAGTCCTCAAAAAAACTGAAGATTTCTAACTGGATGTCCATAGTTGACAAAATTATAACTATAACTTTTATTACTTTAACTAATTTTTATCTTAAAATCCCTTTCCCAAAATCAATTACAAAATCACTTCAATATTTGATGCTTAATTAGTCAAACATTTCTGAAGATTCCTGTTTCCTGATTTGCACATTCCATCCTAATCGTAATGAAGACATTCTTGACATGTAAGCAGATCTTAGAAAAGAAGACTACTGAAAAAAAGAAGAGTCTTAGAAGAAAAGACCTAGTTCAGCCTAAAACATTTGGATACTCGAAAAAAGGCTTTCCCTCATGGTGGACTTAAATCAAATTTCAATGGCACAAACCATTAAAGCACCCAAACGATCCGTTCCAAATCTATTCCTTACTCTCACAACAGAATGTGGTTCGGTCGAACCAATAGGCGAACGAATAGTTGGTGGCACTTCGGTGGAAGACAACACTTTCTCGTGGATGGCCGCCCTCTACTACGACAATAAGTTTAGCTGCGGTGGTTCCCTGCTTTCGGATCGTTACGTCATCACTGCTGCCCACTGTACAACCAAGCCTGATCGAGCGTTGTTTCGCGTGCAGTTTGGTGTAAATGATCGTAGCAAACCGACCGTAACATCGATCGAGCGTAGTGTCAAGCGTATCCTAACCAACTGGTACAATGTCTTCAATAACAACAACGATATTGCACTGCTGGAGCTTACCTATCCCGTGTCGATCAGTGATCGTGTGATGCCTATATGTTTGCCACAGGCTACGGAAATGTACGAAGGAAGCCGTGGTATAGTAACTGGCTGGGGAAGGACAAAGGCTGGCGGTGGGCTGTCGGGTACGCTGCAGCAAACGGAAGTACCGATCCTAACGAATCGCGAATGCCGCCGGGCGGGTTATTGGGCGTTTCAGATCACGAACCGTATGATCTGTGCCGGGTTTCTGGAGGGTGGCAAAGATTCCTGTCAGGTGAGATGTTTTAGTTGAGCAGGATTAAGACCATATACACAATTTCATATCATTCTCTAATTCATTCGCTTCGCACAGGGTGATAGCGGAGGACCGTTGCAGGTACTGAACCCCAGGTCCAACCAGTACGAAATCGTTGGCGTCGTTTCGTGGGGTCGTGCCTGTGCCCAGAAAAACTTTCCGGGTGTTTACACACGTGTCAGCCAGTATCTGCATTGGATTAATCGTAACATTAAAGATTCGTGTCTATGTAGCTAAGGATCGAGTGTGTGACGCTTGCTCACTGATCCTGTGGCAGACTTGAAAAGGCTTTATTTTTTTAAAGTATCATACATTCTACAAAGTACAACAGCTTGGACGGAATAGATGAATAATGAACAGGCAATCCCTTGGGAAGCGATGTCCGCTAGTTAGTGGAGGATGATTATCAATAAATCGATCGACTACCCACACACACACAACGCTCTGTGTCGCGTGTTTCATCTGAACTGTTACGAATTGTTGCCGAAGGACTTAAAACAGCCTGGCAACGAGAGCGACGACCACAGCGACGAGCATACCGATGGAGCTGACTGCCGATGCGCTAGCTGGAAGATCGAGACATTCGACGGGCTGCGGGCTCAGGTTTTTGCACAGCGCATGACGGAAGCTACGCACGGACAGTTTCTGCAGTTCATCATCGTACGTCTGAAAGAGGAGGGAAAACGTGTTTGTGTTAGGTGATTCCAGTAGATCCATGTTATAACTATGAACTGTTACAAACCTGCTTGAAGGCAACGGTGGGGACACTCTTAAGTGGTGATTGCAGCTTGTTGGTCACATCACCGTATTGCTTCAGCAGCTGGCTACCCTCGGTACTGTTCGCACACTCCATGATGGTTTGCCACTGTTCAATCTTAATCTCATCGGCACAGCGCTTGGTCGGGAACGCGCCATCCTTCAGCTGAGCCCGATGCATCAAACAGTTCACGTACTCCAGCGTAAGATCTTCCTTCGAGATATTGGGCTGGTACGAATTGCCCTGGATGTGCTGAATAGCACACGCGTGCACCTTGTTGCCGTAACATTCATTTTCTCCGTGATGGCACGTGAACATCACATCCGAACCTTGCGTCGTATAGGTGGACTTGCCGAACGGTACCAGATGCAGCTCTAGATTCTTCTTGAAAGCCTTAGCCACGGGGTAAAGTTGATCGTTTACGAACGCGGCACTATCGGGGCAGAGCGACTCGTAGTACACATATACGGGCACCTGCAAGTTGAACAAACATTACACAAACACAACATTAGCATGTGAACCATAGTTTTCGAATGTCGCGTACTATCCATCAATTAAGAAACGGTTTGCAAAATAATAGACACAGAACATGTCCGGCGTACTGTATAGACGTGCGAGTCACGTTCTGTGTCTCGCACGCCGCCGAAAGGTATACATTACTGGAGCCATTTTTGAATTTGAAATAGTGATGCATCGTCTTCTAGGCATTTATAGCAATCGCTTGTACCTTGTATTTTTTGCTCATCTGACGAATAGCGATTCTGCTTCATACACACTTGTTACGCTTCTAATGATGCCGATGACCTTCCGAAGACCTTTGTCGTATACCTTTATAGATTCTATCCAGCGTGTGTGATGTCATTGCCGTGTTTAAGTGTTAACTTCATCAAATACCGGACAGCAATCAATGGACGTTCAAATACCACCCATGAGAATGGCAGACACACATACCGAATGCAAATGCATTATTGGCATTTGTTTTGCACAACAGACTTCAGAATCAATTTTGTCAATCAACAGTTCTACAACTGTGTGATATTAATCTTTAAGTAATTATTATACAAACAACAAGTCAAGCGTAAAACAAACATGCATGTATGAAAGCAACAGCATGCGTGTGGAGAGGATCATTCGTGTAAGGAATAATTTTCTCGTTGGTTTATTACAATTATGAATGACTTGTTCAAACATCGAAATTAGGTCACGATACGAACAGAACCTCACCTTTGCGAGGTAATTTTGTTAAACACATAGCCCCATTTTTCTCCAACCATATCATTCACAAGTAAGGAAGAAAATGGTTTGCATCATTAAAAGGCATTACAGTTGTATCGTAACAGTATTTTAAGATAATTTCTACTAGACTGCATTGGAATCGAAATAATATTATTGCTGCTAATCGAATAATTATTGCTCCTTAGAGCCGCGGCCCGGCGGTAAAGGATTCAACAGGGCCGGTTTTTATATGACAGGATAGGGGTTCAAATTCCATCCGGACCGATCCCTCTGACCTGTGAGGGCTTGACTATCCAACTAAGTGGTATCAACAAGTCTAGTAAACCGTTTGTTGACCGACGTGACCTAGTACAAGTGGGTCGTTAAGCTAAGAAGAAGTAAGATCCGTCCTAATCATCCAAAGGACCTTGTCGTCTGAAGGACTAGGATGTCAACCAGGTAGAGGACACCTCGTCAAGAGACATTCTCGTTAGAGTAGTTCCCCGTCGTCTGTCTAGGTCTTGTGGTGGAAGCAGTTCAAAACATTAACTGACTCATGTTTTGTGTGTCATTTGAGTCATTCCTACCATTCGAGTCATTCCTATCATTTAAGAATTAATTTTAAAAATTTATTGTTAAAATTGTATGGATAGCATACCTTTCTTCTACTTTTGTTATATAAACCAGTTTACTGTTGGGGAACAATTCACATTTAAGACGTTCCAAGGCCAAGACTACCAGGAAGTGAATTTATAAAAAATGAACATGCTTTTTAGTAATTAACGTACTATAAGCTGCCATTATTGTAATATCAGAGTGATCATGCACCGAAATCCAATACTGTTTAGCTTGCTGCCATAAAACATACAATCACGCAAATGGAAAACATTTCCTTTGCCGTTGCTTGAACAAAAGACCGCTAATGTGTCACATAAATCATTTTATGCGCTTTTTTCCCCCTTATGGTTTAGCCTTGGAATGAGCGGAACTTTCTTGACCTTGGCACAAAACACAGCAAAACAAAACGTTTTCTTTTCTCCCCAATACCTAAAGGCCAACACCTATCGCATCTCACCTGGATCTGGTGTGCTTTACATTGGAAAAGCTTCATCGAATTTTTAAACACGATCAATATACGAAAGGGAGCTTTAAAAATAGTATAAATGAGGTGCTGAACATTTTGCATACACTTGCGCTATTGATTTTGACCAACCGTTGTACGGGGAGGTGTATGCAAATCGTCCAGTAGAATGTTACGCCATGGCATGAAATATAAAAGCTACGTCAGCAACAATAGCAACAATAACAACAACAACATCCAACTACTCTTGCTCGTACTGGGAAAAGCTTTCACATTGCACTGGGTTTTTGGCATACTACTCACTCATTGTCCCACTTTTTTTTGGGTGGAATTTGTATAGGAAGCGCCACTGTATTTCGTAAATTACTCCCAACAACGTCTTCTGGTGCGTTCATGTGCATTAGCAAATCATTCGCGCGTATTTAATCTTTCCGGCGTTCTTTCCCATCAACAACTAGACCACAATTTCTGTTCGCTATCGTTATTTCAACGATTAAAATGCCGGGTTAGTTGGCAGCTCGTTGATATTCGCGGTTCCCTGACGGGACAGGCCCAAGTTTCGTGTCTGTTGGATAAACAAAAATCTACCCATTAGGCATCACAAAAAGATCGTGCCCAAACTACGAAAGGAAGCGAAAGAGAACAAAATTTCCACGCCGCATACACGATGGCGCTTGGTGGCCACACCTTAAACGGGGTTGCACTTGTGTCGCGCGTCGTTGAACCCTCTTTCTCTCTGCTACAAAACGCCTTTTTTTACCAATACCCACACACCCAAGAGGTCACAATAGAGTGCAAAGCCGGGCGCCGCGCCCTTCATCGCAGTCGATCGACGATCACAGCGATCGTGCGAAATAGAAGACGCACACACACACACACACACATACAGAGCACATCATAACACAAGCCGGCTAAACCATACTTACTTTCGATTGTCCATAGCAGGCGACAGCGAAGACGCTTAATAGAAGAACGCTCTTGTACATCTTGAAGCAACAGGTATGCACAGTTGAAGCCCTCAAAACACACGTACACTGCGCACACACACACCCAAAGATCGATCCACGAAAAACGGGTTACGGAATCAAACGATCTTCCCTTTAACGTCCGGGGGTGCGATCTTTCCAGATATGGAAGAGGTAGAAGAAGCAGCAGCAGTTGAATTTACACGAGTCGCGCGTCTGTTCACCTCGCCACGATATTGTGTATCCGGGACAGGCGTTGTCGAGGAAGCGCTTCTTTTCGCTGGAACCGTTGCACACGAACTGAACGATGGCGTTGTTCGCTGTGGGTTGGGAACTCGTTTCAAACTCACATAAAGCGTGCACCGCGGTCGTGTGTCCACAGCATACCAGCTCAATCGATCTGTGCGGTAGAGCGGGTCAGCATATGTGTGTGCTTTTCTCGCTTTCGTACATTCGGTTGGCTCAGCAGCGGCAGCACCTACAGCTCCACGGGATCGTTTACTACGGCATTCTAATGCATAGCAATGTTCTAACTGTACACAGGCAAACAAATACCTATGGTTGAAGGAAATAATATGGTAATAGTTGTTCAACTTTTTTACCAACAAAATATAAAGCTTTTATTGGTGTGAGTGTATTTCTGCAATTGTTTTCATTTTAAACATTTAAGCTCATACTTGTTGTGCTTGATGTTTTGTGTGGTAAGAATGTATTACTCATCATCTGTTTACACATCCAATAATTCATTAGCCTGCAGGTGCCATTCGCCATTTAAACGCAAACATTCCTTCCCAGGTACGGTGAAAAAGCTCTACAATAGACCAGTAATGTCAAACACATTTTGATTCTTGATTATGAATTTCACATTAACAGGGAAAAAAGGAAAACCTCGAAATGGAACTGTAGAAGCGGTCATTTCGATCTTTCGAATTGGGCTTGTTTGCAGTCAAACGCGAGGTCCAAACTTTCAATGACTTATTTATGGCTTATGTATCGATGACTGTAAACTGAGCATCTTAACGTACCTTAAGAATACATCTAACTGAGATCGTAGTTTGTTGTCGATGTCATCTTGAGTGCACTCGTTGCACAGCCTTGTTCAAAGAGCAATTGGCCGAGCCTTTCTAACGATGCATAACAATTGACTGGACCACCTGTGGATTGGCTTGATATCGATAGTTCTAATAATCTTGCTCAGAAATTAGACAATGTTTAGGACATGTTCCTTGCTGCTTTTACTCCAAAACTCAATTGGATCAATTAAGCTTTTACTTCAAAACTTTTTTGGATCAATTGGCAATATGTAAGCACGCGGAGCCCTTATGTTTGACGTCTCTGCTTAGTTCAGTTGAAGGGAACGTATCACGTGTCCGTACTGAAGGCTTTGCTATTGCTGAACAATTCAACAATTGCGTTATCGATAAATGTTAACGCTAGCAGTTTGTAACATTTTAAACACATTCAACTTTTTGCTCCATTGGAATAACGATACACACAAAAAAAGGCCTCTCAGAATCAGAACCGGTATTTGCATAATCAAACTAGCGATGTGAAGCTTTCACGGCAACGTTCAGCTTTCTACCGGGAAGATGGTATTCTTGGTATTATTGAATTGATATTTTTAGCATTCAAACCCAACGCGAAAAAGCACACAACAACAAGAACCGGCGAAAATTTTGAGCAATAAAAAATTCTTCCCGCTTGTGTGATCGTGTGGCGATCGTTCTGTATCTGGTCCTTAGTTCCTGTTTTTTAGAAGATGTTCGGATTGAAACAGGTTTTTTGGGTAGCTAACATTAATCCCAACAGAATCATAATAACGTTTTACATAAATTTGAATAGCAAAGATGATTAAGGCTTGAATGGACTTCTAGCATTTTGGCTATTACTCATAAAGTAGAACTGCTTCTAGCAATGGACTGGCATTGAACGCGTTCTGAGAGAAAAAATATTCTAATTAGCACACGCACGTTAACCACCAACATTTGAATGTATCTGAATAATTTTTACTTTGGTATAGTATTGAACCAAAGTGTTCTTGGGTGCGATATCAACCTATCAGTTCTTCTAAAACAGATGCACGAAAAAATATGATGAAAATATAAACCTATGTGATATGGAGTTTTCTTTTTCCACACAGAGCACAGAGCATTGAACAATTGATAACACAAATTTAACAATTCTTACACTTTTTCTTAAAACTTTTATTTACAAAACATACGGAGCTCCCACCAAAAACATACTTGCTGTTAGTCGCTCAGCACCAAACCTTTGCGCTTAAGGTCAGCTTTAGCCTCTTTAATCTGTTCCATCAGTTCCTTAGCAGCTTCCTCGCAGTTGTTGAAGGTGAAAGTTCGATACAGTACCACGGTGGCAGAAAAGAGCTATGAGTGAAAGAAAAATACTGAACGTGACACCAGTAGCCAGTGGAGTTTTTCTTTCCATTTGCTTACTTACTCCAAAAATTAACACCAGAAATATGGGTGAAAGCTTAATTTCCAGCATGTACTGATCCAACAGTTCATGTTTCACTTGGCGTAGAATAATTGCGAAATATACGCTAAGGAAACAGGCCGCAGCCATAAACCATTCGAACAGTTTCGTCATTGCGCGTCGTACGTCGATGAATTTACAGACCGAGTAGTTGGAATATGGGTCCGATAGCACTTTCCCGGTTTGCTTACCGTAATATTGAAAGGGCCTAAAAAATTTTTGTAAAAAGGAAAAACTTGCATCAGTTTTATGGTTTGCTGAGCTGTGGTGATCTCAACACTTGGTTTATTGTGCTTCTTGCTTCAACATTGGCTAAAGTCTTTTGAGCAAAGAAAAGTGATTTTACCTTTATTCTACTGTTGATCCTCACTAATTCCTAGCACGTTCCTTTACGATGGAATTATCTTGCACTTCTTTTCGTTTCACAGCATGGCACTTGTTTCTAAAAATGCTATTTATTTGGAATGTTTACAATTATTTTGAAGTTAAATAGAAATGCATGCATTAACTACGAGGGCAGAGATGACGACCAGGCGTGCGAATGAAACAGCATGTGCCGGCTCATGTGGTTGTCTCATTCTATGATGCCGTGCTGTCAAAGTACAAAAAATGCTGTCAGTTTGGTTGGTATAATGTCCTTTCCAGTATACCAGTTCAAATTAACTGTTAACTCAACTTATCTGTTGGAGAAACATTTAGAGGCATTATAATAAGATTTTTCTCTTCATTTTTTCACATTGGAGTGAACAAAAAAGCATTTTTTTGAAATATTTAATAAGAACAAATAATAGTTAGCGCGCGGTTTGGTTGTAGAAGCGCTAGCAGCAACGTTAGTCACAAGGAAGCAAGGAGGTTATGGAATCTCATCCAGACCGTTATCTCGTAGCAAGGACTGGCTACCCGGCTTTGTGATATCGATATATTTAGTCACCCTTTACCTAGCCGGCATGACCACATAGGTGGTTTAGTCAAGACAGGCGTCTGCCTTTGTACCCTTTTATTGAACAAAAGCTTGTAGAACTCTCCAAGCTAAGCGCTAAACACTTTTATTAATAACTATCTTGTTAATAACTATACAACAAACGAGATTCAAACCCACATTTAAGGTGTATATTACTGGTAACTGGATTTATTTGCAAGAAGCGTTTACCTTCACCTTCACAAAAACATTCCACACATGAACATTCACACTCGACACGAGCTCTTATACCCTAGCAACTCCGGAATCTGTATGGCTTGTATTCTGAAGTTGGTCTCATTGGTGTTCAGCGTACCCGTCAGAAACTTCTGCAAACGGCACGTCAACACCCACAGCTCTTCGGCCCCTTTGCGGTTGCGTACGATCTTCACACCGCTGGGAAACTGCAACGTTTCACTGTTCTGGGAAATGATGCGCATGTTCGACGGATTGTACGGTGTCGTCGAATCCCAGCAGCCGATTGCATTCTGTGCCACCAGCCCAAAGAACAGATTCCCATTGCTATCCATTGCCTCTGCGGCGGTCTGCGATGGACGTGTACCTATTGGCCGGAAAGCTCTAGGTAGCGATTCTGCACTCTCCTCCCAAACGGTGTCATTAAGCAGCACGGAGGTTCGGACCGCATTCTCCGTCACTGATGCCAGTGCGTGGAAGTACAGCAGCCGATCGTTGGACGGGCGCCAGTTTGTACCGTAGTTCGATGAAAATACCACATTATCCGATGGTATGCGTGGAGACAAAGCCATGGCCACGATTCCATCCATCAGATCGAAGCTCTCGTTGGCGATGGTGAAGGTGCCATGGTCCGGGTTGGGATGCATTTGCTTGTTGGTTATGCGCCACGATTTGCCTTTTGCCATATCGTACACGATCATGCCCGGTGCGGTGACATCCGCCATGTACACTTTCGTATTCTTGCACGATCCAAGCGGTGATGGGTCCTGGACATCTACGAGCTGTAGCGATGGAATGTAGAATTAATGAAGATTACATAAACAAAACCCGTACGTAGAAAGGCGCTCGAACGATCGTACCAAGTTCACCAACAGCGAGAGTTCACAGACAAGCTGGCTAGCAGGGATTTGATAGCGATGGATCAGTGTGTCGGTTTTCATATCAAACACCAGCAACTGTGGCAGACAGATACGTTTTTCTCCAATCTTTCCTGTATCAAGTACCCACATTCGGTTACATTCATCGATCTGTTGGATGGATTTAAAAGAAAAACGTTACAATAGGCCTGTACAAAATTGGATCTTGTAATATTGATGCAAAACTTTTACACACACACACACACACACATACCTTTATGCGGAAAACGGACACAATTCCTTGACAGTTATTGCTCTCCGGAAATGCCTGTATAGCTGCGGACGGGTAGGGTTCGATCAGTGGACCCGATGGTCCCTGAGTTTTACTCACTTTACCCAGTGTATAGGGGATACCCTCCACAAACCGGGGAATAGTTACAAACAGCCGAGAACGAGCAGGATCTAAGCGCACAAGGTTGTAGAATTTTAAATATTAAATCATTAATAAAGTGTCCTGGCTGGCACCATTGTTCGTGTAGCTAAACTTACTAGAATAATCAACATCCATGTCGAGTGGAACACAATTCTCAGGAATATATCGCCCCGATGCTAGCGCCTCTTGCCGTTCCTGTGGTGTCGAGAATGCAAAGTCAGCTGCTTTCCATTGAGTGACGCTCTTTAGCTGCTGACCGAAATATTGAGCCCAGGCTAGATGAAGCGACAGGCAGATCAGCAGAACCTGCAGTAGCAATCGCGATCGTGGTGCCATCTTTGGAGTGTTCTATCGATGAAACGATGTAAGCAGTAATTAACCGGCAAGTTTAATGTTTCTTTGCGGCAAGTCTAAAGCGAACTGACTTCAAATCCTGCCCAATTCATGTATATAAACGATTCGTAATGTATGGGCGTGGGCAGGTTTTTGATAGTTGCATTGAGCAACGGGAAACAAGTACGTTACAGCTAGAAACTAAACCCCTTCTGGCGCGGCACGCACGCACCATCGGAAGAAGCAGATTAACCTGCTTACGTAACACCGTATCGCAAACTCCCTGCGCTGATCGTGAACAAGGATCATATGTTGATCGTCCTTGGCAAATGGTAGCTGAACAAGTTTGTCCTAATCCGTGGCACGCGCTCATGGCACACTCGAATCAACTGTAACACCTGATGTCCCTGAGCGTGAAAGATAGCGTCAGGCAGGAGGAGTTCGTCATCGTCGTGCTCCTGTCAATCAACTCGATCGATCGTGTTTGTGTGTGTGTGCTCGGAAACAAGATCGTTCAACTGTGAACTTCAAATTCCACGCATAGCTAACAAAAAAGTGGCTCGCGCAATGGAAGGGAATGGAAGAATGGTGTGTGGTTTTCACATAGAAGCGGTTCGACTTATGAACTCATATTCACGGTCCACCAACCATGCTGGCGTGCGTGCGTGCTCACTCACGTCATTAGCGCCCCAGTGCCAGGTGCAAAAGTGTCTTCAGCGCAAACCCCGGAAACACGATAACACACCCTAAACTGCACGCCCAACCGTGTACGGTTGCGGTTCGGTTGAGCCGAGAATGGATAGAATACGTGGTGTACTGTTTTCTAACCCTGACTAAAATTAGCCATTGGACTTGCTGCAGTAACAAGCTGCAAAACTTGTTATCGTTTAACAGCCTTGTGGCGTTGAATTTAGTTGTAGCTTTAACACCTTGCGTGGTTGTTCTGCGGAACGATCGATTGTTTTCTTACGGATAAAGATTAATAGTTTAACGTTCAAGTGTTGCTGTACTTCAACACGTGTTGTACTTAGTACGCGATCGGAACATTGCTTTGTGTTTTATAAAAAATGTTTTACAAGTCCGTGAACAAATCAATGCAGTACTTCAAAACAAATTAATCGCTTCGGATTCATCGCTTCCGCAGGATTCACAGTTTATCATCACGAGTAGTTACGTGCGGTGTTGCGTAGTTGTACTAATAACGCGGTTAATAACTGATCTTCGTGGACTTTGCTTTCTCCGAGTGCCGAGGTATGTAAGCAAGATCATAAAATGACAGAAAGTATGGGTTAGCTAGTTCAACTGATCATTTGTCACCGACTTAAGGTGGTTTTTGCGACGATCGTTTAGCCGGTTACTCAATTGGATCCTTTTTGCTATTATCGCTTGCTGCCAATAACGGTTTCCTTATGTGATTTTCATATTATTTACGTGTTTTGTTTCCTGCTTAAAGTGTACAGCGTATTTGTCGGTGTGTAAGACATGTTATACATTTTACGTGATACATTTTGGATGGAAAAATAATTACTAAAACCAAGGAATATTAGATCATTCCAAGTTACTTTAGTATGAACCATTCGAAAATTAAAAAAATCATCTTCTTGTTTCCTTCGGGACCTAGAAATCCTTTAAATGGCTATCTTTTCTGGCTTCATTTGGTTAATGTTACGTTTACTCAACACAACTTCAAATTTAGCGTTTGTCCACAGTTTCAGCAATTACTCTGAGTTTTAGTCTCTTAATTAAAGTTTCTCTTCCATCCTTCTCTCAAATGGACCTTAAATGGCTTATCGATTGATGTTGGCGTGTTGAGCTCTTAAGTCTGCCTTGAACTGATCAAATACAATAAATAATAGAGGCTTCTGGAGATAAGCACCAGGTCTGTTTGCCCAAAAATTTACGAAAAAGTGTTCAACATCCTCTTTGTTTATTCAGCTTTTTTTTTGCCAGATATAAGCCAGTTATGTTCTTGTCAGGTAAGCACTTTGAAAGATATGATTTCCAGCAAGCAGTTAGTTGAAGTTTGCTTTTTTCAGCAATCTCAACCATTCCACTTTGAAAGGATCCTTGAAAGTCTTATCAATAAATACGCCCAGGGAACAGAATTGGCGAGTGTTTTAAGCCAACCGCCAGCTTCTTGAATTCTTCCATAGACTGAACCCTCATTTGGTCGAAAACAACGGCAAGGGACGCTTCTTAAGAAGAACTCAAGATCATTTTCCCGAATCTGTTGCTAACAGAGGTAATTATCTTCATGGTTCATCCAGCCTTTCTCTTGGTCTTGAAACCAAAATTCCACATGGAAGGAGGCATGGTTCTGCACAAGGAATCAAATAACTGGAACAGACTTACGCATGGATTGCAATTGTGTTTTTGAAGGTCTTCAACAAAAAGGTGCGTCTTATAAATAAGAAAACTGTGACCTGGAATATTTATACTAAAATTGCTAATAAACATCTACGATTCTTTTACGCCAACATGAGCAGACAAGAAAAAAACTCTGCAACCTTACAAAGTGCAGCTGCATTTGCCCTTTGTGCGTAATTCGAATGGTCTTGACAGTGTACACCAACATCATATCGCCACCGTAACTACGTCAAACAAATCTCAAACGAAACCCGAAACAAAAAGGCAACCGAGAATCAAGCTTGGACAGAAATCTTCCACTGCGGCTGTGTGTAACGCCTAAGCGCGCGAGCTTTCTACCACCCCGAGTTCTGAATTGTGGCCGACGTAAGCAATGTAAGTGCATGTTTTGGTTTTCATTCATGGGAACTATCGCTTGTATTTTTGTTTTCAATTCCGTCCCCTTCCAGCGAATTGCACTTATACAAACACACACACACTCACGCATAACCACACACCACAAGTCAAAAATGCACACGCGGGTTTAATTGCAATTCCACCGACTCGAACCACCGTTTATAAAACCTCCAAAATTGCGATACGGAATGTGATGCACCTTCAGTAACCTTGGAACGATTACTATCTTCAGCGACGCATGTAACGATTCTCTATCAGCCGAATGCCAGTGATCAACAATGTTACATTTAGTTTGCCTCACTAAACCGTGTCACCAACAAACACGACTGTGGTTCAGATGGGTGTGTTTAGCTGCGCATTTTAAAACCGCCAACCACATTAAGCACCAGTCACATTAGCATCCGATCAGCAGAACACAATTAACATCTCCAAAGAAACGCACCACTGACAACAAGTTTGCACACCTCCACGCTAAGATTGATCATGACTCTCTCGATCGTACTGCAACTTGCTGTTTAGCACACTGCACTTGGCACGAGATCGCGAGATCTCTCTTCGGCCTTTTCTCGGCTCAGCGTTACTGCCCTAGACAATCCCAAACATGTCCGCTTCTGGCCGTCCGGTCGTTTGCAAAGACAATCGCTGAGCGCGATGCACACGCACTGTGTGCCGCCAATGCTTGCGGAAATTGGCGCGCCCTCGCGCTACATGGAGCAACATCCAAAATGTGGTGCCTCCATCCATCAACACTGGCCGCACACAATCAGTCACTACAGCCGACCATGCGAACGGTATCGCAGCACACGGTGATGCTACTGTGCACGAGCCTCCATGCGACGGTTTGCTGAAGCGTGCAAGGTGTCCTTCCAAACACTTTCCCCCCGTCTGTTGGCCATCAAAAACGAATGGCTTGCGAGAAGTTTGATTTTTTCGCTTTTGTGCAATACGCAGCAAATATAAATAAAATTATCTCGTTCAACAAAAACGAAGCACTTACATCAACAACATTCATCCAGAAACACGTGCATACACGTTATGTGAAGTCGAATTCGGATTTTGTAGTACAAATCAGTTCCGTTTCGCGATGTTTTGTAGTTATTGTACGCTATTACAACACTCGCCAGATAGTAGCACTCGGTGTAACCTTTAACTAAATCTCTACCGACACAAGCCGAAATCTACAAAAAATTGAAGGACACACTTTCCACCGATCGACGGACGAAGCAATGCCGGGCGCGCGTTTCGCCTGCTTGCGAGTGGAGCTGTTGTTCTCTGCGCGATCTGTTCAACACTGTGCCGAGGTTTCCAGCCGATCGTTGCCGGTAGGCTGCCCCAACTTCACAGCGCACAACCACACGAAATACGTGCACAACTACACGCAACATGTGCGATCGCAGACCAACGACGATAGGTTTTAATGACCACAAATCCATGAAGATGTCTTGTTAGATGTTTTCTGTTCCGTCAGTTTCGCCGGTTCTACTCCATCGCAACCAGGAAGCGTGGAAGAAGGATTCGTAACAAGTAACTATACGAATCCATTTGAATAAATGCAAATGAAGGAGGTATTTTTAACAAAAAGTTTGGTAAATATGCAAATAATTTTACCCCCGTCACACATACGCAAAAAATAAACACGTATTAATTACTCTTTTAAAAGAGATCGTTACGGTCCGTTCTTTTATTTTGTGTCGTGATCGCTAAGGGGATGATCTGATCTGGAATCATTGCCTGATCTTTGTTTCCATACTATGACGTCACCTTGATTAATCCATCTAGCGCGCGAACTTTGCTATCGATTGGGGATTTTTCATGCAGTGGAAAAAGCAGGTTTCTACGCGCCAACAATAATGCTGTGCTAATTTAACGCTTGTGCACATTCACTGCAAAAAGGAGGTTGTAATGCATCTAATGTAATGTACACAAGTTCCAGCTTTAAAACATTAAACCAAACTGAATACTGACGCAAAGCATTCGTTAATATTCATCAATATTGTAACAACTATAGTCATTTCGTATTTTCAATATGAATCCAATATGAATCCTTCTACATATGCTAACAGGCCTTGCCGGATATGTGTACGTCACTGTTTGCACCATTAATGGGTTTCCAATGTTATCTAAATTTGTGTATTGACGGCTTTAAGCGGGATCGTTGCCCTTCATATAGGTTTTACTATTGCGCTCTATGGCATTTTTGTATGAATATGGAATAAGTTTCGTAGCTCGGAAACTGTTGATCTTACTTTGTCAAAAGTTATCAAAAATAAAAGCCTAACTAACTAACTAATCATTTGCAGTCGGTTCCTTTCGTTGGCTTTGTCCTTCATTTTATACCTCATTAATTAAGCTTACAATATATCTTTCCCGTCACGGGTAAGTTGCCATAGTCATCAAAGAACAAAAGAAAAACAAACCTTTCGCCGTAACGTAACATACGATTTCATCTTATTTAATGACTGGTAAGGACAAATGGTCGAATACGTCCCAAACTAACTTTAAGGTGAAACACTTAAATCATTGTAAAATATCTCTTGGAAGTTACAGATAAAAAAAAACATTTAAAAATTAAGTTTATCAATATACGATAAAGCACTAACAATAACAAACCTATTTAGCAGTCCTTATTTACTTTTACTTAGCTCTACAACAAAAAAACTGAAGAATAAGGTCTCACCCAACCCGATACTATTGTATGTTGCCTCCGATATTGCAAAGTTCAACATGATTTCAAAACCGATTAGTCCGGTCGCAAAAACCACCCAAATGATAACCACACCGGGGTTAGGTGCCTATGAAAGAGAACTCATACGGCTGGGTCGAAGGTCTGCCGGATAGATCAGTTTTGTCTTAGGCAACTGGCAAACAACAACCATGAAAGATGAAAGCACATGATCGATGTTTTGACAAGTCACGATCGAATGAGATAAGTAGTGCTACGCTGCTTAATAAACTACTGCACTTGCTAGCAATGAAGAGATATTTCGGTTCAAATTTCTTCATCCTACATTTCACATCGATCAAGTTTCATTGGAAAACTAATAACCCCTGTAAAACATCATTGATTTATGGTATTTCCTAACACATTGTGGGTCAATAGTACAACAGTGAACAGGTTACAATTTTTTGAAAGAATTATCACCGATAAAGTGGTTCCGAGACAAGCGAAACAATACTTTTTGTTAATTAGAGAAGTGCAAAACGTGTGCAGAGTGGGGTTTTGTAGCTATTTTCGTCAAACATCCTTTCCCAATTTGAAGGTGTTTTTTTTTGTGTGTTTTGGTAACGATGATTAAACAATTGCTCATGAACCGGATGTGACGGCGAAAAGACGATTCATCGACTGTTGTAATAAGTACGTCTTTTGCTATGCCTCCATTGAAGCAAACTGTGTTAAGATAATAGAAACATCACAGTTTGATGTGTCATGATGCGTGTGATTTTTGAATTTCTTGCCCCTTCTTTCGGTTTTTTTTTTTATTCAATGCTATGCACTAAAGAATAAAGAGTTCTGCAAAAAGCAAGAGCTACATTTTAAGATGAAAAAAAAAAAAATGGAATAATGTTAAATATGATATGGAACGAAAAAAAAACCTTCTAAATGGAACAAATGGACGAAACATAAACATGCTACAATTTAAGCAAGTGTCAGCAGTTTTTGATCAACAGAAAACGATCATGGAAAATGTAATGACCGAATAATTGAACATCTAATTGCAAAGTTGTTTATATTCTCTTGGCGCAGAATAAGTGTAATGAAGCAGAACTCCAGGGTATGGGCAGTGTTGCCTTGGGGAACAAAAAACTGTTCGCTGTTTAATATGGTTAGAATGGAAAGAGCCAACAGCACCAGCTGTAATTGTTTTAAGTGAACATAATCGTCGCAATCATAGAACTAACATTCAATCCGGAAGTCTTTATATTTATGTATACAAGATCTGAACATGACCAGGATACATTGAGTGGAGAATATAACAACAATATCACTAAATTAGAACCAATTGTAACCAATACACTATTTCCGAACCAAAAATCAATCCATTGAGGTTAAAACATTGAAAAAAAAAGTTACACGAACGGTTAGACAATATTAATCTTATCTTCGATAGAAAAAAAATGCGAGAATATTTCGAATGATTTCAAAGTTTTGTGAGCATCTACCTTCCCTAAAAATTCGAATAAAAATCAATAGTTTCGCATATTTATTTAGACCGAACTCAGCTCGATAAAAACATTGCCTTGGATGATAGACACTATCCGAAGGAATCTCTCATACATCTCCTTTCGCTACCAATTCGGACTTTGTTAAGGATATCAATATTAAAAGGACGAGTAAGCTGATGACTTCATACACTGAATTGAGAAGAACAGTTCAATTCGATCATGTACGCACGATCTTGCGCTGATAAACTGCTCAAACGAAATCATTTTATCGGTCACGCATTGTTGAGTCATGTGCTGACATCTAGGGAGAAGTAGCAGTATTAATAAGAATGTGCAATTTGTTTCAAATTTCCTGGAATTCAATACTTTTATAAATTATGACAATTTATGACAATAGAATAAATAATAAAATGCCACAATTAGCATTGTGCAAAACGCACATCGCGTGAACAATGTTGGACAAATATCTCGCCATAGTGAGATTGGCCTAGCTGCGTCTGTGTTGGAATGAATCAATGTGAAGCTTATATGGCGCCTATATGATGCTTGTCATTTTGTTACTTGGATGACAGCATCATGTAGAGATCGGGATTGTGTGTGAAATTCTTGAGGCAGAAGAGAGAAAAAAACAGTGCAAACTGTGCAAGTAGTAGCTTTTCTTGTAATGGAACTAATAGTGGATTAATAATGCGACTCAGGGAAAAAGAGAATAATGTGTAGCGATGTGGTAAAGTAAACGTAAACTCTACAGTACAGTGATCAGTATTATATTAAAGGTGAAATCATTACACGCACACCGTACGAGGCTCGTGTACAGCAAGAGGCATCGTTCTAAATACGGTACGAATCGTTCGTACAGTAAGACAGAGAGCTCATCCAGCATATCCGGGAATAAAGAAGCATATCGTGTGTCTGCTGCTGTGTTTGCAATAATAATGTCGAATCAGATGCATACCCAGAATACAGACGCAGCACTGCTCGCCCGAATGCACATGATGCGGTTAGCTGCAGAAGGTGGAGGTACTGCTGGTGGTGGTGGTGGAGGTGGAGGAAAAACGATCGGTTCCCTACCGCGACCAAATCATTCGCCAAGTGGGAGCGGTGCACAAGATCCAAATTCGGACAGCAATGTTTACGGCACGGTAACTTCAAGCGCATCGTCGTCCTTTCATGGGATGGGTGGCAATGGTGCTTCTACGGTAGCCGTTTCTATGGCCACAATGGTGAACATGAATGACTACCGAATGTACGATCGGTACCAGAATCAGATGCATGCAGCAGCTGCCGCTGGGAGCAAGTTCACCGTGCAGCAACAGCAGCAGAGTGTCAGTGCGCATGCTACTGTTTCGACCACGGCTGGAATGGTTGGTGGTGGAGTCAATAGTGTCAGTTCCACTGGTGGCAGTTATCAGTACAGGGTCAACAACAGCCCCACCCATTCGATGAGTAACGCATCCCAACACTCTGCCAGTGGCGGAGGTACGATTCCCAGGACAAGCAACTCCGCGGTAGGACCGATGCCGCAGCAGCAGCAGCAGCAGCAGCCGCAACATTATTACGATTCACGTTATCAAACGGTATACGAGAACATTGACTGCTATCCGACAGCTTCGCCGCAGCAGCAACACCAACAACAATCGATGGATGCACACTTGTACGACCATCGAAAGTTTGAATCGCACAACATCAAGGCTCAACCTCAGGTTCCGGTTGGCTCTGGTGGGCAGCCGTATATGTTATCAAACGGTGTTGTTATGCCAGGTCGTGAGCATCCGGGTATGATGAATATGGCTGGCCGATACGCGCACACTCCGCAGCCCCCAGAATTGACGGGTGCAGCAGAACAACCTCCAATCTATGAGAATCTGCAGTCTCCTCCACCATCAGCGGGACAACAGGCACAACCGCAGGCAACCAAAGGATCCATGCAGGTTTATTATCACCAGCGTGCAGACGGCACAACTCCAAGTCCCAACGCCATGGCTCACGCACACCAGCAGCAGCAGCAGCACCAGCCTCATCAACAATATCATCATTCTTCAGACCAACAATCCCAACCGATCTACGAAACTACGAATGCAAGTGCGAATAGTTACAGAACGGCTAATAGCACGGTCGCATCTGCAGGACCTATGCATGCTCCTGCAACGGCTATGTATCATCACCACCATCAGCAACAACAGCAACAGTACCAACACTCGCCGACCAATAGTAGCATATCGGTGAAAATTGCTCAACAACCCCAACCGGTACAGCTTCCCAATGTGAAGTATCACGCGACCGGTGTTCCAGTATCTGCCGCACTGCCGTACGACTACCAGAAATCGCCCAAACTCGGATCATCAAACGCCCCATCATTGGTAAGTTCCAATACATTCTTTACCATCCAACTCTAGCACTAATGACCATCATTTCATCGTGCCTTCTATTCTACAGCCTCCCAAATCATCGGAAGCGCTCAAAACTCAACAGAAAAACAATAAGTCTCCATCTCGCAGCAGCTCCATCTCTGGTTCCAGCTCGCTCAACAAAAGCTTCGTTGAGGACATCAATGGGTCGGACTACGTTTGTATGACTAGTGGCACCAAATACAACAACTCAGGCAGCAACACATTGCAGTCGATGAAAACAAGTCCGCTCACATCGCCACCACCGCAGACTACGAGCACAACAACGCCGACGGGTGTTGCCAGCGGTTCAACCACTGCTGCCATGCCCGTTCAGGTTGGACAGGAACGGCAGTATGCGACGCTACAGGAGATGGAAATAGCTAAGAATCAATTAGCAAACAGCCAGCAACTGAAAGGATCTGCTACACATCCTTCGGCCAATGCGCTCGGCGCTAAATTGGCCCCACCAAATGGCAGTGCAATGGCGCCGGGTGGCAACAACGTTGTTGGGGCAACGGGCATGGGATTGAGGGGTGCCGTTTCGCCCACACCATCACAACTAAGCACCGGATCCGGATCGGGGAAGCGTAAGAATTTGTTGGAATTTTTATATTTATTTATATTTGCTCATTTATCTGCAAACTTCTATAAGGTTAGATCTGTTCGTTGCTTTTCGACAAAAAACAAAAAAATTTTGCCCTTTCTCACCGTGAGAAATATCATAATCAATGTAGTTTTACTTCTAATTTCTTCTAAAAATTACGCAAAAACCCAAATTATAATATTTAACTTTTAACATTTTGTTTGTTTGTTTTTTTTCATTTCTAGCAAAAGGTTTGACCAAAAATCTACTTCCGTACAATGTCACCCCACCCAGACCGACCGGGCCAACCGAGGCGGAGCGAAAGATCGAAGAATTAACCCGCCAGCTGGAGGAGGAGATGGAGAAGAATGAGGAGCAGGGAGAATATTTTGGCATTTGTCATACGTGCAAGGAAAAGGTGACTGGTGCCGGTGCCGCTTGCCAAGCGATGGGTAATTTGTACCACACGAATTGCTTTATCTGCTGCTCGTGTGGCCGTGCGCTGCGTGGCAAAGCGTTCTACAATGTGCACGGGCGTGTTTATTGTGAGGAAGATTACATGGTACGTAAGCATGTAGACCGACGCACGGTATAGAATGCAAAAACTAATTCCAAACTTTCGTGCCTATGCTTTCCCTTTCCTTGCAGTACTCCGGATTTCAGCAAACAGCTGAGAAATGTGCAATATGTGGGCATTTGATTATGGAGATGGTAAGTATTGGCACAAACACAGAGGTAAAACGTGAAAATCCTTTCAAACAAAGTTACTCTATGTCTATTAGTCGTTTGTCGTCAACATGTTCTAGCTAGACGTCATAAATTAGAAGAGATCTTTCGAATGTAGTTATCCGTGCGTCACTTGCATGTTACAGTAGACTTCAAGAACTTCATAGTCTTGCTCTTGATCGAGGTCTTGGCTTACCATTTCTGGCTACCTACTCTTCAGTATATACGTAGCTTATTAGTCATTCCTGCGTACGGGAACTGCTATTGGATCAAAAAAGCTTGAACATAAACACCTTGTTTTCTGTCAATCCCAATTACACGGGTAACATGGCACTCAACCCTGTTGTATTACAACATGTGCTGCATACATTTTAACTCCAGAAGCCGTGAAAAGTGACCTCTTTTTCAAGTGTGGCCCTTCACTTCTCGGCTTTCATACATTGTCATTCCGTTAAAACTTCTTTCCTTTCCTATCGCCTTTTTTACATCAGCTTCTTGCCACCATTATACCAATGTTTTGTTACCAATTTATTTCCTTTTTACAGATCCTTCAAGCGATGGGAAAATCGTACCATCCTGGTTGCTTCCGATGCTGCGTTTGTAATGAGTGTCTTGATGGTGTTCCCTTCACAGTTGACGTGGACAATAAGATTTATTGTGTCAACGACTATCACAGCATGTTTGCCCCGAAATGTGCGAGTTGCGGCAAAGGTAAGACTAAACAATCTATAAATCCCCCCTTCTAAAAAATAAAAATTCATCATCCTTTCTTTTGTCTGCCGTTTTAGGCATCACTCCTATGGA
Organism: Anopheles maculipalpis; assembly: GCF_943734695.1. Lineage (NCBI taxonomy): Eukaryota > Metazoa > Arthropoda > Insecta > Diptera > Culicidae > Anopheles > Anopheles maculipalpis. The sequence continues at coordinate 52,675,012 of NC_064871.1, forward strand.
AGGGACAGAGGACACCGTGCGCGTTGTGGCGATGGATAAAGATTTTCATGTTGATTGCTACATTTGCGAAGAGTGCGGTATGCAGCTGACTGACGAATCCGATAAGCGATGCTACCCTTACGAAGGTAGATTGATGTGTCGTTCTTGCCATATACAGAAGATATCGGTACAAGATAGGCGTGGGCGCATTCTGGAGCCTGTATCTGCGACTTATCAATACATGGGTTAATGGGTGTAGGGACCATCGAAATTGGCAAAACGAAGGTTAGATTTTTAGCGATCTATTTGATTGATTTCAGGAACATGCTGGTATATTCCTGGTAGTGTGTACGCTAAACATTCTATATGCTCGGGTTAGCTAGCTGATTTGCTACCTGCGTGTAGCATTGCTCGATTGCAATATACCCCTACTATTGGTGGACAAATGGACGGAAAAGGTGTCAAACATTAAACGCTACTCATCGCTTTGTTAGTGTGCATGTGTGTACATACGTACATTCAAACAACTACATTTGCTACATTCGTTCGTGTTCAATAGTGCTACATTTCGCACTATAAATTTATTGGCAACTCCTCTTACACATGAAGATATTATGAGGCGGTACGCACGCTGTAACGATCGTGCATCGGAGCTATAGAATAAAACAAATAACATTCCGTTAAATGTAAATGTATGTGCGTATTTAAAGAATGTGAAACGAACCACGATGAAACCGTGATCAAACACCTCCGATGTAAAGCATATAAAGCGTGTATGGAATGGGAATTACTGCAATAGTGGCACGAAATGCATTTACTTTGGCCTCAAATTTGTCAAATGCGCAAACTAGAATAATAAAGGTGAAGCATATTTGCTTTCTTCATAATATATGATGGTTTATTTTCAATCAGAAGTCATTACTCTCAGGATGGGTTCAGTATTTTGAAAAATTATTAAACAATCACTTGATGGTCTCTTCACCATTTCCGAAAATTTGGCCGTTGTCTCAAGAACTTAACATAAATGGCGCTACATCGGTCGAGCGTGAAATTCTTCGGCATGGCTGACCAATGTCTTTTCCATGCAGTAAATCTTGGGTAAAATGGCGACGTAGTACCTCATCAGCGATGTTCTCATCGCATTGGTTCCAAACCTATTAGTTACGTATCGTTCCTTCACGATCGCAAACCTAGGTTCAAATGAAATCCCAAGGTAGGTTTTTGACACCTACAATTTTTCTATCCATTAGAATCTTAAATCGTGCGCCCTAACCCTTCTTTCTTGAAAAAAAACCCTATTGCATTACAATGAAAACATCACTAAAAGTAGCAAAGGAGCATTAACACAGGTTGTATTTGAATTCTGTAGAATCAAATGATCCGTTCCGCCGTAGTGAGAGGACTGACTATCCAAGAAATCAGATGAAAAATTGATTGTAGAGGATAATACGGTCTTCTGTAATGACGGAAGGTCTTTGTTCCACGATATTGTTGTGTAGACGAGAACTCCTGCCCAGACACCTATTATGACGCTATTAATCTTCTATTGAAGCAGAATCCTCAAAGAATCTACCAGGTTCGTTCCGTTCCTTTCTGAAAATAATCTTCCGTTCAGGTCTGTTCCCTAAAAATGGACCATCTCGTACCTCCTACCATCTCCGTGATTGAGCAATGAGCTCTTTTGGCAATCAGGTTTGTAAGAATGACAATTACCAACATGAAATATTTAGTGATAGTTGATGAAAAAGTCGCAGGGCCCTTGGCTACCATCAACAGCCTGTACACCCAGAAAAAGAATTTGCCTACTTTTTCATCAACCCTGCTAACAAATAGGGAGAGATTATCTTGCTTTTGATGTTGTATAAAACTCCATGACCAGTGGCTGGGCGGCGCCGGGCTTCATGCGGCAGGACCGGGGTTCAAATCTCATCCGGATCGTCCCCCCCGTAGTGAGGACTTGACTATCCAACTACGTGGTATCGGCAAGTCTAGTAAGCCATTCGATGGCCGACGTGACCTTAGAGGTCGTTAAGCCAAGAAGAAGAAGTAGACCTGTGGCGGATCAAGCTGTTTGGATGCCTGTGGCGGAATGATTTGGCGGGGCCCTCCACCAAATAAAGAGTAAATTCATTCTTTGCCTCGCCTTCTTACGGTCCTTTAATGACACTTATGGCTTAAGTGTGAAAAAATCTTCCCAGATTTCATTTTATCAATTCATCTCTAACTTTACAATTATTTAGATCGATTTTTCTCTCCAAATTGATCTTGAATACTGCGATCGGGCGGTTCTTGGGTTGGCTACTTGTGGTGCCCCAGAATCCCCAAAAGTACCTTTGTGCCAGCGCTCGCTTCGAGTTGAAACAACGCCACTTTGCCATCTTCGTGACACTTTTAAATGCATGTGTCAACTATTGGGAGGCTCTTTGTACTATAAATTGGCAGTTTCTGTTTAATGTTCCAAGGTCTTAAAATGGTCGAGATGGGTAAATCCCACTCTGTAAACTTTCCCTTCTCTGATCTGATAGATGTTTGCTCTGGAATCTGATAGATATTTGCTCGTTTTTGTTCGGCTGACAAGAAACGTGACACATCGGCCGTGTTTTTCTCGATCCCGAATTGAGCGGACGGTATGAACAAACTGTTGCACAAAGAACATTTACTGTTCTCTTCCATCTTCTTGGCTTTTCGACCTCTAAGGTCACACCGACCATCCTATGGCTTACTAGACTTTCTGATACCATATCGTTTGATAGTCAGTCCTCACTACGGGGGAGCGGTCCGGATGACAATTAATGAACGATCCTGCCGTATGAAGACCGGCGCCACAGTCGTCTCCTCCACCGAGCCGCCCCAAACTCTCGTCCTAGCTACAGGAAACTAATAGATGAAGCACTCAAGTTTTGACAGAGTGTAGTCAACTAGTATACATTGTGGACCGACCACCAGGTGGCAGCTCAAGCGCATGAAAAATCGCTTTCCTGTCGCTTTTTTTAAATGCATACGCTGCTTTTGCAAGGTTCTCAACACGGGCGCCTGCTACAAGGTCCCTTACAGTAGGTAGCTGTCGGGGCAGCAGCATACTTTGCCCTCCGTTAGATCCGCTAATGATCGTGGCTTGGATGCTGTTCAATACTAGCAATATCCGCTTAGCCGCGTTCGAGATCGAGAGGAAGTTGTTCAATAGATCTTTGTCACCATATGTGTGGAAGGACCATGGAGGAGCCGCTTCAACGCCCAATCCTATGAGCTGTACGATGATTTCACTATTGTACAGATAATCAGACTCGTGCTGCAGCACTATTGCAGCAGATGTGGTAATAGCTTGGTACTGAGAATTTGTAAATTAAGATGGCTATTATGCATCCCATCAAAAAGGTATTACTATGGTATGCGACGGCGCTAAAGCGCGGCCAACCATTGCATTTTTTTCTCAAACAGTTGTAGTAAAACAATTCCAATCTACTTACATGTAGCAGTTTTCCGCATGTCATCCGCCAAAAGAGCCCAAATTACTCTTCATAGCGTTGCCGTTTCACACTTTCACATTCATTCGCTGAAAAGAAGAATTGGAATTAGGTCGAACATTGGATTGATAGCAGCAAGTAGAGAGCATTGACTGGATGCGTTTGTGCGTAAGGCACACAAAAATACAAAGAATAATTAACGACCACATTTTTTTAAAGACATGCTGATAGATGTCCTTCGGCTGAGTGTGTATTTATATGGCTTTGATGCACTATGTTTGGTAAATTGTTATCCTGGCGCTTCTTTTTACTCCTTACACATTCGGTGCTTGTATCATTACAGTGATCCCTATTGGCTCCGCCGCATCTTGATAGCAGACAAGTCATGTAAGGTTAATGATTCAGTGTTGTTTTTTGAGATGTTGGGAGCTTTCCAGTTTTACTATTTCCTCATGAATTGTAAGCATTTTCTTTACACGCATTATCAAAAAAAGAGAGATTTCGTAAAATAGGTCAATGAATCCTGAGACATACTGCTATTGTTATTCTCCTTCTCTCATAAACACCTTTACAGAATGAGTTAACGCACTGGATAAAATGTGTTGACCAAACTAAAGCAGCCCTCAGCTTTCGTTCCTGTGTCATTGTCTTGCGCTCGGAACAAAGGAAAGCATCAAAACTATAATATATTAAGGGAAACTTAATGGCAACACAATCTCACTAATTGTTCTGTCAAACAGTGCAAGTATGAAAGTAAAACGCCATACTAGGCAACAAAATAATACAGCGCCATCAAATCATATCTTTCTTGTGGTTTGCTTGCTTGTGAATAATATTTAATTGTAATTTTTCTTAATCGAAAACACTAACTCGCTTTAAGTTACGCGATGTACAGTTAAAAATTGTCAACGGATTCGTGGATTGTACATCATGTCCTCTTTATATTATAAAAAAGGATATTCCGCAGAAGGGGACATTATCGGGACAAAAGGTTTATTGGATGCGATCAGTTCGCTTGCAAAGACTTCCCTTCTCCCATTTTGTTGAACAATTGTCTAGCGTTAACGGTATATATTCTACTCAAATTCACCAACTGACAGCTTTTATTTCACAGACCGCTGTCGACTGACTCACCGGTCTTGTGTAGAGGGAATACACATGAACGGGACGACCCCTCTGTACGGCCACCATGTGCAGTTTTGCTTCCATCCGTATTGTTCCGTTAGTTGTGAGTTCCGTTTTCTATTTGCGTTGCTGCGTCCTACCGTACCTACTTTGCCAGACCAACTTTTTTAGCTTCTACCTCATAGATTAGCAATCGCCACATTTTCACCACAAACACTTCCGCTTCCTCGTCGAGAACCTGGAACGAAAACAGATAGAAAATAAAGTTCAATATCCTGGTAGTATACTTTGCAAGCTTTTGCAGCACACTTGTGCCGTTTTGAAGACATCCGTGTTTTATGGTAAAAAAAGGTTGCAACAAACTTAAAGTCTTGAAACTTGGTTAAAATCTTCAATTTTGAGGGCACATTAAGTGATCCGGGATTTTTTTTTTTATTTCTTAATATATTGATTACATAAAACATTATAAGACGTAGAGCCGTCACACTAAAATAAATTTAAAAAATAATAAAACATAATCACACGAAAATCGAGCGAAATACGTTGCATGGATGAATGGAAATCGGGTAACTACACAATTTAGTTCTAGAATTGGAAACGATGAGTAGTTCCTCCAAAGCTCAAAAGTTGGTGATTCAAAGCAAAATCGTACGTATCGGCCATAGGATATATGTTGTCGATAAGGGATTTCCTTATAGCTCCAGTGGTACAGTCTCTATGTTGCTTCCTGCTCAAGAGTTTGACGTCGGAGCTGCTCTCAAGCTGCACCTGGTGTAGCACCCGAAAAGAGCAACCCAACGTAAGCAACTTCTTGCCTAGATATAATCTAGGAAAGAAGCACTAGATTTTGCCGAAAATATAATGGCTTCACTAGTCTTATCAATACCAAAAAGATGGCCAGTCACTCATTGCTCGGAACGGAAACGGTCCTGCTGGTATTTGATATCAAGTCCTACCAGGCCGCCCTTCACACGATTGAAGTTATTTTAAAATCATCTTCTTTAGGCATCCACAGTGTACTGTGTCACTTGAAAGCTACTTACCATCTGTACATCATCAAGTATGCCCTGCGGTGTACTGCCGGCCAGCACCTTGGAACAGATGAAATCCACCAACGTCGGTTCCGGTTCGCCAATGTACTCAATAATCTTTTTGTTAATCCATGGTCGAATTTTCTTCTCGATTGTACTATCGATCTCGTTCCAGTCGAGCGGATAGTTAAAGAGATCGCTCTTCTCCGTCGGTATCTTGTCGATAATACTCTTAATGTTTTTGCGCTTTTCTTCCTGCGATTTTTGTGTTTCCCGACTCGACGCGTCATCCTTTTTGCCTTTCGATGATTTCGGTGCTGTGCCAGCGGTGGTCGCCGCCGCTGGTGTACTGTTTGCCGTTCCGATCGGTGTGTCCGCCTGAGCACGCCCGTCCTCGTATTCTGTAGTTAAAGAAAAATGTATTATAAATCGTATTTTTAAATAATTCCGTAGCGGGTTCCTACCTAATGGAACAAGCTTTCTTTTTTTAGGACCGTTCGATTCTTCCGTATCATCGTCCAGACTGTTAAACACATCCTTCATTTCGAGTTTTTTCTTTTTCGCATTCACGTTAAGATTTAAGCTAATCGTCGGACCCACTGCGGACTGTTGCGGCAGCAGCTGATGATGATGATGGTGATGATGGGACGATTTGTCGGATATCGAGTTCATCTCGCTATTGCTGTTCGCTTCTGGACTTTCGGGGATTCCGTGCTGAGAGTTTGACCGTATCGAGTGCCGTGAGCTATCATCATCTAGCATTACGTTGCCGCCACCGATTCCTCCACCTCCACTGCTACCGTGTCCCATTAAACCGAACGAATCGCGCGTTTCGGATCCTGCGTGTGGAGGATGTTGACCAGCGGATGCTACACGCTGTTCCGATGCGTTGTGGTGCATATGGTGATGCTGATGATGATGGTGCGGATGATGGTGGTGATGATGATGGTGATGATTGCTATTACCCATGCCATCCATTATGCTGGCTGAACCGGAACCTGGCCCGTTCGATGCACTGCTGTTGGCGGCCTGGAGTGCACTGCCGGCTGGTGAGTTAAAGTTTTCCTGTCCGCTAGAATCGGACTCGATCGGCTCTGCATCGACCGAAGCAAGTTCCCGCGAAGCTTGTGCTAGTACATAGCGTTCCTTGTTCATGCGCTCGCGCTCCTTAGCACGTTGACGTTCTATTTCACGGACCCGTTCCCGCTCGAGCTCACGCTCACGCTGTTGCGATTGTTCCAGATTTACGTCGATCAGTATTTTCGGTTTGTACAGATCCTCGCGCTCCTTTTTGGCCTTCTCAAACTCGAGCGTCGGATTATCGTACTCTCCGCTGAATATTTTGTTCTTCAATTCATCCAACTCTTCCTGCTCCTTGTTGCGATCTTTAGAATCAGCGTCCGCTTCCCGAACTCTTTCGGCAAGTCTTCGCTGTAGTTCACGGCCCCTAGGGAAATAGAAAAAACAAATTATTATTGGATCTACAGAATACTGAATGAAACGAATGAATCTTACTTGTAGTACTTTGGATCATCACGATCATCGTCATAGTCCTCGAGAAACTCTTTCAACCGTTTCGCTTCCTTCTCGCGTTCCTCCTCCTTGCAACGATCCTTCTCCCGATCCTTCTCGTAATCCTTTGCCTTTCTCCTTTCTCTCGCTTCCCAGTTCCTCAACCGTTCTTGGTACGCCGCTTCCTTATCACGGGCTTTCTTCTCTGCCTTCTTCCGCTCCCGTGCTTCTTCTTCCATTTCCTTCTCTTTCTGAATATCGCGCGGATTGCGGTTCACCTTTATATCCTCCCGCTCGCGTTCTCGTTCCCTCTCTCTTTCCCGCTCCCGCTCACGTTCTCTTTCGCGTTCACGTTGTCGTTCCAAGTCACGTTCACGTTCGCGTTCCCGTTCACGCTGTTCGCGCTCACGCTCCCGTTCTCGTTCCTTGTCGCGTTCCCGTTGTTCACGTTCTCGCTCACGTTCGCGATCCCGCTCACGGTCACGCGAACGTGATCGACTGCGCCGCCGGGATGAGTTGGAAACTTTCTTATCCTTTCGGGGCGATGCCGAACGGCGCTGTTTCTCTTCTACACGCTTTTCTTCGCGCTTTTTGCGCTCCTTTTCCTTTTCTTTCTTCAACTCTTCTTCCTCGGTGTATTTGCGGAACTTGCCAATTTCCTTGTTGATGATGTCCCGCTTACCGTCTTCAATATCCACCGTTTGAAGCATTTTCTTCTGCTTTGCTTGCGTTTCTTCCTGCTGCTGTTCGGCTGCAGCTAGCTCTTCCCTAAAGTCTTCTAATATATGACCGATGGCTATCATTGCTTCGTCATCGCCTCGCTTTTCGGACACTTCGTTCGTTGTTGCAGCATTATTTTCATCCTCTCGAAACGAATCGAGCAGCGCTTTATTCTTGGCATCCACCTTTGCTACCAACTTTTTGCCACCGACCTCTAGGTCGTGCACCAAACGAACTGCTCTAGCTCCTCCTGCAGGGCTATGAACAAAACAGATACAAAGATCATTTAGTTATAACGAGAGCTTTAAGTATAACGTGCAAGGTCAAACTTACTCATATTCGCAAAAACCAAAAGTAGATACCCGCTTCCAGTTAACCACCGTGCCACAAGTAGCTAGAATCTGTTTTATCATTGGGTCGGGTACTTTCTCGCTGATGTTACCTACAAAAACAGTTACTATCGGCCCATCGTACACCGGTTCTGGTTGAGGTGGAGGTTTGTTGTTGTACATCTGTGGTCGAGATCCAATCGTTGCTCCGGAACGAAAGCTTCCGCCACGATTTGAGGGAGGTGGCTGATTCATGGCAGGCATCATTTGTTGCTGTAATGCAAAAATATGTTTAGTAAATAACTTCGCGTACTGTGAAGCTTATCAAATACGGTTAATACCTGCACTATCGGTGGAGCAATGTACGGGATACCAGCGGAAACAATCGTTGTTCCCGGTGGTCTGGGGTGGAACGACATGATACGTGATACGCTTTTCCTATGCAAAATTCAGCATTAAGCTCTACTCTTAGATGTAGCAAGCAGGTGCTCTGTCGCGATGGAACCCTAGTTAACTTCTGCTCGCAAAGTTTGCAACCAACAACAAAAGCGATGCAAATTACAAGATCGCTCGATTGCTGATGCTCGGTCCAGCTTGTCAACAATCGATATTACTATTACTTGCTTTTACACACCGACGAGCAAACCCACCACAGTTGCTATGGTCGAGCACAATATTGTTCCGCTTGCCAACCAATCTTCCCGGTATCTTTTCGGGATGCACACACTTTGCACGCAGCTACACACGCACACACGTAACCCCAGCCCTGAGGTTTTGACGGAGGCGCGCTAAGATGGAAAGGAAGAACTTTTCTGCTCTCTTCCGTACACCACAAACTCAGCTAGGAATGTCACGCTAAAGGATGACCAATTGCGTGATAAACACTAGCAGAACATCGACAACGTTTTCTGCATGTACTAAACCAAACTGTGAGCCGGTTTTGGGCAAGTTTGAGGAACAATTTCTTCACGATTTCGCTACCTCCTTCGTGCAAAAAAAGATTGGACGACTCGCGTTAGTGGGGCTAGAAAAGGTTGGCTCAATGGGTCTCATTTTGACATTTCTCGGCGCTGTTTTGACAAACAGAGAATCGGTTTTTAGTTCCCCAATTAACGAATGTTTCCTACTGTCGATTTTTCACCAAATAGTGGTTTAAACAAATAATTTCGACATAAAAATATAAGATTTAAAAAGCAGAAGAACTTTCTACTGCAGAAAGTATAGGATTCTGGGAATAAAATTTTATTTTTCATCACACCCCAAACGTCAAACTATAAAATACGATGTGTTGCCCAGATTGTGATTTCCTGTCATCAGATGCTATAAAAACATAATAAACAAACTCGGTTGCGAAAGCACAACGTTGCCGGCACGATGCGTGTTCTTACCGATGCATCTTGCATTCGTGTGCTTTGTAGTGAGAAATTGTTAATAGGTGAGTCCAGTTGTTGTATGACAACTAATTATGAGATATTTTTTTAATATGAGCATTTCTTTATTGCCTCCTTCCAGCCATCGGAAATCAGTTGCTTCTACTGTACCTCACATCGAACGGAAGAACAGATCGTACGTTTGCACCACTACCACGGCTAGTACATAAAATTCATGGCATAAAATCATGCATTATCGAGTCGGGAAAATATCTCGTTATTATACACGCCGGTCGTGAAGCGTACTGTATGGTTTTAGATTGCCAAACACACACATTCACCGACAGTACGTTGATCGTTATGCCCGAAGAATGGAGCGAACAACCGGTGCCTTACGTACGGCGACGTTTGCATGATTGGATTAGTAGCATTTCTCTGCTGTCTCCTACACAGCTGTGCATTGTAACGTGCCATGGTGTTGCAGCATTATTAAAGCGCGATAATAACAATCACTCCCAGCGATGGGATCTGATCGATAAAAGCCCATGTGAAGATGGGTCTACGCTGTACTGTTCTACTATCACTGGTAGAGAATGGGAGAACGTTGTGATCCTTTCCGGAACTGCTCTTGGTCTGCTACTGATCTGGTCTGTTGATGGACCAGGGAGCCGTGGCAAGGTGCTGAAAAGTGTATCAGCCCATAATGGAGTAATTTTTTCGATAGAATGTAATTTCGATACGGGTTTGCTGAACACTACTTCTGATGATCGTTCGATAAAATTTTGGAATGTTGAATTGTCCGTTAACAAGGATGATTGTTCTAAAACAGTTACGCTTCGCGAGGAACGATATTGTTTTGCCCACACTGCCAGGGTATTTCAGTGTCGTATTATAAATGGAGGTAAGAAAGTCTTAACATTTTCGTTGCATGATTAATCACTCCAGCTGAGTGGTTTATTATCGTTGAAGCTCATCGAACGTTAGTTGCATCGATCGGAGAAGATTCTCACCTCTGCCTGTGGACGACGGAAGGAAATTTGGTGCTAAAAAAACGTTTAGACGAAGGACCTACCCTATGGAACATGGACTATGATCCTGAAAGTGGCACCATATTCGTAACGGCAAGCAATGGGAATTTACATAAGTACTGCATACGACACTTTATCGAGAATGGTGATAATCTCTGTAAAGATCAAACTGAAATGATGGACATAAGCCCAGTACTGTCGGGTGGTGAGCATTTGGCAAAAATTAAATTCTTACCCAACGGATGTATGGTTGCTGTAACGAACCAAAGTCAGATTAAGCTGCTGGACAATGATGGAACAATTGTGCAGAGCCTCGTTAAGCAGGAAGAATTTAAATGTAGCCTTATAGAAGCTGGATCAACATACCTTTACCTCACCGGTGGCGGTTGTAGTATCAAAATTTACGACGTCAGTGAAAAGCACTGTGCCCATCTTGCAAGGAACGCAACCGTATCGTTTTTACAGGAACCATTCAAGTGTGAGAATGGAAGTACAGATATTAAAGAGGGTACGATCCGGTCTCTGAACTATTGTGCCCGATCGAAGAATGTTGCCATATGTGATGCTAGTGGACGGTGCTTCGTGCTAGACGAAAAACTTGCAATAATCGTATCTAGTCACAGAATACCTCAATCAGCTGAACGTTGGCTAACGTCCTTCCTGATGCTCAATGAAGAGTTATTGCTAATGGCTGATAGATCGGGACACTTGTATCTCTTTGCTAAATCTTACATTGATCCCGTGTTTAAACTAACAAATGTGCATGGAAAGTTAGGCATTACCTCTTTCACTATCGAAGAGCATCCTGCACAAAATTCAAGGGATGGTTTCTATGTAAAAACAACGGGTCATGATGGACGAATTTGTGAACTCTTTGTGAATACCGTCACAAGACAGTTAGAACTACTAACATTCACCAAATCGATCATCGGTTGGATCGATCGTAGGATGGTTCATAACGCAAGCACATTCTATCTAGGCTTTAATGATTCCCATTTCTTAATGGCCGATCAGAGCAATGAGATACACGTTCAATTTGACTGCGGGGGAGGCCATCGGTGCTGGGATTTTTATTACAATCAAAGTTCCGAGACTTTCTCGTATGTTTTCATTCAACACAAGCGACTGAAAAAAGTTCAGTTTACAATGCGAAACAATGTTGGTAGTGAACTGAGGCTGCCACGTTTTAACTGGCACACAAGATCCTGCAATGTGTTGCAGGTGGTTCGACGTGAGAATTCCTACTTAATGTTCTCCGGAGGCGAAGACAACATCCTACGGATAAATGTACTGAACCAGGGGGAGCTCATCGAAGAACATCGTAAGCATATTTTTAATCACATTTCAAGCATAAAAACTATCACAATAAAGTCGCAGCCAGAAAACGACACGCTTCTCATTATCTCCGCCGGCGGAAGAGCACAGATATGCGTGACGAGTGTAAGTCTGAAAAGCTTTCGCATAAAGCAAGAGCTAGAATATATGCTGCTGGCCACAGACTCCGAGCGTACGCGATGGAAAACGAATCGAAAATCTACCTTCGATCCGGAAACAAAGTTTATGTGTGCCGCTTTGCTTTCAAACAACGATCAAATCGTTTTCGGTTGTTCTGATGGGTTTGTGCGAATCTATCAGCTTTCCTTTAACGACGATGGGCAGGTTTCTTTATCGCTGACGAAGGAAATATTTTATGGGCGATGCATTTTAAAGATGACCACCGTTGAGGTGGACGATTCTTCACTATTTGTTTCGATGGCCACCGATGGACTGTTATGTTTTTGGGATACGGCCCATTCGGATGAACCTTTCTATCGACACCGTCATCATAGCAGTGGAGTTAATGCCGTCGATGTGAGGCAAGTCGACAAGGGAAAGTTTGTGTTTGCTACTGGAGGTGATGATCAGTCAGTAGCGGTATCTTTGCTAGAAATTGTGTACCACAGCGGAAAGCCAAACATTCGGGTGCTAGAGCAGTTGTGTGAAAACTATCTGCACACTGCACAGGTAACTGGTTTGAAGTTGCTCGACGATAATCAAATGATCAGCGTTGGTGTCGATCAACGGGTTTATGTGACCAATTTTACCGGCTACGAAAAGCTCGTGGTCGAACGCTCCACTAATACGTGCATTGCGGATTTGAAGGGTGTGTCGCTGTTGCGAGACGAGAATGAACTAATTTTGTATGGCTGTGGAGTAGAAATAATTCCCCTGCAAAGCGTTTGATGATGGTTACATACAGTAAATCTGGTGCTTACTTCTATTTGCAACGCTTATTAAATTCAGTGCTTTTGCAGCTATTGGTTGTACTATAGTCCTTTAAAGTTACGTACAATTGCATTTACCTACTTACAGAATGTCAGTAAACTGTAGTTAGATTCGGTATAAATTTCATAAATGAAGAAATAAAATTGCAATTGCCTTCTAATTCTAATGAAATTTTCTTGCGAGTTTTAATGTAAAGGATTTAGGAACATTGTTGATTAAATTTCGTCAGTTTCAGTCTGAACATAATTTGCACTTGTTGGAAAATGCGTCCAATCTGATCATTCATCCTTGTGGAGTTTTGTCAAATACCTCATATATTTTAATGCACTACCAACAAGAAATCACGTTGGAATTAAATTCTATACTACTATAAGATTATAATAATGCTATAAGATTATGATAATCAAATTATTTGATGGCTCATTTCATCCATTAGGTTACCAGAAAGTGTCCTCTCCTCTCTCTCTCTCTCTCTCTCTCTCTCTCTCTCTCTCTCTCTCTCTCTTTCTCTCTTGAAGGATTGATTCATCAAACTTTGTTTGTCTGTGTCGATCCAAATGTTCTGTCTTTAGGACGAAAATTGATGTTTTAGGATGATCAAATTGATGTGGTTTCTGGCTCTCGTATCTTGTAGGAGTGCTCGTGTTAGGGCGAAAATATATTTCTATAAACTTCTCTACTTTTACGTTCTCTTCCCTATGTTTCTATTGATTCGAGATCGTATGATTTCCTTCCTTTTATTTCGCCCAACTGTCTTATCTATTCCCCCATACCCATTTTGAGCTTTTCGTACATGTTTTTTTTTATGTTTCTTACACTTCAATTTAAGTAATAATAATAATCGTTAGAGAATTGGGGAAAGCCAAAGCCATCTTGCATTTTTCCTGTAAAAAATCAATTATGTTTGATTACCGATAAAATCAAGTAAGTATAGTGTACCAAATTTCAAGAATAATAGTCCATTTATCTCATTTTTAACAATAAATTATTGTTAGTCAACAACATTGTGTGTTATCTTATAATATTTCATCCAATTCCGTGTTGAACAGCTCTCGCAAATTGTGTGTTATTTTAGGCACAATTGAGATAAATAGGCATCGATTCGTATGGTCAACCCAAAAGATAATTATTTTTTTCACAGAAATGTACAAATTTAAAAATTGGCTACCCACAAAAGCAAGAGTGCCACAAATCTTTCGCTATTTTTAATGAGAGAAGAGCTATAAAAGACGTAGAAGCTACTGTTCACAAATAAGAGATCTCAATTCTGGATTGGACTTCGTATCCGGATTGATCCGATTAGGGATCACAAGCCAGAAACAGATCCGCATTATTTTCATTACTAGTTCAGAGTAACTTATGTATTCAGAGTGAAGCCTAATAGTGTGCACTTATACGCAGCTCAGGTCCCAAAACAGATGACCAATAGAATAGGCAGTTAGATTCGTGACTGAAAGGAGCTCTTCTGTGACACGAACCGCTCAAGAGCATTAAGTTTTATCGATAACACACGTCAAATACTTGAAGCCCAGCGAGCAAATATGATTATGTTACATGCGAGATAAGAGTTGTTCGTTCCTCTCCATACATTGTCGGGGTAACAAGTGGGTTAACTCATCATCATCATCAACCAAACCTCAAACGAAGGTGTTCGTCGCCGATAAACGGAAGTAACTTCTCCACTACGAAAATAGGCGCATTCTTCAACGTATAAACATCATTATGTTCGTCGAAGATCAACAAGAAGTGAGGTTCTGCTCTACGGATGTTGGACGTCTCAACAAGTTCCATTCGTTCGTCAGATTCTGGCCCCAATGGAAGCAGATCGTGTTCGTCGTCAACCATCGGACAAGCCATCTCCTATAAGGAAACAGATGCCTTCCTGAGAGTTCAATTCTCCTGCCATTGGTCACCGTTAGCCAGCTCTTCCCGGCAGATTAGTGATCCTTAACCAGCCAGTTCTCACACTAAGAATTTCGCAACCGTTACTAATACGTCCATTCGCGATAGGTATAACAGAACAGAAAATTTAGCATTTTTTCATTTTCATTCCTAGTTTTGTATCTGATAGAAAGTGGGCCCGACAAGTGCCCCTAGTTATCAATAAAAATCCGTTTTTTATTGTTAGCTTAGCTGATTAATGAATGAAAAAATAAGTATAAAATGATTCCGAAAGCTCACAACCCGCTTTTTAAAATCAGGTCTATCAGAATTGAGTGAAATGATTTGCTTAACGTGCCTCGTTTGCCACAACTTCCCCTGACCATCTTCATAGTTATAAGTTAAGATAAAAAAGCTCAAATTCAAACAATAATCTTAGGCACCGTTCTGACTACACCACAGCAGCACACACAAGTGGACCGGTAACGCTGTCCTAACGTAACGTTTTCCTTTCTTCTCATACGCTCCTTCATTGGAGTTCCTGTACATTATACCAAACAGTGCGTGCGCCGTGAGTTCCGGTGAGTGATGAGTCACGTTACCCGATGCGCGTGAAAAGTGTAAAGCTTTTCCGAACGACATCTCTTTCTCTGTTGCTCTCGCCGGACAGGATGGGTAAGCTAAGCTTCGGGTTTTCACGAATTCCACAAATAGAGTTCCACAGGATTGTACGCAGCCATTATGCACAGAGCAAGCATCCGGAATAAGTCGTACGTTCAGTTTCCCGTTGCCACTGTTGCCCCCAGTGTTCTATAGGCTGGCTGAAGGTTTGTGGTTCAAAATGGTGTAATTGTGTGTGTTTTTGTATGTCTAATTCAGTGATAGTGATCAATACTGTTATCTACGTTAATTAGATATTGTGGGTTTCGTTTTTTTTTTATTGGAGAATTTTCCATCCGATGGAAGTGTCCTGCCAACCCTCCCATATGTCACTGGGTTCACACAGCAAGGGATGTTTGCAATCGATATTGTGTGCGTGTGTGCTAGCCTCAAGTTCACTAGAGTTCTAAAAAAGGGCGTATTAGCTGTTGCTACATTCATTGACCGTCAACTTTTGGTGGAAAAAAAAGGCAGAATGTATCCAAAATATCCTCCAACTATCGAATGGGTGGAAATGTTCCAAGGAATATGAAAGGGCAGAATGGTGGTTTTGATTAGATATGTGTATGTGTGTTTATTTTTTTTTATTCCTGCTACCCATGACCGTGATCATTTACTGCGCACGACAGCTAGCTGCTGCTGCTGCTGCTGCTGCTGCTGTTGCTGATGGTCGGAGTGTTTTGAACGTGCTCGGATTCGTATGGCTTCGTGTAGTATTTGGTTACTGTGAGTTTCCATCCACAGAGAGCCTTGCGAAAGGTCGTGAATCTTCCCGCGTTTCAGTCGCGTTCGTTATGTGCTCTCGAAGTGAAGCAGCACGTTATGAATTCAGTGTGCCATCGATATAAAAAGTGGTTCAGAGGCATGAAATAAAACCCAAATGTGTAGTACATCATCATTACTAAGGTTATTAGTGATACCGGTGGTTTCGTAATGGAGATTAGCGTACAATGTGTGCTGCAGGAAGTGTTAGAAGATATGGGTCTATCGCCTAAAGGGCTATTTATGTTTAACGATCAACCGAATCATTTTTTTTTTCTTCTAGCGCTGTGTTGTGTTCTGAAGGTTGTGTCACTCACCAAACAGTGTTTATTGTAATGAAAGAAAAGCAGAGATGACTATTTAAATCTCCCCTGATTAAATATATAACCGCAGCATTAACTTTTTACTGTACCAGCGACCAGCGTGAACGAGAAAATGGAGCATCAGTGAAAGCTACGTATGTAAGTGAACACAAGTTTTCTATTTATGTATACATTTGTATACGGATGTTTTTTTTTTAGTAACATCGTTACGAAATCAAACTATACACGGTACAGGGCGACAGAACACTAAGAACGGAAAATCAATGAAAGATAAGGCCCAGATCGTATTGTAAGAATACGAATATACTAAAGTGCCATTATGGGACTGCTGGTGATGATTTATGTTGCAGAATCTGTGTGTTGCTTTCGCGTTTAGAGCGCACAGAGCTTAAGGTATAAATTATTGAGCGAAATACTTGCAACGGGCTACGATAAGAAGCCGGAAAATACCGACTAATCGTCTTACTTGTATGCAATAATAATTGTAATGCCTAGCGGCATCATTTGAAGCGAACAATAAACTAACAAAGCTGTGAATATTGTTTTGTGTAGGATTGGAAAAACATCTTGGAAATAATTTTATCTTAACTGGTTTTTGAGAACGAGACCGCAACTCTTCGAATGTTAGAAACATTTAATGTTAAAATCGTTGCGTCGTTCATGATATCATAAGTTAGTGTAAAATGAAACTAGAATTTTAGAATAGAATGGAAGTTTTGTAAAAGCTTGAAAACAGGCTTTTCTAGTTCAACAATCCGTCACACCTAGTACACTAAGTACTGGGCGTCTCCACGGGACAACAATTATCCTTTTGTTTCTTAGTTTGAAAAAGCTCTCTGTGAAACCGTGTTTTTGTGGAAGCTTCCTGCATTAGTGCCTTTTTTTTAAAGCAGTGTTAACAGCTAATTAGAATGCTTTTTTAATCTTTTCATCAAGTTTTTACCAAGTTTTAAATACATTATAGTGAGTAAAACGAATTTAAAGATATTTTTACATATTTCGCAAAGAAGAGTTTAACTATGCAAATGTAGTATTACCGTGGGTGTCATCGTCAGAAGAAACGATGGATCAAAGGGGTATAGGATCTATCCTATTTGATAGGGGAACTGACAATGTAGCTCCAGTTTAAAATGTTATCTGAATCAGGAAATGAGTTAATGGCTAAATGAGAAAGTTATAATTGGATAGAATTGGTATGAATAATTTTGTACTCATTAGAATAAAAGTAGATAAGCCATATGCCACAAGAGACTGGCAGGAGTATGCTATCGACAGCTTTTTGGTTCTTGTAGGAAGGTTATACATTCATATTATCATAGGAAGATAAGGACTGTATTTACTATTCCAAACAACACGAGTCCAGCACCATTTTTACAAATTATTTATTTAATATATTCCCTCGGATACACTTCTTCGATGCGGATCTAAATATAGCGGCAAGAGTTCACACGGCTACAAACAATCTCCGAGGGAGTTAAATTTTTAACTATAGAAAATCAATAACACTCCTTTTTTCTGTTTCAATGTCCTTTGGTACTTGTGTTCGGACAAGGGATTAGTATTGTTCCCGGCAATGCAATGCAATTTTGTACATGCTAAACGGTTCGTGTACGTGTTTTGCTGACGTACCGAAATACTTCTCCCAACAAGGATAATGGTTTACAAAGAACGGCCACTTTAATGATGCTCTGAAAGAATGATAAGCAGCGTCAAACGCCAGAAAACAAACGTGTATTTTATTATTCAAAAACCCATTCCCCCCAGCACTCTCATCACACATACAATTTTAGCAGCACTTCCGGGACAGTGTTTGGTTTGTGATGTTTAGCAATCAGGCTGTTGGTGTAAACTTGTGTTGTGTGACCCTGCTCTTAAACCGTGGAGTTACATGTAGCCTGAGGCTTGGTGGAAAGCAAACAGAAGAAACCCTGCCAAATGAAACATCGTTGGTTCAACGACGACGATAGACAATCCGTTAGGATAAGAAGCCCTAAGTCTTACCAGCAGGCCTGGCGGGACACCCACGCCGTCGGTATCAAAGCGATGTGGCATTATCGATTTTAAATAATCTTTCTGAAAGGACCGACATCGTAACAGGTTTTAGTATCCATAACAAGATCGACCTCATCATTCCGGCAGGCATAGGGTACGATGCTCGTCTACCAGCACCGGACATAACTGCAGTGAAACGTCCTGATAAGCATTATCCAACCGAGAGGACGCAAACCATACCGGAACACTGAAGGAATGAGAGCGTGTGCGTGTGGTGTTGGAACTGCTTGCTTCCGTTGTGGCGTGCTGTAACCGGCCTAATGGCAACAACGAATGGAGTGCTGTTGCCCATATATTGCGTGTGTCATTAATGTATTTGATTTCGTATTTCGGCCATTATCCGGACTGGTGCGGACATTGTGCTAGTCGCTAACTTTAGCCGCACGGTTTTATTTTGCTCACAGTTTAAGTATTTCGGGACAATGACGAACCCGAACAACAACACGACAATGCTATGCTTTGATCGATTTATGTTCCGCTTGATCTCAGTAGCGTAATTGCCGTCCGAGGCACGTGATGACGGCGTCAATCGTAAGGTAACCTTAAATAATTTTGAACAGTTAGATGGTGCTGGTGGTATAGTGGTATAGGTATAGTTTGTTAATTGAATAAACCTCTTCACTGGTTCCAACCTGCAGAAACTTACAAACATATGTAACATTCCAGGGAGCCTTATCACGTTTTGCACCTTCCACATACAGTCGGAAGATCGTCGGTGCTGATGGAATAACATGCAATTTTTTTTTTAAGAAACACAAACACGCCAACGTCTTATGATAACATTCCGAGGTTTAATGAGCCTAACCTACAGCTGGGTGATCAAAACAGATAAACTTGTGCCTTATGTCTTGAGTGTAGGCAGTAAAATGAATCGTAATTAAGGTATCGCGTTAGCGACGAATATAATTTCTGAGGTTAATCTCTATTGAAGAGCGTTGTCCAAACATTCTGTATTGAAAAACAGAGAGTGGAAAAGAAATAAAAGGTAAAAAAGGAGGGCTTTTTAATATATTTCTATAGTGCTTTCATGACGTAATATTCAAGCACAAATAAATGCTATAAGTTTTCAGATGTAGTACGGTTTTGATTGTCGTTCAATGTAAATATTATTTTTTTTCATTTACTATATAAGTGAGAGTACTTTCTAACAACAAATTGTTGAAGAACAGCTTTATTAGCTTTATGCTACACAAACAATAAAAGAAGCACTTTAATATTCTTCATGGCTTAACGACCTTTTAAGGTCACGCCGGGCATCGAATAGCTTATTAGACTTGACGATCCCCTTTAGTTGGATAGTCAAGCCTTCACGGTCAGACGGAACGGTCCGGATGGTATTTGAACCCCAGTCCTGCCGTGTAAAGATCGGCGCAGCGATCACCTATACCACCGGGCCACCCAATGTACTTTAATATACGAAAAATAAATAATAAACAATAGTCATTTGGATTAGAATGATTGTTCCCATTACTTTCAAGCAATGGTTTTTCTTTTAGCTCGTAATTTTTAGTTTTAATTTTTTCCGGAAAATAAAGAGAAGATTCCAAACAGTCCCAACACAAATATTCCTTGTGATAAAATTTTAAATAATATCCTTCGAAATGCTTTTCCAAATTCAGCATTGAAAGGAACAGTTGGTATTTATCTTTCCAATGCTACGTTTAAGCGTGCTACGTTCTAGTGAAAATGTAAATGAAATGGTCTAATTTGAATACAAAGTTTAAAGGGACGCAACAGCAAAAATTCCTTTATTATAAGCAAAAAAACACACCTCTGCATTCTTTCGTTGCGAATGATTGTGCAATGCGCTATACGAAAGGATGGAAGACGCTCTTTTTCGAACATGACGATGTGCCCCAAAGATGTTAATGGTGATTTTGTCTTCTTCTGCAGCCGGACGAAAAGGTATACAAATGTTTTGTTAAGTATGGATTTGCTGTACGAAGCAAAAACAGAAACAAGTTTTTTTTTGTATTTTATCTCATTTGCCGAAGTCGAAAGGAATGTAAAATATTAATTTTGAATGACATTCGACAATAGCTGGTCCTACACTAATGGTCTACGGACCAGTATTTTTCGGTAACATAATTTATCTTCCTCGTCCGACTTCGCATAGCAGATAGCTTTTGGAGTGTGAATGTGTATAAAGCAGTAAAATCGATTGAAATTCATAGTCCATCTGAGACATCTGCTCCGTTCGCATGGTACGTACCACCGTTGTCAAAAAAGCTTGCGTAGTATTGGTGCGTTTATTATATAGTTTTGCTGCACAATAAACACTCCATTTAGGTATTAAGTTTAACAGACTGTGTAAGATAAAAAGGAAAACCATTGTGAGTTGGATTGCAAGCTCAGCTTAATCCCAACTAGAGTTCATGTCAATCCGTTTTGTTTCGTTACAATGCTCTTAAGGCTGCATTGTAACTAATCTAAGTAAATATTTGAAGAACTTTCCGACACAGTAAAGAATATGGGTATATGGCAAGAGCTTTGTGCTTAACGTTCACTTTGCTTTGGAATTGAGACATAAACCGAACGCTGAAGAGTAATGGCACCGGTAATGCTTACCACATTATCTTCAACGCTAAATTGATACTATTCATGATATTGTGTTTGGGTGTAATCAACTTACTCGAAGATTTAGTACAATGAAACTCTATGGCCATTGCTTTTTCAAGTACAGGACACCCCTAAGAGAACATTACGTTCTCCCAAAGTTCAGGGTTGTTTCCCAAATATTCTCAAAAAGTACTCAAAGTTCATTAACGATTTTGTAAATATTTTTGAATTCTAAGAGTTATATGTTTACCGATTTCCCAAGCACTTTAGAATACGTCTCGAGGATTATTGATGGATTTTCCTTTTTTTGTTGTTGATTTTATTCATTTCTAGGGCCCCAACGAATACCAAAATAGTCTGTATACGGTCACGGTACTTCAAAGAACAAAACACAAATAATTTATTACTAGCTACTGTATTACAATACATCGAGAACCGCCGTCTTTACGCTACCAGTGCTGGCGATGGAGAGAGTCCTCGGTGATGGTGCGTAAGCCGAACAACGCCGAAGTGGATACGTCGGGTCCTGTAACACAGTGACAGGACCGAGTAACGGCGTTACGCTTAGCGCCCACGGTGTATAGACCCGCACAAAACAAGTTCCCTTTTTATATGACGAAGCACTGTTAATATTTCATAAACCAAAACAGCACCAATTTTAAATTATTTGCATTCGGTAACAAATGGTCTTCTTCTTCTTGGATTAACGACCTCTAAGGCCATGCTGGCCATCGAACTGGCTTACTAGACTACCGGATACCAACCACGTAGTTGGTTAGTCAGTCCTCACTACGGGGGGGACGGTCCGAATGGGATTTGAACCCCCGGTCCTGCCGTTTGAAGACCGGCGCCGCCGGGGTTACAAATGGTAGAAACCCTGTACAACCCGAGTAACAAACATAACCCAAATGGTAACATATGGCATAACATAATGGTAAAAAGGAAAACATGGAGAAACACTAACAGGACTAACTCTGGACACTCCATTAGCGTTGACCTAATTCTTACGATTGTAATAAAACAAAACAAAAAAAGACTCAGACTCGATTTCGGCATGGAACATTTTATTTGTCACGTTGGCGTATGAAATAATGGTGCATGGAAATAGGCAACTTAAATTATGCTAGAATAGATTTATGAACACTACGCGGAATCATCGCGCAAATCGATTCGTATATCTATATCGAACTCGGGCTCGTACGGTTGCAACGGATTGCCACTACCCGCGGACGTTGCCGGCCGACTGGACGTTACTGGCCGACTGGAGCTGGTATACTTGAGCTGGTTTGCTAGCGACACCGAACTGAGTAGCGGATCATTCGTGACCACGGGTGCCACGTACGGAGGTCGCCTGGTCGCTAGCGGTGGGGCAGCCGTGGTCGTTGTCGTAGTCGTGGTGGTTGTGGTGGATGTTCTCTGTAGAAACGGAGCAACATACGGTGCCTTGGTAGTGGTCAAGGCCGGAGCAATGTAAGGCCTTGGCGGTGGAAAGTTGCTTATGGGTCGTACCAACTCGTACGTAGATGGCGCTGGGTGGGCATTGAAATACTGATAGCTTCCGGGATGCTGGTGATACTGTACGCTAGACTGTTGGAAGCCCGTCCCGATAGCACCATTGGCACTGCCACTGTTTGAAACGGCGGCACTGACATTCTTTACACTAGGTGGATGATGCAATTGAATCATCTGGATGACTCGCTCGGCCAAGGTGCCCGAGTAGGAAACTGGGCCGGCCGACTGCGTCAAAGAGTATGGCGATCCCCGTTCGGTGGAGGTTGGCTTTGAGGAAGACGACGTGTAATCTACTGGTACGTACTGGACCGTTTTCTCGTGCGACTCGTACACCGGTAGTAAACTCTCCTGCGACATGTACGTTTGCTGAGGATGCGTTTGGAACTCGTTCGTGGCAATCTGCTCGACTGGCGTTGGGAAGTTCTTTACCGTGTATGGCTGCTTGAAAGCTTGCGGGCGTTTGTTGTAAAATTTGCGCTTATCATACCCGGATGCTACACCATCGTTGTAGCTATGGTTGGAAAGCAATAGAAAAGGAACAGTGTAAGTCGAGTCGATTTTATGAGAATTGTAGCTTAAGCTATCAACTGTGTACTTACTGATAGTTGTACTCACGACCTTCGCCCAATTTTATGTAGTCCAGCCTATGCTCCGCTACATTGTATGATGCCACCAATGGTTGGTACCAGCAAGTAACTGCAACCTGCAAGAACGAATTGATTAATTATTAATAAACTTAAACATTCTGTTAATAATATTGGGACGCAATGCAATATGAATATCAGTTCAAAAAAACCAGCGAGTCCAGACAGTGGTCTGCAACACAAAACAACAAAACAAGTAACTTCATGCATATCGAACCATAGCAAGCACATAGATCAAACGACGAATGATATCCGGCACATTTTAGGCAGACTCAGCAATCGATAGGATCGATCGCACCGCTCCGATCGATCAGTTCTAAAATAGCGACACACTTCTTGCTAAGTGCAGCAATCGATCGCACCGTGACACATTTTGTGCGTACGTAAACATTTTTGTACAAAATGCAATAATAAAAAGAAAAAAACAATCAGGAACAATTTTTGGTTACGAGCAAAAACTATTGTAAGAATTGGGTACAAAGGAGGCCTAAGGGCCTCCTCCAGGGGTAAGGTAAAGCCGCCTGGCCGACTTGCCCTGCTGATGAGCATGGAGAGTCCACCAACCAAAGGTAAGGCCTCGATGTCTCCAACTTTCCAGCAAGGAAGATTCTCATCTAGAGTCTTCAGACTGCCTGGACTGTCAGATAAAAGAAAGATTTTGGTCCGCACAGCTAGCAATCACGTTGTTCCGTTCTCGTACGAATACGAATTATAAGTACGAATTTCTTCTTCTCCACCACATGGCGACCGTCCGAGTAATTTCTTCTTCACCACCACAGTTGAATATGGATTCATACAGATGTATAGAGTTGTAAAAATATGAAAAGGGAAATTAAATCGTTAAAATACTACAAGCTCGATCACAAATCAAGTCAACAATCTAAATTGTGAGTTCAAATTGCCAAAAGTACACTGCGGAATGCTTCACGTTTAAAACAATAACAGAAAAAGATCTCATAATTTAAAGAAATTATTAATCTAAAATGTTAAAAAACGCTGGAATATTTTTAACTAACTCCACAAACTCGTGTATTTAATCCGGAGCAATACGGATTTCTATTTTCCGGATATATGCACAAATCAAGTTAACAATCTAAATTGTGAGTTCAAATTGCCAAAAGTACACTGCGGAATGCTTCACGTTTAAAACAATAACAGAAAAAGATCTCATAATTTAAAGAAATTATTAATCTAAAATGTTAAAAAACGCTGGAATATTTTTAACTAACTCCACAAACTCGTGTATTTAATCCGGAGCAATACGGATTTCTATTTTCCGGATATATGCATATCTGATCCTATCGATAACACCGATTTATTTTTTCGTTTATTTATAGAGGCTTTGAGTCTTAGAGACTACATTCGCCTCTCTACTGTATAAATGCTTAAATTTCTTTGAATAAATTACTGATGCGTAAAAATCTAATGAGGCGGTTCTGCTGGAGTTTGTCGGGTGATAGAATTGTCGTTAAATCAGTTTCTAGTTGACAGGTGGCTCGGTGTGTCGTGTGTATCCATGGCAATCGGTGAGGTTGTGGCGGGCAGTGATGTCAACACCACAGAGCTAGTCCTCCACTCTGGAGGACTAGATTTTTCTAGGAGGTAGGAGTGTGTAATGCAGGTATGACCATACGAAGGCGAGAAAGGGTTCGTTGGATGTGGCTAGATTCGGTATCTTCTCATGAAGAGGTGTTGTGCTTGATGGGACGGAGTTTGTTGCTGGTATCTAGATTGTACTTCGGATCAATGAATTTATCCGGAGCACTGGGACATATTTTAGTATTCAAATACACAGTATTTAACCGGCGAATTCCCTTTGGATTAGTATCTCCGAGTTACCGATCACAAATATTTAATAATACGTTCGCCGGGGGGCCCATTCCCAGATGGAATTAGAGACCAATCCGTTCATGCAGCTAGCCACTGAATCTGCATTATAGAATCAGTTTTAGAATAGATTTCTAGTTGAACGGCATTTTAATTATTTTCTTAAGCTTAGTTGGTAACCGCTGCAAAATCATTCTTCCATACAGTCTTTTATCAGCCAATAAACGTAGCACCGTTGACCCGAAATTGAACCACTCAGCGTGTTTAGTTGACAGTTTATGACTGTCATGTCAATAAAAAGAAAGACATTTGATACATTTTACAAGCAGAACCAGTTAGAGATACCGACCTAGCGCAACGTCAAGCCGAGAGTATCGTTGATTTGCCAATTATTTACAAAACGAAGCGAAGAAGCAGGATAGAAAAAACACACCTCTCAAGGCCGTCACCAGTGGCTGGAACGCCGGATTTCGGCTCTGGGTTCAATCCAAATTCATCAATAATGTAAAAATGCACGCTCTTAATCGCACCTTAAACGCCCATGCAGCAGGTGTTGAAAGTACCCAACCGGTGTGGGCCACTAACGGCAAAACAAACAGTGCGTGGCCAACGGCGGAGACACCCTCGACGAGGAAGTTGGCTACCGGCAACGGTTTGAGACAGCGCAAACAGGCCTGCCAGACAATGGCGACAGCCACGCAACACCACGTGCCAGATGGATCGACCGGCAGCAGTTGGAGAGAAGCACGTGGTAGCATCAACAATCGTGTACGATCGAACCCGAAACGAACTTCGATCGTCGTGAGCCTGAACAGTATTGAGATCGCGTTGAGAAATCTCTCTGGCAAACGGTGACTGAATCGGATAAACGTTCGATTAAATCCATACCGAGACCGATGCATTAGCGCGTAACTTATTCTATTAGCTACGATCATTCAGCCCGCACACAATCGCTTCGCGCGCACCAACTTGGTGCGTGTGGACGTGAAACGGGCGTTACATGGGCCTTTTTTTTCGGTCACAAATTAAGTGGAAATTTAACCCTTCACTAGCCACATGACGTTTTTATTTCTGCCAGATTAAAAAGTGTACACCTTATATTCTTTAGAAAACCCACTCGATACGCTTCGGAAAAAAAATTATGCAGCCACCATGCGGCAGCGCTTATTTGAAACGCTCGTATGAATGAAATGGCACACATGCCGTAGTGCTAGCGATGCGATGAACATGGCAGAAATGTACTTAGCCAGCAGTGAACTGGCGGGAAATTTGATTACGCCGGGCACACCATGTGTTATGAAGTGTTCGGTGGTTGTTTATGCTTTTGGTTCGATTACGTATGTATACACGGTGCGCTATGGCTCTACTTCTTGTTGGTGTGCTGACACACACACACACACATACAAGGCACAAACACGAAGATCTCGTTGTTGCATTAAATATGTTAGTTTTTGGAACCGTGTTTTGATCTTAATGTTCTTCCAGCTCCACAGTTCGGATGAAGTTTGGCATTGAGAAGTACTTGAAACTCGAGACCCTGTCTAGATCGTTAATAATTTAGGCTGGCGCTATATACACGACGAAGCTTTCTAATTTCGTCACAGGTGAAGTATGGTTTAATGTCCCACGGACGTCATGGATTAACTAGACGCCACCACCTGCATCCACCGTGTGTCACAAATTAATGCCCCGATTATCCGAGCCCCGGCCATGGTACCATGATTCGCTTATGGTTTTAGCTAAATTTAATTATAACAGCAGGATCCCAGATCGGTCCACCATTTTAGAACTGTGTAAGAATGTGGTAAGAAAAAGTTCAACGAAAAGCACCCAAAGTCCGGAGACAAGGCATAGCAGCTTTGGAGCAGAATTTTTCCTTCTGGAACTGCTCATTCCAGTGTCATGGATGCCAGTTGTTTGTTTGTTTGTTGGATTGTTTCATCGGTTGCGTACAGAATATATCATACCGGTGGAAATCCAATTACGGTTGCTTCCTCGGTAGACCGATAAAATAGCGAAAAACAGCGACGGAATGGAATGCCTAAAAAGCGCCTGAAAATAGAAGCACGAAGTCGCTCGTGAGCAACGAATACAATAACCACTCGTTACTTCACTGCGGGGTGGTTTCTACGGTACAACTACAGCATGACAGCGATCAATACGGCACATGTAGTCATTACAGTAACCTCCTCCCAAACCCGACTAATGTGATATTTTGGAGAATGGCAAAAAAAATAAAATTCGCAAGAGGTTCAATGTGAAGAAACGACACCTTTATTGAGTCTGCTAGCAATGGCGATCATAAAATTCCGTCTTTCGTTCGATACAAAATGGCTCAATATGTGTATCCTGAAATGTGAGTTTAACATCTTGATAACATATCGAAAAAATCAACGCACCATCCGTGAACCATGGAAAACATTACTATTCTCCCAGGGACAATTGTAGCTTGTTCAATTAATTCCTTCTTTGCTTTGCAAAGTCGTCATAGCGCTTCCACAGAAGCATTGCCATCGTGTTCCGTTTTTTTTGTTGATTAAATTCTTACACTATAAAGGTTCTGTACTAATGAATCCTAGAACGAGTGCAACAGACCATGGTGGCCGTTAGGCAAGGTCTTTGGAGCGTCTGCTACCGGGTTCATATAATGATCGTTTATGCGTTGTGATCCTCATAACGCCTAGACGCATTAGAAGATCAGCGTATCAACAACCCGAACCGTAATCAATACTAACGAACCTTGTGTGTCTAGAACCGAGATCAGTAAAAAGCTCATATTAATAACTATAAAGCATTACGCGAGTGACTAGTCGAATGAAAGTGATCAACCTTGAGACGAAATAAAATTGCACACTCGTCTTTCTCTATCACTGTCCCGCTTTTGCGCTCCAGTAAAGATATTCTCCGTGACATGGTTTGTGCCAGTGATTTTAAAAAGACTTTCACTTTTTTTCGACAACTCAACAAACAGCCACTAGCTAAACCGTGGAACAAAAATAATTTAAAAAAAAATCTGTATCACGTAACACTATCGTACCAGCAATCATCAGGAACCGTGTTTCGAAGGAGACACACATTAAAGCCTTTCTTTATGTCTTTCCGTTCGGTTGGCCTTGACGTAGTCAAGTTGTCCTTGGTAGTGATATGCAGTCCAACCAACAGTTACAGCTATCCTTAGGGGGGGTTTGCCGGTTTGAGAAACAGGCTTGGCGGCATACTTTTGCCAAACCAAACCAACGTCCCGTGAGATTTAATGTGTGGCTACACATTCTTTAGATGGCAAATAAAAAAAAAAACAATGACTTACACGTTGTGCCCCCGTAAGTGGTACCACTAGGCACCATATGTACACCGGATTGCCATGAATTGAATTTAGACCACGCACTCACGGATTAAACTGTCCAATCAACTCTGTCTGCTGAGCGGAGTTTTCTTATTTTAGAGGCTGAGCTCGATTTTAGTAGACCGGCGAGTTTTGGCATGTTTAAGCGAGGGACATAAAAAAAAATTTATTAGTTTGTTATTGACACGTTAGTGTGGTACTGTTGGTAACCAAACAAACATATTCGTACTAATCACAGCGTGTCACATCGGTTCACGTTGCTCGGACGCTAATATGCCGTTTGATTTACCTTGACTAATAGACTGTTAAATTTGTCATTGTTTAGCCGGACAGCTCTGCTGCTGATTGTTTCCTGCTTCATCTGCTGGCAGGTTGTGCCGTTTGATCTCCTGCTTTGTGCGATCGTTCCAGCAGCCACGATAATTCTTACAAAAGAAACCTTTCGATAGGAAATTGGATCTGATTGTCTGGCCGAAGGTGAATATGGGAATTTGATATGTTTTTGCTCCAATTTTCAATATCCCTTGATGTGGCGTAATGCTGCGAGACGGATATTTCACAATAGAACCAAGTGGCCGATCGTACCGAACAAACCATCTCCATTAAGTGACGGAGTGGTGGTTCATCAAACATTCATCTCCAATGTTCCATTACGGAACACCTCATCGGTGGAAAATACAATTGCTCGCTAGCGCTTTAAATGTTCTATTATCCAGTATCACGCCATATTTTTGTTTTGTTTTTGTACGAAACGATATACCAATATGACGATGTTAGCTACAGTAATATTGAAATTATTCCCGCGCTTTACATGTGAGAGAAATTTGACGCCCAAATTGTCTTCACCCAATGTCTGGACAATTAGTTGATTAGTTTGCATAAGCGTCACGAAACATTTGTGTGAGATCAATCGTGCGAAACGATTGTGGAAAACTTAATTTACCATATGTTCACGCTGCCTCAACTCAACCGGCTAGCACTCAACCTGCCGATGGAGTAACCGGCGAACCCTTTCATGAAGCACACGGTGTGTGTGTGTCAGAATTTCCCAGTAGTCTTGCGATAGAAAATTCGTTCGATTGGGTGTAAACGTAAAAGTGTGCTCACAGGTGGTGACCAATTAAAATTCATATCATGTCACAAGATATCCAGAAAGAAATAGAGAACAAAAAAAGCTGTTGACAATTGAAATTAACTTCATTATAAGCATAATTGCAATTAATTTATAGCTCCAATTTGCAAACGCAGTCGTTTATTATTATTATTGTTTATTGACCGTCCGCCGTTTACGGCTTAACGAAGCAGGAGGATTACAGATTTACAAGACTTTTAAGTTAAAACATATGTAATATACAGATAATTAGTTCGTAGTTAGACGGATGCGTAACAGATTTTTAAACATGGAAAGAGGCATGTTAAAGACAAACATGTGCGTTTTCAGGGGGCATTATCTCCATACTCCGTGCGCGAGTGCGTAACAAGTAACAGGTTGGCTGATAAGTCCCCGGTCTAACAAAGAAAAACACATTTTTTTGTCAAAATTCGTTTTTATTATTCAACATAGTTCCCTTCAAGAGCTATACAACGATTATAACGACCTTCGAACTCCTTCGGTTTTGCCTCAAAATAGGCCTCAGTTTCGGCGACCACCTCTTCATTGCAGCCAAATTTTTTTCCCTGCGAGCATCCTTTTGAGGTCTGAGAACAAGAAAAAGTCGCTGGGGGCCAGATCTGGAGAATACGGTGGGTGGGGAAGCAATTCGAAGCCCAATTCATGAATTTTTGCCATCGTTATCAATGACTTGTGGCACGGTGCGTTGTCTTGGTGGAACAACACTTTTTTTCTTCTTCGTTCTTTTTTCGTTCGTCAAGCAACCAAAAGTTGTTTGACAAAAGACGCTCTGTCTCACAAACTAATTGACATACAGACGTCAAATTTTGACACGAATCATTTGAAGGTTGGTGCTATATAAAAATAATATGCATTTAATACTAGCGGCGCATTCTATGTGTCAGACCGGGGACTTATCAGCCAACATATTAACATTAGGTGATGTCTGGTGGATAGCCTGGGGACATTAAATCAAAGTTCTCCTAATAAATAGGGATCGTCGATAGTTCCTAAAAGAAGTCCTGCTATGAATGTGGCTTGATTCCAGAGACTCGAGGCCTAACAGCTGACAATGCTCATTGTATGATCAGTGTATGGAGGGAGGAACTATCGGCCCATCCTAACTTACGGATCGCGAAACGTGTGAACTTTCTTTGGACAGCCTCAAATCCGTTAACCAGCGAGCAATACAGAGCTTTTAAACACTGGGAGTCGTCAAAGTCACGAGTCAGTTTGAATATTAATCCTAGAGCTCTATTGGCGCGGTTGATAACGTTGTCGTAATGAAGTCCTAGGGACAATTTTTGGTCAAGTAAAACACCTAGGTCGCGCATTTGTGCAGTTCTGGAGACGCAAACGCCGTTTATATAATAATCATAATTAACCATTTATTTCGCACGCGTAAAGGACGAAACGAAACACTTTTCGGTACATAGAGACAAACAGTTGAGGACGCAGCAGTTGTTGAACACCGAGACGGCTTGCTGTAGTTTAGCACAATCTTTGGTCGATTTTACGTGCATAAACAGTTGGACATCGTCCGCGTAGAGCAAATAGCAGTTGTCAGGTAGAAGAGAGCATACGTCATTTATGTATAAAATAAACAGCAGTGATCCCAGATTGCTGCCCTGAGGAACTCCTGAGGTGCTTATGAAAGCGCGAGATGTTATGATTCACCCAAAAACTGAACGATAAAATGTGCTCTGATGGTTAAATGGCGGAATGAATAGCTTATTATAGCTGATAAAAATACGAGGGTGTCGGGTTCTTGCAAATATTCCGCTCAATTTCGACTCTATTA
This sequence comes from Anopheles maculipalpis, assembly GCF_943734695.1. Lineage (NCBI taxonomy): Eukaryota > Metazoa > Arthropoda > Insecta > Diptera > Culicidae > Anopheles > Anopheles maculipalpis. Next base: position 52,706,310 of record NC_064871.1, read on the forward strand.
CTGATGGTCGCTTCGTTCGAGTTGTAGACGCTTCTTCCGCTCCGGCAGTTGATCATAAATATTCATCGCCAAAGATCATGCAACAAGCGAGCGACGGTAAAATGAAGCATGTGCTATCAGTATACTAATGTCAAGCACAAGAAGCACTTACGTCGGGTTGATGTGCCCCCGAGTATGTACGGAATAATTTCATTAGCTGACAAACGGACACTCGCTCAAGATGGGGTTCCTTCATCACCCCGGAAGGGACCTCCAATCGTCCTTCTTCAGCTGCAGATAGCTTCACGCAGTGTTAAACAAACTAAAGTGTAAATGCACCGGTGCCTAGGAACTGGTGCAAATCTGTTCCATCTGCATCGGTGACTTGTTGCTGGTGCTGTTCATACATTTAGTTCGTCAATTAACTACAGGAAACGGATTTTGTAGCAGGTGCAGGCGAAGCGAAATAGTGTAAATATAGCTCTTAGTGACCTCCAGCTACAACTATTATTGGCCCCAATGTTGCATACCTGTTGCACCTCCGGTTGCAATCGGTTGCACGCTACCTGCTCGAAAGCGTTTCCATCAGTTAGTTGTTACCAACTTGCAGCTGTAGTCCAACCGTTTGCCTTACCACGTGCCGCATAGCTAGCTGCTAAAGCAGAGGGTCTCTTGCATGTCTTTTGCACAATCGAACAACACGCCTCAAACGATATGCAGAAAGCTATTTAGTCACAGTTGGTGTTATGATTGAACATAGATTGCCTTCCACGTTTGACTTATGTTTTGAGACAGTATTTCCGAAAGTTTGCATAAGCCAGCATCATGTTTGTTTCCCAGCGAAATTCCACTCAAACACATACCACAACCATGAATCTGGGGCAAATTATGCTCACATACGCACGCACATGGTACACCTGCAATTACACTGAATTACTTCTCATCGGCACTCGGCGGTTCCAGCATGCGACGCAGGAAATGCTCGAAAAATGGTAGCCAAAAAAAAACCGAATCACAACACGAAAAACTTATCGTGATTAATCATTCGGTCAACGAGCCAACCGATGGGCGCTCCGCACGGCAGGTACGCCACGTTACATCAGTCTCAGCGTTCAATCGGCACCACATTGAGACGAGTGATCGATCGATCAAATCAGCAACAAATGCTTGAAGATGCTGTTTGTTTGATGCATTAACGCAACAGAGAGATATGACGGACAACAGACGCGCGAGTGTTCCGGACGGCATCACTTACCGCGACTAGCAGCCATCCCGGCAGGGAGATGATGTTCGTGGGTGTTCCGCTGGCCATTGTATCGTTGACGGGAAAATTGTTTGGGAAAACACCTGGAGCGATCTAGTGTAGTAGCGGCGTACGATGCATTCGGTTCGAGTTTACAACAAACTTTACGTGGCCACCAGTTACCGCTCGTGGCGTGGCGTAACGATGGATGTGCTGCTGGTTTTAGTCGATTGCGGTTCGCGAAACTTTTCTCTTCACACTACTAGTTTGGTGGTCGTTTTTTCGCTGAGGTACGTTCATATCACAACACAACACAACGTTCAACGCTTACGAACCATTCGTATCGCAGAAAGTAAGCCCTTCGTACACTTGGCGACACTTTGCATTATCGGCAAATAGTTAACCAACGTGGGATGCGTGTTTACCACCTAACAGTCACAGTGATGCGCTTTCGCGCAGTCCGGCAGTTTCGTGCAGACGCCGTTTGTTAACACCTGCGTTTGCGTGCGGCGTTCGTTCGTAACTGAGCTTCCCGTGCTGGTGGATGCGCGCAACATGCTATCCAACATGCGCCCCAACTGGCTGCCCCACGTTTCACGGTGAGCCGATTTCAAACGATTGCGATTTTTCGGTTCATTTCTCCCACTCCCGCTGTTACCGTCTCTCTCTCTCTCTCTCCGTTTTCTGTTCTTTTTTTCTTCCTTGGACTGCCCTTCCTTTTTCCTAAGGTCCATGGATGTTTGGTCTCGTTTGATCTGGTCTTACTTTGTGTGTGGGTATTTTTGTGCTTTTGTTGAACGTGGTCAGGAGTTTGAGATTTGACTCGATTAAATACCGGACGATGCGTGGATTCGTTGGGGTTCTCGTGTTCGGGCACCACCACTTTGTGTAAGAAATTATGTCACCTGTCTAGCCGAATTTCGTGCACACTTACAGGTACATACATTTTTCGAAAGGAAGCTTTCCTCCACGCCTCGCTTAAAAATGGTGTTTAATTTTTTTTGTTTGTTTTGCAGATCTTTAACTTTTCGGCAAGCATCCCTTCACTTTTGGAAACAGTACTCCCTTATTCTTAGATCGTTTCACGATTCAGATCAAAGCGTTCTTGCACTGGTAAGGGCATCCAAATACCTCCCAGACAAACGGTGACTCCATTGGCCAAGCAATGATTTATGGTTTGATAGCCCGCCAAGAACACAAGACGCACAGAGGTGCGTTGGCAAAAAGGCACTAATCGCCCCGGCCCCAGTGGCGTGTTGTCAAGCGGAATGTAGGGCCGATGAAACGTTCAGCCGTGACTGATTAGACCGTGGCAAACAGACGCAAACCTAACCAGAGAAGGACACTCGAATTAATGGACCTCATAAAGCACGAAATTTCATCTGAGCCAGTGTCCCCATTGCAATGATGGCCGTGGCACACCCCGCGCATGAGCGACGCTTTTCGAGCTGAGTTTTGTTTTTCACCCGCGGTTGAGGTCTTTTTGGGGAAAGTATTAGCGCAGCTTTACAGGTGTCCCGATACTTTTTTCAACTGGTGCTTTGATTCAGTTTGCAGCCCAGCGTAGAGTTTATGGATTTATCGTTTTATCGCTTCCAGTTTCAACCGTTCACAGATGGCTCCCATTAGATGCAACACATAACATCATCGTGGAGAGAGTGTGTGTACGCATGTGTCCCCATTCGGTGCGGTGCAATTGTGTAGCAGCACCAGTAGCTTTCCTGCTGATGGACAACGCTTCCTAATTTCCAATACGTAAAAGCGGGATTTTTTTTATTCCTACAATAGGCAATGAAGAAAAGATGATAAATTTGAAAATCAAATGATTAGATTATTCAAAATTCCATTCACAACCATAAATCAATGGTAATGTTTGCTGAAACTCTGTTAACATAGCCGAAACTCCAAATTTAATGTTGACCGTTGTGTGAGAGAGCATTTAAAATATTATGCAATCAGATACAAGAATTTAGTGTTCCACCAATGCGATCTCTTTCGAAAGAAAATAATATGAAAGTACTGTGAACCCGAGAAAGTCATCACAAATAGCTTCCGTGGGGGGTTTTTCTTAGTTATTTGTGAATCGCATTCATAGGTCGTAGCAGAAGACAAGACAAAAGCTGCGTGTAACAGTTTCAATTTTTCACTTACATAATATTGTCGTTTGGTTTAGATTCAGACGGTATTGTTGGAGCGTTTCATGAACTAACAACCCTTTGAAGTTTTTTTTTATAATGAGTAAATTTTAATTTTTGGGATAATACAATACAATCCAACTTTAGGAGTTTCTTATTTCCATTCAAAAGACATTCTCATGACCAAAGAGGGTGCACAGAGGGTGGGTAAATTCCTCATATTATAAAATGAAAACTTTATCAGTTTTCATTTTAGTTTTGGTACATCGATCGAAAATGTTACATCGATAGCAAGTTGCAGAAAATAAATATTTTCTATAACATTACCATATTTTAAATGTATGCACTTTGCATGGGAACTTGCAAGGCATTGGGAACAATCTGTCGCTTCTTGATAAAAATTTTATGGGAAAAGCTTGGACTTACAGTACTGGACAAAATAAATCATACGCGTAAAGTAAAAATGCTGTTTGGGGAGTATTTTCTTTATTTTTCAGATAAATACCATGATTGATTCGGAAGAATTATAGTTCATTAATTTTTTAGTATTGCAGAGAAAAATATTAAAAATAGCTTTATATGCATACAAGAAGTTGTTATAACAAATAGTTGGTTTTTAAGCAAGGACAAAATAAATCATACACTTAAAAAAACATGTTTTTCTTGCCGTGATAATTAACTAACAGTTAATTACCACGGCAGCACTGTAAAACTGGCAGCCGTGTGGCTTATTTGACAGTTCTTTTACTGGAAAGCTAGTGGATCAAAATATTGCATCATATGAAAAGTGTAAAACGACAGGTAAACAAATTTCGCTCGATGTGAGAAATCTGGTTATAAGCGATCGCAGAAAAGGAATTGTTATCTAAGTTGTCTTCCAGGGAAATTAAGGAAACGATGAATCTGGATGTCGATCGCCGTACCATACGCCGGCGCCTCAACCAGAGTGGTTTTAAAAGTTGCTTGGCATCGAAGCGCCCTTTCATAAGCATGCAAAACAAACGGAAGAGATTGGAATTTGCCAAAAAGTTCGCCGGGATGTCCATAGACTTTTGGAAATGGTTTGGCGATCGTTTGCGTGGTCTGGAGTCGGAAATTTAATCAATATCAAGGGGATTATGACTGATGTATATATTTACTTGTTGAATCAAAATTTGGAGATTTCAGTATTGAAAACTGGCCTAGAAACAAATTACATTTTTCAACAAGACAACGTCCCCAAACATACGGCCAAAAAGACAACTGCGTTCTTCAAATCTAACAAATCTAACTTTCCTAAAGATAGCATTGTTGTAACTATTACATTGAAGGAAGTATTGAGCTTGTGGAAAGAATAGTTAAAGCGTATGAATTATTTTGTCCAGCACTGTAGTACTTTTCCGTGCAACGGTAGAAATAATGGTTCTAGAAATGGTTACATAAGGATACGAGAAGGTATATTACAAATATATCCTATTCTTCGATGACAAGATGAATCCTTGCTCTCAGGGAAGACTCCGAATGGGTCCGTCCTCTCCGTCTTGCCATATGAAGACCGGCAACAATACAGCTTTAGCCACCGTATCATTGCAGAAAAGCTTCAAAGTTATTGGTAGAAAACTTTGAACGTAAAATCAATCGCTGGAATTGGTCTAAACTCATGCTCAATCAATTTCTATTACAAATTAAAAATGTTGTGGAGATACTTTAATTATAATATGTTTTTTTACATTTCTTCCAGTGCGCCTAAAATGTTAAACTGGAGTATCGAAACGTCACGTAAGGTCAAGTCGAGCTACAAGGGACAGTGGATATGGTAGAGAACGCCATGACACGGGACAGCGAAATACCGGCCATCTTCAACCCGAAACGCGTTCGTGCTCCCTCGGTTGTGGTGACAGGTCGGTCTACAGCCGGTCGGACATAAGTCATGCATGTTTTACGAGTAACATAAAACCCTTTTGCACTACGATTTTCCCCCAGGAGACTCCCCAAATGGACCGTTCGGAGGTTTCACGAACAACGTGCCACAGATTACACACTCGGATTCGGTGACCTCGAGCCAGCACGATGGTCAGGACAGTCTGATCGGCATCACGGTGACCGGTGGCATGCATGGCGGCTGTGATACACCGACCTCACAGCCACACGCACTCCTCGGCAGTGGCGGTGGTCTTGGGACAGTAGGCCCCGGTGGTGTGGGTGGCCCTGGTTCCGCGAACCCGGTACCCTCTAGTCCCCCGTCCACCTCGCGGCTAAAGGCCTGCCGAGCGTCCTGCTGCTCCGAATTGGCGCAGAAAATGTACTTCGGTGTGTGCGTCACGGTGCTTGTGACGGCTTCGTGGGTTGGTGCCACGCACTGCATCAAGTTCCTGTACCTGCGCCGAAACACATACGCTTCCACATTACCTCCACACCTGACCGCGTTCATCACAGACGGAACGACTGACACGGTGGCGGGTGGTGCAGCGTCAGACCAAAACTCCACCTCGGCCATGATAGTGCACGGGTTTGGGCCAACGTCTTCGTTTTTGCCCTCCACCGCCAAACCGATCGTTACATCCGATCGTGTCGTACCACCGGTTACAGCGCACGTCTTCAACGCGCCCTTCTTTGCCTCTTGGTTCTGTACCAACTTCGCCATACTGTTCTTCCCGATCTATATTCTGGGACGAGTCGCGATCAAAAAGTGCGATGGAACTGGGGAAGTGTTGGGTGAGATACTGCGCGGTTTCCGTGACCGGGGCTTCACCATTGGCCGCTTCCTGAACCGCTGTCTAACGTTCTGCATCCTGTGGCTGCTGACCACCTATCTGTATGCGCTCTCGCTCAAGGCCCTGCTGGCCACGGACGTAATGGCACTGTTCGCGACGAACGTCGCCTGCGTGTACCTGTTGGCCTGGGTAATACTTCAGGAACAGTTTGTCGGCGTGCGGGTCAGTATGACAAATGCTCACTGTCCACTGGTAAGCATTCCTGAGCATATCTTCCGATTCTTTCTCACACAGATTGTTGCTGTGATACTTTGTGATACGGGTATTGCGCTGCTAGCCTACATGGACGGTATTACGGGTAGCCCGACGCTGGGCGGAGTGGTACTGGCAGCACTGGCCGCTGCCGGATATGCCGTGTTCAAAGTGATGTTTCGCAAGGTGATGGGCGATCCGCCCGTCGGTCAGATTGCGTTCACATTCTCGATCATAGGCTTTCTCAATGCGGCCATCCTGTGGCCTGTCTGCATAGCGCTCTACTTTACCGGTGCCGAAATTATGCCATGGGAAACTCTTCCCTGGGTAGTTCTGCTGATGGCCAGCGTCTTACTGCTAGGTAAGCAACGCTTGATCCCACAGTCCCACATAGATTTTCAATAACGCTAAGAACTTTTCGTTTTTCCTCGTACACTGCCACAGTGTTCCACATCCTCACACAGTTCAGCAGTGCCGTTACGTACAACATGTTCGTCACCCTGGGACTCATAACGGCCGTACCCGTTTCGGCTGGTAAGTAGTTGATCCCATCCATTCCATCCATTCCTACGAGCATGCCACAAAATGGAGACAAAACACATCGGCACATGTCGGTGAGAATCCAGTGCCCTTATCTGCTGTGTACCGATCCGATTCTTCCCCAGCGCTCGACATCGTGCTGTACGGAGCCCACTTTGCCGGTATGAAGCTGGCCGGTATCATATTGATAGCAGTCGGTTTCTTTCTCGTAATGTTTCCGGACAATTGGCCCGATTACATCACCCGTTTGCTGCGGTAAGTCACCCCTATTTCGCACAGACCCACCTTCACTCGGACACTTCTTTACTCTTCTTGTGTTGTTGTGTTTTCTTGTGTTTACTGTTGGTTTTGTGTTTTGATATACTACACTATATATCTTCTCTTGCGTTTCTTGTCCACTATCTCTGTACTATCCCGCCCAGTTGTGCCGGATGTATTTAAGTCGATGTACCCAGCTCGTCTCTTTCACATTACTCCTAGTTGACTGCCGGTTTTCTACACCTAACACCGTTTCCCTTACTTCTCCATCTCCTTCTGACTCTTAATTATGTCTCTTCCTCTCTATCTCTATCTATCTCTCTCTCTCTCTCTTTTTCTGTCTCTATCGCCTTCATACGCTAATGGGACGAACGTCCTTGCCCCTGTGTCTTGCCCTTTGGTGTATGTTGCTCTATCATGTTCCTACATATCCTCAATTGCAGAAAGGGGGAATGATTTTGAGTGAAACTTATGGCCGCTTGTGGCTCGTACATTGATGACCCGCAAGCTAGATAGATTTGTATGAAATAAAAATAGAAGCTCACAGCTCATGCTTCCATGCTTCTTTTTTTTCAAATTGGTCAATGTTTAAGCATCATTGCAACTCGAGTGTCATTCTTCATGCGATCACGGCGAACCCCCTTGTTCTATGCACAACTCTATTTCACTCGTCCATATCATCTTTTCAATCCTTCTTTAACCGTTTTTATGCGTGCACCTCAGTTGGTAGAAAGGTAATTTCAATCTATCTTGAAACTACTTCGCTCTTGTTTGGAACTGTGGAAATTAAAGATGCCCTTTGATCCTTATTTACAACTTGTGGCTAGTTCTTCAGTCTTATGTCCTTCCTCTCCACTTCTTTATCTCACTACTATCTGCTCTGTGCAAATCTCCTTGCTCTTATCGTTCTCTTTTCGCTCTGTTTATTTGTTGCATCTAAGGTAGTCTCCACCGGTATCCGGAACCTGTTGGTTGTCTTACCCCTTGTTTCGCTTGACTAAAAAGGATTATCCCCGTTTTTGTTGCATGTGACACAACCGTTCGCAAGGAGGACAGTTTCAATATTTTTTTGTTTTTGTTCGTTTTTTTTTTCCTCTAAAGTTGTTCCCCTTGCCCTAGTACGCTGGCTGGTTCCGAATAATAGATTTCTCATTTTTCATCATTTTTGTAGCAAAAGATTTTTGACAATTAATGTATTGCGTGTTTTTGTCTTTTGAACTTTTTTTGTTATCATTATCAGTCCTTTCGCGTGCATCATAATACAAATAGTTGATTTTGTTTCATTCATTTATGCTTCTGTCGCTCCCTTTAAATGAAGTACGTAGTAGTGTCCTGACCACCCAATAAATAGTCGTCACTGGCCCATTCTCACCACACCTGCTCCTGTCGTTTGCGTGTTGTACGTGTGTGTGTGTGTGTGTGCATCATTATGCTCCCTTTTATGTAACACATCTGATAATGAAAGGAAGTGTATGAATGTGTGTGTGTGTGTGTATGCGTGGGTGGTGTGCGTTAATATTATGTGCGTGTATGTATGTATAAACCATTCAGCAAACAAAAAAAAAACATGATTACAACTAAAATTGTTTGTATTCGAAAATTACAGAAAAACTGGTCGCGCATTACTAAGAAACCAATGTTGTTGTGATACTGCTGATAATGATTACGAAAATTCGGTAGGAAATCAATCAAATATCCATAAATCTTTATCCGCCAATATTACACCACTACCAACCAAAAATTTACAAACTACCAACAAAAGTATAACTCCAATTCCGTTTTTCTAACCGAATCGTTTGTGTTTTTCTAGTTTTTCTTTCCTTTTAGTTTCAATTTTCGATACTTTCTAATGTAACCTCTCATATCCACTTATTGTTTGTATACGAAAAGGACGAACATACACCATTGTATATTGTCACTGGCCCTTTCGTTGAACGTTACGCTCACCAGCATTTCAGAGGAAAAGTAAAATCGCTATGAACATTTCACACTGAGACTACACTGTGACATAACGGCAACGAAGCCTCTAAATTAATTGAAGAAAAAAAAAAAGTACAAAACTGTTGTACGCTTCTGTTTTCTACTATCTCTTTATCTAACTCTATCTCTAGCTCTTTGCTGTTTAACATTCATCCAAACTATCGTAGTAGCTCATTCTATATCAATCATTCGTCAAAAATCAACAAAAACAATGTGGCACTTCCTGTATTCTCTTAGTAAGCTTCCCTAGTGAGCTTCTTCTTGTACGGTACAGTGTAGAGATGTTCTTTGCTCATGTTTGAATTATCTACCATTTCGGTTGGTTGTCGAGAATTCATTCGTTTGATTATTCTATTAACTTTTAGGCGAACAACATAGTGCAGTCAGCTATGCGCTTTTGGTTTTAACATAACCAGGAGCCTTTTCTGTAAACTATATTACCTGCATTATCGAACAATGAGAACCTAGAATTAGTGTAGGTTGTAGGAATTATGCCTTATTTAACGTTTGAACTGGTTCACTCGTAACCAGCTCTACCTCTATTTTTTCTGTAATTTTTAAAAAAGTTCGTTCGTATGGTATTTTCATCCATTTTTTTAGAAACTATTTAAAACAAACGCTTTTAATATTACACCATCTTCTTAATCGGTATTATTTTTATGCTGTTTTTTATACATTACATAGGCCTTATTTTTCTTTAGATGAGTTTGTATTGTTTAAAAAATCGTTGTTTTGTTCTTTTTTCCTCTCTTAAGCAATTACTCTAATGCTCTAAGTTGAAACTAAAACCAGTGTAGCAAATTTTAACAATTTCACCGTAGCTGATAGATACCATAAATTACAGTTTCTTTCTTGTACTGTATTTCTATGATTGGCTTACCCTGTAGCAAGTTACGTTCCTGTTTTATACACCCTGTAATCATATTATTAAAACTCACTACTCAAACGGTACAAAGTATTTCCTGCAGTGGCATTGTAAAACGAATTTCGCCAAACACGACGCACTCTACACGCTGGTTGTTAACGATCTCGGTTCGTCTTCTGCTGTCGATCTTAATCTTTCACGCGCACACACTTCTTCAATGTCTCTTACTGTCTCTCTCTCTCTCTCTCTCTCTCTCTCTCTTTCTCTGTCTGTCTGTCTCTCTTGATCGCTCGCTCTATCTATCTCTCTTTCTCTGTCGTCTGTCTTTCCCTTTTATCATCATTACAACGCATTGCTTAACTTTTCGTTACACGCGTCTTTTGATAAAAGAATAGCATTTGGCTAGTTTTGGCCGTGTCGCACAATCTATCACTCTGATCTAGGCTCTTTCCGTTCTTCTGACTAACTCTGTCTGTCTGTCTGTAGCTCCCTCATGCTCGTTTCGTTACATCTTCCTCGTCTGCTATACTAACCGCTGTCCACTTAATTATAGTTATTGAATAGTTTTACTGTTGTTTTTTTTTGTTTTGGTTTTATTTTTGGCAAATCATACTCGCTCCCATACAACCCTTTTTTTCCTGGCCTCGTTCTTGTATCCTTTACAAACCTACAGTAACAGTACTCTACTCGCTGCGGTATTAATATGCATAAGGTTTGGCAACAACGTATGTAGTCGATAGTCGAAACATCACTCTCAAGTCCAGTAGAATGTGATTATTAGATGTCGATTAGTTATCGTAAAATGGGATTGAAAGGCCCCCTGAAAGACAAAGACAAGATACAAAAATAGAACATGTTTAATTGGCTGAGAACGCAACACTGTACACTGAATTTTTGGAACCTGGTTTCTTCCAGTCACTTCAGAGTGCCTCAATGTTCCGTGTCTCGTAATATGTACCACCGTTCCCCAGTACTACCGCTGTTTACACACGACATCCCTCCACACAACACAGTTTTCGGATATTCATCGTTGGTCCATGCGACTAATATGCGTTCGATTTTCCTCCCAAAGAAAAAAAAATAATGTCACAAAGTCAGGCAAATACAGCACTTTCCTTATGTATACGTCTTTCCACCAATTGTTGTTATCCCGGTTTTTTTTTGTTTCCTGGCCACATTCCCTCCCCCCCCCCCCTCCCCATTCCAACCTTGTCCCACAACTGGTTTGATGTTTCAATTATGCCAATGGTTTTTTAGTCGTTCTAAATGCTCAAATAAAAAAAAAACCGTACCCATATATTTCAATTGTTTTCCAGAAATATCATCTTGTTGGGTCACAACGCGAGGTGAGTGTCCTTGAATGTGTACTAAAACGAATAAGATTTTTTACGTTGGTTTTTCGTTTTTCGTCTTCGGTTTCAATCTGTTTCTGCATTGTTTCGGTTCAATTTGTGTTGTGTTCCGGCAGTTGTATGCAAACTACGTACAGAACTTTGGTTTGGTTTACTTTTTCTACACAATTTGAACTATTCCATATAAAGTTGGTGTTCTGTCATTATTTTTTGTTTTATCTTTTACCTCTTTCTCTATAAATATATAACTCTTTCACTCTCTCTCTCTCTATCTCTCTCTCTAGAGGACAGATTTCATTGTACGTTGTTTTATTTTGCTATTAATTTTTTTTTTGTGCGCCCTTTTTCGGTGTCTATCTCTGCCTGTTTTGTGTCCATGTGTCCGTTATGATTGTCACTCTTGAATGCTCGAATTTCACTCTCTCTATATATAATGTATTTTCATATATGTTGATATGCAATTCCTTCATTGGCAATCGATTTTTGATTTAACAAAACCTAAATCTTATCCAGATTGTGTTGTTATGTTTTGCAGGATGCACCTTTTATCGTTTAAATACAACCAGCGCCCAAATATGATTGAGATTGGGCGAATGGAAAATGGAATGAAATGAACCGAAATGACCCCCTAACGGTTGTATCTCCCTTAACACTTTGGCCCATCAGCTCGGCCATGTTGATGATATTCTCATCATGGTTAATACCCTCCTTAAACCGAATGGTACGACGAGATGCAAAGCAGAATGTAAAACGTTTTTAAAAATGAAAGAAATTGATTCGTTCAAGACTTCGTACGATGCAATGCGCACAGCGGCAATTTGCACTTGCCAAACGGAAAGCCATTTGCTGATTTGGGCCACTAGTTCATGTGACCGGCTAATGATCCATGTGTCAAGCGCTGTACTCTACCACACCTTGAACCTTTTGGGCAGCGTTTGAATTTACTAGCTAACTAATCATGATTGATGATGGATGGCGGGGGTTTAATTTATTAACGACCAATGTGTTGAATGGTTTCACAGGTCATCGATTATTGTACTAGCTCTGACGACAACTGTTGGTAAAGACAAAACACGATGTAGTTCGCACCTCAGTTGCGTTAGGTGAGATTTACATTCGGCTAAAATTTTCATCGGATAACGAGCCCTGAGACATGAACTGAGAATCAAACACGCAAAATACGAATACAAAAAGTGACTATCGAATAGCACTCTGCAAGTACGTACGTATCCGGAAATCACTACATCCTTTTCCAAAACCCTTCTTTCGATTGCGCTTTCGACGCCTCTAATGCCTCTGCAACCTATAAAAACCGTACCGTTCTTTAAAAGTTTTCTGGTTGCGCTTTTTTTTAAGGATGCTCTTAAACAGAAAAGGGATTTTGTGTGAAGCTCATCAACACAAATTGCATATCCTAAATAAAAATAAAACCAAGGCGGCTGTGAAAGCTGGCTCCTAACACCGCGAGGGAAACCTCCACTTTGGCGCCAAAGCACGTTTAGCGAAATAGCCATCCCATCCCATACCCCATCCTTAGCCAGTTACGTTTAGGCGTGATGATGAATTTAATTAAATTTCATAATTTATTTGGCCAAAGTTGGTGGTGTGCTGATGATGGCGAATCCTGGCGTACTTCGGCACACGTTTCGTTTACGTGACAGTACGCGCTTGCCAAGCAAACACAAGAAGCAAGCAAGGAGCAATTTACTCATTTACAGCAACATGTTTGCCGAAAGAGAAGGGTAGCATTCTGAATGACTTCGAGTACGTAACACTCTGAAACAAACGGTACAACAGTGTGGTAAATGTAAGGACAACACAATCAGTGAAAGTCTGTTGCATGCCTTTTGGATCATTGGGCAAAGCTTGAGCGCCAGACGAGAAACTGTTCCTCTAGATAAATGAATGAAACACGCGCTTCAAGATTGAAACAATTGTTAGCGTATTAAAACGATCTCATGCCTCTCATCACTCATAGCATCTTACACCCTTTTTATCATCTGTTCGTTTTTTTTCTTCTTGTGTTCTTGTCCGTATTCAGTGTCCCATAAACGAATGAACTAATTCCTCAACTACTCATTCCAGATATACTACAAAAGAGGTAAACGTTTAACTGAGTCTCTCAATTGCTGAATCTGCCTCTCTATGCATATACAAGCATACAAGAATGAATGAATGAAAAAAAAGAAACGGTTCTTGCAAGCATATTTCGATCCACACAAAGTGCAAAAGAAATTCAATTTCTCAAGATTCAAGCCAATCCAATCACATCTCACATCTTAAAACCAAACCCGTTACCCGTGCATAAACACGACAGACAGTACAAGACTGTACCGTCAATACTCAAAAACTCAAGGCCAGGGCCAGGTGAGACTCCTGAGTAGATTTGTGAGATTTGCTCTGCGTAGATCAGTCTCAGTAGTGCTGCAACCGTTTTGCTGAGTTCATTCTATACAAATATGTGTGTGTTTGTGTGCGTGCTATTAAAAAACTACTTCTAGGTTTCTTAGGCGCTGCTCTTGCTTTAACACGTGTTTTCGTTTTTTGAATTAAATACAATCTTGTCAAATCGTACCCCTAAAACAACATAGTTTTGATTTTCTTCACCACACCATCAGAGCTTGTTTTGATTTGTCATTTCGTTATTGATTGAAAAACATTGATCCATTGTGCTCCTAGTTTAAAGCTGGTGTCATTGCTCGGTGGCATGCCACTAGTTGCAAGCGAAATGTATGGAATTTGACAGATGAGGTTGAACGTCAAACGTCAAATTCCATACATTTCGCTTGCAACTAGTGGCATGACACCGAGCAATGACACCAGCCTAAGGAAACTTTCACTGTATAGCAAATGATCCTGTATTGTAATATAGCTAACATACTAACACACTAACATCCTCAACCACACTCACCCAAACACACATTTGGTAAAGCTTGATTGCTATCTTATTTGTACAAAATGAGCGAACTAAAGGGTACGTATGGAACATTGCTTACACCATAAGCGTACTAATTGTATCTACTGGTACTACGTAGTAGCGTACACTGTAAGAAGCTTGCGCTTAACGTAGCTTAATCACTGTCACGTTAGCATTGAGCTAGGACAAACATGTACAAGAACCAGAAATGGCGCTATCCGGTGAGAACAACTCACAAGGATTGTACAGTTTTCCTCCCCCCTTTTCTCAAGGAGATTTCAGATTTGAGAGAACGTCTATGATTAATAACTTTATGTTTTTTTTTTAAATATTAGTTCCCAATCTTTACTGCATACAAAATGCTTATCCATCCACTATCATCCAGTTTTGTATAATTTATCTTTCGTTTTGGTTAAACTAATGATCTCTTCAGATTATATATAGATCATAATCATAGATCAAGCATTAATTTCTTACTCTTTCTCTAATCCCGTATCTTCACACTCTTTCACACTCTCGTACACGACTAACCAATCATTTACGTACTACACTGAACAAAAAAAAAAACCAACACCAACCACCAATGTACGTACACACACACTCGTTTTGTTGCTAATTTTGTTACAAGCACCGCAGTCGGCCAGCCTTTTGTAGAAGGGATATTGTCGTTGCCTCACCCACCTCTACTGTCCGATAGAAAGTACATCCGCACAACTCACCTCACGTGTGTTGTAATATGTATGTATCTCGCGCGCGTTGACGAATGTAGTTCTGCTAGATTTTACTTCCAAAAACAAACAAAAAAAAAATCAACGGTTCTAAAACAAACACACTGACATGCCAAACGAAACTAACGCCCGACTGCTAGAACCCACGTTTCCGATGGAAGATGCTGTTTTTGAAGGGCGTATGCGTAAGGTAAGTTATAGTACACCGCATTATATCGATAGCAAAAATTCCTACCTCAAGAGTAGTCGCCCTCGGACTCTTGCTGCTAAAAACATGATCAATTGTAGACACACACTTGTAGTAGAAGTGTAACAGTTCTTCTCTTTTTCCTATCAATGTATTTTCTTTCTTTTTCTTTCTTTCTCTCTCTCTCTCTCTCTCTCTCTTCTCTTTTCTCTTTCGCAAACTCCTTATATCTGTGATGATCTATGCCACATAAATCTACTATACTACGAACTCTTCTGCTCTCTACACCACGTGGCACACGCATTAAATGCTCTTAAATTTCTCCCGCTACTACTGAACTTCATCACTGCTTTCTTGTGAAACGGTTATTACTAATGACTTCAAATAATGCTGTAAATGTGGGAATTTACGATCACATTCGGAAACGTATGCCTATGGTTTTGTGTATTGTGCATTCCCAGATTAATGCAGAAATGCACAACCAATCGATTATATTCCTCTGCAAAGATTATTGTTCTGCACCTCTATTAACCGATCCAGTTCGGTTACAAGTTTGATCACTGTCCTGAAAACTCGGTTGGCAAACACAAGCAACACACATACACACAAATTACACAACTCAATAAAAAAAAAAACACTTGCGCCTGTACACATATTGCCTGGATTACATTAGACCACGACTACAGTAAAGGTAAAATTAAAACGACTTGCTTTGCTATACTTATATATGTTGTTCGCTGTGCCTTCATCATGTGTAGATATCGTCGCCTTTAGCGCCTTGTGTATGTGTATTTTCCTGTTCTTTACAAACATTCAAACATAACAGATCCTTACTGGCGAATTATGCACTTGAAGCTGTAATCTATATAATCTGCTGGCTTTTTACTACATTTGTCTCATAACTCTAGCCTTCTACATAACTGAATTTTGTTATCTGCTTTGTTTAGTTTTATTTAGAGCAACAACAACAAAAATGCCCTTATTTATTCCCTATTCTATAAGTGTACAGTTTCGTATGTTAAATTTGATTTTATCTTCCTGAATGTAGTGACACTGTTGCTTTCCTTAGTTCTCCTCTCTTTCTCTCTAGCATGCCAACCCCTTATGCTAAATTTACAATAAAAGAAGCAAATTATGCTAATTACCTTCAGTGGGGTCATCGTGCGTGTTTTTAGGTTTGATCAGGTGCTTTTTTAGTTGTACACTGATACCAATTCCAATGGCCGAACTTTTAAATACAAACATTATCGATACATAACTAAGCAACAAAATGTTGCAATATAAAAATACTAATTTGATATTCCCAGAATTAATTTCCTTCATTCGCACATTAGTTTTGTGGGCGCAAAAACTTTATTCTTTTGTTTCTATAGCCCCAATTACCTGTCATAGGTCATAGGAAATATTTCCTTAAATATAAGCTCAATAGATGAATGACTTATGTAACTGACTTTTAGAAAATGTATCGAAAATGTTTGTTCCACTGTGAGTTATAAAGAAAGAAAGTGATTTGCAGATACATTTTTTTAATCAATAAAAATATTCCAATGGGTAAACTTTTCTATAAAGCCGTGCGGCTTTATAGAAATTGCTATCAGTGTACTAGCGTCTCTTTATGTTTTTCTTATCTTTTTTGTTCAACAAGAAAATTTAAACTGAAAGAAAGAGAGCTAAATGTAATGTAAAGGTTTGCTTAGAGAAGGATAGTCCGTTCCGTTAAACAAACTTTTGTTCACGGCAGGTGATAATAAGAGTTCTCCTCTCTTTAATAGAACGCTTTGCTTCTCCCAGAAAAAAAAAATTAAACCAAAACATCACTGCATCAGCAGATTGATCAGTCCGGCTTAATCCAACATTGGCTTCTTTATGGCTGTACTATCATGTTTCGGTTTACCCGTGTTAACCTCTGTCACGTTCTCTACTTATAATGTTTTAGTTTTGCAGAATATTTTTGTTCCTTCATCACCGCTTTTACACCGGCTTTCATGTTGGTTAAACACCAATAGCTTGCCCGTGCCCGTGCACTAATCCTGCGCTGTTTTTTTTTCTTTTTTTTCTGGTTTCGTTCCCATCGCGTTACCCATCCACCCAACATACCCACCCTTCCAAACCTTCCCTCCTTCACTCGCTCACACTGCTTTGCCACAGATGGGGTCGTCATCCTCGAAGCGGAACTCCATCGCAGCATCGCGACGTCATCGACTATCGGACGGGCTACATTCGATCGCATCTTCGCTCTCCCTCTGGCCGGGTGAGATGACCGAACAACAGCAGCAGCAACAGCATTTGCAGCATCAGCAGAGCTTGCAACACTTTCAGCACATTCTGCGCAACGATAGCAGCAGCGATTTCGTTGGTCTAAACCCGCACGCCAAGCTGCGCCACTATTCGCTCACAGAAATGACGACGAACTTCATCCGGAAGCCGGGATCGATCAGGCTTAGCCCTGGTCTGGGCACAGGCAGTGGCCCAAACTCTCTGTCGGCCACATCCAGCCATCGCTATCCTTCGATGAACGGGCGTAGCAGCTCTTACGGTTCGTTGGAGTAACGATAATCAAATAATTCGATAGTTTAGCGATCGTTTAAGGACAATCTTCAAATAAGCTGCGATACTCCATATTTTCTATGTTGGTGTGTTAAACGAGAATGGAATTATGTTGGTGTGTTAAAAGGAGAATTCACACGTTAAAGGAGAATGTTGCGTGAAAATGAAGGACAGAGCTCCAATTATTGCCTTTCTTAGACTCATTCTCCCAACGTCTCTTACTAGCGATCTATAGTTCTTTTATCGTAAAATTAATGCTAATTAAAAACAATCACAATAAACTTAGTATTCATTTTCCTCTGGCGCAATCTCTGCGTTCCTGGCACGTTCGTAAATACCATCATGCTGATGATTTTAACTACTGAACCTAGTAGAGTGTAGCGTACGGGTAGCATTTTGATTTCAAATTGCTACACACTCCACATACCGATTCACCCCGATCACGTATCGCCACGGGTTTCCGATGCAATAAGTGCACATATTCTTCAAACATAATGTACAGAACTCATCGATATTTTTAAAAGCCCATTAAACGTACACAAAGCTGTACGAAGAGAAGGGGTTTGGGCGTAAATGATTTGATATTAGTCAGTTATTAATATTAATAGTAGTCGTTCCTGACGGAATACTAAGTAATAGTCTTGCGTAAGCTAGAATTAGTCGGTACACACGTTTTTACAGTATATCTGTTTGGTAGCTTAAACATTTCTAAAACAACCAGAAAACCCCCTTTTTGGAATTGATGTTTCCGGTGATAGAAAACGATTTGTTAATAGTTCATCTAGATTAAGCAAAAGGCAAAGCTGACTTTCGTTCCGATTTTGAGTCAATTTTAGTATCCTCTCGAATGGTTAGTATAAATGTTATCGAAAAAAGTGTTTTGTGCTAGTTAAATACACACACTTCTGGTGGAATTCGCTAACAAGAGAACTGTTGTGACACTGCAAACGGACTCTCTAAGAAAGAGCAACCAAGCAAACGAATAATAGATTAAGCGTATAGCTGATTCCATCGAAGTTATCGATATCGATACGTTATTGACCATTCCAAACGTATTTACAAAATAAAACAAGCGTAAACAACGAATCCATTTCTGTAAAATGCAGTTGAAATTGTGCACATTCATGCAAATGATACGATAGTTGGACAAATTTTGAAACCCAAAAATGAAATATCAGTAACAAAGATTGCAATTCTTCCACTAACAAAGTGATACGAGTGTTTCGTTGATATGTTTTCTTTTTATAATGATTTTGTCAATTATTGTGCTTAACGGCTCTGACCGTCCATACAAGACTGCACCGTTTCCCCAAACGTTTTACAAACTCTGCTAACCAGCGCCTCATTGTGAGTATCTTTCGTCTAGTCATATCTTTTGGTTGAGTACTAGTACTACATTCTTTTCACGTGTTTAACCAAACCACGTGCTCCAGCAATTTCGTCAATACATTTTAACTTTTTTTTCACCTGCATCTATGTAATGGTATTAGTGGAACTTTAAATTCCTTTTTGTTATTCATCTTTGTTTATTTTTTAGGATCTGCTTACTAAATTAGAAAGATTTTAAAAACTGGTTTTAATCACTTGATTCAATTTTTTTTTTCAAACGTTCTACTAACATTGTATTAAGGGTTAATCGCATTCCCTCCCACCACCAACAACAGCAGCAACATCCAAGTGACAGCTGTCAGATCAGCTGACGTCATGAGTTTGTTATGAAACTGTCAGCTGCTTCTGTTGTTATTTGTTGCAGCGAAAGTTCATCAAACGAAGATCCGAAAAAAGTGCTTTAGCTTTCAGTTCAGTTGCGTTACGATACAACATTTCTTGGCCGTATCTATTTGGACGTCATATCGGTGTTGCAGCTGATGACCTTCACCTTTGGAGTGTTGTTCTGAGATCATCATCTTGAAGCAAATATCGTGAATATTATGGCAGCCGAAACAAATTCCGATAGTGGGACGAGTTGGTGGAATGAATTCTCCAACTTTATGCGTAAAGATACGAAAGGAGTTGAAGTAAGTTCCATGCTAGCAACGCGTTTCAAATTGTCTGACTACAACATGCACTGCCGTTAGTACGAAAATGAAGTGAAAATGTGTCGTTGGCAGATCCATGACTGCGAAATAGAAACTATATCGAGTACTATAAAACTATGTTTATCAAATCCACAGATCGTAACCTACTCGATTGCTGGGATCTCGTTTATCATGGCTTACAGGAAAATACGTCCGGTAAGTTTTTATTGATGCAAATAAATGTTTGGAATGATTTTAAGTATTTTCCTGCTTTCTTTATAGTTTACTATCTTCGGCAAATCATCCGACATACCGAATCACTTCATCCGTGAACAAATAAAGCAATATGGACGGGTGACGAAAATTGAGCCATCGCAACAGTACGGACCGCTGCTTGTTGTGCAACACCATCCACCAGCCAAGATACTGTTTTGGTCGAACAAAACAATCCCGATCAAGATCGATGGTGTCGATATTAATGCAAACGGCTATTCCTGGCTTCAGTCCGTTGTGGCTGGTAAGGAAATATGTTTTATTCCAATGAAACAACCATCCAACCAAGTGCACGCCGCATGCCGCGTCTATGTGGCAGAGCCAAATAAGCACATCGATATCGGGGAAGCACTGTTAAGTTTGGGATTTGCCAAACTAACCGTTACCGTGCCTAAGCCCGTACGGAATCGAAAAGATGTGCATGGCGTTGCACTGTACCAGTACTACCGCACGCTCGACAAAGCAGAACGCTACGCCAAGAATCGCCGGAATGGACTGTGGCAATATGCTTTGCCACCTCGCCCGTGGCCCCTATCATTGTGGCCTATGTTATGGGATCGTGTCATTAGAGCCAACCGGTTACCGGCGCTCGTTCGATAGCAGAATCTTTTGGAAAAAAGGGACAGAGCCACAATGAGTATGTAGCGCTTAAAACCGCGTATAATACACCTTCTGTGCGTGCCTTGAACGACATAAAGCAATAAAAAGTAGTTATAAATTACTTCTACAAATTTGCCCAATAATTCACCCGATCATGGCTTCTCATTCAACGGCTTCTCAATATCTCGTCGAGATGAAAACCCAGATTGAAGTACACAAACATATAGCATAAACCAAGTCACCATGCGATTGACAGCTGTTTGTTTGTATGCGGCACAATAATAGAAGAAACATACCTCCGCACATTGTGGTACGTGTTTTACTACATCTAATCTGGCGAAAGTACGAATTCCTCTGGAGTAACGATTATGTTTATTGCAGTTGTTAGGACTTGTTCAGTGTGAAATCTAGTTCGATCAGATAGAGCAAACATGGAATAAACATGGAAATGCTGTTGGGTCCAAGCGATGTGACAGCCGCAGCGAAAGGAGATAAATAATGTTTACTTTTTTTTTATTCAAGAACTGTCCACCAACCCGGAGGGTAGTATTGTTAAGGTGCAGATTTTGTTTGTTTGACGGAAAAGATCCTCCAATGTCTGCAGACGACTGTTCAGGAAGGACAGCATAATAATTTGCACAGAAAGAACAAGTTTTATTCACCCTGAAGGATAATACTAGTTCTGCAACTATTTATGTGCCCGAGTGTATGTGTGTGTGTGTGTGTGTTTGTGAAATCGGTTCCCGCGTAAATGTTTCGGCGACGCCAGGAATCTGGAAAGCAAAATATATCGCAGCGGAAAGGAGGACTCGTTCAACGGACTGTCGTCGGAGTTTCTGTGCTACACATTCAGATGTGCGTGTGTATGTAGTTGTGGTGGTAGTCGTGCACCACCGTGCATTTTGACGTTTTGTGTTGGGGCGACAGCAAGAGAAAATTGGACGTCCAACTTTGGTGAAGACCAACTTCACACGCTCTTCCGGCAGATAGCATCAGAAATTTGCGGTGTAGTGTCTTTTGCTAATGTGTAAAACAGAGATAGTGTGGAAATAGCTGCTGACAGTGTTGGAATTTGTTGAATCTTTCGCTTGATAACTGTAGAGAATAGCGGGCAAAGTGGCTTGCTGCCGGTAGATAACATGGAGAAGGGTTACCAAGAGTCATTAAGCCAACCCTGCAAGGACCATGCAACGCCAGGGAACAGCTCTTTCAATGGCTGTTGTCGGCTATGCTTGAAAGGAAATTGCCATCTGCAGAAACTATTCCCCGGCGGGTACACTGAGGATGTGCTGATAAGTAAAATCTTCGAATGTACCACAGTTGAGGTAAGTACGGAATTCCAAATTCGGCAAATTCTTAATCGTGTGTGTAATTGATGGTGGAGTGAAGCCTAGGTAGAGCTCTGATCAATATCCTTGCGATTCTAGTCGGTGAACGTAGAGACAATGATATTTCTATATTCTTTCTTTATCCGCACCTGTTTGTGGGACAGATCACATTTGAAACAGATCCGGATGCCTTGATATGCTACAGCTGTGTAGCAAAAATTGAAGAATTCCATCGCTATAGGGAACAGTGTCGCAGTAACGATGTACAGCACAAGAATTCCTTACGACGGGCGGACGTCAACCAAATTCATAGTGCGACAACATCAGCATTGTTACCAGCGAAGTACATCAAGAAGGAAATAGACTCGGAAGGGTTTGAAATCAGTGCTTCCGATTTCTTCCCCATCGATACTGAGCAGTCATCGTATGGCGCTTTCGAAACATCACTAGATGCTCCAACTACCAGCGTTGCTGACTCATCTGGTGCGGTGGTAGACTCGACTATTCCTAACGAGGTAGGTTCCGTTTTGATAATCCAACCCCTATTGGCCTTTTGTTTCTGTAGCGGGCGCAGTATCTGAGAGCTGCCGAAATACGTGCGCATGTTCCAGTACTTATGTGTTATTCCTCCATCTATTCGCTAGTGGATGAGTACGTAGAATAATGAAGCGCGACATAGTTTGTGCCTCATGTCCACAATTTCTCTCTTCCGGTTCCAACGTTTTACGTTTCCATATTGTTTTTCCCAAGGAGATGGACAAGTGTTCTTCGCCCCATAGGTATGTGAAGCTCGAGTTACGGAAGCAACTTCTCGTCCCTGACGATGTGTGCGTTTCGTTTTATGTCATTTTATGTCATGAGATAGTTTCTGCATGTTACGCTCACAGATACAAGCGCCACAAATATAGTGTTGAAAGCGTTTGTTGGAGAAGTAGGTTGACCACGGGAGGGAGAGAAAAAGAGAGAGAACGAGGGAGTCCATATAGATCGCGAACATTTTTGGTCGAAGATCACAGAATCCTAATGGAGATATCCAAATAATTGGTGCAGGATGCTGGGATATGATTTATGATTATGTCTTGGGCAATATTTTACGATTCTCTGGTTCAGTTCGAATGCTTTGTAATGATAATACATATGTTTTAAAAGTATTCCTGAAAAACGCATATAAAATCAACCAGTAAATTTCATTCCCAGAATGGCGCCTTGAACGATTCCGACGAAGATGACGATAATCATGAAAATTTATTGGAACTGATGCCAGAGCGAACAGAGGACAGATTTATTATATCGTATACCAACGTAAATGACGAGTACGATGATGTAAGTTTGTTGGTGGACAATTCGGCTATACACGCAAAACAAATGTTCATCCATCTTGCTCTCAATTTTTTTCGACAGCATAATGAAGTCGTATGTGAGATGCCGATCAAAGAGGAACCGCAAGATCTTGATGGTGGCGACACGGTCGGTCCTTGGAATGATTATGAGATGGGTGACGATGGTGCCATGGATCATCACAACAGTACTTCCTTGGTACCGTTGCTGGAGGATTGTTCCTACTCATCGGATTCCGAGGCTGAAATGGAAGTGGAGCGGATTGCATACCGCGAGGTGTACAACGATACCGGAACGTTGGTGTGCATAATGCAGGATGGGTTCCTGTACGTGCAAAAGAGCAACACCCTATGGAGTTGTCGAATGAAAGATTGTACAGCCGGAGTCATACGGTACACCGATCGTAAGGAACTGCAGTCAAATGGGATCGATCACATTCACACTAGAGAAGTGCGAAACACGGCAATGGACGAGGAAATATTACAACTAGTAGAACACAGGTCACGCGACGACGAATCCTTCCATTACGTTACGAACGAACGGCATGGAAGTTCCCTTGTTTACAAAGGATACAAGTACTGCATGAAGCATATCAGGGTGGACGGAACAACGTACTGGAAGTGCCGATCGTACAATGGTTCCTGCTCGGCCGCCGTTTATCAATCACAGAACAATGAATTTACCACAGTGGGAAGGCACACACACGCAAAGCAGGTACCGTACAATGCTACAAAAGCAGTGCAACCATCGTATGTTACTAGCGTCAGTACGGAAGGTGAAGGTTCGCCGCCAAAGATTAAACTACGAATCGCTCGGCAAACAGACGCTCCCACTGTAAAAGAGCAAACCTTACCGGAAGAAACGGAAGCGAAAGATTACAAGCAGTTCTCACCCTACAGAAAACCACTTCAAGTCTTCAAACGAGGTTATGGTCATAAAATCGTGAAGAATTCCAACGGACGCACCCGTCTTTATTTCGACGGAAACCTTTACGTGCGGGAATCTTCTCGCAACGATGAATCGGGTGCGGTGGTGGTACTGTGGCGCTGCCGGCGCAACTATGACATGTGCGGTGTGAAGGCTTTACAGCACGAGGACGGATTGGTGGAGGTGCTCGGTGAACACGACCATTCGTCGTTGAAGAAATCGTTGAAAATACCGGAAAACGTTACCGGTACTACCGCGTACGAAATACTTTCCACGCCCAAAGGCGGCGAGAAGCTGCTGCTTGATGGATATAATTATGTGAAGGCGTACTGTCGATCGAACGGAATGAGCCTTTGGCGTTGTATGGGCGAGGGTGGTACATTCTGCCGCGCAAAGGTTATCGTAGCGAAAGATGGGTTGGCGTATATCTACCGAAACGCAACGCACTCGCACAGTAAACCAACGAATGTTAAAAATTTGGTTTCAGAAATGGTGGAAACTAGTCCTACCACCAGGACCAGAGGCATAAAAACAGATGAAAATGTGGAGAAAAAAGTGTGCAGTACCTCAGCAGGGACTGAAGAATCTAAAGCAGTCACACCGTACACGACGACGATACGCAAACCTGTACCGCCCGTACCGCCGGTTGCTCCAAGCCAAACGATGAAAGTGACGTCCAAAACGCAACCTGCGCGCAACTATCGTGTCATCAAAAACAAGAAAGGCAACAAGGCACTGGTACACGCTGGATACCGGTACTGCAGAATTCGAACGCGACAAGATGGCAGCGTCTGCTGGTTGTGCAAGTTTAACAAAAAAACGTGCCGTGTTGCGCTGTACGAGCACCCTGATGGACGATTGGAATGGACTAACCACAGACGTCACAATCATGGTCCCACCGATCCAATAGATCCACCCAAAAAACAGCCGCCGCCGCCACCACGACCATCACCACCATTCACATCACCGCTACGTGGTAAGCGTACCGCGTACCATATTGACGACGACACGTTTGTCAACAACGAATGGTTCTTTGTGCGAAATCACAAAAATGGCACCACACTCGTACACGCCGGTTACCGATATCATAAGAAAGGAAATCGCGTCAACGATACGTCACTGTGGCGTTGCGCCCAAGCGTGCCATGGTTGCCGTGCCGCCATTGTATTGCATCCCGACGAAACGATTGCCAAGTTTGATGATATCGATCACATTCATGCACCGCCCGTCACGGCCATAAAGGAAATGGAGGTAATTGTCGGTGATCCGGATGAAAGTGTGGAGCGGGACAATAGTACAACCAACAACAGTAACGATTCTGAGCCCGATTTGAGTTTGGTGCACTTTAATGGATGCATTGAAGAGCAGGACGATCCGGAGGCTAATATGCGCTCGCTGCTAAACACAATGCTGCTAGATGTTTCGGACGAACCGGTGCATAAATCGGTGGACAAACTGGTGATTCCTGCAGAAAGAGCTCATTTAAAGTACGTCACAAACCGTCGGCATACGAAAAGTTTAGTGTTTAAGGGATATCGGTATGCTCGGTCTAGTATTGGAGTACGTGTCGATGGATCGGTGCGATGGACCTGCCAAATGAATAAAAAAACGTGCCGTGTATCCGTGCGTGTATTAAAAGATGGTAGCGTAGAAATGAATGGCCAAAAACACAACCACGCACAGCTACCGGAAGATAGGGAATCGGATGATGATAACGATGATGCGAATGCATCAGTCTGGAACGATGGCACGAACCCGGCTGTCGAGAGTGACGACAACGAAGAGGAGGGCGAGGAGGAGGAGGAGGAACAGGAATCGTACTATTTCGCGTTAAACCGTAGCAATGGTAAAAGTTTGATTTATCAGCGCAACCGATTTAGTCGCGAACATGTGCGCCCTGATGGATCAACCGTTTGGCGCTGCATGGTGCGCACCGACTGTATGGCAAAAGTTGTGCTACTGCTTAGTAATAAATGCATCCCTTACCGGGATGCAGCTCACAACCATCCACCGTTGGATGTGCTACCGAAACCGATACACTATCCGGAGCAACGGGGTAAATTGATCGTCAAAGGTGACATGCTAGTGTACAAGCAAAATCGTATGAAAAAAATGAAATCCTTCACGGACGGAAGCGCATTGTTTAAGTGCACGGAGGTGGCCAATTGTACAGGGATTGTGAAAATTCGCTACGAAGAAACGGAGAATGGTTCGTCATCGCCGGTTGTAATTTTCGATACGGCTCACAGTCACACTAGTGGCCTTACTAATGCAGGAAACTCCGATGAGAGGGGACTCAAACCTACCGTTGGTAAGAGCAAACGGAAAAGTCCTGTCAAGATGGTAAAATATTCCCCTAGTGACGGTGGTGATACCGGGAAAGAATATCAACTGTTTAAGAACGATCGTGGCCAGGTGTCGCTCGTCTACAAGGACTATCGGTTTTCGTTGCGCAATCTGAACCCAAAGGGTGATTCTAGCTGGAAATGTCGCTCGAATCGATTGTGCAATGCGTACGTAATCTTCAGTAAAGATGGGCACGTTATACCAAACGCTGAAAAGGGCGAACCGAAAGTGATGCCGCACAATCATCCGATTAATGGCGAATATATTGGACGAGCCGTACCGATACAGTTGGATGAGCTTCATCCACCTGCGAACAATTTGGGCCAGTTCGTGTCGAACTGGATGGGTGGATTGTATAAAACCGTGCTTGGTTGGAAGCCGAGAGCGTCCCAGAAGTCACCTATGAAGATGACGAAGACCGTGGCACCACACCATAACAACGAGCCAAAAAATGTCATCAACCATAAGAACTATTCCTATAAACTGCAGACCACGAAGAATGGGCGCGAATTTTGGCGTTGCACCATGTTCAAAGCAAGAGCCTGCCGGGCAGGTCTATTCTGCACCAACAATGGCACTGTCATACAGTACGGAAATGGACGCCAACATAATCATGAACCGGCCAAACCGTTGGCAGCGTCGATTGGACATCAAAGTAATACTCCACGAAAATCGTTCCTCTCGATTGGTGGTGCAAAGGCGAAGGCAATGGTGGATGGTGCATATTCCCCGCTTACTGTAGTACAGAAATCGATCAAACGTAGCCAGAGTGCGTTACCGTTTGATGAACAGTCCACAGACGACACTGTCACACCATCACCACCGTCATATCAGATCATTAAAAAGGATGGCATTGATACGCTACACTACGAGCGACATCGATACTCCGTGAGCTTTAGTAAGCGGGAAGAGAATACCAGCGATAAGGAACCGAAACGATGGCGCTGCTGCCTATGGAACAGCCGTCATCAGTGCCCGGTGGAGTTAACCATCTCACCAACGGACGAAATACACTTCGTAACCGATCCAACCCATAACCATCGTCCACCACCGCCCGAACCGCAAGAATCGCTCGACCGGCAGTTGGTCGTTTTCAGTGGGACGAAAGGTACGAAGAAGTACGAGCTGATGGGCCGGTCACAAAAAATAGTCTTTTACAAGGGATACAAATTCAGCTGGAAGGAAGAATGCAACGGCACGGCGTATTACCGCTGCCTGTGCCATTCGTCCCACGATTGTGCCGTAACGGTGAAGATAGATTTAAACGGGCTACTGTACGAATGTTCCGCATCCGCATCGCATAACCACAGTCCAACGTTGGACCCGTCCGCGGACTCAGTGGTCACACTGCCGGAAAAACCAATGACCGAACGGAACATTGCATCTCGGCAGACTAGACTGGCGCAGTGCTCCAAAACAGGATCGTCCGACTATAGATTCGTTCGCTCGTGTCTCGGCATTTCTATGATATTTGAAGGTCATCGATACTGGCTGCACAGTAAACTGTCGTGCGGACTTATCGTGTACCGATGTCGGTATCAAAAACAGAAAGATTGTACCGGTTCCGTGTATATGGATGCGAGCACGCAGCTACTGTATCATCGGTACGATGCTGAGCATAATCATGAGCCGCAGGCAGAAGATGCAGTTGCGGGCCTTGAACAAGACACTACCAACACTAGCTTGAATGTGTCGGAACCCAACGACAGCAGCAGTGTCCATCATGCTGAGCCAGACCTCGACAATAGTAGCATCAGCAGTACTAATTGCCTACCATCGGCAGCCATCGTTCCAAAGAAGGAAGTTATAATTACAAACGACTACTCCTTTATGAAGGATTCCTTAAACAAAAACCAACTCTTGTATGAACAGTACGTGTTCGAGATGGTTCCCTTGCAGTATCGAAAAAATGGGGACAAATATTACAGCTGCCTGTTTGCGGATTGTTCTGCCGCGGTAAAGCTGCTCGCTTCCGGGGCCTTGGACATATCGAACCCAATTCACCACGCACACGAACGACCGGATCTTACCGATTACCGTGACGTTGGGAAGGGATCGTCCGATTTTCTTACACTAGCGTCGAGTACTGATCCTGGCACAATACCCATGATAAGGTTCGAAGGCTATAAGTACTGTGCAGCGGCAGTTGCTAAGCCTTCGCCGGATGATACAAAGCTGTTCCACTGTCAGGAGAAGAATCGTGCCACTGGACGCTGTTCTGCGACGCTGGAAATGTTGCCTAATGGGCGTGTTATTGTTATCTCTGACACACATCACCATCCGAAGCCGAACGAGACCGAAAATGAGGACTCCAAAGAAACAACCCAATCAAATATATTAGTGATAGATGGACGATCCTACGCTTACTTAGAGACGCAACCCGATGGTACAGGCGTATGGAAATGTATCGATGATCGTAAATGTATGGCCAAAGTGTACAAGAAACCGGATGGGAGCTTGGTGCACGGTACCATTAAACATGTGTTAAGGCATGTCATGGCAAAATTGCCGAACCAATTGGCGTCTTCAGTAGTAACGAAATCATCTGCACCTGTTATTGCCGCTTCTTCGTTGAGTATCTCTACCAACTCCAGCAGCAGTACCCTACCTACTAGTGGCAATCTGCGTACAAAATGGTACAAAGGTAATCGGTACAACTTTTATCTGACTCGTCGTGACGGCGTTCAGTATTGGCGATGCTGCAAACGGATGGGGGACAAGTGTGAGGCCGGTATCTTTTGTCATCCTAGTGGTAAAATTGTTCCATCCAACCAATGGCCCCATTCCCATCCACCACTGAATCCATCCGCCAGCCATTCGGAACCGGGGCGGCCAAAAAAGGCTACAGAATACAGCAGTGAAGTGAAGCAGCTAGTCGAGGACGGTAACAAATCGGATGCGAAAGTGACGACGAACCATCCGCTAAGAATTTCATTGGATGCAAACGATGCGTTCGTTTGGTACAGGGGAGTTCAATATTCGCTGCGGCGCCGTCGCCCCGATGGTATACGCATTTATCGCTGCCGCAACAAACCGTGCATTCATAGTCTGGTAGTTACAAAGCAGGGAAAGATCATTTCCAAAAAGACAACGTGGCACAGCTGCGAAAGTCAAACCAGCAGCAGCAGCAGCAACGAAGACAACAAAGGTAAGGAACTAGTGCCTTGGACCAACAGCGCTAGTGGGCCTGGTTTCGATAAGCCTGAAATAGAAGATCCTGATGATTTGGATGATCACAACGATAGTACCGACATTCAACCGATAGTCAAACGCATCCGGTTGGACGGTAGCAATACGGGAATAGTTTTGGACAGCAACCGCGAGCAAGGATCGGACGTCATTTTACACACGGTGGACAGACGGGCGAACAATCTCGACACCGAACCCGATGCCGAACGAGAGGTAGAACCTGTCGAGGAAAGTCACGGGGGGCTAGTGCCGATGGGTGACTTCATGGATGGAAATGGAGCGACAAGCAGCACATGGGACGAACCAGAATATATAATACATGAGTTCGAAGGTATAGACGCGAACGATGGCGACGCCGGCTTGCAAACAGAAAATCAATCAATGGATGATGATCAGGAGGAGGAAGCCTTTCAAACATTGTCTGCTGTAGAGAGTTTTGGCGAAAGTTTGACGTGCCACGATGCCAGCAATTTGTAAAGCAGAAAACAGGTAACATGTGTGTTGCGGTTAAAACGTCAACTTCAATCCTAATTTTGTATTTTTTTTATCTCCAGAATCAACACACCGATGGCAGTGTGTTGTTTGGTTAAGCGAGATAATG
This sequence comes from Anopheles maculipalpis, assembly GCF_943734695.1. Taxonomy (NCBI): domain Eukaryota; kingdom Metazoa; phylum Arthropoda; class Insecta; order Diptera; family Culicidae; genus Anopheles; species Anopheles maculipalpis. Next base: position 52,736,606 of record NC_064871.1, read on the forward strand.
GATTTGATGTGTATTTAAGCTGCAAACTGTTTCCCAGAGAGACAAGGTATTAAGAAGGATACTGGACAGTTAGGCGCGAGAGGACAAGATTGTTCTCATGACCACAGTTTACAACAATTGTAAGTGGAATTGTTAAGATTTTAATAGTATTTAATGCATTGCACTTTATGTGTTTGATATGAGGAAGTGCTATTATGTTAAATTGCTAACACCCGACGAACTACCCGCGTCTTAGCAGATTTCTTTTAAATTTGAAGTTGGAAAAATAGAACTTTGTAAATATTTTGACCGTGTGTTAATGTGGAATGAATAAAACCGTACTTTACCAGTATCTCTACTGTGCGTAACAAAGCGATCAGTGGGAAACAAAGATCAATAACAATTAACAATATTTCTAAAGCTGCCTGGCCAGTTGGTTAGTTTACATTGAGAGACATTGAGTCATTAGACTTCTTTCAACTGTTAGGAGAACTGAGATAAGCTTAGTTTCCGTTGTGGTACAATATCACTAGCTAACTTAGCACGTTTTTGGGCCCCTCTGTATGTTCAAATAGTCACAATTGTATAAACCATAAATCATAACCGTTTCAATGCTATTCCATGCAGTTTTTTTTACGTTTTTGTATAAATAAAAAAGAAAGTCACCTTATATATTAATTGTCCCTTTTGCTACCTTTAGCGTTCAGTACATTTTTGATTGAGGTCTCTGTGAATAGGAACTATTGTCTGCTTCTGAGTTTAGCGACCCACATTAGTTTGCGTACTCTGTACGAGCTTGCAAAATTCTCTGAATTTCCATATTTATTTTAATTTCAGTGCTGATAAGTCGTTCACTAATTCGCCTCTACCCAGATTCGTTTGTGTTAATTGCTGGATAAAAAAAAAACTTGGAGAAAGTTAGCTAATCAATTTGCCTGAGGCCAAATCTAAGACGAATGCCAATTTTAACAAAATCAGACATTCGGCTGGATGTGATTTACCACAGAACTAATCAGATCATATTCGGCCAGGCCGTCCTTTATGAATAAAAAAAAAATCAGATCATATGCTAAAGTAGACAAGATACATATGCTCCTTGCTCCGGAAACTCAAACCAGTAGTGCATAGGCACAATAGGTGCCAGTATACAGAATATGGTGATCCAAATAGTTTCTAGAACAAAGGCTTAAGGCGGCTAAAGTGACGTTATAATACATTCGTAAAATTCGATAACTGCATACACCCTGGAGTTTGCTTTATACACTCCGGAACAATGCTGCGTAGTCAGGAAATCTTACCGAGCTTAGCTTGTAAGAACAAAAATTAATATGAATTTATTTGATCCAGGTTTAATTTGGAATATTTAATAATGGAATATTTGTAAGTAGTGTTCTTTCTTGCAAACGGAACGGAATAGAGAATAGGGGAACTTTAGACAGCCATAATAAAAAAAGCTCAGTGCGTCGGCCGGGAATCGAACCCGGATCAACTGCTTGGAAGGCAACTATGCTGACCATTACACCACCGACGCACGTCGAGGAATGTGTGCTTAGATACATATTTTAATTCAAACTAGTTTTCCTTCGATTTCTGGCATACTTCCCAGTTGAAAACTAAATTCTACGAGTATGCAATGATTTCCTATTTATTTCATAAACGAACACTACCCCTACTTGCAATTAATTTTACTCCTGTTTTTGTGTGTATGTAATGAATGGAATAAATGATAGTAAATATTTTTCATAAAAACATTATTCTTTTCGTTACAGTAATGATACAAAAAATACATTCTAAACGCATCTACTATTCACATTATCCCCTTCGTCGTCTTTCCCTACCTTCCTTTTTTACAACTTGATTGCACAAAACGTCAAATTGACACAAGCGAAACAATAAGGGGGTTTTTGAAACCAAAACAAAATCTCCCAAATCACAAATTCAATCTGTGCTAGTCTAGTGCTCATCGTAGCCATACCATACGACGGAACTTTGCCCGTTTGGTTGAAGAAAGACTGTAAGATTTATGAGCTTATTTATAAGTAGTGAAACAACTTTGTAGTGTGTCGCTCTCCGTTTAAACAAAGCCTCGGTTCACACGCTCGGAAAGGAACGATGCAAAACTATGAACACACCATCGAGGAGTTGACGCAACTGGCGCAAGAAAAGATCGAACTCGGCGAAAAGCTACTCAAGAGCCTTTCCCAGCGAAACACCATCGAGGGAGTGAAAAAAATTCAGAAGAAAATCAGCCAAGAGCTAAAGTTCCTGAACCGAGTGAAAGCGAACCGGACCGTCACCATTAATCACATTCTTTGTAGCAATCTTACCCACTTCGGATGTTTGGTGGACTGTTTGCTGGCGAGCAGTGACGTGAAACACGTTGACTATCCGCTTCCGGTCGAGGACCGGGCCTGCCCGTTGCGGGTGGATATCGTGTGCGATGGTGGTGCCACTTGGATCAAGGTGATTGCCCGCAATCCAAAATCGCTCAGCGATGCGGTGTACGGGCGGACGAGTTACGGTTCGAAATCGATACTGGAACAAGCGGAAGAGTATGTGCAGGCTGCCTGTAATTTCCCGTACATGTTTCGACCACCTACAGTCGTGTTTCGCTTCCTGAGCAAGCTAGACAGTGAGTTGATCGAGGAACTGCAGCGGATCGGTGTGCGGGTGGTGATACTGCCGAAAGAAACACGGAACGACGAGGTAACGGTGGCAGGTCCTTCCACGTCTCTATCGGAAACCAATCCAAAGGACGAAATACGATTGCTTAATGTGGACGTGACGACGCTTATAGCGTACTGTAGTGCGATGACTAATGGATCGGCCCGATGGGAGTACAAACAGCCGCTACTCTCCGAACAGGCTTGCTGGGAGCGAGACAAACCCGTCAAACCGGTGCTGGACCGATTGTTTGAAGGCAAACGGTTGATCTGTTGCCAAACGGCGTACGATTCCTTTCACGACATCCTCTCGATATTGGGCGGTGAGCAGGAGAAGATGCGTGCCAAGGAGCTGTTCACCCGCATTCACGTGTTGCCAGATGTGCCTCTCGAGCAAGCCCCAAAGGAGCTACAGTCACTGAAGCTGGGTGGTAAAATACGCCCGCGAAGTCTGCAGGTGTTCGCCTTCGGGCTGTACCATCGAGCAGTGACTGTCACCTCCAACGAAGGATTTACGCGGGCGGCCAAGATGCAGGGTCTCGAGGTGCCGGTTTTCCTGCACGACGCAAGAGCCCTGACGGAGGATAAAGAGCGCACGGCTAAACCACTGCCAGAGTGAGCTGATGATCAAGTGAAGCAAATCGCAATTGAAGAATAAATTATTAAGCTCAAAATTATTGAACTACCACGTTCGGTGTCCGCCGTTGTCGACTATTTTCTCATTTTGGAGCTTATATGTGCACTACACGTGTTACATTTCTCACATTTCGTGTTTATTCATTCTCCGCATTTCACATTCTACCATCGTCTGTGCCTGCTTTTGGGGTTCCTCTGTACACAATAGCGCCATAGCAACTGGATCCAAAATCCAAATTTTTCGATCTTTTGCGCTTTATTCCGTGTTTTGTTGTTGTTTTCCATCTTTTCTTTGCCAAGATTGCCGCAGTAAACCTGCATTCTGCCGGGTTTGATTTACTTTAAATCGTTCTCTCTTCCACTCAAATAGACTGACTATAAAGTACTGCTGTACACCTAACCATAAGGATGCTGTTTTTTGCCGCATTTCAAAGAAAGTGAAACGATCTTCCGGTGCACGATGGAGGTGATTGGTGACAAATGGAACCGATTGTAACTGGCTTAACTGAATAATTTCATTAAAACCATAATCATTTAAACGTGTGCTCAGCAATGTTTACCCTAACTATAAATGAGAGCAGCTTATATTAGCCTGCTTACAGGGCCTCCCTTTATCCCCATTTCGATCTTCCCATTCTTTGTAAACGTGCATTGCTTCTAAATTAGATATACTATAGAAAAGACAGGAATGTAGTTGCCATTCCTGTGTGTGTGTATGCAGCAGATTATTAAAGTATGGAATTTAAAAAAAAGTGAAATGTCCCTTGTGAATCCCCTTGTTACTCACAGATCCTCATCACAAACAGAAACCAGCCACGATGAAAAGGAAGCCAAATACCGGTACACAAAGGTCAACAACAAAATTATTCAAATTGTTTTCAAAATATGCCTCTCTACTGGGGGATAGAAAACGATTCCTAAAGAGGATACGGGCGCTTATATGCATAATGATACAAACGAACAAATATTTTACCTTTCTTCTTTTCCTCGTCCGTGTAAAGCATTTTACGAGTCGATAATGTTCGTTCAAATCGTTACTGTTTTCTTCATTACACATTACACTTCGCAAACCGTTTCGAGAGGCGCGCGGGCGTTACAATTTTGGGCACAAAAAAGTACAACAATTCCCTGCCGTTGGCGAGATGATTTCATTTACACACTACCGCTGGTTTTTGCTACTCTTCATCCATTTTCTCTTGTTACTGCGCGCGTGTGTGTGTCTGTACGTAACTTTTTTTTCCATCATACAGTAACTTTAAACATCAAAAAGGATAACACTGTTTCCTTCTTGTATCTCGAGTTCAATCAATGCTGCTGGGTATGACTGTACTGCAACACTGACCAACTGCAGTTCCTCGTTTTAATCGTCCTAGAAACATGGAGTAGAAGCAAATGTTTAATTAAATGGTGTCTCGTTAGAAATAGTGTAGCGAACGAACATTCGAAAACTTCTTAAATATAATGCAATCTTCAACATTATGGAATGAGTTGAGTCAAGGATTTTTTCCTAATCTTTTCCTATACCTTCTTATTCTTGGGGTTTCTTACTTCAATTTGGTACAGGTACAGGATTCTCATTTTTAAGACATTTTTTAATCCTGTGCTAGTTTACAGGAACCCTGTAGGTTAAGCCAAAATTAAAAAAAGGTTTTAAGTGGAATCGCCATGCTGCAAATCTTGGAGAAGATGGCTGAACAGCAGTTGAACACGTACCATCTCTTCATAGATTTCAAGGCCGCATATGATAGCTAAGCCAGGGTTAAACTCTATGAGGCCGTGAGCTCTTTTGGAATCTCGGCCAAACTGATCAGGCTTGCTAGAATGACCATGACCAACGTCACATCCCAGGTGAAGGTGGATGGAAAACTCTCAGGGTCCTTTTCTTTGATGGGCTCACCTGTCTCCTATCCAACTTGGCGCTAAAGAGGGCCATCCGTGACTCGGGTGTGGAGTCTTCGGTAACCATCTGCTATAAGTCAACCCAGATCCTGGCATACGCTGATGATATAGACATCATTGGTCTGCGGCTTTCCCAGGTAGCACAGGCCTACCAAAGGATTGAGCAGGCGGCAGAAAACCTCGGGTTGCAGATTAACGAGGCAAAGACCAAATTGATGGTGGCACCATCAGCGGCCCTACTAAGAAATCCGGAACTACGTGGGGATGATATACGGATAAGTGACCGCAAATTTAAAGTCGTCCAAAACTTCACCTATCTTTGGTCAAAGGTCAGCACCGAAATCAGCATAGAGACAGAGTTGCACGCTAGGATGCTGGCGGCCAGCCGGTCATTCTACAGCCTGAGGAAACATCTCACCTCAAACAACCTGTCGCGACGGTCGAAGCTGGGACTGTATCGTACCTTTATAGTCCCAGTAATCATATATGCCTCTGAGAAATGGACCACCTCTCCGTCGTGCATCGAATTAGGCTCACCAGGCTCCCATGGGCTGCTCATGTTGTACGCATGGCACCGGACGACCCAGCTCAGAAAGGCTTTTTAGGCCGTCCACACGGACAGAGGAGGCGTGGTAGCCCCAGATTGAGGTGGGAGGATGGTGTGAAATCATCCGCCATCAAGACCGGGATAACGGATTGGCGGACGACGGCGTGGGACCGAGAGTGATTCCGGACTCTGCTGTGTCAGGCCAAGACCGCAAAGCAGTTGTAGCGCCTGATAAGTAAGTAAGTAAGTATAATTGGAATCATTCAGCTTCTGTACAGAAATATTCTAGGCGAACATTTTCACTCTCTGTTTTTAGTCAGACGTAAACGTAAGGTCCTGGTCAGATAATCTTTTGCATTTAACAGAATATGTTTTATACCTGACTAACGATACAGGACAGTGTTTCAAATGATAACACTAAAGCAAAATCGGATATTACTATAGAATGGATTATTCCATATAGCTGGCAAATAAAACACCCCAATATTCTTGGCCACCAAAAAGAATGACAAAAGATCTATCACAAAACGACCGAAGTAGACAACATAACCAGATTGGTTTCACGGTGTTCATATTTATGTTTGAGGCACTGCACTAAAGAGTAAGAAATTAAACACAATACTTTACCATTTCATTTGCCGTCGAGTTAGGCTGCGGTGTAATCTTGAGTGATGCATTCATGTCCCGACGGAACTGCAAAAGGTTCTGTGTGAATCTGAAAAAATGATCAAATTGGTATTGTTCAAATGTCGGTAAAATAGCTTCGGTTTTCAAATTACGCACTTGTCCCGATTCTGAATTAACAGGTTTCGCTCGATACCATCCATCAGCAATTCAAATAAACGTGCCATGTTTTGCTGTTTAGCTACAGGTTGGGACTGGATGAGTGTTTCACGGATTCGACTGTGAAATAAACAAAAAATATTTTTTTAATACAAATTTGTTAATACCTCCACAGTTCCTTGGGAACCATTCTTACCGAAAGCAATCCTCGTACAACAGTATTAACACGAGCAACGGACGGGACATGGACCAATGATGTTTGCAGTCCTCGAACATTACTATATTCATCATGGTCGATAGTAGACCCTGCAGGATTTCGGGATGCAGTTCCATTACCTTCAAAAACATGTTATTTTCTGGCGGAACTACCTGGCGATGTTTTTTGTTCGGGAATGTAGATACTGGAAGTATGATAGGCGGACATCAAAATAAAATTAAAGATTGCGATTGCAATTAGATTTGGTAGCTGTTGCGTGTCAGGATATCTTTTGATTTCCTGGGATGTAATGCAGCTCACACACATGTAAAATAAAATAGTATACTATTGTATAGTATAAACTATACAATAGTTACTATTGTATAGTAACAACTGACCGAGTACCGATTTCGGTTTCTGTACGGAAATAAATCCGCCCTCCCTAACGTGGTTCCATGGTGTAATGGTTAGCACTTTGGACTCTGAATCCAACGATCCGAGTTCAAATCTCGGTGGAACCTGCTCTCTCAAAGTCTTTTTTTTTAGTTTTTACTTTTCACACATATTCTACACATATTACAGATCCCTTCAAATCTTCACACGAAAATGCTCAAATTACTTAATTTGCTCATTTCATTTAAATCTCTTTCTATCATATCAGGCAGGTATGTCAAACTCGTATCACTGGAGTGTTAGCTTTTAATCAACACACTTTTTTCTTGCGTCACTGAAGTTCAATCATGCTAGTATTCCTTCTAACATTTTTTTTTTTGCATATAAACACAATACAAGACACAATAAAAACACTTCTTTCAACGAGCATATTCTCGCATAACGAGTATTTTTGTTTCTACTTATCGATTACGTGGAAATAAATAATGGAAAATCTAATGCGATCTAGCTTACAGTCCATTATCTTTTGTATTATACTAACATACTTTTGGAAAATCTGACGAGTTTATAAAGAAAAAATATTACAGCCACTTTCCAAAATAAAAATCCACAATTAAAACCAGTCAAGGAACATCAATTGAAGATTTTTCGATCGATAATGTTTTTCCCTGAACTCAGTCTGATGATCGGTTAAAGCAGTTTTAAATGTTGCAACATCTTTTCACTTCTGAAGTAAGAAAACCCCTTCTAATAGTGGATAACTTCACGAAAACGATGCTGTGTGTCATTTAAAATATTAAAGAAACTAGCGAAAAAATCTGAGCTATTATTTTGGTTACTCTTTTGTATCGAAATGAATGTTTAAACCAGTGTTCAGTGCAATATCATCGTAGGGACTACGAACTGTTCTCAGCGGCAATGAATTGAATTTTCGTACAAGCCTATAGCACAAAATCTTTTGACCGTGACCGAGAGTTTGACACACCTGGCATAAGTGTGTGATGACTAATCATTTTAATTAGCACTTGTATAGGAATGTTATTTAAATCACAAATGCGGATCATTGGAACCAACACCAGATCATTTCTTTACTTCTTTGCATAAAAGCATTGAATGTAAATTCAAGACTATGGTTATTAGTAATGGAAAAACAAGCAATTTCACTCCATACATCTCAATTACAGTAAAAGAACTCACCATTCAGTTGTAGCTGCTTGAAAATGTACGTCACAATGTGATCCAACGTTTGGCAACAAGATGAACAAATGACAGTTTCTGCAAAAGAAAATTATTAATCAAATTTATTCTTGCTACTCCTATCTAAAAAAAAAAAAAGATTTTATGGTTCTAAGCACTATACACTACACAGCAACTTACCTAATGCATTCAATCCTTGGGATATACTTTCTAGAATGTACAAAAATAGCGGTGGTTCGAGCGTGGATAGGTATGAGATGTGATCCTGGGCCAAGCACTGTATAAGCGTGTAGTACGATAGCGATAGTTTCGGGTAAACCTGCAACGAAAAGGAGTACATAATTACATTTAGAAAAATATAGCATAACATACATAATGATGCATCGGAAGCATCAGATTGACAACATACAAGTATATCCTCGTGCGGGATGGTCAATATCAGCTTAGCGGTCATGTTAAGCACATTATCTAGTGCATTATCGCCGTACAGCTTGAACACGCCAAAATTGACGTAGTTTCCACTGAGGATTTGCTTCAGCATTTGAAAACACACCGAAATGCCTTTCAGCTTCATGGGATACATCTGTTCGCTGGGCACATTTAGTGATAGCATACTTTCACCTGGAAGCAGGAGAAAACAATGAAATTAGTCGAGTTAATAATGTGATTGATCATTGCTGTAGGACATTCTTACCATAACAACAGATCAACTTGGACGTTTCTCTGAAGAGCAGGATGCCGTTTGGACTAGAGACATCAAACACCAAACGCTGCGATCGGTTGTAGACTAGTTCGGTGAATAGCTTCAGCACTGGTGTCGTGACCGTAGGATCGTGAGCCCACATTTGCACTGCTCGAATTAAGATGGGCGAATAGTCGGGATAGCTGAAATACGTCAGAGATTATAATAAAAACGAAACATACGTGCAGCTTTCATCCTACCACTTACATCCAATCAAACAGCATCATGTACGGCATTTTAGCATTGAACGCTAAGGCCAATCCTCGTAAATCGCGTGACAATCCTATCAGCTCCTTCTTGGCTTCTTCACTTGGAAAGTTCATCATGATGATGTTTTCGATCGTTTTCGTTAGCGGCATCATGAAGGTGTTGAAACGTTCCACGTCTTCACCGAGATCCATCATCAGCAAACGGCCTAGACAGGTGTAGAACATGCTGCGGCATCGTGTGGCAGCTACCGTACCAGAACCTAAGAATGAAAAGTGTTCACGCTGCGGATGGCAGAGAGCGATGCATTATTAAGCGGAGGTTACTAGAGGTTGATTACAAAGTATAGAGCTAGGAGCAAACTATTCATCAAACGTGAGGTTCGCTTGTTCGGGCAATTCTGTCTTCTGTGAACTATGCTGTTAGCAACTAAACTTCAGGCCATTTTACACTTTTTCAATAACAACTTAAGAGCATACGAATAAAGAAGACCGTTATCGTACTCTCACCATTCTACTACAAATATAAATTCAATACACATTACATCATTTTCCTCGTATTGTCACACAAATGTGTTGTTAGATTTTTTATACTGAGTGCTTAATTCAAGCGTATTGAGAAATTAATCGCAAATGCTAAACAGAACACCCGAACCGTTCCGACTCCAAATCCATGATCAAGGAAAGGAAAAAATACCGAATCTAACGGCTTTCTAAACCAATTGTAAGTTGTTTTATCAATTGAAACAGCGTAGCTAAACTGATGTAATGTGTATTCGAGTCGCAACATATTGTGCATCTTCATTTCTGCATTGTTCAAGCTATTCTGATGCTTGTCCTGTGAGTCGGTAAACCCTGTTAAGCACCATTTTAAAGAAAGCCAGAGAACACTCGCTCAACAAATTTCATCCTTACCGTACGATTGTTTAACATAAACTGGATCTCGTCTAATTTGATGAGCTTTCGCACGGAAGAGCAGATTAGGGTAAGGTCATTTAACAAAGCAAGCGTCTTTCGTAGCACCGGCTCCGAGTTACCCAAATATTTCAGGTTTGTTATACTGCAAATAATTCCAAAACACAACAGATTACAAATAAGTACAAAAACTTTTTGCGGAAGGCCTTTCTTTTTTTTTCTTTTGGTCTACTTACATCTTTCGACTTGTAACCGTCAGCATGGTCATATCGTCGTCACTCACTCCCAGTATCTCCGACAGACGCGGGAACATTTTCAACTTCTGCATGTGCTCCGTGATGTAAATCCTGCGTACATGCGCCAAAAAGTACATAAAGGCTAGTTCCAGCTTTTCGCATCCACACTGTGGCAACCGCGAATCGGTTAGCGTCATCAGCTGCAACACTCGTATGATAATGTCGCATTCCAGCACGTCATGGTCGTCGCACGAAGGTGTCGCAATCCGGCCACCGATCGATGCTCCAATGATGTACACCAGCCACGTGAGCTGACCTTCACAGATTTGCAAATCGATATGATTTGCGGTCGTTGGGCTGGACAGTATCTCTTGGTACCGGTTGGCCGTTTGATCGAACAGCTGCACCAACAGTGCACACGTTTTGTCGTACTCACAGCGCCCAATGGTAGAAAATTGTTCCAGCTGCTGCTGCACCACATCCGTATCGTCCACCGGATCTTCAAGCCCTTCGCGCACAATCACAGGGACGGCGTCCAGCTTCGAGGTAATGAACGCTTTCGTCACTTCCGGCGTGTACGTTTCTAGGAAATGCGGCTCGGGCGATTTCACGTACGGCAGTGACGCGATCAGCCGCTGCCATAGAGACAGCAAATAATGGATGCTATTCGGTGCTGATTGCCACATTTGCAACGATTGTACCGTAAACTTGGCTATCAACTGAATCGCTTCCGGGTAGTTTTCCACGATCACGAGCTCACTGAGCTGATAGTTGGATTTAAGCCGGGCCAGTAGTCGGCAAAACTCGTGGTAGTTTTCCGGATCGCTCAACCCGTGTGACGTTTTGAGAATATCCGTCGCACCCTTCACTAGCTTGGTGAGAAACTTGATACGCTCCGGATTGCTAAAAATCGAACGCCGAATTGATGTGATCTGGGCCAGACAGGATAGTGCCAAGCTGGACAGATGCGTCGGAAGTATGTGGTACAGATCGAAGAACAGCTTCAACGAATCGGATTCCGAGTCCAAAAATGCTGGCCGCCAGTTGGGCGGTATCTGTACCGTAGCGATATCATCCGACGATTCGTCAGCCGTAGCGCCGACGAAATCGTAGCTCAAACAATTCCGTGCCAGCTCTAGCAGATGCGTAAACAGTCCCTGTTGAGCTTCATCCAAACAGGCCAAATTTTTGCAAACATTATCTTTCGCCTGGCTAAGCAACGTGCACGCCAGTATGAAAATATCGTACAGCATCTTGTCACGGTACAGGCTCGTGATGCGCAGATGCTTGGGAAAGGTGAGATTGCAGGCCGCTTCCGACTGTTGGTTCATCTCCACGGTCAGTTGCGACAGAATTTGTACTCCAATTACGCAGTGCTCCACGGATCCGCCGAGAAACTCCTTCACATCTTGCAGAATATTTTGGAACACGTACTCCTGCTCGTACATGTCAATCCAGCAGAGCTTCGTTATTTTCACGAGCAGCGATATTAACGCTTGTATAACGAACGGCTGCAGATTCGGACGGGTCGCCAAATAGTTCAGCACGTAGTTTCGTATGTCCACTCGCTGCTGCATCCGCAACACCTGTATGTTTTTCGTCACCAGCTTCGTCAGGATGGTTGTGGCAAACAGTTGCGAGAAGCTCGAGTTCGCACGATCCAGCAGCGTTTGGCACTTGGACAGTGCATCGGGATCATCCTGGAAGTGGTACAGTACCTTTTCCGCTTCCGCCCGTCGTTGGGCATCGCGTGATTCGTAGAACTGTTTGCACAGTATTTCAAGCAATTCTGGCTCCTACGGGAGAGACAGGGAAGAATGATGATACAATTTCAATTTTCCTGATTCCCATTTCCGCTAGCACTTACCATGACGATCGAATGCAGTTTTTTACGGTTAACGACAATGAAATATCTCAGCAGTCACAGGCTTTGGATTGATTGGTCGTAAGTCAAGAGTGGTAACCTGTCCTGTGCGGAATAAATAAATAATTCTCGATTAGCGTACGCTACTTTTTGCACCAACACACATTCACGGGGAAGAACTCGTACTACACACAAGCGCTCGGAGGACGCATAAACAAACTTCTGTGGAATGTTATTTCCGATTCGTCATGGTCAAACTTTTTTTTACGCTCCTTCAGTTCTGGAGCATTATTCCAAACACGCGTCTTTCTCAGGATCGAATAGTAAAGTAAAAGAAATTGGCATTACTTTCTCGGTAACGGTTACGGCCAAGCATAGGGTTACCAAAAAGCATAGGGTAACTGACAAAAAGCTGCGGTAATTTCGTAAATAATCAACGCATATCACATACCGGCGTACAAAACTGAAAAAAGGTTGTGTTGAAGGATCTTCTCCACAATCAACATCATTACCACCATCCACACAATATGACAGAGGGCCGCCAGCAGTGTGATGACAATTCGTGTTACCGGCAGACAAAGTGCTACTTTCAGCAAAAGAAACACAATACAAATACAACACAACAGTGAAGCAGCCAAGATTGCCGAAACATCCGTCCACTGTATCGTTGTGAAATTAGTTAAGCCGTCTCGTCCGTGACTTCTGTCGTCGCGAATGCCGCACCAGCTAGATAAGCAGCCGAGGCTATTTAGCCTTTTGCATGCTCCGATTTTTTGTTGCTTTACTCTCGTATAGCTCGTAGACAAAAAAAGGCGTAATGAGGGATGTTTTCAGTTTCACGTACACTTTTTCGGCGTCACTCCATCGAACGAAAGGCGGCCCCCGCTTACGAACCGGCTCCGGTTTGTGCTTGATTCGTCGTCGCAAATGTTGATGCTACCCCGACTTAAACTTCGACTTGATTGCTTGTTTTTCCGCAAGTGTGTGGTAAATATTTTACTCCTCCTATCGCCGCAATAGCTTCTCTGCATAGAGGCAAACGTTTTGGAGCGAACCGAGATAGCTAGATATGGTGGCGACGACACTGAAGTAGCGATTTTCAATGCCGCCATGATAATTTCGACGTGAAGTTTCACGTGATTTTAGAGGAAAGGAAATTATTGATGTAGTGTATTAACAGTTTTTAAAATTGATTAACAAGCGATTTGAAATCAAAATAAGAAATGTAAATTAAATACTTTTGAATGAAAAATAAAAACAGCACCTCCGGAGGGAACCTGAACTTCACATGGCGAAACGTACAGCACACCTTGAATTCAAACACCGTGTGAGCATTATTTTCGAAACGTCTTATATCATGTCCGAAGAATCCCATTGTATATGTCGAACTTCGAAATTTTCCGACCGTCTGATGTTTGAATTTTAACTAATCGTTGAAATGAATATCGGCGGTTAAAACCAGGATGATCAAAATACTCATTAATGCTTTATGCCTTTATCTATCAAATTTGATGTATCTTTCTTTCAAGCAAAAGTTGTTTGCACTATTTTGCGACCTAATTTAGCACTAAATTAACACAAGTTTGCTTTGCTAGTACGAAGCATTCAAAACAAAAACACGGCAAGAGATAGTGTGTACTGCTGCGTACAACTACATACTCCATCAAAAGTAGCTTCGCTTCACATTTTTCGCTACAGCTATAAGATTGTTTAGAAACATTCCGGCCATTGATCTGGTGCTTTATTCGCTGATCGACACTGATAATTGTTTCAGGATGATCACCGGTGCCCGTTTTTCGTGACCTGTTCTCATTCGAGTTCCACCCTCCAAAGTAATCGCACAAAATTAAGTTTTTGGGGAAAAAAAATGCAATTACAGTTGGTAGTAGCGTTGTCGCTACTAGCGGCCAGCCTTGTGTCGGCAACCGAGCGCCATGGTCAGGATCCTTTCAACGATGAATTTTTACGCCGAGTGCTTGCACGTGCCCGTAGCTGGAAACCCGACACAAACTTCCAATCAAACGTCCACTTCCATGCGTTTCGATCGCTGAAGGGGATCGGGGAGAGTCGAACCGGATTCAAGGTACCGATCAGACGGTACGAATATGTGTACGATATCGAAATTCCCGAGTCGTTCGATGCACGTGACCATTGGCCGAACTGTGATTCGCTGCGTGAAATCCGTAACCAGGGTACGTGTGGTTCTTGTTGGGCCGTTGCAGCGGCTAGTGTAATGTCCGACCGAGTCTGCATCCACTCGAACGCGACCCTCAACGTGGCACTGGCTGCCGAAGATCTGATGGGATGCTGTGCCGACTGTGGCAATGGGTGTAATGGTGGTTTTCTCGATGGAACCAGCTTTCAGTACTGGGTGGATGCGGGCTTGGTGAGTGGCGGTGCGTACAATTCGACGGATGGTTGTAAACCGTATCCTTTTAAGCCGTGCGAATATCCATTCCACGAGTGTCACGTGGAGGTATCGCCCAAATGTACGCATCACTGTCACGATGGCGCTGACCGGCACTATTCGAAGGATAAACTATTTGGTCAGGTAGCGTACAGTGTACCGATGGATGAACGCGTGATACGGTACGAAATTATGACCAATGGACCGGTGGAAGCAGGGTTCGATGTGTACGAAGATGTGCTGCTGTACAAGTCGGGCGTTTATCGACACGTGTACGGGGAAAAGATCGGAAAGCACGCGGTGCGCATTATAGGTTGGGGCAGAGAAGGTGGTTTGCCGTACTGGCTGATCGCAAACTCGTACGGCGATGATTGGGGAGATCATGGGTACTTTAAGTTTGTGCGAGGATCGAACCATTTGGGAATTGAGTCGAAGATCATCACTGGTCTACCGTTGATCTGATAACAAAATCAGAAGATTCAACACGGATTGAAATAAAATTTCTTTCACAATAAACTCCAAAACACAAAGCTTATTGTTATTGTTCGAAAAAAGAAAAGTCCGAGCGATCTTTATTGGTCTTTCCTACAAGCAAAATCAGCCTCTATCTCTTTCTTTCCGCCGTCGGCCTCCTGTTTTCCGGAATGATATTTTTAACAGCTACCATGTATATGTGTTTGTCCCCGTTTAAAGCTTGGGCAACCCAGCCGAAATGGAACTTTCGATGCCGAGATGATCCTCACCTCGGAGAATCTTGAAGAAACCATTATCACCCCAGTCACTGTTCCACGAGTTGGCAATAAGCCAATACTTTGTGTCATTCTCAACGCCCCATCCCAGTATGCGAATCGCGTGGCCACCAAGCATTTTGCCCGTCACATGCTGATAAACGCCCTCCTTATAGTGAAGCAAATCTTCGTACACAGTAAACGCACCCTCGACCGGTCCATTGGTCATGATTTCCTTCTGAATCTGTTCCTCGTGGCGTGCGATCGAGTACGATCGTGCGCCGTACCGTTTATCCTTCTGGTACGGCACATTATAGCTGTCCTGGCATTTTTTCAAGCATTTGGGAGTTTTGCCCCCTTCACCCTCACACGACGGGCGCGTCCCGTTGACGTGATGTTCGCACGGTGCAATGGCGTACGGCTGGCAGCCCATGTTCGATCCGAACGGCCCACCGCTGACCAATCCCTTGTGCACCCAGTAGCTCCATGCCGCACCTGGGAATCCTCCATTGCAACCGAACCCGCACGTGTGACAGCACGAAACGAGATCTTCGGCCGAAAAACGGAAATGAACTTTACCGCCCGACGCAATACAAACACGGTCCGACATAGCCTCAACAGCACCGAACGCCCAGCACGAACCGCACGAACCTTGATCGCGGATTTCGCGAATGGTAGGACAGTTTGGCCACTGTTCGCGTGCGTCAAAGTTTTCCGGCAGATCGTCCCCGTCGTTTAGCTCGTGCAGTAGTTCGGGCTCACGAAATTTGTCCGCATCCGGGTGAACGCCCATCAGGCCGCGAATGTACGTGAGGGAAGTGTCCGGGTGGAAATTGTACCCCGCACGCCATGTAGTAGCCTTGGTGTTGATTTCTTCGATGAATTTCGACGACAGTGCATACTTCTTGCCAAAGCCGGCCTTTGCCGCACTCGTCTGGCCGATAGCGACGAACGCTACGAGCACTAGATGGAACAACATTTTCTACAACAGAAGAAAGCAACGGCTGTAATTATTCACTCGACCTTTGTAATACATTTGCATTGATGGTGGTTTACAAGCAGATAAGCCTGTGGCGAATGTTACTGCAAATGTGTGTTTATTATGGTGATGATGAATCAGCAAACATGTCAACAAAGTTTGCTCCGAGAACGAAAACTGCCACAGGACACAGACACACAAGACAGATAAGAATGTAGTTTTCGAAATTGATTTAGTATCATCATCCGATTGGGAAGTAGGGAGCTTTACACAGCATTTTTCTATCAGCCGGTGAAGGAAAAAAATACACACATACAGCTTCCTAGATTCCTTTGTGTCTTGCCTTTTCACAACCTAACCTACTTACTCTGTTGCTACGCAATTCGTTCTGGTGTCTCTTTGTTCATTGTTTGCTCACAAACGCCATCATTACCGACCGTTCGACCAAAATAATTTACAGAATATGTGTATGAAAGGAATGTACTGTACGATTAGAATAGTGGGTATGAATACTAATTGATTGGAATCATCCTAATGAGATTAGAAAGCGAAAATGCAAAGCCAGCTCAATGGAAAGATGGTTTCCAATGGTATCTAATCGATTGGACCATTTTACGGTGCTTTTTCTGATGCTCTCCTCACCTTTGTAGTTTTATTGATTGCCTAGCGAAATGTTAGCTAACTATTACTTCAATTATTTCAACACTTACCAATTATTGCGTCTCTTTGCGTTGCGATTTGTTATTCGATTGACGCTGGAATGTATTGACTGCAATTAAATTCTGCTTGCCATAACGTTTTGACAGCCCAATTAACAGATTGACGTTTACCGATCACCAAGTAAGCGTACCCAATTGTAATTCAAGCAATTACCGTCAGGCGCTGTATAGTAAAAGACAGCTAACGGACAAGTTTTTGAAAATACCGTTTGATGACTTTTCAATGAACTCATTTAATCATAGTTAAACACGTATTTGTAACAAACAATCGGTTTTATTATTTTTATCATAACTTTGTCTCAGCATGTTCTCCCAGTACTCACATACACGTCTGAGGAATGAACCCGGCGCATTTTTTGTGCAAAACTGAACAAAAATAACAAGAAAATTCGTAATGAATCTAAATATAATTCCTTCCACAAAAACGAAACTGACGAAATTTCGTCACCAACCAATGACTCTTGCTAAGCCTAAATTGAGATAATAGTAGCTGTCTCAATTCGAGTGTTTGAGAGGTAGATGTCAGTGGAGAATTTCAGCTTTTAACGACAAACTCAGTGTTTGTCGATATTTTTCAAATGCGCCGTCAAACACTCATGATTTATGTTTTATACAACCATTTCATTCATTCAGACGAATACTCTGACCCCGCGCGGTCAAAGATTCACAACAGCCTTTAGGCGATAAATTTTCTGTTTATATATTGTACTCACAGTTATATTCAATCAGGAAGAAATTCGATGTGGGATTGGAAAAGATTTAATTTATTTTTGGGTACAACAGCACGTTGCAATTAGAACCATTTCTACACACAGTCTCCGATCGATAGAAGAAGCCTCGGAGTTATCGTTACACTAAATTTGCATCTCACGCGTTCACCAATGTATCCTTCTTCCCGTTTTAACGAACTAGCATGCTCTTAGTGAAACACATTTGCAACGTTTAATCTCTGCCTATGCGCATTTGTTCATTAACCCCACATCCATCTTATCGTTAAATGCCCAGCCGTTCTGACTATTTCGTACACAACTACTAGTAAAGCTAGAATCCCGGGGCAATTTTCTTGTTGGCCCGGTGGCAAAGTTCGAGAGCTCGTATGAATGAAATGCGTATTTCACTCTTCTATCTGCTATATCGCAAACATGGATCAGATTCGAGTTGCGATCCGTTCGTCGAACTCTATTTGTCTTAGGAAATCTCAATTTTCTTTTACGAAGACGAACCAGTAAGGGTCGTAGCTTCTCCCGAAGGGGCGGCTGTTGATGATCGGGTAGTGGACTTCTTCATTGCACGGGCCCGAATATTTTGCATCGTATTGATGGTGAGCTTTTCCATCAAGCGTGGTGAAACGAAGCTCAACATATTGATCGCTAGCTCTAGTAGAGCGTGTGGAAAGTAACCTGTGGTTTGACGCGTGTGACCAAGCGTGCTGATCGCGCTAGCCACAAACACTTTAGGCGAACAGGCCATCCAGGTACTCTTCCGAATCTTTGACATATTGGTAGCTACCGGGCCGGGTAGTACCGATTGTACCACTATATTATGTTTCGCGTACTCAGAGGCAAGATCTTCGGAAAATTTGTCCATGTATGCTTTCGAGGCAGAGTATACGGTCAGCAGTGGGGCCGGAATGACGGCGGACAGTGATGAAATGTTGATCACAACACCTGCGTGCCGTTTTACCATGCCGGGCATAACTAACTGACACATGCGCGTCACCGACAGAATGTTGCAGCTGAGCAGATTCTTAATCAGCTTTTCGTTGTCCGGCAGTTCCAGCAGGTATTCCGGGTTCGCATAGCTCATGCCGACATTGTTCACCAACACACCGATTTCCATATTCTGGATTTGTCGCTGGATTTGTTCGTAGATTTCTCCACCGCTAGTAAAGTCGGCGGCAATAACCATCGTGCGCACTTTGAATTCCGTTTCTGTGGAGAAAAATAACGGAATAATTGGCATTATTTTTGTGTCGCAGGGATAGCATTAAAGGAGGCAAACCTTCAAGCATTAATTTAATACTTACCAATTTCTTTAGCCACATCCTGTAGCTTTGAAAGGGTTCGACTGACCAAAATAATGTTGAGTCCCTTGCGGGCAAGCTAAAAAACAAGAAGAGCGAGATTTTCATTTCATTTCACTATTACAAAAAGTCAATGCTGCTACTAAACATAACAACAAATGTAAATATGCGTTTTTGTCCACTCTGCCTAATGAACTTTTGCTTTCTCCGTGAAAATATCACAATAAAACGGACAAAGGAAATGAACATAGACTTTTCTTCATGCAGTTGAAAGGTAGTAAGCACACCTGGGAGTATAGTGACGAGTCATGTAAAGTGAAACTGTTTACTCTATCCGGTGCAATTCGACGAACGATGATGTCCCACCAAGAGAGGCTAGAGAGATTTGCTTCGCCTATGCAGCACCACTTTTAGATTGAAAGCAAAAACCACCTCACTCACTTAAGCGCTGTAGTGGCTAGTGCTCGATCGATTCAACTTTGCTGATGGTTGTTGAATTTGCTTCCGACTGCATGACCCTTTGTGATGGTGTGACGAAGGAAACCACAAAAGAAAAGAAACTCTCCACAAGTGGTAAAAGAAAACTCATTTATGCAACTCATTGTTGACCGGACGGGCCAAAGTTAGGTGTGCAGTAGAGCACACGAAAGCGGGGTGTTGAATTTCACTTCCAATAAAATCGTATAATATTAGCTTGAAAAAGTAAGTGTCTCCGCTGGTGGGTTGGATCTGATTTTGGGGTTTGGGTACATTTCTTATTTAAAAAATCTTTTGAGAGTAGGTTCTGAATTAATAAACAACCGTAAAACACTGTATTCGGATATCAGTCAGATTACCCTCATAAAGCTCGCCATTCGCCATTTTTTCGATTTTCTGCGTAGATCATCACTATTGTGCGTCACGAAAAAATAGATACTAACGGCTGTTGCGTGTAGTAAATTGAATCGATCGTTCAATCTACACAAGACAAGCGATCATGTTTGTGCGCACTTGACTTTTACCAGTCAACCTTCGCCGGTGTAACTGCATTTCATTCCGCGTTCCTCATCATGTGTGTACGGGAAGGGGAAAGGCAGTTTATTCTACACGCGTTACTATTACTACTACTACTTCTTACCGCTTGAGCGTACGCTTTTCCTATGCCATCGGTTGCACCTGTGATGACTGGAAAGAGAGAATAAAAGATAGTATTTGAATATAATAAAATAAGTACGATAAAAAACAAAAAAATAAATGTAAATTTTACTGCTAAATAAAAATTTTGAAGTTGAAAGGCCAAGAAGTAAGTAATAGATAAGTGGGTGTGATAATTAATTGAAAGAAACAACATCGACTATCAACAGCAGAGAAGTCGAAAAACTTTTCGACCATACTGACTCCAATATTTCTGTTTTTCAATTTAGAGAAAACGTTCCTATTATTGGGTAAATCTTAAAATGGCATAGAAAGTGGCTTAAAGTGGCATAGAATCAGCCACTTTTTTCCATTCTGACAAATAGATTAAAGCTCATAAGGTCATAAAAAAATCTTTATAGTTTTGAGCATCACTTTATTATTTTTTTCAACGCCAGAATTGGTAACCGCTTATAGTAAAAAAGAAGCTTTTTTTGACTAAAAAAAAATTACACTTCGGCTTATTAGAGGAAATGTCTCCCAGTTTAGATAAATGGCTAGCTATTTTACTTGTAAATTAACTTTAAGTACTAGTGATCTTAATCTATTGTCCGTTTTAGTTGTTTGTAAGTCAACCCAGATCCTGGCATATGCTGATGATATAGACATAATTGGTCTGCGCCTCTTACAGGTAGCCGAGGTTTACCAAAGAATCGAGCAGGCGGCAGAAATCCTCGGGTTGCAGATTTACGAGGCAAAGACCAAATTGATGGTGGCACCATCAGCGGCCCTACTAAGAAATCCGAAACTACGTGGTGATGTACGGATAGGTGTCCGCAAATTTGAAGTCGTCCAAAACTTAACATATCTCAGGCGCTAGGATGTTATCGGCCAGCCGGTCATTCTACAGCCTAACAAAACATCCCACCTCAAACAACCTGTCGCGACGGTCGAAGCTGGGACTGTATCGTTCCTTTATAGTCCCAGTACTCACATACGCCTCTGAGACCCTGTCTCAGACGCCCTCATGGCCCCTGTCCAAAACAGACGAAGCCCTCTTAGCCGCGATCGAACGGAAGATGCTCAGAAGGATCGTTGGCCCCGTATGTGTGGAAGGACAATGGAGGAGCCGCTACAACGACGAGCTGTACGAACTGTATGACGACCTCACCGTCGTGCATCGAATTAGGCTCACCAGGGGCTCCCATGGGCTGCTCATGTTATACGCATGGCACCGGACGACCCAGCTCAGAAAGTCTTTTTAGGCCGTCCTCACAGACAGAGGAGGCCCGGTATGCCCAGATTGAGGTGGGAGGATGGCGTGGAATCATCTGCCATCAAGTGCTTTGATTCATAATCCAGAAAGGCCGGTAAATAGATATATAGGCTGGGCTTTAGACAGTAAACGATATCTAATTTCATTATTCACAAACATATTTTAAAACAAAACTCTCTAAATTTTCAATCGCCGAACAATTGCTGTGATCTTTGTTTTAGCTACTTTTTAATTAAAATTTATTTTAGTTTAACGGACCTCTGGCCTAAATACAACAGAATAAACGTTTTATAATACTCTAAGAGCTTGCATTACACTACACAAAACAAATCATTAGTACGCCCAACACTCCAAGCACAATTAATCTTCCCTTCGATCAAGCGATCGTGAGCAAATGATCAGTTTTGTTGAAGGGCATAATTTCGCACCCATAATTTGAGGTCATCGGGCGTACTTGCACACACACACACGACTATTGAAATGTACCGATCATAGGCCACCAACAGTGCATGCAACAGAATAGACCAACAGAGCAGATTAGCAGCAGTGTTTAACCTTCTCTCGGACTGGCCGCCCATTAGCGAACGATAGCATGTTTCTTTCTTCGCCCACAACGGAAGGCGAATGATCTTAGTTATGTGGATCGTCATCGATCTACACAGATTACTAATCCCAGCGCAGTTAGGTTGCTCACAAAGGTAATTCGTTTCAATGTCAACTAGTTGAGAGCCTCCGGTCAGTCATGGGGTCAGGCATATCTTTATGCAAGGGTCAGAAGAGAGTGTTATCGATGATTGCGCACGTGATTGAGCGTTTGCCACTGTAAGCATTTTGCTGGGTTGTAATGAATCGATTAAATGTTACAAAAAGCTTCTCCCAGAAACATTTTTCTATCTTTAAACCCCTTTTGGTAAGACGAATGTCTCTGAAGCTATTTTTTACTTGTGATCTTAACACATTTCACGCTTTGGTGGACAAATATTCCCTGTAACGGACACTTTTTGTTCACATGTTCTCACCACACGTCAAAGATTCTGTTTATCACTCTCGCTGTGCTCCCTTCTAGCAAGAACACCTTCAACTTGAAGTGTTCGTGTGTGTTAATGTTGATTTTTTAAATCATTCCCTTCAGGTTACAAGTGCGCGATGGTAATGGGAAGAAAAATAACGAAATTGACGCAATTACTGGAGAGCACACTATTATTCGCGGGATTTGTGAACTTTTTGCTCCTTAAAATAGATGAGTTCCTTGCTTTTGTCGTTCTTCCTGTTGCTATAGGATCCTATTTGCTTCCCCTGTATCCCCGAAGTAGATGGGATGCAAATGACATAGTACGCCATGATTAGCACTTTGTGAATGATGGCAAAACGTGAGTAGCATCGTCAAGACAAGGTTCGAAAAGTGTGTGTGTGTTTTTTTACATCATCCCTATGGCCATGCTTCATAGTTAGCTCATATAGAATTACCAAGAAGGTATGTAATACACGTCTAGAACTTCGACAACAAAGC
The DNA here is from genome assembly GCF_943734695.1 of Anopheles maculipalpis. NCBI lineage: Eukaryota > Metazoa > Arthropoda > Insecta > Diptera > Culicidae > Anopheles > Anopheles maculipalpis. Next base: position 52,759,617 of record NC_064871.1, read on the forward strand.
AAACGTGGTCAGTTTTCGGTTTGTCAGCCAGAAAGATACGTCAGCACCAAGTGAGTCCACTTCAAATTTTTGGAGAAAACCGGTTTTTATGGGTAGGAATGCTTGGCTAAAAGGTAACTTTCTTTTCCTTCCCGAAAAAAGCCTCCACAAGTCTTTTGAGTTCAAGAGACGCGTCGTGGTCGTTGGATGGCTCAATGCTAAAACCAGCAGATATCGATCAACGCCGGAATTTACTGTAGTCGCTAGTAGTAATAGTGGAGTGGTGGTAAAGCTTTTATAACCGGTTGTTTTTTTTTTATATGCTTCGAATTTAATCAGTTGCGCTTTCGTGACTTCCAATGGAATATGCACCGGAAGTCTGTGAAGGAGAAAATACCCAAAAAATGTATCTGCTTGTGAGAGTTTCAGGGTGTGTTACGTATTCACTCGTAAAAGTGACCTAACTCGACTATCACAAACATAAGTCTGTAACTGACAACGGAAACCCGTTTCAAGTATTGCATTTTTTCTATTACAAGCAGTAAAACTGTTCTTATCTCCCGTGTTTAGATCGACCTTTGGTTATGATGGTCTCAATATGTTTGCAATTTCCAAATCGTTTATCAGTCCTTGGGTAGTCTATAGTTGGTTTGGCGATGTTTCAAACTGGTTTGCTCAAATTCATGGGCCTTAATTAACCTACACCGAAGCTGTGAAAAAGGGATATTTTCTCACAGTGAGACTGTCACGCGAAATCTTCATCAAACACCATTGGAATTTTGGGATTAACCAGGTGATTTAATAGTATCATTGGCCCGATGCCGGACAAAAGACATGTAATTATTTCGCAATTTACCATTGTTGTAGTCCTACTGGCTAAAACAAAAATCAATCCATAGTACCAAAAACAATCGTCAAATGGTTTCACAACTAGAAATTATATGAGAGGATTAACAAACGGCCTCCACCAGACCGGTTTAGTATTGCGAATATTTTTCGTTTTGCACTTTATCGGCGGAGTGTCACGGGCATCAAGAACAGAAAGATTGTGCCACCCAAATTTATTCACAAACCAGACGCAATGGGTTTGTTTGCCTCTTTGTGTGACAAATCGAATATCAGACGAGAGGACGTTTTGAATCAGGAAGCGGACGTCGATCGGAACCGTCGATTGGAGTAAACCAGTTCCGCCATCCACTAATATCTTCCAATTATCGCACAGGTTCTAAGGACATTTCACAAGCTAGAAGACAAACTCGGTGTCGAATAATCTCTATCGCTGGACACAACACTTTGAAGCACACATCTCCGGCACCAATACTTACGGGCCCATTCGCCAGTCTTTTTCAGATTAATGCGGCAACCGAACACCTTTGGTCCGATAAGGTTTTGATAAATCCAGGGAAACACCTTGCGCAATATGAACAGCGACACCAGGACGGCGCTGGTACTGCCAAGAACGCTCGATACGGTGACCATTTCTTCGGTGGCGGTGCACGTTCAAAGCTCGTCCGACACAACGGGGTTATATTTTAAATTCTACACTAGCAGTAAACACCACCACTTTGCTCAACCCCGTGTGCAGCACACCGGATGTCAATCGAAGGAACGGGACCCGGCTAAATCACGCACGCGGTACAGGGAAGTACGGGAATATTCCACGCTCCGCCAGAACACAACACACACTGAAGCACAGTGTCGGACGTGCACAGGACCGAACCCACCCGTCGAAACCCGTCTATCGTGAGGTGCGAACGACGAATAATCTTTCCTGATCGTGGCAAGCGCTGGAAACGTCCCGTAGGGGTATGGCGTTGTTGTAGGTAGTAGGGTGTACGGTTAGCGTCGTTTGTTTCGAATCACTCACCACCACACACCGCTTGCCTTGCTGATGGGGTGAGGTGTGCAAATAAGCTTCGTATTTTATTGATAAGCGCTTCGTCAGCAACGAACGCCTTTGGTGTGACGCGGTGGACGATTTTTGTTGTTGCAATTGCTTGACAAAAATATGGTACGCAACCGGGTGCACTACACTGCCTATCGATCCAGATTCCAGCGAGGGACTAAACTTTCTTTGCGCTTTTCGGGGTGACTGTGTGGCGCTCCGTTTCGATGATTTTGGTGCGCTTTGTTTTGCTGTTCGCTTTCACACCGCTTCATGCGCTTATGTTCCGCTTTTCAACCACAGTGTCGATAAAACAAAAGTGAAGAAAGGAAAATCGGTGATTAATGTTGGTGCTCTTCCTCACGCGACGTAATAATGGTAATTTCACGGTAAAAGTTGACTGTCGCGCTGAACAAAACAAGAACGGAAGGAAAGTGAAAGCCCGGCACCCAAGTAACATAAATGGGATCAGAACGAAATAGCATCAAACTGTCAAGCTCGGTTTTTGCTGGTGTTCTAAGCAACGAGATGTCAAACGATAAGCGGGATAGTGAGTTTGGAGGACATTTTCGAAGAAAAGTAGCTTTTTTTAGTATTTTGGAGGATGATTTCGTAGTTTTATTTCAAAAATTTTCCGTGAATAAACTATGTATCGCATGTTTCAACTATAAGAGCTGTGGAATAACCGGTTGATTTATTTTTAAATCAATTGTTTAAAGCATTGTTACACTTTTGTGCTTTGAGGAGGTTCTACAACCTCCAGTTTCTTGTATCACTCAGAAATCGCCATTCATATCATTGCAATGGATCATAAACATTCCTTTACATTGGCTTTCATTACCTTGCGAATAATTATTTTGTGGAAAAAAACATAATATTCTTTCACCGCGTAACTACCACTCTTTCTGTATAAGGCACCGCGCCACGGTACCGCGAGTCCGTAGTAATAGTTTTTTTCTGGTTTTCATTGAACTTGATCTACTGACCTTGAAATGGATAGAGCGAGCTCCCTTAGCAATGTCCGTACAGCGCAGTGAGAGGGGAGAACGCGAATATGCAACTAAAGAGAACTGAGCAAAGAGTTGAATGGTCGATGAATGGTCAAAGAAGATTGCTTTCGCTTTCGCAGGGGAGGTAGTTTAAATCAAAATTAATCTTGAACTGTGCCTTATGAATTTGTTGCACTTTCGATTAAACATTGATTTAAGACTGCTGAATATCTTATTGCTAAGAAATGTCTCTTTTTTCTTTGCCGGATGCATGATTACATAACAAATCGCTAAAGATCAGTCAGGTCAGGTTTTCTTGTGGCTGACTGGAATATTTTTGATTATAAATAAATCCGGCCAGATTATACCACCCCATTCACCCCAGTAAATGACAATAAGAAAACTCTAACGCTGTTGATACTAACAAGAATCATTTCCACCGATTCAGATGCTTGTGAGATATGGTAGTGAGCTACAAGCCATATCTTATGTTTGCTCCAAATCTCTGTCTTCAACATATTCATTTCAGCGCTTTTACCCATTCGATTCAAATATAGCTGCCTGACAGTATGCAATCCGCACAACAGCTAATTTGGAGCGTGTTCGCTGACATACAGTGAGTCAAATTCAAAAACTGGAATGGTAAAAGATTTCCTGAACAATAATAAACATGACAAAAATTGCAAAATATGATCTTGCTGCGCAAAACCTGCATCCACTTTTTTATGTTTGTAAAACCTTTAATGAAGGAAATGATATTCCAATCTACGAATGTTTTTTTTACAACCACAACAATGTGTTCACAACCAAGTAACCTTTGATGATTTGTTGTTCCAAATCTATACTGTTTCCTTGAATCTCATTCCCTTTCGTACGTTCGTCTGTTGAAAATGGCTGCCAATGTGGGTGCTAAAATTTTCCGTGATTTTTTTCGGGACAGTCCCTGTCGGATGGTAAATACTTTGTAGTATCAAGAACACTAAATTGGTTTCAAATGATAAATTTTACTGTTGTAATATTTTCTCAGGCATATCTTTTGAAACCCGTGGAAGCTTCTGCACCGAGACTATTGTCCAGCAAAATTGTTGTGCGGCCAAAGACAGCTCCAAATCCTCGGATAAATCGAACAACCGATGCATCCTCAGTGTCTCTGGTGTCAGCAAGACCAGTTTCACGATTTGATCGGTACGTAGAACCGGCGACCATATCGAAACCCTCTACCGTTTTATCAAAGCAACCATGTCCACCGTGTGCAAAAATTAAAAAGAATTCAACGACGGATTCGAAATCTGTGCGCAAGGATACCTCCAAGAAGCACCGTACCTCCAGTTCCGGTAGCGTTGGACAACCAAAAATACTGAACACAGTTCAGAAACGTGACCCGCAGCCAAGAAAACCGGGCTGCAAAGTGTGCTTACCGAACGATCCGACAGGATTTTTGCTAAGCGAAATCGATCACATTCGGGACCGTATTTTGGATCGTCCGGATAGTATCAGCTGTCGACAGGCGATTGCACTGGCTCAAGATATACGAAACCGGGTTGATGCTATTGTTCTTCCGGCGGGAAGTAATGGTGAGCGTGAGACGCGTGTAAAGTTTATCGGTGGTCGTGTGGAAAGCTTTGGAAAGATTCCGGATCAGAAGCGAAGATCGATAACGGATACGGATCGTAATGTTAAGCGGGCGAAAATTGTTCTCGACAAGAAGGTTACATCGTCACCGTTAGGTGGTTGGATGCGTTTCGAAGAGGAACGCAAGGATATCAAACATGAACGATCATGATTCTCTATCTAATATTGGCGTCGAGTCTCGAGGAGCAATCGGTCAAGTTATTCGAAAAGAAGCAAATTTCGGCCTAGTCTATTGCGAATTTAAAAATATATTAAAATTCCATTTTAACCCTTAAATAATTTAATGATTGCTGGCCATTGTGTATGAAACCATTGCAGTTATATTAATCACCACAGTAGAAATGAAAAAACTGCACCCTTGCAGCGATCGTATCGAGTAAGTAGTATACGAATAAACAAATCTATCCGCCGATCGTTCACCTCGCCAGCCGTATCGATTGCATCATTGATAACGATTTGGCGATAGTATTTAAAGCGATTGCATTGGTTGCAAAATGGTACAGTTGGTGTTTGCACCGATCAAGCAATCAAAATGGCACTCGTCCCATCGTTGGCCATCATCGGACTGCTGCTTTGCATTCAAGGCGCTCTGGCAGTGGGCAGTGCCGAGAACAACATTGGATTGAAGTTGTTTGTGCAAAGCAGTGGTGAGCACAACCAGCCCCAAAACTACTACCAGAACTTTGCACCATATCGGCAGCGTTATGCTGAAGCAAACATCGCTCCGGAACAGTTTCGCACCGGCCACGGCAATGTGATTACGTCCCAGGCTGCCTTCGTGCAGGCAATTAACAACCGTTCCACCACCTGGAAGGCTGCCGTTAATACGAAGCGCAACGATCAGTACCGTGCCGGAGTACTGTCCGACGAGACGATGAAATTCCAACTTCCCCAAGGATTCGTGCTGAAACTGCACGAGGAACCGCTGCCGGCATCGTTCGACGCGCGTCAAAAGTGGTCTTACTGTCCGAGCATGAACGTGGTACGCAGCCAGGGATGCTGTGATTCGAGCTACGCCGTGGCAGCCGTTTCTACCATGACGGATCGTTGGTGTGTCCATTCGGAGGGAAAGGAACAGTTTAACTTTGGTGCGTACGATGTCCTCTCCTGTTGCCATCGGTGTGGATTCGGCTGTGACGGAGGTATGCCGAGTGCGGTGTGGAACTACTGGGTAGAGAGTGGAATCACTAGTGGTGGAGCGTTTGGATCGCACGAAGGCTGCCAGTCGTATCCGTTCGATGTTTGCAAGAAGGTGGGTGATGCTGCTGGAGATACTCCACGCTGTCTGCGGGTTTGCCAGCCCGGATACAATGTTACCTATGCGGAAGACAAACATTACGGACGTGTGGCTTACTCGGTGCCGAAGGACGAGGAGCGCATCATGTACGAAGTGTTCAACTTTGGACCGGCTCAGGCTACCTTCGCCCTGTACACGGACTTTATGCAGTATAGGAGTGGTGTGTATCGCCATACGCTCGGTGTGCGTGTTGGAATGCATTCGGTGAAGGTGATGGGCTGGGGCGAAGAGAACAACGTAAAGTTCTGGCTGTGCGCCAACTCATGGGGTACCCAGTGGGGAGATGGTGGATTCTTCAAGATTGTCCGTGGAGAGGATCATCTGGGCGTCGAATCTAACGTTGTCGCTGGTTTGCCATTCTTCCGATAGGTTAATGGCGGGATACATGATCCGAACTTAAAGCAACGACGAAATACATTTATAGCAAAATGAATATTTAAATTAGTTTGTGTGATCGTTCAGTACGGTACGTGGACGGGTCGAACTAGGGCTAGGTAGGAGAGCAAATTGCAGTTTAATTATTGTTGATATAACTTACAAGATAACACGCTTTTCAATCACTTAAGTATCTTTAACTCCCATCTACATCTATCAGCCAGTTGTGTGCGTAAATAATTGAAACTAAATCGGATCTGTGTGGTTTTGATGAAAAATATTTTCTAAGCACTCACACAAACGGAAGTTGTGGCAAGAAGTCTGGCTAGTCAAATTTTCTACATACGCTCTACGTTCGTCGACTCCACCGTGTCATGACCTAGCTCTAGCCGTACAGTCTTAAGCTGCTCTTCGAGCTGCTGAGTACGCTTACACATTTCGACATAATTCTTCTGCAACTGACGCTGGTAGATTAGAACCTTCTCCTTTTCGTCTGCCCATTTCGCACGCTCCTGCTCAAAACACTCCCGGCAGGACGCTAGCTCACGGTTGAGTCTTTCCAGCTCACTTGCACTATCCTGCTGCTGCCGTTTTGCTACCTTTAGAGCCACTGATTCGATGGGTTGCATAGACATGGCCGTGCCCTTCTCGTCTTCAGGTTGATCGTGATCTTCCTGCGTTGGTGTCATGGATTTGTAGTCATCATCGGATGAGCTGTGCTGATGATAGCTGTCCGCAACGGGGCCCGTTATCTCCTCTGCTGGAGTTTGCGTCACCACGGTCAAAGCGTTTGGAAGCAAGCTGCTTAAATCAAGCGTAATTTCCGCCATGTCGACCTGCTTGCCGCTACCATACGCATCGATAATGTTTGACTTGTCCTCGTCGGAGTAGTTGCAGATCTGGGAGCTCAGGAACAGTTTCTTGTTCATCTCGAGTTGGCTGTTGCTGTTGAAATAGTTTCTTATGATATCACTGCTGGAGATCACCGCCGATGGGGATGCTGCTTTGCCTTCGCTTCGTTCCCCGTCCGAAGAGTCTGGACCCTGGAGTGCTTTTTTACTGCTGTTGCTGTTTGTGGTCTGATGGTTGTTATTGTTGCTATCGTTGCGCGGACGATCTGGATCCTCGAATTTTTGCGCCACAAGCTCAAGTTTCTTCTTGTACCGAGTGTACCGACCGGTAGGTGCACCCTCATAGCCTCGCAGTATCGAAATATCGGACAGTTCCTTGCGTAACTTTTGTATTTCGTTGTTCATCAGCACAATGATCTGATCCTTAAAGATCACGATGCGATTCAGTTGTGAAATTTCCAGATCAAAGTCCAACTCCTTCTTTATCTATAAATCAAAAAGAGGATGTAATGCATTAGTTAAAATATGCACATGTATGGAAAACTTTGACATGAGAAGATAGTTATGTAGTACCTCTGACTTCTTTAAACTGATATCATCATAGTTTTGCAGTTTCATGTCCGCTTTGAGCTGCACAATTTCGTGATCTTTCGTGGATATTTCAGCCTGCAAATAAGGATAAAGTAAAATTTAATTTCTCTACGTACTGCAGCTAATTAATACCCAGCTAGTTTCTCCCTAACCTGTGCATCCTTGAGTTGAGTTTTCATCAGCGCTACCTCCCCATTCTTCTGGCATAGGTTCCATTCGCTCTCCTCCAGCCGCTCTTTCAGATCGCTTATTATTCTTCGCAGCATCTGAATTTCGTCTAGCAAATCTCCATTTTGGTCCTTCAGCTCCTTGGCGCTAAGTTGTAGCTGTTCCAGCTCCGATTTGTGCTGTTCAGTTTGATCCTTCGCATGTGCCATACCCGTTTGCAAACGAGCGTTGTCCTCTTGCAGCCGTTTCTTGTCCTGCCGCAGCTGGAACGTTTGCATCATGAGCAGCTGTTCGAGCTTATGCACCTTTTGTGCTCCAGCACGTAGCCGACTTTCGTGGATCGCTTTCAATCGGTTCAGTTCTTGTTCCCAGTGTTTCTCCTTATCCTGGGGAAGGGATCAAAAAAACAGCACACACAAACACACACACACAAGGTTCAGATAAGGTTCCAAACAAGGTAACTTGCTGTTATGAATTAGGGGCGAAAAAAGCAAACAATTTTTCTACGTTTTGTAAGTGTTAGCTCTTAAGATTTCTAAACTTAAATATCTTTTTCAACCAAATTCATCCAGTAACACAGCAGCACACTACCAACCTGATGAACTTTGAATATTACTTGTTCATTGTGCTCCATTGTTTGCCGAAGATAAGCTAGCTCAGAATCGCGATCCCGCAATGCAGCCTCCAGCTCAGATATGCCGGAATCCGATGGCGATGGTGCCATATCGAGAACTTCCTGTTGATGGTACAGGCTGAAATGTAAAGAATATAATAAGTGAAAACCACACATGAGGGTAGGCTGCATGAGAGAAACATACCCATGGCTAGGATTCGGATAGGACGCCACCATGCTATCCGGCAGCTTCAGAATAGACTCGAGACTATCGTACGTTTTGAACGGTATGGTCGAGGATCCTTTACGCATTAAGGTACTGTATTGGTGGTGATAGTGTTGGTGGTAACTGTTGCTCATGATACTGCCACCGATCGTACCGAATGATGATCCCATCGATCCGTTGCTAGAGCACGGTCCAACGGATGCGATCGGTGTGGCGCCGTTGCTTCCGCTACTGCCATGCTGCTGCTGCTGCTGCAGATGGTGCAGATCTGTGGTGCTTCCGAATTTGTACTGCAGGCTCATTGTAGGACCGAGCGACGGTGTCGAACCGTACCGATCGCTAAGCTCCGTCAGGCGTCCACCAAGCGGGGCACCGTAATTTGGTGTGTTACATTTGTAAGGAACTGGTTTGAAGGCAATCGGACGGATCACTTGCTTGCCCTGGGCGATAGGATAGGTATGAAAGCGATAAGAGACTTTGTGACATGGCACGAACAACGGTTCCTACTCACCTTTCCTAGAATACCACTGCAGGACTGTATCTTCGGTGGTTTGTCATCGATCGGTATGCCTAGTGTCGATGCACTACCACCATGGTTGGCAAGTTCGCTGGCAGTCGCGACGTTGGCCGCCATCATTGCCGCAGCGGTAGCATTTAGCTGGTGGCCTGCCAATTTGGTCGATTTCGGATTATGCTGTTGCTGAGCGGCAGCATTTTTGCTGTTGTTTTTCTCAAATATCTCCCGGATGTTCTCGAAGTGTGCTTTCCGCAGGCTGCTCTCAGACTGTGGTTCTCGCGTTGTGGATACGAGCGTTAACGAGCTAGCGCCGCTAGATCCAGTCGCTCCGAAGCCCGACGCCGAGGTTGATTGCTTGTTGAGAAAGTCGGATATCCGTTTTTGCTCTCGGCGAGATTTCAACGTACCGGTGAAGCTGGCCTGAGCAATGTTTAGCCCTACCATCGGTTTACTGCCGTGCGGATGGAACGGGTTGTTCTCCAGCGAAGACGATCGATAGTGGCCTTTCGGCCGGAGCGATACTGGAGTGCCGGAGGTGACATGGGACTGCGAGTTCCCATTTGTGTGTAGTGTTTTCTTGCCCAGTGTGTTGGGGGATGTAAGAAGAGGTGAAGTGGCTGACAATAGAATGGATGATGGTGCACTTGTCTCTCTGCCTTCCATTGTAGCATCAGTACTCCCTCTAGCAAATAATGGAAAGAATAAATTGAAAAAGAGGGATAAAGTTACTAAAATTGCGCTTAAAAATTCGATTCGATTATGTATATTTATAGTTGGGAAATTATAGATCTCTCTAGTTCTTCACGATTCTGTCCATACGTTGCTGCGCAGTATGTAACACAAGGATCGAGATGCAGGATCTGCTGGCAGTTTTGGGAACAGGTTTGCTACAAACCGTACCCGTGCACTCTTGTACCTTTCCCTTCACACGATCGATACATCAAAACAGCTGTTCGACCTCATTCGACGGTGGTTTGCAGCTGTTACGGCCAAACCCAAACCAGAACCGATAACGAATACTTGTCGCACGGACCACCTTATGTGGTGGGAGGAATGACAATACGGTGCTTTGAGAGAATATTGGCTATGGTGGTTCAAGGTTGAAAGTTCTTGCTGGTTTTTTCGTAAGTCCCTGTACACGATCGGGACCGATCGATCACATTAGTCATCATCGAGCAAACCATCTCTTGGTTGTGCATGACCGTAAACTGAAGCTAACGGAAGAACGGCCACTGTAGGTGGATCGAGAGAATTTCGCACCTATTCGAAACTGGTATTCATCATGGATATTTATTATATGGCTTTGAAATTTGTTACATTTTACGATGAGGTGTAACAGAGCTCCATAGGAGAAGAACAACCCGTCACTTCTCTTGCATATTGCAGCCGTTTTGCACAATCGCTTGTGGAAGTCTCATTGATGGAACCTGCCGTAGCGGGCAAGTAACAGGCAGACAGTAATATTCCTGAATGAAAGCACCATCCAGCGTCGTCGTGGTGTTCTCGATCCACCGTCAGTGCGGGTTGGGAAAGAAGAATATCACTCAGCCCAGCACAGCACAAGCGAGAAAAACGCGAAAATTGCAACGCTACAACACCGAGAGCGAATCACTGGTCACACTGGAGGGAAGGGAGAGTTTGAGTAGCGTAAAATAACAAAATAGCTGCCAGCAATAAAATAAATTACAATTCGCCACCATCACGCTCTTGCCTTTCGCTCACGCGTCTTCGGGCGACGGGGGGAGGAGTTTGGTTTCTAATGTTTTCCCTCTTATCCGAGCGTGAGAACTTTACCTCCTCGATGCGATGCTGCCAGCTCACTGCAACCGAATGGTGCACGCAGCAGTAGCATGGCGAAAAGCCTGCCGTTGTTACTCCTGTGTAGCGGATCGTGTGTCCAACTAACTTACAAAGCCGCATTCACAGGCTGTCTGACCGATCATTGGTATAAGCAACAGTTCGCAGCTCCAACAACCCTTCCCTACGATCCCACCGTCGCTTCCGAATGCAACGGAGAACAGCAATTGCGTTTAGAAGCGTCGCATAGGACAAGCTCGATTGGGAATTGCTGTTGCTGCTGCTGCTGCTGCTGTGAAATATTGTCGTGTTGCATAAGGAGAAGAAAACACGGCTGAACACTAGACAAATCCTATCCGCATCGTACCGATGCTTTGAAACATGGAGGAATTGACGCAGAGTACAACACACACACACTCCCCGCCTTTTATTTGCCATCATCCAATGCCTGTTCTAGGTGGACAAGTTCTACTGTTGTGGGTCTGGCGAATCACGATTTGAATGGAGAATAGAAATGTATATGTATAGTGTTTGCGCATCGCATCCGATACTAACCTCAGGCCGAGATTGCACTCGTCTGCTCGCGCCGCCGGCGTCGTGGTCGTCGAGGTAGAAGCATTTGCAGTCCGCTTGCCATCGGTGTGTGCGGCACTGGAAACCTGTGGACGAAATGCATAGTTGACGGAAAAAAATAGTGATTGCTCTACTTAGCTTATTGATGGAAATTGGATCTTTTTCTAATAGGGTATTAATTAATTTTCATAATCGGCGGCTAACTTTAGTTTCAGTTTTTTTTTACCAAAACTATGCTCGTTCGCACCGTAAGGTAACTGTTTTTTCAAATAAAAAATAATCGATAGTTTAATCGTTCATCATAACCAAGCACACCACTACTATCCATACCCGGACGAGTGGTACATGAAATATGCTTCAAGTTTACTTTTCGGCATGTTCATCAACTCTCAAACCTTAGTCTGGCGAAGAAGAAAGAAAAAAACGACAAAACTATATACTCTCCTGCGGCTAGCGAGGGATAGCCCGCGGCGATCATCGTTTGTGAATGGGGGGATGGGTTCGCTCAAGCCACATACTTACATACATACATACATACATACATACATATCTATCTGCCTACTAAGCAGAAACCCGTGAGACAAGTATCGATCGTACAGACGACGATCGTCATTTATCCAGCGTCCAGTCGATCATCATTAATTCCACGGATAACGGAATATTATGACGATCCATTATTCGGAGCGAAAGGTGAAAGAGGATCTAAATGCTACAAGCGTGCGCGCGCGCGTTAGGCTCACCATCTCGCCCTCGGTAACATCACCCCTGCGCCCACGACTTGGAGCGTGTTTTGGAAGGTTGTGTTTTGTACGCTTCGTGCATTCGTTTCTACCCTCTAACCCTCTGTGTGGCCAACGATCATCATCATCATCATCACCAGCGTTCGACAGCTGTTGTGCTGAATCGTAGACAAACGGCCTCTATACACCCATATGGGCTGCGCACGGAGAAAACACGAAACAAGGAAAAAACTAATCAATTCGATCTTGATGGTTTACTTCGGGTCAGCCGGCCCCATGTGAAATTATGTGAGAGTATTTCTTACGAACCAGTTCACACTTTCTGTGGCTGTGCGGTGTTCGAGGGTTTGTATTGAAGATTTAACGCATAAGGATAAGTGAAATTCAATCATCCAAATTAGCTGCTTTCTTATATGCGAATGATGCTACGTTTGTGTGGTGATATTGAAGAAAAACTTATCAGCTCTTCATATTAGCAGTGAGAAACAAAGGTCTCTAAACTAAAAGTCTGCAATATAATTTGGTGTCGAAGGTAAACCTCAAAATGACTGCCAAATGAAGAACGTTGGATATGCCACTACCATTATAGCAAGCTGTAGGGATATATAGCTGTACATGTTAAGGGTATATGGCATTGTAATATAAGAAGAGTATACGAGACACTTGCATAATTTTTATTATGGACAGCATAAAACGATAGATACTAGTAAAAAATTAAAACTCTAAAGGTTTGAAATGTACAAATAGTTTTAAATACTTATCGATGAAAACGGTAAAAAAATCGATTTTTACAATGTTCAATCGCAATAGTTTGACGATCGCAGATTTTTAAAAGTCATTACAGATGACATTGAATTTTATCAACGATTACATTGAATGATTGAATTTTGTTTTGGTCTAAACTGATTTTAAGTTTAGCTAAATCGGTTAGAGTTCAGCAGGATATCATAAAATGAAATGTCACCGTTTTTTGTGAGATGATTTCACCACGATTTGAAGATAATGATGATACCTTTAGTATCCGGAGGCTTTCTAAACTATGAGAACATTAACACTAGACCAGTCCGGACCAGTCATTTTGACTCAAGTGGTTTATTTTTTTCATAGTCAAACAATTTCGCCGACGTTGATGCATGACTTTTACACATGTAATAGGTTGATCATTTCTATAGTGTAAAATTTAAAAACCGAATCTAACCGAATCATTGGTATTGATTTACGTCATGGGCAATTCTACCTTAACACTAGAACCGCCGATGGGACTTTTTTGACCCATCGCACTCGAAATAGGTGTGTTATTCCGCTTGCCGCCGCGACAACCCATTGAAATTTTCTGACTTTTATTTATTTTTAACGATCTTTCGAATGCGCCCATATAAAATTGTGTATCCCATATGGTGTACTTTAAAAAAAAAATTCTCACCTAGAACCGTCATATGGGACATTTTTGTCCCATAGGCAAAATGCGTTGTGATGGCTGTGCTGCGAACGAGTGTCGGATGTGCATCTGCAAGTCTGGTAGCACTGGCGTGTACGCGTTTTCGTGACAATGCATGTCAATACGAATAGAACAATAAAAGTGCACCATTTTTGTACATTCTACCGAAATTTTATTGGTAACATTGGTTCGTCTGAGGTCGTCTGATAGATGATTGAAATAATAAATTAATTGGGGGCGGCCCGGTGGTGTAGGCGACAACGGCACCGGTCTTCAAACGGCAGGACCGGGGTTCTAATCCCATCCGAACCGTTCTCCCGTCCCGAGGATTGACTAACCAACTACGTGGTATCGGCTGTCTTGTAAGCCATTTCGATGACCATGACCTTTGAGGGCGTTAAGCCAAGAAGAAGAAGATTTTTGCTTTGCTTTTGCTTTAAAAAAAAAGCTTTATCCTCTTCTTTTGATCATTTAGAGCTGTATTGGCATCGAATTTTTGTAATGTTTCTAAAGGGAGTCACAGATGCCCGCGTAGACCCCAACAGCTTAGAACAAAAGATTTGTTTTATTATCATAAAAACCCTACTTATCACTAAATTGTTTAAATAATTTATAGCTCTAAGCCTAGATTTACTGTCGTTCAACCCTCTAAGGTATAATCATAAGCGTTTATCACTAAAAGTCGTATAATTTAATATTAGTGTAAAGAAAACTGGCCTTGATATCCTTGGTTGGGTAGTTGATATGATCAAACGATTACCTTAATTTGATTTTTTAAATTATTGATTGAGTAGCTAACAAATCTTTATTATACCTAATTATGATGTTTATGAATTACTTTATCACAACAAACCCTTAGGTAATAATAAACCTGTAAAAATATGTATACATAACGTATGGGACAAAATTTTACCATTTGGCGGTTCTAGTGTAAACAAGTCATTTGGTTTGTGGTGGTTTTGTGCAACGATGGACAGCGTATTTCAATGCAAAATACTCTCAAAAAGACGATTATATATAACCAATAGACGTGGTTTTTGCAATATAATATATAAGATAATATATAATATACAATAAATAAAGTATAGTTTAACAATTGCATGAGTAACAACGCTGCAGTAAAATGATGCTTTGATTATTTTGCTATAAACGAGGTTGCAACACAACGGGAAAAATTATTGACTTGTTCTATTCGACGTTTTTTTAAATGCTGACGTAAGAAACAATCAATCAAATGCGTATTAGGATAAGTACACGAACTTAAAGAAATATTAAAATGTTATTCAAATCATAAAAAAATATTTATTTGGTAACCACCAGTGGCTTTTTGTGCACACATGTGCAGTGCATGTGCAGTGAATGACACCAAATATTTTTCGGAATATCTTCTAAAGAATCCATGATATAATGCACGAAAAAACTCTAGTTTCACATGAATCGATAAGCAGATGTGAATTCATAAAATCGATAATTTAGTGGAAAATTCTTCCCACCTCTATTGGATCGAATTTGCTTAAGAGACTGTTTTTTACAAGCAGTAAAATACGATGTCGACAAAAATGGCAAGAGAGTCTCTTCGAACGCATTTAATGTCTGCCTAGTAGCAGCATCGCACCAAGAATGGTACCGCCGCTTGCACGATCACCGTACAAGCAAAGTGTTTTGCGCTGATTCCTTCGCACGTTGCGCTTATTGCGCATCTTTGACGGCTGCATCGCTCACCTTCGGCACAAGAAGATGCTCTATAGTTTGCCGCCGACTGATCGGCTGGCCCTTGAAGCAACTACAAAACGGTGATGGCATTCAATTCGTACCGTTGCCACGAATCGAACGCTACACGCTTGCTCAACCGTTCGGAGATGATTCATCATCCGAGACTCGTTAACGTCGCTGGGGATTGCTCTAGAATCAAACAAACGGGGGCCATCGCACCGTGATGTTCGGCGGCAGCCTCGAAAGTCCATCATCGGTTCGCCAGAACAAGCCCCTCACAATAATTGCGACTGCAATTTCCGAATTTCCTTCAATAAAACTGTTTGCGCGAAAGGATGTAGGGGAGCGAAAGAAAAGGGGTGTTGGGGTTTGTTTCTTCTGTATTCCACTTCGAGCTGGAGCTAACAGCAGCAGCGAGTTATAATGAAGAAGTGTGTGTTATTTTAATGACGCACGCCCGCGCACCAACGTTCCGAGGTACGCGCGCGCGCGCACGCGGGCCGAATAATTATGTCGGAAATTGAACTGAAAATAACGGTCATTAGTTAATGGTGGCAAAGCAATCTCTTTCGCTCAATGTACCTCAACCACCTCAACAACAGCTGGCAGAGCGCGGGTCTGACCTCCTTCACGCGAGCCGAGCTGAAGATGATGCAGAAATTGATGGAGCACTCGCAATGATTCTCCAATGCTTTCGAAAAGTTGGATTTAGACAGTCAAATTAACACACGATCAACAGCAATGTTTTGTTTGTGTTTGAGTGCCTGTAGGTTTGGATGGTGTCATGAAATTGATTGGTGGCCTTAAGAGATCTAGGTTCTTGGCGAATTGAAGCCTAAGTTCGTGCAACAGGAGGACTATGATTGAATTAGTTTGGGTGTCTCCGGTTTCTGCTAATCCAGCTGAGATGGTTATGTCCAGCACACCCGCTGAGCAGAGGTCATTAGTGCGCTCCCGGAAACATAGCAGTGCAGACACAGCGCTTCCCCGTGTTAACCCCGCCGGCGGTCCCGATCGTGCCGGTCCCGTGCAGATCAAAGTGCCAGATCACCCAGAAGAAGATGTTTCCACGGGAGGGCTTCCACGCTCGTGATCGCGATCTCGTGCTCGATTTTATTGTTGTTTTCACCCACCCAGGAACACCGTGTAGCACGGGGCGAGCTGACACACTGCGATAGTGCATAAATTTGCTATAAATATTACCCAGAAGATACCACGGGAGATCGCAACTGGGAAGGGATGCGACGGATGCGGGACTTAGGGAGGGAGCAGCGCGTTCGGTTTCATCGATACCAACTAATTCATTCCCAATTCCTGCTCCACGCCGATGTAATATGTTAATTAATAGTTTGTGAAGGCACGGGATCGACCGAGACACACCGCCGGAGCTGGAAGTCGGTCCTCCTCGTCGACGTCGCCGATGTCGGTGGTTGTGTTTTTCTCGCGTGAGTGTCGATAAATTTATGGTGCATGAACTTACCAAGAACCAACCGACCGGAGAGGGATGGGCACCGTTTGAACCGGGCTGTGGCTGAGGGGTTCGACTAGAGCTATAAATGTGCCCTCTTGGGGAAAAAAAGAACAGGTAAAAGAAGCGAATCCACTGCTCCATCACAGCGTGAGTGTTTCTGCTACAGTGCAATAGTGAAATGAGAATACCAAAAGAGAAGTCTCCAACGCCACGCAAATGCAGCCCCTGCAGTGTCAGCAACGGCAGTCCATGCCGGCGTCTCCGCGCACACACGCGTTCTACCGTGCGCGAGCGCGCGCGTCCAGCCGATTCTTCTGGTTGCAGTTGTAGGTCTCGTAGATTTTGTTTTTTTTTTTTTGCGGGTAGCTCAGCCTCCCATACTCAGCATACCCGAACATAAAGCGAAATAAACAAGATGATTATTTTTAATAACAGTACCCTCAGCTAACCGTGCGCTTCATTTAAATGTAATTTACTCCTTTTGCACTCTGTCTGTCTCTTTCTTTTCTCTCGTCCTCTCGATTTGACCGTTGGTCAAATGGTGGCTGGTCTTGCTGCTAGTGGCGTGGTGGAATACAGCCTTTGCGCGACCCTTGTTTTGCAAACGGGGTGAATGGTTTTTCGCCTCCGGAATCAAATGTGAGACGCCTTTTCCCGGGCGTGCACCACCATATACATATGCACACGAAATGCACCACCGTAGGAGATAGCTTCACCCAAAAAATGGATAATAACAGCGATTGGTAGTGGCCCGGTAGAAAACCGTTTCGCAGCATGCAAGCGGCTGATACGTGCGTGCGATGCATGTGGGATATTATAAACGCGATAAATGTACAGCAGAACAAACCGTAGTATAGATTTTAAATGGCAAGTGCAACCAAACGGCCCAACCGGAGGAGGAGTTTGCCTTTTGGGCTTAAGGCTTTGGTGTAATTGAGCCTTTTTCGAGGGCTTGCACTAAATTGATAACGATTATGACGGTTTGGATCCATTAGCAGCAACGGGATAAATTCGTCAATACCGTGTTCTTGCGGTTGTGGCAGTAGTTTCGTTAAAAACGGGACCACTCTACTGTATTTTCCATATAAATTTCGTGTCTTTTATGCTACATTTAGGTTTTATAACTAAAACATCACACCCTTGTGGTCATTCTCTTTGGTAAGAAGCCTTCTCTAGCACTTAACTTAATCACTTAACAACTCCTAGCTTAATATTTTGCTCTAAAGCATTCGAAACTGACTTGTCATTTGCCTCACAGACAAATCTTCATCATCATGCAATGCGTACAATTGAATGAGGAACGATTAAACATCACAGGTCGACCACACAAGCCACGTACTCCGATCGTCACGGGGCGGAATAGGGAAAATAAGAGCTACTGTGTTAGATCAGCAACAACATTGTTGCGAGTGTAATAAAATCTTTACTACGTGTGTGCACCCGCAGCGTAAAATGGGTTTTGTATGGTATTAATATTTATAAAACAAAAACCCCATCCATCCATCCATTCCACCTGGATGCACAGCCAAACAAGAACCAATTCTCAACCGACCTCGCCACACCAAGCGCTGGAGACTATTGAGATGCAATTTGTTGTGCCATAGCAGTGTGAGAGTGAGTGTTCGATTTATATTACCACCATCCGAACTGGTAGCGTAGCACTAGCGGTGCTACCTCTTAACCCTGCCGTAGTTTTGCGCATGTGGACGCTTACTGCTGCAACCAACAAGCAAACGATGTGACCTGTTCCGAGTCGTTGCGACATTAAGCAGATATTCGAACGAGCAACACACATACTGCACGAGACACCTTTCTAAACGTGATGATCGTCTTTCGACAGAGTCCAGTCCAATCATGGCCATCCTTTCTCTTTCCGTACTTTTCGAGGATGGCTTTTTGAGCATCCCTACGAAAAGCTTGTCTAGATAGCTTGACCTATGAACCATAATTGACCTACTTTTTTTCATGGCACCACAAAGCGGTGCACTGCTTCGCGATCGGGAGACGTCCGGCAGCACCGTTAGCGGCTGGTGAATGTGCACGATCATGACACAGTACTTCGTTACAAAGCCCATGGATAAAGGGGGACGAGGCGTACCACGAACCACTAGCAACATACGCTCTGCAGTGAAATAGCATCCTATCTTCAAAAAGCGCTCACAACGTGTGTCTCGTGTATGTCCAGAAATCTTTGACAGCGGAATCAATACAGCCTACGGCATCGAAATCAAAATCGCTTGTAGATGTTCTTCAAATAGCATGGCTTTAGACGACCGTAAAACAGCAGCAGTAGAAGACTTTCCTTAGCAAGAGACCACAACAAACGATACAATGAATGAGTTTCAAACATCAACCTGTGATCGCGCAACAACAATACTTCCTGCAGCAACGGTAATCCGTAGTCGCCCCAGACCAAACGAATGTCGTGAAGAGCTAGCGCACAAAGGAAAGGTAAGTGTTGCGCTTGCAAGCTAGACTTTATCATTGGGAGCTTGTTATGGGAAACGTGCAAACCAAAAACCGCTTGTGGCACGATATCGGTGACGCTGGCGAAACATTGCGCCTCGTCCACACCCACTTCATTAGTTTGCACAGACACCGGATGCACTTTCGCGTCAGCATCGCCAACATGAGTATTGTGAGATGGTAGGGTGACTCGATTCGCCCTCCTGGTCCGCACTCGTCCGACCGGCGGAAAGGCGTTACATCGGGACAAAAAGAAAGAAAAACGATCAGCAAGCAAAGGCAATAGAAACCGATCGCAGGCAGCAATTGCAGTAATTGTTCCGATCTTGCAACGGACTTGAGCACCAGTCATGGGAAAGCCGGTCGCCGAAAGATCATAACCGCCCGATAGTCCTGGAAAACTGAAACCATCATCGAGAGGAGGCAGTGGAGCTTTTGGTCGACCTGAATCTTCCACCGCCACCGAACACCGACTCCTATATCGTCTTCTAACGTGAAGAGTTGGGAAGGAAAAGGGAAAGGGGAGGGGCGGAAGATGGGAAAGCTGTTACCGACAGGTCACAGGGCCAAACGAAGGAATAGAAACGCTGATCGCTCGTTCTGCTGATCGCGGGTGGCTTGGCACCAAAACGTCGTCGCCGTTATTCCCGTTCCTGCCGAGCCGTGCGGACTGTGCGATAGGTTGGTGTCATGCGGGGACAGAAAAATGAGTGCCCGGGACTGCAAAACATTATTATTACCCGGGCACGATTTTTCGTTTCGTGGATATGGGCCAGGCACCAGCGCCAGGTTTCTGGTGCCTGATACCTGAACGTCTCCTCGGCTATTCCAGTCCCGTTTTGCTTATCCTGCCCGGCGAATTATTGTTTTTGCTCATCCGCCTGATCGCCATCATGGCTCCAGCTTCGTCAGACCGTGCACCGTGATATCTATGGCGAGCTATTGTATTGGACGGAATGGATCATCCAACCCCCTAAAACCTTCGCTCAAAGCAAAGCTTTTTTTCCCGTGTACGAGCACATTCCTAACCATGCGAACCATGCTTTGCGTCTTCTTTTCGTGTTATTTCGTCTATGAGTTTCGCGACCAATCGCGGTGATGATGGATAAGGTCTGCTTTACCCTACGACTTGTAGAGCTTTCCTCAATGATATCAAAAAATGGGCTCATGTCACGATGTGAAGGAAGAAAGCACGGTACGAATCGTTCCGTACAGAATGTTCAGAATGTTCTAGCTCCTCATATTAGCCTAGCAGTTTTCGGACAGAGGCAAACAATCGTGAGACTTCAAGATAAAGATCTTATGTCTGGGATAATACTGTCCGTTGTAGAGATGCGGCCAACAGAAAAAAACGCAAGAGCTATTTCGAATGAATTTAACGAAGTCGTTTGAAAACTTTGCTTGAACCTGTATCGATGCCTATCAATAGGTCTGAAGATCGTAACTATAACTTCAAAGTGCAGTGTAGATCTGATTCTAACGGAACTTTTATGGATTGTGAAGTCCTTCTCGTTGTTAATATTATTCGTTCTTATTAACGCACAAATGTTGATTTTTTTTCAGCTGCTATTGGTGGGATGAATCGTTTCCAAGAAACTTCTGTCTAAATGTTCGAAGCGTTTGAACAGGTTTTCGAGTGTTTATTATAAATCGAGCAAAACGGCTGTCGAAGCCAAAAGACAATTAGTAAATGTGCACGGAGATCGTTTTGGAGGTGTTGGAACTAGTGAAAAACAATCAAGAAAGATGAGCTTAAATCTTCGTGAAAATGATCACGAAACCGGATAAGACATAGCAAAGTAAGTCTGTAGCAAATTGTAAAACCTATGAAACAGTTAAAATGAGATATTTTACCTCTCCATGTATCATATCTGATTAATAAATTAGCAAAATAACACACGTTGCGGACCTATGGTAAAGAGGAGACAGCGACGTCGTTCTTCACACGGCATGGCCAGTTCTAAATCCCATCAGGAACGATCCTCCGTAGCGAGGATGGACTATTCAACAATACAACTGGTATCAGCAAGTCTAGTAAGGCATTACATGGCCACAGTGACCTAGTAGAAATTCGTGGACAACATTTTTCGATAAGAAAATCATCATTTATCAGACCGACAATCGTTTTCTGTTGGATTCCGGGTCATTCCGGAATCAACGGAAACGAGAAAGCCGACCAACTTGCCAACGATGGTCGGCTCCGTCCTGACGAACCATACAACACCCTTTTTTCACGCCGTGATGCCATCCGCTGTACCAACACCATCATCTCCCAACACTGGAACTCCACATGGCACAACGTAGACCTCAGCAACAAACTCCGTCCCATCAAGCACAACACCTCTTCATGGGAAGATACCGAATCTAGCCACATCCAACGAGTCCTTTCCCGCCTTCGTGTAGGTCATACACTCCTTACACACTCCTACCTCCTAGAAAAATCCAGTCCTCCACTCTGTAGCTTCTGAATGTAGTCTCTAAGACTCAAAGCCTCTATAAACAGGGGAAAAATCTTAATTTTCCCATGACTTAAGTGTCTCACTTAACTCTTACAAGGCGCACGGTTTACTTTAAAAACTGAAAACAAATATATTTTCAGCAATTTCATACGTCCTGCCGAAGTTGTGAGTACCGAAACAAAACAGAAAAATTATAAAGCGAGCTATTCGGACAGGATATAACACTGATTGGTCATAATACCAAATTGGCAGCCCTAACAATATGGTATTAAAGCATAGAGAATAGAAATCACGAAACTGTTGGATAAAAGTCATAATTATCGATGGAAGCAATTTTCGCAAATAAAAGCAAATTTCGGATCTTTCCGACATTCAGCCTGCCCCGGGACGTCATTTTATCAGGTACAACTACAGAGACTAGACATTCATAGGGCTTTTTGACGGATCGTGGACTCGATCGACGTCGACCTGATGGTGATTGCCTGCGGCCGACAGGTTGCCATGCCTTAACCAGATGGTGGGAATAACGAACTCCTCCGAGGAAGCTTTACTGTGACTCAAATCGACTCAAATGCAGAGTATCACAGGAATCCTGATACAGTGATACATTTAACTCTAAAAGTCCTATTTTTTTATTCTCGACATTCCGCATGATTGCATTTAGGACAGCAGACGACACTCGCTTAACCCAGCCTTAAAGCTATAATATAAAACAGAACTAAATAAAAATAAATTACCCCTTGTTGTACACCTAATGCTTTTAACAATTACAATATAATTGAACAAAAATGCAGCGAAATCAGTCAGTACTGCAAAAGGAAGGTGCTATCGTACAGCAGTAAAGGTTTTACTTACTGCATAATGATGCAGGAACTCGACCCATTTAACTTTCCCGGGCCGTAATTAATACAAGGAGCACCCGTTGAAAAGTGAGAGTGCACCAACAGCACTGGTAATGAGCGATTGCATTACCGGAATGGTTGGCCTGCCTCAGCATCCCAACCTCACGATCGATAGCCTTTATCCGCAGTGATGCAAGCCGAGCCAAAGAAACGGTTTTCTCGGAGACACAATTAATTACCGTTTGCCAGGTTGTCAGTAACGTGAACTGGAAATCGAACATCGCTGACGCGTTTCATGCCACACGGTAAGGTGTGGCTTTTATACGGCGACTCCAGCTCAAAGACACGGTGTGCGTATGTGTGTCCAGGGAAAATGTTTGCAATGTTTGCGCCCGCGATCGTGTGTAACGCAATTACAAATGAAAACAATTCAATAGAGTAGAGGAGACGGAGAATTTACTCATTCATTCGTGCCAAACCCGGATGTACTGTACCGTACCGGACCTGCTGGCCCTTCGCCACTGGAGTGCTTTCGCCATCTGCGCTGCAACCGCACCGACGTTGTGAAAGTGATGAATGTGGGGTAATCAAGTCGGTTAATGGTTTGATAATGATGAATTATCTTAATGAAATTGATTTCCGCACGATGCAGACACGACCGTCAGAGCGTCTGTCGTACCGAACCGTTCAAGATCTTGCAGCAGATCGTGGATCAGTAAATGGGAGCAGGCGAAAGACAGTAGTACAAAACACAAAATAAGTTGTGAAAATAAATCGAACCGGACGTGAAGTGGATGTCGCTGATGCACTGTGTGGTGGTAGAAGCGGTGAAACCTTCTCTACGATCGACTGGATGGTATGATTGAACAAGCGAAGGTCAGAAGGCCAAGCGCTGCATTGGTCGATGGTAGCCCGGCGTCAGTGATAGCTACGACCTACATTTTGTCAATCGGTATTGAGATTGGATTTTTGGAAGGGCTTCAGCTTTAGCTTAGGAACTGCAGCATCATGCTTCTCGTCTTTGATTAACATACAGCTTCAATATGAACGAAATCAGCACACGTCGAAAGTTTGATCGATAAAAAAAGAACTGTAGAAACGTACGTTGACTGCATGCCGTCCTGACCAGGACTGTTTGTTTGCGTTGCGTCAGGAGAAAGCGCCTTTTCAATGTGCCGTTTGATTACTGGAGACGCAGACCTTAAAATAGATGTGTTCAAGTACCCATTCCTTTCAGTTTGACAACATTTCAAACATCACATGCGATAGAGCAAAGATAGAAAAATCGAGAGAATTATTTATTGTTTTGAGTTTGTGAAACTCTTCCTCAAAGAGATTGATTTTCCATCAATCTTCTACCGAATGATGGATGATATTTGTAGATTACATCGTGCATTTAAGATAACCTAAAAACTTTATCAGAGCCCCCAGTATGATTTGCTCTATTTACCGGAAGAAAAACCCCGAATCATGCGCATCGTTCCCGTTCTGCTTTCCAAAAAAGCAGAGAAGATCATAAATCAATCTGGCAGTATTTTGCCACTTTAACTAGCCTCCAGAAATCGGAGCAAAATTGGAGCACCTTTGATGCCCACCACAACTGACGAGACAAGCGAAGATGGCGAAGTGACCGTTTTTATGATAAAATAATGATGGCGCTGTTGATGACGTAAATACATTTTGAAAACTGTTTCGATATTTGCTCCAAACATTTGTACGGGCGTAAAAAACACGGCCCAAAATTGCTGTGCGAAACATTCTGCACTGGTAGCCAGAGCACTGGGGAGAAAATGGACGTGAGCAACAACCGAAAACCTTTTCCAACTGGTCAAATTTTCCAACCTCTAGTCCTCGTCTAATCGGTGAACCGTTCGAACGGATTTTGTGCGCGCCGTGAATGAGATTCCCGTTAATC
Source organism: Anopheles maculipalpis (assembly GCF_943734695.1). Lineage (NCBI taxonomy): Eukaryota > Metazoa > Arthropoda > Insecta > Diptera > Culicidae > Anopheles > Anopheles maculipalpis. The sequence continues at coordinate 52,784,154 of NC_064871.1, forward strand.
ATGTTGGCTAATGATGATGGGAGGTGGCGAGCCAGTAAAAGCAATTGTCCTCACGATTATGGCAGATGCGTACGATCGCACTGCTGTACGTAAAATACCCAACCCAATTGTGAGCTGTTGTAAGGCACAAGGCACCACGCTGAATATTTGACTATAAAGTAAAAAGAAGAAGGTAGAAAGCATTGAAGAAATTGCACTGTACGAACTATCTCCAGCGATTGAGTGCAAGCATTTCGCTTTCAACATTAGTATGCTGAAGCGAAAAGAAAACACCCGTACCCAGAAAAGGGGAAAACATCGCCAACATCCAGAAATACACGAGTTAGTACAAAAAGCCGTGAACTTGTCCTCCGGGACCAGCCTGGGCCTGTGATTGGTACAATGTTTTTCAACATATTACAATACTGGTTTTTGGGATGCATGTTGCCCCCCCCCCCCTCCCACCTACCGGGGGAAGAACCCAACCCGGTCAAACCCGAAGACATTGACACGGTGCGCGTGAAATCGTCGTACTGCAAAAAGAAGAAAACATTTCTCTCCATCCCAGCACTGGAAGCTGAAAGCTGAAAGTATCGCAACGCTGAAAAAAGGCAAAAAGTGTAAAACATGCCTCCAAGGCACCGGGGCTCACGGAACACGGGATCCGCAAACAGGTTCCGCGAGCTTGTTGCTTATTTTGAGCTTGTGCTTTCGGTATGTTCCAAAACGGACGACCTCTTGTTATCAAAATAACTGCTGCATTCGCGCGCGTCAGGCAAACTGCATACACATGTTTGAAGCTGAGGGCACCAACCTGCTGTGTAAAGAACGTAGCGGGAATCTTAGCCGAGCTGCTAGCTGCTTTGTGCGTTTCGTTTCTATTCCGGTTAACAGCTACCGCTAAAGCAAGGGTCTCTCTTCTGTGCGCACAAGTTGCCTTCTTTCTGGTCCGGTTTCGCCTCTATTCGGGCGTCATTGATTTGGTCTCTAATTTGATGTGTGGCTAACCAGAAAGCAAGGTTCTGAGCATGAATAAACCCCGTGCAGTACACAGTGGAGAGAGAGAGAGAGAGAGAGAGAGAGCTCAAAATGGGGGGGGTTCTTCATCCGAGATCGTTTGGAAGTGATAAGCGAGCGCTACGAACATTGCGAATCCTTGCTTGTGCTGGAGTCTTCTGAGGCACGACGAGTGTGGATCGCGATCAATCGGAAAATAATTCATGGAAAAAAATGTTAATTTGGTCCCGGTCACCCACCACTCACGGTGGTGAGGTTACTATAAATGCACCCTTTCTGGTCGGTGGTATCGGTGCTATGGGCGCAGAAAAGCAAGTTCAATGCCGAATGAATTCTCCGCTAGAATGCGGCATGAACGGTTTAGTAACCATTTAATGTTGGTGTCGGTTTGCTAACAGCCCAAGCATCCCATCGAACCCGCAGCATTTGGCTTTCTATCGGGAAACGTCATCAGCTAGCTAGCGCAGCTCTAAGGACAGTGTGTACCCTGGCGTCGCCAGCAAAAAAAGTCTGTGTTTCGCCTGTGTTCCTGAGGCCTAAGGTATACTATTATAACGCGAAGAATATTTGTAAACCATCGACCGTAACCGTCATGCCAGAAGAACACCACCAGAAGATGAAGAACAGCGTGGATATGAACTTGTTACTGCCCGTTTAGTGATCTCACCGAACGATAGAATAATGTGCCCAATGCCATGTAACTGGCGGTCGCACACGACCGGCTTGTTGTACCGGGGCCTGTCGCAGAAATGGTCACTAATCTCACGAAACGGATCCAAAAACGGTTTCCAAGACAATGAGGAAATATTTTTCCCCCTTTGCCGCACAAGATCCTTCCCTTGTGACAAGTTCCCGGTTGTGTTTCTTGGCGAAACGATTTGTTGATGTGCTAACTGCCCACTAACACATTCATACACTTATGCAACTGGAAGGTTCAAGTGTCCGTTCTAGTGAGTTAAAAATACAAATTGTGAAACTCTATAAGACTGGAGAGAATGTATAAGTGGTCGCATAATGTATAAAATTCTACACAAAAACTTATCTGCCATACTCTATAAATTAGGAAATTATACTGAAGAGAACATGTTATTCATATTCACCTCATTATAATGTTTAAACAATTTAAAACAAAACACTTTAAACAGAAAACTTCTGCTCATTATAAGCGCGAATCCTCCGGACCAATATTTTATATTTACTGATAGCCTCAGCGCTGTCAATGCACTGAAATCCGTCGAGGCATTAAAGGGCTCTGATTACTTTATACAAAAAATACTGAATATTGTAAGCTTTGTTCAATAAAGCATTCCGAATATCGCTTATATGGCTGCCTGTTCATTGAGGGATTCCCGGCAATGAAAAAGCAGACTTCTTGGCCAAACGAGGTGCCTCCGATGGCAGCATTTTTGAGAGGTCGATTCCCCTCTCACGAGTTGGCCCGTTGGCAGAGCATGTGGGATGAGGACGAACTCGGGAGGTTCTTGCACTCCATCTCACCACAGGTTTCCCTGCGTTCCTGGTTTCACGGGCTCCCGGTAGATCGTGCCTTTATTCGCATGATGTCTAGACTTATGTCGAACCATTATGCGATATGAATGCACATCTTCAACGTATAGGTAGCGCCGACTCCAAGGTTTGTAGCTGTAGCAACGAATACTACGACTTTGACCACATCCTCTGATCATGTGGAGTTCGATGCGGCCTTAGCCGGACTCTTAGCAGTCGTTCGGGCATCAGGAAGATCCCCGGCGGTGCCGATGCGCGATATCCTGGGATAGAAGGACTACGAATATGCGTGGATTCTGTTTGACTTCGACAAAGAGATGGGAATCGTCCTTTGATCTCTTCCCCTCTCCCTTCCCGTAGATTGTGATTGTGAAACCAGGAACGCAGGGAAACCTGTGGTGAGATGGAGTGCAGGAACCTCCCGAGTTCGTCCTCATCCCACATGCTCTGCCAACGGGCCAACTCGTGAGAGGGGAATCGACCTCTCAAAAATGCTGCCATCGGAGGCACCTCGTTTGGCCAAGAAGTCTGCTTTTTCTTTGCCGGGGATCCCGCAATGAACAGGCAGCCATATAAGCGATATTCGGAATGCTTTATTGAACAAAGCTTACAATATTCAGTATTTTTTGTATAAAGTAATCAGAGCCCTTTAATGCCTCGACGGATTTCAGTGCATTGACAGCGCTGAGGCTATCAGTAAATATAAAATATTGGTCCGGAGGATTCGCGCATCGTCCACTATCGTCCTATTAGCGGATTGAGATCTAAGGTCGTAACTGGCGACCTTGTCGTTGGCGGGATGTCTGGGTTCGATTTTGCAGTAACCTTACAAGGTTATTGTGGCTATCGGCTCCTTCCGTTTTGCTGGCGTCAGGGTCGCCAGCGACAACTTTAGATCACTGAACCAATTGAATTAGATTTGGATGAGGTGTAGTTGTGACTGGCGGCTTTAATGTTGGCGGAATGCGTGAGTTGGATGCTACTGTAGCTTCAAAAGTTGTGCGTTCTGCCGATGGTGGGGACACTAGCCAAAACATCTAAATGCTTGCAACGATATGGAGTGGCTAACCACCTCAAAGTATCCGCACCAAAGGGGGTTTTCTTGGGAGCCTATTGATAGTGTCAACGGCGCGTTGCGACGTTCCCTGGCCTGGCAGCAACAACATCGACAACCGAGCTCACCCGGGATAAAAGATGCACTTGAATTGAGGGAGAAGGAAATGTCTACCCTCAAAATAGGATATAAGTTTAATGAATTGTTAAGCTAGATTACGAAATAAGAGGCCGTCATTACGAAATAAAAAAAAAGAAGAAAAAACCACAAAACTTAACGACCTCTAAGGTCACGCCAGCCATCAAATGGCTTACTAAGCTTCCTGACACTGCGTAGTTGCTTAGTCAGACCTCACTACGGGAGGATGGTCCTGGACTAGAACCCCGCTCCTGCCGTGCGAAGACGTTGTCGGCCCAATATCAGTTGACTCAAATTATTTTTTATTTAACTCCAAGATGACGGCTCTTTGCCGTATGGTCAGCAACGCATGATGACAGCATCCACTAATTACAAATTTCACAAGGCATTTCCTCCTTGGATTTTGCCTTATTCCGGACATACTCGGTTGAATTGACTCAAATTAGTTTGACTTCAAAAGGAATGGAGCAAGAATATGCATTTTAATGTGTAAAACAAACTGACAATATGCATCATAGGCGTGTATTTTAAAGCAACTTAAGCGTATTTAAAAGAGTTTACCGTCAAAATTCAAAATAATTCCCTAACAAGCCCACAGTAACGCTCAAAACCCGATGATCTACAGCTTTGCGCGATTTGGGAAGTTCAGTGCTTTTACATCTGCAAAACGGAGAGTACACGTGATCGTGACTGAGTGATCCGTTTAGCATCCGGGATCTGTCAGCGAAAAAGGTCACTAGCTAATTTTTTATCATCATTGTTCCGTGTTAGAAAACACCCACCTAGCGGCGCGAGGCGCGGGTTGATACTCGTGGCGCAGTGTGGTCCAATTATGGGAGGGATTGATGGGAAGTTTGCACACGACACAAGATACAGCACAACCCGCAAAAGTAAACGCGTACCAAACCGTGGAATGGCCGAGCATTTCGAAAGGTGCGAGATTGTGCGAAGTGCGTGGGGCGACGGCACCAAGCAACCGTCTGACTTCGATTCAGAAGACGAACAACGCTGTCGACGGACGAAAAATGAAAGTGAAACGATCACCATGGGATGTATCTGGAAGGGTTTTTTTTTTTTAAACCTGGTTATTAATCAATTATAATGCAATAAAAGATGTTATGATCAGCGTCAGTCGGGCGCCGAAAAAGTGAAACGAAGCGGCAGAAAACAAAAAAAAAAGAACGAAGACAAAATTGCTAGCAGCTGCCACGAAGCGAACCGTTTATGGCGAGAGCGGCGGGGTTCGGGAGAAGAACTTCAAGAAGAAATGGGACAGACAGAATTATGAAATTAATTTCCTCCACACCCGTAATGCTTTCATACTTTTGGAAGCATGCCGTGTCACACCGAGATACCTTGGTAGTTCCATTTTTGTATAAAACGACTGGCAAGGAACGTTGCCGGGATAAACGCCAGTAAGGAGAATAATCGGTAATGACCGTAAATGGATTGACACTGGTGTTGGAGCCTTATGGAGCCTTGTGTGGAGGAGAAGCACACTAGGTCCCCCCCCCCCACTCGCTTGCAGAAGAAGATGGCCGTGGGTAATGTCTTGGGAGGCCACGGCACATATAAAGGAAGAGATTGGCAGCATCCCAGCGATGCATGCAATTTGTTGCCAATCGTGTCACATGTCGTCAGCGTGATGTGCACAAGTCAGTGGGTAACATGCTTGACATTTCTGCCGTACTGTCGTGCTGACAATGCTTGCGCCGTACGAACCATTGAAATCGTGCACGGGTGTGTGCGCACGCTGGGAGCAAAGGGGTTTTGGTGTGACTCTTCGAGTAATTACTTTCCAGTGACAAAACCCCATTTATAGCATCAAAACATGGACAATAAGGCGTTACATGACGTTCGGAGGTGAGGATTCAAGGATTACGTATTGAAGATTAAGTATTTTTGAGTTTTGTCCCGTTTGGTGTACAGAATGGCATTTTTGGGTGAAGTAGTAATGTGCAAGAAGCAGGTCGTCTTTCGTTGGACAAATCCAGACGCCGTTATTCTTCCTCACGAACACTGCGATAACTATCCTTTAGAAGGACTTCACGAACTGCGTGCCAAATCAGAGCGATTAATGGCTTCCAAAGTGTGTATTCTTTTAGTTACAAGATGCTTGCAGAAGTGTATTTCGAAGCGATAATTTATATAACCTTATATAAATCAACATCTTCCCAATGATACAGCGTGTTCGTACTTACCCGTGTAAAGCTAAGTATTTGTTAAACATTCAAATGTGACAATTATATTTCGTACATTCGCCCTTATTATCTGTGTCGTCGGCCTATCGGCGATGTTGTGCTATCGTCATCTTTGTCACCCCCAATCTTACCCAAAGTAACGTTTCACCTGCTTTGGGAGCCGGGGAAGCGAAGCAATCGGGCTCCAAGATAGTCGAAGACTCCAAGAAAGACAGACAAAACGGTCAATCTCGTGACTGTATGTGAAGATTTTTTTTTGTTTTTTTCATGGGCACTTTCGGCTCATTTGTCAGCATCATTGGGTAGAGAGCGGCTTAAGTGACCGCACACGTATGGATGTCACTTTACGAAAGAGAAGAAAACATTCTTCCCTGTGCCCTGCTTGCAGTCCCTTTTCCACCACACGCAATATTGCGGTAGGTAGGTAGGTCGTAAAAAGAAAGCGTTCGAGCCAAAGTCTGCGTAGAGAGTCACAAAAAGAAATAAACCTCGTTCTGTGAAATTTGGGTTGCACACACTGCGCGTCCAGCAGTAATGCTGCATGCGTTCTCCACGCTCGAACCGGGGTGGGATCTCGCCCGGGAGCCTCCTGGGTGCTCCACTCCCAAAAATCCTCCACTCTCAATTAACATCTTTCTCGATTGTGATGGTGCCTCAATCACGGCTTCCTGAAGATTTCACAGGCCGTCGCCACCAAAAGGGCCAACGTTGAGGGCTATAAAACACGTGTGAAAAAAGGCACTTTGAATGTTTGTGTTGATTACTGGTCACCGCAAAAGGTCAGCATTAGGATCCCACCAAGGGACCGTTAGCTTGTCGTTTCTCGCATAGGGTCCTAGTTTTCGGGGAACACACAAACACATGAAATCGACACCTTGCCACACGGGGCACGTGTGAGCGGCACCTGTAATGCCAATAACTTTTTTTTATATATTTGTTTCCTCAAAAAAAAAAACCTCACGCACACAAAGCTGCCACAAAACTTTTCCGCTTTAATCTTCTGTTGCGATGATGGGCGGCATGTGAAAGCTCTCAGAAGTATGTTCTTGGTCGTAATGCTGTTTTGTTTTCTCGGGTATTCTGCCAGTAAAACCGCAGGAAGTCTTCTTCACCACAGTACGCTTGATGACCTCCCGCCCTATCAAAAACCAAGACCGTGGCAAGAGGCGAATATCATTAGAGGAAGCCTAAACGGAACACGACGGCCCAAGAAAAAATCTTCTTAAATCCGATTTAACTAAAAGCTATCTTACGCAGCTCCGGCCACTGATGTTTCGGCACCATCCGTGGATGTCTGTATATTGATGGAGCCGATTTCTGTGAAGGCTGTCAATACGATCAATGCCATGATCTTTGCCTTTGCAGAACACACGGCTCGTTTCGCTAACGGCTTTTCTTCAACCATTAACTCAATCCTATTACTGTCGGGCTTGAACGCTAGAATTCGACGCTAGAATGAAGCACCTGATAACCTGGTTCGTTGCCACTTTCGTCTATTCTAGCGCTTGTCTTCCGAATGTTGAACTCCCGTCATTCGTCGCAACTTAACGGCAGGTGGCGACACATCTTCCATCTTCCGGTTTGTTTGCAAACGACATTTTCCTGCAGATGGAGGATAGTTAGGGCATGTAGCGAAAACTGTACAGTGGGAAGGCAACCACTCCAATACAATCGGCTTCAGGGTGAAAATTATGGCACGGAAACGGAAACAGCCGCCGTTCAAGTGCCATCGCACACAGGGCTCTCGCAAGATCGTAGTTAATGTGCCGTGTAATTAAGCTATTCTTATTTTCCTGAATACCTAATACTGGCCCCAGTATATTCAGGTATCTGACGAGTTCGAGCCAAGCCAAAGTTCGCCAACTAGCGTCCGCTTAGAGCAAAACCGCACATTCATTATTGCGTAGCGTCTCTTTCCAATGTTGACGGAATTTTTGGCCAAGTGTGACGGTAAAGATGAAAAAACTTTAACCAGTTATCTTAAACCGTCATTATCAGGCAGCAAACTGACGTGACAGTGTACAACTCTCCTCTCTTTGCGAAAGTTGACTGACCCGGCGGGTGCTACGGTGCCGGCAAAAGGTGTTGTGTCGTCCACCCATACGCACACTCCCGCTAGTGTTGTGACCCGTGTGACAAACACACGCACGCAGCACGCTCAATTATTTCGCAAACCTTCCCGAAAGCCACAGAGAAAGAGAGGCTCGAGCGTAGCAACTTCTGCGCCGTCACGATTAGATTAGCCGACGATTGACACGCACTGCTGCACACACACACAAAGTAGTGTGCGGTGGTTGTTCTCGCTGTCGCGCTGTCAGCTGTTTCCGGGACCTTTCTTCGCCGCAACGACGACGAATCACCATCTTTCCCAAGTTATCAGAGTTTTGTGAGGTGCTTTGCGCGAAAGCGATTCGAACCATTGAATGGGATCGATGATGCGCGGCCCGAGAACTTGTCCTCCGGACGATCAGTGTGTGGTCGAAAGAGAGAGCGATTTTCTTAAGCCTTTAAGTTTGCACTTTCTTCGTGTTTGTGATATTCTCGCGTATAGTTGATAAACGGGTTTTGGCAGTGTAGCCGGGGTTGCACTCTCGTGGTCACCACTAGCGCTAAGGCGTTTTTTGTTTTTCCATCGTAAATATTTAAAATGTATTAGCGCAAGCTCCATCGGCGATCATGTAGCTAATGAAACGAACGAACGAAGCAATACGATTCGTCAAACTGTGCTGCATTAAAACAAAAAGCCTCGATGCTTAAATCTGTGAGATGCTTGCAAGCGAAGTGCACGGATCTACCACCTTTTGCCAGCTGTTTCCATTTCCACGTCCGTCTGGTTTATCGTCTGTCACGACATCAGGCTCACGTGCTCCTTGGCGTTGGTGCCATGCCAGCGCAGCTAGCAACCCCGTTATCGGCATCATTTCCTTTGAAATTGTAATTGAATTCACCAGCAACACTCCCCACAACAGGCTTGTAGGTAGTTGGTGTTGGCTCGTTTCGATCGATTGCATTTGCCGCCGCCCTGTTTTATGCCAACGGTGCATATATGTGTGAAGAGAGCCGGAACAGCACCGTTGATTCGTCGTGAAGCGCACAACATTTCTATAGTCAGTCCCGCTTTCGGCTTCCTTTCATCCGCCGCATTGTCGGGCGGAATCGTGTCAATCGGAAAGGGACGGCCAAGAACCCATTTTCAGCTGGCAGCCGCACGGTTTATGGCAGGTGTGGTAGACGCAGCCGATTCTAGCGTTCACAGACCGAAGTGTCACTGTGTCGTTTATCCCGCCGAAGACCAGCGTCGCTATTACTGGTCCTGCCAGATAAGGCTACCATGCCTACACCTGTCACGATTCGTTTCTAGGATGGTTTGGGAGGTCACTGTCAGTTTTAATTTTCTTTCTCCCTACAACACGTTTACGTTAGGTGACTTCTTCCTTCGATCAAATTAATTTATGAAAGTAAAAACTAAACCAGCGCCCACCGACTAAGGTGTCCTCAATAATAGTTCACCAAGCAAGATTACGTTTGCAAGAAGGGACTGGTGCAGGTGAATGTGCACGGTTGAATACATTATGGCGTTAGCCTCCTTGATAGTGGCACAGCGCACCAACCGGATCATTCCCGCGAGAACTAGAGAAAGATCGTTTCCTGATTACACACACACGCGCGCGCGGAGATCGATGAAGAGGTAAACGAGCAGCGAGTGATCGTCACAAGTTTGGTGGCGAAATAACCCGGAAAGGCAACGCGGAAAGGATGCAGGTGACGTTTGAGTTGACGTTGGAGAGTTGTTGACCTACATTTTATTTTCTCCAAACGATCATTCCGGCCCGTTTCGATGCATACCCGATGTTTTCACTGCCACCACTGCTCAGCCTCGCCGCGAAAACTTTGAGCCAGTGTGGCGAGCGGTCTGTGCTGTGCTGTTCGTGTGTTTCGGTGGAGCCTTCCATATTGTCAAACTGTTTCATCGACGCTATTCGTGAGGGGATGTTGGTGTAACTGTGAGCTGAACCAAACCACAAAAAAAAAAAGAAAACAAACTTTACCGAGGAGAAGCCTGCAAACCGTACCACAGGAGTTTGCACCAGCGTGTCAATGCACTGTTGGACATGGGGCGGTAGTTGCAACCGATTGGGCAGGGATCCCCGTTGTCCAGTTCCGGAGTTTTACCACCAAAGTCCACCGACACCGCTTGATAACTAGCAACGGCTCCTGACGGGCGAGGGTAAATCGGTTGCCTGTAATTGCTGGCTCGGAAAAGTCGTGAGTGCGCGTTTGCGTTTCTTTCGTGTGTTTTTTGTTTTGTTTTGTTTTGTTTTTACCATTGCCAGTTCCCATTTTCATTCCGGCTTTTGGAGTTTTGTACACTTTGCTCCGCGTGCAATCAATGCAATCGGCAGCAGAGCAGAGTGGTTTTTTGACAGTTCATCGCAGAAGAACTTGTGTCTGTAGGTTTGACCGGTATAACCAAAAACAACCGTAAAAGGATAGCTAATTAATTGCATTCACACTACTTGCTTGGTTGCAGGATTGCTTAAAATGGATGGCAACATTGTCTGTATGAAACTCTCTTTTGGTAGGTAGTTTAAGGTAGGAGGAACTGGTTTCTGGCAGGGCGTAACAGTGAGATCCAATGCCAGTGGTGTCTTAA